>NW_026526991.1:11060398-12363314 GCF_024362965.1 Panthera pardus
TCCTTGCATCCATCCATCCATCCATCCATCCGTCCATCCATCCGTGCATCCATCCATGCATCCATCCATCCAACAATCCAACCACCCATGCATCCATCCATCCATCCATGCATCCATCCATCCATGGATCCATGCATCCATCCATCCATCTATCCATCCATCCATCTGTCCATCTATGCGTTCATGCATCCATCCATCTATCCATCCATCCATCCATCCATCTGTCCATCCATGCATCCATGCATCCATCCGTGCATTCATCTATCCATCCATGCATCCATGCATCCATGCATCCATGCATCCATCTGTCCATCCATGCATCCATCCATGCATGCATCTATCCATCCATGCATCCATCTATCCAACCATGCATCCATCCATCCATCCATCTACCCATCCGTCCATGCATCCATCCATGCATCTATCCATCCATGCATCCATCTATGCATCCATGCATCCATGCATCCATCCATCCATCCATCCATCCATCCATCCATTTGTCCATCTATGCATTCATGCATCCATCCATGCATCCATCCATCCATCTATCCATCCATCCATGCATCCATCCATGCATCCATGCATCCATCCATCCATCTATCCATCCATCCATCTGTCCATCCATGCATGCATGCAGCCATCCATGCATCCATCTATCCATCCATCCATCCATCCATCCATCCATCCATCCATCCATCCATTTGTCCATCTATGCATTCATGCATCCATCCATGCATCCATCCATCCATCTATCCATCCATCCATCCATGCATCCATCCATGCATGCATGCATCCATCCATCCATCCATCCATCTGTCCATCCATGCATGCATGCAGCCATCCATGCATCCATCTATCCATCCATCCGTCCATCCATCCATCCATCCATCCATCCAACCATCCATCCATCAAACCACCCATGCATCCATCCATCCATCCAACCATCCAACCATCGAACCATCCAACTACCCATGCATCCATCCATTCATCCAACCAGCCAACCAACACCTGCAGACAACCCAGGGATAGGTGAGGCAGAGTGAGTGAGGGACTGGGAATAAAAGGCCCCTGCCCTCTGGGATTGTCCATTTGTAGGAAGACATGATGGGTGACTGGCCCATCACCTTCTGGACATCATGTCCAGGAGCACGGGAAGTCTGGACTGCGGGAGGAGATCAGGCAGGGAAAGCTTCCTAGAGGAGGTGGGCTTTGAACATGGCCTTGAAGAGAGGTAAAATGTAAATAGGCGGGAGGAAAGGAGAGCAGGCCAAGACCAGGTGATGGCACAGAAAGGTCTTCGCGGCAAAGACGGTGAGGAGCAGGCGGGTGGCTGGCTGGGGCCGGGGTCTGGAGGCAGGCTGGGCTAGGCAGGGAGCCTCAGAATGCCAGGAGAGGCACAGCCCGGTTCTTGGAAGCTAGTCTGAAAGCAGAAGCATAGTTCTGCCTCCCGGTACACCTGGAGTGGCAGGCACGACCTCGGGAGTCACAGCCTGCTAAGGAGACACAGCCTTGCTCTCAACACACCAGTCTGAAGGGGGTGAAGGGTGGGGAGGGGACACGGCCTGCCTTTAGAACACGCTGCAGGAGCCCCAGGGACCCCTTCAGTGTGGTCGAGGGATCACTCCGCAGTCTCCTCCGGCCTCTTCCAGGCTCCATATTCCCTGGGCCTTTTTCAGAGGCTCCCTTGGGCTCGGGCGCCTACTCTCGGTGACCCATCCCCACCCCTTCTCCCGCAGGGGTGCCTTGTGGGACATTCACCTTCCAGTGTGAGGACCGCAGCTGCGTGAAGAAGCCCAACCCGCGGTGTGACGGGCTGCCAGACTGCAGGGACGGCTCAGACGAGCAGCACTGTGGTAAGCCTGGCCTGCGGCTGCCTGGGGCCCTTCAACGGGGCAGACGGGCGGAGAGAAGGCTCTCTCCAGCGGCTGGGCCCTGGAGTGTGGCGGGGAGGGAGGTGCCCACACGGGGAAGCTGAAGGAGAGCTCACTTTGTCTCTTTCTGTCCTGCCTCTGCACCTGCTCTGGGTCCGTCCTCTCCTTTATTCTTTTTCCCGCCTCCTTCCATCTGTCCTCTGCCTTTCCTCGATGCCTCCCCTTCTCCGGCTCTCTCTGCCTGTTTCTCACTGGCTTCTGGCCCTGCCCCTCCCCCACGCACCCAGACTGCGGCCTCCAGGGCCCCTCCGGCCGCATAGTGGGCGGCGCCGTGTCTTCGGAGGGCGAGTGGCCCTGGCAGGCCAGCCTCCAGGTTCGAGGCCGACACATCTGTGGGGGGGCGCTGATCGCTGACCGCTGGGTGATAACAGCCGCTCACTGCTTCCAGGAGGACAGGTGAGTGGGGGGCATGGGCACCTAGACCACAAGAGATGGGGTAGAGAAGGCCATGGCCGGGGGGGGGGGGTGGACAGCGGGTCTGAGATCCAGGCAGGAAGGAAGGGTGGTGGAAGCCCAACAGACGGGCTGTTCTGACCCTTGGGTTCCGTCCTGGCTCCACCATGAACATAGTCTGCGGCCCCAGAAAGGATGCTCAACCTCTCTGCTCTACTTCCATATCTCGATTCAAGCTGGGTCAGTGATTCATTCCCCACTCACTCATTTACTCATTCATTCAGAAATATTTCTTGCGCTCCTGCTAGGGAGCTGGGCCGGAAACTAGGGGTACCAGCAGAGAACAGAACTGCCCGACCTGGCCATAGGCCATGCCCCCCCTCTGCCAGGTTGCCCCCCGATCTGGTGAGTGGGACCCAAAGAAGCCAAGAAGGGGCATGTCACCCAGCCCCACAGAGGTCTTCTCCCTCTGCACGATGGGCTCTCAACACCTCCTCCCCCCCCACCCCATCTCCTGCCCATCATCCCCCCCGCCCCACCTCACCCCCAGGACAGCCAGCCCTGGACTCCCCTCCCACACCTCCTCTTCTGTCCTGGGTCTACACAGCCCCCAGCCAAAGGCCAGGAGCCATCAGGGCGCCCCACTCCCTGCTCCTTACATCCAGAGCCAGAGACCAAGTTCTCTCGGTGCGCCCGGCCAACGCTCAGCCGTGGCCCGTCCACGCTATCGCCAGCGCCTCGGGCCACCCCAGGCAGCCCAGAGCCCAGCTCCGCTTTGCATTCCCTGCCCAGGTGCCTGGGGGCTCTTTCTGGGTGCAGTCTGACCACCTCATTCTCTCACTGCCTCCCTGGCTCCCCGCAGCCCGCAAGGTAAAGAAAGATTTGGACGCTGACCTGACATCGGGGGCGGGGGGGGTGGGGAGGGGGTCTTCACTGCCCCTTCTCTGCTGACTGCTCCGCACTCCGAGCCCCCTCCCCTCCCCAGTGAGGACTAGGCAGGTCTCAGCGAGCTCACAGCAGCCCCATCTGCAAAGCGCAGGGACAAAAAGGAGAGAAATGTTCGTCACTGCCTGGCGCTGTGCTAATTTTTTTACACGCACAGCCTCACTGAATCCCCCCAGTAACGTAGGAGTAGAAGGTGCTATTCCCCCATTTCACAGATGGGGAGACTGAGGGCTAGAGAGGCGCACACACACGGAGGCAGGGGTGAAGCTGGGACTGGAACCCAGGCAGGTGGATTCCGGTGCCAGCACCCACACTGTACCCCCCCCCACCAGCTACCCGGGGGGGGGGGGAAGGGAGGGTGTGGTGGCCCGCGGCCCATGTGGAGAAGCTGGCTCTCCTCAGGGGCTGGGACCAGAGAGGCCGCGGCTGAGCGAGGACGCGCCCCCTCCCCACCCCCAGCATGGCCTCCCCGGCGCTGTGGACCGTGTTCCTGGGCAAGGTGTGGCAGAGCTCGCGCTGGCCGGGCGAGGTGTCCTTCAAGGTGAGCCGCCTGCTCCTGCACCCTTACCACGAGGAGGACAGCCACGACTACGACGTGGCCCTGCTGCAGCTCGACCACCCCGTGGTGCGCTCGCCCGCCGTGCGCCCCGTCTGCCTGCCTGCGCGCTCCCACTTCTTCGAGCCCGGCCTGCACTGCTGGATCACGGGCTGGGGCGCCCTGCGCGAGGGCGGTGAGCCGGCTTCGGGGGGGGGGGAGTGGGGGGCAGGTCTAGGGAGTCGGGGTGCGGGCAAAGGGCCCCAGGGCTCCACCCCAGCGGCCCTCTGGTCCCGGGGTGAACCGGGGCTGCTTGTCACAGAAGCGGGTGGCTCCTGCCTTCCAAGCCTTTCCCTCCTTGCATGACGTATTTAAAGGGAACGAAGGTCGCGGGGGGATGTTCCCTTGGGGGATATGCGTGAGGTGGTGGGGCAGGCTAGGAACCCAACAGCCCCACGGGCAAGCTCCGACCTCCGCTCCTGGGACAGAGGTGGGGCGGAGGGGGCCCGGGGAGCGCTCTTAATTGTTACCACTTTCTACATCGAGGTTGGGTTTTAGGGAACGTGGTCTCATGTATTCCGTCGGACACCCCGAAGGGTGGCTATTACGGTCCATTTTATGGATGGGGAAACTGAGGCACAGAGACATTTTTTTTTTTTTAGCAGCTGCTCAAAGTCACACAGCCAGACAGGGTTGGAACCTAGGACCGCCTGACCCCAGACCCCCTGCTGTTCCTGCTACAGCCTCTCAGCAGCAGGGGGGTTTCTCCCCTTCCCACCTAAACTGACCATCCCTAGAGGCTACTTCTGTTCCGTGAATATAGGCCCAGGCTGGCATAACCACAGCCATGCCCAGCACCCCTTAAAGGTGGTGGCTTTAAAGACGGGGACATGATTTACAATCTGGAGGCAGGCCAGCGGGACCGTGCGGATAAAGATGGGGAAACTGAGGCTCAGATGGAAAGCGACTGGATGGAGGGGATGATGAAGAGTAAATCAAGGGTTGGTTCATTTGCTCCTTCCTTCATTCATTCATTCATTCATCCAAGGGCACATTTATGAGCACCTACTATATGCGAGGCATTGAGTTGGGCAAAGGGACTATAAAGATGAGAAGAGAACATTCTGGGGGGAGACGGTGCTAAGAGCCGACATGGGTGGGGAGGCACAACGGCGGTGGCAGCCCAGAGGAGACGCCTAGCCAGGCACGGTCTGGGAGGCGTCCAGAGGAGGGGCTATATCTAAGCTGGGGCTAGGAGGACAGGTGGGCAGTAACAAAGGGGAGGACAAAGGTGTCCGGTTAAGCGCACAGGAAGCTGCCCAGGGAGCCCTGAGAACGGCCGGCACCAGAGGGGAGCTGGGGGCAGGTGGGTCTGGGTGAGGACCGGCAGGAAGGACAGGGGTCTCATGGGCCACTGTGAGGAGGTTGGACCAGGAGTTCACCCGACCCGCACTTTATTTATTTATTTATTTAAATATGTGAGACTTATTGTCAGATTGATTTCCATACAACACCCAGTGCCTGGGTGGCTCGGGTAGGTGTCCGACTTCGGCTCGGATCATGATCTCACAGCTCTTGAGTTCGAGCCCCACATCGGGCTCTGTACCAACAGCTCGGAGCCTGGGGCCTGTTTGGGATTCTGTCTCCCAATCTGTCTCTCTCTCTCTCTCTCTCTGCCCCTCCCTGGCTCGCACTGTCTCTCTCCCTCAAAAATAAATAAACATTAAAAAAAAAAAAAAACCCAACCACCTGAGGGCTTCCAGAAAGACACTGATGTCGAGCCCCCCGCTGGCCAAACAGACCAGATCTCAGGGTGGGACCAGGCACAGTGCCAACGGAGGCTCCCTGCGGGGGTCTTACGTGAAGCACTCGTGGAAAAGCACCGGGCTGGACGCGGGGGTAGCACTGATGACTTTTAGGGGAAGAGTGTAGGGGTCAGGTGTGCGCTCTGGAAAGATCTCCCCAGGAGCCGTCACCGAGGAGAGCAGGCAAGAGGCCGCCAGCAGGAGGGGCTGGGGGGTGGGGAGAGGGACACTGGTCCTGATAGGCTTTGGGGGGGGGGCTGTGTCCCCAGGGGCTGCGAGGAGCCAGAGCCGAGTGATGGTGAGGTGGAGGGGTAGGGGGTGAGCAGAGCAGATGAAGGGGGGCTCCTGAGAACAAGGGGAAGGGCGGGAGGAAGAGTCAGGTCTCATGTCTGCCTTCCGCCCTCGGCCGCACGGGGCAGGCCCCACCAGCAACGGTCTGCAGAAAGTCGACGTGCAGCTGATCCCACAGGATCTGTGCAGCGAGGCCTATCGCTACCAGGTGACGCCCCGCATGCTGTGTGCCGGCTACCGCAAGGGCAAGAAGGACGCCTGCCAGGTGACTCGGGGGGAGGCGGGGGTGGGCGAGAGGAGGGAGGGAGGGAGGGAGGGAGGGTGGCCCTCCCGCCACCCGCGGCCTGGCCCTCTGCTCGCACCGGCCTGCCGAGGCCCCGCAGCCTCCCAGCGACGCGGGGCTGGCTAGCCCCAACTTCATTGATGAGGAAACTGAGGCTCGGGGTGGGGGTGGGGTGGAGGGACTTGCCCCAAGTTGTCCCAGGTCACAAGAGAACCGTGGGGGGCAGGTCTAAGGCTCAAACCCGGTTCCGCCCCCTGCCCCTGCAAGGCACTTTGCCCGAGGGGACACAGTGGCAAGGGATGGGAGCCCACAGAAGGGAGGCAGAGGTGAGTGGGGCGTGGGGACACCCGCGGATGCTTCCGCGATGGCCAGGACCCGCGGAAGCATGGGCAGGGCTGCTCTGGGCTCTCTCCACTTACCAGGAGCGGGGGAAGTAGAGGCTTCAGAAGGGGGTGTGACTTTCTTGTCGGCTGGAAAATTCCCAGCGGCCAGGACCCTCGCCTTACCCTGACGCGGCCTGTCTCTTCTCTCCCCCTTGCAGGGCGACTCGGGAGGCCCGCTTGTGTGTAAGGAGCCCAGTGGCCGCTGGTTCCTGGCGGGGCTGGTCAGCTGGGGCCTGGGCTGTGGCCGGCCCAATTACTTCGGTGTCTACACCCGCATCACAGGAGTGATTGGCTGGATCCAGCAGGTGCTGAGCTGAGGAGCTGCCCTCCCTGCCGAGCTGGGGCCCACCTCCCGGACTCAAGTGGCCAGGGCACCCACTAGGGAGGGGAGCGAGTTTTCTGGGGGCAAGCAGGGCCCCGCAGAGGCAGGGGGTGGCGTCCCGTGGTCCCCGACCTGCTCCCTGACATCTGCCCAGGGGAGGGCAACAGGAGGAGGAGGAGGAGGGCCAGCAGCTGGTGGTCGACTCCCCCTGCACCCCAGGGCCGGGATGGTCAGCAGGCCTGGCTGAGGGGGTTCACATCCAGCCCTGTCGCCTTCTGATTCCCTCTCCCCCTCCCCCTTCCTCCACTGCTGACTCTGGTGGGGGGGAATGGTTCAGCAGCACCAGCGAGGCTTCCGGGTCCCAGGAGAGGTGTCTGGGCTCCCCTCCGCTAATGCTGAGCAGATCCCAGCCCGTGAACTTGGGGGGGGGGTGTGGATGGAAGGCACGCTCAAGGAGGGACCCGCAGAGCCCCGGAGACAGCCAGCTGGGCCAGCTGCCACCGTAAGCCAAAGGGTGGGGGAGCCCCGGGTGTAGGGTTCTCCCCCCACCCCTACCTGTCCCCCGGGCCTCCACTGCTCACTCTCACCTGTAAGTGAGCTCCGCCGCCCTGTGGAATAAAGCCGTTTGATCTGAGGCTCTGCTCTGGGGGTTAAACAGGGCCCCGGAGCACTGACCTCACGCTCTCGACTGTGCGAGACTCCGCTTCCTGCCCGGTCTGTTCGTCAAATGTCTGGAAGGCCAAGGTTAGGTCAGTGGGGGCAGGAGAGTGACCTCCCGGGCAGTTGTCCGGGTCCCAGGACCAACCCCAGGAAGGCAGGGGTTTGGTGAACCGGAGAGCAGAGCGAAGGATGGGACAAGTGATGGGCTCCTTCTGGAAGCCTGGGAGGACACTGAGGCAGAGAGGAGCAGAGCCGTCCTCGTTGGCACACCCGCGTTTGGGGGTGAAGCCTGGCGTGGAAGCCTCACCTCCTGGTTCCCAGTCCTCCACTTCTCCGGCACAACGCTCCCTTTGCATTCTTGGCATCATTTACCCGGCAAGCTCTCCTGCTGTGTGTCAACTCCTGCAGTGGGGCCACGGAGACGCACAGAGCTCAGCTCCTGATCTCAGGAGGCCTGGGGATGGCAATCCAGCATGAAGGGGCTCTGGGGTAGCCGAGAACTCGGGGAGTCAGGGAAGGCTGCCTGGAGGAGGTGAGGCTTGAGTTGTGCGGCCCGAAGATGGCCAAGGTGGGGAAGGGCATTCCAGACAGGGGAACAGCACGTGCAAAGGCAGAGTCCCACCAGAGCGGGACATACTGGTAAGCTGTTTTGAGCGAAACAGAGGTTGAGTGGGAAGGAATGAAAAGGAGTGTTGGGGGGGCGGGGAGGGACTCAGAGCAGCTGACAAAGAGTTTGGAGTTGAGCTTAGGACTTGACCCTGCATGCTCTGGGTAGCCACGCAAGCCTTTATGACAGGAGAATGACACGTGAGTGGATTCACATTGTGGAATGGACCACCAGCAGCAGTGTGGACGGAGTGGGAGGCAGGGAGGCCTTGAGGAGGCCACTGCGGGACTCCAGGAGGGAGAGGGTAGGCTCTAATGAGCGGGGCAGCAAGGATGGACTTGAAGGACCCTCAGTGTCCTCCAGGTGCCTCCATGGATTGGGGTTGGGTGACAGAGGAATCACCCAGGGACCATCCCAAGGGGTCTGTTCTGATCCCCTGTTGCCTGGCCTGGGACACCTGGCTGCGGGGGGCGGTGGGGGAAGACTCTGAGAAAGTGCCAGAACTTGGGATTTCCTCTAGGAGGGAGGTGTGCAAGAGGTAAGTGGGGGCTTGAGGTCTGGAGGATTTCAGAGCCCCTCCTCAGAAGACATGCTGCCGGGGAGGCTGAGGAGGCGGGGAGATAGACACTCCAGAGGGGGCGCTCCCGGGGGAGGCTGAGAGGCGTGGCCAGAGCTGAAAGGGTGCTGGGAGGGCGGAGCCTTAGCGACCAAGCGGCAGCGGTCAGAGAGGACCTCTGGTGCTTTGGCTACGGCCTGCTAGTCCAGAGGCCCGTGCAGGCGATCTCTTGCCTGCTGGGCCCGCCTGCAGGACGAGAGGGCAGAGCAGACCCTAGGGGGACAGCTCCAGGTCCGGGAGGGGGTGGGGTGGGGGGGTGGAGGATGTTAAAGCATTCCAGCCCCTAGCCTCTCAGGCTTCCCACAGGTGCGGCCACACACAGTGTTGGGGGCCCTGCTGAGATAGACATTTGTGGGTCTCACCCCGGTCTTAGAATGGGGATGGGGGCGGGCTGGACGGTCTGTTCTTTTAACAAGCCTCCTGGGGACGGTTCTGCAAAGCAGGACACAAAATGTGAGGTCAGTTCGGCTAGCCAGATGCCCCAAGGGGAGTGGTGAGGGCCCCCCCTGGCCTGGGTGGAGGGGGGGGGGGAGCCTCGCCTGGCCCCAGGCAAGGCCTCTGCCTAGGGGCCCCCTGTTTTGCAGGGATGCCAGGGCAGGGGAGCAAGGTGAAAACTTAGCAGGGCTTGGCCAGGGCGGGGCAGGGTGGGGTGGGAGGCCCTGCTGGGCAGGAAAGAGAAGCCCAGGGTCCTGCGGGCGGGCGGGCTCAGATAACGTGGAGCAGGCGCCCGGGTGTTTATATTTTCTGAGACTGGCAACAGAAGGGTGACAGCAATGGCGAGGTGTGGAGGGGACCAAGAGAAGTCACAGCAGGATGCAGAGGGGGCACCCTGGGGGTTAGGACGCAGCAGAGGCTGTGAAGCAAAGGGCCATGGGAACGGTAGGGTGAGGCTGGGAAGCGAGGGGGGGGGGGGGGCTGCTATCCTGATTTCAGCAACCCCCTGCCCCCTCAGCATCCCTAGCTGGAGGCAGGAAGAGACCTGCCTGGCTCCAGGGGCTGGGCCTTGCGAGTCACCTGGTCCAACCCTTTACCTTACAGATGAGGAAACTGAGGCCCAGAGAGGGGCAGGCACGTGCCAACGTTCTCCCAGCAAGGCAGAGCTGGTGACCTTGCCGTTGGGCCACTGGGCGGAGGATGCAGCCCTGACCTCCCTCCCCCACTCCCCATACACACAGAAGAGTGACCACAGGGCAGGGCCCGTTAAGAAAAAGCCCCGTTACCTTTGAGTCATTTATCCGACCTTGAGGTTAGCCCCATCCCCAAAAGCGGCCCAGAGGAAGAGAGGGAGGCAGCCCCGTGGCTGTTTCTTCAGGTTTTATTACATGGTGGGGTTGGGCACAGCCTGGGAGATCATCAACGCAGGAGGGGCCCCTTGCTCAGCCCCTGCTGCCCCCAGACTCTCCCCAGGGCAAAGGGAGGAGCGGCCCCCTTTCCCTTCTCACTGGTTCCTGCCGGCTGCACTGCCCCTGCCTGCACTGCCCCTGCGGAGCCCCTGCCCGCCCCCTCCTGGCGGGGGTGGGGGGCCCTCGGCACCCAGCAGGGCACAGGGTGGTGGGAGCAGCCAGGGAGGAGGCTGAGTCCCCCTCCCCCTTCCTTCGACAGGGCCGACCCCCACCCCCTTCGTTCCACCAATACCTGAATCTCCATGTGGGGCTGAGCAGATCCTTCCCCCTCTGAGGGAAGGGCGAAGGGAGGGCCACCCTCTGCCTGGTGCTTTGTACACTCCCCGAGGGCTTTCTGGGACCCTGCTCCTCTTTGTCAACCTCACAACAACCCTGTGAGGTAGGTGGCGGTGGGGAGAGAGAACCCACTGGACAGATGGGGAAACTAAGGCTCAGGGAGGAGATGTGACTGGGTCAGGAGGGAGGGTCTCATTCATGCAGCTGGGGGACCCGGGGGAGGGACCATGGCGGCGTGGGAAACACAGCTGGACAGCGCCACACTTTGGCCACAGGCCAGTGGCTCTGCCCAGGGGTCCCAGGGCCCACCTCAGGCCTTGAGAGGCTCCAGCAGGCCCCCACCCGGCCCCCAGAGGCAGGGGTAGATCACAGCCCCGCAGGTGTAGACAGAAGTGGCAGGGGGGAGAGTGCTTCCTCCGCCTGGAGCCGGGGCCCCACCCCGTGGTACAAAAATAAAGGATTTCAGATCGGAACCCCAAGTCCCTGGAGGTGATCTGGGGCCTCACATCCGGGTGCCTCTGGCTTGTAACAGCTAGAAAATAAGAGGGGGAAGGGGCAGGGGGATGGGTGGGGGGGTGGTCAGAACACCAGGAGAGGAATGACAGGGTGGGGCCAGTGAGGAGGGGTGAGGCGAGGCCAGGGGAGGGCAGAGAGGAGATTGAAATGGAGGGAGGGGAGGGGAAGAGAGGGAGAGAGAAAGAGGTAGGTGAGTTACAGGGTCCCTTCTCAGAAGAGGGGGGGTGGGGGCTGAGGCCCAGAGAAGGTGAATTCAGAGCCGAGGAGGGGGAGCAGGAAGGGGACCCAGCTCGCCCATCCGGGAGCCCCACGCCCCATCCTGGGCTGGGTGGTGGCTGCCGTGGAAGCCAGAGCCTTGGTGACTCTGGCTGGGGAAGGTGGGGCGGTCAAGGTCAGGTCCCTGCCGGCTCAGGCAAAAGGTGACAGACAGCAGCTGCCTATCCCCATTTTAGAGGCAACTGTGGCCGAGACAGGGACAGTGACTTGCCCAAGGTCACAGAGCAGGCGGCTATGACTGAGCGGGGGCTTGGAGGCACCCGGCCAGGGCTTTTTCCGCGACGCCCTGATCCCCAGCCAGCTCTGGCTGACTCCTCGTAGGCCAAAGGAGCCCCGGTGCGGCCGGCTGTCCTTCCCACCCCGGAAGAGACGGGGAACCCAGTGCCGCGAGGCTGTGATGCAGGGGCTCCTGGATGGGCAGGGGCGAGGCCAAGGCGTCTGGCTGCCCTCCCCCCTCCCTCCTTCCCAGCCCGGCTCTGGGGCTGAGGGACAGATGGCAAAGAGGCCCCGCCCCCTAAGGCTCTTCTCTCCGAGCCTCACACCCAAGGCCAAAACAGGTGAGGGGAGAAAGTCGGCTGAAAAGTCCGGCTCAGGTCCGGGGACAGGAGACGCGCCCCCTCCTGGCTGCCGCCCTCCCTCCAGCTCCGCCAAGCTACAAACCAGGGATGGCGGCTCTGGGGGGGCGGGCGAGGGGCCCCGAGGAGGAGAAGCCCTCGCTGCAAGCGCAGCCTCAGCCCTGAGGGGTGCAGACGGGGACCTGCAAGGAGGAAACGTGAGGCGGCGGCGGCGAGGACGGGAGGCGCTGGGCGGGGCGGCCCGGCCTCAGGGGTGCCCGGCGGGGCTGGCGGGCGCCAAGAAGACGCGGCCACGACCCTCGTCCCCAGGCCGGGAGGCGGCAGGCGCCAGAGGGGGCGCGGGAGGCGGCAGGCGGGAGGCTCTGGGATGCGGGGGGGCCGGGGCGCCTGGGTGGAGGGCGCGGGAGGCGGGGGCCGGGGCGGCCCGGGGATGGAGGCGTGAGCAGGCAGAGAGGAAACCCGGACAGGGGCAGAGAGGGAAGAGGCAGGGTGCAGATGAGATCCAGGAGGAGGAAGAGGTGGATGAAGATGAGGCGGGGCCTCCCGCGGGAAGCGGAGGAGGCGGCGGTGGCGGGAGGGAGAAAAGGTTAGCGGGCTCCTGGGAGGACTGGGCTGTAAAGAGAAAGCGAGAGAAGGGATGGTTATGCAGGCGAGGCGCCGGGCGCGCGGCTGAGCTGACCCTGGTGGCCCGTCCCCGCCCGCAGGCCCCGGCCCCCCGGTTCGGCGGCTGGCTCCAGCGGGGCAGTGGGCGGGAGGCTCTGGCTTTTATGCGCAATCATTCTCCTCGGGGGGCGGCTGCACCTTTCTCCTGTGTACCTGCCTCCACCTGCACCTGTTCCACCTCCTGCCGCCGCTCGTCCTCCAGCTGCTCCTCCGTGCTCTGTGGACCAGCCGGCGGACCCAGGGAAGAAAGAGTGGAGAACTAACGAGGGGCCAGGGCCGGCGGGCGGCTGTCCCCGTGGGCCCCCTCTCGGGGCGGGCGAGATGCGGGGGCGGGGGGGGGGGCGGGACCTTAAGGAGGGAGAAGCTGGGGCGTCTTGTCCCGTCCCCTGGGGGCTCTGGAAGGGCCTGGAGGAAGGGCACGGGACGGGGCCCCCGCTGGGGGATGCTCACGGAGCAGTCCGGCCGCTACTACGGGGCGCAAGGCCGGGTGAGGGCTGGAAGAGGAACGGGTGGGTGCACGGCCGGGGGAGCCTGGGAAGGCCTCACTTCAGGAGGGCTGACCCAGAGTAGACACGAGGCCAGGGAAGGCCCGGGGATGCCATCGACAGGTTCCGACGCCCCAAGCTCCCAGGCTTTGGCGCAGAGAGGCAGGAGCAGCGGGCTTGCTCTGCACCCTCGCAAGGCAGTGCCAGCCACTGACCCTGATGGTGGTGGGGTGGGCAGGGGGAGTCGCAGGACGGGGAGGCAGACAGACAGACAGGAAGCTCGGGTTCGTAAGTCTCCGACGCACTGGGACAGACCCCCCCCTTCACCCCCAGAGGGAACGGTCTCCCTCTTTCCCCGGCCTGGCTTGCTGCCCTGCCCCATTGGCCCCACCAAAGGCCCTCGAGGCTTCTGACCGGCTCTGGGTTCGAGGTGGCAGGACCTGTGCTCAGCCCCCTTCCCCAGAGCCGGCTTTGCTGCCTCAGAGGCCAGGGCAGGAACACGTGGCTGGGCCGCCCCCGGGGTTGCTGACCTCTCCCCTGCAGAGCACCTGAGGAAGGGGCCCGGGGAAGGGGCAGGATGCACAGATTTGGCTTCCCTGCCCTGGCCCCGGCCAGCTGGGAACATTTACCCACCTCTGGGAAATAAACTGGCCATTTTGGATCCCAGAAGCCCTAAGCGTGGCGGCACCAGAGAGGACGTAGTCTACCCTCACTTCTCAGAGAACACACCGGAGGGCCGGGGCTTGTCCAAGGTCACGCAGGGCGCGGCACACCGTGCCCAAACCCCTAGTTCGGTACACCCTGTGGCCGCCGTGCGAACGGCATCCAGGCCCCCTCTGGCCGTGCCCTTGGGACGATCCTAGCTCCTTTCTCCCCCCGCCTGGGCCTGGGTAACCGGCGTGAGCAGACGGGACCGTGGGTGGCATGGGATGGATGGCATTGGCTGTGACCAGGTGGTTGGTTATGTGTGTGCGGCAGGAGGGAGAGAGAAGCAGGGATGGCTGGGTGGAGGGCAGGGAGAGGATGGAGGAAAAGGGTGGGGGGGAAGCTGAGGCGGTGGGGGGGCTCACCTTGGTTTTGCGGCTGGACTCAGAGCTCAGCCCGTGCGGGGAGGTGTAGAGCTCCTTGGACACCACGCACAGGAACTCAGCCTGGTCCTCGTTGCCATAGTTGTAGGAGGAGCCGATGTTCACCAGCTGGGGGGCGGAGCGTGGGGACAAAGAGGACAGGTTGGGAGGCCGGGTTAAAGGCAGCTGCACAGACACCCGCCCTGGCTCGGCCGGGCTGGGCCTGACCCCTGGAGGACGCCGCCTTCTCTCTGCGGTTCCCCACCGCTCACCCCAGCCCCAGATCTAGAGGCCGCTGCCTAAAAGCAGGCGGAGGCCACGATGGGCGGATCATCGTCCACCTCCGTCCCAGGCGTGGCTGAAGCCGCCCCAGAACCAAGCTGTAGGGTAGGGTTGGCATGGTGGGGCCCCACAGACTATTCTGTTCATTCTCAGAAGCAGAGGTGGAACAGGCTGTCCCCTCCTTAGGCCGGAGGGCAAACGATTGGTGCCCCCTGAGCTGCCTGCTCAGCCTCTGGGAGCCCATGCGATTGCCAGAGGCTCCCGGGGGCTCCACGGAGCCCCACCTTTGTCCCGGGGTCCTTGGAAGAACCACAACCACGAGGCCCTGCGCATGACATTCGGCCCCCCAGGACCCTCGCCCAACAGGCAGAGTGAAAATCAGCCCCTCTGGCAAACAGGGCTTGAAGAGACAGTAACCTGCAGGAAGTCCCCCAGCCAGGAAGAGTGGAACAGGGGTTAGACCCCGGGATCCTGAGTCCTCACCGGAGTCTTGGAGACTGACATGCTGATAATCTGTATGATCCTGCCTGGCTCCAGTGTCGGGAGTTCTACTCTAGGCCAGGGACTTTACCCATGGTCCTTCTTTTTTTTTTTTTTCAGTATTTATTTGTGAGAGAGAGAGAGAGACAGAGTGCAAGCAGGGGAGGGGCAGAGAGAGAGAGAGGGAGGCACGGAATCTGGAAGCAGGCTCCAGGCTCCGAGCTGTCCGCACAGAGCCCGACGCGGGGCTCGAACTCACGAACCGCGAGATCGTGACCTGAGCCGAAGTCGGTCGCTCAACCGACTGAGCCCCCCAGGCGCCCCTGTCCACGGCGCTTCTAATCTTCCCAACAGTCTTGCAAAGGGAGCACGACTGGCCCACGCCACAGGATGGGAAACTGAGGCCCAGAGGGGAGATGTGACTCGCTCAGGGTCACATGGCCTGCAAGTGGCAGATCCGGGCCTCTGGCTCCTGGACGGAGCTATTCCTCCGTACCGCCCGGCCATCCGGGGAGCCCTGGCCTTCTCCCTTCTTCAACCTCCACGTCCCAGGCGCCGTGGGCAGGTGCGGCTACAGAGCCAGCCAAACCCTCTTCCTTCTTGAAGGACAAATGTGACGTGGGGTTAACTTGCTGGCTCTGTTCCTCTGGAAACCTGAGCCCGCGTGACGTGAGCTGCGTGGCCTGGATGGCACCACTCACGACAAGTTGCTCCTGACTGCATCGGTCCCTGTGAGTCCTCGTGGGAAGTCACCGCTTGGGCTTCCCGGGCGTGGCAAGGCTGTGACCCGGCAGGTCCCGGGCAGGGACCCGGAAGCTGCGCCTGTGGCCTTGTCACGAGAGGCGTTGACCCCAGGTGGGGTCCGCTCACCTACGGGGGGGATCGCGTCCCCTTGCTCCTGAGCTGTCGCCTGGGGGCCAGAGACCCGCCCGTGCCCCTGCGGAGACCACGCCCCGGGGGCTGGGAGAACCCCCACCGAAGCCGCCCGGGTCTTCTGTCTCTCTCCTTCTGGTCACTCCGCGGCCGAGCGTGGCCTTTCCTACTCTTGTTCAGCGTGATGGCTGGGGGCCGTGCCGGGGAACCCCAGCCTGGGGCTTCCCCGTGACGCCGGGGTGGTTCCAGGGGTGGCCCCGTGGCCCCCACCCACCTGCTCGAAGCGCCAGCCGTCTGACATGGTGGAGACCATCTGCGTCAACTCCTCCTCCTGGCACTGCAGCACGCGGTACACGTGCTTGGGGGGACCTGCAGGCAGAGAGGTGACCTGGAGGGCAGCCGGGGGAGGGGCGAGCACCTGTCACCCCCCGCAGCTTCTTCTCCCCCCGCCCACCGCACACCCCTAAGGAGACAAGGAGGGGCAGGTGCAAGGTGGGGAGGCGGCAGCCACGTCCTGAGGACCCCCCCGTGCGCCCAGCCCTCGACACGCACGGTCTCACTTCATCCTTCCCCGCACGCCACGAGCTACGGGATCTTCACAGAGGCTCTGACTTGCCCAAGGTCACGGAGCCGAAGCGTGGCAGAGCGGGAGCACAGGTGGTACGAGGGGGAAGAGAGGCCACGGAGCTAACCCCCTTCAATCTCCGGGGGCCACCCGTCCGCCTGCCCCCACCCACGTCTCCTCCAGGGTGGCCAGAGGGGCCCCCCCAGCCCCGCCTCCAGACCAGGCCCAGGGCGCTCAGAAGCATAAGCCCCAGCGCCTCGCGCTCTGCCCCCAGGGGTCTGCCTGATGTCACGAAATGGACAATTTACTAATCCTGCGTTGCCCCCACAAGGCCCCCTGTGCCTCCACACTGACCCCGTTTTGCCGTGGGGAAGGGAAGAGGGGGGCAGGTCCTCAGTGGGGGGCCCACTCATTACCGCAAACAGAGGCGAGTCAGGGACAGAACCCAGCGTCCTTCTCCCCGTCTGGGGCTTTGCTGGGCAGTCTGGGAGCTGGACAAGCCCCTCGCGTCACAGGCCGGCTGGGCCTCCCCACGTCTCCCGACCCTCCTCCCGCCTCCCCCAGCTCTGGCTCTCCCGCCACAGCCTGCTCTGGCTCCCTGCTGCCTTGCTGCTCCTGACCTGTGTGACGGGATAGTCCTTCTCCTCCATCCGGTCTTTGATGATGCGGATCAGCGGGCCGATGTTGTAGAACTCGGCTTCCTCTAAGACCCCTGGCACAGACAGAGCGGCCCCCCGGATCACTCGGGCTGCCCCCGTGCCCTCCTCTCCCCGTGTCCCTTCTGCCCCACACCCACCCACACCCGCCAGCGCCCCCATCTGGGGGCTGCTTCAGGGCTGGCAAGAGGCAGCAGACTCACTGGGGCCGGAACCTAGAACATCACAACGAGAAAGGACCCTCGGCTGACCCCCCATCACAGAGTCCCATCGATGAAGCCCGTGCTAAGTGCCAGCTACCGTGCTAAGCATGTTACGTTCTCTACTGCAGTTAATTCTTAGCGCTAGAAGTAGGTACTGTCATTGCCCCACTGAACGATGGGGGAAACCGAGGCCCGGAAAGAGAAGCAGCTGCCCAAGGCTCTACCGCCGGTAAGCGGCAGAGCTGGGATCCAAATTCAGGTTCCTCTGACTTCAGAACCCACCACAGATGCATCATCTTTGTACACATCCGTCCCAACTACCAAATCCTTTACAAAGCCCCCTCAGGCACTCAGCAAGAGCCCTGGGGACACGGGGAAGCAGGCATTATTGTCCCCACACAGCTGAGGGAACTGAGAGTCTCACCGACAAGCGGAATGGCCCCAGGCCTTTGGAGTCTCCTGAGTGCCTACAGGGCAAGGATCCCTCTGGTTCTTTCCTTGACTGGCCTCCGGGCCCCCCCCCCCCCCCCAGGACCGGGCCGTGTCTGATCTAGCCTCTGTCCCAGGTTGCCTACACAGCACCTAATACCAAGTAGGCGGCCGCGAGTGTCGCTGCCTGAGTGCGCCTTGGGGAGCCCTGCCCATGACAGATGACGAACACGGTGTCAGTGACCCTTGGTGCCAGGTGCTGCGCTAAAGGACATACTTGTATTCCTTCCCTCCGCCCTCACAGCAGCTCAGGAAGGCGGGTGCTCTCGCCACCCCGCTCCACAGACGCGGGCATGGAGGCACAGAGAGATAAGTGACTTTCCGGGTGTCCCACAGCTAGAAAAATCTCGTCCCAGATCCTCCGGGGCCCTCGATGGGGGCCCCAGCCCTGTCTCAGGTGCCGGGAGTAGCAGAACCGGCAGAAACCCAGCACCTGTAAACAGATGTCGGCGGTGACGCAGTGTTTACGTCCCCTCCCCGCGGGCCCTGTTCCTGGGCCCCAGCCGTGCCCGGGTACCTGTGCTCCCCTGAGGGGCTGCCCGAAAGCCGAGGGGCTGGTGCCTACCGTGGGCTCCGAGTTTGAAACCCCAGCCCACTGGGGAGCTACGTGGCCTTTAGATCGCCATGTCCCCACGGGGGTCAGCAGGGGAGACCGTTGGCCCCGCGTGAGGAAGGATGGGCTGTTCTAAACACCCACAGGGTACAAACACTGGGATTCAGGACACCTGCTGTCCCCAAACACGCTCTCCCCGATGTAGATCGCCGCCCCTAATTGATATAGACATGTGGAGGCT
Organism: Panthera pardus; assembly: GCF_024362965.1. Lineage (NCBI taxonomy): Eukaryota > Metazoa > Chordata > Mammalia > Carnivora > Felidae > Panthera > Panthera pardus. The sequence continues at coordinate 11,078,773 of NW_026526991.1, forward strand.
CAGAAAGGAGAAGTGACATGTCCAAGCTGGCCCGGCAGGGTCAGCTGACCCGGAGCCACGCCTTGTGCCCCGAGGAAGAGTTGACTTGGAGCTGTTTATAGTTCTTGCCCCCCCACCCCCGGCTGAGGCTTTGCCCAGAGGATATTGGCTCGGGCATGGCTTCCCCGCCATCTGCTGAAGCCGGACATGGGCATCTACAGGGCCTCAGCCCTAGGCCCCCGGAAGAACCAAACCCCTGCTGGGGAACCGGCTCCCCCTCCCCCACCTCCACCCACAACCAGCTGTGCCACAGAGGCCGCTGGATTTGCAGAAGAGTCACCTGCTCCACCCGCCTGCTGACTGTCAGCCCTTGCCAGGCATCTCAGATACCGGATCACCCGCAGAAAGAGAGCCCGTGCCTCCTCCAGTGCCTGTCTCCACCCTATTCACACCTGCCTTCCCAGGAGGTCAGGAGAAAGGGCATCCCTGCCCACAACACACACTGCCGGCCTCACTGTCGCCCTCTGTCTTCTGTCTCTCCGCCTCCGTCACCTCCCCAACAGCGCTCGGCCAAAGCTCAGGCTGGTCAGCTTGGTGCAGCCCCCAGGCTCAGTCCAGGCAGAGGCTTTGCGATTCAGTCTTGTCAGGGACGAGGAAGTGGGAAACATGGAAGGAATCAAATGTCCCCCCAGCCCTGACTGGGAGAAATGGCTTTGGACTTCCACGGAAGGCTCTGGCCGACTGCAGAGGGCAGGCCTAGGTAGGATGCAGTCCCCCCAGCCAGCCCCCTGGACCAACTCACCCTCCTCGGCCATGTCCTTGTCCAGCACCAGCTTGCCATGCCGGAGGAAGTTCAAGATGGGCCCAAAGTAGGTGGGGTCACGGTCAATGAGGTAGGCCCCAGTCTCATCCTAAGGAGATAAGGGGCACAGGCAGTGAGAGGAGAGGCCTCCCCCAACCCACCCTCTTACTTCAGGCCCAGCAATGGTTGGAGGGAGGGAGGGAGGGAGCGTTGAGTCTGCTCTTCCCTGGAATGAAGTGGCATGATGGGACAGAAAGGCTTTGCTGTCAGACCCACGTAGGTTCAAGTCCTGCCTCTGCCATTTCCTCACTATGTGACCTGGGGCCAGTGACTGGGCCTCTCTGAGCCTCACTCCGCTCCCCCATAACCAGGGGTCATGGTGAGCATCCGGTGAGTTCTGAGCAGCACCTGCCGCAGAGTAGGGCTCGGTGATTGTCCCTCTTAGAGGTTGTTCCCCTGAAGCCAGCCCTACACTATCTCCATCAGATCCCCAGTCATTCTGGGGATGTTGGATGTTTACAAGTTTCCAAAGGAGTCGCTATCTCATTGGACAGGCTCGGCCTGCAGGGAGGCAGGGCGGGCATCTGGACAACTCTACGGAGGGAAAGCAGGCACGTCAAAGGGTGAGGAGACTTGCCCAAGGTCACAGCATCAGAGGGTCAGGGAATGAGGGAGAGGGGGCCCTTCAGGTCACCTGCAGACCAGCCTCCTCTGGTTACAGACAGGAGGAAGCTGATCCTGGAGCAGGGAGGGGTCCGACCCAAGGTCATGCAGGCAGTTTGCAGCAGAGCAGGGATGGGAGCCCAGAAATGGTGGCCGACAGGCCAGGGCTCCTCCCTGATGAAACCCAGCTCGGAAGGCACCCCAGGACTTCTCTACCCAGCGCGCAGCACTCCCAGGCCACCCACACCGCAAAGGGCCCTGGGGAAGCCACCGCAGCCAACTCCTTCCCCGGTGCGGGAGTCCCGTTTGGGAAGGAGGGAAGGCCCCAAAGGAGGGCGAGGGTCCCCATCCACCAGCCTCCTGGGGTGGGAGCCCAGGGCGGTGGTCCGAATGCCCTAAATGGCCGCGGCCCGGCGTTGTCCCGTTGCCACGACAATGGGCACATCCCGCGCTCTCCCTCCTCCCTTCCTCCGACCATCTCTTCCTGCCTCGGATCCTGGGGAAATCAAAGCAGCCGAGTTCCCGGCCAGGCCGGCCCGGATTCGGGCGGGCAGAGGACCCCGCCCGACGGCCGCCCCCCGCGCGGGCCTCACCCGGTCCGACTGCAGCTCTTCCCCCTGGCACAGGCGGCTGAGGAAGGACTTCTGCTCCCGGCACAGCGTCTGCCGGGTGGTCAGGAACACCGTGCCCCCCACGTTGAGCCGCACCCACTTGCCCCAGCCGCCCGGCGCGCGGCCGCCCGCCCCCGCCGGCGGCGCTGCCTCCCCGGCCTCCATCCTCCCCGCTCGCCCCGGCGTCTGCATCCTCCGGGCGCGGCGGCTGGGGGCGGGCAGGTACCGCGCGCCGGGCATGCCGGGAGCTGTAGTCCGCGCCCGGGGCGGGGCGGGGCGGGGCGAACGGGGCGGGGCGAGGCGAACGGGGGGGCGGTCCGCGGGGCCCGCGCTCCCAATCCCACCGCCTGGGTGCTTCCTGGGCGCAGACCCGGCCTCCAGAAGAAGCCCTTTGGCCAAATCACCGTGTTTGGGGAAGGTCAAGTTCGAGGTCAGTGGGGCAATAGTGAGTGCCACCCCAAATCGGTGCTCCTTCCTCCTGCGTGTTCTTCCGATAACTGTTTTCTCTTGCTCCAGTTTAGATTATTAAACAATTGGTACCAGGAGAAACATTTGCTCTCAGGATTCTGTAGCACTCACCTGTATCTGTTTTCCAAGATTCTTTCATACTGCCCTTTGGGTTGGGGGGGGGGGTGAAGCGGGGGATGAAGGAGGGGAGGCTGGGTTCTTTGCCAACATAAATTGAGGACAGCATAGTTGGGCTTAAAGTCGATGACCACCCACTACATTCCAGATGCTTTGTATGTCTGTATTTGGCCCTGAAGCTCTCAGCAGCCCTGTGAGGTTGGTATTACTGCACCCATTGTACGGATGAGGACACTGATGTGAAGTGACCCCTCTGACTCACACGGCTGGTGAGTGGCAGGCCAGCAAGGACCCAGGTGGGCTCCAGGTGCCTTTCTGCCACCAAGGCCCCTTTCCTGCTCCCCTGCCTTGGGCTGTCAGTGCTCCTTGGGAAAGGTTTCTAGGGAAGAGGGTGGAAGGGGCACTGGATCAAAGTCGAGAGAACTGGGTTTTCATCTTGGCTTTTGTGGGACGAGGTACTGGGCAAGGTCTCAGCTTTCCCATCTGTAATTTGGGAGGGAGAGAGGGACTGGTTGTGTGCGCCCCCTTCTAAGCCAGACAACTTGGAGTTGGGACTGTTGCCATCATGGGGACTGCAGGGTGGGGAGGGGAGGGGACTGCAGGGTGGTCCTCTGGGACCAGGGAGGGACAAGGGCTGAAGGGGAAGCTGTCCTTAACTTTCTCACCTTCTGGATGCTTGAGTCTTTTTTTTTTTTTAATGTTTTTAATGTTTATTTTGAGAAAGAGAGACAGAGCATGAGCAGGGGAGGGGCGGAGAGAGAGAGAGAGGGAGACACAGAATCGGAAGCAGGCTCCAGGCTCTGAGCTGTCAGCACAGAGCCCGACGTGGGGCTCGAACTCACGAACCGTGAGATCATGACCTGGGCCAAAGTCAGACGCTTAACCGATGGAGCCACCCAGGCGCCCCAGTGGATGCTCGAGTCTTGATCCCGGATTAAGGGAGAGGGGTCTGAGGCTCCTCTCAGTGATCCCAGTGTCCCCCTCCTCCCAGGGCTCCCCACACTGGGCAGCCTGGCTTCGTGCTGAGAGGAAATCTCCTCCCCTGGGCAGGGAATCGGTCACTGCTGCTACAATGCATGCTCTTGAGCAACTTCCTCTCTGAGCCTGTTTTTCCTTTTGCAAAATGGGAACTCTGATAGTTGCTACCGTAGAGCGTTGCCATGAAGATTAAATCATATAGTGTCTATTAAACACCCGGCCTAGGATTAAATCGTATAATGTCTATTAAACACGCGGCATAGTCCCTGGTCTTTAGCCTATTGAGTTGAGAAGGGGGCTGAGAGGTCAGTCTGGGGCCAACCTGTGTTTGCCGTGCCTGTGGGGCAAGTGACAGTTGTCCCTCCAGGTGTGGCGCTCTGGAGAATTACTTGGACTGGAGAGGGGAGGAGACCGCCCACCAAAGAGGACAGGAAAAGCCCCATGCGTGGGCCAGTTGGAAACAAGTTCATATGAGGAGTAGGTTGAGAAAGCTGAGGCTCAGCGTGATGATGCCTCAGGAGCCCAGGGCTGGCCAGACCCAAACTGCTCCCACAGACCTGCCCCAGGACTGGAGGCACAGAGTGACTTGCACAGGGTCACTCAGCAGGACACGATCCGTTCCCACCTCCGTCCTCCAGAAGACGAGACTGTGGCTCCCAGACCGTGAGCCTTCACAGGTCGTGCTGGAACTGGCTGCCGAGCGCAAGGCAGCCTCCAAACCTGGTCTCGTCGTGGGTTCTGGAGTCCAAGCCAATAACCACCCTGCTATCCTGCCTCCCGCGGAGTCCCGAAGCCGTGCCCTTAACCCCGTCATCAGATGAGGACACCGTACTGCGGTCACAGGGCTGACACCCTTCGCTCCCACCAACCATCACTCGGTGCCTTACTGTTTGTTGAATGCCAGCCACGTGCCAGACATTGAAACACGGAGGTGAAGACGTCAGTCGTGGTCCCTGCTTTAGAGGGGACCTCAGGTCGGGGAGGTGAATTGGAGTGGCTTTGACAAAACATGGAAGCCCAGACGGTCCTGTTTCTGATTATGGACTGGCACTCTTCCTAGGTGTGTGTGTGTGTGTGTGTGTGTGTCTTCCCCGTTTAGAGGACAAAACCACAAACGCCCCTTAGACAGTTTCTCAGGATGATGGTTACCCAGGACGCGAGCCAAACTTCAAATGCTTGCTGGTTACACCGCCCCCTGCTGTCCCCTTCTGGGAAGAGCAACTTTCAGGTGCTTTTTAATAAGGCTCCAAACTGGGCTTCTGAAGGCAAGCGAGAGAGGAGGAGAGGTGATTGATTAAGGGGCACAGGCTCCCAGACAAGGATGCCAGCCAGCCTTTGTGGCTTGCTAGCCAGGGGACCTTGGCAGAGTCGCTTAACCTCTCTGCACCTCAGTTTCCCCACTTCTAAACTGAGAATAATAATAGTATCCGGCTCATGCTGTTGTGAGGGGTCGTGTCAGCAGCATCCCTGGCTTGTCTCACATCAGCCGTCAGTTCCGTGGCTAAGATGTCACTCAGCCCTGCGGGGATTTGGGGTTCAGCCCTCCCCTCCCCACGTTCAGATGTCAGAACATCCTGATCAGCCTCGACTCTTTGTTGTTGTGTTTACATCACATCCAATCCAGTCGCTGCCTTGGCCATCAGTTCTGGCTCCTGCGTCTGAGTCACCTTTTCAGGTCACCTGAGCAGAGAAACAAGGCATATTCAGTCAGGGGGAGTGTGTCCTGACCAGCCAGAAGTATTCGGACAGACTTTCAGAGGCCAGTGGTCCAGGGGGTGGACTCCCCGGCTCCCTGGCTGTGAGACATGGTGGCCAGTTACACAACCTCTCCAACCCCCTACTTTACGGCTTTTGCAATATTTACATCATGATGTTATTCATACTTCTTAGCACTCTAGCACCAAGCCAGCACCCCCCCACCCCTCCCCCCCCCACCCCCCCTCCCCCCCCTCCCCCCCTCCCCCCCCCTCCCCCCCCGCCGCCAGCGCTGGACTGTAAAGTTTCCAGAATCAAGGAGCCCCAGACCTTCGCCAGGAAGAGCTCACACAGCCGGCCCATAATTTCTGCAGGCTCCAGGGGGCGCCATTCGCACCGCGAAAAGGCCGTCGAGTGTGTGGAGGAAGGGGCGCCTTTCTCTCCCGTTTGCACCAAAGGGCCGCCGGGCCTGGCCGCGACACTGCCCTCCCCGCCGCCTCCCCTCCCCTCTCCTCCCTTCCTCCCCTCTCTTCCCCTCCTCTCCTCCCCTCCCCCGGGTCCTCAAGCCTGGGCTCTGCCCTCTTCAGCCAGGGGTCTGGACCTCGTCCCGGGGGCCGGCGGCAGGGGGCGCGCCACCCCGCCCGGGTCCGTGGAGCCCCATCCCGCCTCCACCGGCGGCGCGCCCCCAACCACCGGGCAGGCCCACGCGGTCCGTCTGCTCCTGCTGGTTCTCTTTGCAGCTCAGCTCCCGGGAACTGGGGCCCTGACAGTCGGTGGGCTCAGTCTTAGCGGCCTTCTCCAGGGACCTCTCTTGCCTGCAAACGGCGCTCTGGCTCCTGCTGATGTCCTTTCACGGCTTGAATTAGGACTCACAAGGAACCAGGAATCTACTGCCCATTCCCCTGCCCCCCTCGGCTGCCCCAGGGACATTTATGAGCACGTCCATGGGCCCACCTCTGCGCCATGCACTTTCACGGATTATCTCTTTTCATCTCAACCCAACAGGGAGCTGCGATGGTGATTGCCGTTTTACACGGGGGGGACCCCCTCGGGGTGTTCTGTGCGCCCCCAGAGTCCCCTGCTCCTCCCCCTCCTCTCCTCGGTGGCTGGTGGGGAATGAAGGTGGGAAAAGAAAGGGAAGATTTCCCTTGCCTGGGGCGCACGTCCTCTGGTGGCTTGGCTCTCGCCAGAGCGACGACCCAAGCTGGCTAGGTTTTTTTTTTTTTTTTCCTGAAGGACTGTTTCGAGGGTTCTTTGGAGCCCCCACTGCTAGGAGAGGCTCACACTGTACTTTCCTTCCTGGGCAGGGGCTCCTCTGGGACACCGTACTCAAGGACCACCTCCCACCGGGTGCCACTGCCCACTCCCCTTGTGTCCTGGCCCTGCATAAAGTCTCTTCTGGGCGGCAGCAAGTCATGGCTCCTGACCCAGGTCCTCAGCTGGCCCCCTGGAAGCCAAGGCCCGGCACTGACCGGGTTCACCCCGTACATCCCATTCCACCACGGACCAGCCTGCCGGCTCCGCTTCCCGCCTACAGGCTTTCCCAGGCTGGGGTCCCGCCTAGCCTCTGAGCGCCACCGCCACCCCTGTGCCCCCACCCCCCAATCCAGGGCACAAAGGCCAGGCTCTGCAGATGGCCTCGTGGAAAACTCTCTTACTCAGCCTTCAGGGAGGGGAGCACCACCCCCCCCTACACGGGGCGGGAGAAGTAAAGACCCACAGCACCCCAACACCTCCCTGTGGAGAGAGCCCCCCTCTGCCTGCCAGCCGCTCCGATGGCGTCTGTCTCCGCCGTAGGTGGGAGGCACGGTCTCCCGAGGCTTCTAAAACTAGTTCCCAGCCACCTGCTTTAGAAGGTCTAGCACCTCGTTTTGGAATGTGGGTGCCGTTGGCAGCCCTGGCTGGAACCGGATCAGAAGAGCCTGCGTTTAAAAAATAGCATTTTATTTTGCAGCACTCTCAGACTTTGAGCAAAGCCGCAAAAATAATACCAGACTGGCGGAGGCTTCACTCAAGAGTCACCAAACGTTCACATTTTTTTTTTTTTTTTTTTTTTTTTTTTTTTTTTTTTACTACATGTGCTCTTTCATTCTCTGTCCCTCCTTTTCTCGTTTTTCTGAACCGTTGGCGAGGAAGTCATGGAGTTAGTGGCCTTTCGCTCTTAAACTCTTCAGGGTGATCTACAAATGGGGACCGAGGTACAATTACCCGCGTCAGGAAATGAGTTGTCCTGCTAATGTCCTTTGCGGCCAAAGGGGGGCGGGGAGTACTTGAGGCTCCCCTCCAGAAAGGGTTCCATTCCGCTGGCCGGTCGCTTTAGTCTTCTGATGTGGAATGATTCCTTGCTCTTGCTCTGTCTCCCATTCTTGGGGAGAAGACGCTGTGTATTTCGTAGAATGCCTTCAGTTTGGGTTTGTCTGAGATTTCCTGGCGATTACACTCATTGTGTGCATGTTTGGCAGGAATATCGGAGCGGCGAGGCTGTGCGCTCAGGGCCCCCCCCCCCACCCCCCGGCACGAGGTACACCTGTCAGTTTATGCCATCACTGGTAAGGTGAACTGATCACTTAGTCAAGCCGCTGATCGATACAGTTCCTCTCTCACGCTTTGAGTGTCTCAGCATCTTGGTGGGGAGATACACTGAGGCTCTATTAATATCCTATTTTCCAGCAAACACATTTATCTCATCCTTAATTTTAATATTCGTGGATGGTTCTTTTTTTCTTTTAGGTTTACTTATTTATTTGGAGAGAGAGAGCGCACAAGCAGGGGAGGGGCAGAGAGGGACAGAGAGAGAGAGAGAGAGAGAGAGAATCCCAAGCAGGCTCTGCGCTGTCAGCCCAGAGCCCAACATGCAGGCCTCGAACCCAAGATCATGACCCGAACCAAAATCAAGAGTTGGACGCTTAAACGACTGAGCCACCCAGGCGGCCCCATTGATGATTCTTGCTATAATAAGTACTATGGCGATTGCCGAATTGTGATTTTTTTTTCGAATTCTGTCATTTCTTCTATATTCCCAAAAAAAATTTTTTTGGGGCGCCTGGGTGGCTCAGTCGGTTGAGCGGCCGACTTCGGCTCGGTCATGATCTTGCGGTTCGAGCAAGTTCGAGCCCCGCGTCAGGCTCTGGGCTGACGGCTCAGAGCTTGGAGCCCGTTTCAGATTCTGTGTCTCCCTCTCTCTCTGCCCCTTCCCCGTTCATGCTCTGTCTCTGTCTCTCTCTGTCTCAAAAATAAATAAAAAACGTTAAAAAAAAGTTTTTTAAAAATAAAAATAAAAAAATTTTTTTGATGTTTTATTTATTCTTGAGAGAGAGAGACAGAGTACAGCAGGGGAGGGGCAGAGAGAGAGACACACACACACACACAGAATCCGAAGCAGGCTTCAGGCTCTGAGCGGTCAGCACAGAGCCCGACACGGGGCTCGAACCCACGAAGCGCGGGATCGTGACCCGAGCTGAAGTCGGACGCTCAACCAGCTGAACCACCCAGGTGCCCCTCTTCTGCATTTCTTAGTGGCATTCTCTTGTCAGATGGGAGCTGCCAGAGCAGACCCCACAGCGAGTCAGGCCAAGGGCCAAGTCAAGAAGGCGGAGGCCGGACATGAGTACCAGGCCCATGAAGGGCAACCAGGCACCTGAGAAGTTGCTCAGGGCCAGGGGAGCGAGGAGCCAGCGGGGAGTGAGGGTGGGCAAGCCTGAGGTCACATACCTCCCCAGGGGACCTCTCCAGCTCTGCTCCCAGCGGTGCCCAGAGCAGCTCCTGGTGGCCGGAAGTTCTTGCCTGGCCCACTGCGGTCTCTAGCTGTTTCTGTCTGTCCCTGCCCATCACATCCCGCACCTCACCTCTCCCAGAATCGTGTGAAGCCACAGGCACCGCGTTTGTAGCCGCAGGCTGTCGGAAGAGCCGTCATGGGTCTGGTACCGAACTCCTACCCTCACCGGCCCTCCACAGGTGGGGGTGGGGGGAGCGCATACCTACCACGTTGCACCCCAACCCTCTTGGAGAGGAGAGAAAGGGGTGCTTCCCGGAACCCTAGGGAAAGAAAGAAACCCAGGTGAGCAAAACTCATTACCTACCTGCTTTCTCGCTTTCTTTTTTTTAAAGTCAACCGGGCAGCATTAAAAACGTACCCATCCTGGGGTGAGGTTTTCTCTTTTCGTGATCTAGCCCGGGGGTTACACGAGCATCAAAAGCCCATGCCTTTCACCCACAACGGAAACTCTTGGGCCGTTTACTTGATTTGCTCTCTTCAAGGGCTTGTAACTGTGTTTCAAACCTTTCATGGTTCAGAAATGGGGAAAGTCTGTGCCAGGAAGCAGAAGCTGGCAGGGGAAGAGGAAAGAGCAGACACAGCCAGCCTCGGTGGGGGAATAAATCCCCACGCACCAGCCCCGAGAAGCCTCCCTGATACCCTGGCCTGGGGACTCCTGCGGGCCCCTCCTGCCTCGTTCTGGGCCACACATTCTGGAGCGTGGTTCGTGTCTTCAGCGAACTATTACGGCCGTATACTCATTGCCTCCAGGACTCCGATCCTCGCCCTAACCGTCCTGCCCCCTCTCTAAGGCCCGACGCTCCTTCTCTGTAAAATGGGGGAGAAGAACACGAGTTCTCAGGGTTACGGACCCAATGAATACAAAAACACTTAGCATCTTCCCTGGCAAGGAAGGTGCTGGATAAATAGGAGGGATTATTAGGGTCTCTCTCAGCCCTGCCAGGGTATGGATGCGATGGCAAACATTCACAAAGACCTGTGCACGTCAGTCACGGTGCTAGGGCCAGGAGGAGAACCATAGATAAGATAGGCACCGTGAGGGTGTATAGGCCGTCACAGGGAGGCAGGAGTGAGGGGCAGCACAGCATGTCAGTTACAGTAATAACGCATCTATGTGGTGCTTCCTGGGCTGGGCTTTGTTCCCAGTTCTTTGTATAAATCTGATCCTGTGAGGCAGGTCCTGGGTTAGACCCACGGAGGTAGAATCTGGAGACTCACTGCCAGGTCTGGGCACGGGCGACCCCGGGGCGGTGGCCTCGCGTCCTGAGACAGGGAACATGGACAGGGGAGCGGCGTTAGGGTACCAGCAGGCAGCGGACACGGGGGTCTGAAATAAATAGGGATCCGGGCCCAGCGAGCTGCTGGGGGCCCAGATTTGAGAGCGACTGGTTGGGCAAAGTGGGTTAAGCCACCAAAATGGCTTATCCGTTATCCAGAGAGCATGGGCCCACCTAGAAGCAGGCGGAGACTCTGGAGAACATGCCAGTAACCGGGAAGGACAGTCAGCAAGAATAATCCAGACTTGGGAGGACCTGGAGAGTCACACGGCAGTTGGGGCCACTTAGTTTAGGGGCAAAGCGCCCCCAGAAGGTATCAGTAAAGCCGCTGAGTGCTCAGGTGCCCCCGGTACAGCATGCTCCCCCTCCAATATGTTAAACCTTTCGGTGCTTAAAATGATAAAGCTTCGGTAACCTAAAAATCTCATCTCTTCCTGAATGACTCATTCCCCACGAGTTAAGAATAAACCTCTATTGTGCTCGTATAGCTGGGTTATTCCAGTGGGAGTGACACCTGATATTGTTGTGAACTTTACCTTACCTGACATCACATCTAGAATTTGCTCTCATTTCTCAGCCTGGGCGACTTGAGCCCCGCCCCGGCCTGAAGGATCTGGAAGGCAGACCTTTCGGGGGGCCACGTGCAGCCCTGCTTCCACGGCCCCGGGACCGATTCATTATTCAGTCCGCCGTGTGCGGGGTGGGGGCTTCGGGCCCTGATCCTTCGTGGCAACGATCCAAGGAGGTGAACACGTCCCAGTGCAGCCGGTTAGACGAGGCTGGGAAACTTCTGACTATCCCTGACACAGGAGGGGTGTTCTGGCAAATATTTGCCAAGCGGATGAAAATTTCATCATCCTAGTTATCCAGGGCGGCAAGTTCCTGCTGGGAACACAGCCGGTGGGTAGGATGGGCTCTGGCAGAGGCCAGGACCCTGCAGTGAGTGGTTAATTATTCTGGGAGTTCAGACTTGAAGGGGCTGAGGGCGGAGCCCGGCCAACTCCTCAAAACGGCGGCTCCGGGAATCCTAGAAAGGCGAGGCTCAATTTCCTTTCTCCCGCCTCTGGGCCTTTCTCTGAACCTGTCCAGACCCATCCAGGACCTTCCCAGGAGGAAAAGCCTCAGCTCGGATCAGCCTGGGTTCCTTCCTGGGAGGAGGACCCAGGGAAGGGAAGGGGAGCCTAGCTGAACCCCTGGCTCAGAACCCCACAGCTCAGAGGGTCTCCTCGTGGAGCTGGGAGACACGTGGCCGTCCTCCCTGAGCTTGTCACTGGTGCGTCCAAACCCTGCGTTACACTCCATTCTCCCTTAATCGTGAAATCTGGAAAACCACCACGGGCAAGACCCACTGGAGGGGCGTCTCCCCTGCAATTTCTAACTGCGGGTGAGGCCCCGCTCTCAAACTAGCTGTGTGCCCTTGGGCAAATCGCTCAACCTCTCCGATCTTGTTTTTCTCACTTCTAACAGGAGTCTGTCATCACTTCACGGTACTACTCCCTTCCTTCTGGAAATATGGTAGCACGGGCCAGTTTTACTCCCTGGCTGGGAAGCTTTACCAGGGCAGGAACATAATTCTCACATTCATTGTCCCCTCTCCCTGAACGCAGACGTACAGGAGACACTCAACATGCTGCATAAGTAAAAGTCCCTTAAAAAGAACAACAACAGGGGGCGGGGCACCTGGGTGGCTCAGCTCAGGTCGAGATCTCAGGGTTTGTGAGTTCGAGCCCCGAGTCGGGCTCTGTGCTCACGGCTCAGATCCTGGAGCCTGCTTCAGATTCCGTGTCTCCCTCTCTCTCTGCCTTGCTGCCGCTCTCTCAAAAATAAACGTTAAAAAAAAAAAAAACCAAAAACAAAAAACAGGGGCACCTGGGTGGCTCAGTCAGTTAAGCGTCCTACTCTTGATTTCGCCTCAGGTCATGATCTTATGGCTCGTGAGTTCGAGCCCCAAGCTGGGCTCTGCGCTGACAGTGTGGGGCCTGCGTGGGACGCCTTGCCAACATCTCTCTCTGCCCCTCCCCTGCTCTCGCTCTCTCAAAATAAATTTTAAAAAATTTAAAAAATAATAAAATTAAAAAATAACAGGAACACCTGATATTTACTCTGATATTTACCTGATATTTACTCTGTGCCCAGCACCAAGCTAAGCGGTTTCAGTGCATTCTCTCATCTAATCCCCGTATTTCTCAAGGAAAGTATGATGACTCCCTTTTTAACGATGAAGAAACTGAGGCCCAGAGAGGCTCAGCAGTGTCCAAGGTCAGGCAGCCTCGTACGGGGCAGCTGAGACAGAAGCCAGATCCGAACTCACATGCATCTGTAGACGAAGCCCTCTCCCTGAAGCAAAGAGGCGGGGACGTTTCCAGGAGAGAAAACGAGGCTTGGAAGCATAAAAAGGAAGTATAAAAGGAAGGAGCTTTCTGGACGGCTAAACTCAGCCTCCAGGGGGAGGGGCGTGCTGAAGGATCCCCTCCACGTTGGGAGCCCTTGTCTACACTGTTTCTGACTGCTGTGCTCAACTGTTATTTGCTCCTAAAGCAGTGGGTCTCAATCGAGGGTGATTTTTGCCTCCCGGGGGATACTTGGTGATGCCTGGAGACGTTTGTTGGTTGTCACAACCGGTCCGTACTACTGGCTGGGGGGCAGACATGCTGCTAAACGTCCTACATTGCACAGGACAGCCTCGGCAACAAAGAATTATCCCGCCCGAACGTCAGGAGCGCTGAGGTTGTGAAACCCTGAGCTCGAGAAATGGGACTCCGCAATGCCGAAACCTTTGTCTGACATCCTCCTCCTGAGCTACGCATTATTTCCCTTTTACAGGTGAGGAAACAGACTCAGAGAGGTTGGGACTTAATTTAGAGCTCTCATTCAGAAAACCCGATCCTATCCTATCGGCTCCCTCTTGCCCGTGGACTTGGGAGGTGACTCAGTGTCAGAGGAAATGGGATGGGCCGGGGGGCGGCGGGGGGGGGGGGGGGGGGATCGCAGGTATAAAGAAGAGTAAGTTCGGAGTTTGGGAAATCTGGGTCTGGTCCAGCTCTGTTGTAATCCATCGTGTGACCTTGGGTAAGTCAATGCCCCCTCTGGTTTCATTCTTCTAGGGTTTTCCCCAGTATCGACTGATGCGGCCCGTCTACTACTGAGGGGTTCTTTGGGGGCTTGGAGACGGGGAGGGGTGACCTGGCTGCAGGCAGGGGCCATCTGGGGCCTTCTCAGACACCATTTCCATCTCTGCACAAAGGACAAATACAGAAGGAAGAAGATAGAGCCTCGACCCTTGGGCCTGGGGTGGGGGGTTTGGGGGGGAGGCAGAGGTTTTCCTTATCACAGCAAGATTCACCTTTCAGTAGCCCAGAAGCCAGAAGGGGAGACCCCCAGCATTATGGGGTGGAGGATGGTTGGCTGGGGGCATTCTGCTCACAGGACTAGAAGGGCTCTGGGGCTCCAGCCCTGCTCGGAAGGCAGGGGCAGGATCCCCCAGACCCTCAGGCTCCACCGAGCTCCCTTTGCTGGGCATTCTGGAACCACCGGCTCCTTAGGAAAACCAGGCAGCCCCACAGTTGGCAGCATTTAGCACTGTGCTGTTTTATTTCTTCAACAGGGAAACAGAAGGGAGGCAGGACCCCCGCTCAGCACTTGGGGCGCTGCCTCCCTCTGTCCCACCACCACCTTCTCTCCGGCCTCGGCTGGGAGCCCGCAGGTCGACAGAACTCCTGGCCTCTGGGATGTCGCCCTCTGCGCCGCCTGACTTGCAGGAAGAAACACTCTCTCGGTCGAGGCAGAGTCAGAACAACCAGGCCGGGCGCCGCCTCCCGTGTCCTGACCCTCCCCTCAGTGGGTCTTGCCCCGGCCCTCGGAGATGACTTCCTCTGGCTGGGCTCGCATGTACCACTCTACCCAGGAGCCATCATAGATGGCCACGTCGGGCTTGCCGCAGACGTAGGCCCCCAGTGCCACGTGGCAGGCTGTGACGCCGGAGCCGCACGTGGCCACCAGTGGCTGGGACAAATCCACCTTCTTGTCCTGGAACAGACGGCGGATCTCCTCGGGGCTCTTCTCCAGGCCCTCCTGGGTCAGGAAGTCCGTGAAGGGGATGTTCACAGTGCCGGGGATGTGGCCAGGTTCGATGCCTGCAGCAGGAGGGCAGGAAGGAGGGAACACATACAAAGGGGGTATGAATGGCCCCTGGGTACTGAGAGCCTCCCATGCGCCCACGGAGCTAACCCTCTATGTGCATCATCTCGTGTAGTCCTCACAGCCAGGCAGCCCAGGCGCTATTCACAGGCATTCCCGTTTTACGGACAGAGATGCTGAGGTTCCGTACTGCCCAAGGTCCCGCATCCAGCAAATTGCTGGCTAGAATTGGAACCCAAGACTCAGACCCCACCAGAGCCTCACTCTGCCCCCAGTTTCCCGATCACCTATGCGCCCTGGGGGCAACAAAGATAAGTAAGCCCTCCGCCTGGCCAGGAGTCATTGCACTTGTCCTACAGAAACTGATCTGGCAGGGCAGACAGGCAATAACTGAGCCATTATGAGTATGAGGGTGTTACACCCTGCGGGGGGTTATGGGGGCATATTATAAGAGGTATTAACAGTAATCATGATGGCTCGTGTTACTGAGCGCTTACTTTGTGCCGGGCACTGTGCGGAGCCCCTCTGCTGTACTTTCTCCTCCCCGGACTCTAGGGGACAGAAATGATCATCCTCCCTTTTACACAGACGAGGAGCGTGAGGCACACAGACTAACTTGCCCGAGTCAGAGGGGCCCCAGAGGGTGAGCAGGGTTCTATCAGGTAGAGGGGTCTGGGCAGTGGGGGCTGAGGGCACGCCAGGCTGGGGAAGGGGAGTCTTTAGAGGGGGTAAAAGTCATTGGGCCAAAGCCCAGACATGGGGGGAGGTCGAGGCCCAAGAGGAACCAGGAGGCACGGGAACACCGTAGCAGGCCTGGATTAAGACGTAGGGCTTTGGGGCACCCGAGTGGCTCAGTGGGTTGAGCGTTTAACTTCGGCTCAGGTCATGATCTCTCAGTTCATGGGTTCGAGCCCCATGTCGGGCACTGTGCTGACAGCTCAGAGCCTGGAGCCAGCTTCAGATTCTTTGTCTCCGCTCTCTGCCCCTCTCCCACTCACATTCTATCTCTTTCTCTCTCTCCCAAAAATAAATAAACATTAAAAAAAAAAAAAAAAAAGACGTAGGGCTTTGACCTGACTGCAGGGGGAAACCAGACTTCCGTTTTCAAAAGATCATTTTGATCCTAGCACAAGAACCCTAGAGGGCAAGGCTAGAACGCTGTTCATAAAGAGGGTCATTCCCCTAAACCCGGTCATTTTGGTTTCACCACCCTCTGAGGGGCAGGTGTTAGTAATATTCCCATTTGCACGCCAAGGACTGAGACTCCCAACAAAATAAACCCTCACAGCCCATGATTCAAAAATCCCGGCCATTCAGACTCTAGGGTGAGGCTCTAGCCTCGTGGCTTCTGCCTCGATTTCCCCCTGCAGCGGGTGACACTCCTACAGAGAGCTGCGGACCCGTGTCGACAGTTACTGCTAGACCTCGGCACCCAGCCAGCGCTCTGAGCCCCCTGGTGAGGTTGGAACACGCCCTACACCCCCAGTTAGGTGCAGCAAAGCCTCACTGAGACACATCACGTAGAGACCAAACTGGAGCAAGGAAGGAGAGCAAGCTCTCGACCCAGGTTGGCCGCCGTCCGAGCAGGGCTGTCCCCGCGCCTCGAACCCCGCCAAGCAAAGCAGGCTTCCCCCACCCCTGCTGAACGACGGCAACGCCGTGATGCCCTCCACTGATCTAGATCCAGCTTTTACGCACACTGGCTCGGTCGGTCTCTACAACAAGCCTGCTAGGTGTGTGCCATCATCTCTTCCTTTACAGGTGAGCAAGCAGGAGGGGTGAGCATTTAAGCGCCTCTGTAAAGCGCCAGGAGCACGGACGAAGCACACAGGAATTACGTCACCCTCCTTGAGGGCACCTTATGTGTGCTGAGCGCTCTATACGTTTCTTCTCGTTTGACGTCTGACGCTCACCGTATCCTTACCAAGCCCTGTTTCTCCTCTGATTTTGCACTTGCAAACGGTGCAGTTCAGAGACTAGATTAGGTGACCGGCCAAGTGGCTCACTGCCCCCACCCCCTCCCCCAAAGGGCTGAGCTGAAGGACCTAACGGGTTCAAGGTGGAACCACATAAAATTGTCACCTATGCGGGTTCCAAAATGGCTGGCTATCAGCAGTGCCCTACGGTTGGATCTCAGGTCAACACTGCTCTGCACGGTTCCATGTAGTGGGGTCCTTCTCGAGTCCCCAGATCTCTCTGGGACGTTGATCCCATGCCAGCTGTTGGGGCAGTCTTTCGGGGATGCACAGGGAGCAGGGCCGACCCTTACCCTGGGGCCATGCGGAACTGTGAGGGGACGGGATGGGCCCAAGCCGCTTTGTAAGCACTGAACAGAAGCCCCACCCTCATTCAGGGGCGATAGGGAGGCGGATGCCATTCAAGGAAGACCAAGTAGCAACTTCCTTGCATCCCCCCTGAAAAAGGCACGAGAGACAAAAGGCTGGGTAATGACTGCTTGCTCACTGCAGTTAAATGTACCGCCCCAGCGCCTGGCCGGGCTGCTTCCTGACCTCCAGCAAGGTAGCCATTCCGAGACTCCATTTCCTCCTGGGTACAATGACGGCACCCATCTGTCGGGGTCATTGAAAGGCTCACACGACCGTGGCCATTGGCCTACCCGTTTGCGGGGAGCCCTGCCCACGTCATCCAGGGCTTCCCTGTGGTCTCCTTGCCTGGAGAATTCAGCTCCCAGACACAGGGCTCTGCTCCAACCCAGGCCAGCAGCCACCTCTAGTCAGTTTCTCTCCAACCTGGGACCGGTGATCCCGCGCGCGCGTGCGCGCACGCACGGCCCCTCTCTCGTGCCTTCTGCAAGCCTTGACCCCTCTTAGGGGCCTTTCATCCACTCCCCTACCCCAGACTCCTCCCCCCCCTCCTCCTCCTCCAGTCTGCCTCCATCAACAGCGGGGGTGGGTACACCCGATCAGGCCCCATCCCTTTGGGGGCTTTTCCTGCCGCCCCTCCTGTTCCGCAGAAACCGCCCTACATCCGCAGAATTGGGGTGGGGCTGTTTGGCTTCTCACCCTAATACAGGGCACCCTGGGTTCCCAATGAGTTTGGGGGCGAAGCAAGTATTCGTGTCCACTTTTAAGGAATAAAGCCCGGGAGGCTCAGAGAGTGAGACGACTGGAAACCGCATCTCACGGCCCCGCCCCATGCGGCGTCCTTCAAAGGCGAGGCCGAGGCAGGGCTCAGCGCGCCCCTGACCCCGCGCCCCAGGTGACCTCCCGCCCCTTTACGCGTGTTTGTTACCGTCTCGGGGCTCGGGCTCGGTGCCGCGGAACCGGCCGGCGGCGCGGGCGTCCACCACCTGGAAGCGCCGGGATTCAAGGTTCTCCTTCATGTCCTCGTACGTCTTGACGAAGGCGGGGTCAAGCGAGGCTCGGAACTCGGCGGGCACCGGGCGGCTCTTCCCCGAGCTCAGCGGGAGACCCAGGCGGAGCCAGTGGCGGAAGCCGCCGTCGAGCAGCGACACGGTGCGGTGGCCGAAGGCGCGGAACATCCACCAGACGCGCGGCGCAGAGTAGAGGCCCTGGTCGCTGGCGTCGTAGATCACGACGTGGGTGGCGGCGCCCACGCCCAGGTGGCCCGCGTACTCCGCGAAGTGCGCCGCGCTGGGCAGCATGTGGTCGTAGGGGGACGTGCGGTCGCTGCACTGGTCGATGTCGAAGAAGGCGGCGCCGGGGATGTGGCGCTCCTCGAACTCGCGGCGCGCGTCGCGGCCCAGCTTGGGCAGGTACCAGGAGGCGTCTAGCAGCTGCAGGGGCTGTCCCGCGCGCGGGGTCCGCAGCGCGTCGGCCACCCACTGCGCCGACACGAGCGCGCGGAAGAGCTGCTGTGGGGGCATGGTGGCGACACCGGGGCTGCAAGCCTGGGCGACAGGGAGGATGTCAGGAGGGAATCGAGGAACAGGCCGGCCAGGTCGCTGCAGATGCCCGCACCGCTGGGTCTGGCACTAGCCCGCAGGGGCGGTGGAGCCCCGGGAGGGCAGAGTCCAGGGAACACAGAAAACCAGCAGAGGCAACCCCAGGGGCAGACTTCGGTCACCGGGGCCTCCCCTCCCCCCCTCCCTCCCACCCAGGGCACCTACACAGGGAAGAGCAACGGAATGACCCTGACCCCTTGGAGGGGGCCAGGCGGACCCTTCATCGCCGCTTGCCGGGGTCAGGGGGGGCGGTAGGGACAGGTTCAAGCACGGGAAGACAAGCAGAGGGCAAAGTCTCAGCCCCTCCCCAAGGTCCCTGGTGGAATTTGTAAACTTCTTCATCAAACGTTTATATAAGCAGCCTCACGGGAAATAGTAGCTGAATTTACTGACTCCTTGCTATGTATCATTTCCTCTCACAATACCTCGGAACACTGCAGGACACAGAGTAGGCTCTCAATTATTCGCCGGACAAGTAGCCTCCGGAAGGTTGGTAGGGGATATTCTCACTGTCACGGAGGGCGGCACTGAGGTTCAAAGGCTCCGGCGGCCAAGGTCAACAGCTAAAGTGGCAGCGACACCAGAATCCTGACTCTCGCTGGCCAGTGCCGTGCAGGCCCTGGGGGTCCAGCCAGGTCCGATTTTGCCCCTTGGGCCTGAACTGAGTCTCTGAAACTCGGGGCAGCAGCAGCAACAGGGACAGTGCCTTCCCACCCCCCCCCCCCCCCCACCCCAGTCCCTTCCACTCCCCTGCGGGCCAGCCACTGAGAGTACACACAGCCCACGACATGACACGCAGGCCACAGCCTGCCAGGGCCAGGATGCCCTGAATGTGTTGGGCGCCTGTGCAGACAGCCCCTAGTTCGTCAGGTGCCTCCGCGCGGGTTAGGGAAAGGTGCCCCTCCGTCAGGGCATGTGACTTGGGTGGGTGGAGCCTGAGCCGCAGGTCAACCCCCATAGCCCGTTGGCAGGGCGTGGTCTTACCATCCATTCCAGGCCGTCCTGCCACAGAGAAGGGGTGGGGAGAGAACAGGTGCTTCGTGGGCCAGGCCACACGCTAAGCCCCGTGGCCTTTAGTGGTGGGCATATGACGATGTCTGCCTTCTGCGCGAGGCAACTAGAGATGTGCTTTGGCCTTGCTCACACAGCTGGTCAGCTCCGGAGGCTGGACCTCTTCCCCAGCCGCGGGTCGGTGATGACCAGGGCCTAATCAGTCCACAGTGTTACGCCTCGTACCCAGCCTCTCCCAGTCTGGCTTTTAGGAACTCAACTCCACCCACGCGGCCAGGCCTTGTGCTGGACACTGAGAAACTCTTAACGTTGCCAGGCCCCGGAGGACGGGCGGCTGTGGCGGGTAAAGACAGGCCACGGGCCTGCCCAAAGGACAGCAGCATTGAAGAAAGTCTGGGGTTCAGTGCAAGCACCAGGGACCGACCGACACCTCAGCCTAGGGTGGGAGCAGAGGAAGTGGGAAGTCTTCCTGGAGGAGGAGGAAGTGCGCGCAAACTGATTTGACCTTTCCAGGGGCCCAGGAAACTGCGGCTTGACCTTCAGGATGAGGAGGCTGCCCCGAGGTGGCTTTTTTTTGGCTAAGGGGCGATCTCAGTGCCCGTGGGTCCTACCACAGCTGAATAGTGTTGGCGGATGCTGTGGGTCCCTTCTTGAAGAACCCATCTGGGAACCACAGTGGCTCCTGCCCCCTGGGATTCTTGGGGCTCCTGGTTTTTTCTATCCAAGGATCCATTTAGAGTAGAAAGAACCCTGGATTGGGAATCAGAGCCCCGGCCTCAAGTTAGTGTGAATCACTCGGCTCCTTAACTAGCCGTGCGAGGGCGGGCATGGTAGGCTCCCCGGCCATTTTCACTTCTTATAATGGAGCTTCCAACCTTCAGCTCTTACGGTGGAGATTAATGAACAGTTAATGACTGTCGAGGGGCCATCACGATGCACTACAAATGGCCGGTGTCAATAATCATTAAAAACGGCTTAATAAAAACCCAATGATTTCTGAAAAGTTATTCCTATAGGTGGCCTTTCAACAACAACAACACATCTAGAATCTTAAGAATTTCAGGATTGGGTGGGACTTGGGAGGTCTGGGGTCACCCAGCACCCCCCCCCCCCCCCCAGCTTGATGGTCAGTTCTCACAAAGGACTGCAGGAGGCAGGGGAGGGTCCAGGGAGCAGGCTGTGTGTCACCGAAGGGCGGGGCCCAGGTCCTGGCCCACTCGCCAAGCCTGGACCACCTCAGGTGGGGGTGCTCTGGGTGGGGGTGCTCTGGGAGTGAAGGACTCCAGGACCCACAGGACAGCCCTAGCTGTATCTCCCGAGTGTCTATACCCACTAGGGGAAGTGTGAGCCCCAGGCTGCCATCTAGGGGGGGGCCCTGGAAGAAGAGGGGCTCCAGGCAGACTGGGCTATCCTCGAGGACTTCCCCCTAGTCTGCTCCTTCCTGGTACCCCTCCTCTGCACGTCAGGGCCAAGCACAAAGTTCGGAAGATTCTGGAGGCCAAATGCTTGTCAAAGTATGAATTTCTCAACTTCCTGTGAGACTAGCATTATTTCAGAATAAAAAAGAGCCTTTCCAAGGGCGAGGAGAAAAAGCATTCGGGACATATGTAACACGAATGCAAAAGCAGCTCAGGAGAGCAGGGGTGAGCCACCAGCTTGCAAGGACCAGTTGTTAAGATTTTTCAGGAATGATGTCGCCTGGTTGTTAAACGCGGCCCATTGTTAAAAATCAAACGCTATAACCTTATAATTAAATAGGTTAATTAAAAACAAAGGCAATTGTTTTGAAAAGCATGAGGCTTTGGGGTGGAGCCAGGTAAACCGAGGCAGATCCGATGGGCCTCAATTGCTTGGTGTGCCCGTGGGGTAACCAGCTAGGCCTGTCTGTCTGCTCTCGAAATGTAAAGTTTCTGGCCTACTCCGTAGGGTTGTTGTGAAAAGTCAGTAAGGCCCTAGGAGCGAAGTATCTCACCGAGCAGGCCTTGGCCAATGTTAGTTTCGTTTTGCTCCGGCAAGTTCTTGGCCAGTTTCTCCTCTTGGAGCCTCGGCCTTGTCTCCCTGGCCTCTCTGTGGGGTTTCATTGGTCCTCTTCCCTCCCTCTTACCCTCTATGGTGGCACCAGGTGACCCCCCCACTCCACCCCTACCCCCCGCACCTCCCCACCCGCCACTCACTCGGACGTCACCCAGCAGGCCGCCCCGAGCGGCGGCGGACAGCCATCCTTAGGGCGAACTCCGGGGCGCGTCTTCCCTCCTAGACTGCAGCCCCCTACTCCGCTCTGGCCCCGCGGGGGAGCCCCGCGCCGCGCACCCCGATGATCGACCTCCCCCCAGAGAAAGGCAAGCGCGACGCCGCAGCAGTTACCCCGGTCTCGGGTTCCGCGCTTCCGGGCTCGGTCATGGCCCCAGAGCAGGGCGCCCCCTCCCCGCGCCCGAAGTCGTCCCCTCCTCCCGCCACCAACCTGACGCCGGCCGAAGGGAGGAGACTCGAGCACTGCCCACCGCCGCGGCCACTCGGAGCCGCGGCGGCTCGCGCCTTCCACTCTCTGGGCCAGGGGGACACCCGCGCCGCCGCGTCCCGCCCCGCGCCGCCCCCGCGCCCCCCGCGCCCTCCCGGCGGGTCCCCGGGGTCCGAGTGGCGCTGCGCGCGGTGGGACGGCGCGGGGGGGGCGGCCGCGGCGGGACTGCACGAGGCGGGGGCGTGGCGGGCGGCGCGCCGTTCCCCCCTCCGGCGGCGGCGCGATGGTGCGGGCCGGCCGGGGAGTTGTGAGCTCTGGGTTTGAACCGGCCAACTTCTCCCGCGGTCGGGGGTGAGCGCCAGGGCTGCGGCGAGGGCGAGTGAGTGCGGCCGGGTGGGGCGGCGGCCAGGCACCCCGGCCGCTCGGGATTGGGCCTCCGATCTGGCCCCGGCAACCCAGGGGAGGGTCCCCCTGGCGAAAGCGGGACGGGGTGCCCTGGGAGCCTCCGACCCAGCTAGGGTACCGAGCCCGGGCGAGTCTGGAGGCGGGCGAGTCCGCCCAGGCTGCCGAGATTGGCCGCGGGCGCGCTTGCCGGGGGCGCGAGCGAGGGCCTCTGCGGGCTCCAGCGACCCCTCCCCCCAGGCGCCCACTCCCCTACCCTCCCAACAAAGGGGGCTCCCCCGCTCCACATGTCATTTCCTCCCACCTCCTGGCCATCTTTTCGCCTCTCTCTTCTGGCAGGACCTCCAACGCCTGTATGGTAGCTTCCGGAGCCAGATGCCCACCGGGCCAGCTCCCCCAGTGGGGCTCCGGGGAGCTCTCGCCCCGCCCCCTTCGGCCCGGGGCCCCAGGGAGGGGCGGAGCAGCCCTTCCTTAGGGAATGCAAACCTTCCCACTGGGTGCCCGGGCCCTGCCGGGTGGCTGGGCCGCTGCAAACACGCAGCCCTGCGGGGAGCGCGGTGGGAAAAAGCTCCTCCCAGGTCCCGCTCCCCTGCGCGCACGGCCCTCACACGCTGCTCTCTTTTCCTGGTTTCCACCCGCGCCAGGTGATGCGCAGAGCTGAAACCATGGTCCATCAGGTACTCTACCGGGCGCTGGTCTCTACCAAGTGGCTGGCGGAGTCGGTTCGGGCTGGCAAGCTGGGGCCTGGCCTGCGGGTGCTGGACGCGTCCTGGTACTCGCCGGGCACCCGCGAGGCCCGCAAGGAGTACCTGGAGCGCCATGTGCCCGGCGCCTCCTTCTTTGATATAGAGGAGTGCCGGAACGCGGCGTCGCCCTACGAGATGATGCTGCCCAGCGAGGCCGACTTCGCCCACTACGTGGGCCGCCTGGGCATCAGCAACCAGACCCACGTGGTGGTTTACGATGGTGACCACCTGGGCTCCTTCTATGCGCCGCGGGTCTGGTGGATGTTCCGTGTGTTCGGCCACCGCACCGTGTCGGTGCTCAACGGCGGCTTCCGGAACTGGCTGAAGGAGGGCCACCCGGTGACATCTGAGCCCTCACGCCCAGAGCCGGCTAACTTCGAAGCCACACTGGACCGCTCCCTGCTCAAGACCTACGAGCAGGTGCTGGAGAACCTTGAGTCTAAGAGGTTCCAGTTGGTGGATGCCCGGTCCCAAGGACGGTACCTGGGCACCGAGCCAGAGCCAGATGCAGTAGGTACGTGTCCTGCTGGGTGGGTGATCCCTGGGGGAGGGGAGGGGGTACTGCCCAATGAAATGATGGAGAGCAGGGATGTCTGGGACCCTCTCCAGCTTTTGCCCTCAGTTCCCCCATACGTGGGCCCCAGTCTGCATCTGTGAAATGAGAGAATAGAGCCAAATCCAAAAGCTTTTTCAGCTGTGATGCATGAGGACCTACATACGTGTTCCCATAGCCACGTGCTAACTAGCAACCTGGTATCCGCATGGGGTGGCATCAGCAGAGGTGACTGGTGACATCTCCACCCACGTCCCTGCCCAGGCGCTCCTCCCCCACATGCCCAAAGGTATGCCCATGAGCCAACACGTGCATCTCTGTGCAAAGCTCCCAAGGACACCTAGCTTGTTGGGGCCGCTCCGGTTCCCCGGAAACCCCCACAGACATCAACCCTGCCCTTCCCGCAGCACCCCCTCCCTCCTTCCAGCCCTCCCGGACCCCCTGACCTTTCCAAACAGCTGCAGCCTGTTTGCAGAGCTATTAAGAGTAGCTGCCATTTCGTGCTGAGTAGTTCACATTGCATTGTCTCATCCTGTCCTTCATCTGAGAAGGCCTAATATCCCCATTTTAGAGAGGGGGAAACTGAGAAGTGAGGACATTAAGTTACTGGCTCTGTTAAGTGGCAGAGTCAGGAATTCTGCCCAGTGCCGACTGGTTTCAAACCAGTGCTCTAAGCCAGGCATCCACAGGGAGGTGGCTCGTGAATCCTCTGCTGCGGACAAAGGGCAGGCCTGGGGGGTTCTACATTGCTGGAGGTGGGGGGAGTCTCAGGAGAGGACATGCTGAGTTCTAGAACCTCCTAACAGAGAACCATAGTAGTCTCACCATCACCCTGCTAGGTTTCCTCTGGCCCCTGCCTGGGCACCTCTGGTGGCCGGGACCTCACTGCTTTGGGGGTCTCTGGTGGCCCCGGCTGGCCTGAGCCCTCAGAATGATCGGCACCTCCTGGCTCTGGGCTCTGTCCTGGGGCAGGGTCTGCAGAATCTAACTCCCGTGCAACATTTTTCCTGACTTTCTGTGCCTCTGAAGGGAGAGGACTCTGTGACAACAGTTTTGGACACTCTCCGGGCTGGAGGTCCTGAAAGATCACCTCGTGGGACAGAGGGGAGACTGAGGGAGACTGAGGCACACAGAGGCAGGGGCAGGTCAAGGCCACATGGCCAGTTAGTGGCAAAGTCCTGGACTTCTTCCAGGTCCCATGTCCCCCCGCCCCTTGCTCTCTGAAGGTCTGGAGTTGAAGATTCAGAGACTTCTGGCCCGGCCCTTCCAGCAGCCCCACCCTTGCCTCAGTTCCACAGGTCTTCTCTCCTTAGAACTTCCGGTGCCCCTTGGGAGATGAATGGTGGAGTTGATTCCCTTGCTGCCTCCGGGCTTGCCCTGAAGCAAGCTGGAAATAAGCGAAGAGGTGTCAGATCCAATCTCCTCACTCCCATTTTAGAGATGAGGACACTGAGGCTCAGAGAAGAGTCCCTCCCCATTCTCCCTCCTCCCACCGCCTCCAGATCCCAGGGAGCATGGATCCTCAGGAGAGGTCAGCCCCCCCTGTGTGGGGGGATCTCAACCTGATGTCTTGGCCTCTCTGGGTTCCCTCATTGTAAAACGAGAAGAGGAAAGCCCAGCCCTCCCCACCTGGCTGGAGGGGTATTTTGAAAAGGGGGGGGGGGAGCTCTGCAAAGCCCAGGGGCACCCAGAAAGCATGGAGTGGCACTCCCTTCCCTCATTCCCTAAGAGGCTTTGCTGGCCTCCCAGGCAACGTAGTTTGGGGGTGCAAAGGCACATGAGGCTCCCTGAGTTCACGGTCCCCAGCTTGGGGTGGGCTCAGGGAGGCAGCCCGTGAGCTCCGGGGTCCAGATGCAACACCCAGAAGGAGGGTCCTGAAGCAGGAGCTGGGAGCAGGGCCTTGGACACCCCATGAGCTTGCATGATACCCTATGCAGCCTCGCGGAGTCCTTGGCCTCTGAACCCTTCCCTCCTTAATGAAAGGAACGGGCTCACCTTATAGAGCGCCGGGGAAAGCCAGCGAAGGAGGGGACGGTCAATCCAGCCCAGTTATCTTCATAAACCTTGAGGGCAGTGAGGGTGAAGAGGGTATCGACCCCCTAGTAGGCATTTTTATCAGCCCAGTGTTTTATACATGTTCTCTCCTGGTGGAAGGTGGGGGTTAGGACTGATCCCAGTTTACAGGTGGGAAAGGGAGAAGTGGGTTCTCTAAGGAGGCAGAGTGGCCAAGGTTTGACCCCAGGCTGCAGGCCTCAGGGTGGGGCTGTTTCCCAAGGCCACTGCTGTGTCAACAAACACAGGGACTGGGGGAGAGGGGAGGCCGGGGGAGGGGAAGTCACAGCCTCACGGTATAGTGTTGCTTCATGGGATCCTGTGTTCACAGCCTCCTCAGGAGCTGGGAGCCTCCCCCCCCCCCCGGGGTAATCTGAAACCTACCCCCAGATGCAGAGGGCAGGGCAAAGCCTAAGAAAGACCAGGCCACTTCAGGTGGGTAGGTGGCCGTTTTCATATGCAGGGGAACTTACAAGGCTTGTCTTGGCTGGCCGGCCGCAAGACGGGTAGATGTCCGCACCCGCCTGCCAAATCTTGAAAGTTTATACAGAGGCATTAACTGGGTTGAGTCACATACACACGGTCCGGCTGGTCTCAACACCGCATCGCTATCTCAATGCCATGTCCTTGGAGCAGCCTCTGGGAGCCCGGAGGTCAAGCAGAACGCACATCCCAAGGACAGGAGGGGGAGAGGCATCTCTAGCTGTCCCGGTCCAGCTCATGGGTCAACTGGTGCTCTCCATGACCTCCCCCGACTTTCTACCCCTCACGTCAGCTCTCACCACCTCACACGCATGCCCCCTCTTCTGCACTGTGCCCTGAGGCGTCAGCAAGGGGTTTCACGGGGCCTGGTGGTGGCTCCTTTGGAGGCTATGAGGCTGCATTGGAGGCAGGTGCCATAGCGACAATATACGGGCACATGCAAGAGAAAATACAGAATTAAGACAATGAACCCCCAAGTCAGGGATGGCATTTTCCATCAAGAGCCCCGTCATCTGAACCATTGGTTTATTAAGTCCCCTGGGCTGGGGTTCAGATAATTCAGGGCATTTACTTGTATTCTCACGTGATGCAGTGAAGGTGATGCCTAATAGACGCACCAGATATGAACACACAGCATTCTGTTTGGATAATGGCCTCCTTGCAAGGCAGCGCCACCGTCTAAGTCCATCCTGTTTTGGGGGGTAGCTTTTCTCGCTAAAGACATTTCAGGGTTCAGCAAGGACAGGTTTTGGTGACTATCATTCAAGTCTGGCTGGGTGAATTTCGTAAGGGCTGGCGCATGTGCTAGAACATCCGCCAGGATGGGGAGCGAGACAGCAGCCCAGTGATGTACCAAGCGGGAAACGGCATGTGCCCACCTGGCCTCAAGGAGACGGAGATTGTCAGCTTTAGGACCTCTGTCTGGTTGTGCGCACCACGTGTAGGGGCCGGGGGGCGGGGGCGGGGGGGGGGGGGCGGAACAGCGCTTTCAGGTGGGAGGCGATGGGCCTGGGGGCAGGATGTGCCCGACCAGGACCCCCACCTCTTCCCCTCTTCCGTTCCAGAGATTGCGCATTTTCGCAGGCCCCTTGCAGCAGGACCACGAGATCCCAGCGGAGACTGGGCAGGTCCCCCTCACCCAGGGGCGTGCGAAGTAACTCGCCCATCCTGGTGGGATATTTCACTGCAAACTGCAGGAGGGGATACCTTTCCATGGAACCCGATGGGGGCCGGGCTCGAGCTCATGAACCATGAGATCATCACCTGAGCGGAAATCAAGAGCCGGCTACTCAACTGACTGAGCCACCCAGGCGCCCCTCTGTTGTCCCCTTTTGCAGTATGACCCCCCCAATCACTGTTTGGTTGATGAGGGTGTCTAAACATGGCGTTTCGTTTCTCTAATCCCCTAATGGTGGCAGCCTGGTTTGGTGATCGGGGAAAGCTTGGGCTAGGCCAGACACGGTGTCTACACAAAGCAAGCATAGCGAAAACCTTCACTGAGGGAGAGAGGAGGCAATATAACCAATTTGCCCCCATGTCGTCAATGGGGAATTCTCGTGAATGACCCCAGGCCCCTTTGCCAGTCACCTTGGGTGCTGCTTACAATACACGGGACATGCTGTTAGTGGATTAACCAAATCACTGTATTTCAGGGGCAATCGAGCATCCTTGGCAATAGGCCAGCCTACCCGGGCACGCTGGCAGCCGCTCTCTCCGTGCATCCGATCGGCTGTATCTACTGAAGGTTGTACCCGGGCTAGGGCCTCAGCCTCCTGATTGCCAGGGGGGTGTCAGTGCCTCGTGAGCCGGGATATGGAGAAGGGGAGGACTGCCTCAGACTCTTGCAGGCGAGCCCAAATATTCCCTCATATGCCCTGACCCCATAAGGGCCCACTCATGGTCATCCACCCCTCCGCAACCCCAGTAGGGTTGATCCCTTTAAAATAGGCCAGCTGTCGGTGCAAAAAGGGCAAAAGTCCAGGGTGCGGCGGGGGGACTCTGAGCCCTCTGAGTTCAGCCCACTGGCTGCCGTGGCTTACTCCTCCCTGAGAGTCTCCATCCGGAGGAGCCCTGTGGACCCACTGCCAGGAGCTGGTGCTCTGTGGGGGTGACCAGAGGTTTTGCCCCCTTTCCAGAGCTGCGACTAAAATCCTAGGGGGACTCTCTGTGTAATTAATTCTTATTCAGGTCAGTGGTATGATCTTAGTTATCAGAAACCTCTATTTCTCCGTCTCTTCCATGAATCTCCCCGAAGGTGGAACACCTGAGGGGGACGGAACGCTTTTGCAAAAGCATCCGAAGTGAAGCAGTAACTCCGGGTAAGAGTTCATGCTAATGCAATTGACAAGGGGATTCGGTTATTTTGAGGGTATATATTTTAAAGTAATCACCAAGGTTGTGATCAATTGATGCTGTTATACCACGACATACCAGAGTTTTAGGAATATTTTTTAGGGTTTTTTTCATTTTATTTTGAGAGGGAGAGACAGTACAAGCGGGGGAGGGGCAGAGAGCGAGGGAGACCCAGAATGCGAAGCAGGCTCCAGGCTCTGGCTGACAGCTCAGAGCCTGACGCGGGGCTCCAACCCGTGAACTGCCAGGTCGTGACCTGAGCAGCAGTTGGACGTTTAACCGACTGAGCCACCCAGGCGCCCCCCCTTTTTAGGAATTTTATATACTTTCTGGAACACTTCTATCAACAGCTTCCATATACATATTTCCTAAGGAGAATGTAGTTAGCATTTCTTCCTACTTGACTTCCCATGTAATTTAACATGTGAAATGAGTCTAATTAGTTTCATATTTCTCTTTTACAAGGAGGAAAAAACCCAAATCTTTTGAGATGGTCCAGGAAAATCCCGAAGTTAGTCCAGGGTAGGTAAGGTTTCATTGAGAATTTGATTTAGGGGAATTTTGTCTAAAATATCAAAAGGTTTTATTTATTTATTTATATTAGTTCGTAGATTTATATAGAAGAGTTTTAGATTCGCAGAAAGAATTGCAAAGAAAGGACAGTTCCCATATACCCCCACACCCAGTTTCCCGTATTATTAACATCTTATATTAATTAGTGTGGTACATTTGTTACAGTTAATGAATACAGGTACAGTACATCCATTCATTTAATATAAAAAAAAAAAGTCAGAGCCAAGAGAATTCTAAGGAGACAGGAAGATTAAATATAATGTGGTCTCCCAGACGGGGTCCTGGAACAGAAAAGGCATTTCATAAAAGTAAGGAAATGTGAATAAAATATAGACTTCAGTCAAAAGGTTTTAAAATACACGGTCGCATAGGATCGCGGGTCGTCGTGAAACAATATTCACTTATCCGTTTAACCAAAATGACAATTAAAGGCCTCAAAGGCAGGTATAGAAGTTGCATGCTTGTAGAAAAAAAAAAACAAAAACAAAAACAGAAACAAAACTGAAAACCAAAAACATAGCTCTTTTAATAGAGAAGACTCTGCTTTTTTCTTAAGTAATCAAAGACCTGATCAAGACTATATGAAGTATAGGAAATTATTATTTTATTATTTTTTAAATGTTTATTTTTGAGAGAGAGAGAGAGAGAGACAGAGCAGGGGAGGGGCAGAGAAAGAGGGAGACACAGAATCCAAAGCAGGAGCCAGGCTCTGAGCTGTCCGCACAGACCCCGACGCAGGGCTCGAACTCATGAACTGTGAGATCATGACTTGAGCCGAAGTCGGACACTTCACCAACTCAGCCACCCAGATGCCCTGAAATTATTTCGATAAAACACAGTATCTTTGTTTGACCATCCCGTCAAGAACGGACTGATAGTTCAAGAAACTGTTATCCTTTATGGCGGGTGAGAGCAAATGAAATTTCAATTTTACCTAAGTGCACTTTGATATATAGCTTATTTTTAAGCTGATTAAATAGAGCTCTTGTACAAATTAATTTTGGTAATACCTTCAGAAGGTAGAAAAACATATATACTTAGCCCATAGCCATAGACATATGTAAACGTAGAAACAGCCAGAGACCCTGTAACTTAGCCTTTGATGAGTAATCTTAGGAAGGCTGTGGGCCAGGCTTTGGACAAGGGAACTTCTAGAGCAATCTGTACGCTTCCCCCCGCCCTCCCCCAGATTTTGTCCTCCAGTCTCTGTGGATAGTGTTTTGGTTAACTCCTGGGGTGTTTACGTATCAAAGACGTGATAAAATTTACGACTGTGACTTTCCAGAGAAAGAATGTCGATTATCCCCCAGGTTTGGGGGCAATTGCTATTTATTTATTTATTTATTTATTTATTTAAAAATGCTTATTTCTCTATTTTTGAGAGAGAGAGAGAGGGCAAGCAGGGGAGGGGCCGGGAGAGAGGGAGAGAGAGAATCCCAAGCAGGCTCCGCGCAGTCAGCACAGAGCCGGACGTGGGGCTTGAACTCATGAACCTGGAGATTGTGACCTGAGCCGAAGTCAAGAGTCAGACGCTCAACCGACTGAGCCACCCAGGCGCCCCACAAGTGCTATTTAAGGTTCTGCTTTGCATTTGGGGTGGGAAGGCAGGGGGGCATTTCCACTTTCTCCTCCACCGCAACATCCTCGATTCTGGTCGCTTGCTCAAGGATTCCCCTCTCGGCGCCCTAATCAGGCTTTGTCACAGGCTCCTGAATCTCAATCCACAACATCTCGTGCCTTCCTCACCTTGCACAAGGGCACGCTAACCTCCGATGGACTGCCCTGCTCTCCCACCTTGGCTGCCGGCCCCGGAGCCGGCAGGGTAGGAGACGCCCGCTCGTCCTTCTCAAACCTCAGCTCTTCCCACTTTCCAACTTGACTTTCAGCCAGCCCCAGATGCAGAGAGCAGGGGGAGACTGAAGAAAGGGGCAGACGGCTCCAGATATGTGGGTGGCAGGTTTAAGAAGCAAGGGAACTTACTTACAAGGCTTGTCTTGACCGGCCACAAGATGAGTAGATTTCTGCATGCACCTGCCAAGCCTTAAAAGTTTATACGGAGGCCTTGACTGGGTTGAGTCCCATACACGTCATGCAGCTGGTCTCAACGCCGCATGACTATCTCCAGGCCATGTCCTTGGGGCAGCTTCTGGGAGCAGGGAAGGCAAGCAGAATGCACATTCCCAGCGCAGGGGTGGGGACGAGAGGCGTCCGAGGGCCAGGGTCCAGCTCGTGGGGCAACCAGCGGTCACACCCTCTCGATGGCCCCCCCCCCCCCCCCCCAGTGACTGGCCTCCTCCTGGCCAAAGCTGGAACCCAAAGTCCCAGGCCTCTGAGCAGCTGAGGAATATGAGGGGTCATCTCATCTTTCCCCCTGCCTCCTCTCCCTTTCCAAGAAAGGTTCAGGGTGGTCCAAGAACACAGGTTTTTAGGGTCGGACACGCCTGACTCCACAGGCCTGTGTGTCCTGAGGTAAGCCACCTCACCTCTCTGAGCCTGGGCTCCCCATCATCTCCTGGCTTTGTGAGGATTTGGGAGGTTCTGGAGCGAACCCACTGCCTGACGCCTGGGGCCAGAGGTGTCGGCCTGGCGGCAGGCCCGCTGTGGGGAGGAAAGCCACGGGCCTGCAGTGGAAGCTAGGCTTAGGAGAAAAGGCCCCTGCTTCTGGGTCCTTCTGCCGGCTGTTCTCCAAGGCTCTCTGGGCTGGGTTCGTCCCGGCCCTTGCCATGCACAGGCGGTCAGCACCTGCTCATTTAAATTCCTCGGACAGGCCCTGAGCCCTTGCTGGCAGAGACGAGGGGGACCCCCGCCTCCTGGGGCTGGCCCCGTTTGGGAAGCCAGAGTCACGGAAACCCCCAGTCTTTACTCCCAAGAGGTGCCTTTTATGCAACCAAGAAAGCAGGGGTGCTGTTGGCATCGGGGACCAGAGGAAAGAAACAAGACGGCATTCAGAACGCCACAGACACTCGCGCTTTGAAATGCACTTCCTTTCAACCCACTGCCTGGATGCCCAAAGATTTCTAAGTTGGATTTCTTGGCACGGGAGGCCCTTGAAGCCAACAGATCCATTGGCTTCTCCCTGGTAGGGGCGGCAGGCGTCCAGCCTCCAATGAAAATTTCCAGACGAAAAGACAAAATTCCCACAGGAAAGACTCCCCGGAATGTATAAGTGGAGACCTCTATTCGGTCAAAGGAACCCCTGACTCATGCCGGTGGATTTTTGGAATCTTCTTTGGCTTCAGGGGATGGGGGTTGGGACATTGCTGGCATGACTGTGCACCTACTGTGTGCCCGGGGTCACTAGGGGCTTCTGCCTACAGTGGCTAATCTTCCCCATGAGCCTGTGACGTAGGCGGGGTTATCTGTCCATTTCACGGGTGGGGAGGCTGAGGCTTAGGGATGCAGGGCCTCCTGGCTGCACCCTGCCCCAGTGTGTGTCTTCGTCCAGTCCCCTCCCTCCCCCTGCTGCCCACCTTGGTCCTGCTCTGTCCCACAGGCCAGGTTAAGGGGGTGGGGTGGGGGATTTTGGAGGAAAGGGAGCTCCAAGAGGCGCCCAGACCTGCCTTGGGCCCCGCTCCCAGCATCCAAAGACTGCCAGGGTGTGGGGTGTTTGAGGAAGAGAGGAGTGGCCTTTGGCATGCTAAGGGTGGGACCAAGGCCTCCGCCCAGACCCCTTTGCCCCACTTGCTGGCTATTCTGAAAGCACATTTGGTCTCAGACTCACTGGGAGGGGAGACTGTTCCGGAAGGGACCTTGACCAGCTCAAACCTCCCACTGTGCTCCTAGCCAAGCCTCTCAGGGTTGCTAGGACGGCCCTGCAGGGACCACCCCTCGCTGTCCTCACCTGCCCCCAAGGGAGGCGGTGAGGTGGCCAGAGCATCGGCCTCTGAGGGTGGGTGGGCCGGCCTCAGTAGTCGGGGCCTTACCCCTGACTACAGCCCCTGCCCGTGAGTACTCTCATTCCCGTTCAAGCCCTGGGGGAAACTGGGGCCCAGAGAAGTGACGGGACTTACTTAAGGGGTCACCCTGCTGGTAAGTGGCAGAGCTGGGATTCAAGTGT
Organism: Panthera pardus; assembly: GCF_024362965.1. Taxonomy (NCBI): domain Eukaryota; kingdom Metazoa; phylum Chordata; class Mammalia; order Carnivora; family Felidae; genus Panthera; species Panthera pardus. The sequence goes on from NW_026526991.1 coordinate 11,111,887, forward strand.
ACGTCTAGCACCAGGTCACATGTGCTTAACGGGAACCTCAGGGGACTCGGTAGAATCCCGGGTCTGCCTTCGCCTCTCTGTGTGGCCTCAGCTGAGCCATCGCGCGTGGCCAAGCCTCAGCGCATTCATCTGTAAAATGGAGCGACATTATGTGTAACGAATCACGGGGTTATCCGTTTAGCGTCTGTCTTCCCCGCCTGGCTGTGATCTCCCCGAGAGCCGGCCCATCTCTCCCACCGCTGTGTTCTTCGCCATCAGCACAGCTCGTAGCGTTCGCTTCTCAGCAACCCTACGAGACAGCTGTGTGCCATTGGGCCCATTTTACAGACGAGCAAACCGATTCAGAGAAGTGAAGCGTTGTCCGGGGTAAAACGGTAGTGTAAAGGTTGGTGAGCGGCAGAGGTGAGACTCACCCCTGTCCCCTCAAGCAGGTATGACTTCGGACATCCCTGCTTCAAGGCAGGGTTTGGGGGCAGAGCGCCCTTTGGCTTCTGTCTCAAGCATTGACTGTAGGTTGGGCCAGGGGGAAATTGAGCTCCAAGAAGGGCAAAAGCCTTACGTTCCTTCGTGTAGCTCCTATCCTTATAGCCTAGCGGGTTTGGGCCCCCAGGCCGCCCTTAACCCTGTCCTTCCCCCCCTTTGCCTTCTGCTGCGCCCAGGACTGGATCCGGGCCACATCCGAGGCTCAGTCAACATGCCGTTCGTGGACTTCTTGACCGAGGACGGCTTCGAGAAGAGCCCAGAGGAGCTGCGTGCTCTGTTCGAGGCCAAGAAGGTGAATCTGGCCCAGCCCCTCATTGCCACCTGCCGGAAGGGAGTCACCGCCTGCCACATTGCCCTGGCCGCCTACCTCTGCGGCAAGCCCGACGTGGCCGTCTACGACGGCTCCTGGTTCGAGTGGTTCCACCGGGCCCCCCCGGAGACCCGCGTGTCCCAGTGGCAGCGCGGGAAGGCCTGAGCGGTGGGCCTCCTCGGTGGCCAGAAGCTCCCGTCTGTTCAGTGACCGCAGTCTGACACACAGCGCGTAACTCGTCGGCAAAGGAGACCGACTAGGTTTGAGAACTGCCGGGCAAAGCTCTCCTTTCCTCCCAGACACTGGAATAAACCGCTTTTTCTGAGGAGCTGTGTTTGCCTGCCTCTCTCTGGCTTCCACCCCGGCCCCCTATGCCCGTCTCCTCTGGACTCCCTAGAGCCCATCGGGGCAAGAATCCTCCCGAGCAGCCCCTAGCTGGGGAGGCCGCCCTGAGGGGTGCCACTCTATTATTTAGTTCTGGCAGAAGAAGTCGCCTGCTGTCGTCCCATGTCCGGTGGAGCACGCGGGGACCCACTGGGAAGGGGCCCCAGGAGGTGGAGAGAAGTGAAAGCAAGGACAGCCGGGCACCAGCCCCCTCCCCCTCCCGGTGTAGGCCCAGCCCTCGGGGGGGTGGGGGGGAGGAATGGTGGAGGGGGCATCTGGCCTTCCAAAGAAGGGATCGAATGGGCGTCACACAACACAGGCCCTGGGGCCTCTCAGAGGAGGCGATGCTCAGGGGCGCCTGGGTGGCTCAGTGGGTTGAGCGTCCGACTTTGGCTCAGGTTATGATCTCACGGTTTGTGAGTTCGAGCCCCGCGTCGGGCTCTGTGCTGACGGCTCGGAGCCTGGAGCCTGCCTCGGATTCTGTGTCTCCCTCTCTCTCTGCCCCTCCCCTGCTGACGCTAATAAATACACATTAAAAAATTAAAAGAATAATCAGACTTGCTGAACGAGGGGGGCACAGGCCACCCCCACAAGGTCAACCGGTAGCCCCCTTGGCGTCTGAGCCCCCTCTTGGAAAAGTGAAAGAAAACCCTGTGGTCCTTTCGACTAAAGGCGGTTTCAGCGCACCCACACAGAGGAAATCAAGTCGCAAGATTGATTACTTCCAGATCCCAGCCATGGGTGGGGTGGGGGCGGTGATGAGCCAGGGGAAGGGCGGTCCTCTGTCCCAGGTCCTGCGTGGGCAGGAGAGACGAGCAGGGCAGCGAGTTCCCATTAACTCACAGGGTGGTTGGGGCGGAGGGTCCTCACTTTTCACGGGCTCAGCTCTAAGTGGTTATTTCAATATGTGCCCTGGGAAAGGCAAAGGCGGAATTTGACACGGGAATCCTAAGCTCAGGTCCTTATCTAAATGTCCAGACTCGGGCTGTGAGGAGGGCTGTCACATTGTCAGCTGTCTTACTATCTTGGTAGTGCTTCAGGGTGGCTGTTTCCTCCTTCCTTCCTTCCTTTCTTTCTTTCTTTCTTTCTTTCTTTCTTTCTTTCTTTCTTCGTTTCTTCCTTCCTTCCTCTTTCTTCCTTCCTTCCTTTCTTTCTTCCTTCCTTCCTCCCTTCCTCTTTCTTCCTTCCTTCCTTTCTCTCTTCCTTCCTTCCCTTCTTCTTCCTTTCTCTCTTCCTTCCTTCCTTCCTTCCCTCCCTTCCTCTTTCTTCCTTCCTTCCTTTCTTCCTTCCTTCCTTTCTCTCTTCCTTCCTTCCCTCCCTTCTTCTTCCTTTCTCCCTTCCTTCCTTCCTTCCTTCCTTCCTTCCTTCCTTTCTTTCCTCCCTTCTTCTTCCTTTCTCTCTTCCTTCCTTCCTTCCTTCCTTCCCTCCCTTCCTCTTCCTTCCTTCCTTTCCTCCCTTCTTCTTCCTTTCTTCCTTCCTTCCTTCCCTCCCTTCCTCTTCCTTCCTTCCTTCCCTCCCTTCCTTCCTTCCTTCCTTCCCTCCCTCCCTTCCTCTTTTTTCCTTCCTTCCTTCCCTCCCTCCCTTCCTCTTCCTTCCTTCCTTCCCTCCCTTCCTTCCTTCCTTCCTTCCTTCCCTCCCTCCCTTCCTCTTTTTTCCTTCCTTCCTTCCCTCCCTCCCTTCCTCTTCCTTCCTTCATTCCCTTCCTCTTTCTTCGTTTCTTTCTTCCTTCCTTCTTCCTTCCCTCCCTCTTTCTTCCTTCCTTCCCTCCCTTCCTCTTTCTTCCTTCCTTCCTTCCTTCCTTCCTTCCTTCCTTCCTTCCCTCCCTTCCTTTCTTCCTTCCTTCCTTCCTTTCTTCCTTCCTTCCTTCCTTCCTTCCTTCCTTCCTTCCTTCCCTCCCTTCCTTTCTTCCTTCCTTCCTTCCCTTCCTCTTTCTTCCTTTCTTTCTTCCTTCCTTCCTTCTTCCTTCCCTCCCTCTTTCTTCCTTCCTTCCCTCCCTTCCTCTTTCTTCCTTTCTTTCTTCCTTCCTTCCCCTCCTCTTCCTTTCTTTCTTCCTTTCTTCCTTCCCTCTTTCCTTCCTTCCTTTCTTCCTTTCTTCCTTCCTTCCTTTCTTCCTTCCCTCCCTCTTTCTTCCTTATTTTCTTTTTCTTTCTTCCTTTCTTCCTTCCTTCCTTCCTTTCTTTCTTCCTTTCTTCCTTCCTTCCCTCCCTTTATTCCTTCCTTCCTTTCTTCCTTCCTTCCCTCCCTTCTTCCTTTCTTCCTTTCTTTCTTCCTTTCTTCCTTCCTTCCCTCCCTCCCTTCCTTCCTTCGCTCCTTTCTTTCTTTCTTTCAAAGTAGGCTTCGTACCCAGTGCAGAGCCCAGCGTGGGGCTTGAACTCACAACCCTGAGATCAGGACCTGAGCTGAGATCAAGAGTCCGACACTTAACCAACCAAGCCACAGGAGGTCTGTTTTCTCCTCACAGCCTCATGAGCCTAGGCCTCACCTCCTGGAGGTTCCCTGTTGCCACTGTGCAGCCTTCCTGGGCAAAGACAGGGTCATGGAGGGCCAGGGGACCAAGTCTGTCAGTGACCTACCCCAGGCCCTAGCCTGACGTTGAGGCAGGTGGGTGCTCAGTAAACGCTGAGGACACTGGGGTGTCACGCTGGGTCAGGCCGGATGCCTGCGGAGTCTGTGCGGAAGAGGGCTGGGACTGACCCCTCCCCCTCCGTGCTGTCGTCCTTGTCATGCTAGCTTTAGGTCCTTTATTGGAGCCTCGAGTGACCAGAGAATCCAGCTAAGCCATGGCAGGTGCCCTGACCCACAGCAGCTGCCATAATAAATGTGTGCGAAGCGGCTAAGTTTGTGGTAATACTGTTATGCAGCCATAGAAAATTATGGGGCGCCTGGGGGGCTCGGTCGGAGGAGCCACTGACTTCGGCTCAGGTCATGATCTCACCGTTCGTGAGTTCGAGCCCCGCGTCAGGCTCAGAGCCTGGAGCCTGCTTCGGATTCTGTGTGTGTGTCTCTCTCTCAGCCCCTCCCCTGCCTGCGCTCTCTGTCTCTCCCTCTCTCAAAAATAACATTAAAAAAAAAAAAGAAAAGGAAATTAATACAGGCAGAAGAGCAAACCCAGGAGGCGAGGGAGGAGGCAAGAGGTCTGGACTGGGGGCAGGGAGAGATGTGGAGGTGGCTAAGGGCGCGCGAGTCTGGTGTACTTGGAAGGCCTTGCTGACGAGTGGCTTATGAGGTTAGCACCGGGCTACGGGCGACGTCTCTCTGTGGCGGGCAATGCGCCAGGCATTTCCCGAAAGCGACTTCGCTCAATCCTCACCCTTGCCCTTGGCGGTGAGCTGTCTCTGCTTCACACGCGAGGAAAGTTCAGCCAAAGAACTTGACCAAAGTCACGCTCTTTTTTTTTTTTCTTTTTTTAATATGTATTATTTATTTTTGAGAGAGAGACAGAGAGAGACAGAACGTGGGCGGGGGAGGGGCCGAGAGAGAGAGAGAGAGAGAGAGGGAGACACAGAATCCGAGGCAGGCTCCAGGCTCGGAGCTGTCAGCACAGAGCCCGACGCGGGGCTTGAACTCACGGAGATCATGACCTGAGCTGAAGTCGGACGCTTGACCCACTGAGCCACCCAGGTGCCCCACATTCACGCCTTTAGTATTCAAGTCCCTTCCAAACTGTCAAACTCCTATACATCCCTCAGAGGCCAGCTCAGATGGCCCCTCCGAGAGCCCTGACTCCTTTCTCCAGACAACACTGATCGCTCTACTTAATCCGCTGTGGCTCTGAGAACTTTCTTTCCACCTGATGGCATCCGAGCCCTCCGTGTGTCACATGTGCGGGGCTCGGGAAACATATTGAGTGGAGACAGAGCAATGCTTGAAGGCCCCTCCTTCCCCTTCAGTACCGGCTTCCCCCCGGCCTCTGTTCCCCTGTGGGGGTGCAGGGGGGCGGGGGTGCGGGCCCTCTGAGGTAACAGAGCCCTATGTATAGCGGTCACCATGGCGACTCCAGGGAACAGTGGGGGAGGGGGGCGCTCTGGCACCCAGCCAGTGGTCTTCAGGAGCGGGTCTGCCCTGTGGATCTGCGCTCCTGAACTTCAGCTGACATGAGAGAGAGCGGAGAGGTGAGGCAGGGGGCCTGTGAGGTGGGCCGGGGGTCTCTCGGGACCCAGGATTTCGCCATCCCTCTCTCTATTCAGGGCCGCTCGTGAGGGAAGAGTGCCTGGGCCCAACCGGACCTCCTTCCCCGTCCTCCTCGACTGACGTCTCTTGGGACCTTTCTTTCCAGATCAGAAACCGGCAGTGAGTCCACACTTCTGTTCCAGCCGGTCCAGGCTGCTATGGACTGGGGGTGTCGCTGGGGCAGATAGGACACTGCTGTGGGCACATGGGCGGGGGGAGGACTGGGATGGGGGGTGGGGACGGGAGCAGACGGCTCACTCGAAGGAGGCAGAAGAGGTCGGGCTTGGGTTCGGTCCCACTTGGCTGAGGTCCTATTTCTTTTCTGAGCCTCAGTGTCTCCATCTGGGAAAGAGGGTGAGTTAATACTTTCTCTGAACACCTGCTTCCTTATGAAGACGGATTAATCTACTAAATGTAAGAATGCATAGCAGATGAGCTGTATTAGTTATCCCTTGCTGTGTAACAAATCACCCCAAAACTTAGTGGCTTAAGAACATTTTTTTTACAAACCTTTTTTTTTTAACATTTATTTATTGTTGAGAGACAGAGAGGGACAGAGCACGAGCAGGGGAGGGACAGAGAGAGAGGGAGACACAGAATCCGAAGCGGGCTCCAGGCTCTGAGACGTCAGCACAGAGCCCGATGCGGGGCTCGAACTCACGAGCTGTGAGATCATGACCTGATCATCATGAGCTGTGAGATCAGATGCTTAACGGACTGAGCCACCCAGGCGCCCCAAGAACATTTTTTTTTTTTTTAATCTCACAACTCCTTTGGGTCAGAAATGCAGATGCACTCCCATGGTGGCCATCTCTCAAGGTCATTCACGGTATATAATCAAAGTTCAACTAGAGGAGGACCCCTTTCCAGAGCTACTCATATGGTAGGGTTCCGTTGCTCACGGATTCTTGAACAGGCCTCCCTCAGATCCTTGCCAGGGGGGCCTCTCCTGAGGTTAGCTCACAACGTGGCCGCTGCTTCTGTCAGAGTGAGCGAGCCAAGAGCCTGACGGAGTGTGGACAAGACGGAGTCGCAATCTTCTACGTTCACTCTCCGAGTGGCATCCCATCCACTATTCTATTGGTTAGAAGCGGGTCAACAGGCCCAGCCCACGTGCCAGGGGAGGGATTATACAAGGGTCCCCCGGAGCCATGTGGACTGCCTACCTCAGTGACCCCTCTAGACCCCAATAATATACATGCCTTCTTTTTATTTTTTTTTTAAACTTTTTTTTTTTTTTTAGTGTTTATTTATTTTCAAGACAGAGAGACACAGAGCATGAACGGGGGAGGAGCAGAGAGAAAGGGAGACCCAGAATCGGAAGCAGGCTCCAGGCTCCGAGCCATCAGCCCAGAGCCCGATGCGGGGCTCGAACTCACGGACCGCGAGATCGTGATCTGAGTTGAAGCCGGACGCTTAACCGACTGAGCCACCCAGGCGCCCCCATGCCTTCTTTCTAAAAAAATTTTTTTTTAATGTTTATTTATTTTTGAGACAGAGAGAGACAGAGTGCGAGTGGGGGAGGGGCAGAGACAGAGGGAGACCCAGAATCCGAAACAGGCTCTGGGCTCCGAGCTGTCCGCACAGAGCCCGACGCGTGGGCTCGAACCCACGAACCGCGAGGTCGTGACCTGAGCCGAAGTCGGACGCTTCACCGGCTGAGCCACCCAGGTGTCTTCTGAATTTTGGCATCTTTTGGCACCTGAAGAGGATGAGGTTTTGCAAAACCATCAAGTTCTGCCTCTTTTGTGTTTAACGGTGCTTCCTTCAGTGTTTCTTTCCCCTATGATACTTCGCTGCAAGCAGCAGCAAGAAACCGGGAGGCACCTTCCGAGCCTTTGCTTGGAAATCTCCCTTGCTACCTCTCCTGGTGCATCAGTCACATGTCCTGCTTCCCACCTAACTGTCAAGGACAGTGTCACTAAGTTTCCTTCGCTACCTAACGAGGACACGTCTTCCTCCAGGTTCGAAGAACGCGTTCCTCACATCCTTTCGTACATCCTCCAAGCCCAGGTTTCTACTCATTATCCGTTTAAGGCAATTGAGGCTTTGTCCATCCCGTTCCTCAAACTCTACCCACGCCCCAACCACCGCTTGGTTCCGAAGCCACTCCCACAGTTTTAGGTTATTTGTTACAGCAGCGGCCCATTCTCGGTACCGGAATCCATGCTGGCTATCTATTGCTGCGTGACAAATGACCACAAGGCGTAGTCACTTAAGACTATGTGCTTGACAAAAGTACAAATTTATTCTCTCACAGCTTCTGGGGGTCTGGATCCTGAGTGTGGCCGGGCTGGGGCCTCTGGCTCAGGGTCTCCCACGAGCTATAATGAACGTGTCCGCTGGGCTGTGTTCTCATATGAAGGCTCAACCGGGGAAGGATTCACGGCCATGCTCATTCGGGTGAAGGGTCAGGTGGTTCTTTGAGGACCATTGGACCAAGGGTCTCCATTCCTCATAAGCTGTTGGCCTCTCCCCGGGGCAGCTCAAAACATGGCAGCTGTTTGCGGCAGAACAAGGAAGTCGAGAAGAGCCAGAGAGAGAGTGTGAACAAGACAGAAAACACTAGGGGCACCTGGGTGGCCCAGTCTGTTGAGTGTCCGACTTTGGCTCAGGTCACGATCTCATGGTCTGTGAGTTCAAGCCCCACGTCGGGCTCTGTGCTGGCAGCTTGGAGCCTGGAGCCTGCTTCGGATTCTGTGTCTCCCCCTCTCTCTGCCCTTCTCCCACTTATGCTCTGTCTGTCTGTCTGTCTCTCTCTGTCAAAAATAAATAAACATTAAAAAAAATAAACATTAAAAAAATAAAAGACAGAAGGCATTAATCTAACACCTGCTCTCGGCTCTCCTGTGTTGGCCAAGCCGGTTTCCTTCACTCAGGCTTGAGCGACCGGCTGTTAAAATGGACACGTTGTAGGGAGGCAGATGGTCATCAGGATGGGGGGACCTGGGGCAAGGCACCCCGCAACCAGAGGCCCACTGGGGGCTCCCAGGGGAGCACAGGGTGCTGCAGATCGGGGAGAAGTGAAGGAAAAGGCAGCAAAAGGCAAGAGCGAGGCTCAGGGCCTCCAGGCTCTTTGAGAAACATTTTTGGGGCCCTGGCATTGGATGTGACTGGGCTTTCCAGAGAGGGCAGAGTGGGCAGGGGTCCAGGAGGCAGGCCAGGGGGGATGGGGGGCTCACTGAGTACCAGAGAGCACTGGAAACAGCATGGAGGAGCCCCTGGGTGGGGGCCGGACAGACGACCACGGGCCTTCGTGTTCAGCTCCAGCTCACCCGCCTCTGCAGAGACTGTGTGTCATCTGAGACGACCACATGTGTTTCTTGGTCAACAGGACGAAGCTTGGAATTACTTGTCCCAGAACAAGAGTCCATGGACCTGAGCCGCCGAGCAGGTAGGACAGGCTGGCCTGGGATGAGTTCTGCTCGGGCACCCCGGGGGCAGCAGGGAACAGCCCCTTCTCCCCCTCCCTGGGTCTGGGTCTCTGTCTTGCTTGGGTCTCCAGACCCACGGTGGGGCCCTGACTCCCTCTGCATTCTGTTTGAAGACAGAAATCAAAGGCAGGGGGAGGAATATCGCTGGCGCCTCCCATCCACCCCTCTGCCGTGTCCTGTCTGCAGGGCTGGGGTGGGGGGTGGGGGGCGGTGCGGGGAAGCGTGCGCCCGAGGGCAGGGCTGAGGGACAACCCAGCAGGGGCCCGGCTGGGTGTCCGGAAAGTACATGTAGGTCCTAAGCGAGCCCCGTCCAGGGAGTGGTGTGGCCCAAGGTGGCGAGAAGGGAGTATCCAGGCATGGCGAACAGTGTGGGCAAAAGTCTAGAAGTCAGAGGGCTGGTGCTTTGGTGGAACCTAGAGAAGTCGATATGGCTGGAGAGGCAGAGTGGGGGCCTGACCCCTGCACTGGGGGCTCTGCCCTCAGGACAAGAGGAGGGCTTTCAATGCAGGCGTGACTGGGTCGGGTCAGCTCTGAGAGGGGCCCCATGGTGAGTGGCCTTCCAGTGAGATCGGGGAGGACCCACCTGCTGGAAGCTGTCTCCAAAAATCCAAGGACCCCGGCCTTGCTCAGTCTGGCTCGGATTCCAGCCTCTCCCAGCGAGGTTCTGATGCAGGCGCCGGGAGGGCCCTGGAATCCGCAGATGTGTAAGGAGCGGGGGCGCGATTCTGATCGAGGGCCAAGCTGGAGAAACGAACCACTGACCATTTGACCCTTACTCTGCCCATTTTTCAGCTGAAGGGATGGAAGGCTGGTAGAGTTGCAGTGAGGTTCCTGAAATGCCAGCGACATTCATTCATTCATTCATTCCTTCGTTCGTTTGTTCATTCATTCGTTCATTCATTCATTCCACAAATATGTAGCTCCAAGAGGACAGGGGTTGGCCCTTTAGTTCACTGCTGTGTCCCCAGCGCCTGACCTAGCACCTGACGCTGTCCGTGCTCCCTCGGTGGATGGTTAGTGAATACCGGCTCTCTGAACCAGGGTCCGGCGAGTGAAGCTCTTGTCACCCCAAAGGGCTGGCAGAGGGTGGGCGGGCAGTTCCGCTGTAACTTGCGGATAGATGAGGCAGTCAGGGGCTCATCCTGGGAGAAACGGGGAGCCCTGCCCCTTGAGTCCTGAGCTCAGCATCCTGTGCTCAGCCCCAGGCCCCCCACGGGCAGGAGGAGGGACCGTGGTTGATGAGGTGGGCGCTGAGCGCACCCCATACTCTGCCTCCGCTCTGTTGAGAAGGGTGCCCGTCCCCATCCTCGGCCGTCCCCAGAGGCGCGCCCATTTGTTCGCTGGGGCGGAAGCAGGACTAGATGGAGGGAAGGCCATCTGGTCCGGCCTCAGGAACAGGTTCTCCCTCTGCCTTTTGTGTGGATGACAAAGGAGCAAGAATGGAAGGGCATCTGATTTCACCGGTGGGGGGCAGGAAGGAAGGCAAGCTTTTTCTAAAGGCGCTGCGGCAAACCCCCCCCCCCCCCCCCCCCCCCGCCCTGGCCCCGGGGAAGGGTCTACAGCTCCTCATGGTGGGGGCGAGAGGGGCTTACACAGAGCACCACCACCCCTTGGTGACGGCGCCCCGCGAGAGTGAAATGAAACCCCCAGTGACCGGGGGTCAAAACCCGCTGCTGTCCAGCGGCCTTCTCTGGAAAAGAAGCCTGGAACATTCTGAATGCCCACCCGCGGGGCAGCTGCGAAGTCCTGCCCAGTTAGGTCTGTGTCTGCCACCGTAAGTCAATCCCCGAGGCACAGTGGTGCGTTTTTTACCAGCAAGTTAACAAAGCAACAGGTAGAATCCGATCTCCTTTGTCAACAAAAGCGAAGCAAAACTATCTATCCTTCAGGAGGGCTGGAGGAGCCGTGTAGAATGCTTTGGAGGGAAGCTCCCCAAACGCATTTGCAGCCGTAACCTGGGATTGAAGACTGGGGAGCAGGGGTGAGGCTGAGGCTGTGTGGAGAAAGGGAAAAGCCCAGGGTGGTGAGACGTGTGTGCAGCCTGCGGCGAGGCCAGCCTGGGGTGGGTGTCAGGGAGGATTCTTGGTGAGACAGCATTTGAAGGAACCGAAGGGTAGGGTTTTGACTCCGGGAGAAGGAAGGGCAGGCCTTCCAGGTGGTGGAACCAGCCTGAGGTGGGGGCGCCCACCGAGCTGGGTGGTGGGGTATTACAAGGTGGGGGTGGGGCAGGGGCTGCCGTTTGGTGGGAGCCAGGGGTGGGTGAAGAGAATGCGGGCCGGCGGGCTGGGACTAGAAGTCCGGGCCAGAATGCGTGGCTGCTGGTGGGAGAGCCTGAAATGGCTGGGGTGATGCCACCTGCAGAGTGAAAACAGCAGAAGGAAGTGGGGGTTGGGGGGGCAGCTCTGAATGGGGAGCAAGGACCTGGCCCCTCCAGCTCCATGACTGGGCCAAGCCAAGGAAGCCCTCTGCCAACTTCCTTCTGCCAAGCTGCTGGCTTTCTTCACTGGATCGCTGTGGGGTTCAAAGCCGGGAAGAGAACTAATCAAACGGAGCTAGGTTCACCAAAGCGCGGAGAGGTCAAGGTCACACGCGGCAAGGCCTCAGGGCTGCAGCTCCTGTTGTCAAAACCAGTGTGGGTTGATCCTGTCCCGTGGGAGGCCTGGCCAACGGAGCCACCGTCTTCCTCGGTCTCTCCTGATTTCTCACCTGTGCTTCCGCTGGCTGCTGTGACCGCTCTCTGTCCCCGTCCCTTTGACCGTCCCTTTGACGTGGGCTGGCTAGGTCCGAGGACCCGGAGAGGTCCCGCCGGACCAGCCAAGAGGGCCCTCGGCTCTGCACGGGATGGAAATGAAACGCAAGCCGAGAGGAAGTGAGAGCAGAGTTTGTTGAAGATGCAGAGAGAGATGCAGAGGCAGACAGAATGTCCGGGAGGCTCGGGAGGCTCGGAAAGGAGAGGAGAGGGAGCGTCGTTGCCCCATCGCCGTCTCCCTCCCTGTCCCCCACTCTGCATTTATCTATCTCCTTCCCTCCCTCCCCTCCCTCTCTCCCCCTGTTCAGGTACCACCACTTTGGCCAGGGCCCATCTGAACCACGAGGGAGGCCAGCAGGACACGGACCCTTGGAGAACTGCCTGCAGCCCTGTGGGCACCTCCAAGTTCAAGTACCAGGCCCCAGTCTCCCCACAGCAGAGCCTGTACCAGGGAGGCAGCCCCCTAAGGCAGATCCACTTGGAGGAGATCCGACCTCCACCCCCAACGGCCATCAGTAGGGACTCTCTGTCCTCGGGGTTGGACCCACAGTGTGGGTCTCCGAGGAAGGCAGATTACAGACCCTCCTCGAGGGAGAGCAGGGCTTCTATCCCAGAGGGGGCTCCGCTGTGCCAGGGACTGAAGGAAGGTCCCAACGCGGGAGCCCAGGACCAGGAGAGCAGCGTCATTCCTGACAACATTCGTCACAAGTTTGGGAGCAACATGGTGGACGAGCTGGTCTCTGAGGAGCAGGTATCAGAGCGGGCACAGGAGGCTGAGGGCGGCAGGTGGGTTCAGCATGGAGACTTAGGGGGACCCCCAAGGAGCCCGCCCTCAAGTACAGAGTCTCTACGATAGTATCATTAACGAGTGCTGGCTGTGCACTTGCCTGTTCTGGCCCTTGCGGACTTTTCAGCGTTAAGTCTGGTGTTCGGATTAGAGGCTTTTAACTGGGACCAGTCTCCTGAAGGAGACCGCGTGGAGTGGATGGAGAGCACTGGCTGGGACTCAGAAGATTTGGGCTTGAGCCCTGGCTCCGCCCCTGAATGCTGGGTGACTTTGGACAAGTTAATTCCCCTCTCGGGGCTCCGGTCCCTACATCTGTAAAGGGAGGCAGCTGGACGACATCGGGCTGGCAAACACGTGACACGCATACCACACCGTTCCTATCCTGCACACGGCAGACATCGCTAGTCGATGCCGGCACTGTTCCCCACCTGATAGGTCATTCAGTGGAGTCCCTACTGATCAACTGAAAAGTTGACATAAAACTGCTCTTTCTGGTCAAACGCTAAGAGCTCTCCTGGTCTGGCGTTTTGAGAGATATTTTCTTTTCTTTTTTTAACGTTTATTTTCGAGACAGAGAGAGAGAGAGAGAGACGGAGCATGAGCGGGGGAGGGTCAGAGAAAGAGGGAGACACAGAATCCGAAGCAGGCTCCAGGCTCTCAGCTGTCAGCACAGAGCCCGCCGCGGGGCTCGAACTCACGGACCGTGAGATCATGACCTGAGCCGAAGTCGGACGCTTCACCGACTGAACCACCCAGGCGTCCCTTGAGAGATATTTTTCAAAGCCATCTTCTCGACCCTCACATGGTGCGAGTTATGGCTTCTTTTTTGAACAGATGGTACAAGAGAAGTTCAGAGAGGTGCCGTGAGCCACTTGGGGTCACAATGAGCAAGAGGAGTTACAAGGATCACAAAGGCTGTGGGCCGGGCCCCCCTCTGCTTTGTCATCATAAGGTGTGGTACCCACACCCACCTGCTAGTCTGGGAAGTCACAATCCCAAGCGTCTTGAGGACCTTGCCCCAACCTGAGGTTGGCTCTATGATCACTACTTGTCACTGCCCCTCTCGGCCTCAGAAACGTGTCATTTCGCCCTTTGGTCATCATTGTCCTGGGCCTGAATAGGGACCTGGCTTTTCTGTCTAGCTTTGACACAACACAGATGTCACTGAGCCAGCAAATATCAGAGCTGGAAGCTACTTCAATGACCATCCAGTTTGGCCCCCACCCCCATTTTTTACAAGTAGGGAAACTGAGGCCCAGAGAGGGGCAGAGACTCGCCCGATGTCAGCAGCTGGGTTATGGCAGAACTGGGACTCCCACCCCGGTTTCCTGGTTCCTCAGCCAGTCTGAGCCTCGGTTCCACGCTACAGGAGGGGGCTGGCCCTGATGAAATCTAAGGGGCCACCCAGAGCTGACCTGGGTGATGCCTCGGTTCTGGGGGCTCTGTGGTTCACCAACTATGACAGCAGGGCGAGTCCTGCCCCGAGGCTCGAGTTCCTCATGTATAAAAGGGCAGGAAGAATATTACCTTATGAAGACCTCTCCTGATGGTGTATACATTAGGTGCTCAAAACAAGGAAGAGGCTCTATGATCATTACCGTCTCCGATGCCCCTGTGGCACGTGGGGACGTGTGAGTGGTGGAGGGCCTTCAGGTCTCCCAGTCCCTGGCCCCGGGCCTGGTTGAAGGCTGCAGGGTAGGGGTGGGGTAGGAGGTGGCGAGGGGAGGGTGAGAGGGAGGAGGAGTTGGAGGGGAGCTAGGGGGCTGACGCTGCTTCCCTGGTCTCTTCCTCACTCGCCGCGCAGGCTCAAAGGGCCATCGGTGAAGGCTCTGAGGGCCAGAAGAGGGCCACCTCGTGGCCCAGCAGGACCCAGAGTCCCATGGGAATCAACGCCATCTTCTCAGACTACTATGATCTGGGCTACAAACATGCGGTCCAACTTGTTTCAAGGTCAGGCCAAAGGGCAAGGGTGGAGGTTGCCAGGCATAGTGGCAGGGGTATTCACCTTTGGGGTACTCACCCCTTCCCGGACCCCTATGGGGTCTGAGACCTAGGACTCATTCCCAGGGACACTCATTTCACAGCCACCAAGGGCCCTCTCTGGACCAGGCCCTGTGCCGCGTGCTGGGAATGTCCAGGCTCCAGGCACATCTGTCCTCCCCATGCAGACGACCCATCCCAGTTGGCAAACAGTCCCTCACTCCCTCCGACGCCTCCCGTGTCCTAATCTGGTCACAGTGCCGACAGTATCGGGCTTCCTAGGTTCAAAGCTCAGCTCTGCCACTCCCTGGGTGTGGCCTCAGGCAAGATCCTTCACCTTCTCTCTGCCCCCCACGTTCGAGTTCGGCCTCACTGCCACATATGACCTCTGTCTGGCCTTCTTCTTTCCTCCCTCTGTCACGCCAGGCCCTCTCCAGCGTCCCCAGGGCCTGGCAGACCTCCTCACTTGGCTCTGATCCCCATCACCCAAGGAACCAGACAGCCACTGGAAGCCTTCCTGGCTTTTTCTTTGAGCTGGAGGAGGGGTGGTGCTGGGGGAGGGGAGAGAGAATACAGCTCAGCTTGTCCTCTGCTCCAGATCTCAGGGTCCCTGCCTTCCATTCGTCTCTGTAACAATAATCACCCATCGGCACACACACCCTTGTGGGGTAATGTCCACACAAAGGGAAAAGAATAGTATCAAAAGCCTCCGGGCGCCCATCACCAGCCAGAGAGACACAGCCTTGGCAGGGCTTGTGCTGGAGCCGCTCCCACCAGCTTGCACCAGCTCACAAGAGTCCCTTGTTAAATTTCCCTTAACTGATTGGCATCGCAGTGCTATTTTACTAGTATCTGTACTCTGGAAATTGGCAAGGGCCGTCCGCTTGGGCTTCACCTTCAGCACCAACTCCCGGTGAGCTTTGCCCGTGTGTCCCCTTCGTTTCCACTCACTCTGTCTGCCTTACGCTAGCTGTTTCAGGTTGTGGTTGAACAAGAGCGAGGGAGAGGAGGGGGGCGCCCGGCTGGGCTCGTTCAGTTAAGCGCCCGGCTCTTGATTTCAGCTCAGGTCATGATCTCACGGTTCGTGGGTTCGAGCCCCGCATCGAGCTCTGTGCCGACCGTGAGGAGCCTGCTTGGGATTCTCTCTTTCTGTCCCTCCACCACTCATGCTTTCTCTCTCAAAATAAATAAATAAACTTGAGGGAGAGAGAGAGAGAGAGAGAGAGAGAGGACGTCAGAAAGGCAAAGAGCTGGGTGGGGAAAGCTGCCAGAAAGTCTTTCCTCTTGAGGGGTTGGGAAGCCAGGGGAGGGTCTCAAGCAGGAGAACGGCATGTTTTTGACTTAGGTTGAAGGACCATTCTAGCTGCCGTTGAGAACTGTGGCAGGGTTGCTGGGGCAGAAACAGGGAGACCGGTGAGGAATTGACTATAAAGGTCCAGGTGGGGCAGATGATGGTGGCTTGGTCTAGGGAGCAGGGCTGGGACCCTGCACAACTCGGGAGGCACCATTGTGCAATATGGCGGCCCAGGGAGGCCAGGCTGAACGTCCGCCTGATGTACTAGGTGCCTGGGTATCTGTGCAAGCTAGAGCACGGCGGAATATGTCAATAAATGGATTTGGGGTGTAGAAGGGAGGAATGAAGGTGGATTCCAAGGTTTTTGATCTGAAAAGCTGGGAGGATGGAATTACTATTTCCTGAGAGATAGAGTTCCAGAAAGACTGGGTTGAAGACATCCTACCCCGTGTGAGTCTTAAAGAAAATCTCTTACAGAGTCTTCTAAAATATTTAGTTTTGCTTTTCACACTTGGGTCCCTAATCCCCCTGGAGTTGATTTCTGTTGTCAGTGAGAAGTAGGGATTCCTGCTTAATTCTTCCTTTATGTGGATTACCAACTCTCCCAATACCTTTTACTGAGTAGTCCCGCCTTTCCCCCCCAGTGACCCACAGTGGTTCCACTGGTGTCCACCGAGCTTCCACATGTGCAGGGGTCAGTTTCCAGGCCCTCCGTCCTGCCCACTGTCCAATGTTATGCTTTTAATGACCAAGTATGAGAGGTAGTCCGGTATCTGGTTGGGCAGGTATCAGCCCCCCTCTCCATCACGACTACCAGCATTAAAGCCTTGGCTAGTCTAGGTCCTTGATTCCTCCACAGAGATTTTAGAAGCAGCTTGTCTATTTCTACAAAAAACAAACGAAACAAAAGCCCCTTTGAGATCTTAGCTGGAAGTATGTCGAATCTATAGCCTCAAATTAGGGGCAACCATCTGCTTTATGATAAGGTTCCCCTTCTCTGTGCTGCATTCTAGTTAATTTCCTTGTCTATATCTTCCCGCTGGCCATTTTTTCTTAGCTGCATTTAATCTACTATTTTCCCTGTCCCCTGAATGTGCCTTTAAACATTCAGATGCTAATTTTCAAACTTAGAAGAAGAGAGAACAATGAAATGGCTACATGTCGCACTCAGAACCCAGCTTTGACAATTCTTAACACGTGGCCAATCTTGTTCCATTGTTTCTCCCACCCACCCATCGGCCTGCCCTGCGTTATTTCAAAGCTAATCCCAGACCTCTTGTCATCCACTGAACTTAATTTTCAATTACTATATGTTTCATTTTCTGAGGTCCCATTTGCTTCTTTTCCTAATCTATTCTTTCTGGGTAGTTTCTTATTCTTTGCTTATTCTTTTTGTCTCTCGTGACTTGAAACATTAAATTCATTTGTTGCCCATTCTGTGACCGATCATTTGAATCCTTGCTATCTTTGGGGATTTGGTCCTCTGTTTGGTGTTTCTGCTGACTTTTGATCATGGTAACTTATTTCTTTTGTGTGTGTGTGTGGTTTAACTGTACGCATAGAAATACATTTTCTGAAAAATGGACATATTGATTGCCCCATGCCAGATGCTCCAATGAATCTCCAGTAATGTGATCTTCCCAATCTTGCAAGAAAATGTTATTCCTTTGGATAGAGGAAGAGGCCAAAGCTCTGAGAGGTTAAACACTGGCCTGAAGTCACACTCCATGAATGGCAGAGCTGGTGTTTGAACCCAGGCCCACCTCCTCACACCCCTACCTTCCACAGTCCACCATCCATTGGGGAAACTGACATCCAGGTATGAAACCCTGAGTGCCTGACCTTCGTTGACTTGAGGCTTCTGGGGATTTCTTTATGGGGTTCCACAGGGGCCTCTGAGGAGACGACGAGCCTTATGAAGGCCTCCTACACCCCAGAGGTGATTGAGAAATCAGTGAGGGACATAGATCACTGGCATGGCAGGAAGACGGATGATCTGGGTATGTTCAGGGCTGCGGTGAGGGAGGCGGGTGCTCCCCTACCTGGGCAGGGTGTGTTGGCCCCAAGGTTGGGAGAGAAGCCACAGCAACAGGTAGAGCTCTGGGGCGGGCCTGGAAGAGGCATGGATCACCGCTAGGGCCCCGGGGCACTCCAGAGATCCTCTGGATGATCTGAGCTGGCTCCTTCCCTGCTCTCTGCAGGCCGGTGGCACCAGAAAAATGCTATGAATATGAACTTACAGAAAGCACTGGATGAGAAATACGGAGAGAAGGGCAAAAGCAGAAACTCAAAGTACTAGATACGACCCAGAAGAGGTGCCTTCCACTCCAAGAAATGGCAAAGAATAAAGAAAGGCACCCGTCTGAATGTTCTCTTTGTGATGCCTCCCTTTCATGTTGGGGTGGGGGTTGATGTGAGGTGCTGGAGAGGCCAGCTGAGGGAGGAGAGAAGCCCGGAGGGCCCAAACTCACCCCAGACCTTCCCCTTAGACACGCACCCCTTCCCTCATAATTCCCGGGCAGGATGTGGGAGCCGAGCGGTAGGCACCCATACCCTGTGGGAAGGGCCTCACAGTGGTCCCTGCGGGAACTGAACCTTGGATGCCTTCCCTAGCTGAACCCCAATTACTTCCAGACACCCATTCCTCCCCCAGGAG
This sequence comes from Panthera pardus, assembly GCF_024362965.1. Lineage (NCBI taxonomy): Eukaryota > Metazoa > Chordata > Mammalia > Carnivora > Felidae > Panthera > Panthera pardus. The sequence continues at coordinate 11,130,134 of NW_026526991.1, forward strand.
CCCCTGGACTTGAGAAGAATCAAACATGCCCCTCCTTCAAGGCAGGGGTGGGTTTGATTGGTCTCAGAGTAAGTTTTACCCCTCCCCCTACACACACAAACTGATTGGTTCAGAAATGGGCGTATGACTCAGTTTGGGCCAATGAGAAGCAAGGAGAGGTGGGAGCTCGCGGAGCCCTCTGGGAAATTCTTTTCTCCGCCCGGGAGCCCGGGAGAGCGGAGGGAGCATCTCTCTCTCGTGCCGCCGTGTAGAGGGTGCAAGACGCAGGGCAGACCGCAGCTGGCAGACAGTATGGGAGCGGGGTGGGGGTGGGGGGATCGAAGACTCCGCGGCACAATGTGGGTTGTCCGCGACCTCGCTGAGCTGCCCCATCCCCCTGGCCGGAAGCCGCCGCCTCTGGGCTTCTTATCGTTGGAGCCTGGGCAACTTTGCATTGTTTAAGCCAAAGTCATCCTTAACCAGTCAGGATCCCCGGAGGACCTGGGAATTGGGTTCCCAGGGAAGAGTCCCCCCCCGAGATGGTGTTGCAGGTTAGACAGTCACGTCTACCAGCTGATCCTGAAGTTCTTTTTGTTTTTTGTTTTTTTTTTTTTTTACCTGGTGGGTCCCCAAGCCAGCAGCTCACCCCACCCCGCATGCCACTGACGTGCCCTCTCTACACCTGTCCCACTGGGCCATTACTTGCTGTGTTCCAGACCACCCTCAAACCTAGAGGCTTAAAACGACAAGCCTCATCTGTTTGCTTGGGATTGTGCAGTTTGGCTCATTTCTGCTCCGCGTGGCACCTGCTGTGAGATGGCGGTTTCTCTCACGAGCCTGGGGCCTCAGCAGGGATGGGCGCCGTCGCTGGGGGCCACCCTCCTTGTGGCCAGCTTCGGCTTCCTCTTGACATGGTGACTGCGTTCCAAGCAGCAGCCTTCCAAGAAGACAAGACCCTGATGTGTAAGAGCTTATCGCGTCTTGCACAGGCTTGTTAAGGTCCCTGTGGTCAAAAGGACATAAGGTCCAGCCCAGACTCGTAGTAGGAGACTGTGCAGGAGTATTGGTATAGACAGGAGAGGTTCAGGGGGATTCACCACGATACCAGACTGCCTCAGTGATCGTCATGCTTTGGACGAATGCAAAGCAGATCCCTGCCAGGAGGAGTGGGGCCGCAAAAGGGAGAGACTTCTTCAAGATCAGATTGGACCAAGGTGACGTACCGGAAGTGAACTTGACTTGATTTAATATCGATTGGGTACCTAATGATGTGCGCGGTGCTGGGTTCGGCTAAACCTCTTTGCCGGGTACCGAACTTCTACAAGGCACTGCTCTCGTGCTGGAAAACCAGATTTCGTTTTTACTGAGTCGCGACTATCTGCCCACCACATGTGGCAGCTGAAAAACACGAGCCATCCCAAGTGTTGCGACGATAGCGGACCCCATACTATTTTGACAGAGAAATTATAACGTGCCCGGTGCCTATGATTATATGTCAAGTGTTTTACACACATGATCTTTTTCATCCCGACACCAGTCCTCAGAGCGATCATCTTTATGAAGAGGAGAAAAATGAGGCTTGGAGAGGCCAAGTAAATTGTCTGAGCTCAACAGGAAGCTGGAGACAGACACGTTAGTATATGGACGCTCAGCAGTTTTACACAGGGCAGCAAGAAGTCCATACGGGGCAGAGGAAGCACAAAGGAGAGCTTGGGATGGGATGGGGCTGGGGGTCACGGAGGGCTTCACAGAGGAGGTAGCTCTTGAGTCTTGGCACATGAACAGGTACGTTAAGGTGGACTGGAAGAGGGGCGCCTGGGTGGCTCAGTCGGTTGGGCGGCTGACTTCCGCTCAGGTCATGATCTCGTGGTTTGTGAGTTCGAGCCCGGCGTTGGGCTCTGTGCTGACAGCTTGGAGCCTGGAGCCTGCTTCGCAGTCTGTGTCTTCCTCTCTCTCTCTCTGCCCCTCCCCCACTCATGTTCTGTCCGTCTGTCTCTCTCTCTCAAAAATAAACATTTTAAAAAAATTTTTTTAATAAAAAAAAAAAGGTGGACTGGAAGAACCACAGGGTTTGAGACGGAGGGCACAGTGTGAATAGAAACCCAGCACGGCGTACTGGGTCGCCCACACACCCTGGGTGTCTTATTAACCTTGGACAGTAGGGCTCCCAAGGTGGGGCACAGAGGCCAGATGGGAAAGGCAGACGGAGAAATCTGTGCCTGGATGGGGTTGCGCCCTGGGGAGAGGGGGGCTCAGATGTGAGACCCAGCCCCTTCCTCCAGAAGCTCACAGTCTAGCCAGATCAGAAGGGTTAATAATGACTAAAGAAACCAGACAGAAGAGTATCGCCAGGGATCAGAGAGATACGCACAAAAAGTCCTTGGGTTGGCAAATATTAAAAAGCAAGTGTAGGGGCGCCTGGGTGTCTCGGTTGGTTGAGTGACCGACTGACTCTTGATGTGGGCCCAGGTCATGATCCCAGGGTTGTGGGATTGAGCCCCGCATTGGGCGCCACACTGAGTGTGGAGCCTGCTTGAGATTCTCTCTCTCTCTCCCGTAAATAAATAAAATAAAATAAAATAAAATAAAAAGCAAGTGTAGGTGAGGTGGGACCCCTCATACACGCAATGAATTGTGAGCACAGAACAGCAAGGAAGAATTTAGCAACATTGAAGTTCTATCTTACAGCCTAGAAACTCCCATTTCTGTGTAGCCTGGAGAAGCTCTTACATGCACACAAGGAGCCCCACACAAAGACACCCATTGCTGCGTTGTGTGCACATTACACGTCCGCCAGCGGGAGAAATGGACAGATGGGGGGATCTATAGCAGGGGAAAGACATGGCCCAGGTCGTCATATGCCAGCGTGGAAAGATCTCCCCGTATGTCTCCGATGGTCTGCAGGACGAGCCCTTCAGTATGACATACATCATTTGTGCGACCTTCAAAAGGTACACGCGGAGCCGTGTGAGTCCTTTGCTGACGGACTCAGCGAAGAGCAGGGGAGGTGGGTTGGAAGGATGCTGCGACTTTCAGCTTCACATGGTATTGATTCGGCGCTTTTCAGATGCTTCGCTTTCTGGATAGCTTAACATTTTTTAAACTTATTTTTCAGTAATCTCGACACCTGAGATGGGGCTCGAACTCACAGCCCTGAGATCAAGGGTCGGGTGCCCTTCCAACTGAGCCGGCCAGGCGCCCAGTTTTGCCTTTTGTAATTGCAAGAGACACCCTCCAAGAGAACGCACACGCTAGAAAGGGTGGCGGAGTAACTGAACGCTGGGGAGCTGATTTAAAGGCAAGCTGGCAACTTCAGTTTGGACACAAGCGAGACATTGTAACAGATTTCATGCCTTAGCCTCAGTTAAAGATTTCACCTCAGATCATGAAGAGGAACTCTTTGAAATTAAACATGGAATATTCTGGAGACAGAGAAGCTGTAATACCGGCAAGATAAGACAAGCATGGGTTTTCTTAATTTTTTAAAAATTTATTTTTTACTTAAGGCATTTATCCCACTGGTGCGGTTTCCAACACTGCTCTTTGTGCTTCTGAGGCCCCTAGACGGTGGGATTCACAGTGATTCTTTAAAAAAGAATTTTTTTTAATGTTTATTTATTTTTTGAGAGAGAGACACGGAGCATGAGCGGGGGAGGGGCAGAGAGAGAGGGAGACACAGAATCCAAAGCAGGCTCCAGCTCTGAGCTCTCAGCACAGAGCCCGATGCGGGGCTCGAACCCATGAACTGTGAGATCATGACCCGAGCGAAGTCGGATGCTTAACCGACTGAGCCACCCAGCCAATGCCCCCCATTCACAGTGATTTTTAAGTTTCAAGGAGGTACGGGGTCCAGGACTTATGTTGCATTAATTCACATGGCGGAAAAGGCATCCATTCTCTAATCCTTGCCGTCTCATTTGCTCAGAGGGATTCAGAACCATCTTCATAATTTCTGTTCTATCTAAGTACAACCTGAAGGAGGACCTAAAAAAGCAAATTCTGAGGCTCTTCACTCCAGAGCCAGTGCAAGACCTCCTAGAGCTATTTTCTTAGTCCCGCCCGCCCCCTGGTGGCAGTTTCTCTAAATTGCAAGCTGAGTCCTTAGGCTTCATAAATCCAGGAACCTAGAGATCATCAGGTTCCTTCCATCTTTCTAACCACGCCTCTTTTGCCCCTCCATTCGCAGATGAGGAAACTGAGGCCCCGTTGAGTGGATATATGTCCAATCTGAAAGCGAACCGTCCATGTGGCCAGCTTTGCAAATCCAAACCGTCAGAGGCGGCGCGGGGTGGCAGACAGAACCTTTCCCTTTCTCCCTCCGGGATTCACGGCCTCCGCGGTAAAGGAGGAGCCAGCAGGGACTGCGGCAAATGCAGAGGAAAATCCAAATGCGGGTTTGTAGTCCAGAGGCGACAAGAGACTTTGCAGCCGAGGTCTGTGTAAAGATCGCCTGAGAAAATGCACGCCCAGGACGTGGCGTGTAATCAATGCTCGCTCCTTTCTTTCCATCCGGTTCAGGTTTCGGGGAACACAGCACCATGCTGATAGGTGTTCTGTAAAAAGTGTTCCCTTGTCACATGAGTTTGGGTTATGCTGGTTTAAATAACGCTAAACAGGTTTCTTTTGTGCAAGACTTCTTAGAACCTGGAATATGCTAGAATTCATTGCATCGCTCCAAATTACTGCAGGCAGGGTTCCCTGTTCCCCCTGGTGCCTGGCACAGAAGGAGCAAGCCACCGACACCTGTGACGATAATAATGGTTTTATTAAAATTGCAGGTTCAGAAACCCGGGAAGTCAGCCCGGAAAGAGTAACCCTGTTTTGGGGGGGGGTGGTGGCGGTAAATGGACCGATGTGTGAACCGAGACGCTCATTGTCAAGGTTCCTGGAGAACTGTGGCCGCCGAAGGGCCTGGCCGCCTGTTCTGTCTGGCCAACCTTGCAGGCATCCGACCTGTCATCAGGTAATCAGAGTGAGCCTGTCCTCGGGACAAGGGGGACGAGTTTTATGACCGGTGCTGCGCAAGGCGGCTGAGGGCCGTCCCAGCCTTCTGCTCACTGCTCTGTATTGCTGTCTTCCCTGGTTTACAAGCAAAAGGATTGTCCACCGCAGGCAATGGCCGGGAGGCAGGCCTGGGCCTCTCCTATTCCCAATCTCCTTCCAGTGGGCTGGTATTTGCTGAACACCTACTATGTGCCAGGTGTGTGGCACCATGGGAGAAACGGCTATGAGTTGTCCTTCTGTGCAGAGGGCTCCCAGGCTGAGGTGTGATAATGGGGGACACAGATGAACCTATCAGCAGGGAGGGAGAGGGTCAGGACAGGACGAGGGGAGAAGGCGCAGCTCGGGCAGGCCCCCAGGAGCTGTGATGTCCTGCTCCAGGCCACGGGACACTTAGGGTGAATATCGCTGGAGCCCTGGAGGAGGGGGTGAGGGTCCTGGTGGGGCAGAACATTCCAGATCTGAGGGAAGGGGATTTGTGACTGCCGGCCTGGCGGAGGTCCGAAGTGAAGGGCTCCACCGCTGCTTATTTGCCCCTGTTAAAAAGAAAACCCCAGGCCCAAAATGGAGTCACTTACGCCAAGTCACCAAGGAGGAGGGGAGGGGACGCTTCATACTTTCCAGCCTCCCCCGGGAGCTCTTCTGGTCAGCACCGATGAGGTCATCAGTCATAGGGCCTCTCCATCCCCCGGAAGGAAGATGTCATCTGCGCACCTGCTCTGCTCCCTCAGGGAAGGTGACCTTGTCTGAACTTTTCTTTCTCTTTTGCTAATTGCCCCCGCCCTGTTTCCGCCTATAAAACCCTTCCATTTTGTACAGCTCGCCAGAGCTCCCCTCCATCCGGGATGCCGGCTGATCTGTGAATAAAGTAAATCTTGAGATTTACTCAGCTGAAATTTTGTGAGGTTTATTTATTTATTTTTGAGAGAGAGAGAGAGCAGGGGAGGGGCACAGAGAGAGAGGGAGACAGAGGATCTGAAGCAGGCTCCGGGCTGTCAGCACAGAGTCCGACGCGGGGCTTGAACTCACGAACCGTGAGAGCATGACCTCTTCGGACGCTTACCTGGCCGAGCCATCCAGGCGCCCCTCATTTTGTTTTTTTAACGGGCCCCGGCTCAGTCCCAGAGCCCGTTCCCTCTGGTTCTCTAGGCTCTCAAGCCCTTGTGATTGTACGGTTCTTCCTTCGCTTTCTCTCTACCTCTGGCTCCTAACGGATTTCCCCTAGGTTCTGTTTTGCCTTTCATTTGGGTCTGTTTCACCCCAGTACCCAGGGTAACTCCCCATTCCCCGGCCCCTTTGCAAATGTCCAGCACAGAGAAGTTGAGTCACGGGGGAGACCGTATCTCCCTCACGGCACCCCTGCAGCCTACGTAGGGGCCTTTACTGTCCCCATTTTACAGATCCAGAAGTGGAGGCACAGAGAGGTCCAGTGATTCGCCCCAGGTCACACAGCGAGTAAGTGCCAGAGCTGAGATTTGAATCTGGGTGGTCTAAGCCTGAAGTCGATGCCCTTGGCCACTAGGGCACAGGGCCCGACTCAGTGTTCTGAGCAAAGGTAAACAGTGGCTTTCTGAGAATGAGTACGAGGCTTCCGGAGTGTGCGTATAAGGAATCCAGATGAGGAAGTTCAGGCAGAGATTTTTAGTATTTGCTGCTGGTCTCTCAATTCTTCCCGACGGTGACGCGCCAGCGATGTTTTAAAGCTGGGGAAGGAGGAGGAAAACCTGAAGAGCCTTTGGTTTGAGCGAGCGCCAGGCAGTGTCTGCGAAGAAAACTCACCCCGGGGGGGCGTTTGGGGGCGACCAGACTGTGAACTGGGAGTCTCTAGATCACGGGCTCCCTCCCTAAACAAGAGCACGGGGCACGAAGTCTGGAAGCCGTCGAGGGACCCCGTGCCTTCTTATTTAACGCATGGGGAAACTGAGGCACACAATAGCCAGTGAAGTGGTATCTCAGTGACCTCGTGACTCTTGCCCGCTCGGCTCGGGTCTGGCAGCGCTGGGACCCGGGTCTCAGGGGTCTCCCTCCAGGTGCCGGCTCAGCCATCGAATGGCTGTGAGGTGCTGGGCAAGCTACTTAAACCTGCTCCCGGCCTTGGGGTCCTCATCTGTGATGGGACAGAGAGCCTCCCGCCCAGGGCGGCTGTAAGGGCCAGAAGTGTCCCTGAGTGTGGCGCCCTGTGGTCGCGCCTGGCACAGAGGAGGTGCCCGATAAATGCTGTTGTCTTATTCTTGCCCACATGCCCTTGCTCCCCAGGAATCATTAAAGACGAAAGAAGCGGGGCCCCTGGGTGTCTCGGTCGGTTAGGCGTCTGACTCCGGCTCAGGTCATGATCTCGCAGTCCGTGAGTTCAAGCCCTGCGTTGGGCTCTGTGCTGACAGCTCAGAGCCTGGAGCCTGTTCCAGATTCAGTGTCTCCCTCTCTCTCTGCCCCTCCCCTGCTCGCCCTCTGTCTCTGTCTCTCTCTCTCTCTGAAAAATAAAGAAACATTAAAAAAAAAATTTTTTTAAAAAAAGAAAGAAGCAAAGAAGGGAGAAAAGGAAGAAACCCTTTCAGTTGGGAAGCAGAAAAGCCGAGAGAGAGGACGGGAAGGATGCCCGTAGGGTCAGAAATCGGATCCCCAGGCCCCCTTTCTCTGGCGTGTGAGCCAGGCTTTGCCTGCAGGAGACACATAAACACATCACCCACATACCGGGCAGTCCTCGTCCGTCGTCAGCTGGCTGAGCAGAGAGACATTGGAAACAAACAAAAAACCCAACACAAAACACCTCAAGAACAGTCCCTGGGAGCAGAGCCCTGATGGCGGGCATGAGCCTTGGAGGCGGCCTCAGAGATTGGGGCGAGGATCTTACGAAGCCCCTTCCCGGGAGAGGCCGGTGGGGAGGTGAGGAAGGGAGAGAGAAGGAAGCCAGTGAACGAAGTGTATGTTATCTGGTAAGTTACGGCTCCGATGACTGGAAGGAGCTTCGTTCTCCCCAAGGAGCTCTGGATGCCGTGTGGACCCTAGACGTCAGAATCATCCCACCAGAGGTCGTGGGATGGGAGCCCCTCCCAGGGCGCAGGCTCCCTGGCACTTATAGCCTTCGGCAGGTCCCTGGGAGGCCACGCAGACCTGGGGGCAGAAGTCGGGTCAAGGGCCCGGAATGGGAAAGGGGGCGGGGGTGTGGCGTCAGAGGTGAACAAAGCCAGACATCAGTTAACAGGGGAAAACACAGACTTTGAAAGGGAGATCGGGGGTGTAGGGAGGAGCTCAAGTGACAAGTTACAAAGGGCTGGTCAGCGTAAATGCCACCAGGCCAGCTTGTCTGCTGGGAGGGTGGGATCCGGTCCTCCCACAGAGACTCGGGGGACAGAGGCTTCTCCTTCCAGATGACTGCATTTCAAAGGAATGGCTTTCAGGTCCCAGAGAAAGACACTGTTGGGCCATAAGAGATCCAGAGAGGTATCCCAGGGGCCACAGAAAGATCTACAAGTCCAAGTTCTTTTTAGTGAATGCCCCGAGAAAATGAGCGGAGGGCCCTATGGTCAGCTGTTGGCTAGAACAGTAAGTTCTGGCAGCCCTGAGCTTGCCCGGGGTTGGCATCTCGGTGGGAGCCTGGGCTCATCCTGGGGACACGGACTGATGCTGCTATTAGCCACGTGAGAGCTTGGTCAGGTCTCCTAGTGCAGGGGTTTGGATGGAGTTGTTATATGCTGCGAGTTCTTTCCGTTCTAGAACACCTGTTAGGGGTCGTGTCATGGATGCCATTTGCCATATTCCCCCGGCAGCCTCAGCTGGAGACCTGAGGCTCTCGTGACCCAGAACACAAAATTCTGCTCTCTCTCTCTCTCTCTCTGTCACACACACACACACACACACACACACACACCATGCTCAAACATACACAAAATCACCTAAGAAAACGCGTACTCGCATCACACACACGCTTGTACAGGCAGGTACCCATCAACACGACGCATAGTGCAAATATACATAGTTGTGCACACACACACGCAAATGCACGGCATACGAAAGCATCGCTAACATGTGCACATCCAAATACAAGTGTGCAAGCAGGGGTGGCTTCTTGACACAACCTAGAATCGGAAGGGCCCCACCCCTGGGGTAGGGCTCCACGGGTCTGGTTTTGAAACGCTTTACCAATGCACACACAGGCGTTCTGTCTTGCTCAGTCCTCCGGTCTGGCCTTTTCACAGGAATTTCCCACAAAGTTCCATCCTCAGCCCCGAAACCAGTTGTCATAAAATGAAACCCGAACACTGAAGCTGGAGGGGCCGTCCCCGCAGATCTGGGTTGGGGTGATGTCCACCATTGGCCTCAGGGTGGCAGCACCGAGCTGTCAGGAAGGAAGAGGTGTCTGTGTGGGGGTGGTGGGGACAGCAAGGGAGCGGGGTGTCCCTGGGGACGCTCCCAGCATCTGCCCTTCTCCAGAGAGCACGGACGGTTCCCGAAGCAACCCATGTTTTCATCCAATTCACGTCTTCCCCTTAATTGTAAAGATTTTTTTCTTCTTTTGTGGTCCCTCCAAACTTTCTGATTACAAATGCAACACGTTTTATTACAGAAAATAACACACACGCAAAAGCAAACGTCACGCATAGCCTGAAACCCTTTGGTTCTTCCTGTTTTAAGGCCGTGAAAGGAAGTGACAGTAACTCATGACCTGTGAGATCGTGGCCTGAGCCGAAAGCATGAGTCGGACCCTTAACCCACTGAGCCACCCGGGGGGCCCCATGAGGCGGATTTATTTTCTCCCATGGTGGCATCCTCACTCAGCTATGTGGTCTCTCCCCTTCACATCCCTTAACGACGTCTTGGGCAAATTCTCTAGACCGCTGTCTGTTATTTAAAAAATTGTTTTTAACGTTTATTTATTTTTGAGACAGAGACAGAGCATGAGCAGGGGAGGGGCAGAGAGAGAGGGAGACACAGAATCTGAAACAGGCTCCAGGCTCCGAGCTGTCAGCACAGAGCCCGACGTGGGGCTCGAACTCACGGACCGGGAGATCATGACCTGAGCCGAAGTTGGACGCTTAACCGACTGAGTCACCCAGGCGCCCCGCGCTGTCTGTTATTTAAAGGCCCACGTCCGCCCAGTCTCATTCTTGCTGCCTGAAGGCTCGAACCCTTGCAGGGAGAACCAGACAGGGAGGGTCTTGGTCCCTTGGTTCCCCTCACCGCTCTCCTCACGCTTCCAGCTTCTCTGACCTCTTAGGGTGGGAGGGCCGGAGAAGGGTGTACCTCTTTACCGGTGTCTGGGGTACACAGACGGATGGTTGGTCTCTGGGACTCGTGGCTGCTTCTCGGGCCGGCTCTGACCCGCTGTCGGGGCCCTCTCTTGGAGAAGGGGTGCATGCTCTGTGGGTACATCTCCACGACACGGGGTCCCGCCGAGAGGGTGCAAGGGACTCAGTGAGTCCCCATCCCACCTCTGGTCCCGTCCTCTTTCTTAGAATACCCCAGGGCCTCTGCCTGCTGGGGCGTCCTCACCCAGTGGTCTGCCCCCGTGGGTGGGTTCTGGGTGGCCACCTCAATCCCTTCCTAGAGTCTAGGTGGACGTTATCCACCAGACGGGGGGTACAGACAGCCCCACCACACCCACCACCGTCTCCGGTTCTCTTTCCTCCTTGTTGGCGGTTCAGAAGGCAGAGCCGCAAGGTCCCCACCATCTAACTGGGGTGCAACACGTCAGTCCTGCAGGCTGACCTGTCCTGCAGGCACCCCCAGCCTCAACCAGTGGCTCTCCTGGAGGCATCCTCAGCCGGCTTGTGGTGGTGGGGAGCAAACCCCCTTCCCCACAGGGAGAGAGGGGGGAAGAACCACAGCTTTTCCAGGTGGCCAAGCACTCCCCCCATGACGATCTTTCCACCTCTTCCCCCGGCGTTTCTGGGATAAGGGCGGCAGGCGGGGGAGGGGATGCCAGGGTGCGTCGCGTCGCGGATGATTTGGAGTTGCAGAACCCAGAGAGGACATCTGGCCGCCATCGCTGGTGACTCTTTTTGGATGTGGGGTCCTTGACATCTCTCTGTCTGCATTTGGGGGAACGAGATTGGATCATATACGAGAGTCAACTTGAAACAGACTGAAGACTTAAATGTGAGACCTGAAATTAGAAAACTGGAAGAAAACATAAAAGAAAAGCGCTTGACGTCGGTTTTGGCGATCGTTTTTTGGATCGGATACCAGAAGCACAGGAAACAGAAGCAAAACTAAACAGGTGGGGGTGCCCGGGGGGCTCAGTTGGTTGAGAGCCTGACTCAGGTCATGATCTCACCCCACTGAGCATAGAAGCTGCTTCAGATTCCCTTTCTCTCTCTCTCTCTCTCTCTCTGCTTCTCTCCCTCTCCCCCTCTCGTGCACTCTCTCTAAAATAAAATAAATACAAAATAAAATAAATAAAAATAAACAGGTGGGACTACATCAAACTGAAAAGCTTCTGCACAGCAAAGGAAACCATCAACAGAATGAAAACACAACCCACAAACGGGAGAGGATGTTTGCAAATTTTGTAGCTGATAAGGGACTAATATCCAACATATATAAGGAACTGTTACAACTCGGGAGCAAAGTCAAACAAACAAAAAACCAAAACACCCCCCCCCCCAATAACCCAATATAAATAACAAAAACCAATATATAGATTTCACTCTATATATGTTCCAATAAGTAATTATACATGTGAGTGTGTGTGAAAAGGAAAAAGAAGGAAACAAAAAGAAGGAAATTCTGCCATTTTTGACAGCAGGGATTATGCTGCCAGGAGGACATTATGCTATCATAAGCCAGAAGACGCAGAAAGACAAGTATTCTATGATCTTGCTCATATGTGGAGTCTACAAGAACGGAACTTCTAGAACCAGAGGGGAGAGCGGTGGCCAGGAGCTGAGGGGTCGGGGCGGGGAGTGGGGGAGGGGGGGAACGAAGAGAGATACAAACTTGTCAAAGAGTACAAACTTTCAGTTAGAAGAGGACTAAGGTCTGGGCACCCAATGAATAGCATGGTGATTGTAGTTAGTAACACTTTCTTGTAGACTTGAAATTTGCTAAGAGAGTAAATCACGGTGTTCTCACCATAGGCGCGCGCACCCACACACAGTAACTACACGAGGCCACGGATGCGTTAACGAACCCGACTGTGGTGATCATTCCATCATGGGCACACATATTCAAGCATCACTATTTGCACACCTTAAAGATCACCGTGTGCAAGCTGGTTCGGTGCGTTTCTTATTTGTCAGTCATAGGTTAATAAAGCTGGGGCAGGACGCAGACGTTGGTGTGCTGAGACGCGGCGAGGCTTCCTGAGGATGGAAAAGCCCGCTCCCGGCAGTCATCTGGGGGCACGGAGCTGTAGCGCGGCTGTGCAGCTGCACCAGACGAAAATATGATCTCATGAGCACGCAGAGTGCTCAGAGAGGAGACGTCTTTAGAACAAGTTCCTAACAGGACGTAATTGGCGATGATGTGCCGCACTTGGGAACTGACAACAGCAGCTGGAGCTTTCAGGTGACCCCTCCCCCCGCCCCCCCCACCTCCCGCAACCTCCGTAGAGATGCTCGGTGGAGGGGGGGGGCAGGTGCAATTCACCGTTGGAGGACAGAAGCTACCAGACGCTTGGCATCAGCAGCCCCAGAACTCCTTGTTCTCTTTCGTCTGTCTCTGTCGTTTTCCATCAAACAAACCACATGCTGTAGAGACCCCTGGAAATGTCATTCCTGCTTCGGTGGTGAGAGGGACCCCAGCCTCCTTGAAAGTCTCCGTAGTGGTTCTTCTTTGCAGGCCGGGGACCACAGTGGAAGATGCCGTCTTGGAGATACGCTCCCTGCATTCAGTAGGGGTGGGGGCGGGGAGGGACGGTGGGACTCAGGTGCAGTGGAGGCCGAGAGAAAGAACTTGAAAGGTGGCCGTGGTCAGCACGATGGGAAGCGGAGACGAAACACGAAAAGCATGGCGTGGCCTAAGCGATCTTTAGCAGGAGTTAATGGGTCACGGTGCACTTAGGACTGAGACAGGTGGGCGACTCTCAGGGTTTTCGTCTGCATAAGTGACAAAATTCTTAGCGGACAGAGATGGCACGTGGGCCACGTCTCTAGGATGTCCTGCTCCTTTGACCAGTTCCTAGAAGCGAGCCAGCTCACGGACCCAGAGCCCCTCGAGGAAGGACTCTGCTACATTGCCAAAAATGCATATGGTGAGAGCTTTTCCTTGCCTTCTCCACAGGCACTGGTGCGCTGGGGAAAGGGAGGTACCCAGACATTCTGAAGGTTACCTGCTCCAGAAACAAGGCTACAGTTGGGGCTGCCCTGTCGTGCTGGCCCCAAAATTCCGTTCCTGTCCCTGCAACGTTGGGCTTTGCTGTCTTAGAGATCGTAGTTCCCAAGAGAAGAATGGTTCTAACGGGAAATCAAACAGGGGTTCTGTCGACCCAGAAGCGGAGACTGCCACCTGGCCTTTCGGGGGAATTCCATACCAACTGAACCCACAGGCAAGAAGGCAGGCACTGTCCCATCGGAGTGACTGGTGGCGATATTAGGGGGAAGAAGATTGTTATCACACAATGCAGACCGGAAGAGGAGGGACCCAGGGTATTTTCCGCAATGCCCCTTAATGTTACACGCCCAGTGGCAAAGGTTAGTTTAAAAACTATAGCAACGTGGGGCGCCAGGGTGGCTCAGTCGGTTAAGTGTCCGACTTCGGCTCAGGTCACGATCTCACGGTCTGTGAGTTCGAGCCCCGCGTCGGGCTCTGGGCTGACGGCTCGGAGCCTGGAGCCTGCTTCGGATTCTGTGTCTCCCTCTCTCTCTGCCCCTCCCTGCTCACGCTCTGTCTCTCTCTGTCTCTTAATAATAAATAAACGTTAAAAAATTAAAAAAAAAAAGAGAGAGAGAGAGAATGGCTTGGGGTCACGCTGCTAGGTGAAGAACCGTGTGCCCAAAGGGCTGGCCGAGAGCAAGGAAAACACAGAATGGGTGATGGAAAAACAAACAGACATTACTAATTCCCGTTATGCTCACATGGCCAGTTGCAGAAAGGAGGACTGTGCAGCCGTTTTTCAGTCCCCCCTCCCCCTTTTTTAAAGGAAACGATACTTCATTTTATTGCTCATGGAAATACTAAGACAGAGTGTTCTGACGCACCTGCAGGCACAAATGCAAGTCAGTTTTGATTGACATGCATTTCTTTTTAAGGGATTCCCCAGAGACAGCTTCAGTTCCAACGAAACACTTGCCTCGTTCAGGGGGAGGCGGCTCTTAAAACACTGTTGCCTTGCTGTTGGAAGTGTTTTTCTCTTTAAAAAAAAAAAAAAATCTTTCCTTTTTCCCCTCCTCTCTGTCTAACACAAAGTATTTTTGATCCCACTTTTATGTGATTGGATATTTAAGGGAGTTGTGACTGAGCTAAGAAAGGATCCGGGATAAATGGGACTTTGGGGGAGAGAGTGAGCGCGGCTCCGTTGGATCGACAGACCGTTGGCTCCCGGTACGTGGAGGCATGACGTCCTCACTGCCTGTTTTTGGAAGTGAAACACGGGTAAAAAGGATATGTGTGGACCCAGGCGGACTGTGCCCGGCCGTCTGAATCACCTTGGCGTCACCTCCAATGCCACTGAGGTGTCTTGCACCGGCTAGAGAGGTCAGGAACTACAACTCCCAGAATCCCTTTCTCGGGGGTGGGGTCCAGGATTAACGTTTGCCCCTGAGCCACAAGAGATTGAAGACAAGGCCTTGCTCTTTGGAAGCAAATGTGAGTCACAGTTTCCGGGAGAACTCTCAGAAGCCATCCCCTTGGTGTTTGAGGCTGGGGTCTTTGGTTATAGCTTCTGTGACCATCGCTGCCTCTGCTCTTGCATAAAGTATAAAAGCCTCCAATTCTTGTATTTAATCTTCCACGCTCAAAATGCATATTTTGGGTTCCGTTTTCCTGACTGGACCCCGGAAAGCTTGCTCGTACTGAATACCTACCATAGCATAACTTCGTGTGCTTTTATGCTACAGATAATCTTTTTTTTCAGGTTTTTTAAAAATGTTATTTATTTTTGAGAGAGAGAGAGAGAAAGAGACAGAGTGAGAGCAGGGGAGGGGCAGAGAGAGAGGGAGACACAGACTCCGAAGCAGGCTCCAGGTTCCGAGCCATCAGCACAGAGCCCAATGCGGGGCTCGAACCCACAAACTAGGAGACCGTGACCTGAGCCGAAGTCTGATGCTTAACCGACTGAGCCACCCAGGCGCCCCTTTGCTAAAGATATTCTTTGATTGGCTGCAAATCTTCTCCTCCCCAGCAGTGAGGTGGTCAAGGAAAGAAGGTGAGGCAGGGGAAAAAAAACCCAAAAAACCTCTCGATCTGCTACGTCTTTATCAGCCTTTTGTATTTCTTCCGTAAATTGCCTGCTCATCTATTGTCTTCTAGATTTTTGCCCTTAAAAAAAAGATTTTATTTTTAAGTAATCTCTACACACAACTCAGGACTCGAATTCAGATCCCTGAGATCAAGAGTCATTCGCTCTACCGACTGAGCCAGCCGGGCGCTCCTAGTTTTTTTTTCCCTTTTGTTTTTAAATTTATTTTGTATTCTTTTATTAAGACATTTTTAACCTTATTTGTTTATTTTGAGAGAGTGAGAGAGAGAGAAAGAGAGAGAGGTAGGGAAGGGCAGAGAGAGAGGGAGACAGAATCCCAAGCAAGTTCCGCATTGTCGATACAGAGCCCGGTGCAGGGCTCGAACTCAGAAACCGTGAGATCGTGACCTGAGCAGGAAGTCAGGAGTCAGACGCTTAACCAATGGAGCCACTCGGGCTCCCTGATGGTTTTCCTTTTTACTTTTATATTGCTCCTTTATTGTTTTGTGGGGATCCTTTCGATAACGTAATTGTGATCTTTTGTGGGCCACATCTATCGTGCAACATCGGGAAGGGGGATCCCCCCTCCCCCAACACACACACGCACACCCACTCTCTCACACACCCGCTCTCATCCACTGACACACTCACACCGATACTCTCACACTCATCCACTCACACAGGCACACTCACCTTCACTCACACACTTACTGTCACTCTCTCGCACACTCTAATTCACTCTCATGCTCACACACTCGCTCTCGTCCCCTCACGCTCACTCGCACACTCACTCGCTGTCTCACACACATCTCGCTCACACATATACACTCCCTGATGTCCAGGGAGGAGAGGAATCCTAACCCCTCTCCCCGTCATCTCCCTCTATTCGCTCTGTCTTTTTCCCTGGGGAAGAAACGACACAGAGTTCAGGGGAGCCCACGGGGGCCTCCAGTTCCCTGGGGACACCTGAAGCCCCCGACTCCCCCAGGGATCTGTTCACGCGGCACAGAGTCCGGGTTCAGGGAAAGAGACGACTAGACCTCCCTTTCTACCTACCGTGTGTCATCAGAAGTTTTCCCATTTGCGTTATTGACCAGCTTCCGGTCCTTCGCGAGGCTAACGCTTTGCTCTCCACTTGTCTGGATTCTTCATGCTGTCTTTGCTTTTTTGGTTTTGTTTTAACTTCCTTTTCAGTGTCCTCCCCCACGACACACGATCGCGTTGGGGCAAAACTGGCCCAAAGCTGTTTTCTCTTAGGGTTTGGGGTTTTTTTTCCTTCAGCCTTTTTTCAACAAGCATTATTTAACCATTCACAACATGTCGGAGAGAGTTTCTAGCCCTGGGATACAATCATATAACACCCCCACACGGATTCCCTTCCCTCGTGAACTGGACACACCAGTCATATTTAGAAGGACATCCCCATCAGAGGTTATAAAAACAGTTGCCCAGGGGCGCCTGGGTGGCCCGGTCGGTGAAGCGTCTGACTTCAGCTCAGGTCATGATCTCGGGGTTCGTGAGTTCCAGCCCCGCGTCGGGCTCCGGGCTGACAGCTCGGAGCCTGGAGCCTGCTTCCGATCCTGGGTCTCCCTCTCTCTCTGACCCTCTTGCGCGCGCTCTCTCTCTCAAAAAGATAAGTAAAGATTAAAAATTAAAAAACAAATAAAAACGGTTGTCTGTATTTTCTTCTAGTATTTTCATGGGGTTCCATATTTTTAGATTTTTAGCCGATTTGGAAATTATTTTTGCGGCCGCTGAGGCAGGGAACCTAACTTCCAAATGAGAGCTGACCATCTCAACAATTTGTGTGTGTGTGTGTGTGTGTGTGTGTGTACAATCGGTCTTTTCACTAGGATATGAAATGACATCTATTGTCTTACAGTCACTCCCCACATACGCCTGGTTCTATTCCAGACTCTGGCGGGAGGTGGCCTTCTGAAACGGTTCCCGGGATGCCTGCCTCCTGCTGTTCCTGCCCTTGTGTGACCCCCTCCCCTGGAAGCCGGGCGGGGCCTGGGGACTTGCTTCCCACCCACAGAACACTGCACAAGTGGACGGGGTGTCCCTTCCGAGATTAGGTGATAAAAGGCCGCGACTTCCTCCCACCGGCTCTCTCTTGTTCTCTCTCAACTTGATAACTTTGGTGAAGCCGGCTAAGAAACGAATAGGTGGCCGGGTGGCCGGGTTCTGGCCGACAGTCCGGCAGGAATGGGGGCTCTGGGTCCAACAGTCCGCAGGGAGCTGAATTCCACCAGCAACCACTGAGTGACTTTGAAGGAAATCCTGGCTCGGTTGAATCTTAAGGTGACTGTGACCCCAGCTGATGCTTGACTGTGACCTTGCCTGAGCTGGAGGGTCTGGCTGAGCCATATCTGGTCTGACTCCGAGACCATGAGATAACAAATAACGCTGTCATAAGCCAGACATCCCCAGACTGTCCCCTGTCCTCTGCTCTAAGGAGGGGTTCTTTAATATCCGGGGCAGTCTTAGAGCCTGACTTTGTACCCCTTCTCCTTGGGATGATGGCAGCACCTGGGGTGGGCCCAGGAGACCCCCTGAGACAGCCAGATGGCGCAGTTCCCAGGCCCCATGTGACAGGCAATCACAAGTTTCTGCCATCTCACTTGAGATAATGACGTCAGCACTTCCCTTGGTTTTTTTCCCCAGTTTAAAAAAAAAAATTTTTTTTTAAGTTTATTTATTTTTGAGAGAGTGAGAGAGACAGAGCATGAGCAAAGGAGGGGCAGAGAGAGGGAGACACAGAATCAGAAGCGGCCTCCAGGCTCCGAACTGTCAGCACAGAGCCCGATGCGGGGCTTGAACCCACGAACCGTGAGATCATGACCTGAGGCGAAGTCGGATGCCCATCTGCCTGAGCCACCCAGGCGCCCCCCTACTTAATTATGTTTTATGTGCCCTCTTTCCCTCATGCGCGATCAATTATTAACTTTGCCTTTTTACCCTTACTTTCTGTTTGCCCACTGCTGGTAGAAACCTAATGGGGACAGGGCCGTAACATTTGTCTTGATCTATTGGATCTTAGCAGGTCCCCAAAAGAGCCTCACTGTCTGGAAGAATACTTACATCCAGACTATTTCAAGCCCCCCCACCGGAGTTTCAAGAAACCCTCCTCTTGAGTAGTCCCCTCCCTCTCCAAACATACATAAGCTGTCCTTCGGCTCAACAGGGCAAGGCGGCTTCTCACTGGGCGGCCCTTCGGGTAATAAAGCTTTCTTTGCTTCAGAACAGGTGTCTCAGCTATTGGCTTCCTGCACATCTGAGTTCTGTAACCCTTCCTTCTTTCCTTCCCTCCTTCCCTTCCCTTCCTTCCTTTGCTTTTCTTTCTTTAGCCGTTGTCTGTTTTTCTTAAGCGGCCGATGCCACGGGCTTCGCGTTCTTCCAGGAAAAGCTTGCTCATTTCCAAAGAAGGAGTTGTTACATCCTGTCTGCAAGTTGCTCACAGTTGTTTTCTCAAAATGATGTTTCAAGAGACTCTCTGTGGTGGAATTCTGCTTACTTGCTGTTTCTATATGTGTATGCTTCTCCTAACCGTGAGCGGTATAAGAAAGTTAAGAGAGAAGATCCTAAGAGTTCTCATCACAAGGAGAATTTCCCCCCTTGTTTCTTTCCTTCTTCCTTCTTATTGTATCTGTATAAGAAATGGGTGTTCACCGACCCTACTACCATGGTGATCGTTTCACGCTATGTGTAAATCAAGCCATCCTGTCGTTCACCTTAAACTTACACGGTGAAGTGTGTCAATTATTTCTTCTTAAAACCGGGGAAAACTGGGGAAAGGGGTGCCTGGGTGGCTCAGTCAGTTGAGCGTCCGATTACAAAATAACCTATAAAAAATCTTTAAAAAAAAAACATAAGTAGGGAACAAAACACAACATGGAGGTAAGTTAATAATGCAACCAACACAACTATAGTTCTGTTTCAAAAATACGTCCAGGAACCAACTGTCTTGCCTTGGAAGGAAGAAGGATTCACCTCTTCCCACCAAAAGAACAGAATCCTGATACTTCAGTATCATGAAGTCTTCTTAGGTTCCATGCAGAGAGTTTTCCCAAGAAAACCTGGAAATGATCCACAAGATGGAATGTTAATGTGGATGAAGTCGTAACTAGGACTCTTTCGGCTTCCATCTTAGACAACATTTTGCACTGAGGATATGAATGATTTCATGTATTACATAAAGATTATATCAATCATTTTATCCCGTGTTTAGAAGCTTTCGTGCTGATCTTGCCCATTTCACGTTTTTAAAAGAGAAAACGACAGCATCTAATGTCCAAATGAGAAAAGTAGATGCCATCATGGGGATAGATAGAGAGAAAATTAATAGAATTATAAGAAATATTATGTGCAAATTTATGCCAATAGTTTGGAAAATCTCGCCGAAAGGCACAGCTATCGTGTAAAATATACCACAACCAAGGGCGCTTGGGTGGCTCAGTCTGTTAAGCATCCGACTTTGAGCTCAGGTCATGATCTCATGGTTCGTGGGTTTGAGCCCCGTGTCGGGCACTGTGCCGACAGCCCAGAGCCTGGAGCCTGCTTTGGATTCTGTGTCTCCCTCTCTCTCTGCCCCTCCCCCACTCTGCTCTGTTTCTCTCTGTCTCAAAAATAAATAAACATAAAAAAACAATTTTTGAAAAATAAAATATACCACAACCGATTCAAGGAGAAATAGAAATGCTAGTGGAAAAGAGAAAAGAGAAAAATCTTTCTGATGCTCGTGTTCACTAGATGCTTGAATTCATACTCTGTTGCAGAAGCAGAAAACGTTAATACTCTGCCACAGAAGACAGACACAGCTTTTGCTCTGGACACAGATGCTTGAGACATGAATGCCAGGTGTCATGCAGGGAAAGAACGTATTTTTGAGGCACCTGGGTGGCTCCGTCAATTGAACATCCAACTCTTTCTTTTTTTTTTTTAGTTTTTTTTTTAAATGTTTACGTATTTACTTTTGAGAGAGAGAGAGAGAGAGAACACAAGCAGGGGGGGACAGACAGAGGGAGGGAGATACAGAATCAGAAGCAGCCTCCAGGCTCTGAGCTGTCGGCACAGAGCCAGCGCGGGGCTCGAACCCATGAACCGTGAGATCATGACCTGAGCCGAAGTCAGACGCTGAACCGACTGAGCCACCCAGGCACCCCTTGAGCGTCCGGCTCTTGATTTCGCTTCAGGTCATGATCTCAGGGTTGTGGGATCAAGCCCCGTGTTGGGGTCAGTGCTGAGGATGGAGCCTGCTTAAGATTCTCTCTCTCTCTCTCTCTCTCTCTTTCTCTCTCTCAAAAAAAAGTATTTGTCAAAAACCAACATCTTTTAAATGGTAAGGTACTAAAAAACAGAATCATGGTAGAAAAAAAGGGAAAGGCACACTTAATAATGAACCACGTATAAACCCATCAGCCCAGACACTTCAACACCCAAGTTCATTTGCGTTTTTAAGTTCTTTTAAGGCAAGTCACTTGTAAGCAATGGTTGATCCTTATGTTATTTAGCTGATCCTGGAGGAAGGGGCAAAGATAGAACGAACGCGTCCCCATTCATTCGGAGAAACTATCACATTCCTAAAATGTGGGGAGAGACCATACAAGCCCCACTTTGGACACCACACCTCGGATGGGGGAAGATCCTTTTCAGAATGCAGGTCTGTTAACCGTTAATCAAGAACAGGCTGGCAGGCCAGGGTTTAAAACCAAGGAAAAACCCTCAAAGCCATTTTTGCTCTCCCTGAACTCAGTCCTGCCTCCCAGGAACAAATGAGAGCCTCTGAGGCCAATAAGCACGTTCATTTACTCTTTGTTCTTCATATTCAGCCCCTCTGAATAATTTCACTGTTTCTGATGCTGGTGAAACATTGCTCAGGCTAAATTATATAATTCCTGAAAATTGATGATGATCCAAAAATTATGTCGGTAGGCATAAAGGATTCAACCGCAGGCTCAGCAAATTTCTTAAAGAAGCACAAAATTCAGAGACTATGGAGCCTCAATGGATGATTGCAGCATTAAGGGAGGCATCCCTCCATTCCCTTTCTCCTGCCACAGAATTTTAAACTATGTGCTATTTGACAGCTTTTTTTTATACTGAAATCCAAAGTTTAAAGCCATGCTTGTTCATTACTATCCTTTAAAACTTTTTCTTCCATGTCCCCGGAATCTGATAAAGCCAGCACAAAAAGAGATCTGTAGATTAGCCTCACTTATAAATGCAGACACAAAATCATCAATAAGATATCGGCATATCAGGTATAGAAATGTTTTAAAGGAATATCTGACCGAGCAGAATTCATTCCAATAAAGCAGTGACAGTGCCCATCAGAAATCAATCAGCACAAAAAATTAAAGCAGGGACCCAAGTGAGTCCTGTGACACTAGAAGTTAGCCCATAATCCAGGGCCATCGTCTCCCTGGTGGGTTTGGGGTTCTGAGGGACTGTCCCACCACTGTGGCTCCCACATCACCAAGCTGGGAATTGTCAAAGCAAAAATTGTACCAGGCAAAGTTAAACAGACACGGGCGACTTTATTCAAGATTGTTGTGATAGGGAGGAGAGACTAACACTGAGTCAGCACTGGACTCTACTGAACCAAGAGCAGTGGTAGTTGGGGGGGTGGGCTGTGTATTAGTGCTGGTGGGAGAGGGAGACCATTAGGTCATCTGTGCTTGCCAATTGGCTTTACCCAAAGGAAAAGCAGACTTGCTTCTATCTTGGCTTACAACTCAGAGCAAGGCGCCCGCCCAAGGTAGGCTCCTACCTTCAACAGAGGTGGTGAGAGTGAGACGCCATCTTCCTTGATGATTACCCTTCATCAGGCATAATCTCCCAGGCCCTTAAGAAAGACAGTTCTATGCTGTAAAACTGGAGTCTTTTCAAAAAGATCTACATATATCTCAGAGGGGCAGAGAAAGAATTTCCACGTTTCCTAGAGAAAACTCTCTAAGGAAAGGAAGGCGAGAGCCTAGAGTCGAGAAGAAGCCGGTCTAGGGTTTAGTTGAGACGAGGGGAATGATGAAGAGTTCTCTAATCTGGAAGCAAAAAGAGTGCTAGCCATGACTTTATCCACATTAACATTCCACCCTGGTGGGTCATTATCAGGTTCTCTTGGGAAACCTCTACATGGAACCTAAGACCTCAGGATACCAAAGTATCAAGACATGCTCTTCTGGTGGGAAGAGGCCAATCTCTCTCCCTCTCTCCCTTCCTTTTTGTCCTTCTGTCCTTCTTTCAACTGTTGTCTGCTTTTCTTAAGCAGCCCCTGCCCAGGGCTCCACATCCTTCCAAGGAAAGCTTGCTCATCTCTAATAAGGAGGCATGACATCATGTCTATGGGTTCCCTGTTCAGAGCTGCTCTCTCAAAACTATGTTTAAAACCCTCTGTGTTTGGAATCCCGCCTGCTTGCTCGTTAGATATGCATATGTGTCCCTTAAGAATTAGAGAAAAGTGACTGCATCATTACCCAAGTGAGACGAAAGGAGCTTGTGATTGCCTGTCACACGGGCCCCGAGAACTGCTCCATCTGGCTGTCGCAGGGGGTCTCCCGGGACACGGGCGAATCCCACTGGTGCTGCCACCATCCCCAGGAGAAGGGGTGTAAAGCCAGGCTTCCCCAGAGGTTGGAGAACCCCACCTTCGAGCAGAAGACTGGGAATGGCGCCGGGGTGCCTGGATCGTGCCTGGCAACATAACAAATGGGAAATGAGGAGGAACATTCTTTGCTCGATCCCAGTTTTGTGGTGTTGGGTAACCGCTGCTAGTTCATGGAGATCACCAAGAATCAAAGTCCAGAGAGGGCAGGCGTTCCCAACCACGGCCAGCCCCACGGCACCCAGGAACAACAGAGGCTGCCCACCTTGGCCTCCAGCCCTCTTTGCAAAGGCACATCCTGGCCGGGGGGGGGGGGGGTGTCTGCCTGACTCTGGTCACGGAGCAACCAGCCCTTGTCCCGATCAGAGCCTGGTGCCACCCACACCTGGCTGCCCAGCCCCTCACGTGTGGCGTGACACGGAATGATATCCTGCTGTTATTAAGTGGCCGTCCAGCAAGGTTTCCACGGACTGTGGGTGAGCTGGACGGCCCAGCTCAGCACTCGGTCTAGTTTGCCTCTGGACTTGCTCACGACAAACTGACATGTTTCTGTGACTTCCATAAATCGGATCTGACTTCCTGGAGTCCGGTCAGCTTCGGGGCCCCCGGAAACAGATGCTCTGGGCCCAGGGAGCGACGGCCAGATATGGATCACGCCCGTGAAGTCACCGAGATAAACACCGCTCTGTAAGACCTCTCGGGAGTGACACTAGCAGGTTCCATTTGTGACTGTGGCTAGAGTGGGTCCCTACCTCTCAGTCAAAAACGTATCAGGCCAGGATACAGAACACTGTGGTGGCCAAGGCAGGTTCCCAAAGTCATTGTAGCAACCAGGATTGGTCCGGGATGAAGTTTTCTGCTGTCCTTTGCTGGAATAAGAAACCCACAGAAAATGAGGGAAATGTAAGGGCCACCTGTCTTGTGGAAATGGACCATCCTGTTATCGGCGATGAGAAACATGCCTACTTCCTTTGTATTTAAAAAAAATTTTTTTAATGTTTATTTATTTTTGACAGAGAGAGAGACAGAGCATGAGCGGGGGAGGGGCAGAGAGAGAGGGAGACACAGAATCCGAAGGAGGCTCCGGGCTCTGAGCTGTCAGCACAGAGCCCGATGCGGGGCTCGAGCTCACAGACCGCGAGATCGCGCCCTGAGCTGAAGCCGACTGAGCCACCCAGGCACCCCTCTACTTCCTTTGTATTAAAAAGACCTTTTCAAAAATATAAAATGATGTGGGTGGTAAAAATTGTTGTTGATTTAAAAATAAAAAGTTAATATTCTTCTTTTCTTGGTTCCCCCCTCCCTGCTTCACTCATCGATATTGATGAAAACTCAGTGTCTCGAAACCGCACACACAGGGGTTGGAGGCTAAGCAGTGAACAGCAACAGAGGGGGAGGACGTGTGTCCACTGGTGAATTGGAGGCACCAAGGGGAGGCCTCTGGTAGGAAGGGGGTCCCACATCCAGCACGCGGGGTGTGGGACAGGAAGTGCATTTGGGAGCTGGGAAGGGGCAGAACAAGACAGGTCTGTCTCTGGAGGTTTTTAGAACAGAGGTTCCGGCGTGGGGAAGAAGGCAGGAGTTCAGCCGTCGCGGGCTGACACAAGGTGGCCCTAGATCTCAGGAAGAAGACAGGACCCCGGGATGAGAACAGGTGCTCGCGGACACCGGCAACGGCCGTGTCCCTGTGCATCGCCCCTGCTTTGGGCCAGGGCTGGTTCTGGGGCTCAGGATGGATCTTAGCCTCCAGCCGGGCAGTCGGGGAGGGACCCAGGTGGCTCAGTCAGGGGACAGGTGGACCCAGGAGCAGGAGACAGACAGGTCACCACTGAGCACGAGAGGGACCTGGACAGACAGATACTGTGAATGTGGCTCAGGGCATGTTGCTGCTTGTGATCCAGG
This sequence comes from Panthera pardus, assembly GCF_024362965.1. Classification (NCBI taxonomy): domain Eukaryota; kingdom Metazoa; phylum Chordata; class Mammalia; order Carnivora; family Felidae; genus Panthera; species Panthera pardus. Next base: position 11,154,955 of record NW_026526991.1, read on the forward strand.
GACGGCGAGCAGAGGTGCAGACAGAGGAGGCGGGAGAGGCGGGTGTGGAGCGACAGGCTCGGAGAAGGTGGCCTGAGCTGGGGCCCTGCATGGTCGCAGGGAGCCTGGGGGTTGGCTCTGGTCAGGGGAGCTGGCAGAGGGATGGGAGGAAGCCTGAGGCCATGGCGAGCTCCTTCCCCATCCTGGAAACCGCGCCCCCCCCCCCCCCGGCCCAGATCACCACCATGGCAGGGACCTATCCTAGCCCCACGGGGTGCCCAGCCTCTGTACCCCAAATTCCTAGTTTCAGACTCATGGACCTGGGGGGCCAGCGTGAGAACCCAGCTTTCCCTGGACTGTGGTGAGTCCAGACTCTGACTGCTCCCTCTCCTTGATGTAATTTGGTTCTTTGGAGTTAATAGTTTTGAACGAGGCACAGGAAATGCTAAGCGTGTGGCTTGAGAGATTAGAGGGGGGGGTTGCTTGCACCTCAGGGCTGCCCCAGGCGAAGAGGGGCCTGGGGAGATGAGGGGTTGGGGTTTGGTGTGGACGTGGGGGCGTCGAGTGGGTCCAAGATGTAGGGAGCTGTCAGGTCCTGGCCTGCCCGATCCCCACGATCAAGGCAGTGGACAAACCTGTCACCCCAACTGTCTCCTTCCTGACGGAAGAGCCAATGCTGACCCACTGCCGGGTCTTTTCGAGGCTCCCGAGGAGGGAGGGGCTCTGGGTTGAGGGCTGTGGCGGGCATAGTGGACCCCCAGCCGGGGTAAAAGCCCATCAGTGTGATGCCTGGACCACTTCCCTGGGCGTGATCGACTTTGGGGGCCTTTGCCTCGATGCCGCAAGTCGCATCACTCTTTTTCTATGTGTGGTCCTCCATTTAACAGCCTTTTCATCTTAAAAGGGGATAAAATTGGGGCGCCTGGCTGGCTCAGTCGGCTGGGCGTCCGACTTCGGCTCGGGTCATGATCTCGCGGTTCGTGAGTTCGAGCCCTGCGTCGGGCCCTGTGCCGACAGCTCGGAGCCTGGAGCCTGCCTCGGATTCTGGGTCTCCCTCTCTCTCTCTGCCCCTCCCCGGCCCGCCCTCTGTCTCTGTCTGCTTCTCAAAAATGAATAAACATTAAAAAAAATTTTTTTTTTAAAAAAGAGGATAAAATCACACAGGAGTAAAATGAACACACGTGAAGCAACTCGTCATCAATGAGGACACCAAGCAAATGTCACGCTCAGTTCATCGCATCCGGTTAAAGCTGATGCAGTATTCTAGCAAGCCGGGGGCAAGAAATAAATTGGACTATAGCCATTCATTCATAAACCAGATGTATCAGGCCCCGGTTTTCACTCTGCCTCCTGGGCTGTCTGTCTCTTTTATATGAAGGTGGGAGGGTTGTATAAATATATGCCGAAGGACTGTCAGAGCCTTACTGGCAATCTTTACTGCCCAACTCTGTTTCAAGATGATGGCGTGGCTCTTACCCCTTCATTCCCAGCTCAGGGTGGAGGGGTTTGGGGAGGTACGTCTCCATCTGGCCCACCAGGTGAGGGTTTGCTGGTCTATTTGGGGCTTCCGGATGTCCTGGGTGTCGTGGGGAGGCGGTGACCCCACTTGGGAACCGGACCGTCGCCACGGAAGCCTCCAGGCACAGGTGACAGGTGAACCCCCCTCCTGGGCAGGCGAGGCTGGGGGTCTGGGGTAGCACAGCTCCCTCCTTGGGTCCCCAGCCCTGGCCCCTTCTAAGCACCACGTTCAAGGACAGGCTTAGGCTTCCAGACCCCAACTCAGGACCTCTTCCCCAGGCTCCCCCCACACCCCCTAGGGTCTACAGACACGAAAGCCCTTTTCTCCCTGGGCTTCTCCTCGCCTTCAAGGTTGCCCCACATCCGCAGAAACAGCCCAAGGCCTCTGGGCCGTGTGAGCACCCTCATCTCACCTGAATCCTCACCGTCACGTTATGAGGTAGGGCAACAGCTAGGAATGTTCCCATTTTACGGATGAGACATTGAGACTCAGAAGGGGTGAAGTGACTTGTTCAGGGCCACACGGCTCTGTACAGAGCAGGAGTCGCCGCCCTCCCCGCCGCGTGACTGCAAAGCCAGCTCCCCTGCCCTGGGTCCAGGTATGATTCCAGTCACGGGCTCCCACGGGGCTGGTTTTCATAAGCGCAGTCCCCCCACCGGAGAGGGAGGTTGTCAGTCTTCTGAGCCCGACCGACCCCTCCCTCTGTCTTCTCATCTGCCTTTGAGTGGAACGAGTGTATGAGGTCTTCGCTTCCCGTGACCACCGTTTGGGTCCCGGTGTCCCCTCTGCCCCGTGACCCCCCTCCCCCTTGATGAAAGGCATGTGGCTTGGGGGAGGGGTGGCGGGGCCTCCTGTCTGGCTCCCCATTTGGGGCTCCGGCCATCCCTGCCCACGAGTTGTCAGGTGTCCTGCTCTTCTCTGGCCTTAGCGGGGCCCGTGGCCGTGGGCAAGGCCTCAAATTAAAGGGCGTCGGGGGGCCGGGCTGAGGGATGCTAACTTCAAGGCATCTCTGGAACGCCTGAGGGGGAGGTGTCTTGTAGGCAGCTGGCTCCGGGGCTGTGGGGTTTGGAGGAAGGAAGTGATCTGGAGGAACACGTGGGAGAGATAAGAGATGTGGGAAGGCCCGAGAACCCGGAGACGAGCACGATGCGGGAGGGGGCTGCGAAAGGGGAGCACAACCCCGCACCATAGGGAGGACCGACAACGGCCAGTCGGAGGGGGCGCTGGGGAGCTGAGAGGTGGAAGAGAGGGAGAGGTGTCTACAGCTCCGGGACAGGCCGAGTCTGGCTGCCGCGTCTGAGGATCAAAGTGAGTCCAGGGGCAGGCTGGCCAGCGACGCGAGGTCCCCGGGTGACGCTGGCGAGAGATGATGCTGGGGCGTGGTGGGCGGGAGCCAGACTATGGCGACAGGAAGTGGGCTCTTGGGCAAAGCGTGGCTGCAGGAGGAAAGTGGCCCCGGCTGGGTGAGGGCGGGCACAGTTTCAAAGGTGGAAGGAAGAGAGTCGACTGTGTCTTCAGGTCTGAGGAAGCAGACCAGACAAAGAGGGGATCCGCCGATGGGCTGGGGGATACGGGAAGGGGGGGGCGTTGGTGTCCTAAGAGGGTCCCATCGTGAGAAACAAGGGTGCCCTGAGGTTGGGCCTGGAGAGGCCCTGCGGAGAAGGTTCCAGCATTGCTTAGGTGTGACCAACCATATGACCGCCCCAGAGCTGACTTCCCCTCCACCCAGCAAAGCGATGTGTCTGAAGAACCCGCGGCCCCTCAGCCTGGAACAAACCACCCGTGTTTGTGCCCGAAAGCAGCAAGCACTTGTCAGCAGCTGTCACCGTCGGGTGGGTGGCTCTGCTCCACGAAGCCGAGGGGGTACGTCCCTGTGGCGGCAGTTAGCTGGGAGCTGGGCTGGGGCAGGAACGCCGGGGATGGCCGTGCTGGTGTCACAGGGACGCCTCCTTCCCCTCCGCGTGGCCGCTCGTCCTCCAGGCCTTCTGTCCCCGCAAGACCTCGATGGCTGGACAGCCTGGGCTGCTTGCCTGTGGGCTGACCGGGGGAGCCAGCAAGCTCCAGCCCTGGCCCGCCTGCCCTTCCCACGCCTCACACGGCTGCATTCTGCTGGCTGACCCAAGTCCCAGGGGAGAAGAAATACCTTCCACCTCTTAATAAGAGGTTCTACAAAGTCACACCCCAGAGGGGCATTGGCTGGGAGGGACAGTGGCCATCATCTTTGGAAACAACTGGCCACGGCATTCATTCTCTCTCACTCTCTCTCTTTTTTTAAATGTTTATTTATTTTTGAGAGAGAGAGAGAGAGAGAATCCCAAGCAGGCTCCACGCTGTCAGCGTAGAACCCAATGTGGGCTCAATCTCGCGAACCATGAGATCATGAGACCTGAGCTGAAATCGAGAGTCAGGGGCGCCTGGGTGGCTCGGTTGGTTAAGCATCGGACTTCGGTTCAGGTCATGATCTCACGGTCCGTGAGTTTGAGCCCCATGTCGGGCTCTGTGCTGATGGCTCAGAGCCTGGAGCCTGTTTCAGATTCTGTGTCTCCCTCTCTCTCTCTGCCCCTCCCCTGTTCATGCTCTGTCTCTCTCTGTCTCAAAAATAAATAAACATTTAAAAAAAAAAAAAAGAAATCGAGAGTCAGATGCTTCACTGACTGAGCCACCCAGGCGCCCCAGCATTTGGTATTTCTTATTTCCAGATTGGCACTTTATCCTGTTTTTTTGTTTTTTGTTTTTTTTTTTACAACTCGTTTTGTAGCACAAGTACCCCAAAACCACATGAAACGGTTTAGCTTAATAAATTGTCACAAGGTGAATATCCTTATCATTGCCCCCTACCCCGCGGACAGGAGAGACATCTCACCAGCCACGCAGGGCCCTCCACATACTGCTCCCAGGCCAGCCACCCCCCCGCAACCAGCACCCTGACTTCTCGGGCACCACCCATCAGCCACGGTGTGTCTGAACAGCAGCATAGTTTGCCCCTTTTAACCTGTGTTCCTACCTACCTGCTTCTCTCTTCCCTCCTTGCAACATATTTCCTTACACGGTTCTCATGCTGGAACTGAATCCGTCCGTTGAAGTATAAATACGTATTTATTATTTTGAGAGCAAAACGCCGCACTAATTAATGATTGTGAAAGCTATTAATTTTACGAAGAAAATCGCAACTAAGAGCTTTACAAGTTAAAAAGGGACATAGACTGATGGTTTGTACAAGTGTTAAGACAGCGTGTTTGGGGCGCGTGGGTGGCTCAGTCGGTGAAGCGTCCGACTTCGGCTCGGGTCATGATCTCGTGGTCGGTGAGTTCGAGCCCCGCGTCGGGCTCTGTGCGGACAGCTCGGAGCCTGGAGCCTGCTTCGGATTCTGTGTCTCCCTCTCTCTCTGCCCCTCCCCTGCTCACGCTCTCTCTCTGTCTCAAAAATAAATAAAAACATTTTAAAAAGTTAAAAAAGAAAAGACAGCGTGTTTGCTTGATAATTTCAGGAGGACTATTACAGACAGAGCTTATTAGATTTAAATAACAGAAAAAGGTGGAAAATAGAGATTTCGTCCTATTACAATTCTAATCTCTGTAGAAATTCGAGCGTATTAGCATTCCTCACACAGGACAGAATCTCTTTGGAGGATGCGGTTTCATTTTTGAATTCCTTTTAGGCCACAGATCCTTCAAGCAAAGAACCTGTTGGAGATTTGCTCACATCTTGGGAGAGCAACTTAGAAGCCAAATGCCGACTTCCGCCATGCCCAGATTTCCCAGAGGGTGAAGTTCAAAATGCAGCGCGAGCGGGTGTCTTTGAGGCAGACGACGTAAAGGGGAAGAAGAGGGCAGGGAGGATGGAGAGATGGGATTACAGGGACTCCAGGCACAGCTGGTTCTATTCTTTCACTCTCAACACAGGAGGCTTGATGCGAATCCCTTAGGATGCTACTCCTCGGTCGGTCGTTTCGAGTCTTTGGAGGCTAAGATTGAAACAAAAATCTTGCGGAAACCACGGCCCCGGGGTGCCGGCCCAGAAGTTGCAGATGAGGCTTTCAGGATAAGCCTAAGCCATCAATCCTGAGTACGGAGTTCTTTTTGGAAACAGATTGCCAGGAACTTTGACCTGACCTATGTTCTCCCATGCACCGGAAGGTCAGGGGTCACTCCGTACGGCTGGTTGAACAGGAATGTGCGTTGAGGATCGTGGGGCGTCAGAGGGGACACCCAGAGTGACCTGACATCAGCAGTGTTGAGGGGCTGTTGTTAATGCCTAGCACTTAAAGCTTGGAAACTCACATTTATAATAATAAAGTTGTAGTGAGGTTTGGCTTCTGGTGAATGGCTTTTCAGTTTCTTCTTGGATCCCAGAAACTTGTTCTAGCACGGCAATGCTCGACTCGGACCCTGGGGGTCCTCAGGACCCTGGGCTCTGCTTCTGGGGAACGTCAGCAGAGCGGCAAGGGCAGGAGGGAACCCCAGGCCCACAGGGGCCAGGCTCAGGGCACAGACTGGCAGATGCCACCTGGTCCCCACATTTTACAGCCTGGGAGGCTTCAAAGTGAGGCTGAAGACAGCAAGAGGCACCCCAGGGTGACACGGCCAGGTGGAGGCCCAGTCAAGGTGGGAGCTCTCGAGCTCGGCTCTGGTCCCGGTGAGGGCTTCCTGGGGCGAGGGCGGCCACCCAACGGCCCAAGTTCGCACTCCAGCCTTGGGGCCCAGCGAACAGATCACGGCCCCTTCCTGCGACACATCGGGTCCTGTTTCCAACCATCATTCTTTTGGCTCGGCATCTACTGTGAGCTCATTATCTGTGAATCCATCCGGACTCACCTCCATGCACCTGCTCGACTATAAGGAGACCCCAGGTTGGCTTTCGTGCATGGGGATTGCTCCATCTCTGTGTCCCGCCCAAGCTCAATCCTTTCCCCCCTTTCCATCCGGTTCCCCTTCCTGACGTGTCATATTCTACCAAGGACGCTGCGTGTTCTGATATGGGGCAGCTCCCCGCCTGACCCCAACCCCACCGAAACCAGGACTGCACTTTCTCAGAGAGAAACTGAGAGAGACATCGAAAGCCAGCCAGGCAAATGGGAGCGCGATGAAGTTGGGTTAGAGAGTCACCCACTCCAGAGCGGTAAATGGATTCCACCCCGAATCCACTTCCTGGAGTTTAAATGGTTTGTGTTTTTTTTTTTTTAATGTTTATTTATTTATTTTTGAGAGAGAGAGAGAGAAAGAGAGAGAGAGAGAAAGCAGGGGAGGGGCAGGGAGAGAGGGAGAGAGAGAATCCCAAGCAGGCTCCGCGCTGTCAGCACGGAGCCCGATGTGGGGCTCGAACCCACAAACCAGGAGATCGTGACCTGAGGCGAAACGAAGAGTCGGACGCTTCACCCACTGAGCCAGCCTGGCGCCCCTCACGGAGTTGATTAGGATAAGTAGCCGGGAGGTCTCTCCCCTCCGGGCTGGCTCGCAACAGTTCTGGGGACAGGAGGTCTCGGCTTAGAGCCCAGCTCCCTCCGGGGCTGTCCGAGGACCTCCACCCTGCTGGCACTGCATTCCTGGTCTGTCTACACTGCCCCCAAACTCGCCGTGGTGTCTCAAAGACCCACGGCCCTTCTGTTTCACAGAATTTACCCTCGTTAATGCAACTGTGGTTTCAAACCGCACCCCTCCCCTGACAATTCCAACACATACGCACGAGCGAAGGGTTTTGGTTTACAGCAAACACATTTTATTGCAATTTTTTTTTTCAGCTGACAGTATCTGCGCATCTCGAAATTCACATCTTGGACTTCTTTCTAACCCACGTAGGCCTGACTGCCGTATTCATCTGTTGCACAGGATTCCGCGTTAGAATATCCTGAAGTCTTGTTGTTAATTTCACCATTGGTGAATTATATACGCTGTTTAGAATTCCTTTCCCCCTGACCACAAACACTTTTGTGATGAACAGGGATTTGGGAACAAAGGTTACAAGGACATCGGGTTGGCCGCTTGTGTAAAAAACATTATGAAGCTAGAACATTCCAAGTATCTCAGGCACTTTCTAGATCATAAAAGTAGCATTTCGGTCGGATGGGCGAAGAATGGGTGTTTCAGCAAACGATGGAAAAACACCCAGGCCACTCGTTTGGTGCAAACATACAGGCAGTTCTCCCCTTCGCACGCATCCACTCCAAAGTCATTACGATTTGACGCGAAAAGCTTGAAACTCAGAAAGTACTGGTGAAAATATAAATTAGGACAAACGTGGTTTCGAAGTGGCGAAGGCTTTTGTAAATATGACATCAAAAGTGGAGCCGGTGACTCTAACCCGAAATGCAGAAAAGTCGACATCGTGTACGTCTACGGGCCTCACATACGAAATGAAAAGACACACTACAAACTAGGGGGAAAAAAATGTGCACCGTCCGTGAAAGATCGCATGTAAACAGTTTTAAAAACTTAATCAGAAAAGGATGAATACCCAACAGAGCAAAGTCCTTAGTGGGCTTAGCCCCGTAAAACAAAATAGGAGTGCCCAAGAAATACGAAACCATGTGCAACCTGATAGCTATCAAATAATGCAAATTTAAATGATTTAATGCCTTTTTTTGTTTTTGCATATCAGAAAGGCACAGATTTTTAAGAAGCCATAATCCTCCATGGAGGCCCAGACATAGATCAAAAGCCCCTCGTCCATGGCCAGCGGGGGTGGGGGCTGTAAGGTCTTTCTGGAGGGAGGGCAGGAGGGCCATGTTGACTATAAGCCCCAAAGTGTACAAGGCTTTGATCATTTTCCTTTTTTTCCTTTGTTGAACAGTTTTTCCCAACATTTCTAGAGTGTATGTGGGTTCAGGACTCCCCTCTGCTTCTGAATTTCTGCAGGCCCCACCAGCCCGGGTGTAGAAGGGAGACCGCTGTGGCCAGCAGGCAGCTGGGACATTCCTCACTTGGGCGGGTGGCCTCTATCCGAGGCAGGGGCCTGCAGTCCCGACCTCCCCAGTCATAGCGGTGGGCCCAGCAGGGGCTCCCACGGGCTCAGAACAACTCTTTTCTTGCCCCATGGCTTGGTGTGACCGTCGTCAACACTGGTATTTTGCCACAGTGCCTGGGGCTGCAGTGCCAGCCATAAGCAGGCCGGTCCTACACTGCTCTTCCCCACCTCACCCCTCCCCCACGACCCTCACGGGGTGGGGGGTCTCTTCCCTCCCCATGAAGGAAACACATTCGCACCTACCAGGGCCAGGCTGCAGACACAAGTCCTTAACACAACCGGACATGTCAACGTCAGAACAGGCTCTGACCAAGACGTGTCCTCTCAGGATGGGCTTAGCTCGGACCTCAAGCTCACTTGAATGATAAGTCAGTGGAAAGAGAAAGAAGACAGTGGCAAAAGCAAGGAAATCTGGTAAGAAAAAAAAAAGTGGGCAAACGGAATGAGTATAGAGAGAGCGCTAACAGTCTGGAGTTTAAGATTAAGTTAACAGGACAGAAAAATGTGTGTGTGTGTGTGTGTGTGTGTGTCTGTGAGAGAGATCGGGAAGCAGTGGGGGCAGAATTCCTTGGCCGAAGGTCAAGTGAGAAGGGAGGAGGTCGACTAACTTCCGGATCATCTGTTCCAGCACGGAAGCTTCTCCTGGGCTTTGCGGAAGGGACTGTGGGAGGGGCCGGGAGGTGGCGGGAGGGCAGGTGGACCACCCCCCCGGGATCTGGGGTGGCTCAGCACACCTCCCCCGGCCTGCTGACATCCCAGGGGGGCAGCGACAAGTAGTCCTGCTGTTTTAGGGCTTTGAAATGCCTGACGGCTGGCACCTGGGGAATGGCGGGGCGCATGGCCTTCTTGGCCTGGAACATGTGGTCGTGGTCCCCGATCTCAGGACACGGTCCTGGGGAAGCGGGTGAAAGAGGGCCAGGTCCCAGGCCAGGCAGGAAGCAGTAGTCGCCCACTTGCTGCAGGACTAGGAGCCCCTCGGGGTGTGGGGGGCTGGGGGCTGCCTCCCCTGGGCTCAGGATGGGGCTGCTGGCTGCAGGAGGGGCAGGACTGCCCAGAGGGGACTTGGGGGACTGGCCTGGGGTCAGAGGGATGTCCACATAGCCCTCGATTTCTGGCTTCGTGGGGGCTGGGACGCTACAGAGCCTACGGGCCGGTCCAAGACTGAGGCCGTGGTTCTGGTCTGAGGGCAGGTTCAGGGGCTGGACCTTGGAGGCAGACGGCAGCCCCGGGGGCCAGGGAAGTGCCAGGTCTGTGGTGGTGACGTAGCCAGAGGCCGTGACGCCATCCCCAGGGTCCCCAGAGCCAGTGGGCAGAGCTGTGAGGGCCCTGTCCTTTGGGCCCTGACCGCTCACCATCAGCCTGTATACAGGAGAGGCAAGGCCTGCCCCTGACTCCAGTGAGGGGTTCCCTTCAGCCTCCGGGCCGGGGTTCCTCTCCAAAACCTTGGCCCGGCCCTGTGCCATCACCTGGGCCAGTGGAACCAGCTGCACCTGTCCTCCCGCGGGCAGACACAGGTACTCCAGGGACCCCGGAGGCTGTGGCTTCTGGCTCACGCCCCTCTGTGGGGGCTCCGGGGGGCCCATCACGTCAGGCAGGGAGTGGCTGCGGGGTAGGCCCAGGTAGGGGCCGTTGAAGTCGAAGCCGGAGACCCGGCTCTCGGGCCTGCCCGCGGGGGCCGACGGGCCTGGATGGGGGCTGGGGGGCTGCTCCGTGCACGGGTCCGAAGTGGCTGAAGCTGTGTCAGGCTCACACGGTGATTTGTGCACATCTTTCGGGTCCTCTGTGGTGAGAGGTGACACTTCGCTGTGCCTACAGTCTGCGGGAAACACCCTGCGGGGAGAATGGGCACAGGGACGTTGGGGTCCCCTGGGCAGCCACTTCAGCTCATGCTGGGGCTAGGGGCCGGGGTCAGGGGGAGGTCTGGCCCCATCCGGAGCTCAGGGAGAGCACAGAGCAGGGCAAGGTCAGGGAGCGGGCCCGGAGAGGACATCGGGTGGCCCTCGTGAGTCTCGCCCGCCAGCCTCCATGTTCTTGTTCAAGCTCTTCCCCTGCCAGGTGTGGTCCCCTCACCCCAGGTTCCTTGATATCCACCCAGCTTCGGGGACCAGGGCTCGGTCATGCCCTCGTCCCTTCATCACCCACCGTGCCATCAGCACCCCAGTGTGGGGTCTGCCTGGCCAGTAGGGCAGGGAGAGGTCATTGCTCCGGTCTTCCGTGTCTGGTCAAGTCCATGGTATGGCCCTCCCTAACCTGGGAACCAGGAAGGTCTTCTGGATGTCTGACGGGTATGCCTTTTGCTTTAGAGCCACCAACCCCCACGGATCTCTCTATACTGAGCCACAGGCCAGAGGCCACCTCCTCTGAGCCTCCAGTGTGCACGATGGGGCCACCCTCCCACATCCTAGGGACCCCGTGCCCAGACACTCACCCCTCCAGCTCAGGGAAGTAGCTGCCTCTCGGCCCCTTGTGCAAGGGGCTCCTGATGGTGAGTACCGCCATGCTGCCTGGGAGCCCGAGCCCGGCACTCCCGTTCTGGAAAGAGAAAGGACCCTTGTGCCGTGGCTGTGTGGGAGCCCGAGAAGCTGAAGGTGGGGGGTGGGGGTGGGGCGAGGAGGCCAGGGCATGACAGGGGATACAGCGAGCCCCCCAGACACGGAAGGAGTCTCAGCAAGGTCAGGACCCGCCAGGGCCCCCTGACACCAGGGAGGAGAAGCCCAGAGAGGGGCTGGGACTTCCCATGGGCCCTCGAGCATCTGAGGATGGGGACCCTCTTCTTGCAAGTTCACTAATCTGGGGTGTCACTGCCTCCACACTCACACCCTACTTTCCCCCACAGTAGCCATGAGGACCCCCCCCCCCCGCCACCGGGCAAGCTGGCCCTGCTGGACCAAAGGGCTCCTGTGACCCATGTGCCACCGCCTGCCTTGCGTCCATCTCAGCATCTGGGATGCTGCCAGCCTCGCTGCCTGCCCCCCCTCGGCTCCTTTTATGAGAGGGGTCCCGTGCCCATCTTCCACAGGCCTTCTGTCTGCGGTGGCCTTTCCCACCTGGCCCCACCCTGGCTCCTTCAAAGCTCAGCTCTGCTGTCCCATCCCCAGGGAAGCCATTCTGCCTCTTGTGAGCCCACTTGCCCCCGCGGGACTGAGCCCCTCCCCGAGGCCACCCCGACTCCCGCCTCCGGCTCCGGCTCCGAGGAAGCCCTGCGCCCTGGGCCAGCCCTGGGAGCCTGCAGGTGCCCAGAGGATTGCAGAGCTGAACCTGCCGGGGCTGGCCTGCCTCTTAGAGCTTTCTGGCACCTTCCCGGGCCACCTCTGCTTCACACTCAAAGCCACGGGAAGGCGGGGAAGACATAGGGACGGGGACGTGGCTGCAAGAGTGAGGCGCCCCTACCAGCCTGGCCGCCTTCGCGGTCCGCTCCTACCTGGAACAGGTGGCTCTTGCTGGGGTTTGGGATTTTCTCCTCCCACTTCCGGTTCAGCCTAGAGAGACACCAGGGAGGTGACCGTGAGCCAGAGGCCCCATGCTCACGTGCAAAGAGGAAACTGAGGCCCAGGGAGAAGGTGGGAGGTGGCCAAGGCTTCCCAGGGAGCGGGGACTAGAGGGAGCCAGTTGTGGGGTCCCTGGCACCCCCTGGGCTCCTGAGTACCCCCCCCATCATAGAGTCCCCTTACCTGTACCCATAGATGCCACAGAAGCGCAGGACAGGGAGCAAGGCCAGCGTGGTGAACACCAGGATGAGAGCCAGGACCCACGTGGGCAGGACTTCCGGGAAGGAAAAAGGAACATTAGCATCTGGGGAGGGACAGAGCTGGAGGCTTAGGAGGTGGGGAGGAGCTGAGGCCAGGTCAGTGCCCCCAGACCCCGCTCTGTGCAGGCGCGGCACTCCAGAAACTCACTGGCTTGGCGTGCAGGGTGGCGGGGCGGGGAGGCCAGACATAGGCAAAGAAGAGGGCAGTGGTCTGACCTCCCCCACCCCCATGTTCAAGTGCTGGGAAGGACACAGAGGGTTAGATTCTTTCCAGTAGCAGAAGGAATTATGGGGGTGGGGGGCAGGGCCATGACTCCAGCCCATGGCAATCACAGGGGACTTGCTGTAGGAGGCAGCATATAAGCTTGAGCATCGAGGCACAGGGAGGCTTAGAGAGGCGGAGATGGGGAAGGCCATGCTAGTATAGGAACCAGCAGGTACAAAGGCCCATCGGGAGCCCCAACTTCCTGCCTGCCCGGCAGCCTTGAGCCCTTCACAGGCTGGGCCCCTCCAGGACTTTCTTGGTCTCTTCCCTTAGGCGTGGTGTCCAGTCCTCCTTTCCGCTTGATTGTGGCCCTCTCCCTGCGACTCCCCCCCTGCAAGGCTGGCTGGGGCTGGGGTCCCTGCTGCTAATACCTCCTCGGTCCTCTCTCTGCCACCACGTCCTGGACCTAGTCTGGTACTTGTCTTCTGGTGGCCACTATGGCCAACGGTGAGAGACATTGGAAGCAGCAATGGGGGAGATTAAGAAATCAGACCGAACCCTTCCAATCCCAGGCCCCAGCCCATCGCTCCTGATGTTTGCTACCATGGTAACCGGAAACGCATGCTGAGTGGTCACTAGGTGATGGCTGTCACCAAGGCTAATGGAACAAACCGTGGGCCATATCAATAGAGGGCTAAGCTCCAGTCTGAGGGAGGACCCCTCTTCTCTGCTCTCAGGACCTCACCTGCCACATAGGTGTCGCTTTGCAGTGACTAGTGACACGTGGAGGAAAGGACACTCGGGTGGAGTGGGGTCACACCCCTGTGTTCACATCACGCTTGTCCTCTGCCCAGCTGGGCTGTACCCGGAAGGGGGGGGGGCTGGGACACCTACCCCACTCCGTGTCCCAGAAGGTCTCCTCACTCCACTGGCTCCAGACCCCGTTGTAGCCGCTGGGGGTGGGCCTGACCCTCACTCTCGCCTGGTACCTGGTGAAGGGCTCCAGCTGTGGCAGTGACATGACGTGGGAGTTCTGGAGGGTCTCCGTCTTGCTCTCCTGTGGACACAGGCGAGTGAGCAGGTCTGCTGAGGCTGAGGCTACTTGCCTGGTGCGGGGGGCGGGGGGCGCGGGGAGGCACAGCCGCAAGCCCCTCCCACCTCAACTCCCCAGCTTTTCTGTCCCGTCAGGCCCGGGCTGCAGCCGCATCCCCAGATCTGAGTCCTCCCTGCCCCCCATGGAGGGCCCTGCCCCAGGGCGCACAGAGGCAGAGCACTCTGGACGGGACGGGGGGCCGCACCCCTGCGACATAGCACAACACCAAGGCCCAGAAATCCTGAGGACACAGCGTGTACCACCCTCACTCTAAACCGCCCCGCCCACTCCCGAGCTCCTCGGGGATGGCCTGGACCCCGGTTATGGCCTGCCCAGGAACGCAGGGCAGCATCACTGGACCCCAAGACAGGGTTTGCGAGCCGGGGCCCCACTCCCAGCTCCACCGCTGATGGCGCCCCTCCTGGCTTCCGTTTCCCCGATTCCGGACCTGAAGGTCTGGGGCGGGCTCTGAGGTTGCCGACTGGGGCTGCGGGGAGCCCGGGTGCTGCACACACAGCCCGGGGGCCGTCTGGGGGTGGGGGCCAGAGACCGAACCCTGGGCCGGGGCCCTGCCTGCTTTATCAGAGCAGCTCCACTCTCAGCAGCTGCACATCTGCGTTCTAGAGATTTCTCTGAAGAAGAATCCCCTCCTGACTTTTGAAAACCCTTCACCCAGCTGCCTCTCAGCCCTCCGAGTCCCGACGTCTACATCCCCTTGGCAAGTCAGGGTCCCATCGTCAATCTGGGCCATGTCACATCACCCCTGTGAACTTTAGCACCTCCGCCAAGTGATAGGACAAGACCAATTGACCACACAGGGCCGTGACCGCGAAGTCTCAGCGGCTTCCTCTGACCGGTCACCTGCTGGGAGCCAGGCCCCTGGCAGGTCGGCACCCCCCTGCGTGTTTTCTCCCATCCCCCTACCCCAATCCAGGCCCCTTCCCGGGCATAGGCCCTCACCTTCCATGAGTCTGCGTCTTTCTTGTACTGGATCTGGAAGGTGTGACCTATGTGTTTGTAAAGCATCTCCTCTGTTGTCCAGGACAGGGCGTAGCCGTCTCTGCTCTTGGTCACATTGAGGGTCGGGGGAGCCATCTGGACTGGAGGGAGGGAAACCTTTAGGGAACGCTGTTCCTAGCATTCCTCCCATGGAACGTTCTTTTCATCCCATGCTCGTCACAGGCGCTCTCTCTCCTGGTCCACCCCTTCTCGGGGTCCTTGCACCTCACTTTGCCACACTATCCACTTTGATCCGAGCGGCCCTCCTCTTGGGAGATGCTGAGATAGGCTCGTTCTGTAGGGAGGTGAGCCAAAGCACGGGCTACGCCCAGCATTTACGTAAAAATAGAAACACTATTAATTCGTCCTAGTCTACAGAATTAACTATGTCGCAGGTATCGTCATACATGCTCAGTCTGCGTGAATCTCTCACTCGATTCTAACAGCAACCCAACATGGTAGGTACTATTAACTCGTCACATTTCACAGACGGGGAAACTGAGCCCCGGAACGATTAAGTAACTTGCCAAGGCCAGGCAGCTAACGAGTGGTAGAGGAAAAGGTGGCAACCCGGCATCCCCGGAGTGAGTGGTGGATTCCAACCTGGGTGAGCAAGACAGATTGGCTGTGGCCTCCCCCCCACACTGAAGTCTGGATGGAAGAGCCTGGGTCCTCAGGAAGCAACGCAGGAGGTTCCTTTGCATGGGATTCTTGCTGCATAAGAGCAGTCGGGGATATTGACCCGCAAGGAGCTACCATTTATTTGCGCATGTTCTAGCCCCCCGATTGAAGAAGTAACTCACAGCTCAACTATTTTGAAGCCTGAAAATATCAGTGCGTGGAGGACTTTGGAAATCGGAGAGCGAAAAACCCAATCAGGGGACGAAAGGGAGAGCCTAGGGGGGTACAGTTGGCAGAAGGGGCTTCAGAGGAGCTGCGGGGTTGGACAGGAATGCAGAGCTCAAGAAATAGGAGAAAACAGGCTTTAGAGATGTGCTCCTGGGAACTATCAGTGGAATCTTCCTTCATGTTATTTGCCCTTGTCATCGCGGTGTCCTTGCTTCTTGAGAACGTCAAGGTTAGAATGACTTTTGTTCACTTGGCTTGCTGGGCCACGTTTGGTGGACAGTGACCAACGTGAAGACTGGGCCACAGGGAGTCCTGAGTTTGCGTGGGTTACGCGACGAGACAGGACTGTGGCAAGGGGGCCTGCGCGCAAGGCTGGGGGCGAACTCACTGTGGTCTGAGCTCTTTATAAACTTCTCCTCCTCCTTCACCCGAACAGAGATGGCGTACTGGCTGTGGTTCCTGGGGTCAGGCACGGGAATCTGGCATCGGTGCTGGACCAAGAGGCCGGGGAGCTGTTCCTTCAGCACCGGGGAGCACTCCTCCTCCCTGAGGATCATGGTGCAGGTGAGGGCGAGGGAGGCAGGGGCCACGGGAGGGAGGCAACCTCGGGATGAGCCATGGCTTCCACTGGGGCATTTCAGGGTCAGGGGGAGGTCTGAAGGACACAGGTGGTGACGAGGGGAGAGAAGGGCGGGTGGGGGGAGGGAGGAGAGGACGCTCACCTTGCACTGGCGCTGGGCTTGTAGAAGAGGGTGAAGGAGACTGAGCTGGCCACCTCGGACCACACTTCCCAGGAGCAGCTGAGCACGGCGACCCCATCGAACAAGCACTGGAGGTTCTGGGGCTGGGCCTTGTCCCCTGGGAAGGGAGACACTTCCTTTTATCCTCCCCTCCTCCATTCCTTCCTTCGCTCTCAAGTTATGTGAGCCTCATCTCAGAGAGATTGTGGGGCTTTGGGACCAAAAAAACTAGGGCTTAGCATTAGCCTGAACCTGCCCGCGGTGTGTCCGCAAGTCAGAGAGTGAATTCTGCGAACCCTCTTACCCCCTTGTGCACCCTGGGGAGAGCGTCTGGTTTCAGTGTTGGTGGGGGGGGGGGGATACGCAACACGATGATGTTGACGTGTCCACACCCAGCATAGCGCTCACGGAAACACAGCTGCTCGGAATGCCACGGCCACCGCCCGTGATGCTTATCCCTGTAACGTGGGCGCAGAAAGTGCGCAGAAGAGGCTGGGGGGCCCAGCCGTGGGTGGGATGCAGCCCCTGTGTCTGGAGAGCCACAGGAGGGATGGAGTCCGCCCTCGGTATCGATCCTGAACACAGGCTACAGAAGATCTGTGGAATCCCGCAGAACGGACCCCTGGACTCTTTTCTGTCCAGAAGCTGAATGAGCCGCCCTCCCCTCAGAAGGGCATTGCCCCAATTTTGGCTTTGTTACCTGTCTGGGAGTGCCAGAGAAACTCCGGGCTCCACTGGCTGGGCCGCCCCGAGAGCCCTGAGCTGGGGGCCAGGCGGGCACGCACTCGGGCCACATAGGTGCTGCTGGGAAGGAGGTGCTCTGGCCCCAGGACAGCCTGGGAGGAGTTGCAGTAGAGGGTAGGGGCATCCTGCGGGGAGGGAGGGGTTAATGGAACAGGTGCCAGCTGGGCCAGGTCCCTCGGCTGGGGCAGAGCCGGCCATGGCCCCTACCTCCCAGGAGTCCTGAAGCCTCTTGTAGACCACCTCGTACTCCAGGTTTGACAGCCAGTGGCTCTGGGAACCCGGAGGGGCCACCCTCCAGGTCAGCAGGAAACGGTCCCCGACAGCGGTGATCTGGAGGTCCTTGGGTGCAGGGGCCTGCACTGGAGGAAGGGGCGGCCAAGGGCTCAGAAGGGGCTGGATAACTATAGGGCGGCAGGTTTTGTGTGGGCAGACTGGGGCCCCAGGCTGAGTGCCGTCCTACCCGCTGAGCAGCCTTGGACAAGACCCCTTTCCTCTGTGGGCCTCAGGCCCTTCACCTGCCAAGCTGTGGGGGTTCACTGTGAACATGAATGAAAGCCGCACAGATTTCTGGGCGTATATCACACAAGCTCCGTGAAAGGTGCTGCCAGTGAAGTTCCTCCGAATGGAGCCTCCGGTCCCTTCTGCCCACCTCGCAGCCTGTTCGGCCCCTTCCCAGCAGAGGGCGCTGTGGCTCACGTTACTCCCCACGATGCTGTCCATCCTCCTCCTCTTTCCACCTGCCCAGGATCCTGCTCCTCTCAGAGCCCAGCATAAATGTCTCCTTTTCTAGAACTTTCTTGGATGCCCCCGTCCCCTTGGGCAGAATCCCTTGCCCCTCTTCCTGTCTCACCACAGCCCATTGTATGGGCCTTAGAGCCCTGGGGCATTTATGTGTCTCCTTTTCTGCCTTTCCAAGGAGTCAGGAGCTTATGGGTGGCCGGTTTCGGCCCTCCACACCCTTCCCTACCCCCATGGCCTGAGATTAGTGGTTCAGTGAATTTGGGGGACAAAGTGAATGAAGGATGAATGAATCCACGAATAAATACATGTAAGGCAACCTTCACAGACTTTTCAAGAAGGCATTCCGTCAACCAACAGCAAACGTGTGTCTGTTGGGCAAGCATAGTCATTAACGAATGGCACGGC
Organism: Panthera pardus; assembly: GCF_024362965.1. Taxonomy (NCBI): domain Eukaryota; kingdom Metazoa; phylum Chordata; class Mammalia; order Carnivora; family Felidae; genus Panthera; species Panthera pardus. The sequence goes on from NW_026526991.1 coordinate 11,172,937, forward strand.
TCCCGCCTTCCTGAAGCTTCTGTGTCTGAATGCTGAGGGATGACCTTGAAACACAATCCAATGAGTCCGACCGGGACGTGGCATGTGAGAGCATGTCCGAGCTGGAGCCTCTAGAAAATCTTAAGCCCCGAGTGGCAGATACAGGGCGCCCCCTCTCCGCAGCCACAGCAGACATCACTAATCAATCACTGCACTCCTAGCCCCTGAGCCCCCCGGGGAGTGGGAATCCCTTTCAGCACAGAGCTCTAGAAGCTGCTCCCAACTGAAACGACTGGGAGCCTGAGCGCAAACCTGTTCCTCCAACCTGAGAGATCGTAGACCACTAGCTCATTTCACAGATGGAGAAACGGACAGAGGAAGGAAAATACCCCAGATCTCCACTCGTGGGAGCCTCAGAGCAGCTCCAACGCACACACCTGTCCCTCCTCAGCACCAGAAGCTTCCCTGATCCATTGCCAAAATGGCTTGGGGCTGGAGCTGAGCTCCCTGCTGAACACAGGCTCTAGGAGACAAACGTCACACTCCCCTCCCCGTTTCTAAGTTGTCCCCGTGTCCAGCATATCACCTTCCCTGTGACCAGGCCATATGCTTCACAGGGGCGGGGACACTGACCGGCTTGTTCACTGCTGTGCTGGTGGATGTGGGTGCTCAGTGAGGGAGCAGATGAACGAGTGAAGGGCACGTGTGTCCTAAGTATGATTTGTATGCCCCCCTGCCGCCCGCTCCCATGCCCTGGCCGCGTTCCAGTAGAATGCTCGTCATTTCTCCGTGGGACGAGCGCCTCAGGTTGCATCCCGGGCCCCAGCCTCCTGCCCCCTCCTGCCCCCTGCTGTCTACCCTGTGCATCACCCACCTCGGGCGTCCTCACATCTGATCAAGTCATGCGCCTTCGATGGCTCTCCATCACCTAGACGTTGGCCCCCAAGCCCCTTTGCAGGGCCCAGCAGCGTCCTCAGGTCAGGCCCCTGCCTTCACCTGCCCCTCTCCGTCTTCCTCACGCTGTCCGGCCCTTTTGATGGTGATGTTTCTGGGCTACAGTTTCTCGCGGTTGCCCCAACCCGCCTTGCCCTCCCCAGTCTCCCAGCCTTGGCACACGCTGTTTCCTCTAGGAATGTTCTTCCTGCTCTGTCCTCTTACCCACCCTTCAGCTCTCCCTGCCAAGCTCTTGCCCCCCCCCCTCCCCCGCCCCGGGGAAGCCTGTCCTGACCCCCCGGCCCCCAGGCTCCTTGCCCACTGCCCCTCAGCATGTGGCACACGACACCCACTTCTGGTTCAACCTCCGGTATTTCCTGGCCTCTCAACCTGCATGCTCTGAGCCCCACCGGGATGGGGCCCTTTCTCATCCATCAAATGCGTTTAGAGACACTGTTGCAAATGAATCGGCCATGGCCTAACCAATCCCCTCCTCCGGGCAACGGCTTTGTGCTGCCGTGATGAGAACAGGCAGGAAGCGAAGGCGGGAGTCCCCTCTCCGTGTGACGCTTGTACCTACAGTGGGGCCTGCCCAGCGTTCGGAACCCCGGATGCTAAAGTCACACACGTGTATCTGAGGGGCCTTGGGCAAGTTCCTGTTCTCCGAGCCTCGGTTTCAACATCAGTGACATGGGGTGAAAAAGAAAACAGGGGTGTGCGACAACACACGTCGTCGTAATGGTTACGTAATATTGGGCAGTGTTTCCTAAAAGCCAGCCATCCGTAGGGTTCTTACTGCATCAATTTCAACTTTAAAAGGTGATCCCCTCGAACATGTCTCGTGTAGGTTCATTGTGAGCACAGATAAAAATTGAATTAATGAGGCTGAAGCGTTGGTTACGTTTCTGGGTAACACACAGTCGAACGAAGCCTAGCTAGGTCATCGACACCCACCCAGGACCATTGGCTTTTTGGGGCCGCTGTGGACACGCGGGCCGCGCTCGCTGGAAGCCACTCAGGGAGGACAGGGAGGTGATGACCTCCATCTCCAGGGCAGGAAGCCCTGGGCAGAGCTGATCCATCACTGGCTTGACTGCTCAGGGCTGGTGTTTTGGAAAAGTCATGTGGCCTCTCTGGGCTTTAACTGCCTCATCTATAAAATGGGTCGTTGCAGACGTTGGATGAGGCTATATCGGTGATGGGTGTTCTCAAGTTAGGAAGTTTCTACCCGAATAGGGAGGCTGGTTCTCCTAGAAGGGCAGCCTTCACTGCTGGAAGGCAGTATCTTGGCGGGTGCTGGAGCAGTCAGGGCCCAGGGAGGTGCCACCGGCCGGGGGCTCTGCCCCTTGGACCTGCTCCAATGCCTCGGTTGTCGGGAGGCCACACCCTCCTCTCTCAAGAGACCAGAGCCACCCCCTCCCCCCCTTGAAGACTCTCGCTTCCTGGCCCTTCTGCCGTCTCGCCACCCCCGGGGTCCACTGTCCTCCCGGGACCACTGCCATCCGGGAACCCCAGAACTTACCATTCTGGTCCAGAGTCACGGTGAGCTGGGCGCCCAGAGGCCTGTCTGGTCGGAATGAGAAGTAGTCTTTGTCGGCGAGGACAAAAATCTTGTAGGGAATGACACATCTTCTGGGCACGCAGCCGGCACAGGGGTGGTCCAATGACAAGCCCGTGTCATTACTGAGATCACAGGACACTGGCACTGGAGGGTTCCTGCCAGCAGAGAACATGGTGAGCCCAGAGTGAAGAAGCATCACGCGTTCAACAAAGGTCCTGAGCGGTCACCATGTGAGAGGCTCTGTCCGGGGCCAGGGTGCTGCCGTCCTGGTGGAGGGGGACACGCATGGAAGAACCGGATAAAATACGTCACATGTCAGATGGAGCAAACTTTACACGGACAGATACAGCAGGGAGATACGGAAGCCAGAAGGGGTGGGGTGGGGGGTGCAATCTGAAACAGGGGAGACAGGGAAGGCCTCATGGCAAAGGCGACTTTTGGGCAGAGACTTGAAGGAAGTCAGGGAGGGAGCCATGCAAATTCTGGGGGGAAAGGTGAGTTCAGGTAAAGGGAACAGCTGGTGCAAAGGCCCTGGGGCGGGCACGGGCTTGGAGTGTTGTATGATTAAAAAAAAATTTTTTTTACATTTTTATTTATTTTTGAGAGACAGAGACAGCACAAGTGGGGGAGGGGCAGAGAGAAGAGGAGACACAGAATCGGAAGCAGGCTCCAGGCTCCGAGCTGTCAGCACAGAGCCCGACGCGGGGCTCGAACCCACAAACCGTGAGATCGTGACCTGAGCCGAAGTCGCAAGCTTAACCGACCGAGCCACCCAGGCGCCCCTGGAGTGTTGTAGGATTAGGCGGTCACCCAGAGTTCATGGAGTGGCATCTGTGAGGATGGGAGGTGAGGGAGACCAGTAGAGCAAGGTGACACGGCGCTTAAAAGGAAACCGAGGAATTCGGATGTCACTGAGCGTGGAGATAATTGAGTTATGAGCAGAGGGGTGACATGTCGTGACCCAAAGGCCTCCTCTGGCCGCTGGGCCGTGGATAGATAGGGATGGATGGGGGCGGTAGTCTCGGAAGCTGAGAGACCAGATAGGAGGCTCCTGAAATAGCCAAGTGACGGGCCGTAGTTCGCACCAGGGTGGTGGTGTTAGCCTCGGCCAGATTCGCGTCCTGTTCGAAGATCGAGTCTGCAGCATTTGCTGACGGATTAGAGGCGCCAATGGGGAAGGGAAGGTGCTAAAGGAGGGAAGACAACAACGAATCTCCCAGCTGGTCAGCAGGAGCCTCTGGGAGCTCCCATTCAGTGAAGCGGGAGGTGGGGGGTGGGGTGAGCGGAATTTGGTTTAAATCGCTGGGGGTGGAAGACACCTTCGTCTACAGGCCACGTGGGGGGGGGGGCAAGTGCACCTGCGGGCCTGGAGCTGGGGGAGGGGGGGCACGGGGCTGGAGAGCATGTGAGAGTCACCAGCATGCAGCCTGGGGCTGGGTCTCTGCCACTGGGTCAGGTATGAAAGAGCGGAGATCCAAGGAGGAACCCCAGGGCATCTCACCCTTCAAGTTAGAGATGAAACAAGGGAGCGAACAGGGAGACAGAGAAGGCGAGCTGGGGAGACACAGGAGAGGGGGGGTTGTGGCGACCAGGAGAGGCAGGTGCTTTCACCACGGTCCGTGGGGCCGGTGTGTGTCAGGTGCCGCCCACGGTCAAGGAGGGAGGAGGCTGAGACCGAGCATTGGGTTTAACAGCAGGGAGGGCTTGGTAGCCTCGGGTCTGAGCGGTCTGGGTGGCCCGGTGGGGCCAGTCATTCCAGGTTCAGAATAACCGGAAAGACCTTGGACGCTGCGGGTCTAGCCAACTCTTTGGGGGAGGGTGGCCTCCAAGGGGAAGCAGAAGTTGGGCTCCGCCGGAGGAGGTGGGGGTCAGGAAGCACCCCAGGGCTTCAGCCCTTGCTGGCGTCTGGGTGATGGCCATTTAATCATCCCCAGAATGGTGGGTCAGACCATCACCAGCCCCCAGAACGCGGTGCAGAACCTTCCCAAACAGCACGTCCCCCCGGAGACCATGCGAGGGCAACGGAGAAAACCCACACTCCGGAGGCCGCAGGGCCCCAGCTCCCATTCGGCCCCACAGCTGCCCCGTGGACCGTGCCACCGCGGCCTCGGTTGGCTCACCTGTGAACTGGGCATCACACGCCTGCCCTGCCCACCTCGCAGCGAAGATAATCTAAAACTGACCTTTGCAGGGCGACTCTGTTAAACCGTGATGGAGGACGAGTATCACCACCTCTGTCGTCCACAGCGATGTTCACGTAGGAGCCTCTTCCCCCCCTCCAAACCCCGACGCCGGCCATCAGCACCCGGACCTGGCTGGCCGCCTAATGGGGCAGGAGCTCCTGGGCAGGGGCCTCCCTGTCCCTGCCCTCTGGCCAGCCCCCACCGGGGCACAGCCCCACTCAGCAGCCTCCCTGTGGGCCCTCTGACCCCTGAGCCCTGGTGGCACTTACTCATTCAGCCTCCGGAAGAGAGTCAGGTTGATGAACTTCTGGGCATCCTGAGTGTCTGCCCACCTGCAGGTGATGTGGCTGTGGTAGTCATTATAACATTGTAGGGTCTGCAGTGGGACGGTCTCTGCCCGGGGAGAGGCAGAAAGGGGGTCACATCTGGATGTCCCTTGTCACCCCCCCATCCCCTCTGGAGTGCCGAGAGCTAGGGAGGGGTCCGGAGTCCTGTAGGGGCCCCTGGCTGCTAGACAGAGCTCCCTAGGGACCCTGGGCAGCGCAGGGAGGACGGGGGTTCTGCGGGTGTGAGGGCCCTAGCCATGGGCCCCGCTGCCTGGGTAGAAACACAACATTCTAGGGGCGCCTGGGTGGCTCAGTCGGTGAAGCGTCCAACTTCAGCTCAGGTCATGATCTCGCGGTCTGCGGGTCCGAGACCCGCGTCGGGCTCTGGGTCAACAGCCCGGAGCCTGGAGCCAGTTTCGGATTCTGGGTCTCCCTCTCTCTCGGCCCCTCCCCTGCTCAGGCTCTGTCTCTCAAAAATAAATGTAAAAAACAAATTTAGAAACACAATATTCTCGTAGGGTCACAGCACATTTCCTGAGCCCCTGCTGTGCCCTTGCTCCTGGCGCAGGGTCTCTCTCCCACCCCAGGAGGGATGCTTGCATCGGGCATGGGCCCGGCCCCTGGACCCCTTTTGGGACAGCCTGGGAAGAGTGGCAGCATGGCAGAGCCCTCTGGGACCTCCCTGTCCTGGTCTCTTGGTCAGCTGCAGGGCCTGATGGTGGGAAGAGAGAATGTGGTTCTCGGGGTTATCAGAGAAGCCATGCTCTCTGGGAGCCCTTGGGGAGCGGGGGTTCGTGCACCTTAAGAGCCAGAGGAACATCCCAGCAGGGGCTTCTGAGCAGGAGGAGGGTGCTGGGGCCGAAGCAGGGAGAGACCGCCAGTCTGAGGGGCCCCAGGAAGAAAGGCACCGAGGAGGGGACTGGTCAAAGCCACCCGAGGCACAGAGTATCTGGGGGGTCGGAATTAAGGCTGGAACGACCGGCCCAGAGGGGAGACGCCTGGGATGCCACACTGAGAAGGTGGGCAGAGAAGCCACACGAGCAGAGATGGCCGTTCAGGAGGCTGGAGAAGAGGGAGAATCCAGGAGGGGGCGCGGGGCTCCAGAGAGGATAGGGAGGGGGAGAATGAGGGAGGGCGGGAGGGGTCTGGGGCTTTCTGGGCACATGTGGGCGTGGCCTTGCTCAAGGGCCAGCTGTGAGGAGGGTCACAGGGAAGGGGAGGCAGCAACGGAGCTCACCTTGGGCCCCCGCCACGCCGGGCCCCCAGAACAGAGCCAGCAAGGCAACAGGGAGGAGCCCCCGGGTCAGCACCATCTCTGGGTCAGCTCTGGACGAACGGGTGGCCGGCTCAGGTGGGCCCAGGTCTGGGCAGGGGCTGGGGTCCTCAGTGACCCGGAGTCGTGTATGCTTGCTCAGCTGGAGGCCAGGCCAGACCCATGTCCCCGGCTCCTGTGAGCCCTCTCGCCTGCGAAGGGACTCTGCCTGCGGAAGAGAGATCAGCTGAGAGTGAGTGACCCCCTTCCGTCCTGCACTCCCTGGACTTGACCCACGTTGCAGGGTGAAGCCGGGAGTGACGCACGGCCTCTGGCGCCCCCTGCCACCTCAGCCTGGCACCCAGGACAGTCCTTTCCCCTTAGCCTCAGTGCCTGGGGCGTGACTTGGAGGGAGATACATTTAGTGGCTTCTGAAGAAGTGAGATTTTTCCCACCCCCGCCCCCACCCCTTGGTCGTGCATCAGAAGCTCCTATGCAGTCCCCTGGCGATGGAAAAACCTCACAGAGAGGCCTGGTATCTGACTTGTTCTGAGCTCCCTGCCGGCCTCTGACCCGATCCGATCCGCTTTAGAGGGGTGGCAGGGTGTGGGGGCCACAGTGTCCTCCCCTGGGCGTGATCACAGCACACGCTCACTTACACTGTGCGCACACACACTCCGTTTACTGTCAACCCTCCCACACCACCCTCAGAATGCCTGTTCCCTTTTCTCTGCAGAAGGCCGGGGATTTCCTCTTTTCATTCTGTCTGGCCCTGGGAAGTACCCAGGAGAGCAGAACAGGGGATAGTGGTTCCTTTTCTCCCCCTAAGATTGTCTGAAATTTCACTCAAGAGGCACATGTGCACACACACGAAGCAGCAACTATCTTACTGGGAAAAGCACGGCTCTGGGCTCAGCAGACCTGACCTTCAGCCCAGGCTCTGCTTCTCCCCCCGCCAGCGGCCTGTGCTGACCCACCAGTGCTCCCTGAACCTTGTTCTCTGCGTCGGTAATGTGGGCACAGATACACGTATCTCACGCGAGAAGAACCCAATGCGGTGATGTTCATAGACAGGTTAGTCGGATAAAGGCTCCAGAAAGACGAGCAGGCTTGCTTGGAGCTTGTGCGGGGGGGGGGGGGGTGCGGAGGGGGGGACGTATTCATCCCCTTCAGCTTCTGTAGCTGGAGGCCATGCCCTGCGGTAAGGGCTTGAGTCTATGTGTTTGCCTACCTGGGACTAGCCTAAACTTCCAGAGCTTTTATTTGGGTCTCACCACACGTAGAATACTACGTGTGCTAAGAGAGCGATTCCTCCTAAGATAAGTTATAGGTTTAACACAATTCCAAACAAAATTTACCAACATGGCTTTTTGTAGGACCTCAGGAAAAAAAAAAATCGCTCTGAGGACAGTTACTGAGATTGTTTAGCAATAAGGAGGCTCTCCCCAGTAGTAAAATTTATTGTAAAGATCTGATAAGTAAGCGTGTTGCACACATACACAACACGTCAATGGACGTCCTGCAGGCAATTCTATCCTGCCCAAGAACGTCCTACGTGAGGAAGGAGGAGTCGTGAATCAACGTGAAGGGATAGATAATAATAATTAAAAAAAAACAAGGGCTAAGAGACAATGAATAACACTGTAAAATGTGTCCACCTAAATCGCTGTCCCACACCACACCCAAATATGGGGGTCATTAAACATTTCAATGTAAGACGTTAAATCGTATTAAGGTTGCAAAGCAAGTGGCAGACGGTGTGTGCACTGCCCCCTGTTCCCTTGGTCACAGAAGCTCAGGCTTCAGCGGGCTTTGGAGCTACACAGAATAAAAGATTTTATTTCCTACACTCTTCTGTTGCTAGGTGTGGTCATGTCACTAAGTTGTCCAAGGAGAAGTGAGCGGAAGCATCGGGTGTGCCTTCCAAAAAAAGGCTTCTTAAAGGGAGTTGGCCAGGGGAGGAGGGGCCCATTTCTTCCTTCTTCCAGCCCACAACTTGGAAGTGATGGCTGGAGCTCCAGAAGCCATTTTGGACCGTGAGGTTACCTTGAGGATGGAACCATATACAACAGAAAGAGGGAAGCCTGGGTCCTTCTTGTCACTCTGGAGCAACCACACTGGCCTGGGAGCGCCTGCCTCCGGACATCTTTTATGTGAGGACAAAGATAAACCTCCATATTGTTAAGCCACTGTTGTTTAAAGATTTTCCATACGACCAAAAAGATACAAATGGAAATAGAAGAAAACTTCACAGGGCTTAAAGGAGACAACGGTCCGCTAAAGGGAAGGACAAACTTAATTTTTAACAGTGCCATACTCAGTCACGTGCTGGTAAATTCTCGGTCATCCAAGAATAAAAGAATACTCCCAAAAGGTTCCAGTAGGAAACAAACATTATTTTCAGTGGAACAAGGGTCAGGTTGGCCAGATTTTCTTACAAGTGACCTTGAACTCTAAGTAGATAGCGATGTCTTGAGAACACTGAGGGAAAATATGTTTAAACCTAGAATCGTTAAAAGTCAAGCTTCCTTTGATGCTCATGGACAGAAAAACGCAACATTTGGAAATGGAGTAAAGACAAAGAAAATTTTCAGATCTTTTCTAAGAAACACAATTGGCTCTGGGATATATTTCAGGGGGAAAAAAAAGAGTTCAAGGAAGATAGCATATAATACGGGAATCAGTGGTGAGAAAAGAAACCAAATAAGACTTATACTAAATAGAGAAGAATTGTTACTTATAAAGTGAAAGTGAGTTAATTATGTCATAACAATGCAGATGGTTGGAAGGTGGGAGCTGGCTGTGAGGTGAGGGGCAGAAAGCGGAGGAGAACTGAAAGCTTGTTAGGGTTCGTGTCTTGTTTTGGAGGCACAGAAGTGTGTTAATTACGCCCAAATGTTGATGGAAAATACACATTATGTACATGTGTTAAAAAGGTAAGGGTTAAAAGCCACTAAGAGTGAGGGGTAAGCACAGGAGCAAAAGGCTGACAGGGAGAGGGAAGGGAGAAGGAGGAAGAGGGGAAAAAAGAGAAGAGAAAAACCAAACACCTTTTTACTCGAAACAAACATGCACACCAAAATTCCCAAACTCATGAAGAAATTTACTGGTAGGAATAAAAACTGGAAATGAAAAAACAAACAAACAAACAAAGCAAACCATAAATTCATTCCAGACGAAAAGAATGTCGTAGGGCAATCTGACAAAGACTTCTAGAAGAAGAATGTATCATGGCCACCTGGGGATTATTCCAGAAACAGACAAAGAGCCATGAAGCAATCTCTTCATGATTAAAAGAAACAGACCAACAGATTAAAGGGGGAAAGAAGGATCAGCTTATCTTGACAGAGGCTTCTTAATATTCAGTAACACAAAAGCCATTCCCAATTAAACACACTGACAGGTGAACCTCGACAAATGAGGCGTTGAAGGGAACGCTGGTGTTTCTGGGCATCTACTACCAGTCTGTAGTGACGTCAGCATCGAAGGAGAATGTGCGTGTCGTCCCCGTCAAGGGCACAAGCAGGGGAAGGCCACCCACTACTGCCATCTCCCCCAAATAATCTCTAAATTCAACGCAATCTCAGTCAAAACTCCAAAAGGGGTTTTAACAGGCTTGACAAACCGGCTCTAGATTATAACAAGCCGAACGTGAGAGACGGGTTCTATTAGCCAGAAAAATGACGAGGAGTATGATCGCAGACAGATGGACTAGAAAACAATAAGGAAAACAACCAAATAGGAATTTGGGAAGAAATCGCGGCATTTCTAATCACAGAGGAAAGGATGGGCCACATGCTCATAATTATGATGTTGAGACAATTAGCTGATAATTTTTTAAAGCTAGATAATTACTTTACAAATTGCCTACCCCTCCAAATTCTGGGTGGATTAAAGTTCTAAAAGTCAAAACTAAAATGATAAAAAGCATTACAGGTACTTCCTTAACCTCAGGGGTTAACAAGACACCAAACCCAAATTGAACTTGGAAGGCAATTAACATGCTTTTGTATGAAAGTATCTTCCACATGGTAAAGAAAAAGGACAAGTGATGATCTGGAAACATAATTTAAACGTTATGCAAATAAATTGTTAGTGTGCTTAATAAATGAGCTACTCCTACAGTAAATATGTAAAAGACAAAAAACCCGGGATATGGACAAAACATTCCTATATGTATCATAAAAGGAGCCCAGGTGGCCAATGAACATATGGAAGAGGAGTAACTTCACCCATAATCAGGGAAAGGAAAACTCCAAGCAAGAATCAGATAATTTTCCTCCATCCATTGGACACAGTTTCTAAATTTTTTTTAATGTTTTTTTTTTAAATTTATTTTTGAGACAGAGAGAGACAGACCATGAGCAGGGGAGGGGCAGAAAGAGAGGGAGACACAGAATCCAAAGCAGGCTCCAGGCTCTGAGCCATCAGTACAGAGCCCGATGCGGGGCTCCAACTCACAAACCGTGAGTTCATGACCTGAGCTGAAGTTGGTGCTCAACCGACTGAGCCACCCAGGCGCCCCGGATACAGTCTAAAGACTGATCATTTTCCTAAAGAGAAATGAGCCTTTTATACACCCCTGTGGGGGTGTATGTTAATTCAGCTGCTTTGAGGATGATCTGACAATATTTATTACATTTTTGGATGCACAATCTCCTGCTCAGTAATTCTTCTAGGCATCTGGGCCACCTCCACGGGTGTGGAAAAAATGGGGGGAAGAAAAACCCCAACAAAAAACAACGAAATGTCTATCAGTATGGGATTGGGTAACTTGTGGTGTGGCCCCTACTAATACATGCTGCCTTATTTTGTAGGGCTAATAAACGACTTAAATCGATATGTGTTATTGTGGAATGTCCCAAATGTAATATTAGGTGAAAATATAAGTCATAGAACAATATGTGTATATATATATGTATATGTATATATTTAATTTTTAAATGTTTATTTTTGAGAGAGACAGAGCACGAGAGGGGAGGGGCAGAGAGAGAGGGAGACCCAGAATCCGAAGCAGGCTCCAGGCTCCGAGCTGTCAGCACGGAGCCCGACGCTCGAACCCACAGACTGCGAGATCACGACCTGAGCCAAAGTGGAACGCTTCACCGACTGAGCCACGTGGGCGCCCTGAGCAATATGTCTGCTTATACTCCTGTTTATGTACAAAGGAAAGCTATATACTTGCATCACACTTAGAAAATGATTTGGAAGGACACATATGGTATAGAGTAGGATGTGAGGCCGGGAGATAGGGATAGCTGGCGCTTTGTCTCTTACGCTACACAATTCCGGATCATTCTAACGGCTGATAAAGCAGATAGCCACGTATTCGCTTAGTACGAAACACGCTTATTAAACAAGTGAGGGACTATTCTGTCGTATTTGGTGCGTATCACACGACATGAGTGAAACTGGCAAATGAAAAAAAGGAGGGGCCGAGAGCTAACGGGAAAGGTTTCACTCGTTATAAAACTATTAGGAAGCACGAAAGGTGAGAGGTAGAGAAAATCAGGACCCGGTGATACAAAATTGCAGCAGGATCCCTAAGACTCAAAACTGTACATTTGCAACTTGTCGCCGGGACCCGTCTGGCAGGGCCGCACAGGCTGCCACCCCGGTGGGGACCTTGGAAGCCCTCGCGCTCCCATCCACAGGGCAAGTGCACGCACCTGCACACATCCTGAGGTAGATACCCCCTTAGACGCAACCCCCCCATCCCCCACCAGCTCACAGACTTGGGTGCGGAACACCCACACCTGTGCCTGAACCCAACTGAGCAACGGAGGCTCAGGGTGGGGTGTTGAGAGTAAAACCACATTCTTCGAGGGGGGAAAACACATTCTTCGAGAGAGACCGAGCCCTTTCTCATCTTCCAAAGGGAGCTTCCAAAGCCACGCCAAGCTCTGGGCCGGAGCATGACAAAGTTCCAGGTTCCCCCCTCGCCTCCCAGTCTCTCTGCACCCCTGCATCCCCACGGACACCCATGGAAACGCACACACGCCCTCACTCTCCAGCTCTCCTTTTCTAAACCAGGACAGCAGAGGGGCGCCTGGGTGGCTCCGTTGGCTAAGCGTCCGGCTTCGGCTCAGGTCACGATCTCGCGGTTGTCGGGTTCGAGCCCCGCGTCGGGCTCTGGGCCGACAGCCCGGAGCCTGGAGCCTGCTTCGGATTCTGGGTCTCCCTCTCTCTCGGCCCCTCCCCTGCTCACTCACTCTCTCTCAAAAATAAATAAACATTAAAAAAATATATATGAAACCAGGATGCCAGGGACTATTGATGTGTTCTTCCCGCTCCAGAGACAAGGAGGCAGAAACCGGTTCACTGCCACTAACACCTCGGCGACACTTTAGCGGCAAAGCCAAGAGGGACGCCACGCAGGTGGGTGTGTGACCGCCGCCTCCCCAGGAGTCCTCCCTGCCAGGACGGCTGGATCCCGAACGGGAGGCCCTCGCCCTGTTCGCACAACACTCAAGGAAGCAGGCACCGCTGGCTGTCTGCTCACCCCCCGGCTGCCCGAGGAGCCTGGCCAATCTTCCCAAGAGACCAAGCCCTGACCCCCCCCCCCCCCGAGTCCCCGAGCGCGCCCGCCCACCCCACACCCCCCGCCTCTCCCCGTTCTCCGTCCACAGCCTGGGCCTCCCCCACCGCTCCCCAGCCCGCCCCTGAAAGCCAGCCCGTACCTCTTCTTGGTGGGACGGCAAAGCCTTCTGCTGGAGTGTCCAGGCGACAGGGAGCCTGTCACGCTTCCTATTTATGCTGACGTCGTCGTTAGGAAACAGAAGCAGAAAGAGGAAGCGACACCGGCCAGGCCTGTGTCTGCACAAGTGACTCCTCACAACATTGCCCAGCTTCTTAGAACTGTGGACACCGAGATACCGATTTTTTGTTTCCTCTGGGCCTCGCTGACTTTGTCAATGCTGTTCCCTGTGCCAGCAGCGCCCCCCCCTGGACACACCTGCGCGTCCTCGGTCAGCTCAGCGACCAGTGGCTTCGTGCCGCCCCCCGGGGGAGGCGGGGGGGCGGTGGCTGCGATAACCAGGGCAGGGGACAGCCCAGAGCCAGACGGAGCTGGGCTGGCTCCCACCTGTACTCCTGCTCAGAGTGTAACTTTATGCGAGTTACTGGCGTGTGACCTTGCCGGGTCTCGGGACCGCCCCCCCCCCCAACCCCGTTACTCCCCCGTGAGCATCTACAAACACTCAAGGGCTGTGGAGATAACCAAATGAGGTGCTGCAGACAACCCCCGAGGGTTAGCCCGTATTGTTTTGATTCCCCTGGTGACCTGTTTCGCACCTCCCCATCCTGTCCCGCAGTCCTCAGTGCGCAGGGTGGTCTTTCCCCGCCCCCCCCCCCTTACAATCCTACGTGTGGCCCGCATTTCTCTCCCCGTCGCCCGGCAGGTGCCCCCCGGGGCACAGAGGAGGGTCTTGGCGACTGTACGTGGGCTAAACGGACGAACAACCCTGAGCACAGCAGTGTTGGGGCAAAGGCACAGTGAGCGAGGCACGTCCCCGGGCGCAAAATTTTGAGGAGCACCCAAACACTCAGTAGCTACGACGAATAACATTTTTGTGCGACGTCGTGAAAAACTGGGGCAAAAAACCCGCAACAAAGTGTGAGATTTTAGTTTGTTTATTTGAGAGAGAGAGAGCGGGGGGAGCGGGGCCGAGAGAGAGGGCAGGACGCCCGTGGTGAGGACCCGGGCTCCTGGTTGACGAGCCGTGGGCAGTTAGGAAGGCTTCCCTGGCAGGCCTGTGGGGAAAGCCGCCATTGCACACCAGACTCGGGGTATACACTGTGTCTTCTCTGAGGGGGCCTCTGGGGGAGCTGCGGTCAAGGACTCAGGGTGCCTGGCAGGCCGCGATCTTTTACATATCTGCATCAGAGGCCTCTGGGAGAGGCCCTCTTCAAAGGGGCACACCCGGAGGACACGTTTCCCTCCCCCCAGCTCTGACTCAACACCCCATTCTTTCCACTCTGAGCCCTCGCCCTCCCCCAACCCCAGGCTCGGGGAAAATGGCCAGAGCCTTTTTTTTTGTTCTGGCCTCCTCGACGGTGAGAGGATCCACGCACCCTCCATTCCACCCTATGGGGGGAATGGAAAAGACGCTGTCTGCAGGTACAACGCGTCCGGCTTCTTCCAGCCATTAGTGGTTAAGGCTCTACCCTTTCCCTGCGGCCGGTGGCTGTAACTGGCTACTCTGGTACCTGCCGCTGCGTTCCCTGTCCCAGCTCGGCCGAGCTCCTAACAGCAAGCCGGTCAAACCCCTTCCTCCGGTGGGCCAAGCGCCCCCCAGCCTCTGGGCTCCCTGTGTGACAAGCGCCGATCAGGGTGAGGGAGTGTGTGACCGGGACGCAGCAGGGAGGTGGCCTGAATACAGGACATCAGAATTTAACAGGCTGCACCTTTTAATTTTTTTTAATGTTTATTTATTTTTGAAAGAGAGAGAGAGAGAGAGAGCACAAGTGCGGGAGGGGCAGAGAGAGAGAGAGAGAGGGAGAGGGAGACACAGGCTCCAGGCTCCAAGCTGTCAGCCCAGAGCCCGAGGCGGGGCTCGCACTCTCGAACCCGCGGGATCGGGAGCTGAGCCAAAGTCGGACGCTCAACCGGCTGAGCCGCCCAGGCGCCCCAACAGCCTGCAGCTTTTCAAAGAAAGTTGCCAATGGTACAAAACCAGGCAACAAGAACGAGATAAGGAAATAGAACAAGAAAAGCTCCATGATGTTCTTGAGGGGCGCCTCTAAACTAAAGGAAATAAACTAAAATTTGACACCTTGTTGCGGGTTTTTCACAACATCGCGCTAAAATGTTATTTATCTTAGCTACTGAGTGTTTGGGTGCCCCTTAAATTTTGCGTCCGGGGATGTGCCTCGCTCACTGTGCCTTTGCCCCAACCCTGCTGTGCTCAGAGTTATTCGTTCGTTTATTCCACATACAGTCGCCAAGACCTTCCTCTGTGCCGGGGGCACGTGCTGGGTGATGGGGAGAGAAATGCGGGCCACACGCAGGATTGTGGGAGATCCCACAAGGCGAGATGGGGTGTGTGGTCACTCAGCGTGGCTCTGACGAGAGGGGTAGGTAATGCACGGATCCCACCTAGCTCCCGGGAAGCTTGCTTTCCGCCTTGGACAACTGCCTAGCTCTTCTCTGCCCAGGAATTAGGAAGGTTGGCTCATATAATAATAAAAAAAAAAATTCTCTACTGTTTGTGCATTTGAAATATCTTCAAGTTCCATATGCTGAAGTGCACCAGTCCTAAGTGTCCAGCGCAATGCATATTTATAAACCTACACAGTCGTATAACCGCTAGATCAACTATAGAACGTTCCGAGACCCCAGGAGGTCCCTCTGTGCCCTTTCCCCATCACAACCCCTCAAAGGTAACTGTTACCCTGGTTTCTCTCACTGTAAACTGACTGCCTGTTTGTTTTTACAACTGTGGTAAAAGATACATAACGTCAAATCTGCCGTGTTGACCACTTTGAAGTGCACGGTTCAGCGGCCGTTCAGTACATTTCACACTGTTGGGCGAATTGGGTGAATTCCCTTTGACCACCGTCCATCTCCGGAACTCATTCGTCATCTCAGAAACCAGGAGTCGGTACCCGTGAAACAGTAACTCCCCACTCTCCCTCCTCCTAGCCCCTGGCGACCATCATTCTACTCCTTGCCTTTACGAAGCTGAATCATATGAATCTTTATGAATCTCTGGGCGCTTCGTATAAGTGTAATCCTACGATATGCGTCCTGTGGTGACTGGCCTATTTCACTCACTGTCCTGTCTTCATGTCTTCATGGTTCATTTACATTGTTGCATGAGTCAGATTGTTGCACGTCCTTCTTTTAAAGGCTGAATAATATTCCACGGTATGGTGAAACCCCATTTTGTTTATCCATTCATCTGTTGATGGCCATTTGGGCTGTTCAGCTGTCGTGAGCAAAGCTGCTGTGAACAGGAGTATACCAACATTTGCCCAAGTCCCTGCTTTCGATTCTTTTAAGAACGTACCCAGATGTAGGGGCGCCTGGGTGGCTCAGTCAGTTGAGCGTCCAACTTCGGCCCCGGTCGTGATCTCGCGGTTCATGAGTCCGAGCTCCGCGTCGGGCTCTGCGCTGACGGCTCAGAGCCTGGAGCCTGCTTCGGATTCTGTGTCTTCCTCTCTCTCTGCCCCTCCCCACCTCGCGCTCTGTCTGTCTGTCTCTCTCTCTGAAAAATAAATAAAAACATTAAAAAAAAAAAAAAGAACGTATCCGGAAGCAGAATTGCTGATCGTATGGTACTTCTGTTGAAATAGTTAGAATTGCCGAATCATTACACTGTATGCCTAAAACTAATATTAACACTGTGTGCTAATTATTCTGCAACAACAACAAAAAAACTAAACAGCTCTTCCAATAAATATTAAACACTGTACATGAGAAGAATCACTTTGTCGGCTTAACTGGGCATGTTGTTAATTTCCCGGTGGCTTATAAAATGAGAACGCATCTTACCATTGGTGACATCTTAGAGTCTATGAAATTCGGGACAATGCTGACAAGAACACGACACTGGCAATGGTCCTGGGCTGAGCCTTTTCCCGAGGTGGCCAGACAGTGGACCCCGTGCTTCACTCACACGATCTCTTCTATTCCTGACAATATCCTTTAAGTAGCCATTATTATTTTCATGTTACAGATGAAGAAACTGAGACATAAAAAGTGAAGTAATGTGTCAAAGGGAACATAGGTCGTCTATGGTAACACTGTAGTTACTACGGTCAATTTTTTTCTTTTTGCTTTAATTCCAAAGCAATTTCAAAATACAGAAAGCGTTAAGGGCGGCACAAAACACCTCAATACTCCCTTTGAATGACGTCACGACGCCATTCAAGCCTCAGTGTCTCAGTCACGCCTTTTATAACAAAGGATCCAACCCAGGATCCAACACGTCTCCGTGTGTAGACGTCACGCCTCTACAGGCTCCTTCAACCTGGAACGGCTGCCCCTCTCTTCCCTCTGCCATCTGTGAAGTCTGCAGGCCAGGCATTTTGCAGAACGTTCCCTGTTTAGGCTGGTCTGGGGTTTTCCTCAGGATTCAACCCAGGTTATAATTTTTGGTCAGGATCACAGAGAAGCGATGATGGATTCTTCTCAGGGCATCCTGTCAGCTCTCAAGTTTGCTCTGTCCAGTTGCTGGGGAGGTTCACTCTGCTCACGTGATGAAGATGATGTTGCCCAAACTTCTCCATTGTCAAGTTAGTCCCTCCTGCCCCCACCCCCCCCCACTCCCCGACCTTTTGTTTTCAATTAGCAATAATCGCGCCTCGGATAAACCTCATTGGCTACGATACTGCCACTGCGCAAAGCTCCCCCGACCTTTTGAATTAACCAATGAGTATTTTGTGGAGAGGTTTTTGGAGACTGTGTGAAATCCCATCATCCCCCTCCTTCCACCCGCTGATTTAGCAAGGAGTGATGCTCCTTAACTCAATTGCAAACTATCATAACGATTGCCCCTTTTGAGTGTATCCTTCCTTCTACGTTTGTTCATTGGCACTAACTAACTAAAGAAAGAACTTTATTTTCTTCCCATGTTTTTAGCCCCTTATTTAATCAATGTAAACCCATGGCTTCCTGCTTTATTAAATGGATACCATCGATCACTATGATTATTTGTTTGGATGTTTTGATCAGCCCAGGTTTGGCCAGTAGGAGCTCCTTCAAAGTGGCTCCTGTGGCCTTTGGACATATCTCCCTTAGTCCTCAAGGCCTTCCTGATGTTCGGGCACTGTAAGATACGCCCATCTTATCTTGGACTTCTCCTGCCCCAGCCTTAGGCTCCGGCATTTCTCCAAGGAATTCTAGTTGTTTCTTTCTTTGGTGTTGTGTTGTGTTGTGTTGTGTTGTGTTTAGTTAGTGGAGAATGGTAGTTAGGGCTCACTGCTGCTCAGGCCCTCACAGTGGACAGAGCCAGGAAGTGGATGAACGGATGTATGCACGCATGAACCCTGTTTTCACACCTCTCTTTATGTGTCGATCTATCAGTTTTTGAAAATCCCAAGTTCACATCGACACTCCTTTCCAATGGAACGACACAGAGTCCATTCCAGCCTGCACCTCGCCTCTTGGCTGTGAGAAACCACACTGTTGTTGTCCTCACTATGTTTACTCGGTTGCTCGCCCACCTGCACGCAGCCCCCTTCCCTGCTGGGCTGCTGCCCTGCTCTGATACCCAAATTGCGCCCCCTTCTGCGGAAAAGATACGTTGATGTCCTAACCAACCCCCGTTATCGTACTATAGAGCCTGACTTTACTTAGAAGTAGAGGCTCTACAGAGATAACTAAGTGGAAATGAGGTCACAAGGGTGGACCCTAATCCAATATGACCGGTGTCCTTATAAAAAGGAAATTTGGATACAGAGACATGTGCAGAGGGAAGAAGACGTGTAGACGCACAGGGAGTGGTACCTGTATAAGCCAAGAAGCACCAAGGATTGTGGGCCGACACCAGAAGCTAGAAGGAACAAGCAAGCATTCTCCCCTAGAGCGGTCAGAGAGGGCATGGCCCCACTGACACCTTGATCTTGGATTTCTAGTCTCCAGAACTGTGAGGCAGTGCATTTCTGTTGTTTTGAGTGCCCTGTTCTGGCATGTTCTGGCAACCCTAGGAAAGGGATGTACCCCCCTCGTAGGAGTTCTGGCATCTTCCTGCCATTATCAGGCCACCCTCGTGACTGACTGAAAAGGAAGGAAGGGAAGGGAAGGAGTCTGGAATCAGAATTAGAATATAGGCCCAGCCATCTCCAAAGGCTGTGTTCTTACTTAGTTTACTCTTTTCAGAGAATAATGGGAGACACCAAAATAAGCCTATGAGCAAGCAGATCTAAATAAGTTCGATGGTAGGTGTTGGCACACGCTGGCCTGCAGGCCAAATCTGGATTACAGCCTGTTTTTGTTCAGCACATGGGCTAAAAATGGTTTCACATTTTCTAAGTGGTTGGAAAAAAATCAACAGGAAAATAATATTTTGTGGCATATGGAAATTACATGAAATTCAAATTTCAGGGTCCATAAATAGTTTTGCTGGGACGCAGCCATGCTCCCTCACTCATGTTTTGTCCCTGGCTGCTCTATGTTTTACCATGATTGTTGAAACAGAGACCTGTAGCCTGCAAAGCCATATTTAGCGTCTGGTCTTTTATAGAAAGTGGTTGCCGGTTCCTGTTCTGTAGTAGATATTCAGAGCCCTTGATGACAGTATGAGGAAAGAGGGTGACTTTTACCTAGGGTGGCAAGGGAGGGTGACGTTGGCTCTGGGTGGTGAGGGGGGATATAAAATGTTGACGTTCAATCATTTATTTATCCATTCAATAAGCATTGAGCACCTGCCATTATCTAACACATGAAGAGGAGTAAACCCCAGTGCCTGGCCACGTGGAATTCACAATCTAGGGAGGGTGATGTGCAAACCTCTCCCTCTTACACACTGAGACCACTCCCCCTCCCCGCCACCACTACCACAGTGGAAGCATCTCCTGGGAGGTCAGAGAAGGCTCCACAATGGAGGCCCTCCTAGAGCTGGATCTTGGAGTTTACAGAGACTCTTGCCAGACAGAGGAAAAGGGATATCTGGGCCACCTTCTTGGAGGTGAGGGTTTTTGCACAGAACTCATCATCCCTGGGGTCTACTCATTGACATGGCTAGCTAAGGAAGGCACCAGGCAGTCAAGAGGGCTTCCACATAGAACTAGACCCACACCCTCGCTTCTAGGCTCACAGTTAGCGAGAACACCCCAAGGTCACAGCCAGTTAGTGGTTGAGTTGAGTCCAATGCTACCTCTATGACTTTGAGTGCAGTAAGAGATCCTAGGAGCAAATGTGAATTCCTGAGCTTCCTGTACCCTTTCCTGCCCCTGCACACCCCAGCTCCTGGGGCTTGGGGAAGAAAGATGACCAAGGAAAGCTCATCTGTGCCTCATCTCCATAGGAAAGTTGGGGAGATAAAGAGCCTTAACCCTCCCAAACATCTGCTTCTGGCCTCCCTCAATCCCCTGCAGAAACTTCAGTGTCACATCTTCCACATTCTGTTGTAGTTGCTTTTCTCTCTCCCTTTTTAGCCTGACAGCCAGTCAGGAGCAGGGACCTTCCCATTTATTCCTTGTTTCTGATGCTGGGAAGTTGTAGATGCTCAACTGATGTCTGTTGAATGGAATGAAACACGGTTGGATTGAATGGAGTGGACAGGATGCAATTGGAGCCCGTGGCACCAAAGATGATCTCGGTAGGACACAGGTGGCCTCCCTACCTCAATCTCAAACGTCACTGACTCTTCCAATAGCCCCCTTTTTGGGACAAAGTACTGAATTCCCTTTAGGGGTCTTCTCTGGTAATTTATCTATAATCACACTTTAAAAATTGAAGATATCTAAGTGGACTTCCTTCTTTCTTGAGTAACTGCAACTACCAAAACCTCAGGTCATTATCTGCCCAGCACAGCCGTCCCATCCCCGAGGTCTTTCCATAAACAACCTACGTTCAGTACTTCTCACCCTCTTACCTTCCAACCTGCTATTAGATCTGGATTTGTGTGAATTCTGCTCTGGCAGAAACTCAGCCTCTGTGACTCTTGACCCATCCCCTGTGCCACTCCCTCGTCAGGCCTTATTGTGTCTCTAAGAGCTTCCCATCAGACAGTCCTGCCTTGCACCCCTCTCAGTGCCAACCTTTTCTCACGGGGCTGCCGTGTTGCACGACTTCCAAGGACACCATTCACGTTGTGCTCTACGGGGTTGTGAGTGATGTCTCCTGAGCCGTGCAACACAGAGACCCTGAGCTGTCACCACAGTGATCTGTCACTCCTTTGTTCAAAAAGACCATCGGCGCTGGGATTTCCAGCTGACATGAACTCAGGCTGGCAGATTTGCTTAGGACACTCAATGAACCTACCCTCCCAGCATCACAATTTCCCCAAACCAGATCATTCTCTCCAAGTGTTCTCTGAAATTCATCATTTCCAAGACCTTGAGACATTAATTCCCATTACTCTCTCCTTTGTTTTCAAACTTGAGAGTTTGCCCAAGCCATACACACAATCTGGCAGCCGCCATCTTTAAACACAAAACCCTCCTTTGCCTGGGCTTTCTTCTCAATCCCATCTTTATATTCATTCATTCTTTCATTCAACCAATATTTTTGAACGTGTCCTGGGTGCCAACTCTTTGTTCTAGGCACTTAGGATTTATCGGTGAATAAAACAGACAAGGGTCTCTGTTTTTAGGACTCTTACAGTCTTGCAAGGGAGATACACACTCAACAAGGAACATAATAAATTAACAAAGGATAGAATGCATATAGTATTTTGGAAGGAGGTGAGTGCTATGGAAGAAAGAAGTAGATCTGGACAAGGAATTGGTCGGGCGAGCAGAGGGCAGATTGCGTTATTAAATGGGACGATCAGGGTACATCTCCTTGGGCAGAGGAGATACCATTTATAAAGAGCCTTGTCTACACTCACTGTCACCACTTCTTACCTCCCACTTATCCCTTAGCCCAGAGAAATCTGCTCTCTAAACCTTCCTTTTGACAAGGCCAATAAGGACCTCCATATGGCCAGATCTGGAGTCACCTTCCAGCTCTGTGGAAGCAGAGCTCGATGCTATTGAACGTTCTATGCTCGACACATGTTTGTGCCTCCAGGACACGACACTTCTCTGTGTTCTTCTATTTCTCCTTTATCACTTCCTTTTTCTCTGCCCATCCCTTAAGCGATGGTGTTTCCAAGGCCCATCTGTACCCTTGGCTCATCTCAAGCTGTGTTTCCCCTAGAGAGTTTCATTCGCACACATGCTGTGAAGCCCAAATCTGTTTCAGCCCTGACCTCTGGAGAGATCCACAGGCTCCTTTTTGTTCACGAAAGGTGAGGCCTTTACCCTCCTACCAGAAACTTGCTCAGCATAACTAAGGTTCAGGAATCTGGAGGGTCCCTGGGCATAGCAGGAAGAAGGCAGTGGAGGGTTTGGGTTAGGGCCCAAGGTCTGGGGTAAGAGAAGGAACAGAAGGCTTGTGGTGGGTGCAGAGACCCTGGAAATACGGTCACAAGCCCAAGGAAAGACACCATCAATGAGAGCTCCTCGGGCTGAGAATGGCCATTTTTGATGATGCTGGCCTGTTCTGTGCGGACTCGATCTTGGAATTGTGGCAAAGGCAGGATGCCTATATTGTCTTGAGCCCCAGCACAAGATGTTAGGAGAAAGAACACCTTTCTCTGCTTATCCTAGGTTCCTGCCTTCTATGATTTCCCTTGGGAAGCCATCTGGTAGAAGGAGCACATGTGACAGAGCAGACATGGAACCACGTGACTTATTATAAACACCAACATGACCAGTCATCAGGAGGCACAACGAATCAGCTCAACCCTAAGTGTGTCTCGGGCCCCAAGCTCTAGTTAGATGTTTGTAGAAAACACCATTGTCTTTGGCCAAATCATGTTGATTTTCTACATATCCTTCGATACACAAGCCCATAACTAATTATCACCTAATTCACAAGGAAAACAAGCCACCATGGGAGACAGCAAACAGAAACAACAAACAATAGCCATAAATCCCCAAGAACCAAGACTGTGGATCAACCAGATCTTGGATATAAGATACATTCCTGTTCCCAGTTCCAAGAAGGCAGAACTTGATTGGTTTAAACTACTCATGATGATTCTCCTCTTGTCAGCGATTGGCTTAGAAAGGGGCGTATGTGGTCAGTCTGCCCAATGAGGCATGTGGGTAAACCTTTCCTTGTGAGGAAAAATATCATTCTTGCATCTGGACATGCCCCCAGGCCTCTGCTAGTGACATCTGGGGCCACCCTAGCCACCATCACCCACATTCTGAGCCGTTAGAGCAGGAGGAGGGGAAGCACATGAGTTCATGATGAGGTTGAGGCCCTGAGACCTGTTGAGATTCACAGGGTGCTGCCCAACCCCCAGGCTCTTTATCTTAAGCTTAGCTACTTTCAGTGGTTTTTTTTTTTTTTTTTTTTTTTTTTTTGGTTGCTTGCAGCTGACAGGGCCTCACTGCACTCCCTTTACATACTATATATTCTTTCCCCTTTGTGACGTCTTTGTTTGTTCCACAAACCCTCCCAGGTCTTCTCCTAGGGTGATGTCAACCAGGCCTTTTCTGCTCAAAGTGTGGTTCCTGGACAACCCCCAGCAGCACCACCTGGCATCTGGTCAGAAAAGCAGGATCTCAGGCCCCACTGCAGACCCAGGGAACCAGAATCCACATTCTAACGAGATCCTCAGGGGATGCGTGGGCACATGAAAGCTAGAGGAGCAAAGGCTGATGCCACATATTGCCTCACCTTGACAACGGTCTCTGTCATCTGTATTTGACTTTTCTCCCTAAAACGCATTTACCCCAGGGCAGCCAGAGTGGAGCATGTGCAGGGTGGCCCTGAGTAAGTTCGTTGATTCTACCTGGCCAGGCTGGAGCTCTGTTCCAGGGCCCCTCACTCCCAAAGGTAGGAGAATGTAAGCCAATCCTCAATTATTGCCTTGTTTTCTGGCCTCGCCGTGTCTTTTTTCTCCAAATGAGATCTGTCTGAAGAGCCAGGCATGACTGAAACTACTACACTTAACCTACTTAAATTAAAATCTTGAGTTTATCTGCTTAACTCTTTGATGTTTTCCTTCCTTTCTTATCACAGATTGCTCCCTCTGATCGATACCTGAAACCTGCCCCAGCATTTCAGCATTTCCTGCCTGGGGCTCAGATGCAACCCCTCTGCCCTGAGACCTCCAGTAGTTCTGCCCCCAACACAGCCTTGTGCAAAGGGGGCCATGGGGGCACTACTGCCGGCCCGTGTCCATCCCAGGGACATCATTTCTCCAGGCCCACTTTCCCCCAAGGATAGATCACTGGGTTGCAAATTGGTCTTTCCCACCTTGGAAGCCTTGTGGCTGGTGTCATGGAGGCACAGACCATGGTTGCAGGTTTCCATGCCTCCAAAGCAGATGCGAAACAAACTCTCTCTCCCCAATCCACTTCAAACTCATTTCATTCCTCTGTCCTTAATTCCCCACCCAGATATCTCTTCCCATCATTAACCCTCATAGAAATGTATGAGACGTGGATCCTGGGAATAACATGTTGACATCTGCCCTACATTGGGCTCTACCTTGGAGATCTCAGATTTAGAACGTTGCCCACCAGTGACATTCCCCACCCCACATTTCTCCAAATTATTACAATGACCAGTGGGGGGGTGTCAACATCTGTGTGGAGAGGTGGTGCTAGGTAAGAACATTTTCAAAAGCAACTACAGGCCAGTCAGTTCCCTCCTGGGTCAAGGTTGCTCACTTAACTTGCTATCAATTACTGGTTCTTAAATCAGGGTTGGTATTTCTTCTTCTAGTTCCCTTCCTGGAATGTTTGGTAAATACAAGGAACTATGGGATGAAAAGTCAAAAGCAGTCACCACTCCATCTACCACTGTTGGTCTCACCAGAGAAAGAATGTTGCTGTTTTCAGTGAAGTATATAACTTCAGAATAAAGAATAGTCCTGGGGCACCTGGGTGGCTCAGTAGGTTAAGCATCCGACTTCAGCTCAGGTCATGATCTTATGGTTCATGAGTTTGAGCCCTGCATGGGGCTCCACACTGGTGGTGCAGAGCCTGCTTGGGATTCTCGCTCTCTCCTCTCTCTCTGCACCTCCTCCACTCATGCCTTCTCTCTCTCTCAAAATAAAGAAACAAGGTTAAAATTTTTTTAATTAAAAGAAATAAAAACATTTGTCATTAGATTCAGGGCCCACTTGGATAATCCAGGGTGATCTCATCTCAAAATCCTTAATTACATCTGCAAAAACTCTTTTTCCAAATAAGGTCGCATTCACATGTTTTGGGAGTTAAGATGTAAACATATCTTTTGGGGGGCCACCATTTAACCCACCACACTACGTATCCAGCACAAATTCTTTTATTAGGAATAAGTAAGTACAGACACTTCGGGGGCAATGATGGGTGTTCTTGGGAACCCACAGAGCCAAGCGTTACCGAACTGGGGAGGCAACAGGGGAGCTGCAGGTGGTTGAAAGTCTGAGCAGACTCTGGTTTCACTGCCAGCCACTCAGCAGCAGCACCTACCACCACGGTGACGACTCCTTCCTTATCTCTGTCCCTATTCCTCCTGTCAGTGCCCATGAGCACCCCCCACCTGATTCCCTGAACTATTATTCATGGTGTCCCACAGCCTCTTCCATCTCAGAGTCTCTGCTGCCTCGCTGTTTATGTCACAGTTTGGGCTCCTCGACAGCCAGATTCTCAGACAGAGTTTGGTGTTTTGCAGGGTGTTTATTAAGATGTGCCCTTGGTGGGGTGCCTGGGTGGCTCATTCGGTTAAGCGTCTGCCTTCCACTCAGGTCATGATCTCGAGGTTCATGAGTTCAAGCCCCACATCAGGCTCTCTGACTCTCTGCTGTCTGTGCAAAGCCCACTTCAGATCCTCTGTACCCTCTCTCTCTGCCCCTACCCTACTTCCGCTCTCTCTCTCTTCCACCCTCTCTCTCTCAAAAACAAGTAAGTAAAAACTAAAAACAAGATGTGCTCTTGGGATCAAAACCTGTAAGAAGGAAGGAGAAGAAGCAGGGGCTGGCAGCAGCAGCTGAGCTGTGATTCTTGATCTAATCATAGCCTCGCCCGTAAGTCTATATTTATTCTACTTTTCTTGCAAAGGAAGTGGTCAAATCCTTTGCCCAAAACTCTGCCCACTGGAGGATTTTTCCTTGCCACTGTTTCCAAGACCATTCCTATGTGGGGCTGCAGTACAGCCACAATTTCCTTTCTGCTGGCACCCACATATCCTCTGACCTATATATGAATCAAGCTTAGTGTTTTCTTCCTCCGTTGGCTTGTCCAACAGGGACCTTCCCACCCTATGCAGGCTTAGCATGAGCTAAGAGAGGAGCATTGGTGCTGACAGACAACCTGTTCATGCAGCTTGCTTATTTTATGCCTCCCAGTCCTGTTCATGCTTGATCCCAGATGGACTGCTTCCATCTGATGATACAATGCCCTGGGCCTGCCCCAGGTGTGCAGGTGTGACTTGGTGTGTTTGACAGAACCCAATTCGTGAAGGCCAGTTGTGGCCACATGGCCATGGGATGTCCCATAATCAATCAATGTCTCTGCTAGGGCCCCACAGTGTGAAAAAGATTATTTTTCAAAAAACATACAATTCTTCACTGTAGATGGCATAGCCTTGCCCAGGACTCCAGGGGTTGCCATTATGATATTCTCATTGGGGCTTGCCACATGCACCTTTCCCCACCATGGATACCTCCAGTATCATAGCTTTTGCTGAAATGTCCCTAAAGGGGCTGCCAGTTGAGCCAACAGCATCCCCAGCCCCTGGGGTATGAGTCAATTGACAGGGCATCTCAGTGGTATATCAGTGTCCACCGTGGAGTGGTTTTCAGCTTCTGCCTCACAACCAGATCCTCACTCTCTCACTATGCTTCTTTTGTTCAAGGTCATGAAAGAGAATCAAACAGACTCAGTTAATCCAAATATCACAGGTAGATAGCCAGCTGTGGGTTAGGTTGGCTTTTGAGTGTCAGCTGTAGAGAAGGCATGCTGAGGTTTGACCCCCCTCATGCTCTCATCTGGACAATGGCGACATCACCACCTATTTGCTATAGCACTGTTGGGAAAAGTCAGTGAAATTACCTATATAGCATGGTTAGCATATAGCAGACATGAAATGAGCCTAAGCTTTTTCAATTTGTTCCTTCTCTTCCCCTCGAAAACAGGAACGCTTCATTCCAACTCATTTCCTTCCTTTCAGTGCAGTTCTACTCAACAAACACACACCGTGGCAACCAAGGTCTGTTGTATTGTCTACAGGTTTGCCTTAGCTGCTTTCATGATCACCCCAATGATGCCCATCTCCTGAATATTATATTCACGCAGTCCCATCCCACGCTGCAGCAAGGCTGGTCTGTCTGACTGATGGAAGAGAGCAGGAAATGGTGTGTCATTTCTGATATAATAGACACTGCGGTTTCCATCTTGGCTCACTCGTTCTCTCTCACTCTCTCTCCATCTCTCTCCTTATACACCTCCAACCCCCACCTTGATAGATCACTTTGGAGAAGCCAGCTGCCATGTTATGAACAGCCCTATGGAGAAGCCCGCATGACAAAGAGCTGAAGTTGTGCCAGCAAACATATGAACCAACTTCCAAGTGGATCCTATAACCCCAGTCCAGCCTTCAGATGAGTGTAGCCCCAGCCAACTGCTTAAGAGATCCTGAGCCAGAACCACACAACTAAGTTGCTCTCAAATTTCTGACTCATAGAAACTTTGAGACTATGTTCATTGCTTTAAGTTGCTAAACACAATAGATAATATCTATATTGTTTTCACCCTATTTCTTCTCTTCTAACCGAACCATTATTTTTTTAGGTCTCTAAGAGGATCTCTTGTGCTCAAGGAAGGTGGTTCTTTACTGCAACCCTTAAGAAGAACCTTCATTTTAAAAATAAAATAACGAAGAAGAAAAACGATTTCATAAAGCAGTTCTGGAAGTCTCCTTCTATTTGGGAAGTGATTAGCTTAAGGATGAGTATTTGCCCTGTTTTGACCCAAAACAAAAAGGATGGTCTGTGGAGGAGAGCTCCTCTTTACAAATAAAAAGATCAATTTACAAGGAGATGATCTTTTGCCTTTCTCTTTTTCCCCCTCCTTCCATCATTGAACTTGGACTTGAAGCCTGGAGCGTAGCTATCTTCCAACTGTAGAGCAACAGGAAAGAGGGAAAAGCCAAGAGAACCATTCACACACTGGCCCTGACATTACCAAGGTACTGGACCAACACTGGTATCCAGATTCATTCTGTATACATTCTGAAAAAAAAAAATATATATATATACATATATATATATATATATATATATATATATATATATTCTGATTTATTATGAAAACAAAAAAATTAAGCCATTGCAAACTAATACAACCCTAACTGAATAATATATTAAACTCCTACAACTTTTTGGGCACTGTGCAGGACACTGAGAACAGAACACCGAATAAACAGCCATGATCCTGCCTTTGTGAAGCCCAAAGTTTTGTTAAAGACAGATAATGAGCAAAAGGATGATGAACATTTCAAAGATTTGAAAAACAAAAAGCATAGCTGCTATGAGAAGCAGATAGCAGGGCTGTCTGGAGATTTAGGGAAGGCACCCTGAAGGAGGTTTCATTTAAACTGAGGGTGGGCAGGAGTTGTTTGGTGAGTGGGGGAAAGTGTTGGATAAGAGTCTCTGAGAAGAGACATTTGAGGAATTGGGAAGAGCAGGGAGTGGAGCCCAGAGAGGGAGAGGGGAAGAATGGGGAGTCAGGAGATGGAGATATGGTAGCAGCTCAGGTTCTGAGGGACTTTGGAACGACACTAGGAATTTGGAGCTTTATCTTATAGGCACTGAGAAGCTATGCGAATTTCAGGCAGAGATTAATATGATCAGATTTGATTTTTAAGCAGGTGGCTCAGGTTGCCATGCTGAGAATAAACTGGGGATGGGGACATCACTGAGCAGGCGATCGCCAGGAAGAAAATGATGCTGGTTGGGACTTTGATGGTGACAATGAAGAGAGAAGAGTGAGTAGATTTGTGGCATATTTAAAGGATAGAACCACAGTGTCTGGTGATGGTAGCCCCACATTTCTGGGAGGGGTGGCTATCAGCCAGGTGGATGGAAGGAGGGCAGCAAGTCTAGGAGAGACGCAGCCTCGGAGGGCAGTTGCTATTGGCCAGTGCTGAGCCCTACACATGGAAGATGGTCTTTCAGGACTTGTGGAAGGAATTGGCTTTCCTGGCAGGAGAAGCTGGTCTGACATCCTGTAGCTGGAGAATTTATGTTCTGAGACCTGATGATCCTACCTCCTCCCTGCCCATGCCCCTCAATGGACAATCTCGGTGGCTTTGCCCTGCACCACTCTTCCAAGGCCAGAAAAGCACCCAACGTACATTTCCTCACCAGCAGGGCATTCCGACCCCAAGATCGGGAACTGGAGATGAAACCCAAATCTCTGCCCTGAAACCACCTGCTGTTTTTCAAGGGTGGGCAAGGTGGTAAAGGAGATACCAGGAACTGAACCGTGTGGTTTGAAGTCATGAGGAAGATAAGGGCCCGTCAGCATTTCATCTGTGCAGAGACAGATAAAACAACCGCCCTCGAGTGCGGAGTTGCAGGAAAATCCCTGCCTGATAAGCTATGCTCCCTTCTGAACGATGGGTCTGTTTTTCCGGATAGAAGTGTGCAAAGCTAAGAGATTTCAGGCAATTACCGGTGGCAGGCAGTAATAGCTGCCCAAGAAGAGGGGTGTCCCCACCTCAGGCTGATTACAGTGACAGGGAAAGCAGGTTTGTTCTGAGGGACAACAAGGGAGTCAACAAGGGGGATGGGACCCATGCCTCTGGGCTGGGGCCTAGAAGCAGCAGGATTATGGGGGCCAGTTGGGGAGGGGCAGGACAAGGCAGGCCTCCATCTTGAGCTTAAAAAATTTTTTTTTAAGATTTTTTTTTAGAGCAATCTCAGGTTCGCATGAAGATTGGGAAAATACAGAGATTTACCATTACCCCCATACCCCACTCCCACCTCCTCTCCCCACTATCAACATCTTCCACCAGAGTGATACGCTTGTTACAACTGAGGAACGAACTTACAGTGACACATCATTATCACCCAGAGTCCACAGTTTACATTGGGGTTCACCCTTGGTGTTTTACATCCTACGGGTTTGAATAAATGTATAATGATATGCATCTGCTATTACTGTATCATAGAGAATAGTCTCCCTGCCCTAAAAATCCTCTGTGCTCCATATATCATCCCTCTCCCAACCCCTTGCAGCCACTGACCTTTTTACTGTCTCCATAGTTTGGTCTTTCTTTCTTTTTTTTTTTTTTTTGGAGAAGTTTTTATACCCCTTGTCTCCTTTTAATTTTGCCAGAATGTCCCATAGCTGGAGTCATACAGTATGTAAACTTTCCCAATGGGCTTGGCTCACTTAGTTTAAGTTTTCCCATGTCTTTTCATGCCTTGATAGGGCATTTCTTTCTAGAACTGAATGATATTCCATTTGTCTGGATTACCACAGTTTATTTATCCACTACTGAAGGACATCTTGGTTGCTCCCGAGTTTGGGCATTTATGAATAAAGCTGCCACAAACAACTGTTTGCAGGTTTCTGTATGAGCATACTTTTTTTTTTTTTTTTTTTTTTACTCCTTTAGAAGAAACCCTCAGACTGCTTGGTGAGCGGCTGCACCATTCTGCGTTCCCACCAACAATGAATGAGCATTCCTGTTGCTGCACAACCTCACCAGCATTTGGTGTTACCAGTGGTCTGGATTAGGGTCATTCTAATAGGTGCGTGGTAATACCTCATTGTTGTTTTAATTTGTGTTTCCCTGATGCTATATGATGCAGGCCATTTTTAATATGCTTCCTTGCCATTTGTATATCTTTGGTGAAGTCTGTTAAGGACTTTGACCCATTTTTAAAATCAGATTGTTCACTTGCTTACGGTTGAGTTTTAAGAATTCTTTAAATATTTTGGAGAACAGTCCTTTACCAGAGGTGTCTTTTGTAAGTACTTTCTCCCAGTCTGTGGCTTGTCTTCTCGTTCTCTTGACACTGTGTTTTGCAGAGCAGAAGTTTTTAATTTGAATGAAGTCCAGCTTTCAATTATTTCTTTCATGGATCATGCCTTTGGTGTACCTAAAAAGTCATCACCAAACCCAAGGTCATCTAGATTTTCTCCTATGTTAACTTACAGGACTTTCTTAGTTTTGCTTTTAACATCTAGGTCTATAATCTATTTTGACTTAATGTTTGTGAAGAGTGTAAGTGTAAGGTCTGTGTCTAGATGATTCTTCTTCTTCTCCTCCTCCTCCCCCTCCTCCTCCTCCTCCTAGAATGTAAATGTCCAGCCGTTCCAGCACTATTGGTTGAAAAGACTGTCTTTGCTTCGTTGTATTGCCTTTGTTCCTTGTCAAATATCTGTTGACTATATTTATGTGGGTTTTTTCTGGGCTCTCTATTCTATTCCATCAATCTATTTGAATATTTTTCCATTGATACCACACTATCCTGATTTCTGTAGCTTTCAAGAAGTCTTGAAATCAGCTACTGTCAGTACCTTAACTCGTTCTTCAATATTGTGTTGGCTATTCTGGGGTTTTTGTTTCTCCATGTAAACTTTAAAATCAGCTTATTGATATCTACAAAATAACATCCTGAGATTTTGATTGATATTGAATTGAATTCATAGATCAATTGAAAAGAATTGATACAGTGACAATATTGAGTCTTCCTATCCATGAACATAGAATATCTCTCTCCATTTGTTTAGTTATTATTTGATTTTGTTCATCAGAAGTTTGTAGTTTTCCTCATACAGATTCTATATATATTTTGTTAGATTTACACCTAAATATTCATTTTTATAGGTTCTAATGTAAATGGTACTATGTTTTTTATTTTAAATTCTACTAGTTCATTGCTAGTTATAGGAAAATGATTGACTTTTATATATTAACCTTGTATCCTGAAACCTGTTTAATCACTTATTTCCAGGAGATTAAAAAAATTCTTTCAGATTTTCTACATAGATGATCCTGCCATCTGCAAACAAAACAGTTTTATTTCTCCCCTCCCAATCTGTATACCATTTATTTCCTTTTCTTGTCTTATTGCATTACCTAGAACTTCCAGTACAATCTTGGAAAGGGGTAGTGAGCAGAGACATTCTTGCCTTGTACCTGAGAAACTTCAAGTTTCTCGTCATTAAGTATTATGTCAATGGTAGGTTTTTGTAGCTATTCTTTATAAAGTTGAGAATCATCTAGAGCTTTTTAGGAAAGGGACTCTGGCATGGAGAGGTATGTGGGAATTCAGCTACCAGGCATAAGTGGGCCCTTGCTCTCAAAAACAAGGCTAGACCCAGGGGTGAGAACAGAGTCTCAAGGAGGGTTAAGGAACAGCTGTGACCCTGTGAATCCCTCCTGTCTTATATCAGCTCTAGTCCTAGGGCTGATAATGGATCTGAGCCTCCAGCTGGGGAATGAGCTCCAGTGGCTCAGCCATGGGAAAGGAGGACCTAGGAACATTACTGAGAACTCTGTTCTGAGGGGTTGAAGGCCACACCCCAGGCAAGAATGCAAGGACCTCTGGGAGGCATCTCAGAGAGAGACCTAGACAGACAGATCCTCCTAGTGTGACTCAAGGCCTAAAACTGCCTCTGACTGAGCACAGTCTGAGGGTGGAGGTGCGGATAGAGGAACCAGAAGAGGTGGGTTTAGAGTGCTGGGTTCAGAGAAGGCAGGCTGGGATAAGAACTTGCACAGTCATGGTGAACCTAGAGCACTAGCCCTGGTTGGGGAAGCTGACAGAGAGATGAGAGGGAGCTTGAGGCCCACATGGCCCCTTTCTCCACCCTGGGAATTGCTACCCCACCTGACCGTTGCAGGGATTTGTCTGCAACTCATGGAGTTCTCAGACTCTGTTCTCAATTTCAAATGCATCTTCCTTGCATGAGATTTTCCTCCTCTCTAGACTGCTCCCCCCACTTCTTGTGTAACTGTTTCCTTTGAATTGACACATTCTTGAGTATGACAGAGGAAGTGGTGAACATGTGTCTTGGGGTGATTAGTATGTAAGTGGGGGTGCTGACTGGACACACGCATTCTCTCACACCGGACAGTCTCAAGTGACGAAGCAGGGAGAGGTCGGGATTTGGTGGGGAGGTAGATGAGGACAGCTGAGTAGTTTCAGTCTGTATGGGGTCAACAGCCCTGGGGTCCAGGGCCATCCATCAGCCCTTGTGTTCAAGGCAATCAGGGTCTCCCCCATCTGGGAGCTGCCCCAGAAACCTGACCCCAAGCATCGCTCCTTCCTTCTAGCCCAGTCTTCTCTGCAAGTGCTTCTTTTGTAGGTTCCTACTCCCTCTTCAGCCTCAGGGGTTCCTGTTTCCCCCACACCCACTAAGTCAGGATGCTTCAAAACTTCCATGATGACATTCTACATTCTTAAGATTTTTGTTTTCCTGATTGTAAGAGAAACATGGGTAATAATTCTGGTTCATTGAGGGAAGTCACAAAGGTTCCAGAACTTACATACACCCTGCCCTTACCCTGCACAGAATGGTCAGTGGTGCCCAGTGATGCTGATTCTGCTTTGATGGCCTTGGGGGAGAATTCCTGTTCTTTTGTTTCCATGAGGAGGAAACCCACTCACCTTAATGATTCTTGAGAGAGCAAGCTGCTAAGGAGGCTTTCCCTCCCCACTTGGCACTGAACTACGGAGAGTGGAAGAGGGGGCGGCTGTCTGGTGGTCCTAGGCTAGTTGGAACTGGTTACCACCTTCCCCAAGAGACCATTAGGGTAAGCCCAACACATCAACTTCCTGGGTCACCCCAGTCATTGCCAGAAGTCCAAGCCTTTATCTCAAAGGGCTCTGTATACTTCCTAATCATACGTCTGTCTGACCCCTCAGCTTTTCTAAACACCTCCCTGTATCCATGGGAACTCATGGTCTAGCAAAGGCCCACTGTCTCTTGGTCTCTTTGTTGACTGTTCTCTTTACTCTTGTTATGGGTTGGATTGCATCCCCTCAAAATTCATATGTTGGAGTCCTAACCCCCAGAACCTGAGAATGCGACCTCATTTGGAGATAGAATCCATACAGAGTTAGTAAAGTTAGACTGGGGTAATTATGGGTCAAATGGGCCTCTAATCCAATATGACTGGTGTCCTTATCAAAAGAGGAAATTTGGAGACAGACACGCATACAGAAAGCACCATTGTGAACATGAAACATGGCCTTCTGCAAGCCAAGAAGAAGAGAGAACAGACGCTTCCCTCACAGCCCTCAGAAAGAAGCAACCTTGTTGACACCTTGATTTTCAACTTCTGACCTCCAAAACTGAGACAATAAATTTTAGTTGGCTAAGCTGCCCATGCTGTGGTACTTTGTTGGGTCAGCCCCAGGGAACTACTATAGCTTGACCTCTGACTCGAACCTCTGACTCCTCCCCTGAGGACATGGTAGCTCTCTCCAGCGGGGGATGGTTTCTCCCCATTCCTTCCACAATCCCAGTTCATTTGAAGTTCATGACACAGAGTCTTCTGTGCCCTTCTGTGTTGCTGGCATCGCCAGTGCTTCAGTCAACCCCCGCCAATCACTGCTGACTCGAGCACGTGGCTCACTCCTGCCCCCACTGCCTCAGGTGGTCACCATTTCACAAGATGGAACCATCCACTCCTTGGCTCCCTGGCCATTCCTTCCTTTGGTGGCAGAGCTGTGACTCAGAGCCTGTTTCTTTCCACAACACTGCAGCCAACAGTTGAAGCACATGGATTCTGTAGTCACCAACTAGGGAGTTGATTTCTGGCCCTACCACCTAGAGCTCCGAGTCCTTGGACAAGTCTTTTAACCTCTCTGAGTGGGTTTCAGTGTTTGTCTATAAAGTGAAGGTGATACCCGTATCTATTTTACGGCGTTGTTTTGAAGACTAAATGAGAAGTGCAAATAAGGAGTGACATGGTACCTAATACACTCATAATATGTGCTATTTTTCATTGTTATTATTTCCTGGAAATAAGGGCAGTTGAGCACAGAGCACTTTGTAACCCAGGAGGATGGGAGCAGAACAAGAGAGGACAATCCATGGGATTGTCTACTTGATCACTTTGTATGTTAGTGGTAGACTTCGGTCTGGAATACTGACGCTCTAAGTGCCAGACAATGACTTCTAGGTCTTATACAGTAAATGTAATTAATATAATAATTATTCTAGATTATAGTAATTATAATCCAGAGACAGAGATTACACCAGTCATTTGACCTGAGAGATCTAAACATAAACAATTGTTAATTAAGCATCTGGCTTTATCTGGTTTCATCCTTGGATCACCCCTGACAGGGGAGAAGGCTAGCAGTCATGGTGCCTACCAGATGGCCTCCTTCTTCCCGGGACATAGGGACAAGTGGCACTGCTTCTGGGCTTTCCCAGGTGTCTTTCTACTTCAGGCTTCAGAAATGCTCTGTCCTGTTGTGAGACTTTGGTCTCTCCATCCCACATTGGTTTTGCTTTGGTATTCTCTGCCCTCCTCTTACCCAACACACACACACACACACAGACACACACTGATCTCCAAAGTTTCTATGATTTGGTCATGGGGATTCTAGGATTCCAACTGCCTAGGTGATAGAGGTTATAAAACTTAAAGATCTGCAAGAACAAACGTTGCTTCTCAAAGGCCCCAATTTCCAAGCAGGAAGGACCTAAGGCCCAAACCAAACATCCCAACTGGTGCTATTTGGGTCCAAGTGTACATTGTTTAAATGTCATATGGGTGAACAAGTCAATCTTGTCTTACAGGAAACTCATGAGTTCTCGTCAGTCATGGGAGGGAAAGCACATAGCTTGTAAAAACCCAGTTAACAATAATATCAGTGCCTCACCATGGTCCCTGGATGGTCTTTGTGTTCCCTTACAGGAACTGTTATGGGACAGGTTGGGCAGGGGGTGCTGGGAGAGTGTGATCTGGCCCCAGCGTCTGGGATTGCCTCCAGCTCCAGCCAGCTCTCCCTGTGCCCCTATTCCCTGCCTTGCCAGTCCCCGCCTCAAAAACTTTGTTTCTCGTTAAATTTCTTTTTAGGTGGTCTTTTTATTAGGTCTGCATTTATTTGGTGGCTGCTATGTGCCAAGCAAATGAACAAGATATATCTCCTTATTCTTTTTTTTTTTAATGTTCATTCATTTTTGAAAGATGGAGAGAGACAGAGCACGAGTGGGGCAGGAGCAGAGAGAGAGAGGGAGACACAGAATCTGAAGTAGGCTCAAGGCTCTGAGCTGTAAGCACAGAGCCTGATGCAGGCTACAAACCCCCAGACCAGACTGCAAGATCAAGACCTGAGCCAAAGTCGGAAGCTTAACTGACTGAGCCACCCAGGCACCCCAATATATCTCCTTATTCTCACAAAACCCTGTGACAAAGGAAGATACTATTATTATTAGCCCATTTCACAATGAGGAAACTGAGTCTCTGACCCAAGTTACCCAGCTAAGAAGTGATAGAGAGGGGACCCATGCTTTCGCCCACATACCACAGGGTCCCCCTCGCTTTCCTACTCTTCACAGAGGCCTCCAGGCGGAGAGCTGCCTCCCTTTCCTTTTTAGCATGAACTTCCCTTCCCCCACCCCCACGGTGCCCAGCAGCACCCGCCCTTCCTTCCTCTACTCCCATTCATCTTTGCCCCTAAAGACAAACCTCTAAGCCAAGGCCATGGTCAGGGTTTACTGCGCTTGCTTGCAGGGAAATGGAACATTGACCAGAACTGCAAAGGTGGAAAGTCCCAAAGTTTTCAGCTTGGGAAGAGCTTTGAATCCCTCCCAGACACCAGTGCTGACTTGGACTCCTGCCCGGCCTTTCTTCTCCAAGGCCAGCCTCCCCAGTCTACAGCCTCCCCCTGCCCTATCTTTCAGGAAAGCCTCCGCTCCGTCACACCTGTCAGCTGGAATGTGGAGGAAACATACTGTCGTTCAATATGTTCTTAGATGGCCTATTGCAGCCTTGGGCACTCCCTCTGGGAAATACTGGCATCATCCAACCATTGCAGAGAAGGGAAATACCATCCTCCCTCCTGACCCATCGGGAGCCAGGAAAAAAAGAACTGATCAGTGTCACGTAACATCTAAAAAGGTACAAAGTGACCCAAGGCAGGGAGGGAGTGAATGCTCTTAAAATAATTTAATTCACACAAGATGAAGCTTAAGTTCTGAAAGCTGCAGAATATGAACTTCCCATGGAAACCAATTTTTAAACTTTTAATCTAAATTATATCTTTAATGTCATACTTGATGCATAGATAAGAATATGTGTAATGTTTATGTAAGCTATAAAGTATAATATGACAAACAGCTGAGAATGCATTGCTCAAACCCAAGTACTAGAATGTAGTAACAGTCATTTGTATGTTTCTGTCTTCTTCCCTCCCAGAAGTAACCACTCTCCTGAATTTTGTGTTTGCTATTTGTGGTTCATAGGTTTTGAGCTTTATGAAAATAGAATCATATCTTTGGAGACTAGATTTCTTCTTTCAATTATGTTTCTGAACATCATTCACGTATTTAACGTGTGTTTCACCATGGTGTTGTAATTAATGGATGAAGCTACTGTTCTCTCTGGACTGGCGTTTGGGTTGTTTACATTTGTGGGGGTGGTTTGCAAAATCATCTTGCTTATGTCTCCTGATCACATGCAACAGATCCTTTTGGGATCACAAAGCACATGAATGTTCAATGTTACAAACTAATGGCAAACAGTTTTCCAAAGTGATCGGATTGATTTCCATTCCTCTTATTTCTACTCAGTGTCTTTTCATATATGTATTGACTATTTATTTTCTCTTTAGTGGAATACTTATTTATGTTTTTGCCCATTTTAAAATATACTTGTCTGTATTTTTCTTATCGATATGTGGGAAGTCTTTATATATTCTGAACACTAATCTTTTGTCAGTTATATGTCTTGCAAATGTTTTCTAGAATTTGGCTTAGGTTTTCCCTTGTGTTTTTGATGAGCAGAACTTCCTAAGTTTAATGTAGTCAAATGTATTAATATTTATTTATTTTTGTTCTGCTTAAGAAATCCTTCCCTACCCCAAGATTAGGTAAATAGTATCCTATATATCTTCTCAAAGTATTGCTTTTCCCTCTTATGATTTAATACATCAAGAATTGCCTTTTGGGATACTTTGAATTAGGGATTTAATCTCTTTTGTGTTGGGTTTCTATATGGTTGAGCAATTTGTCTATGCACCATTTCAAAATTTTGTTCCTGGTTTCCCCCACTGATTTGCAAAAGTACCTCTTTCACATATCAAATACCATATGTGCATGGTATTTCTGGGCTCTCTATTTTGTTCCACCGCTAAACTGTAAATTCCTGCACTAATATCACACTGTTTTACATTTCCATTGCTTTATAAGAAGTCTTGCTCTGTGGAGGGCATGTCTCATCACTTTATTCTTCTTCAGGAGTACATGGGCTAATACAAGTCCCTTACTTTTCTACATAAATTTTAGAATAAATTTATGAAACTTTAAACAAACCAACAAAAACAAACAAAATAATTATTGGAGTGTTTTTTCTAATTGCATTCAACCCATGAATATCTGTGGGTCAATGAGAAGAAATGACATCTTTGTACGCTATTAGCTTCCTATCCATGAACATGGGCTGTCTTTCCACTTATTTTAGTCTTTAATCTTTCAGTTGAGTTTTGTAATCTTATGCATACAGGTCTTGTATACCGTTAGATTTATTTCCAAGTAGCTGAAAGATTTGGTTGATGTTGTGAAATTCTTTTCAGATTGTTTATTGTTGATATGTAAAAAGGCAATTAACTTTAGTATTACTATAATCTACCACATAGATAAACTCTATTATCAGATCTAATAATTTGCCTATACATTTTATTGGGTTGTCTATAAAGACAATTATATCAAATGTGAATAATGACAGATATGCTTTTGCCATCCAGTCCTTATACTTTAATTTCTTTTTATTGCCCTACTGAGTTGGCTAAGACTTCTAGTGTTGCATAGATGGGCAGCAATGGGTGTTCTTGCCTTCTTTCTGTCTTTTGAAGAAACTGCTGCTAATATTCCAATATTTTCATATTAAGAATGATGTTTGCTGTAGGTTTTCTTGAAGACAGGCTTATGAGTTTAAGAAAGTCTCTTTATTCCCAGTATACTAAGAGTTGTGCAAATATGTGAATACTCGTGTGATTTAAATCGTGAATGGATCTCCAATAGTTTCAGTTTCTTTTTCCCACATCTGTTGGGGTGACCATACAGTTTTTGTCCATTAATGTTAGGCAGTGGTGAACATGTATAGAGATTTAAATGCTAGACCTCCTTCATATGCCTGACTTAAACCTAATGTAGCCATTTGTGTTCTCTTTTTTTTCTTTTTTGCACCCTGCTGAATTTCATTGCTAAAATGTTTATCTATATTCATATATGTGATTGGCTTATACTTTTTACTATTTGTACTATCTTTGTCTGTTTGGACACCAAGATAATTCTGGCTGCATAGATGAATGGGGAGGTATTTTATCTTTTATTTCCTGGAAGGTTTTTTTTTTTTTTTCCAAGTAGCATGATCTGCTCCTTGAATGTTTGGTAGAATTTGCCCATTAGCCTGGAGTATATACCTAGTGAGGCACAATACTTCTGCTTCAATTTATTTAACAGTTTTAAGGGAAAATTCAGGCTTCTAGTTCTCCTGAAAAAAATTTTTTTTGCCAAGATATACTATTCTAAGTATTTGTTTTGTCTAAAATTTAAAAATTAGGATTATGGTTTTTGATGGATTTCTGTACGTTTCTTTTAAATCTCTGTTTTATTTGTCATTGTGGTTCTTTTTTATTCCTAACAGTTTTCTTTTATCCCTTCTTTTGCTTTTTATCAGTCTTGCCAGTCTTTCCAAAGAACCCATTTTTAGAATCTTTTTTATCTTTTTTCCCCATCTTTTTTTTTTTTATCATATTTGCTGTTGCTGTTGACGTTGACTTCTGTGCTTATCTTTGTTATTTCTTCCTTTTCTCACAGTAATTCTGTTGTTCCTTTTTTAACTTCTGCTATTGGTAGCTTAGCTTATTAATTTCCAGGTATTTTTCTTTTTCTGCACTTTCTGTATTATTATATTTGACCATTAACATATTTTTAGAGCTCCACATATTTAGAAATTTAAAAACACACTTCTGAGTCACTGATAGCTCAAAGAATAGAATCATAGTTGAATTTAAAGAACATTTACAATTGAGTAACAATGGGGGTATTGAAACTTGGGGGTTATGGTAAAGTCACATTTTTATTTTTAAAAATTTTTTTTTTAAGCGTTTATTTATTTTTGAGACAGAGACAAAGCATGAACGGGGGAGGGTCAGAGAGAGGGAGACACAGAATCTGAAGCAGGGTCCAGGCTCTGAGCTGTCAGCACAGAGCCCGACGCGGGGCTCAAACTCACAGACCGCGAGATCATGACCTGAGCCGAAGTCGGCCGCTTAACCGACTGAGCCACCCAGGCGCCCCATAAAGTCACATTTTTAAAAACCAGAGCCATTTGGGGCTCCTTGTGCCAGTGAGCCAACAGGCAGAGAAAGGAGTCACTGTAATGAGTGGGGCTATTGATGCCTATTGCCTGAGGGGAGATTAAGTTGTTTCTACACAAAGGAGGTGATATCTGGAACTACAGTGATTCGTGTGTGTGCTTATATTATTTCCTTACCCTCTAGTCTTGGACAGTGGAATACTGAGGCAACTCAATAAAGACAAGACTTCCAAGAACTCAGATCCCATAGAATGAAGTGTTGGGTCATTCCACCAAATAAAGGCCCCTATCTGGCCAGTGTGCTGGCAGAGAGTAAGGGAACAATGAAATGAATAGTGGAAGGAAATAGTTTGAGCTACCAGTTTAGAACCTATGACCTATGACTGTAACAACCACATGTGTGTTATTTAAATCAACACCTCCCCCGCCCCATTTTATATAAAGAATACCTGTGTCAGTGAATGTTTTAGGTTTCAGTTGGGTGTATGTCTGTGTTGATATTGCCCTACAGTGATATTGTGGCTGATGAAACTTTCCACATTCCCCATCCAGGGGGCATGGAATTTTCACCTGGGTGAAGGAAAAGAGAGGCAAAATAGGTAGATTGTGCCAGACATCTTCATTTGCCCATTCCTCTCTACTCTGTGTTCTTCTCTACCCTGCTTTCTGCCCTAGGGACCTTACCTGAGTGGATG
Organism: Panthera pardus; assembly: GCF_024362965.1. Lineage (NCBI taxonomy): Eukaryota > Metazoa > Chordata > Mammalia > Carnivora > Felidae > Panthera > Panthera pardus. The sequence continues at coordinate 11,214,037 of NW_026526991.1, forward strand.
ATAATAGCCTAGTACTCTGGCTTCCAGGTAGTTCTGGCCATGGGGAAACACTCTTTCTGGGGGAGATCAGAGGGAGGGAGGGAGGAGGAAGAGGATAGGGTATTTATTTCTCTCATTCTTTCCCTGAAGGGTTACTGTGGGTTATGTCCACCAAGCAAAGGTCACTGTGCCTCTCAAGGTGGCCCTCTGCACACAACTCTCTCCTTCCAAGTTTTATAAACACTTCCTCATTTTATTCCTATGGACCCAGGAATGTAACAGGTCTGTAGTCCTATCTCCGGGATACTGAGCCATTCTTTCTAGTTTCCCACATGCCGCATCTACCTTTGCAAGTAGTTTCTTTATTAAACACTCCTTGGATCATCCTAATTTGAGGATGCCATCATTTTCCTATTGGATACTTGATGAGTCAGGAATAGGATTCTCAAATGAAGAAGCAGCATTGCAATTGATGCTCTTTTTAGTGAGTATCTGTTAACTTCGATTTCTTCCTAAGAAGTCTATTTCTAGTTGGGCAGTTTGCCATTTTACCTTCTACACGTTACTAATTGCAGAATGTTCAAGGCTATTCCCCGATCACAAATATTCACCACCTTGGCAAGGGGCATGATTTCATCTGTGTCCCTCATATCATCAGCACCTTCATGGTCACGGTCAACTCTTATCTGTATGTAACACCACTTCAGGAATTTCCCCATCACGCCAAGAATGAATGATAGATGAACCATAGAGTTTACCATTTCTTTGACATCATCTCCTCATTACTTCCATTTTAGGCTGATAAACTTCTTGTGCAGGTACGAAGTCTGATATTACTATCTTCTCATCAGTCACATAAAAAGTCTCCCAAGCCCTTATAGGCAGGTTCATTTTTCAAATACCGCTGTAGACAGCAGTTCTGTCGAGTGTCTGGGAATTGTTGATTTGTGATCATCATTGCAAGCACGGGCAACTGTGTAAATAACATTCTTAAGAGTAAATTCTTTTTAAGAAGTCATGGAGTCTTAGGCTCTGTGATTATAACAAGCGCACAGCACAGTCTGAAAACAAAAAGTGTTTATCTTTGCTCTAAAATTCTTTGTACTCGGGCACATCTCACTGGGGAGACATAAAAGCTGAAACAGTGGTTTTCGTGAGAAGCTCAGGAAGGAGGCGTGCAGAGCAGTTTTCCAGAAATGATGATAACATCTTATAATTCTTTTTTTCCAATCTAGAATGCCTGCAGTGAGTTTGCACCCCTGGTGCAAAGCCATTACTAGTCAATCAGAAAACAATTCTTTGGTTACCCCTGTTGCCTTGTTTGCATGATAATGAACAGCAAGTTGTATATACTTTTCCAAGATGGCACATGTTGGCTTTTTCCCGGTTAGTTCCAAAAGTATCCTGTGTGTACCTGCAGCCCTTTGCATACCAAGAAAAGTCCATAGGGTGTAACCAACTGGTGGGTCGTCATCAGTTTCCTCCCCACTGTCAACTGATCAAAGTTCAAAGTTCAAAGTGTCAAAGTTCCAGTCAGTTAATATCATAGCAACCCCCCTAATGCAGTTTTCAGCAGCTTGGGTATCAGCAAAAGTTTTTTTACCTCCGATTTTGACATTTTGGTACTTCAGTTAACATAAAGTCAAAACTAAAGGAAAAAAATCACACCTCCTCTCCAAAGCAACAAAGTATACCAGTGTGGCTGGTAAGCGTAGCTATCTGTTTAGGGTCAAGGGCTGTCACTAAATTTATGCAAAAAAAGACTGTGGGTCTGTAGAGACATCCCCTTCCCTGACACTAAGCTGTCTTTGGCTTGGCAATTGTCAGGAATATCTTCTTGTATACTTTTTGCTTTCGACATTTCCACATCCTTAGATTTTATGTGAGTCTCTCATGTGTATGACAGTTACATGGACTTAGTTTTTAAAAACTCTAATCTGACAATCTCTTAATTGGTGCATTGAGTCCATACACGTTTCAAGTATCAAAACGATGTATTTGGACAAGTGGCTTTTGAAATCTACCTCTTTTTTCCTCTTTCTTGTCTCGCCTTTTTTTTTTAAGGTTTTCTTTTTAAGTTATCTCCACACCCAACATGGGGCTTGAAGTCACAACCCCGAGATCAAGAGTCCCACGATCCCCTGACTGAGCCAGCCAGGCGCCCCATTTCTTGCCTCTTTTAAATTGATTTCCTTTTTTCTTATTCATTTTGATGTAAATGAAATACATACGTTCTCTTTCTAGTCTTTGGATAATTTTCATTGAAATTTTACCATGCACGCTTAATTTGGCAAAGCCTAATGTTAAACAAATTTTAACTCTGGTTATGGATAGTGTAAGCACCTTGGAACGCTTTAATTCCACCTCTCCCAGTACATGTATGATTATTATCATCCAGTATTTTAATTCTGTCCTTTTTTAACCATGGAAATGAGAAGTTATTATTCACTTATATTGAGAATATTTATTTGAATTTATATGCATGTGTATCTCAGGATTCCATCAGAGAAGCAGGACCACTAGGAAAAGGGTACGAGAGATTTACCTTGAGGATTTAATCTTCTTCAATCATGGGAGCTGGTTAAACCTTAAATTTGTTTTATTTTTAATTTTTTTAACGTTTATTCATTTTTGAGAGACAGAGAGAGACAGAGCATGAGAGGAAGAGGGGTAGAGAGAGGGAGACACAGAATCAGAAGCAGGCTCCAGGCTCTGAGCTGTCAGCACAGAGCCCAACGCAGGGCTCGAACTCACAAACCGCGAGATTGTGACCTGACGAATTCGGATGCCCAACCGAGAGAGTGAGCCAGGTGCCCCTGGTCAAACCTTCTATATGATGCTGCTGTATCTGTGTCCGGTCGAGTGATGAGGGCTGTCAAAGACAGAAGATGCATGTGCCGTGAGAGAAGCAAGGACAAACAGGAACCCAAAGAAACTGGTGCCCTGTGGCAGGGAGCTAAACACACACCCAGCCCGGGATCGAGAACCTGACACTGAGCATGTTACCAAGAAGCCTGCTGTCGTTTTCAGTGTTGTTCTTTTGTGGCCATTGCAACATTGTCTCACTGCTTCCGGGATCTTCTCTTTGACTTCTGTGTTCTGAATTTCCAAAGCGTGAAGCAGCACAGAAGGACCCGTGTGCATGAACTGCAGTGGCATCTCTGGACTAAAAAGAAGTTCCTGCTGCTTTGCGCTCCCCTTCTGAATCTCTTGCGCCACGTGTCTTAGGGGCCGCACCGTCTGGATCCACACGGGGAAGGACATTCTGGGAAACACGGTTTCAGCTTGGCTCAGTCAATGCAAGACGAATCCACGATACTTACCGCTGCTTTTGCTTATCATGTGTTCATGCAGCTCAGCCCGTCCCTCGAGGATCCGCTGTCTTCTTCCTGAGGAATGTACTTGAAAGATACTTTGAGGGGCGCCTGGGTGGCTCGGTCGGTAACGCGTCCAACTCTTGATCTTGGTTCAGGTCATGGTCTCGCGGTTCCTGGGTTCGAGCCCCGTGTTGGGCTCCGTGCTGATAGTGCAGAGCCTGCTTGGGTCTCTCTCTCTCTGTCTCTCTCTCTCTCTGCCCCTCCCCTGCTTGCTCTCTCTCTCTCTTTCCCAAAAATAAATAAAGATACTTGTATTTATTTTTAAAGTTTATTTATTTATTTATTTATTTATTTATTTATTTATTATTTGTTTAGTCCCCATCAGCTCAGGGGGCAGTGTTGTAGACTTTGTAGTCATCCTTCTGGGTGACATGTAGCTTCCAGGAAAAGAGATGCTTCTGGGAGGGGAGACCTCGGGCCTGTCTCACCATGAGCGCCACATCCTCATCTGAAAGCAGCCGAACGAGGTCCCCCTCGGCATCCCGGTAATTGAGGGCGATGTCCTCCCTCTGGAACTCCTGCCTGGGTGGGAATGGTCACGGTTAATAAGAGGTCCAGCGGCCTTAGGCCGAAGCGTAGGGACAGAGAGAGGGGGCTGACGGAGGTTTAAAGCCAGGATCTAAGAATCTGAAGGGGTCAGAGGTTGGCACAGGCCTTATCATCCATGGGGTCCAACCTCCCACTGCACAGATGGGGACACTGAGACCTACAGGGGAGAAGAGGCTTTCGCCACAAATTCGTGGCACGGCCTGAAGTGCCTTGTGTATAAATGTGAAGAGTTAAGAACCGACGTGAGGCCGAGGGGTGGGTTTGGCCGGGCACAGAGTAGAGAGCATAAAGCCCCCAAGAGCTGTGTGCCGCCGTGGAGGAAGGTCTCTTGAGGGACTGGGACTGTCTGACGTGGGGTGGACCTGGCTGGCGAAAGTGACAAGTGATGTAACCTTTAAAAAAATATTTTTAATGTTTATTTAGTTTTGAGAGAGAGAGAGACAGACAGACAGCAGAGCGTGAGCAGGGGAGGGGCAGAGAGAGAGAGGGAGACACAGAACAACCCGAAGCAGGCTCCAGGCTCCGAGCTGTCAGCACAGAGCCCGACGCGGGGCTCGAACTCACGTGATATAACCTTCCTATGGGAAATACGACAAAGGGATGGGAGACCTAACAGACTTGCCAACACCTTAATTCCGAAATTCCACCCCTAGACACTCATCCTGAGGGGACTATCGGGCAGATCACCAAACGCAAGAACCACAGCATGATTTGTGGGCGTAAGGAAGCGGGGGTAACATAAACAGCCGAGGAGGGGTGGCTGCATTCATTCTGGCGCACCCCCAGAATGACACCACGTGGCCAGCTAACGCCACATTTAGGGGGTGGCGATGTGCCCTGGAGACATCTGAATGCGCGCCTAATGATGAGCGGAGCGATGCTCGAGGTGATTCTGCTTCTTTATACCCTCCTGCCATTTCTGACGTTAATTACATGTATATGTGTATATATATATGTATATGTATATGTATATATGTATATGTATATATATGTATATGTATATATACATATATATGTATATGTATATATACATATATATGTGTATATGTATATATACATATATATGTATATGTATATATACATATATATGTGTATGTATATGTATATGTATATGTATATAAATACATATACATGTAATTAACAGGAATGACTCTCATGGTCGGGAGTCGACCGATGTTATTTCCATTCTGTAAAAGAAGGGTCCGTGGACACACTGGACCTTGGGAGGTGGTGGTCCTCTCTGCTGGCGGAGGCCCCAAGCCCCCAGGTCTTTTGCCAGCTGGCTCTAGCCGCAAATCCGCACTCACAGGCCGTGTGACCTCGTCTAAGGCCCCGTACGTCTCTGCGGACCCCCGCTCGGCTCTGTCATGGGGAGCTGACATCTGCCCTGCGGGGCTGGGCTGGGGCCGAAACAAGAAGGCAAAGCAGATGAACCTTAACACACTGCGTTTGCCCCTCTGTTCTCTCCTCCGGGGTCTCTGACGCCCCCCCCCCCCCGCCACCCCGTCCCCCTCCAGCCACTCACCTCATGAGCCGCAGCAAGTCCTTGAATAGCGGAGTGCTGCTGAGGTCTTCCTCCACCGCGATGTCCCTAAGGGGACAACAGGCAGTGGTGAGAGGGCATCAGGCCGGAAGAGGGACATGGGAACGAGGCTGGCGGGACCCCTCTGGGTCTTGGCATCCTGTTACTGAGTCATGGCTTATCTGGAGCCCCTGGAGGCTTTCAGTTGGGTGAGGGGAGAGTGCAATGCGGGGGGCTGGGGTGGCGGTGGGGAGGGGCAGGGAGGGTGGACAGGCCACGAACTTGGTGGTGCTGATGGTGTCCTCATAGTAGTAACAGCGGAGCCAGTTGGTGGGGTCGTCTTCCTCCGGGAAGTCCTTGAGGATCTTCACGAACGACTGTGGGAAGATGCCCGTGGCTCCCCGGACGGTGCCCTGAGGAGGGAAGAAGGGGCCGCCTTGACAGTGGGAAGGGAGACAGCAGCGCCCAACTTCGAGCCCCCTCCCCCCACCTGGCACCCTTGTGATTATGCAGACGAGGTCATATGCAAAGGTAGGAGAATAAGTGACCCAGGTCACCGTGCTGTTGACCCCAAGAAGACTTCTATTTCTGTCCCAGAATAGAACAATAGTCAAGATCTCGCTTCATCTGGAAAGCTGCTTTCACCTAATTCGGTCATTGGTTCACAGACGTCACCAGCACCAGCCAGGTGGCACACTCTGGGCACTCAAGATGGCGGGTTCGGGGCGCCTGGGTGGCTCCGTCGGTTGAGCGACCGACTTCGGCTCAGGTCATGGTCTCACGGTTCATGAGTTCAAGCCCAGCGTCGGGCTCTGTGCTGATGGCTCAGAACCTGGAGCCTGCTCTCTCTCTGCCCCTCCCCCACTCATGCTCTGTCTCTCTCTGTCTCAGAAATAAATAAACATCAAAAAAACTTAAAAAAAAGAATGGACGGCGGGTGCTTGCCCTCCCTCTGGGAGCCACATTATAATGGGGGGTGACAGTCAATGTGCAGGGACCTTGGTGAGCTCCACGCTGAGCCAATGGCCACGGGTGTTAAGGAGGAAAACAGAACAGAGGAGGGAGATTAAGGGGTGTGGCTCTCTTCGCTCATTCCTGCACCGAGCGCCTGCTCTAGATCAGACTTCCAGAACTCTCTCTCCGCCCAGGTTTCTCTCCTGAGCTCCAGGCCAAGACCCAGCCACTGCCACATGTTCTCTTAATCTTGACAAGCCTTTGGAAGAGACATCATCCACATCCCGTTTCACAGACATGTAAACTGAGGCTCCAAGTAGTCCCCCTCGCTCCTCCCCTGACCCTCCCCTTGACCTGAGGCCAGAAGTCAGCCAGCATACTCACACACAGAACTTTTCAGAAAACAGGAAGGCAACAGACATTTTCTGGGTCTGGAGAGTGGCCAGCAATGCCCAACAGCTGTAAGAGCCGCTGAGTCCCGAGACACGGCTCCAGGACGGGGGCTAAGATCAAAGCTGCCAAGTCGGCCAGATCAATGGTCCTTGCCCCTGTCTAGCTCCTGGACACCAGTGACCCTCCCCTCCCCCTCGAGAACTCCCGGGGCCCGTTCCACAATGTCCTTCAGACGCCCCCCGGCCTCAGGAGCCTCGACCAAAGGGAACTTTGTTTAAGGGCAGCAGGATCCAACCGGAATGGCCAGAAGCAGGCCAGGACCTCCCATCTCCATCCACCAATCATCCCTGGGGGGGCCCCACATGCCACCTGCGGGGACGAAGCAACAGTCAAGACGGACTCTGGCGTCAGAGTCTCATTTCACTTTCCCAGCAGCCCCGGCACCGGCCAGATGCCACACGTGGAGGCCCTCTGCGGGCCAAGCCCCGAACAGCTGCGCCTCGGCCGGCCCTCCCAGGACCGCTAGGAAGAAATTGCCAGCTCTCTCCATTTACGGAAAAGGAAACCACAGGGTTGAGCAAGGTTCCCAGGGACGCAAAGCTAGTTAAAAACAACTAGGAAAGGACACCAGGCAGGCCGACCCCGGAGCTTACGCTCTATATCACTCTCTCTTCTTGCCGCACGACGGTTAGGACAATTCCCCCAGACGACCCACTAGCGCGTCCCAGTGGCGGCTGATTTTGCAACCTCCCCCACCCCGAGCCAAATGTCTGGAGGGATCTGACTGTCATCTGCAGGGGTGCTGCCCGCATCTGGTGAGCGGAGGCCAAGGATGCGGCGGAACGCCCTGCAGGGCACAGGATGGCCCCACGCCAATCTGGCCCCAAATGTCAACAGCGCCACCGGGGAGAAACCCTGCGATAGACCAAGACAGTCGTCGGTTCAGTAGGTCAACCGACTGGCCTGGAGCAACTGTCCTTTGGGGTCAGAACCGAAGGCAGGTGTGGTCTCCGGGATCTTTTGTTGAGCTCACACACCTGCCTCCCCGTGGCGGTGTTCCTCGGGCTGCCTCCACCCAGCTGCTCGGACTTCCCGGGTGACCCTCAGACGGCATCTCTTCCCTGGGGCCTTCCCTGACCCTGTCTCCTCTGACCCCCGCCAGGAGACCCGAAACAACATCATCTCCAGCCTCACCCCCAACCTCACCTCCAGCCAGTCTTTATTGATCCGACTCAGAAGGATGATCACATCTCCAGCTTTGAAATTCAGCTCCAGTTTGCTGTTCCCAGTGAAGTCAAACAGGGCCTGGGAGAAGAGTGGAGTAAGGCGGGACGGAGGGAGCACTCCGTGAATCCCTACTACCGTGCTCCACACGCCTCAGGGTCCCAGTGAATGGTTGAGGAGACTGGCTCAAGGAGGATAAGTGACTTGTCTGAGACCACTCATTTGTTCATGGAGGAACCAGGATCAGAAGCCAGGTCTCTCTGACTCCAGAAGGTGCTCCTGGTGGGATGAGCGCAGACAGGCAAGCATCCAAACCCCCGGGGTTGAGCACCTTCCTCGGCCACCCAGTGTGGGCCCCAGTCCACACTGTTTCCACACGTGTGTCATCAGGGAGCTGTGAGCTCCTTGAGGGCAGGGCCTTGTGTGAGTCATTTCTGAGGCTTTAGTCCCCACCCCAGACCAGGGTGGGGCTGGTCTGGAGGAGGTCAGGAAAGCTTGCTGAATGGATGATGGATGGCCGCCTTCCCCTCATGCTCCCCATACCAGCTCCTGTCAGCTGGGCCGGGCGCCCTCGGGGCTAAGGCCGAATCCCCTCCTGCTCCCAGCACCCAGCCCCGTCCTAGGCACACAAAGGGCACCCAGAGTGGGGGCACAGTGGCCGAAGGTGGAGCCCAGAGGTGAGATGGGAGGCCTGGCCCCGGGGCCGGGGGGGTTACCTCTGCTCTCGGAGCGGCCATGCGGTCAAAGAGGGCGCCTGGTGGGGACTCACTCTTGCTGTGGAGAGAGAAGGGAGGCCTGTCAGCCCTCCTGGTTCTCTCAGGGCCTGGCTCCCTGCTTCTGTGCCCAGAGGAGCCCCTCATCAGGGGTGGGAAAGGCGGGGGAGGGGGAGGATGTCAAAAATGCAGCTACAATTGCTCCTCTGACCATCACACTCACTCCCTGGTTCCCGCTGTCGCTGGGGGGAGGGATTGTATCTCCTTTTGTGGGCCAGGAAACAGAGGCTCAGCAAGGAGGTGGGGAGGAAGACACACATTTGCTTAGTGCTCTAACTTACCAACGCTTTCACATCTGTTCTTCGTACTACTCCCCACCCCCAACCTCTAATTTTTCAACCAAGGAAAGGGGTTGGAGAGGTGCACTGCTCCAGGGCTCTGGGGGCAGGGCCACACGGCTCAGGTGACATTGAGACCATGCCTGCCTCCGTGCGTGGGGAGATGGCCAGGCACCAAGAGGACACTCAGAGATACCGGCCTAAGGAGGGAGGGAGGAGCTGGGAGGGAGGCCAGGGCTCAGGAGCCCTGTCCCTGGAATTCTTAGCAGCAGCAGAAGCCTGGCTTTCGAAACCCAGCCTTATTTCAGTGGCTTGGATTCTCCATGATTATTTCCTGGTGAGGAGGGGGCTGGAAGGGAGTAGCGGGCTGTTTGGAATCAGAGAGGGAGCAGCAGCGCCCCCCTGGGGACCAGTGTGATACACCAGGAGCTGCAACGGAGTGCGTGGGGGGGGGGCAGGGCATCCCAGGAAAGGCTCTGAGAAGATCTGCAGAGAGAGCAGCTCCTCCTTTCCCTCCCTCTCCTCACTCTCTCCAGGCACCCAGAGCCCTGCAGCATCCCCCATGGGTGCTGTGGCTCCAAACTCTCCCTGTCAGTGGTCCAGCCCCTGTCCTCCGGTCCGCCCTGTCACACACATCAAAATGCACCCGCCTCCTATCCCTCCAGGCCCTGCGCTTGGTTTTCCAGGCTCATCTAACCACCTGAACATCCTGGGGTGTTCAGGGATAGAACTGATCTCTGGTTCTTCTCTTCCTCCAGGGAAAAGAAGTACCTTTGCAGCAGGGGCATCTGGGGCAGAGATCCTGGTTAAGAGGAGGTGGCCCAGGGCTCTGGCCCAGAGAGCTCAGGGGCTGGTCACTTACACTTTCCGGGTGCGTGGCCGGAGCCTGCGCAGCGCCTGGGGTACCTGCTCCGCGTCATAGGATGACTGGTAGAAGAAGATCCGGACGTCCTCGTCCATCAGCACCCAGATGGGAAGGCTGAGGAGGCTCTGTGTTGGAGAGAGGAGACAGCACAGGTGGGTGGTCAGCAGAAAGGTCTGGACATCCCAGCCTATCTGCTCCATCCCCGTCCCCCACACTGGTCCCCGCCCCCCCTCTATTAACGCTGGCTCTGCCCAAGCACGGCAACAGGACACATTTCATTTCGTCCAAGACGTGTAACATCTCATAAGCTTTACTCCTGGGCTTGAGATCAGGAGGGGACCAGCTGGCTTGAGAACAGTTCATTCGGAAAGACCTTAAAGGCCTCCAGACACAACAATGGTGACGACAGGTACGATGACGTGGCGGTGACTGTCCAGGAACTGCGCTCAGTGCCACACCACATGGCTTCGCCCCATCTCATAAAAAGCCTGAAAGTTAGTGTCAGGGAGGTTAGGGGACCTGCCCAAGGCCCCCTGGCCTGGCAAGCGACAGAGCTGGGGCCCCCAGAGCCATCTGCCACCGACGCCCATCCTCGAGATGAAAATGAGACGATAGTGGGAGGAAGGATGCCTCAAATGACCCAAACCAACCACAGTTGGTGGCATTACAGCCTAAAAAATGCTTTCTGATACTTCATCTCATATCAGAGTTGGGGAAACTGAGGTTTGGAGAAGCAAAGTGCCCGACCCAGTTGGCAGAGCTGGGAAGGCGAGGAGTCGGGACTCTCACTCCATCTGATGCTGGGTACACTGGCCACAACGCAAAGGTCCTAAGGCTGTGAGGACGCAGAGGACCCAGAATCTGGCAGGGTCATCCCCCCCCCCTCAAGCTGGACAACGCATAGGTCCCCAGGAGCTCTGTGGTCAGCTTTGGGTGCCATGGCTCCAGAGGCACCCAGCCCCCTCCCGAGAATCCCATTGAGGCAGCAAGATGGGGAGGGGCCAGCAGGAACCAGGAACCAGGTTCCAGAGGAACCAGGACTGCAGAGCGTAGACAGGACACAGCTGTCACATGGGGAGGGCTGGGAGGCAGCCCAGAGATGGGTTTAAGGGTACAGACACTGAGCCAGGCCACCCCTGGGATCAAGTCCCACTCACCAGCTGGGTGACCCTGGCCAAGCGTGCCTCCATATGCTCATGCATAAAAGGCGGATGCTAATAGCACCTGCCTTGTGGGGGGATGGTGTAAGGATTAAAGAAGTGAACAGGTGCACAACGCTTACAACACGACCGGGCATCTAGCAAGAGCCCCATCAAAGTTGGACATGACCATCGCTGCTGTTACTTCTATCACAACGTAGCACGGAGGGCGAAAGCACAGCCCTGGCGTCCCAGAGACGTGAGTTCAAATCTCAGCCCTCCTCTCTGGCTGCTCTATGGCACCCGATGCGTGGCTCCACCTCTCGGTGCCTCCACTCCCCCGTCTGTAAATAGGGATAATAGCATCCAACTCACAAGTGACTGAGGGAGGTAAATCAGCCTGTTCGTCTACCCTACAAATGTATATCAAGAGCCTCCTGGCAAAGCGCCCCACAGCCTTCCAGGCAGGTGTCATTATCACATGATCCATATTCTCCACGCGGACAGTGGTGAGACAGCGGTGCAAGTTACAAGGAATCGGATTTTTCTAGTAACTGTCCAAGGAGATGAGCAGGGAAGAGTGGTAGTGAGCTCCCCAGCCCTGAACTGTAGCAGAGATTCCTGCACTGATGGGCCCCTGGGCTCTAAGGAACCAAATCACACAGAGATAGGCAGAGAGGGGACCCTCCAGCCCAGGTGTGCGACCAAGAGGCCCAGCTCCACAGCTTCATCCCTCCCCCCCCCAGAGCTCACCCCTCTCCTACCCTGCAGGAAGACAGGAGCCTCCAGCCACCCTGAGGGAGCAGGCGTCACAGCGCCCCCTTGAGGGGAGATGCCTCCGGTGCGGCAGCCGAGGGGCTTCCCACCCTCCCTCTTCTCTGCCCAGAGCCCAGGATTCCTGCAGCCACTGGAGAGGGCAGGGGTCACCTCCTCCTGCCTCCCACCTCCTCTGCGCTCCTCCTGCCGCTCACTCCGCTAGGAGTTATGATCTCTCACATTCTGGAAGCTCCCAACATCACTCCTCCCCCAGGAGACCAGAGAGCTGGAGGCACCGCCGCATTTCACAGGTGAGGAAACCCAAGCCCAGAGAGGATGAGTTACTTGGCCTAAATCACCCAAACGGTCAATGTCAGAGCGAAGACTGAAGACGCCTAGTTCCGTGCTCTTCAGCCATGAGAGCAGAAGAGGAGGGGGAGGCCTCACTGACTGTGAGGGGTCCTCTGTGCTAGGAGGAGGGCTCCCCTCTGGAGTTTCCTAAGGTTGCCATCAAGCCGTGGCTTGGATGCCTTTAGTGACAGGGTGCTCACTACCTCATGAGGAAACCCGCCGCTTTCTTGCACAGCCCTGATTGGTAGAAGGGCTTTCCTAACCAGCCTGGTCTCAGCCTTCAAGATGTTTCTTTCTCTTTGCTTCCATCTCCTAGGGATGCAGACAATTTAAAGGTTGGGGAGTATCCAAGGGCACCTCGGCAAGGCTCATGAATGCAGCTAACACAAGCCCGTGCCTTGGCAAGGGAGGGCCTTTCTCCAGTTCATACAAAGGGGTCATGTGAGAGAGCTGGGGCCCCGTCCCTCACGCCTCCGTTACACAGGCCACGGTTCTGTGCTTTTGTGACCCACCTCTCCGTGTCCCCCACTGGGCAGCAGGTACCTCGGGGGCACACACTCGATCCTATTCAGCTCGCTATCAGGACACTTGGCACAGACATCAGATTGGTCGATTCACAGTGCGGTTCCTGTACCTTCTCCACTGCCTCTGCCCCACCCCCTGGAGCTCTGAGAACACAACCTATATCTCCCCCCAGGCCAGGCCTTTAAGGATTGAAGATGGGGGCCATTGGAGCAGGAGAAGCAACCCCACAGCTGTGCTCAGGGATGGTACATGGGCTACTTCCCTCTCTGTGCCCTTCCGGATGCTCTCCTAGGTGCCCTCCCTGATACCCTCCCAGGTGCCTTCCCAGATGCCCTCCCAGGTGCCCTCCCTGATGCCCTCCCAGGTGCCCTCCCTGATGCCCTCCCAGGTGTCCTCCCTGATACCCTCCGAGGTGCCTTCCCAGATGCCCTCCCAGGTGCCCTTCCAGATGCCCTCCCAGGTCCTCCCAGGTGCCCTCCCAGATGCTCTCTCAGGTGCCCTCCCAGGTGCCCTCCCTGATGCCCTCCCAGGTGCCCTCCCTGATGCCCTCACAGGTGCCCTCCCTGATACCCTCCGAGGTGCCTTCCCAGATCCCTCCCAGGTGCCCTTCCAGATGCCCTCCCAGGTCCTCCCAGGTGCCCTCCCAGATGCTCTCTCAGGTGCCCTCCCAGGTGCCCTCCCTGATGCCCTCCCAGGTGCCCTCCCTGATGCCCTCCCAGGTGCCCTCCCTGATGCCCTCCCCGGTGTCCTCCCTGATACCCTCCGAGGTGCCTTCCCAGATGCCCTCCCAGGTGCCCTTCCAGATGCCCTCCCAGGTCCTCCCAGGTGCCCTCCCAGATGCTCCCTCAGGTGCCCTCCCTGATTCCCTCCCTGATACTCTCCCAGGTGCCCTTCCTGATGCCCTCACAGGTGCCCTCCCTGATACCCTCCCATGTGCCCTCCCTGATACCCTCCTAGGTGCCCTCCCAGGTGCCCTCCCAGGTGCCCTTCCAGATGCCCTCCCAGGTCCTCCCAGGTGCCCTCCCAGATGCTCTCTCAGGTGCCCTCTCAGGTGCCCTCCCTGATTCCCTCCCTGATACTCTCCCAGGTGCCCTTCCTGATGCCTTCCCAGGTGCCCTCCCTGATGCCCTCCCCGGTGTCCTCCCTGATACCCTCCGAGGTGCCTTCCCAGATGCCCTCCCAGGTGCCCTTCCAGATGCCCTTCCAGGTCCTCCCAGGTGCCCTCCCAGATGCTCTCTCAGGTGCCCTCCCAGGTGCCCTCCCTGATGCCCTCCCAGGTGCCCTCCCTGATGCCCTCCCAGGTGTCCTCCCTGATACCCTCCGAGGTGCCTTCCCAGATGCCCTCCCAGGTGCCCTCCCTGATGCTCTCCCAGGTGCCCTCCCTGATACCCTCCTAGGTGCCCTCCCAGGTGCCCTCCCAGGTGCCCTTCCAGATGCCCTCCCAGGTCCTCCCAGGTGCCCTCCCAGATGCTCTCTCAGGTGCCCTCTCAGGTGCCCTCCCTGATTCCCTCCCTGATACTCTCCCAGGTGCCCTTCCTGATGCCCTCCCAGGTGCCCTCCCTGATGCCCTCCCCGGTGTCCTCCCTGATACCCTCCGAGGTGCCTTCCCAGATGCCCTCCCAGGTGCCCTTCCAGATGCCCTCCCAGGTCCTCCCAGGTGCCCTCCCAGATGCTCTCTCAGGTGCCCTCCCAGGTGCCCTCCCTGATGCCCTCCCAGGTGTCCTCCCTGATACCCTCCGAGGTGCCTTCCCAGATGCCCTCCCAGGTGCCCTCCCTGATGCTCTCCCAGGTGCCCTCCCTGATACCCTCCCATGTGCCCTCCCTGATACCCTCCTAGGTGCCCTCCCAGGTGCCCTTCCAGATGCCCTCCCAGGTGCCCTCCCTGATGCCCTCCCAGGTGCCCAGGCGGCACGGCCCCACGGTTACCTTCATGTAGGCGTTGAGGGCAGGAATCCGCATCTCAGCGATCTCCTGTTTCACACCCATGTACACTTTAGCTGAGGAAGTGCAAAGAGCTGTCCTGGGAGCCTGGCCCGAGCACATGGTCTCTGGGCCCCGAGCTGCACCGCCCCCCCCCCCCCCGAGACCAGGAACCCTCCCCACTGTCTCAGCGGCGCTCAAGAGGCCCCTCCAGTCCACACCGCCTTTCAGCTTGCTTTCAGCTGGGTTGCACTGTTTCCAGCTGATATTTTACTTGTTTCTTTACTGCCTGTTCCTACACACACACACACACACACACACACACACACACACACAATTCCTGGCTCCAAGAGAAGGGGAACTTTGCTTAGTTCTCAACTGGATCCCACGACCTAACACAGGGGTCCTCAACCCAGGCTACACATCGAAGTCACCCGAGGAGCATTTAAGAATCTCACTGTCATAGGACTCACCCGGGATTATTAAATCAGGGGCTCCGGGGGTGGGACTTGGGCATCAAAATTCTTGAACTTTTAGGGGGCTCCTAAGATGCCAATGAGGCCCAAATCAATCAATATTTGTTGGGTAGATGAAGGGGTCTTTCCTCAAAAGCAAGGCAGCGTGTTTAGGGGGATCGGGAAACAGATGATGGCTGACCCAAGACACATGTCCTCTCCAGGCGCCTTAGGCGGGCCCCCCCCCCCGGTAGAACCGTCTACCGGAAGAACTCCCACCGGAAGGTGAATGTCTGGCTCCTGCCACCCGTGAGATGGGCAGGAGCTGGTGTCCAGCTAGTAGTAGGGGGACAGTGACTGAGGTCTGGGGTCGGGAGGCGGCTGGGACTCAGCAGCAAGAAGGGAGCAGTTAAGGTCAGAGTTCAGATTACCTGGTTCGGGGGAGGGTGTCTGGAGGGGAGATGGCACCGCACAGAAGGCCCACCTTTCAAGGGGCAGCAGGGGGGACAGATTCTGTAAGGAGCTGGAGGAGCAGGGGTGAGGCTGGAAGTGAACTGGGAGAAGGCGAGAGTACCAGGAGGCCACGGATATGCTGTCAGGGGAAAGCCACACACAGAGAGGGGGACAAAGCGTGCTGGAGCCTGGGGGGGGGGGGGGGCGGGAGCAGGAGGGTCCCTGTCCCTGGCAGCCCCAGAGAAGTGATGGGCCAGGCGTGAGCAGAACTGGCTCTGAAGGAGGAAGAGAGAAGCCGGGGGGCCCCTGGGGGACAGCACCTGGCACCCTACACCCCTGCAGGGCTCAAGAGGGCAGGTGCTCCGTGGCCGGAGATTTGCGCCTGTCCGGGGTGCGGGGTACGCAGCCGGAGCCGGGAAGAAAGGCCAGGAGGCGAGGGGGGAGGGGACTGTCCAGAAACAGCGATGAGGTGCCCACGGCCTCCGGCCTCCGGGAGGAGAGGGGAGGAGGAGGGAGCGGAAGCTCCGGGAAACCGGCCCCAGAAGGGGCCTGCGGTCAGAGGGCAGCTCTCGGACCGGGGGAGAGGGGGCGCTCGCGAGTCCGTGGGATGGACAAGGCGGGGATGGCTGAAACAGGGTGGCCGCGAAGTCATCGGAGCACAGGAGGGCGAGGGCCGTGAGGCCGGAGGGGGCAGCCCGCGACTGCCGGGAGGGGCCTCGGACTGAAGGGTTTGCGTGGGGGCTAAATGGAGCTGGAGGGATCGGCGGCGGGTGGCGGCTGTGTCGCGGGGCCGGGCTCCCAGCTCCGCAGCCAGGGGCCTACCCGGAAGTGTGGGCAGGCTGCAGGTGAACGGGCTGGTCTTGTTCTCGGGCCCAAAGCGCTCCTCCAGCTTGCTCTGCAAGGCGTAGAACTGGCGGTAGCGGCGGTAGATGAGATACTTGGATCCTCCTTTAGTCTTCACCTCGATGACAAAAACCTGGAGAGGACACAGGCCAGGGTGGAGGGCGGCCAGGGCCAGACTGGGGGGAAGGGGGGCGGGGTTCGAAGGTGCTAGGATCAGAGCAGCGTTGCTCAACCTCGGTATCACACTGGGGGCCACCCTTCTCTGGGGGGGGGGGGGCTGTGCTGTGCACCCCAGGGTGCTGAGAGGCCTCTCTGGGCTCCGTCCCGCCGGTGACACTCCCCGCCCCCCACAAGTGGTAATCATCAAAAATGTCTCCAGGTATTTACTACCAGGGGCCCCCGGGTGGCTCGGTCGGTTAAGCGATCGACTCTGGGTTTCGGCTCAGGTCACGATCTCAAGGTTTGTGGGATCGAGCCCCGTCCCCGGCTTTGCGCGGACAGCGAGGAGCCTGCTTGGGATTCTCTCTGTCCCTCTCTTTCTCTCTGCTCCTCCCCTGCTCGCGTGTGCGCACGTGATTTCTCTCCCCTTCTCTCTCTCTCTCTCTCTGTGTATGTTTCTCTCTCAAAGTAAATAAACTTGAAAAAAAAAAAAACTAGTCTTACAAAAAGACATTTACTACCAAATGTCCCCTGGAGGCAAATCACCCTGTTGCAAAGCCCAGGGCTAGAAGTTAAGGGATGAGAGTTGGAGGTTTAGAGGTCAGAGGCCGAAGGTCAGGGTCTCTCTTACAAAGTAGCTGGTGAAGCCCCTCTTCTCCTCGATGTCGGCAATGTTGGCCGAGACGGCTACGTCATCGGGAAGCTGTTCAAAGTCGCTGAGGGAGGCGGGAGGGAAAGAAAGCCTGGTTACCACCTGCAGCCCGCCGGCCCGTCGCCTGTGTCAACACCCCTTCCGGGACCTGACCTTGAGAGTGAACCCGTTTGGAGAGGGGACCATATGCCAGCAGCCGTATCATAGTCTAGCAAATTGCTCTGTGGCTGCGCTATTCATCCAGGAGCCGCACATCGAGTCACGTCCTCCGGGTCTAGGCCCCGGGTCACGGGAGTAAACAAAGTCAGCACGTGTCCCACAGGGAGAATGGTTCATCCTGCCCAGCCTGGGGAGGAGGTGACGTTTGAGCCAGGTCCAGAAGGTCGTTGAAGAGAAGGTCGAAGGGGAATCCACCAGGGGAGGGCCTTCCAGGCAGTGGGAACAGCATATGCGAAGGTTTCAAGGCCCGAGGAGTGGGCTCGGGACTTCTGTGGGTGGAGTCAGCTGTGTGGAGAGGAAAAGGACAGAGGCCGGAGGGACAGAGCACCACTGTGAGGCCCTGCAGTGCCTCGGTGCAATGGAGAGACGATGGCGACAGAGCCAGACAGCGGGGACAGGCAGAAAGAACAGTCGCAGAGACACGACCCTCGGCAGACGCTGTCTCATTGCTGTGTCCCTTGCTTCCTCCTGCTAATCAAGCCCCAATTCTTTAGGGTGGCGGTGGGCCTGGCCTCAAGGTGACAGACCATGATTGGTCTGAGCCGCACCTCATAACCTCCTTCCTATTTTCCCAGCCGCCCTTGCAGCTGAGACCAGCCACGGGACCATTTCTGGCCAATGAGACCTAAGAGAAAATCTGGGGCAGGGGCCTCTCAGAGAGCTTTCACTTTCCTGATCCAGAGGAAGGGACGGGCCGGCAGGGATTCCTCTCCTTTCCCCTTCGGCCTGCCCTAAACACAGATGTGCCGTGGGGACCCACAGCAGCCATATTGCATCCATGAGGCAGAGACCCGAGGAGACCAAAGGAATTCTGGGATGCTGGTGCTGGGTCACCGAGCAGCTGTGGCCTACCTCTGGTCGTCTTGTCATGTGAAAAAAAATAAGCCCCTGTGTGTTTAAGCTACCCTCAGTTTCTCTGTGCCCAGCAGCCTCATACATTTCTAACAGACACACTACCAACTCGTGAGTCATTCCTGGCATACGGCCAGCAGGGTTTGGGGACTATTTGGATGCAGAGGTGAATGAAAGGGCAGGGTCAAGAGTGATGCCCACGTGTCACCCATATTCTGACGAGGATGAGTGGGAGGGGAGCAGGGTTGCTGGACTCAGTTCCGGGCACGCTAACGCGGGACTCTCTTGGGCTCCCAGGTCAAGGTCTGGCAAGAGCCGCTGTGGTTCCGGAGCTCAGAGGGCTTGAGCGTGGGTCTCTCTCTGCTGCAGCGGGAGAGGTTAAGAACCGCGTGCCCGTGACTCGCGGTAAAGATCCCCCTGGAAGAGCAAACCGTGAGCAGAGGGGGCCGAGAGGGACGTTGGAGGAAGAGAAAACAGCCAGCCAAGGGGACAGAGAAAGCAGCCAGGGGTCACAGAGTTCAGAGCAGCTGGGAGACAGGGTGGGAGTGGGGGCGGGGCGACCACTTCCGACGCCCTCAGAGGAGGTCAGTTTCTCAGTCTGCACACCCAGTCGCAGCTGCTGCTGGTCCCCATGGGGCCTGGGCTGCGTGGGACCTCCGGCTACCTCGGGACGCTGGTGGCTGCCATCGGGGATGGGGGGGGTGACTCAGGGTGACAATGGGCAGGCAGAGGAAATCCCCACCACTCTCTGAGCAGCTCAGTGACCACTGGCAGCCCCTCCCCCCCACTCACTTTCCACACATGCTCCCCCCCCCCCGCCCCCGCGGCCAACACCCTTGGGAGAAGCTGCTTCCTCCACTTTCTCCCTTGAGGCTGTGTGCTTCACGGGTAATTCATCTGCAATGCAATGGCAGGGGGACAGGAAGGAACCAGAGCGTAGAAATGGCTCTGGGCAGCGAATCGGGAAGGTTGGGTAACAGTTACTACACTTAACTGTTTCCTGAGCGTGTGCTACGCGCCAGATGCTCTCCTGACACCTTTTTACAGACAGGGAAACTGAGGCACACACAGAGGCTACGGAACCTGCCCAAGGAAATCGAGAGGCTGGGATTTGAGCCTAAGCGGTGTGGCTCTAGAATTCTGTTCCCAAACGCCGCCACCCTGCCCCTCATTTGCTGCCCCCGCAGCTCGCTGCAGGCACTTCGATAAATCCCAGCCCTCCTCCCAGCCTCAGTTTCCCCGTCTGAGGTACTAATCACAACAACAGCATCAGCAACGATAATAACAGCACATCCTTGTCGGCACCTAGGGGAGCTCAGACACTGTCCTAAGCACGTTAGGACGTGGCTTCTGGCTTCTGGGTCTCATGGACCCAGAGTTGGACGCGGAACGAATGATGATGTCATTTCAATGGTCAGAGAGGCCGGGAAGGAAAAGCACTCGGTGTTTTGAGCTGTAACAGAGCCGGCCATTATTATAGTCCCTCCGAGAATCGGCAGGGAAGCAGGCAAGAGAGCTTGGCAAGCAGGTACTTCGAAGATGGGACTTACGTCCACCAGAGAGAAGAGCAGGGCGCTCTACCCGTCGGAGGGCTCGGCTCGCGCAGACCGAGGGTAGTCAGGGAGGGCTTCCCAGAAGAAGTGGGGCTGCGCCAGCGGGAGACGAAGACCACAGGCAAGCTACAGGACCACAGGCAAGGGAAACTGAGTGCAAAGGCTCTAGGCAGGCAGGAGGGGGCAAGTTCAAGGAACTTCGGGGCAAGGGGCAGTTTGAGCACCGTTGGAACGCACAGCGAGAGGCAGAAAGGAAGGAGAGACGGAGCGAGGGAGACAGGCAGGGCCCATCACGAAGGCCCTGTGCCTTGCGCTGGGGGCGGGGCGGTGGGGGCGAGGAAGGGGTTACACTGGGACAGCATGGGCATCAGAGCGGGAAGGCGCGGGGGGGAAGGTGACCCCCGAGTCCCTGCTCGGCCATTGCCAGCGGAGACCTTGGGAAGACTCCCCTCTGTGCCTGGGCTCCTTCCTCCCTCTGTTAAACAGGGACCCCTGGAGGGTCAGGAGGTCTCATCTGTGACGAGCCCAGCCTGAGAGTCCCCACGAAAGCAGGGACCCTACTCGCTGCTGCACAGGGCCGCTCCCGTGTCTGTGTTTTAGCAAGTGCCCTGGGGGTCAGCATGGGAGTGACCCTACTGTGTGCAGGGGGCTGAGCCAGGAAGCTGTGCACCAGGGCAGAGTTGGGGGGCGGGGAGCAGCGATCCTGACTGGGAGTCACCTTAGAAAACCTGCTCCCCCGGAGACCTCAGCCGGGACCCCTCAGAGCTGAAGTCAACCCAGGGCCTTCTGGGGCCGGGGGATGCTCTGGGTTCATACGCACTCGTGTCGTTCGCGAAAAGTCCACTTTGGATCCCGGATGGGAGGGGGCTGAGGCCTGGACAGACCTTCAGGGGGCAGCTAGCTCGGGTTTTGTGGCTCCCGCACTCAGGAAGTGGTTAAAACATGTTTGTTGGGACCCATCTCACTACCCCAAGGCAGTCCTCTCCAACTTTGGATGTCTCAGGTCTTAGAAAGCCCGGCTGTACCCTTGCTTTCCCTTCGTGTCCTCTGCTCTGGCCTCAGGCACAGCACGTCCAGGGCATCCGAGGGGCAGGGAGGCCCAGGACCTGGCTCCATGGCCCCGAGAAGGGAGGGAGGCAGGCGCCCCTTCGTCCTCTGGGGAGGGTAAGGGTGGCTGGACAGAAACAGAGGATGGGAGGAAGGGAGCACAGTCTGGGGGGACCAGCTCTTTGGGGGGCGTCCTGTCTTCTGACACACGTACCCCAAGAAACAGGAAGTGCCACGAGCTTCACGCTGCAGCCACTTCCTGTGTGTTCAGCTTCCTCTCCAGTGAGAGCCGTGGAGGAAGAATCTGGAATCCGGTGGGAAAACCCAGCCCTTGCACCACCCTCCAAGCCCTTGCTTCTGCGACCCCTCCTTCAGCGCACACACAGACAAGCTTTCTTCTGACCTTCAGCCTTTGGAAATTCCACCTGTAACCCCAGACGCCGCCGTGGACCCTTTGCTGCCCGCTTGGACCCCAAATAAGCCCGCCCCATCACCGCCACCCAGCGTGCTTTTTTTCTGATGTCACCTGCTGCTCCCATCGAGGGCAGGAGCCACGCCCTGTGTCCTCGGGTCCCCCACAGCTCAGAGCACAGGCTTGCTGAGAGATGAAGCTAAGCCCTGATGAGGCCGGGTTCCATGTGACCCTGAGTAAGTACTTTATCCTCCTTAGTCCTCACCTTTTCTCATCTGTGCAATGACAGCACCCGGACCCGAAGGATCCCGGGACATTCTCCAGCTCAAAGGTGGTACATGCTGGGGATAGGGCAGTGACCAGGGGACAAATACTGTCACGGAGCCTGCTTCTAATGGGGATGCCAGGGAGACAGAAGCAAATGAGTGAGTGTAGAATGTCCTGCAAGCAGTTTAAGGACCGTGCGGAAAAAGGAAACCAGGCCGGCGGTCCGAGAGCAACGAGGGGGCTGTCAGAGAAGGCTTCTGGCATTTGAGCCAGGCCCTGGGTAAAGAGGAAGAAGCCAGATTCTGTGATTCTGTTTGAACAGAAGATGAAAAGCCATGCAAAGCAGTGAGCCCGGCCTGGGCCCCAGGACACCTGATCCTGTCCAGATGCGACACTCCTGTGTGACCCTGGGAAAGTCACTTCCCCTCTCTGGGCCTCGGCGTCTTCATCTGCGCCTGAGGGAAGTGAGCAAAAACTGGAAGGTTCCTTGAAAAACACTTCTAAGAATCTGCGTGGCCGAGCACTTGGGTTCTGACTCAGTTTCAGCCTCCTAACTTTTGACCTTGGTAATAAAGGGCTGCAGGAGGGTCCGCCTCTGTCCCCCAAGGCCTGCGAGGAACAGCGAGGAGGCCCGGGGAGGGCTCTGCCCCTGCACTCACCTCTCAGCCCGCAGCTGCTGGGCCACGGCCATGGCCGCCAGTGTTCCCGGGGCGTGAGTGGCAAGGGTCTCTCACCCAGGCAGGCCCAGGCCGCGTTCACCTCTCTCGCCTCTAGCCACCCTGCGTCTCTGCTGTGGTCCCAGGCGGTCCCAGGAGACGGCCCTGGGGAGGCCTCGCCCCTGCTTCTGTCACTTAGAAGAGGCTCCGCCTCTGGGCTCTCTAGGTCTGGCCTGGGGCCCACACTTCCTCTTCCCCGCCCCATAGCTTCACTGCAGTTGGGGAAGTGCCCACCCTTGGATGCTGCGTTCGCAGGAATCCACTGACTCTGGGGCTTTGAGAACTTCCTTGATAGGATTTCTTGGTGCCAGGCCTCCATGGGGCACCGGAGCGCTCCCTTCCATCAGAGACAGGGTCCCGGTGGTGACTCAACCACCAAGGGGCCTCATGAACTTGGAGAGTGACTTCTCCTCCTCTGGCGCGTCACGCCCAACCCTCTCACCTTCACTGCCAACCCTTTGCCCAAACTATTCCTTAGGCCTGGGATGCTGGCTTCCACCTTGCCTGCCATCCCTCAGGCCCAGGGCAAATGCCACCCCCTCCAGGAAGCCTCCCTGGGTTCCCCCGCAGAGCACACACTCACAGTTACCTGTCCTCTAGAGGGTGAGTGTCGGTTTATGCTTCTGTCCTCTCCTTCCCCGGGGAGCTCTGGGTTATACTTCCCTCATCCCTAGATCCCCAGGCCTGCCACAGCCAGCCAGTCCTTTCTGGATCTGCCAGCCATAGTGAGATTTATGTTACCTGATCACGTCTTTCCCTGCTTAAACTCTTCAACTCCTTCATCTTGCACTTGAGGAGAAAGTCTGGACTCCTGGCCCACTCTGCCTCCCAATCTCTGAAGGCCTTGCTGGCTTCCCAGTCCCCGCTCCCTGGCTCTCTCCTTCCCACACCCCCACGCTGGAGCATCTAGAATGCTCCATGGTGGCTGCCCCTCAGGGCCTTCGTGCATGTTGTTCCCCTCCTGGAATGTTCTTCCCGGCCTCCTTTGGAACTTGCCTTGGAGGCCACCTCTTCAGCGAGCGTTTCCCTGACTCTTCACCTAAATTAAGCCCCTCGCATCATATTCTTTTCTACACCCCTGTCCTTTTACTTCAGGGCATTTGGAACGATTACGATTTCGTATTTACTTGCGTGTTTATGCATTTAACGACCGCATTCCCAGCTAGCACGGCACCAAGCACATGGCAAGCACTCAGCGGATATTCAGGGGACGAATGGAAAGCTTCCAGTTGGTGATTCTGTGGCTCCTCTAACAGGTGTGGCTACTGGAGTCTGAGGGGAGCTCTCTGGGAACCCCAACCTGTCCCATACACACACACTCGCATTCACGCCCAACGCTCACTCATGTGCTGCCGACACAAAGCAGAAAGACAGCAGAGAGGGGGTGTAGATGGGAAAGGGACCATGCCTGGCCATCCACGGGCATCACAGAATGGGCCCTTCTGACTCCATCTGTCCCAAACCCATGCCACATCAGGGCCCCTAGGACTGCGACAGGGGTCTGTGGGGGCAGAGCCATCTGCGTGGAGCCCAGAGCCAGGATCGTCTACAACAGCCCCTTTGTTACCTCCCAGACAAAGGGACCGGGGACAGGAGCCCTTCTCAGGATCCCAAGTGCTGTCTGGCTGCTGCAAGGGAGGGCAGCTGGTAGCCTCGAGCCTTCCTCTGAACCTTGTCCCTGCCCCACCCAGCCACCCTAAGGGACCTTCTGCCCCAAACAGAGCTCAGGGCGGAACCAGAGTCCCCAGGAGGGAACATGCTTTGGGCCCAGCTCCACAGCCCTGCCTCAGTGAGAATCTGCCTCCCTTCATCCAGCCAAGAGCTCTTCTGAAACCAAGGTCCCTTATGGACTGCTTGGGAGGCAGGGGCAGTTGGAGGATGACAGAGGAGAGGACAAGAGAGGGAAAAAAATAGAGATGATCAACAACGATTTATTGAGCAAGGCATTTGGAATAGAGATAAGATCGCAGAATGAAACCAAGTTGAAATTTCCCATCCTACTCCAGACATATGAAAAAGGCTGGGGAATACTTTTTTTTTTTTTTTTTTTTTTTTTTTTAGTATTTCAAACATATGGAGCCCAGCTCAAAAGCAAGAAGGTGTAATGTTCAGGTTCTAAGAGAGGAAGTAGCTACGTCAGAGAGAGGGGCTGGTGCCTCCCACTCCATGGGAAAACTAAGGGTGGATATGGGTTATCGGGGTGGAGATTTTAATGCCTGATCTGGGACGAGGTCTGGGCTACATTTCCTGCTGTTACCAAGAAGTCAGATCTGACTAGTGTGAAACCAGGTGTCAGAACTGATTCGAGGAACAGAATTGCTCAGCTCTCAGGGGCACCGGGTTAAGCATCAGTTGAGCGTCCGACTTCGGCTCAGGTCATGATCTCATGGTTCATGAGTTCAAGCCCCACGTCGGGCTCTGTGCTGACGGCTCAAAGCCTGGAGCCTGCTTCAGATTCTGTGTCCCCCTCGCTCTCCGCCCCTCCCCCACTCACACTCTGTCTCCTTCTCTCTCAAAACATAAAATAAGAAACATTAAAAAGAAAAAAAGAACGTCTCCGCTATCAGCCTGGGGTCACCCTAGGAATAGAGATACTCTCCCAGGTCATGGGTCGAACGAGGGATACGTTCGCCAGATCAGAGCCTCAAGCCGGAAACGTGCACCGGCGTGAGGCCCAGAGCCAAACTCCCCACCCGGCGTGGAAATCCCAAGCTGAGGCGTTACATCATAATATTCTGGAGCCCGTGAACCTGTAGGAGCAACAACAAAACTGCCTGTGAGCTCACAGATCAAAAGTACAAATTATGTAAAGAACACCTACACTGCGAAAGACAGCTTACAGACTCAACACACGGAAGAATTCACACCTGCGGAACTAGAAATAATATAAACAACGACTTCGACCCAGGCACTGATGTCTTAGGGCTCCTGGTCCGTGGGGTAAAACAACTAAATGTGAAGTAGGAGCCGGGACGGGTGTCTGTAAGCACCAAGAGCTGTAAGCATTCAGCCATGGCTGAGGTCAGGAAGAAGCTGGCCAGGAAAGACGGGAAGGGGACCATTTTAGCAAGAAAGTGCCACACGGCACTGGCATGATGCCTGTAGGTATCATCACATGTATGTGATGGGAGACACACAGCGTTGCCTATGAATGTGTATGTAAACGCACCCAACTCCGTGTAGGGAAGTGTGAGTGCGTTTATGTCATGTCCACACAAAAGCACGCAGTGCTGTGGTGCCTGGGTGGCTCGGTCGGTTAAGCGACGGGCTCTTGATTTCAGTTCAGGTCATGATCTCACGGTGGGTGTGTGAGTTCGAGCCCCACGTCAGGCTCTGCGCTCACAGCCCGCAGCCTGCTGCGGATCCTCTGTCTCCTTTTCTCTCTGAGCCTCCCCCACATGCTCTCTCTCTCTCTCTCTCTCTCAAAACTAAATAAATTCAAAAACAAATTTTTTAAAGCATGCAGTGTAGAGCATAGTAGGGAGATTATATGAGAGGCTACATCGAGATGATGGGATCTAAGTGGGCACATAATGAGCACAGACATGAGTGCATTTATAACACATGAACTTGGGCAACGAATATGTCCTTTTGATCTTCTTTACCCACCTGTAAAACAGCCTTACTGAACAGGGTGGCATTAAGTATTAATGAGAAACATGTATGAAAAGTACCTAGACACATGGGAATTTCTTATTCTCGTTCATAGTTTTCAGCGTGTGTGTGTGTGTGTGTGTGTGTGTGTATGTTTGGGTGGGGGGTGTGTTTCAGGAAAGGCAAGCCCCTCAAGTTCACTTTCCCAGGTTTCTCAAGGTCTTGGCTTCCCATGCCCCACTCCCTCCACCCCAAGAAGCCTTCTGTGGTCCTGACTCAGCCACTGGGCAGCAGCCTCTGCATTTGGGGGGGCAGGGAGAGGGAGGGCAGTGGAGTGGCGGTGGGGGGGGTGGGAGATTGTCCAGGGAAGGCCCCCGGGGCTGTGGGGGGCCAGCTCTTCCCGTGGTTCTGCTGAATGTGGGTATTTCTCTGGCTCCTCATACATTAGCTGCTGCTAATTTTATGCCCGAGCTCTGATCCGGTGTAATTTGAGGCCAGACATTCTGTCAGCACTAGGCTCCCGTCCTGCTGCAGGGGTGGAGAGCTGAGAACGAGGCAGAGGAGTAGCCAGGAAGAGGGAGCCAAACGCTTCACACATTCCATTAAGCAAGTATTTATGGAGCCTTGCTGGGGAGGTACAAAGAAACGCCTGACCGTGACCTCTCGCGTATCCACAACTGACTTCTGATAACCTCCGCTCCCCCCACAGCCCGTGCGTAAACAAACCAGAGTCATTGAACCATCCAGATTGGTAGCCTCCCGCCCCGGGCACCGAAGCTCAGATATTTCATTCCTAGAAGAAAGCAGCCACGGGCCTTCCCTCCCCCAGGTTACTCTGGGAGCAAACCCAAACCTAAACAGCCCCGAGATTCTGATCGGGAAGAAAATTGCTGGGGGCGATGGGAAGCAAATGACAGTCAGGTGACCGTCTGACAGTGACAAAGAGGGCGAAATAAATGCTGGAAGAAAGCAGCTTCAAGAACTCAAAAACAAACGGCCGGGGCCTCTCCAGAAGGGGCGTCGCTGCCTTACGAAAGACGGCCAGGGTTCCCTTCAGATCCACATCTCCAAGGAAGGGTTCGAGACACTCAGGCCACCCCCGAGGGATTCCCAGAGGACTGGATGGGACCCAGGGCTGGCTCTAAAAGTCCCAAAAAGCACAGCACTCCCAACCATGACGGATTCAAGTGCTGGCGTCTACAGGATAAAGCATAGCCCTCGGCTTAGAGACGAGGCACGCCTCCTCCGAGGAGCCGTGGTCAGGCCTGAGAGCTCTGGGCGGTGGGAAATGGGGCACAGTGACAGCCAGGGGCTGGGGAGGAGGCAGGACCAGGAGCTCTTGAGGGGAGCTCCGCAAATGCCCGCTGCCTGAGTCAGCGGCGCTCCTAGGGAGGACAAGGAAAATCCCAGATTAGACTGAGCGAGATTCCTGGGGATCCCTCACGCACTGAATTCCCCACTCTTGACCCACATGTGTCTCTCCTTATAATTTATGAGGGGAGCTTCACTGGCCCTCCTCCCTGAGCCACGAATAGCCACCCCTGGCAGGCCCCGGGGAGAGGTATTTGAAGACAGAGGGTGTGGGTGAAACCAATCAGACAGCAAGCTCCCTGAAGGCAGAGGGTTCTGCCTTCTCTTTGGCGCAAAAGGGCTGGGTCTGGAGCTCAGGTGCCCTGGCTCTGGCCCGTGGCTGGCTGGCAGTTCATTTTCCTAAGCGGAGACGACACCGGCTTCCTAGGATTGCTTCGTTAATCATTTTTTTTTCCGAACGGAGTGAGCCCCTCTTCCGCGCCAGACTCCTAGCGCGTGCCTGGCTCCAGATAAAAGTAATTGTTCTCGTGATACACGCTCTCTGGAGGTGTGTTCCATAAGATCACGAATGCCAAGTGCTTAGTCCAAGGCCGGCACGTAGGAGGTAAATCCGTAAAGTAACGACTGTTAATGTTGTTATTATTGGTGACAATGTGCTTGGTACGGATTGGACCCCTCTTGGTCTAGCTCTCCGTGCGCACCTTTGCTCCTTTGTGTCTCAAAACTTATCACACTGAATTCTAGTTTCCCGCCCCCCACGTTCATCTAACCCACACCCTCGCTGCGCTTGACTTTAGGGAAACGGCTTTGCAAGTTAGTCGAAGTGGTGACGGAAACGGACCACCAGGGGGCGCCGCGACCCAACATCCCGGTTCCCGCTCTGCAGCGCCACCTACAGGAGAAACGTCCAAGGCAGCAGTAGAGGGAACCGAAGGTCAAATTGTGAGTGAGCCGCGCGAGCAGCGCGCGCTGAGCGCGGGGTCCCGCAACGCTCGCCGGAGGGACCCATCGGTCGGAATCTGAGCAGGACTCAGGAGAAGATACCCCCGGAGGCTAAGGATCCGGAACCTCCTCTCCACTGATCAGGAATATGCACTGAGATGCCCCGAGTTTACGGTTTACCCCTCCGTCCACCCTAAAATTGCAGGAAATGGGTTAGCCCTTGCGAAGCACCTGGCCCGAAGTCCGGCTCGGGACACATCAGCTCCGGTTATCTCTGCTTAATCCTCACACCCACCCCCATAAAATAGGTCATATTTTTATGCCTGGTGTGGAGATGTGGAAACCGAGGTTTCTGAATGAGGAGACTGAACCAAAGTGACTTTGTGAGTGGCTGGCAGGGTGAGATTTTGACCTCAAATCTGGATGACTCCAAAACATACTGTTATTCGCCGCCCCCACCCCCCCCCCCACCCCCCGGGTGGCTCAGTCGGTTAAGCTCCCACTTCGGCTCAGGTCATGATCTCGTGGTTCCTGAGTCGAGCGCCCTGGTCTGGCTCTGTGCTGACAGCTCAGAACCCGGAACCTGCTTCGGATTCTCTCTCTCTCTCTCTCTCTCTCTCTCTCTCTCTGCCCCTCCTCTGCTCGTGCTCTGTCTCTGTCCCTCAAAAATAAACGTTAAAAAAATTTTAAGAAACAGAACACACTGTTATTAACTGTGTTACACTGGGCAGTCTTTCCTTTGTTCATTCCATGGGCATTCAGTTAGCATCTACTTTGCACAGGTATAAAGGATACAAAGAGGAATCTGGTGCAGTGGCTACCCTCAGGGAGCTCACGCCGCTGTTGAAATGCACACATAAACTCGTATGCATGCCTACACACGTGCTCACACACAGGCATGCACGCACATGCAGGCACGTGCATGCACACACGCGTACGCGGACACAGGCATGCATACACGCACATGCCCACACACGCACACACGCACACACACATACATGCCTGCAGATCAAAGCACAATTTGGGGAGAAGCTGGGAGATACAGAAGAATCCAGTTTCCCTGGCTCCGTGCCCAGCGCTGTTTTCAGCCCCCAGGGGGTTACAAACGCAAATGTCCCCAGAGGCCTAGCAGGGACCCTTACAGGTTCAGATGGAGCGGGGAGGTGGGGGGCGAAAGAAGGAGGGGAGACTGTGGCTCAGGGTTGGCCTCTCCATGCCATCCCCTCGGGCACAGAACTCCAAGGACCCCATGAAATTTTAAATTTGAACCTGGCCTTCCAGCTTTTCATGAGACTGTGCCTGTCAAGGTAGGACGGGACTTGTAGTGGCGTTTCTTGGCTTGATCTCAGCTTTAGGTGTTTAGAGACACCGTACATGGGCCTCCATTTGTCCCATGGCTCTGGTCCCTGCAAGTGTCGGGGTCCGTAAGGAGGGCGGAGGGATGCAGGGCCCACAGTAATCCTCTGGAATCCGTTCAAAGAGGAAAGAGAATCCATTTACAGTGTTTAAATAAAGAGTGTGGTAATCTGATTAACCTTTTTTAAAGATCTTTTTTAAAGATCTCTTTGCTGCTTGGGCCGTGGTTCACAGGAGGTAGCATTGGGGGTAAGTGCCCCCTACTAAAGCTTTCTGATTCAATTTTTTTAACTGTTTATTTATTTTTGAGAGAGACAAACAGAGCACAAGTAGGGGAAGGCAGAGAGAGAGAGGGAGACACAGAATCAGAACCAGGCTCCAGGCTCTGAGCCTTCAGCACAGAGCCCGATGTGGGGCCCAAACCCATGAACCGTGAGATCACAACCTGAGCCGAAGTCGGACGTTCAACCGACTGAGCCACCCAGGGGCCCCTCTGATTCAGTTTTTAAGAATCAGCTTTATCAAGTGTCATTTGCCCATGCTAAAACTCACCAACTTATGGTGTACACGTCAGTGGGTCTTGACCCTGATGTAGCCACCACACCTTGATGTAGGTCACTTCCGTTATTCCCACGGGGACACGATTCGCGCCCCTTGCAACATTCACTCTCCTCCCTTCCCTGCCCGGGGCTCTGGCAACTACCGATCTGCCTTCTGTCATTCTGTGTGTCATTTCCAAAATTTCATACAGAGGGAACCAGACTATGTGGTCTTCTGAGTCTGGCTTTTTTCACATAGTAGAAGGCCGTTGAAATTCATCGATGTTTGATGGGTACATCAGCAATTTATTCTTTTCAGTGCCAAGCAGTGTTCTATTCTATGGCTATGCCACAGTTTCTTGTCCTTTTCACAAGCTGGTAGACATTAGGGCTGCTTCCAGCTTCGGGTTATTAAAAACAGAGCTACCACGGGGGCCCCTGGGTGGCTCGGGCGGCTAAGCGTCCAACTCTTGACTTCGGCTCAGGTCACGATCTCACAGCGCTCGTGGGATGGAGCCCCGCATGGGGCTCTGCGCCGACAGCTCGGGGTACTGCTCAGGGTTCTGTCTCCCTCTCTCTGCCCCTCCCCCACTTGCTCTCTCGAAATAAATTTTAAAAATAGACTTAAAAAAAAAAACCACTCAAGCCTTAAGCCTTGTGTGGACGCGCGTTTCATTTCTCTTGGGCAAAGATCTAAGAGTGGGGTGCTGAATCATATGGTAGGTACTATTTGACTTTATAAAGAAAACTCTTTTCCAAAGTGGATGTACCGTTTTATGTTCCCACCAGCAGCTGTGCTTAGTTTCTACGTCTACACTGGCTCAGAGACAGTGGCTCCAGGTCTGTAAACACTGGGGGTCTAAATGCAGTCGTGGCCTCTGGGCTGGTTATTAAACTATCTCGTCTCAGCTCCGCTTCCTGGTGCTGGCGTTGGGCCTCCAAATGACATTTCTGCTTTGTCGACTGATTCCCATTCATTCCTGCCAATCGTGGCCACTACCCGGAGACCAGAAGGATGGAGAGGAGGGAGGCATTCGCTCCTTTCTATTTGCTCACCGTACCCAACAGCACTGCCCTGGAAGCCACAGTGGGTTCCAGTAACAATTCTAATTTTTTCCACATCCCCAGGATGAGCCTTGCCCCACCCCTTCCTCAGAGGGCGGAAGTTCTGAGTCCCAACTCCATGAGGGCCCTTCTCCAAACTTCTGAGGCACCCATGCTAACTGAGCAACATCCTCTCCATCTGCTCTTCCTTCAAGCTTCTAGGTTGTGATAACCCCACTCTCTTCCTTCTGTTCTCATGGCCATAGGAAGCTGTTACTGTCTCTGGTGACCTCAATATCCCCTTTTGCTTCTCAGTCCTTCAAGATCTATTCAACCAATCCCCTCTATTAAATCCTCACTGCTAAAATAACCTGTGCGCTTTCTGTCTTCCCAACACCCAGCCAGCCTAGCTGGTCACAAGGCCAGCTCTGGGCTGGGGCGTCCCGAGGGCAGCAGGACCACCAGGCAGGAGGAGCCCATGCTGGGAGCAGAAGGATGGGCCCTTGGGCAACTCACCCAACCACTCTGACTGGCAGTATCTTTCTCTGTAAAAGGCATCCAGCTAGAGCCTGATATAATTGAGGACTCAGTAAATATTTACAGAAGGAACTGAGAGAAGGAAGCATGCTATATCAGTTACTGACATCCGCTCATTTGGGACACGCTGCAAATTTTATTCCCAGAGAGAGTGCAAATTCCTCCCCCTCCTCACTCCATGCTTTTGTTCTTCTTGACCAGAGACTGTTAAACACCCCCTAGAATTCATGCTCGCCATGTTCTTTTGATGACAGAGTCCCAGAGTGGTGGTGGATTTGTGGGCACCCAGCTAAAGGTAATATTTCCCGATCTACCTTGCAACTCCATGTTGCAACTCCACAACTGCATGACCAAGCACTGGCCAGTGGGATGCGAGGGGACGCTGTGGACCCAACTTCCTGGCTGCATCCTCAAAGAGAGAGGGCATGTTCTCCACCCTTTGGTTTCTTTTCTGCTGACTGCAGAGGCCAAGGATGGAGGACAGTGAAAACAACAAAATAGAGGGACTCTGACCCAACCCCGGACGACTTACATTCAGGTTGTTCATGAAAAAGAGAAATCTCTTTTGTGTTCAAGCCACTGGTATGTTGACCTTTGTTACAGCAGCTGAAACTGTGCCCTCATCCATACAGTAGAGCACGGGTTGGCAAATGTTTCCTCTAAGGAGCCAGATAGTAAATATTTTAAGCTTTGCGGGGCATTGGTCTCAGTCAAAGCTACTGAATTCTGCTTTGTAGCATGAACGCAGCCGTAAACCATAGATAAGTGAATGGGTATGGCTGTGTTCCAATAAAACTTTATTTATAAAAATAGGCAGCAGATGTGGCCCTCAGCCCGTAGTTTGCAGACCCCTGAACAAGAGTTAAGAGCCAAGAGTCCCCCCGGTAACAATTCACAGAGACTGTGGGTAAGAGAGTCTGTGAGGAGCTCAGGATGGTGACTCCTTGGTGGGGACAACACTGAGCCACTGGCCCAAGGTTATCTTCTCCTTGGGTGGGTCTACCCCTACTATGATGCCACTGCCTCTAAAACTCTGCCCTGGGAAAGGAGCCCATCCACCCCCACCCCCCGACTGCAGTTTGCACAGCCTAGACTTGTCAGAACTTGACTTTCCTGAAGGCACCAAAAGTGGGAGGTTGCGGGGTAGGGGGTGGGGTATGGATGGAACCAGCAGAAAAGCCGTGGCTCCAGGGGCCCCGTGTCTGCAAAGGGCTCTCTTTGGAAACCAGTTCTGCCTCCATGTAGAAACTAAAAGGGAATGACAACCTTCCCTTCTCATAACCCCCTTCTCCTCCCCCCTCCTCGCCACCCTGCAGCTGCTCTGTAGCCCCTCCACACTCTCCCTCTAACCCCGGCCCCCAGGGCATGGCTTCCTCCTCTCTCCTGCCTGTTCTTGATCCCATAGATCAATGTGGCCTCTCTCTCTCTCTCTTTCTCTCTCTCCTCTCTCTGCATCTCAGTGCTTTCTCCCTGCTGTCTCCCCACTTTCACGATTCTATGGGCTTTCTTCACCTTTTGGATTCTCTGCACCACCTAACATGCGGAACTGGTCAATGGCTCTTTGAAGGCTGGGGTTGGCCTCTAGATTGTACGGGTTGGGAGTCCCCATCAGAGCATCTTCTAGACTTTCTACCCCTTCCTGCTAAAGGATTATGTACCATGAGCACTTGTGAGTCAAGGACTGCTACTTTCGTCTATGAATCTCCAGTGTCCAAAATGGGACCAACGAGTGTTGGTGGGGGGCGGAGAAAGGACGCAGAGAAGGGGGCAAAGCAGGTGAGTGGGCTTGTAGACTGCATTTCCTCCTCAGGGGCTCTGCCCCTCCCGGGTAAGGAAAGAGCTTTCTCTCTCCTAGACCACAATGAGCAGTAATTGCCCAGAACACCCCATAGCCACGGAATTGCACACCCAGGAACCAGAGAGCTTTGCAACATGAGATCCTGGAAATTCTGTAATTTCCTTTCCATCCTGTCATCCTTTGGCAATCTGCTCCCACCCCCGAGGCTCTGAGACCTCCTGCCCTCCATGCACCCGGCCCCAGCCCGCCCCTGGGGGACCTTCTCCAGCCCCAAGCTCCGCTGAAGGCTTCAGTTCCCCCACACCACTTGCTCCCCCGTTCCCCCTCCACATCTGGGAGCCCCTTCCTGGGATCCTCTTTATCTACTTCCTCACCCCCCTTTCCCGCCCCCCGCCCCTACGCTCTCCGTGGCTGCGCGTTTCATCCACTCCTATGTCTCCATTACCAGCTGCACCCCAATGCTCTCCCAGGCCCGTATGTCCAGCCGCCTCCAGGCCCCCCACTACACCCAGATGCTCCCCAGCTCTGCAGAGCACCCCTCCTTCTGCGTTTGCTGTCTCCACCATCATCAGAGTCAGAGACCTGGGAGTCACTGCGGTCTTCTCGCCCTCAGGAATGTGTTTCACCTCCAAATGCTCCCCCCCCCCCCGCCTCCAGCTGCCCCCTCTCTCCATCCCTACAGCCTGGTCATAATTCAGGCTTCCCTCCTCTCTTGCCTTCCCTGCTCCAGCAGCTGCCTAACGGGTCTTCCTGTCCCACCTCAGCCCTGCAGGCTGTCTCGCACACTGGCTGCAGGCGGCCCTCCTAAAAATAACCAACTCTGAGGCCTCTAACCCTCCAGGCCACCAGAGAACCAGAGTCCAGATTGTTCTCATTTAAGCCAGGCTCCAGGCTGACCCCGATCCCGGTCCTCTCCTCTTCCAACTCCAGCCCATGTTGCAGGCCATGATGCCCACCTTGTTTGCTTGACCAACTCCTATTTGCTCCTAAAAGACCACCTACCACCCCCTGGAAAGGTGTCACAGGATTGAAATATGTTATCTGCCTGGCACACAGTAGGTGCTTAAGACCAGCAGGTTATGTGGGAGCCCCTAGAGCCCCAGGGGACACCAGCCATGATCAACGTGTTGCTTTCATGCAGGCCTCAGGGTGGGCTTTACCCTCATGATGGCATTTGGTGCTCAGATCACTCAGACCAGTGTAGCAATGAGAGGAAGGGACATCCTGTCCCATTTCACTTAATAGAAGGATCTAGACTCTCTCCAGCATCCTCTTTCCTCTTGTAAGAGGAGGAAGAGGGGTCCTCTCTCCTCTGTAGCCATACCCTCCCACTGGAACCCCCCGGCTTCCCTGAGTCAGGCAGCATGCCACGGGGGGCATGGCCTCACCCCTCAGTCCCCCCAGATCACATTTACAGACTTTCAGGGGAGGAGGAAGGAAGGTGGAAGCAAAAGGGTTCTACCCACTCTGGCTGCAGGAAACTGCTCTACAGGGGCACCTGAGTGGCTCAATCGGTTAAGCGTCCGACCCTTGGTTTGGGCTCAGGTCATGATCTCATGGTTCGTGAGTTTGAGCCCCGCATCTGACAGTGCAGAGCCCTTGGGCTTCTCTCTCCCTCTCTCTCTGCTCCTCCCCTTCTCTCCCCCTCCCACCACCTCAAAATAAATAAATACACTTTAAAAAATTCTAAAATAAAAAAAAGAAACTACTCGCCAGCTTTGGACTCAAAGCATGGCTCATTACACGACCCTTCCTTTCCAACTCTTCACCCTATCCGATGGTTTCAACTACACCTGGTACTTCTGTTTGCTGACTTGTCCGGGTTTGAATAAAAGGTGTAGCATTTGGTTCGCAGCAAGGAAGAGGAGTATTGGAAAGCTCCCACCCCAAGGGAACTACTTAAACCCCTTTCATTATTTCCTCTAAATTCATCTGTATTTCGGGGCACCTGGGTGGCTCAGTCAGTTAAGCATCCAACTTCAGCTCAGGTCATGATTTGACAGTCTGTGAGTTTGAGCCCTGTTTTGGGCTCTGTGCTGACAGCTCAGAGCCTGGAGCCTGCTTTGGATTCTGTGTCTCCCTCTGTCTCTGCCCCTCCCCTGCTCATGCTCTGTCTCTTTCTGTCTCAAAAATAAATTAAAATTTAAAAAAAAAATTAAAAAAAATAAATTCCTCTGTAATTTCAAAACAAAAAACTTATATTGCTATATTTGATTGATTCATTGATTGTTAGATATGCATTGGTTTCCTCTTATTGTAAATGAGAATTCAGCATTCTTATTTTTGTTGCATTGTATTAAATCTTTTTTCTTCTTTGGAAGGCGTTGGAACCCTCTCTATCTCCAGTCTTCCGGGGTTACATGATGATGTGTATTTTGTGGATTATGTCTTGTTCATTTTACATGGACAGTCATGACCTTCAGTTTGGGGAAGTTTTCTTGAATTGTTTTTTTTTTTTTCAGTAATTTTCTCTGTTTCCTCTCTTTTCAAAAATTTTCTAAGTCAGATGTGAGACCTCCTGGATGGTTGTTCTGTTTCTTCTCTTCGTATTTTCCTTCTTCATTTCTTCCTATTAGATCCTTGAAGATATTTCTGTGACTTACTTTTCAAATCTGCTGCTGAAATTCCTATTTTAACTACCTTATATTAAATTTCCAAGACCTCTCTCTTGTTTTCTGATTATTCAGTTGTCATAGTGCCTTATTTTTGTTTTTGTATTATATCAGTCAGCTTTTGCTGTGTAACAAATCACAGAAATCTCCAGTGGTGCACAACAGGCAATTTGGTTTTGCCCATGTATCTGTGGCTTGAATAGAGTCATTCTGACCCAGGTGATTCATTCTTGAGTCCAGTCGAGAGGGACAGTGTTTCTTCCAGGCTCTTCATTTATCTTTTTAGTTTGGCAACTCTGTTCCACACTGGCAGCTTTCCTTATGTGTCCAGTGCTCCCTGGTTGTTCACTAGTATTTAAGACATATGTACAAAAAAGGCTGATCAGATGCTCTGCAAGTGTGGGTGAGGGCTTGTGGATTGACAGGTGTCCATTTAAGTGTTGGGACAGAAAAGCAGCTATGGTGTTGGGAACTCCCAGAAAGGATAGCAGGCATAAGTCTTTTTCTCTAGTAAATTCTCCAGTAACTTATCTGGCAGCTCCCATTCTGCCCTCTGGAGCAGGCTAGGGGGCACTGAGTGCAGGAGGGCCAGGAAGATGTTCTGACCATTTGGGATGCCGACTTCCAATTAATACCCTGTGTTCAGCCCCATGTCTAGAGGCTCACTCTGTTCCCATCTCCTCCGTGTGCCCCTTTGCCTTTGGAGACAGTCTTCCTGTCTGACCTTGTGGACACCCACAGGCTGGTGCAAGGTCACCTGGCTCCCAGTCAACCCAGGACTCTCTCAATCCTTGCAACCTGGGCAGCAACACCCTTTGTTGTCTAACGTGGTTACGAAACTCATCTCAAAGGCCAATGCAAATTGCAAGCCTATTTAGACGAAGGTCTTGGGTGTCAAATTGCTGTGCATGCTGCCCCCTGTTCTTTGTGTAGCGTGTGCTGGGAAAGATGAGAAGAGCGGGCTGAGTGCTCCCTGTCCTCACCCTGAGTGTGCACCCCCGGGATGAAGGATCTTTAAGCTAAAGAACCAGGCCAGATGGGTGTCCACAGTGCCATGTGGGGAGGGAGCCTTTCCAAGCCCTGTGGACAAATTCTGGGAAAAACGGGTCACCCGGACCCTGAGCAGGCTTCAAAATAAAAGCCTCTGAATAGTGATGTGCGGTGGGTTGGGGGGGGGGTGGGCAGAGCCATAAGACAAGGCCAGGGAGGCTGCAGAGAGGGGAGGGAACAGGGCCCGGGGATGGGGAAGGAGCTTTCTGGAGAAACAGGCACAGCTGTACCTTTGCTGAAATATTGAGATGCTTCTACCAGTATCTTAAAAAACCCTGCTCCTTGGTGCCTGTGCTTCCCCCCCTCCCCCTGGACCCCCAGATCCTCCTCACAGCCCATCAACTGAAGGGTTAATGCCTGGTACATCAGGAGGCCTGCAGGACACTACTCACAAACCCAACAATTGTGGTTACGGATTTTGAATATGACCCCTGGAAAAAATAATGACATGAACTGACACAGATGCCAGGCTGGCTTACTGAGAACTCACTTGATAGACTATCCCAACATATGTATCAACCAGAGCTCAACAGCGCCCCTGCTGGGTACCAGGCCTTGTGCTAGGCCCTGGGGTGGCAGGCAGGAGGCAGGTAGGCTCAAAGTCAGGTGAGGCTCTGAGATCTGGGAGTTGGTTCATTTTGCTGAAAATGGAGCGAGAAGGGGGACAGGAGAGGAGAGGCGGATAGGTCAGTAAGGGACAGATCGAGGAGAGCCTGGCAGCCCAAGAGCAGCCCGGGAGGATCTGAGCAGGGGAGGGACCAGATCAGGTTTGTGTTTCCCTGAGAACAACATGGAAGCCAAGGGGAAGATGGGTTGGAGCAGAGCAAGACTAGAAGTTGGCAGATTGGGTAGTGGGGTGAGTATGTATCTAGGGGAGGGTTGATAGGGTCTGAAGAGTCGGGCAGTGGAGACAGACAGAGGGCAGGATCACAAAATGCTTGGCCGTTTCCATAGAACCACACTGTGCACTGAGCAAGGTTCAATATCACCCCCATCTGGAAGACTGGGGGTATTAAGGCTGCAAAACAACACCAGTAGCCCACCTTTATGGAGTGTGTTCAGCACTGCTCCAAGGAGCTTTGCATGTAAAGTACCCAATGAGGTCTACATTCCATGATTCCCATTTTACAGATGAGGAAACAGAGGCAAAGAGTAGGTATGTAACCGTCCAAGGTCATGCTGCTTGGAGGTGGTAGCTCCGGATGATCCCAGACAATATGAGAGAACTCAGAAAGAGACTCGTGCTGGTTTTGAAGAAACATAGATTCCTTCTATGTGTCTTTAAAAGGAAATCCCAAGAGCAAAAGGTGGAAGTGACTAGAAGCAAATGCCAGCCCAATGTAAGGAATTTTCAAACAATCTAAGCAGCCTTGTGAAGAAGTAAGCTTTTGGTCAATGGCAGCTTGCAAGGGTGAGGCCGTGCCCCTGCACGGTGAACCACCTGGAAAAGAAGGGCATCCTTAAGAGAAGAACTAAGAGGTTTGGATAGGAGGGGGGCTCTGGAGCCAGACTAATTGGAGCCACATCTCAGATGGCTACTTACCAGCAGAGTAAGTAAGCAGAGTGACATGGGGATAGTCACTTAGCCTCCCTGTGGCTCAGTGTTGCCATCTGTAAGATAGGGTTAAGAATAGTGTCTATCTCATAGGGTGGCTAAATGAGTTAACACATGAACTTACCATTATCAGCATCTTTGTCACATACCTGGAGGCAGGTGACAAATGGCACTGACTCCATGGAAACAGGTCAAGAGCTAATCAATGAGGAAAAACAGTCTTTCTCTGGGTTCTCTGGAGGGGCAGGCTGCAAGCACGTTCCAAATCCTAGATGGTGAGCCGTGCAAGGCTTGCTTAAATTCATGCCCTCTTTGTGCGAATTCTAAGCTGCCCTCTTTTAGGGTTTATGAAAGTCTTTTGACAGTTTCAGGTTGATTCTACCACTCTAAGGATAAATGTAGGAAGGAGTTGGTGGCTTTGGTTGGGAACATCAAAAGGAAAGCAGTGACCCTTTCCCAGCCCTTGAGGCCAGAGTGGAGGTGCTGGGAGGGGTCAAATCCAGACCCCAGGGAAAGTCTGTCCATTGCCTACTGGGACACTGCACTTTCCAGGCTCTACCTTTGCCTCATTATGCTCACACCCTTACCTGTCAGGGTGGCAAAAACAGAAAACCAAAACCAAGAGGTGGGAAATAGCTCAGCAAGTCATATGAGAACATCCGTCTCATTTCTTCCTGGTGAAGCCTTATATCTGGTGCAAAATGCAAAAATCAAACAACCTGATCCTTCTCTTTTCTTCCCCAAGACTGGAGTCTAAAGAATAGTTCCTGCCCCAAATCAACTTTACCTTGTGCATCAGCCAGGGTCCAGCCCCAAATAAGAAAACACACCAGTGATTTTAATAGAGAAAGTTTGCTATAGGTGGACAGGTGTTGGAATCTAGAAGTTCAGAGATGGGACCCCACAGAGTTGGGATCTGGACTTCTTGAGGAGGGGACACTACCCAACTGACTCTGGGACATTGAGGGAATGCAGTGGGGCTTGGGGGGTGCTGGAAAAAATTGAAGATGGTTACCAGGTGCTGCCACCAAGATGAAGGGTCATTGCTAAGGTGAAGAAGTGAGGCTGGGTGCTGCTCAGGAGAACCGCAAGCGGGAAGGAAAGGGGAAGGCCCCCTTCCCCCCTCCAACCTCATGGTCTCCCTCTAGTGCCCACTAGTGGCAGAACCTAACAAGAGGCAGCTGGCAGCACAGAAATGGATTTGCAGAGTCCCAGCCCCGGTGCCATATCATAGAAAAGGGGAGTCTTAAGGAGTCTTGGCACCAAAAAGATATTCAAGGTTACATGTTCAAATGTTGGCTCTTTATCAAGAAAAAAGATTACAGGCCCAATGCTGGCTTGATCATTGCCTGGAGGGTGGCCTCAGGTGAGTCACAATTCTCACTTCTATTTCCTTGATCATAAAATGCACACAAGTGGTCACCTTATGTGTAGACCTCATGGCATAATTAGAACAACTGCATGAGCTAAGGAATATAAAGTACCTGCATATAGTGGTCTCCAGCCGGTCCTCCCTTTCCTCCTCCTTTTCGTTCTCCCCATCTTGGTCCCTCCTCTGCTCCTGGTCTTCCCTCTTTTCCTCCTCTTCTACCAATATCTTCTCTTCTCTCACCATTACCATTATCATCATCATCACCATCACCAACATCACCAACATCACCATCATCATCACCATCACCAACATCACCATCATCACCATCATCACCATCATATCACCATTATCATCATCACCATCATCACCATCATCATCACCACCATCATCATCATCACCATCATCATCATCATCACCATCATCACCATCACCATCACCACCAACATCACCATCATCATCACCAACACCACCATCATCATCACCAACATCACCATCATCATCACCATGATCACCATCACCAACATCACCAACATCACCATCACCAACATCACCATCATCACCATCATCATCATCATCACCATCATACCATCACCATC
Organism: Panthera pardus; assembly: GCF_024362965.1. Lineage (NCBI taxonomy): Eukaryota > Metazoa > Chordata > Mammalia > Carnivora > Felidae > Panthera > Panthera pardus. The sequence continues at coordinate 11,254,576 of NW_026526991.1, forward strand.
ACCATCACCACCAACATCACCAACATCACCATCATCATCACCATGATCACCATCATCATCACCATCACCAACATCACCAACATCACCATCACCAACATCACCATCATCACCATCATCATCATCATCACCATCATACCATCACCATCACCATCACCACCAACATCACCATCATCACCATTATCATCACCAACATTACCATCATCATCATCACCATCACCATCACCACCAACATCACCATGATCATCACCAACATCACCATCATCATCACCATCACCATCATCATCATCACCATCACCACCATCATCACCATCACCATCACCATCACCATCATCATCACCATCATTGTCACCATCATCATTATTTGGCACCTCTTACTTAGATGGCTGTGTTAAATACTTTACATGCATTATTTTTATTTACTCCTCATAACAATCCTATAAAGTGAGTAAATTATTATCCATATTTTACAGATTAAAAGCCCGAGTCTCAGAGAGTAAAGTCACTCATGCAAAATCATTACAGAGCAGGAACAGTCCTCCCATTTTACAAATGAACACACTGAGGTCCAAAGAAATGATACGTCTTATCCCAAATCATCACACAACCTAGCATGGCAAACTCATTCAGATGCAATCTTCAGACTGCTTGTCTGGAATTTGGCTTGCCCCAAGCCAGTTGCACGTTTTTGTATTGTTTTGTATTATACATAATAGGGTGTTTTTAAAGTCAGAAAATAACGTGGGTTAATCACCCTGTGACTTAGGTTAACCTCATAAACATTTTTAATAAAAATAATTTACATATATGGTAAAAAAGAAACAACTCCACAGTATATATCGTGGTATCCATAAGTGTCTCCCACTAATGGAAATTTAAGTTGTTTATGGTTTGTTTTTGCTATTACCAAAATATTCTGAAAGAAATATTTCTTTTGGAGCATATTCATAAAAATCCATAGGGTAACCACCCAGTGGTAGAATTTCTGGATCAAAGGGCTTACGCATTTTTAATTTGCATGGAAATCACCAAATATCCCTCCCAACAGGGAAATTTATGTTTCCTGTTCTCATTGCCATCAATGGATATGATCACACTTTTAAGATTTTTGCCAGTCTGACAAGTAAAGTATTTCATTTTGATTTGTGTTTCCTCGCCGCTAGATGAGGCTGAGCATAGTTTTATACGTTTATTGACCCCGTGTATTTCTTTTCCTTTTACCCTCCTGTTATGTCCTGGCACCCTTGTTTGGTGCCAATCCTATTGGATTGTTCCTCATTTTCTCATCGATTATGAGCACTTTATAAACCAAGGACAGCTGGCACTTTTCTATGGTGTGTGTGGCAAATACGTTTCTTTCCATTTTGTTGTTCGCTTTGGACTCTTCTGATGGATTTTTTTTTTCCTAGCAGAAGTTTTACATTTTCATAGGGTCACATTGGGTGATCTATTTATTTATGATGTTTGGGCAGGCCCATGGCTTGAAAGCCGTCCCTCTCCTGTCAGCGGGTTGAAGGGATTGCTCTGGGTTGCTGGGCCCCTCAGGAACGGGCTGTGTCCCTGGGTTCGCCCTCATCACCCCTCCGGCACGGGGAGATGCCAGTCCCTCAGGAGGTTCAGCACGCGTGACCTTGTGCTCTGCTCCACAAACAGTGCCTCCCCTTTCAATGCCAACTTCAGGATGCGCCCGGCTTTCCTTCTCCCCTGACATCCAGCTCCTTTTAAGGAGCTATGCATCTTATACGTTCCCTAATCCTCCAACTAAATTTACCAGCTCTGGCTTGCAGCCAAGACATCAGCTAAATTAAACTCAGTGTATCAGATGCACCTCTTTGAGGAGCGGTGGGAGCAGCCACGCCCCGTCTGTCCTGAGGGCTGGGGGTCAAGTTCTCCCTGTCCTTCCCAGCATCTCCCTTCCGTCAGAAACGCCAGGATGCCACTGACGCTGAGTTCCTCCCACCCATCTCAAGGATTCATCCGTCCAGCAAACATTTACTGAGTGCTCCATTTGCAAGGCACTGTGTTGGGCGTGGGGGAACCGTTGAGGTTTTCTTTCTGGTGGGGGAGACGACTGATGGACAGGTAAGTATGTGATCCCCCCGCTGAGCCGCAGAAAAGCCTTGAAGGGAGCAGAGCAAGGAAAGGGAAAGACAGAAGTGGAGAGGAGGAGGCCTCGATACCGCTGAAGATGTGGAGGCCAGGAAGGCCTCTCCCAAGAGTCAATCTTTGCATGGAGCAGTAGAGACAACCAGGAGCCTAGATATCTGGGGGAAGGGGGTTCTGGGAGGAGGGGAGAGCTAGAGCCAAGGCCCGGATGTCAGAACACGTACGGTGTGTGGTGGGATCCGCAGGCCGTCAGGGCAGAGCGCGGTGAAGGAGGAAGCGTGGGGTGGGCAGTGAGGTCAGAGGGAAGGTGGCTGGGATGCCCGGAGACTTGTAGGTGCAGGTCGTGGGAGAGAACGGCCATTTCCTTCCACATGTGACAGGGAGTCGCGGAGCGTTGAGAATTAGGAGCAAAGTGATCTAATTTCCATCTTCATGGGGTTTGGCCTGCATTCCCCCTCTGTGGCGGCCTGCGTGCAGGAAAGGCCAGGGATGGATTCTTGCAAAGGGGACTCTGGTAGCTACACGCAAGCTCTGATGGCGGTTTTGCAGGTGCCTACCGCCACCCCCATTCTGTCTTGGGGATGTGCATGAGGCCCTCCCTGCTCTGAGCACAGTCACATGCAACAGGGTGCACCCGGCCTAAACCCGCATCCTCTCTCAACTGCAGGGAGGAAGTCCCTCCATTGCAACCGGGGACTCGGGCCCAGCAAGCTCCTTGCATGGGCCCTGCTGCGAACTTGCACCCTGGTGCTAGGCCCCAGCCCCTGTGCCTAGCTTCTGAGGACAGGGCAGGAGTGGCGGGGTGGGGGTGGGGGGTGTGACCGTCTGGTGCAGACACCACAGATCGGGCCTGGCCCTCAGGGCTGGAAGGCTCCAGAAGTGGAATGATCGATCGGCACCCCCAGAGCTGAGCCAAACGCGCAGGCCAGTGTCAGCTTGCTAGGCTCACAGGAGGAGGGATTATAAAGTATGATAGCACACCTGCCCCCTCCCAGCTGTCTCTGCAGTCATGACAGGTGAGGCACACAGACCCCTCTAGGGACGGCTGAGACAGGAGTGTCAGGACCAGCCCAGGAGCCCGACTGTAGCTCACCGACTCGACAACCTCACGCACACGCACACACGCACAGAGTCCCCTCCATAGAAATAGGTCCCATCGTCCCTTTCTGCAGAGGGAGGGCCCCCAGACCAGGTATCACCCCAAGGATTCCATTGTTAAGCCTCACATTCCACTAGGACATCCCACCTGGACCACCACGCTGTGCACATATGTAACCACGGCCAAGCCTCACGCAGTGTGGCTTTCTTTGAACCTACAGAGCAGCGTTTGCCATTCAAACTGCCTCCCAGTCACTCACAGTGTTCCGATGAATCCGGGGTAGAAATTTGGTGCCAGTTTTGGAAACTACTGCTTCCTGGGGGTAAATCGCGGAAGAATTTCCGTGTCTAGGTCCTACTTGTGAAGCATCTGGAAGTGCCATCTGTGCAAATGCACCTCTTCGTCGATCCAAACATAAACACAACCCCGGCTTCTTTCGACAAGTTCTTTTATCTTCCTGCAGAAATCTTACCCCACGCAAAATGAGCTTCGCAAGGAGAAAAAGAGCATCCGTCTCCCGTGTCCGCCGTGGGCTCATTCTTTTTAGTTACCGGGATGATGGCAAACATGAGAGAAAAGCTCTCGGAAGCCGAAATGATGGCTCAGGACTGCCGGGGCCTTTTGAATGTAATCAAAGGAAGAAGCTGGAAGTTAACACATCCCTTGACAGAGGATCCTGTCATGTCAGGGGAATAGGCAGCAAGTCTGTGCAGGTTCATTTCTTCCTGGCATAAAATATTCCTTCTGATCATAAAGAAATCTGCTCGGACGGAACTCCAGACAATCAGAGAACAGTTACAGGACAGGTGCTGAGTGACAAATCACAACTTTGATGGTGACAAAAAAGAGAAAGAGTGAGCGTCTCTGGATTCAACTTTGTCCTTCCCCGTCATCCTTCGAAAGCTAAATCCCCAACCCTCCCCCCATCTCCGCCAAAGAACTGTAAGTCTCTCACAGCCTGGTATGAATTAAACTATTTGCGACCAGAAATCATTCCAAGAGACCCTTTTAGAAGAGCCCTCATAGTATTGAAAAAACAAAAGCTTTATGAAACACCTGAAACACTAAGATGAAAATATTTCCATTCTAATTTTTAGCTGATGGTCCCAGAGAAGAGCTGCCACCTGTTTGTCACGTTCCAAAGTGGGATTTTAGATTGTCAGTATTCTTCTTGAAGGGTCAGATAGTAAATACTTTAGGCTTTGTGAGCCATAGCTCACAATCTTTTTACTTATTTTTAAAAATTTTTTAGAGGTAGTTGGCTGGATTTAGGCTATCGTTTGCCAACCCCTGTACTAGACCCCTTAGGCTGGTCTTACAGACATGAGAGAGTCAACAGACAGTTTTGTGACTCCTGGCCTATCCCCTGGAAGCTCTAAAATGGTTAAAGTCAGAGAGACAGAGAAGTCGAAGCTTGTGGATTTCTTTTTAGGGCAAGTTGTTGGAGGGCCTCATGCCCCAGCCCCAAAGAGTAATTGTTGAGGTGTGTTTTGATAACCCATGGACCCATCTCAAAACTTAACCTTCAACGATATGCTATTTCTAATGAGTCTTTGGGTTGGGTAGTTGGTAGGTTTTTTTGTTCCATGTGGTGTCATCTGGGGTCACTCATATGGCTACACTCAACTGGGATTATGGCTGCAACTACAAGCCCAAGGAGACTTCACCCACAAGTCTGGGGTGGGTGGATATGCTGGGCCTCCATCCTTCTTTCTCTCCATATGGGCTCTCATCATTCACTGGTTTGACTCAAGCTCTATTACGTGGTGGCTGGATCCCAAGAAAGCAGAGGTGGAAACTGCAACATATCTTGTGGCCTAGGCTCTGAAACTCACAGAGTGTGTAGCTTCTGCCCATTCTGTTGGTTGATGCAAGTCGCAAGGACATCCCAGAGTCAAGGGGATGGAGAAATAGATTCCTTTTGATGGGAGGAGTGATGCACACATGCAAAGATGGGGGAATGGTTGGTGGTCATCTCTGGAGATAATCTACTACAGTCTTCCCTCTGGAAGCTTACAATTCTCCAGCAGGCAAAGTACACCCACTCTCTCCCAAGATCCCCCCAAAGTATCATCCAATCTGGGGCATCCACTCAAGGCCCAGGTACAGATGAGGCTCCTTAGATACATCTCTTCTTGATCTGGTGACTGAAGAACTCAGTGGATCATTTATCTGCACCCATCTTGTATCCACACACACCCAACACAGAATGGTGACACGGGAATGAGATGGTTGCGACGGACAGTTTCATCAAAAAGTGAGAAGAGGGGCGCCTGCGTGGCTCAGTCAGTTAAGCGTCCGACTTCAGCTCAGGTCATGATCTCGCGGTCCGTGAGTTCGAGCCCCGCGTCGGGCTCTGTGCTGACAACTCAGAGCCTGGAGCCTGTTTCGGATTCTGTGTCTCCCTCTCTCTCTGACCCTCCCCCGTTCATGCTCTGTCTCTCTCTGTCTCAAAAATAAATAAACGTTAAAAAAATTTTAAAAAAAAGTGAGAAGAGAATAAACAGAGGGTGCATGGCAGCCAATGGGCCATGGTGGTTTGAAATCCCACTAGGCACGTGTTGCCAGCAGAACCGATATTCACCTGAGTTCACATCCCACTTCTGGTACCAACCTCTGTGTCAGTTTTCTATTGCTGAATAAGCAATAAACCCAATAAGCCCAACATCTAGTGTGTTAAAACAACAGCAACTACTCACATGTTCATGATTCTGCAACTGGGCAAGGCTTGGGGGGAACAGCTCATCTCCGCCCTGTGGGGTACTGGCTAAGTAGCTTCGGCAAGGGCTACTGGTTCCAGGGTGGTTTTGATAGCACGTCTGGCACCACAAAGAGAGATGGCTGGGGGCTAGCTGGGCATCTCTCTCCCCCTTGATGTCTCTCACCCTCCAGGGTCTCTCACTGCATCCAGCAGGGTGATCAGATGTCTACACGTGGTGATGGGCTTTTGGCTGCATTGTGTTGGTCAAAGCAAGTCATAGAACAGCCCAGATTCAAAGAGAGGGGAAATAGACTCTACTTCTTGAGGAAAGGAGATGCAAAGAATTATTGACTATCTTAATCCATCCTAGTCTGACCTTTGGCCAGAAATATCCACATGCGAGGCACTCTCCTCTCTCCCTGGACCCCAAATTCTCAGCTCATTTTGACATCAGGCTTTCAGCCCAGGTTCTCATGGTCTCAGTCAGGTCCAAGGACAAATGAAGGGCCTCAGAAACTGCTCCTCAAGTTCAGTTTCCTCTTGATTCAGAGACTTGTGAACCAAAACAAAACAACTTTCCTGCCTCCCCTCCCCCTACGCAGCATACAATAGTGAGACAGCAATGAAATAACCACAGTAAACACCCTCATTCAAAATGGGGAGGAAAGGGAAGCACACAGCAGTCACTGGTTCGTAGAAAATCTGGAAATCCAGCTGGGCACATGCTACCACCTTCCCCTAACCCAAGGCAGGAAAGGCTACCTCACTAGGGACGAATTCCTTAATCCACCTTTTCATTGGCTCTCGGTCTACCCTCTGGGCTCTTAGCTCTACTCTCTGAGTCATCTTTCCTTTTCTAGAAGAAATGGACCACATCTGCAGCAGAGTAGCTTTCTCAGTTTGCTTCCCAACTATGGAAAGTTGAGATTCCAAAGACCTCTTTTCCACTGGAACTGTGTCTCTGAGTTCAGGCTACTGATTCTCTCACCAAGCACTTTCCCTGAAAACGTTGTACGTTTCCCATGAATTGTATTGGCATTTACTCTGCACCTGTGAAAGACTCAGACGTAGTTCCTCCCAAGACAGAGTTCTTCTACTTTGAACATGGTGGGCTGTGTGGGAAAGCGCCCTTAAGATTTTTAAAACCCTTTGTCTACTTGAGAGGGTCTCTGAAGAACAACTTTAAACATTTCAAAACATCTTAAAAGAGGTCTTACAGCCTTGATATGATCTCTATCCTATGGCCATATTTTACTGGCAGGAACCCCCTGTGTTTTATCTTTGTCCTGAGACTATGTCTTACTTTGAGAAGTTTTTGCAGAGACTATCCTGGGTCCTCAGTTGCCTCAAAATTCTACTGGAAAGCTGGTCAGTTTCTTCTTTAACTTATCCCTCTCTTGCAATCCCTTGTTGTATATCGCTAAAAGAAGCCAGCTGTCCCTTTCAACATTCTGCCTGGAAATCTCCTTAGAGGAGCCATGCATTCATGAGTTATGTGTTCATCATCTGTATTATTGGAGGGAACAGGGCTGCTGTAACTTTTGCTGGTACATAAAAGGATCTCCTTTCTGCAGCCTCCAGGAGCAAGTTTCTCTCTGATCCTGTAGTCTCCTCCCCACCTTCCCAGCTCCACCTGCCATGGAGTCCCAAAGCCAATGTCATGTTTTTGAGGTTTTGTTTCACCCACTTCTAGGTACCAACTTCTGTGTCAGTTTTCTAATGTAATTAGTGCCTTAAAACAGCAATGTATGATGTCTCATGATTCTGTGGGTCAGCCGAGCTTTGCTGGGCAGTTCTGTTCCACAGGGCGTCAGCCCCCCATGCCCACCCTGAGAGCTGGGGTAGTTGGCATGACAGGGGGGCAGCTGGGCCTCCCTTTTGTCATGTGGTGTCTCATCACTCAATAGTCTAGCCTGAACTTCTGTACATGGTGACCGGATCCCCAAAGAGCAAAGGTAAAGCCACACGGTGTCCTCAGGGCCAGGCTCCAAAACTTGCACAATTTTTCCAAAAAGTTTATTTATTTATTTTGAGAGAGAGTGAGAGAGACCGTGCATGTCAGACGGGTAGAGAGAGAGGGAGAGGGAGAACCCAAGCAGGCTCCAGGCTTTCGGCGCAGAGCCCGATGCAGGGCTCGATCTCACAAAACGTGAGGTCATGACCTGAGCTGAAATCAAGAGTCAGGTGCTTAACCAACTGAGCCACCCAGGCACCCCCAAAATGTATACAAATTTTGTGTACCGTCTCAACTGGTCAAAGGAAGTCACCTGCTCATCTCCACACGTCAAAGGAGCAGAGGAACAAACTATCTCTTGCTGAGATCAATGGTGTGCAGGTACAGATGGGAGGAATTATTCGTGGTTGTCTTTGCAGATTAACCCACCATGGACGGCTTGAGAAGCTCCTAGCAGACCAATGCGAAAGGATGATCCAAGTATCCTGGTTACGTATGGCCCTGTGGATTGCTGTCTGACGTACTAAAAAGGCCAGGGGTAGAGAGCACAGGACTCTGGGAAGTCACTGTGCTCCCAGCTACAGAAAGGCTTATGCTGTCCAGGGAGTTTATTTCCTACAGAAGTGGCCACATAGGAGAGTGAGCCAGCATGAGATCATCTTAGATCCTGCCATTGGCCACAGCCTGGAGGGGTGAAGAGGCCGCAGCAGAAAACGGCTGGAGAGGTCGAGCCAAAGGCCCAGGGATCAGGAGGGGACTGTCCTTCCTGAGAGGCCTCACCCGCATAAGGGGGAGCATCACTAGCAGTGAGCACGGCCAAAGAGCCCACATACGGGTCTCCTGAAAGACAGCTTTGAACACCTGCCAAACTCAGAAATAGCCACTTCCCAAGAGGGCCAGAGAGGTAAAAAGTTCCCTGCCCCCTCCCCTTCAATGCTTGGCAAGCTGGGGATGAGTGGTAAAGGTGAACAGCGGGGAACCAGAAAAAAGTGGGCCCTGTCCCCCCACCCTCTCCCCCCTGCGCCTTTCCCACGGCACACTCTAGCTGGAGGAGGGACAAAACTTTCCCTCCGAGTCAAGCTTGGAGTTTTGATTATTAAGTAAAACTGGATATGCTAGTTACTGAACTGGCAGATTGGAGGTGACCACCAGTCAGAGAGAGCTTTTTGTCACCTATGAGTGGGACGATGTCCTCTAGGAGCAGGGCAGGAACTAGTCCTGTGGCATCAGGTTGGGGTAGGGGGGGCAGAAAAAATTGCTTTCTGGTTATACCTGCTCAGTTGACGTGACAGTTATAAATCTGTTTCCATCCCAGGAGACACTGCTTGGGAAAGAATCTTCATGATAACCAACAGGACACCCTGGAACCCCATTAACACCAGCAGGTCCTGGTTCACAGGGGGATAGAAGTGCTCATTTCTGGATTCACTTTGGACACTATCCACCCTGTCCCGTGGACAAGGTACCAGAACACCTCATCGATCCTACATGGCTCTGACGCAATGTGGTGTCTCGTAGCACAAGATTTGGGGGGTCAGAAAAACCTGGGTTTAAATCTTAATGGTGGGGCGTCTGGGTGGCTCCATCAGTTAAGTGTCCAACTCTTGATCTCAACTCAGGTCTTGATCTCAGAGTCGTGAGTTCAAGCCCTGCCTTGGGTTCTACGCTGGGTGTAAAGTCCACTTAAAAGAAAAAATCCTAATGCTGCCTTTTATTAGTCACGGGATTTGGAATAGTTCACTTAATTTCTCTGCACTTGAGTGTTCTCATTCATAAGACAGGGGTCAAACGCTTCCTTGACAAGGTCATTCATAAGAATGAAACAAGGTTATACATGCCAGGCATTTAGCTGGAAGTCCCCAGCTTAGAGGAAGTCCCCAAGGTGTGTTTGTATGTACAATGAACACCCTGCCCCCCCCCATTAACAAAAATTGGGAAAGACTCCATCTGTCTGAAACTGCTGTTGCATAGACACAAAATATCTCATGAAGGACAATGCAAGAAGGTGGTGACACTATTTGCCTCCAGAGAGGGGACTGGGTGTCTTGGACAGGGAAGAAGTTACATTTACACTGTGTTAAAGCGTCTGTACCTTCTGAATTTGGAAGTATGGGAAGGTAATAACTATTCCAAAAGTAGATTTAAATTTAAATTTTTCCAACACTTTACTGTGAAAATTCGCAAACGTACAGAAAAGCAGAAGGAATTTTACAGGGAACACGGTGTACCCACAGCTGAGAATCTACCCTTCCCATTTTGCTACGTTAGCTTTCTCTCTTACCTGTGACATTGTTTGAATACAAATGAATCCATCTCGGGTGCCTGGGTGGCTCTGTCGGGTAAGGGTCCGACTTCAGCTCGGGTCACGATCTCGTGGTTCGCGAGTTCGAGCCCTGCGTCGGGCTCTGTGCTGATGGCTCGGAGCCTGGAGCCTGCTTCGGATTCTGTGTCTCCCTCTCTGCCCCTCCCCTGCTCTCACTCTCTCTTTCTCTCTTTCAAAAATAAATAAACATAAACAAATGTTTTCATCAAAAATAAATAAACATTAAAAAATGTTTAATGAGAAGCATGGGGTATTCACTGTTATTCACAATGCCCAGAGCTTACCTGAGAGGTACAGCTCTTAGCCATCTTGCCTGTATGTCATAGGCGTTTAGTGCGGGAAGCTCCCTGACCTTGAGAACACTCTGCTGTCACACATGTGACCCTCCGGTGGCCCTATGGGTACATGGCCCTGCCCCTCTGGGATGAGCGGCCGAGGAATGAAAGAGGAGATACCCTTACTACTCACTAGCATTTCTGATTCTCCTCTCCTTTCAATGAAATGTAAGTGTGTCCCTTTTACGGGAAAGAGTTTAAGAGCCATGGTAGTATTCTCCACACCCCGTGGTCCTCTCATGTGCCAACCAATAAGCCTGTATTCTGGATGGTGCAGCCACGGGGTGGTGGGACCTCCCCCAGCCTGAGTCGCTGAGTTGCTTCAAGGAGATTTATGTGCCCTAGAAAGTTGTCTGGCCCTCAGTGGCCCCTAGACCCTTTGGATTGAATGCTATTTGAAGTATGTTCAGATCAAACAACACAGGCTAAGGGCAAACTGTGCATAAGACTCTGGGCTTGGCACTTTCCAAATGCCTCCCCTTGACATTCATTCATGCCTTCATTGAAACCGACATATGCCAGGTCTTGTGCTGGTTCCTGGGGAGACAGCAATGCAGACAATGCACTCGTTGCCCTCGGTGAGCTCATGATCTAATCTGGGCAACAACCATGTAATCATAACAAGAAGGAAAAGAAGAGTTGATACTTAATAAGCATTTCGCACGGTGCTGAGCAATTTACACGCACTGCCTTGCCTTATTTCTGACAATAACCCTGTGAAGTAGAGGGTTAGTCAGCCCTTCGTTTATCTGTTGCTGTGTCACAAGTTCCTCCCAAATACAGTGGCTTAACATAACCATCATTTTTTCACCTCTCCAAAGGCTGTCACCTGAATGGGACTCAACCGTATGGTTCTTCTGCTCTTGCCTGGGGTCAGGCCGTGTGGCTGCAGTCAGCTGAAAGGGGCACCGGGGGCTGGACTCCGCTAGGACACCAGGAAGCTGAGTTTCCGTCTCTCTACGTGGTGGCTGGACCTCTCCCTCGTCGTGCGGCACCTTGACGTGCTCTCTCCGACGGGGTACGTGAACTTACAGGGCAGCTCAGGGCTTGCAAGAGTGCAGAAACCATCAGGCCTTCTTCAAGCTTAAGCCCAGAACTGGTAGAGCGTTACTTCCGTCCCATTCCACAGATTAAAAGCAAGCTGCAAGCCCCGCCCTGTTGTCAAGGGGGATGACAAGACAAGGACATGAATAGTAAAAAGCGTGGTTCATCAGGAACCACTCATACGACAGAGCATCGAGATGCTTTCTGGCCCAAGCAAAACCAGCTTGGCTTATGCTAACTCAAGTTTAAAAGAAAAGGTGGGGGTGGGGGGATTTATTGGCTTTTGGAACTGGAGGCCCAGGTGCACCTCTCTCTTCAGGCACAATTGGACCAAGGGACACGTATGATATAATCAAGGCTTCCTTTTTCTCTCTATTCCTCAGACAGACTCTCTCTATGCAGTGGCTAAGACAGCTGCCTACCTTCTAGAACTATACCCAACATGCTTAGCAACCCCTGCGTGGAGAGAAAATCTCTTTCCATTTTGTTGCACAAAGTTCCAGACAGGTCTGGATTAGCATGACAGGAGCCTCATGCCCATCTTTAAAACCCAGGGAATGGAGCACTGTTATTGTCCAGGTCCGGACACAGGGCCACTGCTGTAGCCCTTTCAAACCACATGGAATAGATTCCTTAGTTAAAGACACGGGGAGGGGAAGGAAGGAAGGGAGGAAGGGAGGGAAAGGGGGAGGGAGGAGAAGGGAAAGAGACAGAGAAGAAAAAAAGAAAGAAAGAAAGAAGAAAGAGAAAGAAAGGAAGGAAGGAAGAGAGGGAGAAAGGGAGGGAGGGAGAGAGGGAGGGAGGAAGGAAGGAAGGAAGGAAGAAGGAGGGAGGGAGGAAGGAAGGAAGAGGGAGGGAGGAAGGAAGGAACGAACGAATGAAGGAACGAAGGAAGGAAGAGAGAGAACGCATGGGAAGAAAAGGAAGGCTCTATTATCAGAAAGAGTTAGGTAATGCTGGGAAGACAGGTGGTATGAGAATTCTGATGTTCAAAACTAGTGAAGGGATCGGTCCAAGTTCATAAAACCAGAAGATGCTACAGCCACGACCGGAATCTAGGTCTCGTAGATGTTCCTGGGCTCTGTGGCCAAATTCTACAACAGCGTTTGCAAACAAACAATGACAAGACCGTGTAACGTGACCCATGATCGAGCACCAGCCATGGTGCGGAAACGATGGAGCAGAGCTATTTGCTGGGCGGTGGTGGGGTGATGAGTCAGGGAGGACCTCCCAGAGGAAGCGACGCTTGAGCCGGGTCCTTAGGGCAGGTCAGGTCACTCCAGGACAAGGGGTCAGCATGCTCAAACATGCCTCGGGAACCTGTAAGATCTTGGAAGAGTGGGAGAAAAATGGTTTCTGAGCTGAAGGCTAAAGATCTTTGCGTCCATGGATGTATCATAAGAAGTCTGGGAATTTATCCTCGAATCCAGCCTGGTTTATAAACTGGATATATATATATATATATATATATATATATATATAGTGATTTATCAATATCAATATAATATCACATATAACAATTTATCAAATATATTTCAAAGCACTGCTGAATTCATGGTAGCTTGTTGTTAGATGTCTCCTCGATGAGGGGGGAACTAAAAGTAGACCCGTCACCCTGCTTGGTTCAGGAATTACTTTGATGTTGTAAAGGAGGCTTTATACTAAAAAACACCGAGAGACATCGATCGCAAATGCGAGTTACGAAGGGGCCACTTCTACAAACGAGGCAGGGGAGGGCAGCAGAACCTGCCCAGGGGGGTTCACAGCCACCCCAAAGACAACTGGAGACCCCTGGAGGGGTTTGAGTGGGGAAGGAAGGGTTGATTCAGACCAAGCAAAGGTTGGGGCTGGAGGGGCTGATTTTGGGGCTGGAGGGGCTGATTTTGCGGGTACCTGTGATTCTGCGCATCAGAGGCGGCTGTGGTGAGGGTCGAGAGAGTAGAAGATATAAAGCACGCACTCTGGGGCCGACTCCCTGGGTTCAAATCCCAGCTCTGCCACTTAACTGCTGCGTGACTTGGGGCAAGATACTTAGCCTCTCTGGTGCCTTCGCATGCCTATGTATAAAAAGGGAATGAGGATGGCTTTAGAGGATAAACGAGTTGAAACACGCAAAGTGGTTGGGATCGTGTCCGGGGTTCACACCACGGGAGAATATTGTCACCTCACACGTGTGCACGTAACTATGTGGATATTTACTCTCGTGGCCTAAGAAAGACGGGGCAGCGGCCTGGACTGCGGAGCGTAGAGAAAAGAGTTAGAGGTATGTACATATTTACATCTGTGTGCAGCGTTACACGCGTCCACATCCGTTCCAGATCCCATGTACGATGGTCTGTACATTCCCTGAAGGCAGAAACCCCGTCACAGGTGTCTCGCTCAGTGAATGCCTGAGACCCCCAGACTCCCCTCGGGGACAGAAAGGCCCTGGGGTCTGTCTTGTCTAACGCCGTAGATGAGAATCAGGACAAACACCAAGAAGATTCCTTTCTTCGGCCCAGGACGGGTGGGCGGCTCGTGGACCTCTGAGGGTCTGTCACGGGAGACAGGTGAGATCCGAGCTGGGCTCGGATCTCCTATTTTCTCAGAGCCCGAGAGTCGAGGAAAACCGGGAACAGACCGGGAGGGCTGCCGAGGGAGGCGTGAATGTTCTCCAGAGCCGGGTCAGCTCCCCTCGGCCTCCGACTCAGCACCTGTGGGGCTCGGGGGACCGAGGGGTCCCACCTCTGCCTTTACAGCTTCTCTCAGCAGGATGCTCCCCCGTTTTCCAGATAAGGAAACTGAGGTCTGGAGAGGTGACTGCACGGGGTGCGAGGGAGAAGTAAGAGCGTGCATGAGGCAGGCCCCGTACTAGGGACTGAACTGAGTATCTCAGACGGGAATCTGCTCACGTGGGTGGACTGGGCCCATTTGACAGGTACAGAGCCTGAGCTCGGATAGCTGGAGCCATTCCCTTGGGTTCTGGGGTACACCTAAGACTTTCATTTCACTCCTGCTCTGGAATTTGGAGTCTGGGGAGCCTCTTGTTCCGGCCTCCTCGGCTGGAGAGGGGGTCCCTGCCTACCCTCGGCTCACCCGCAGAGCAGAGGGGTCTCGGCCCACACCTGCAATCTGACCGAATTCAAGTAGGGGCATCACAGGGCGCCTGGGTGGTTCAGTCGGTTAAGCTTCCGACGTCGGCTCAGGTCACGATCTCGCGGTTCGTGGGTTCGAGCCCCAAGTCGGGCTCGCTGCAGACAGCTCGGAGCCTGGAGGCTGCTTCAGATTCTGTGTCTCCCTCTCTCTCTGACCTTCCCCTGCTCACGCTCTCTCTCTCTCTCTCTCAAATACAAATAAACTTAAAAAAAATTTTTTTTTTTAAAGTAGGGGCATCACTTCCTGTCTCTGGCCTCTCCTGCTCCTGGCCTGCTCACCCTTCCAGCAGCCAAGACTGGGCACCAGCCGTGCCAATAGGAATGGAAGCCTCCTTATCTGCTTGTCTGCAAATCTTCGTAAGAATGTGGGTAGGAGACTGGGGTCCTCGAAAGCTCTCCTACTAAAGACTCTGTGCAGAATCCAGCAAAGAGTTGAGAAT
Source organism: Panthera pardus (assembly GCF_024362965.1). Lineage (NCBI taxonomy): Eukaryota > Metazoa > Chordata > Mammalia > Carnivora > Felidae > Panthera > Panthera pardus. Next base: position 11,269,709 of record NW_026526991.1, read on the forward strand.
ATTTCTATTCTGTTGCCCGGCGTCATTCTCCCCGTAGCATGCGAATTACACAAGCCGGAAGTCATGCGGATAAGCTTCGTACCTGCGGTTGACTGTTACCTCCTACGACCTAGTCTCTCCATCAGGCCAACCAATCAGCGCGTTCATTCTGTCCTCACCCCACTTGAGGGAAAAACTCCCACGACTCTCCCTTTACAGTGGAGGAGGAGGCTCAGAGAGGGTGAGTGTTTGGGCCACATCACACAGCTAGAGTCAGCAGCTCCACCTAAATGTCCTTTCCTGTCGACCAGGCGGCAGCAACCCTCATTACTGTCCCCACGCCCTCGGCCGGCCACACGCCTCCTCGCTGCCTCAGCAACCCGGGCTCACCTCCTTCTGTGCCACTGCCGTCCCCCCTCCTGGACGTCATGCTGCCCTTTCTATTGTCCATATGGTAGTGAGATGGCTTGGAAATATTCAGAAAAGGCTGAAACTTCAGGAGGGTCTACAGCAATCTAATAATAAGGAGGAGGAGGGGACATTAAAAGTCTCACCAGACCTCTTGGCACAACCCTCCAAAGAAAACATCATCTCCGTTGTTTGGATGTGAAAGGGATGTTCCTGAAGGTTAAGCATCTTGCCCCAAGGTCCCCGAGTCAGGCTTTGAACCCAGGTCCATGTGGCACCAAGACCGACGATGTAATTTTCTAGCCATGTGGGTGGCAGGAAATCGGGGAGAAGGAATCAAGGAGGGCTTCTGGAAAGAAGGGATGCCTGAGCCGAGCCACGAGGGCTGAGGCTGCAAGAGAGAAAAAGCAAGAAAACGCCCAGAGAAGGGAACACGGTCACTTCCAGCCATTTCTACCAGCCCTGGTGATGGTGGGGGTCGGGGTCATCCCTCAAGGCACAATGAAGGTAATGTCTCCCTGAGTGTGCTTCGCGCGACTCAATCAGTAAAAACAACTATCATCTGATATTTTGTCACCTACAAGACTCACTTAATAATCTTGTGAAAACATGTTTTTTTAACTGAGGTAACGCACACATAACAGAAATTAACCATGTTAAAGTGAACAGCTCAGCAATATTTAATAACCACCGCCTCCGGCTAGCTCCAAAACATGGTGTAACCTCGTATTAAAACCACTTACCATCGGGGCGCCTAGGTGGCTCCATCAGTTAAACGGCAGACTTCGGCTCAGGTCATGATCTCACAGTTCGTGGGTTCGAGCCCCGCGTCGGGCTCTGTGCTGACAGCTCGGAGCCTGGAACCTGCCTCGGATTCTGTGTCTCCCTCTCTCTGCCCTTCCCCCCACTCGCACTCTGTCTCTCTCTGTCTCTCAAAAAGGAATAAACATTAAAAAAACAACAACACTTAACCCGTTTAGCAGACACTCCCTATGCCTGCCTCTGGCAACCACCAACCCAATTTCTGTCCCGGTGGATTTTGGGTATTTCATATAAACGCAATCATACAATATGAGAACTCTGGTGCCTGGCTTCTTCCCTTAGTGTCACGTTTTCAGAGTTTCATTTCACATTTCACAACTCTTCTAGGTGAGAAGGAGCCAGCAGAGCTCAGACTACGATCTAAATATGACCCGGCATCGCCTGCCCAAGCCTGGCTCTTCCCTTAGACGTGTCCTACCCTCCTCCAGGGGCCCAGAAGGCGATCACAGGCCCAAGTGTGAGTCCTCACTCAGCCATCTCCCTGACTCAGTCTGCCCCTCTGAGCCTCGGGTTTCCATCTATACACCAGATGGTTGACCCCGCAATGGGAATATACTTAACTCTCCCAGACAGTAGGCTGTTAAAGGGCTAAAATGGCACGTTTTGTTATGGGCTCTTATCACAACTTTTCAAAAAAAAGCATGATGAGGGAAAACAAACAAACAAAATGAGACGATTGAATCCATCAATGGATCACTCAGGACCCTTCGATCCTAAAGAATTGAGAATTGAGAATCAGGGAGAAGAAAGGCCAGACAAAGAAACAGAAAGGAAAGGAGCAATCTGGCCAAGGAAGGGACAGGGGGTGGGGAGGAGGGAAGGAGGGAAACAGAGGGAGGGGAAAGGAGAGGGAGAGAAAAAGGGAGAAGGGAGGAAGTGGGAAGAAGAGCGAGGGGAGAGGGAGGGGGAGGGAGAGAAAGGAGGAGGGGAGAGAGATAGAGGGAGATGGGGAGAGGAGGAAGGAGAGATGGAGAGAGGGGCAGGGGAGGAGGAGGAGGAAGGAAAGGGGGAGGGAGAGGGAAGGAGAGATAGAGGGAGGCGCAGGGGAGTGGGAAGGAGGGGGAAAGGGAGGGGGAGGGGAAGGGGAAAGGAGTGAGAAAGGGAGAGGAGAAGGGACAGGAGAGAGGAGGGAGAAGAAGAAGGAGGGGAGAGGGAGAAAGGAAGGGGAGAGGAGGGCTGGGAGGAGGAGGGGGATGAAGGAGGGAGAGGGAGGACCCTCCCGTAGTCCCGACCAGCGGTCCTTCTCTGTTCTAACCTCCAGCATCATCTGCGGGGGAGTCTACACTCCTGGAGCAAGATGGCCACCGTCTGGTTTCCAAACTGACTCAGCTTCTGTCACGTAAACTTTTTTTTTTTCCCCAAGAGAATTCGACCCAGAATCGGGATGAAAGCAATAAATATTTGATAAGAAAAAGCAACGCTTCAGCCACGTCCTTAAAACACATCGGTCGCGTCGCCAAGGACTTTCGCACCAGGGGTCAATGTCAAGCCCCGCCCCCCCCATTAGCTGAAGGGACACCAAGACATGTGGGGACCACACATTCTAGATCTGCTTCACCTGGTTTCACATCTCCAGTGCCCCGTTCCCCAGAGCACCTGCTCTCGTCAGAACACGAGCCACAATTTCAGGTCAGGAGGAAGTCTGGAACCCCAAGGGGAGGCCACAGTTCCTGAAAGACTAATTATACACCGGCAGTGGCCCCTAAAACGCAGGTGAATAAATGGATTTAGACAGCGTTATAAGTAGCAGTCCAAAAATGGTTTTGAGAACAACCACTGTCCACATACAACCAAAAATAAAAACATCAGCTTGATTTATTCTCCTCGGAGGCTCTCGGAGACGGAGGCTGGTTGCCCGTCTTCATGCCTCCAAGTCCCAGCTGGAAAGGCGGCTGGAAACAGAGTATACACAGAATGATGGGGCCGTTACTGAGGCAGGGGTGCAGGTAAACGCAAGCGCTAGGAGGGGTGTGAGGCCAGGGGGAAGAAACCCAGGAGGGCTTCCGGTAAGGGGGGGCACCCAAGCTGAGTCATCGAGGGTGACCCCCGGGAGGTGGGTCCACGGGAGGAAGAAGGCACAAGCCTCCGGAAATGATGACATTACCCGGCTGTGCCTGGGGAGTGATAGATTATTGGTGACTCTCTCTCCCTTTTAGACCCTCTATTTCCATCGCTTCCCTAAGCAGTATATGTCACTTAAGAAAATTCTTTTTTGTGTGTGTATTTATTTTCGAGACAGAGCGTGAGCAGGGCAGGGGCAGAGAGAGAGAGGGAGACACGGAATCCGAAACAGGCTCCGGGCTCCGAGCTGTCAGCACAGAGCCCGACGCCGGGCTCGAACCCACGAAACCTGGAGATCGTGACCTGAGCCGAAGTCGGACGCTCAACCGACTGAGCCACCCAGGCGCCCCTATGTCACTTTTTAAATAAAAGTTTCTTGTTTACATTTTTTTCCATTTCACTTTATACTTACAACTGACAGTAGGAGTTTTCAATATTTTGACAGATTTTTAAAGGTCGCTTTCCCCATCGATTGTTGAGAGTGTTTTTTAAATGGCCATTTTTAGGGTCTGACGCTACCGGGCAAGGCAAGGACCGCCTGCAGCTGGGAACAGTGCCAACTTTGGGGAAAATTAGCTTCGATAAAACTGGGCAGTTGAGTGTTAAACTATTCTGGAAATAATCCACGTACCTCGGTGCTAAAATGCTCCTTCTCCCTACTTACCCTCAAAAAAAAAAAAAAAAGTTAAATAAAAAAATTTTTAAAGAGAGGAAAGGGAGCCATTTCAAGGGACCTGGAGAGTTGTCCCAAGAACGTGGTCCAGCCTCTGAGTCGGTGGGGGGAGGCTTAGACGACAGACATTTACTTCCTCACAGCTCTGGGGGCTGGAAGTTCGAGACTGCTTCTGAGGCCTGGCTCTTGAACTTGCAGATGACTGCCCTCCCTCCCCCGCCCCACCCCATGTGTTCACGTGTCTCCCTCCGTACGTGCCTGTGTCCTTTCCCTCTAAGGACACCAGTCACCTCGGATTAGGCCCACCCTGCTGAGTTCGTGTTACCTTCACCACCTCTGCAGAGGCCCTATCTCCAAATACAGTCCCATTCCGAGGCCCTGCGGGGTAGGATTCCGACAGACGAATTTGGGGGCCACACTCGGTCCACGATACTGGGGTACAGATACATGTCTCCAGATGAGTCCCTTGTTTCTCCCGCTGGCTATGAGAGAGTTCCGGACATTCGTATTTGGCTGATTTGGCCGCAAAATCAGGATGCTGGAGAGCACATGTGTGCATTGTCAGAGCCCCTCGGCCACCCAAGGCAGCGCCGGGCAGCGGCCATCCCGAGAGGCAGGAAGCAAGAAGGGCTGGTCCGGGGTCCCACGCCAACACACGGGGACTCATCACCCGCCCCCTGCAGCTACCGACGTGCCCATGTGCACCCGCACACACATACACATGCAACCACACACATACACACACACATCACAGGCACACGCACCCCTCCGACAGTCATTCTGACTCTGCTGTGGGATGTGGGTTGTGATGGAGCCAGGAGCCAGGAGAAGCTGAGGAAGAGACGATACTGTGAGAAAGCCCATTGCCTGTCTCATCTCGGGCCGCCTTACTGATCTGAGCTGGGCGCAAGGCTCCATGCCGTCTGCTCCCCTGATTCCAGCGGGTATCTGGGAGCCAAGAGAACCCTAACAACCTCGGTAGACCATCCTCTGTCTGCTTCTCCGTGCACGTCACCCGGCACAGTGCGAGAAGGGAGAATCCCAGAGTCCGCCCATCACGTATTTCCCCCAACTCTTCCAATTTCCACAGCCATGGCCACGGGGTGTCCTGCTCCCCTCCACACAGGGACCCAGCCCACACAGGGACCAGCTCCAGCCCACACAGGGACCAAACTGTTCGCTGGTTTTCCCTGAGCACCACTGAGACGGGATGGGGTTTTCAAGAAAAGGAACCAAAGCCAGGTGGCCAAGAGCCACAACCTCCTCGGCTCATGGGCTCAACCCTGGCTCACGTTCAGATCCCGGCCTCATCCAAGATGGCACTGGGGGAGGGGGGGACACCCCGCTCGCAGCCCCTCCCGCCCTCCCACTCTGCGTTCTCCCCCTCCTCCGAGCATCTGTGGCTCCCGACTTCCCCAGCAAGGCCCTGCATCCCCTGGGTCAGAGACCGTCCCGGGAAAACCAGGGAGGGGTGGTCAGGGGCTGGTTTCTTTCCATAAGGCCACTCCAGGGTCCCATCATCCAGCGGCAGGACAGGATCAAGGGTACGTTCCTCACAACGATAACCACCCTGATTATCATTGGTGTAGGATATTGTAGCCGCCGAAGCCCTACTCCGGCGTGATCTCATTTAACACTTCCTCTTCGGCGTCATTTTACCCACGAAGGAACTGAGGCCCAGAGAGGTGAGGCAGCTGGCTGATGGTCACACAGTGGGTAAAGTGGCAGTGCCACTGTCGGGACCCTAAGTGCCCTTACGACCCTTAGGACCCCCTACCGCTTGGCCTCCGTCTCGGTGGCGAAACTGTGCTTAAATACAGGCGAGAGGCAGGAGGGGAACAAGGCCACAGGCACAGGAACGGGGCCCAGATTCCTCCGAATTAATACACGTCATATCACAGGGCTGACCTCATAAATATGATTAGATCCTGCCGCGTCCACCCAGCCCGCCAGGGCCCTGGATGCGACGAACTCTGTATCCTGTTCCCGGCCACAGCAGGTGGAAATAGTGTGAACGAATGAAATATCACCAGCGAAGTGAACAGCTGAATGCTTCGTCTCCTGGCAGACAGCAGCCAAGAGACTGCTGACCCACGCGCACGGGGCCTCCTGCCCTCCACCAGCTAGGAGGCCAGAGCGGGCTTGGGGGAGAGCACTGGACACTGGACGGGCATGGAGACAGACAGACCAGGCTCTGGCCCTGGTGTGCCTTGGGACCTGTCTCTGAACCTCAGTTTTGCCATCTGTTAAAAGAGGATCATGGGATCCGCTTCGGAAACCTATACGGGGACGGGTCCAGCTGAAGGCCCCGCACAGTACTGGGTCCCAGAGGATAGAAGTGGAATCAGCATGGGGATATGACAGCCACCTATCCATCGGGCTGCCTCATGGCTGTTCACAGTACGAAACAGCAGCTAGGGGGAAATTCCACTGGGTGGGGTGGCTGTCTCTAAGCAGATGCCCAAGGGGATGGGAGTGGCGGCCTGTCAGTCCTTGATGAGGGGCAGGGGATCTCAAGGCCAGGAAGGCCACTTTGGGCCCCAGAGTGAGTCATTACAGAAGGTTAATGCATACTGTTATCAAACTCACCGAGGACTTAGGGCCCAACCTTCCCTTGCGCCTGGCTTACTTGGTCGCCTCAGAGACTCACCCAGTGAACAGTTCATGGGCTTTGACCACCTGAATCCCTTGCCCCTCGGTCCAGGGACAGGCCCCCTCCTCTCGTAGGTCCAATGGTGTTGACATTCTGTGCCCTCCAGGCTGCTGCTTGGACTGCTTCAGGGACGGTGTTTGACCAAACCAAGATAACCATAGCCACTGACACTCAGTGCTGGGACTTTCGACCAAGATCTTGGGGCAGCGGACTCCCCTGTCCCCGAGGGACTTGGACTGCAAGTTTATAGCACCGCAGGGGAGGGCCATCTTGTAACCCTCAGGGGACACAGTCAGCCTGGGAAGGTGGCCGAGTCGTAGCGCAAGGCATTGCTGGGAAAATAGACCTCGCTGTGTGATCTGGGAGAAGTCACTAAAGTTCTCTCAGCGTCTATCTCTTCAAACCTCCGAGGATCATAATGAGGGTAACATAGAACAGCACGCATATAGCACCGAGCTCACCGTAGGTTCTCAACAAATGAACCCCCACACGATGGTCCACCCCATGTAGATCTGCTTGATTACAGGCACATGAAAAAGACACGTGGGGATAGAGAGGAAGGCCATCCTGGCTCCCAAGCATTCAGCTGTGACGGGCTCTGACCCCAGCACGTATCTTCTGTTAGTCTTTTCAAGGAGCAAGATGGTAGAGGGGCGCCTGGGTGGCTCAGTTGGGTGAAGCGTCCGACTCTTGATTTCGGCTCGGGTCACGATCTCATGGTTGGTGGGATGGAGTCCCGTGTCGGGCTCTGTGCTGGCAGTGTGGAGCCTGCTTGGGATTCTGTCTCCCACTCTCTTTGCCCCTCCCCTGTGCTCTAAAAAAATAAATAAAATAAATAAATATTATTTTTTTTAAAAAGGAAGATGGTGGAGTAGAAAGGAGCAAGGGCTTTGGGGTTAGAGACACCTGGGTTTAAGTCCTAGCTCCGCTGTGTGACCTTAGGCAAGTCACCTAACCTTTCTTAGCCTTGTTCCCTCATTAGTAAAACAGGGAAGGCAAAGCCAAGGGTAAGACCAGGTTGCCGTGCACACCGTGATCAACGTGGTGCTCAACAAATGAGGGTGATGATTTTCCTAGACCCCAGCGAGGGATCTCCCTCAACATTCAGTCCTTAAGACTCTGTCTCATTCCTGCCTTGCTGAGCTCAGCCATGCCTGTGACCTCAAGCCCTTGACCGCCCCCCACCCCCCGCCGCCTTTGATGACCACCAAAGCCCTGTGACCAGCTCCGACCTCTCTCTGGAATGCAGACCTCTGGGCATCTCCACCAGAATGTCCCCCAGGCATCCCAGATCCAACGCGAGGTCCTGGCTTGTCCACCGCTCTCCACGTGATTTGGGTCTCTCACCTTGGCTTTGGCTTCTTCACTTTCCCGTGAGCAGGTCGGAGTAGATCACTACGGAGCCTCCCTCAGCCCTCACATACCAAGATTCTCAACTCCGCGTCATCTCCCCAGACTAGCCACCTTCCGAGGCCGCACCTCCATCGCCCAATGAACCCCCGGCCTGCAAACTTGGGTTTGACCGTCTTGTTCGACACGGCCACCAAGTCGGGGAGAGTCTCCTCCAAGCTGTTCCCTATCTCCTCGCTCCTCCCCACTGCCATTACTGTCATGCTAGGCCAGAGTCCAGACCCCTCCATCAGGACATGCTGGATGGACTCCATATCCAGGCTCTAGCACCGGCTTCCCCAGTCAGTCCAGCCTCTGCTCCAGTGATCAGTGACGGTCAGCCTCTGTCCCAAACAGACTTTGCATAGAGGCCAGCCCTCCTCCCATCACTGTTAAGAACGGAACTTCCCTGTGGATGATGTCAGGGCCCTGGAGATTCTTTTCAGGTCGGGGATGAGGAAAGGAAACTTTTATGGTGTTCACACTAGATACTCAATAAGTAATTTGCTAAATTCATTCATTCACCCATTCATTCATTCGTGCTTTTCAAAACACACCCCGTAGATGGTCATCTCCGATGCCAGACAGATCATGCCAGAGATCCCTTTGACCGTCTCATAAAAGCTGTGGGCCTTCGTTTCACAAGAACATACCTGCATGTGACTTTCCGCGTATAATCTCAGGGCGGTTCCTAGACCCGCCCCCTCCCAAGCCATCTACAGAGTGAAGTTGGCACCTACTTGAGCTCATTTTCCAGATGGGGAGACAGGAATGCAAAGAGAGGAAGGGGCTTGTCAGAAAACACCCAGAACACACATCTCCAGGCACTGGATCGTGTCCCGAAAGTGCTGGGCCCCACTCCGGGATCCAGGGCTCCAGGTTCACGGCTTTGGGTAGTGACTTCCTTAACACCTGACGTCTTTGTGCCATTTCCTCATCCACGCAGACGTGACCAGGCCTGGACACCAAGTCTGTGATGCGGAGATGATGTATATACAAGAACCGAGCCCCACCCTGTGCACAGAGACTGTTCCTGTTTCTTCATCTGCCCACTTCTTCTCTTCCTTTTCTTCAGGATTCTGGAGGGCCGAGACAGGGCTTCCATCTAAAGTGGTCGCGGAAGTCTTCACGGAGGAGGCGAGCCCTGCCCGGGCCTCGATGGTGGGTGCTGGAGGGAGGCAGGGGCCAAGGGTTATTAATAGGCCTGGCTTGATGGAACCAGGGAGGGTGAATGTGATACAGACACCCAGCACCGTAGTTGGGAAGTACCTGACACCGGAAGGGGAGGGGGCCGAGGGCTGGGGGTAGCGCCACCTCCCAAAATAGCCAGAGCAGAAGCCTATATAGGTGGCCACCCCCCCCCCCACCAGGCTCACTTCCCTGCAGGACCTCCCACCTGCCCAGCCTTTCAGCGAAGGTTCTAGCCCTCCACCCCCACCCGAGGTGAGTGGCAGGGACTGAGGTTGGAGGAGGACGGGGGGCTACCGTGGGGAGGAAGCCAGCTGGACCGGACAGTCACATTGCCCCTTCCCACAGCCACACGGGGCTGGGAGGGGGGTGCTGGAAGGTCCGCCGCTGTGGGGTCCAGGGCTGAGAGTACGAATTCCTGGGCTCTCCAGCCTAATGCCTGGTGTGGCCTGGGGCAGAGCCCTCCCCGTGGCCGGGCCTCAGGCTCCCCACCTGTGGGATGAGATGGGTGGAGCCAGACGTCTGCGGACTCTGGTGATGCCATCAGAGGAGGCCCATGAGTGGGCAGTGGAGGCAGGAGGAAGGGGATGGAGGGCTGGCAGGCCGACCCAATAACATCTGGTGCTCTGGCGGGTGGGCTCCGGCCCAGAGAGGGTGCCAAGTTGTTGGAAGCCTTGTCTAGCAGGCAGAGATAGGGGAAAGGAGGGAGGATGGGCCTGCCCAGTGGCTCCAGCCTTTGCCACAGGGGTCAGTGTTTGGGCGTGGTCTGTGGCACACTCGTGGGACTTGACAGGGCTGGGTCCTGGGCAACGGGGAGGGGCTCCAAGGACAAGGGTCACTGAATTCCAAGCCAGCAGATCCGGGAGGGGCTCCCTCTCTGCCACTGCCTTGCTGTGCGTCCTTCGGCCATTCACTGACTTGCTCTGGCCTCAGTTTCCCCACCAGCATAGCATGAGGCTCCTTCAGCTAGGGAAACAGACTCTCCAAATAGGCCCCTGGAGTGAGCTGAGCCTGAGGGCCGAAATGATAGCACAGAAGCCCAGCACATCCACGTTAACAGCTCGTCTGGGGGCAGGGATGGCGGGGGCAGTTGAGGGGTCCGCGGAAGACCCGGCGGCAAGAGACAGCATGTCAGGAGCTGCAGCCTCTGCTCCTGGGAAGCCGGCTGGAGGGCTGTCGACTGAAGGAGCTGACTCACAGGCAGGGGGCAACCGGAGCGGTGTTGTCCTAAGGTTTCCAGGAAGCGCAGCCGTCCAGGGCTGAGCCGAGGGAGACGGTGTTGACAGCCAGCGTGCCAGAACTCCAGCAGCTGGACAGCTCTCCCCGGCCGCCCACCAAGTGTCACCAGCCTCAGCCTCTGAACACCCGCCTACACCTTCCGCCGGAGTCTAAAGATCCCACCACAAGGGACCATCAATACCACCAACACAGGGAGACAGAAGACCAGAAAAGGGGAAGGTCACTGCCCAAGGTCACACAGGCACTCAGCACAGCCGCAGATCCGGAACCCAGGCATCCTGACTCCCCGTCCAGCATTCCTCACACTCTAGAGGCAGCTGGTTGCAGCCCGAATCCTTGGGAGACTGTGGGAAAGAATGCAACTGGTCTCTGGCTGCCTACGATTGGGAAGTGTCCACATTTCCCAGAGGTGAAGTTCAAGCCATAAAACCTGCTTCGCTTGTCTCCAAAGTGTGGTCTGAAGGTAACCACCTTCTCCCCAAATGTGAGTCTTCTGGTCTCCAAGTGGGGACAGGGGACATAAAGATTTCAAGTAGCCTCTCCCCGCCCCACCCTCTCCCAAAGGGTTTGCGGGGGCAGCAGTCTGAGCCCCCACTGTACTCCCATGTTCAGTGGCTCAGGAGACCAGAGAAGCCGAGTAGTTAGTGGAGATCTGAAAACAGTTCTTTGGAAAGTCGGACTAGGAAAGAAAGAAGAAGAAGGTTTCAGGGCATCCCTGGCCAGATGTGGGATGGGGCACCGGGAGGAGGGCCTGAGCAGCCCCGCCCATCCCTGCCACCTCCTCCCGGCCATCCCCTGTGGGGTCAGATTTCCAGACCTCAGCGCTCAGATTTTGCAGCATAAATTTGCATCCAGGACAGACAAGAGCAGAGGCTGAGGTAGGAGCGGAGAGAGAATGGGAGCAGGGCCGAGGGACCCACCGGGGTTTGGGCTCGCCCCCCCACCCCCGACAGTCCCGTATCCTCCCCGAGGTGGCGGGACAGCCTCCGAGGTGCACCGACCCGAGACGCTGCGCTGCACCAGGCTGGCGCCTCCTGCGCGCCCTTGACGGCAGGCGAACCCTCCAGCCCCATAAATTCCAGAGGTCGCCCCCTCCCCGGGCACCCTGGCCGCGCGGCCCCCTGGGATCGCGAGGACCCCGGCGGGGGCGGTGCGGGAGAGACAGCGGGTCCGCGCGTCTGCCCGGCCAGCGCGGCGGCGGGACTGAGCGGCTCTGGCTGCGCGCCCAGCCCCGCGCCCCCTGGCTCTGCGCCAGGCCGGCGGGCGTGCGCCCGGCGCGCAGCACTGCAGCGCTGGTCATATGAGCAGAAATGATAAGAAAAGCACTTTTTAATCTTCTCGCACTTGCTCTGCCCGCTCCAACAGTTGCAGGATGTCTATGACAGACTTGCTCGAGGCTGAGGACATCAAGAAGGCGGTGGAGGCCTTTACCGGTGAGCAAGCGCGCTCCCCTCCCCAGACTTCTCCCCGGATCCACCACCCTGGCCCCGGCACCTCCGCGGAGGGCCAGTGCTCCCGCGCGCTCCTCTGCCCACGCTTCCTGCGGGGCGCTGGCCGGACGGAGCAGGGGGCTCCTCGCCATTTCCCAAACTCCTCTCGGGCGGCACTTGGCGCAGGGAGCGGGTGGGGAGGCCCAGCGAAACTTGCCGGGTGGCCGCGCTGCTGCGAGGATTCGGGATCCGGGACCAAGGGCAAAGACCGGGGTGGAAAGCGGGACCTTCGGGTCCTTGTGGGCGCTCGATACCTCCTGTTAAGGCACTTGGAGGGGTTGCAGGTGCGCCCGCCTTCTCTCCAAGCAGCCCCTTTCGGAGACACCCCCCCCCCCCCCCCCCCCCCGTTTAGAACAGGACTCTTCCGGCTTGCGGTTGTTGGCTCCCTGACTGTCCAAGCCCCTCTCTGGGAGTCAGAGCACCCCCCCAACAGCTCCCCCCAGCCACCTCCACTGTCCCGCGAGCGGGGTGACCTTCCCGCAGCTGGCGCTCTGCTCTGCCCAGCCCTGCGCACAGCATCCTCAGCGCTTCCAACTTCCAGCCTCCTTAGGCGGCCAAGGGCGGGGAGCAGGCAGGCATCCCCACCTCTCTGAGCTGCCCTGGGCTTTTGAGCTCTTAGCTGCTACCTGCCTCCTCTCTCCCCTCATCCAAGTGGAGAAACTGAGGCTGGGAGAGGGCCAGAAACTTGCCCAAGGTCACCTAGCAGGGCAGGAGGGGGATTAGAACTAAGGTCACCTTCCGGTCTCGGTCCCCTACTGGAGTGGCAGAGGTGGACAGAGCAACTTCCCTCGGCCAAAGGCTGAGGGGAGAACGTGGCTCTCAGCAGGACCCCTCCCTGCCACACCCCCAAATTACCCTCTCTAGGGTCCTGAAAGGGAGCACAGGACATAGAAAATTGGGGAGGGGGCCTCTCGTTTCCTTTCTGCTTGGTGTCCCTTCCTCAGGGTAAGAAGCTCTGGGAGACCACGCTCCTGGGGTACTGCGATAGCCCACCCTCTTCTCCTTGACCCACCTTCCCCCTCTGAGAAGGAACTTAACTGGGAATTCCCAGGGAGACTTCTAACACGCCCCCAACTCCCGCTGGGATGGATATCTGCAGCAAAGCCACCATTTCTGGGGCCTCCCCCCTTCCTCCTCCTCCTCCCGCTGTGTGACCTTGAGAAACACTTGTCCTCCCTCTGTCGATTTTCTGGCAACACCATCTGTGGCCGGAAAAAAAAGGCTGACCACCGCCCCCCACCAAGATACACCACACCGTGTTCACAACGCCTCCCATTCCCCTGCCCGCCCCCGTTCGGCCACCACCCAAAAGCCTTCATGGAACCCGGGACGCCCCGCTGCCTTCAAAGGCTACTTCTGCCATCGGCGAAGGGTAGGGCGGAGCGTGGGGGCAAACCCACCTCTCCCACCTCCAGCCTCGTGACCTTGGGCAAAGCACCCGTCCCCTGGTCTGGGCTCCTTCAGCCCTCCCACCCAGGTACACCCCTCTCTCCCCCCCAGCACCAGCACAGGGAGATCAGTCGGCAAATGCTGTGGCACCCCCATTCTCCTGCCCTTCCCTCCCGCCCCTTCTTTGTCATTTAACCCGCTGCTCTCCACCCCCCACAGCTGTCGACTCCTTCGACTACAAAAAGTTCTTCCAAATGGTCGGCCTGAAGAAGAAGAGCCCGGATGACATAAAGAGGGTGTTCCTCATCCTGGATAAAGACAAGAGCGGCTTCATCGAGAAGGAGGAGCTGGGGTAAACTGAGGCCTGCGGGGACGGCCCCGGCTGAGGGGGCGTGGGGGGCTGGGATTCTTACTGCCGAGTTCCCATCAGGGCTGCCCTTGTCTCTGCACCGTTGGCAGAAAATAACTCTGCCTGACCGCCGTTGCTTCCGGAGGAATAAAATCCGCAGCAGAAAGTGCAGCTAACTAGGTTAAATTATAGCCACTTAATATGGCTAACGGAAGGGTGCTACTTAATAATTTAATACACGTGAAGAGGCAGGTTTTCTGGATGCTTCACACCACACGCAAGACAGGGAGCGCTACCCCGAGTATTTAGTTCGTTGATTGTCATTTGCCTAAAAGGCACCCTCCACCATCCCGCAGACCCTCCCCACCCCGCCCCCTGCACTTCTGTAACAGTGCAGCTAAAGCAGTGTCCGGGCAAGGTGGGGATGCAGAACCAACTTTGGGGGTCAGGAGTCCTGGGAGCAAAGCGGAGGAGGGGAAGGTCATCACTAGGAAAACGCACCCGGCTCGTCCACCAGGCTCGTCTTACGTCACTCTCTGGCCAAAACTGCCTTGGATTTCGTCTTCAAGAGAAGGGGGATGGTGTGGAGAGAGGCCTCGCAATAGGGACTTCCCTGTCCATCCAGTCTCAGTCTCACCCCAGATCATCCCACAAGGGTACCCTTTGCCTAGAACCTTCCCCTTCTACCCACCTTCCCCCCCCCCCGCCGCCCTCCTCCCCCCCCCCTCCCCCCCGCCACGGGTGACTTCTGCTTGTTCTCCAGATGTCACCTTCTCCCGGAAGCCTCCCTGACTCTCCCCCTCACCCCAGGTGGGATGGATGGGTCCTCTGAGCACCCTTCTCTAGTTCCTCACCATCGCACCCATCACACCGTGCGGTCTTGACCTCCGCCTCATTGTTTTAGGTGCCTTCCTGCTCTGTGCTCCCACTTTCCAGCACGGCCCTGGCACAGAGAAGACACTTTTGCGTTTGCGGTGTTGGCCGAATAAATAAACAAATGCAGGTGCCCTGCCTGGCGTGGGGTCCACATTTTGCGGAGGACAGCCTGTCCTTCTCTGCACACCCACCCGTGACGCCCAGCCCAGCTGCATACGTGTCCCCCGCTTGCTGCCTAGCCCGGTGGCCCGTACCTGTCCCTGCAAGGTGACCTCCACCTGACTCTCTCCCTGGCTTTTCTCCCCAGATTCATCCTAAAGGGCTTCTACCCAGATGCCAGAGACCTGTCTGTGAAAGAAACCAAGATGCTGATGACCGCTGGCGATACGAATGGGGACGGCAAGATTGATATCGATGGTGAGTAACCATGACCTGGGGCCTGAACACATCATGGATCTTGGGATGTTTGGATGCTAAAAGCTTGGAGCTATCGCTGTCCCGTGAAGGGGAGAGGAGAGGTAGTCCTGTACTCCCTGGGATTAGAAGGAAATGCATTGGGTCTGAGAGCTCTGTCATGTAAGCCAGGCACACACACACACAGACACACACACACACACACACACACACACACACAACTGGTACATTTTTTCTAAATTTGAACAACCCGAAAGGAACGGATTCTCTTTTTTTTCTCCCTGCTGCATAGGGAATCAAGGATGATTTGGGATTTTGTTTTTCCCCTGACTTTTGCCTGCAACTTTTGCCTGAGTTCCGGTCCCAGCTCTGCCCCAACTGGCTGTGTGACCTTGGGCCGTCTCTCTCCTTCTCTGGGTCTCAGTCTCCCATCTGTAATCCGAGGAGATGAGGCCAACTGATCCCCAAGGGCCCTGTGGGCCCTCCTGTTCTCAAATTCCAGAGATGGAAATTCCTTATCTTCCATCCTCCTCAACATCTTGTCCTGGTATCCTGTAACTTCAGGTTTCAAGACCTGTTCTGGCTTTGCCCAAACATACCGTTCCGGCCCTGAAGGGGAGCCAGGAAAAAGAGCCAGCCAGCAATCGGCTAGGAATTAGGAAAAGGGATATCTGGGCCTTGCTTTTCAAGCTTTGCTTTCAGAACAGGCTTCCAGAGAGGCTGGTGGTCCCCGCATGCTTCTCCGCTGAGGTGTAACGAGCACCCCCAGAGCACCCCCCAGCAGCGTTGCCTTCCTTAGCATCCCAACAGCCTTGAGAATGATCTCCGTTTTGCAGATGGGCAAACTGAGGCTGAAGGTGCTTAGCCTGTTCAAAGAGCTAGGACATAAGTGGGGGAACAAGGCTTTGGAAGAACTCTTTCCCACAAGCTGTGCCCGCAGCTCGTAACGGTCCAAGCGAGGTGCGTAGTTTCATCCTAGGACCTGCTCGGGCTGGTTGTGAAAATTAAGTGGCTGTCAACACGAAACTGCTCTGGGAAAGTTAAAACGCTTCCGAATGTGCGTGTAGTGTATTAAAGTTTTCTGTCCGCGACCAAAATGGAGACAGGGTCAGACGCAGCCGGGCGCCTGGCCTTCTAGTCCCAGCTGTCTCTCCCGTGGCTGCAAAGGAGGGAGGTGACTTGAAAGGAGCCTGAGCCGAAAGTGCGGGAGAGAAATGGGTGACTGGTCTTGGTGCGTTCCAGTGAGTGGCACCTGTCCCCACACCCCCTCCTCAGCAAGCCACTTAGGTGGGGGCGGGGGCCCCAGGGTTGGCTGTTCTGGAAGAACCTACATGATAAAGAAAAACCAGGCCAGATCCTAGGCTGCTTCCCTGCCTGCCTCCCTCCCTCTCTCCCTCCCTGCCGAACTCATATTTTAAAGAGATAACTCAACTTTTGCAACTGATCTAACAGACATTTCCCGAGTGCTAAGCCTGTGCCAGGCTATCAGGGAGGCAAAGATGAATTAGACCCTACTCCCAGCGGCGCTATTTGCTGGCTGGGTGCCCCAGAGCAGTGGCTCAGCCACCCGGAGCCCCAGCTGCCCATTGATAAACTGGGCACGGACAACGCATGGGTCACTGGCATTTGTGAGGATTCCGTGACACCGTGCACATTGAGTGCGGGGCCCAGAGCATTGTGAGTACTCGGCAAACGGTGGCCGTGACTCTATTTCCCTTCCATCCACACGTCGCTTACAGCTCTAGGTACAGGCGCACGAAAGAACGGCGACACCAGGGAGGTGCAGAGAAGCCTTTTGGAGAGGGAGGAACGGAGGCGTTTCGGCAGATTGGAGGCTGTGGGCAGGAAGCCACAGGCTGGAGTCTGGGGTGGGGGGCCGTCCCTGCGGAGCCCCGGGCAAGGCGTCGGGTTTAGCAAAGGCGTAAGGCTGGGAAGTTTAGGGGTGTTTAGAAAGGGGCAAGAAGGTTGGTTTGCTGGGGGTAGGAAGAGCGAATCGTCACCAAGGTGGCAATGTGTGCCCGGCCCAGTGCTGAACTCAGCACACGTCACCTGTGACAGAGGACGGAGGTACAGATGCGGAAAGAGAAGGGCCAGTGCCTAACCGCCCACACAGTTCAAGCTCAGGACGACCTGGTGGAGGCCCGACCCCCAGAGCTCCTGAGTCCTTTGGCCTGGAGTGGGGCCCAGGTGTGGGCCTTTCCACCAAGTTCCCAGGTGGCGCTCCTGCTCCGGGGACCGTACTTTGAGAACCACTGCCTTACAAAAATCCTAGAAGGCAGGTGCTCTCACACTTCCCCCTTCTACAAATGAGGAGACAGAGGCACGGGGAGGTTACGTGTCCAGGGTCGCTCAGTAGCAGGGGCAGGACTGAGGCTCAGAGGTCCAGCCAGGACCCCTCCCCGCCCCTCCCCCTGCCGCCACCCTGCCTCTCACGAGGACGCGTCCCCGGCCTGGGCTCTCCACTCCCAATGCCTGCCCGTGTGGACCGTGCAGGCTGACAGGACGAGTGGTTATCACCCACACAACACACACACACCCACCCACACACACACACACACACACATGCCATCTAGTTACCGGTTCCCTGAAACCCGACACTGTGATGGGTCCTGTTTCCTATGCTTCCAGGCTATTCCAGCTCAAGAGCCTGTGGTTTGCTTTTTTGCTTCGGTGGCTGAAAAATTTAGTCTTAATTATCCCTGGACCACTGCAGTCTGCTCCACTCATGTGCCCCGAGGCATCTGCCTTTTCTGCTTCCTTCTGGCGAAATCTGTTCTCATCCGTAAGCAGCCCATTTGACGTGGTGGGCAGGCGGGCGCCCTTGGGCCGAAACACCTAAAGTCAGGCAGAAAATACGACCTGCGCACCCCGCGAGCAGTGTGGACGGCCAAGCCTTTTTCTCTCCCTGGCCATCTATCTCCTCCTCCCAGAGTGGGGATAAAAATACCCATCTCAAAGGGCCGTTGCTTGAATTAAGTGAGTGTTCTGGAAACGACCCCTTCCCTCCTATTTTGTATGTGTGCTTTCTCTCGGAAGCCTCCTCGAAACCCTTGTGGAACGAACACCAGCCCTCAAAGAAGACTAAATGGGGTCTAAGACGGGAGGAAAGTGAGAGGGATGGAAGGAGAGGTTGGGATTTGATTTCCAGGCAAGGCCGGATGAGCACCTCAGGGCCAGCCGCAGTCCTGGTGGCAGAGCCCTAAGGCGTGTGGCGTTTTGTCCCGTCTCCCCGCGTCGTCACATTAGCCCTATAAGGGGGCGGGGGAGACAGAGTCTGTGATTCCCCCACTGAGAGTTGTGGAAACTGAGGCCCAGTGGGCGTTAAGCGCCAAAGTCACACAGAAATCCGTGGCGGCAGGGAACCCGAGTCCCCTGACTCTGTCACTCCCTCCGCCAGGCTGGGCCGAGGCATTCCAGTTATAAATGGTTTCTGGGCTTAGCGCGATGCTTGCTTTAATTCCCCAGCGGATGCCCTAAGTCCGGCCTGTGTGGCGCTAAGGGGGAGGCAGCAGCACTCCTGTGAGAAGGGACAGTAGGGAGGGGGGCGGGAAGATGTCCCCTCTCCATTTATCCCTCTCCTGCCTCCATGGGTCCTGGCGTGAGTCAGAACCCCAGCCTCTGAGAGAGAGAGAGAGAGAGAGAGAGAGAGAGATGCACCCCACGCCGGCATTAGAATCTTCCTGGCCGAGTGACTCACGGCCTCAGTTTCCCTGTCAGTAACATGGGGACGAGAGAGCCAGTGCAGAGGAAATGGGGTGACAGCCAGGGAAGTGCCTGGCACGGAGTGAGCCCCCAGGACCGTTTAGGCCGCTCCCTGCCGCCATCTGGCTTGACCCCAAATAACCCCGCCTCCCGCCCCCCCCCCCCCGGGTGGGAAAGTGATCCCTGTTTGCAATACTGATTTATAAGCAACCTAGCCCGGGAGCTATTTAGAGGCGAGGTGATAAACCAAGAGGCCGGTGCCTCCATCCCGGTGGTCACGACAGAGGGAAGGAAAGAGGCTTCCAAGAGCTGACTCAAGGTCCATCTCAGTTTCTCTCTGGGCCGTCAGCATGTGCTGGTCTCACCTGTCAATAGCTTCTAAATTTGTCCAATCCCCACGGCCCCGGGACTGGGACCGACCTAATTAGGCTAACTGCAGTTTCCTGTGAGACAGGAGAAGGCTGAGCCCTCTCGCCCTCTGAGCCTCCCCGTCGCCACCACCCTCGTTCTTTTCTAAGTGGATGAGGAAGAAACTGCAGGCTGGCCCTTGGGGATCTCCAGGGAGGACTCAGGGGGCAGAGGTGGGGCTCTGCGTCCTTCCGGAGGGATGCTCTCCCTCCCATCTGGGTTTAGAGGTGCTCCCTCGGTGTGCCGGGCACCAACACAGCAGACGCGTCTCACCCATTATCTCATGTAGTCCTCACCAGAAACCCTATGAGGAGATGCTCTCGGTATCCCCATTTCACAGACGTGGAAACTGAGGGGCAGAGCCCGAGTGTCCTCAGATGGGCGTGCTGGAGGGGGGCTCCTAGCTCGGAGGGCGTAGGTGGTGCGGGCAAGTTGCCGTAGGTCGGCTCTCGATCTTTTGGACCGCCCCCCTGCCCTCTGCTGCCCACCCCCTCCTTGTCTTTGCCTCAGGATTTTTGTTGACATTTCGAAGCTCCAACCTGTGTCGGATGGAGAGGAGACCCAAGGGAGGTGGAATTAACCTGTATACAGCCTACCAAATGCTGCGCGCCGGCTACGGATCAGGCCGGTGACAGGGGCTTTAGCGCCGGTTCCTCTAAAGGAGCCAAGGAGCTCCCTTTTACAGATGGGGAAACTGAGGCACAGTAAGGCGACGTGTCCGGCCCAAGGTCACGGAAGCAAGAATGAGTGGGAGGCAGGAGTTGCCTCCCCGATCCCTTGCTCGAGGCTCTCTGCGAGAGCTGGAAAGGCGTCTCCTCGACCTGACATTGCACACAGGAGCAAACTGAGACCTGGAGGGGTGAGGGCGCGGGGGCGGGGGCGGGAGCGGGAGGCAGGACCAAGGTCAGAACCTCCTCCCCATCCTTCGTCCCAGCATCCCTCCGCCAAATCAATTGACCTAGACTTCCGCAAGGCTTTGGATGTTTTGCTCATTTGTTTTTCCTTAAGGGGAAACCTGGACATTTTAGAGGACACTTTTTTTTTTTCCTTTTGATAAGAGGGCTGTTCGTTAATTGGCTGATTCCTAAGAACTCTGCCCTGAGGCACAAACGAAAGGTACGGAAGAGGTGACCTCTGCCCTCAATTTGTCTACAAAATGCCCTGCTAGCTTCTGGGAGGATAAAATTAGAATCTAGTGTTCTCTGCAAAAAGCCGGGGCGTGTGGCCTTCGTGCCGTGCTGGCTGCTTCAGAGTGGATCCCAGGGTGGGCAAAGGAGTCTGTTTTCAGAAGCTTTTGAAAACCCCGCAGGTCCAAGATATATCCCAGTCCAAGTGGCCTGACTGCCACGGGAGACACCCGTGGTTGGCATTCCTTGGTCCCCCTCATGCTGACCCCACCAAATGCCACTCCGGGTGAAGGCATTCACTGGCTCCTTGCGGATGAGCAGTCCCAGGACCCGTGATTTCTTTTTTTTTTTTTTTATGTTTTATTTTTTATATTTAGAAGAGCGTGAGTGGGGGGAGGGGCAGAGAGAGCCGCAGACTGAATCCCAAGCCGGCTCCAGGCTCCGAGCTGTCAGCACAGAGCCCGATGCAGGGACTCCAACTCATGAGCCGTGAGATCATGACCTGAGCCGAAGTCAGACGCTCAACCAACTGAGCCACCCAGGCGCCCCTTGATTTCTAGGGTGAGGGTTGGGGGGGGGTCAGTGGGGGTCGGGAAACTGTTAAGGACCAGCTTCCCCTTTGAACAGCCTCTCCATGAGCTGGTATTGGCAGACGGACTCATGTCTCCTTTTAGTCTAGCGCAGAGCAAACTTAGTGCCCGAGGACAGGATATATGGGCTCTGGCCAGCTTTCCAGGTTAAATGGCAGGTTGAGGGAGTCCCTGCTTCCGCCCGATCTGGGACGCTAGCCCAAGCAGGAATGGCCTCTCCGCACTCATGGAGAGGGTGTTCCTGGGACCACAGGCCAAATCCTGCCTCTGCCTCTTATTTGCTGCATGGCCTTGACACTTCACTTCTCCGGGCCTCCGGTTCCCCGTCTATAAAGTGGGAATCACCCCACTCAGCTCCCAGGGCTGTTGTGAAAACTAGACATGAGGCAAGTCAGAATTTGTCGGACCCTAAGGAGGACTCGTGACCCATCCATCCATCCCTCCATCTTTCCATCCATCCATCCTTCCATCTGTCCATCTCTCCATCAGTCCACCCATTTGGCATTTGTTCATTAGCACCTGCTGTGGGCCGGTGGGCACACTGTATGCTAGGAGGCTGGTGGACAAGCCTGGAGTTTACACTCTAGTAGGGGGAGACCGACAAAAATAAGTAAGTACATAAATAAGTTCATTCCGGAGAGTGCTAAGCACCAGGAAGTAAATAAAAAGGGGCTGATATGACAGAGTCACGGGGGTGGCAATATCTGAGCTGGCTCCTGTGTCACTCTATGCCTAGGTCAAAGTAGGTCGGAAAGCTCCGGGGTTCAGAAAGGAGCCTAAAAGCAGTAGCTTGACTCACGTGTGCTGTGTGATCTCGGCCAAGCTAATTACCTCTGGGGCCTCCGTTTCCCCATCTGTAAAATGCAGACAGAAGCATCCTTGCCATGGAGTAGTTGTGAGAATCCAATGACATAATATATATAGAATGCTTTGCATTTTGCATTCCATGCATAAAAATTCTTTTTTTTTTTTAACGTTTTATTTATTTTTGAGACAGGGAGAGACAGAGCATGAACAGGGGAGGGGCAGAGAGAGAGGGAGACACAGAATCTGAAACAGGGTCCAGGCTCTGAGCTGTCAGCACAGAGCCTGATGCGGGGCTCGAACCCACGGACCAAGAGATCATGACCTGAGCCGAAGTCGGCCGCTTAACTGACTGAGCCACCCAGGCGCCCCAAGAATTCTTTTTTTTTTTTAATTTCTTTAACGTTCGTTTATTTATTTTTGAGACAGAGAGAGACAGAGCATGAACAGGTGAGGAGCAGAGAGAGAGGGAGACACAGAACCCGAAACAGGCTCCAGGCTCCGAGCTGTCAGCACAGAGCCCGACACGGGGCTCGAACTCACGGACCGTGAGATCATGACCTGAGCCGAAGTCGGACGCTTAACCGACCGAGCCACCCAGGCGCCCCAAGAATTCTTAAATCCTATAAAAACAGACAATGCTGATCACAGCATGACGACAAGCACCACCTGTCTCCCGAGGTGCTGTCACAGGGTCACAGGAGCTCCTGGCTGAGGAAGCAGACGCGTTGGTCCCCACCCGCGGGAGGGATTTTTAGAGTACCTGGTGCTCCGGGTCCATCCCGGCCAGTCGCTGTCATCGCTCAGCCTGCAGCCCCGGGGGTTTTCAGGACCAGAGGACCCCCCCCCCCACCTCCAGTCGATACCTAGACGCCCACACCCAGGTCCCTTGCCTTCCCTGTCCTCGAGGACAGCCTGGGGACAGGAGAGGGTGGCGTCCACTTCCCAGCTCAAACCCCAGAAAGGCAAGGAGCCCAGGCACGTGTCCCTCCGCGGGGCAGGGATCAGTTTTTTCGCTTTTTTATCTGAACATAATGCTGGCTTTACAGAAGAGCTGTGACAGTAGCATGGAGAGTTCTATACACCCCTCCCCCAGCGTCCCCCAGGGCTGACATTCCACGTGACCGTGGGGGCACAGGATGCAAACTAAAAGATTGCATGGTGGGGGTTGACATACGTGCCTCGTACAAGGTCTGGGGAGGGGGGGACGCGCCCCGAGGAGCCCCACGTACTTCTGATACCCTGAAGCCATGTTTTCACAAGAAATCATTAGTGTCCCCTACCTTCACACACCGACAGATCGACACCCGGACCGACACCCAGAGAGGCACGTTTCCCAGCAAACGCGCCAGGCTGGGCCTGGAACCCTTACTCTCAATCCTTTCTAGACGTGATGGGGACGGCCCTGGGGCCCCACACGCTGGCGGGCTGGGGATGCAGCATCTCAGAGATGTCTCGTGGCAGAGGGTGGCAAACTCCTTCCTGTCCTCTCTTGTCTCCCGGAGAGAAAAAACAACCGGGCAGACATCCCCTGGGCCCCCCTTTATTCCAAATAAAGGTCTCAGAAGACCTGGCCGCGGGGCACTAGCCCCTAGGACTGCCGCAGCAAGGACGCCCCAGGTGAGGGGCATGGAGAACCAGGGGCAGGGGAGCTCCTGGGGGTGGGGGGCAGAGATTTGCTGGCTCTTCTCGCCTTCTCCCAACTCAAGAAGCGCGCTGACTTCTCTTCCTTTTATGGATGATGACAGGGAGGCTCAGAGAGGCCAAGCGCTTTGTCTGAGGTCACACAGCCCATAAGCGGCAGAGTCAGATTTAGGGGGTGCCAGCCCAGAAATGGCTACTGGGCGTTCCCCAAATCCAGCCCATTGTTTCCTGCCTTCTGAGCCCCTGCCCGCCAAAGGCCCCCGCCTGTTGATCCCTTCCCCGCCATCTACTTTCTCCTGTGGGAACCCCACATCTTCTCGCAGGACTCTATCAGAAGCCACATGCCCTCTGAAGTTTTGCTGACGCCTTAAACAGAAGGCACCTCTTCTCCCGGTGACAGCGA
The DNA here is from genome assembly GCF_024362965.1 of Panthera pardus. Lineage (NCBI taxonomy): Eukaryota > Metazoa > Chordata > Mammalia > Carnivora > Felidae > Panthera > Panthera pardus. The sequence continues at coordinate 11,293,317 of NW_026526991.1, forward strand.
AGTCTCTGGGCCCGCCATCCATCGGCAAACTGTTCACAAACACGTGCGGCCTCTCAGGATCTGGCTCGGAGGCGGGTGGTGGGTGGGGCAGGAAACAAGGTGGGCGGGCCCTGGAGCTTTCTGTTCCAGCGGGAGAGGCAGATCACAAGGGACTAAGCAGGAACGTACCCCAAAGTGTTTCAAGAGGGGTAAGCGCTGTGCGCAGGGCAAGAAATGGTGATGGCAAAGAGGATCACGGTAGGGGAGGGTCACCACCGTCACCAGAATGGCCAGAGAAGGCCCCAGGAGGAGGGACAGCTGAGTTGGGAACACAGCCGTGAGGAAGTCTGAGCGCCCACCAGGCAGAGAGAACGGCAGGTGCAAAGGTCCTGTGGTGGGAATGCCCCCAGCGAGCTTGAGATTCAGAAAAGAGGCCAGCAGCATGGAGCATGTCCTGCCAGGTACTGTTTCTTCCCTGACCAGACCAGAAGCTCCTTCAGGGCAAGAATCATCTCTGGCTCCCTTGTGCCTCCCCTCACCTGGTCGGAGACACCCCTTTGTTTATTTAGGCGGGGATGGATTCAGTGGGGGACACTGGATCTCCTCCCAGTGCTGACACCAATCTCTGACATCATTACTTAGTGTTCGGCGAAGCTGGGCAGGTGGATGTTCCTGGGGCGGGAGGGCACGTTACCCCACCGTGGACTTGACCGCAAGTCACGTGGAGGGAGCTGGACCCCCGGTCTTAAGTCCCAGCTCAGCCCCTTACAGCCCTGGAGGCTCTGAAAAGCCACGTCTCTCTGGGCCTCAGTTTCCCCTTCTGTAAAGTGGGAATCACTCCCAGTTTCCTGCGTGATGGTCAGTTAAATGAGGAGCTGTGGGAGACAGGGCCCAGCTCATTCTGAGCACCTGTACGCACTCATCCGCCTGAGCGGCACGGAGATGTCACCTCCTCCAGTCTCCTCCATGGTCTTGTTGAGCCCCCTGAGGAGGAAAAACACACAATGGCTCTTGAATCAGGTTGCTCACTGGAATCACCTTTTACTTTCTTTTCTTTTCTTTTCTTTTCTTTTCTTTTTCTTTCTTTCTTTCTTTCTTTCTTTTTTTTTTTTTTTTTTTTTTTGAAAGAGAGTATAGATGAGCAGAAAACTTACGGAAGAAATACAAAAGGCTGATAAAGACATAGCAGATCGAGAGGTTTTTTGGTTTTTTTTCCCTGCCTCACCTTCTTTCCTTGACCACCTCACTGCTGGGGAGGAGAAGATTTGCAGCCAATCAAAGAATATCTCTAGCAAAGGGGCGCCTGGGTGGCTCAGTCGGTTAAGCCTCAGACTTCCGCTCAGGTCACGGTCTCGTAGTTCATGGGTTCGAGCCCCGCATCGGGGTCTGTGCTGATGGCTCGGAACCTGGAGCCTGCTTCGGAGTCTGTGTCTCCCTCTCTCTCTGCCTCTCCCCCAGTCGTGCTCTGTCTCTCTGTCTCAAAAATAAAATAAACATTAAAAGAAAAAGAGTATACTGACCCGGATGAGCACTGAGTACTACACGAAAGTGTTGAATCACTTTATTATACCCACTGAAACGAATAGACCTACACCGTATGGCAATGACACTGGAAGTAAAACTTTTTTCTAAGTAAAACAAACAAAAGAGAGATGATGATAGGCTCGCCGTTTCTCATTGACTTCATTCATTCATTCATTCGTGCCCACACTCACTCATTCCATCACTCCAGGCCTGCAGCAGAGGGGAGAGCCAGGAGGAAGCACCGTGCAGGGCCCGGCCGTCAGGCCACGGCGAGTCCTTCCACACCGTCCCCCTCTGACTCACCTCTCTTTCCTCTTCTTTTGCAGAATTCTTCTCTCTGGTGGCCGAAAGCTAAGAGGCTGTGACTACCCCAGGCCTTCCCCGTCTCTGCCCCAAACACCCAATCTCAGCCCCTCGAGCTGCCCTCCTGCGTTTCTGTTCAGTGTGTTTATGTTATTTTTTACTCCCCCCACCCCCTGTGGCCCTCAAACGACATCATTCTTCTGGAAAATGCTGGAGAAACAATAAAGGCTGTACCAATCAGATTCTACTGCTCGGGAGGCTGTGGACCTGCTGGGGTGTGGATCCTGCCTTGGCTCTCCAGACACACCTGTGCAGGGGTGGGGCAGGATTTAGACAGAAAAGGGGATCGGAGGGAAATTTACTGAGCCCTCCTCTGCCTTGGGTACAAGAATGGTACTCTGCATGGGTTGCCCATTAGTCCTTGAAACTGCCCATAAGGTAGGTGATGAAACTCCCATTTTACAGATGCAGAGACTGAGTCTTAGGAAAGTGATATGTCAACCCCGCACAGCTAGGACTTCTAGACGGATGGATGGGTGGATGGATACCCATTAAGACTCTTTGTTACAAATGACAAAAACCCAACACAGAGTAACTTAAGTAAAAAAGGAAGGAAAAAACAAAGATCTGGTTATGCCTGAATGGTCCAGGGATAGGTCTTCAGGAACAGCTGGATCAAGGGACCCGAGTGCTATCATCAGAATTAAGTCCTCCTTCCCTCTGAGCACTGTGTTCCATTTTGCCGGATGCATTATCAGGCAGGCCCTCCCTCATGGTGGCAAGATTCGTCCAGCATCTCAATGCCGGTGAGAAAAGAGCTTCTCTTTCCCAGTCACCCCATCAGGAGATTCCAAATTTAGTCCCATTAATACCAGTGGCTAACGGTTATTGAGCACTTACTTTGGACGGAACGCTTTACGCGATCCCATCTGTACAACAACCCTATGAATGAGTACTATCATTATCTCATGTTTGCCCCAAGTTACGCTACGAATAAGTAGTGAAGCCAGGGCAAGGCCGGGCCAGGCAACCCCGTCGGGATTCAGGCTGAGCGGCAGGTAGGGACAGGCCACCTTCCCTGGTGGCCTCCGGGCAGCGTCAGCTGACCCAGGCTTAGCAGGGGACTTGGGATCAGACCCAGGAAGCAGCAGCTCGGAAGGGCCTCACTGGCCCGAGGCGGCTTTCGGTGCCTGTCACCCCACCCCCAAATGACAGCGCACACATCACAGTTCAGACTCAGGGCAGCACGTGGCCCGGCAGCAAAGCGCCTTTGAAAGCAGGGCTGTTCGACCTCTCAGGGGACACAGGACATGGGCTGCGGGGCGCTCAACTCGGAAAGGATTTGTCTGGAGCACGAGCGGGACAAGGAGAAAAGGCTTCCTCGAGGGCAGGACGCCTTTCGGGGGACTGGGGAGTACAGCGGTGTTGGGGGTGGGGGGTGGGAACGACAAGTGACCCCACAGCGGCCATCCCTCACCAAGCCTCCTCCTGCCTCCTACCCCGTAGTTTTTGATTCAGTTCGCTCCGCCACCCTCCCCACCCCCACCTGATCCAGGCCCAATCACAGGTAGGGGTGGGGAGGGCGGGGTAGGGGTCCGCCTCCGCAGAGCCCTGCCGCCAGGGTCTCACATGCGTGAAGAGCCTCCAGTTCAGACTTTCCGAGGAGGCCAGACCTCCAGTCGCTGGCTGTAACTCAGGTTTGGCATTGCTCTATACTGGGACCCATGCCACGCAGAAGTCTGCGGGCTCCAAGCCGGCTCTGAGAGCCACTGGTGGCAGCTTCCCGGGCCTCTGGACCGCCACGGTGGCCTCCTAGCCGGGGTCCCGGGCCTCCCCCACCTCCCCGATCTGCTGTCCACCCAGAGGCCCCGAGGGCTCTTTCCAAAACAGATCAGGTCACATTGCTCTGCTTAAAACTGTCCTGTGACTGCCCCATCCACTGTAGAGCCCTGAATCAAAGCACAGCCTTCCCTGCCCACGGGCGCCCAGTCCCCGTCTCCACCCCGTCCCCCCGCATCTCTGCCTTCTACCCCCAGCCCCCCTCGCTCCCAACCAAGCTGTTCCCTCAGCCTCGACCATCCTGCCCTCCCCACCGCTTTCCCTGCCTCAGTCCTTTTCCTTCTCCGGACTCCCCCAGCCAGGGTTAGAGCCTCTGAACTTCCCTGCAGATAAGCACTGATCTGTCGCGGGTGAAATGGGGAATTAGGTGTGACAACCTAATTCATGCCCACGTCTCCGATCATAAGGTTCCCAAGGTCATGTCTGGGGGTGGGGGGTCCCCTGCTGGATCCCGGGGACCTCTCACAAAAAGGTGCCATGACGCAGATGTGGCCACAGAGGCCAAACGTGGCCAATCGCTGGCTCAAGGCCACAAGTGCAGAACAGAATGGGGACCTGACCCCAGTCTCCCGCTTTCCCACCCAGCCGCCGTGCCTCGCCCTCGGAGACCTTCCACCTCGGCAAGGAGTGGGGCACAAGGGAAGTCCTCTGAGCCCAGCATCTTGCAGACTCCAGCCGGAGTCACCCGAGGACCTTGTCACCACCCTCTTCAATTGCTCATCGGCTGAACACAACTCCGTTTCTTCCTTGTTAGGCTCACTCATCATCTCCATTTCCCTTGTGTCCTGGAGAGGCTGGGGACCAGGAGGGAGGGAGCCCAGGGCGGGGAGGAGGAGCGTGAGTGGCCTTTGATAAGAGCGGGGAGCAGCCTGCCTGTGTGGACAGAGGACTGAGTGATGGATTGAACGTCCCGGAGCGCGGAGAGGAGGCGGAAAAGTGAGAGAAGAGGGAGCAAGGAAGGATCAGAGGGGGGAAGGATGGATGGGACAAGTCGGGGCTGCGGACTCTCCCTTCTTGCAGCCACGGGTGTGGAGAACACGAGCGTAAAGGGCTCCAGATTTGAGGCTGGACAGAGCTGCCCTCCAAACCTGCCTCTGTCTCCTTCGAACACCTACTGTGTGCCAGACATTTTGTATATCCCACGTCTGGATCCCCACCGCAACCCTCCAAGGAAGGGAACAGTCTCTATTTTTATGAATGAAAAAGAAAAAAAAAGAAAGAAAGAAAGAAAGAAAGGTTCAGAGAGGTGAGAGAACTTGCCCAAATGACACAGCCAAGGAAAAGGAAAATAGCCAACATTTATTCAGACGCTCAACAAATGATTTTTTTTTTTAGTTTTTTTTTTTGGTTTTTTTTTTTAGTTTTTTTTTTAGTTTTTTTTTAGTTTTTTTTTTAGTTTTTTTTTTAGGTTTTTTTTAGTTTTTTTTTTTAGTTTTTATTTTTTTAGTTTTTATTTTTTTAGTTTTTTTTTTTAGTTTTTATTTTTTTAGTTTTTTTTTTTTAGTTTTTATTCTTTTAGTTTTTTTTTTTAGTTTTTATTTTTTTAGGTTTTTTTTTTTTTTTTTTTTAGTTTTTTTTTTTTTTTTTTTTTTTTTTATCCAACAGGTAATTTTTGAGCGCCTGCTTGTGCCCGACACAGCTAAGCGTTTGAGAAGCATTACCCCATCGGGTCTTCACAGTAATGGCAAGACCTCTCTCCAAAGTATGGCCTCCGTCTGGCTCTGCCTCCCCTGCCGAAGATCCCCCACCTCCCGTGCCTCTGCGGCCGTTCTACGGGGGACAATTGTCCTAGAAAGATTTGGAGCGGTTGACGCTGATATTCAGGCTTATATAAGCATCAGAAAGCCGTCGGCGAGGGACAGCTCAGCGTGCGGGACGGAAGCCTGGTGCTCTCGGACCACTCTGCCTCCTCCTTTATCGGTCCAGCCAGAGAAGGGCCTGGGCAGCCGGCCTGGAACCCAAACTATGTCACAAAGGGCTCTCACCCAACTTTTTTTTTTTTTTTGGTCTTTATGTTTATTTATTTATTTATATTTATTTATTTTTGAATTAACACCCAAGTTAGTTCGCATCTAGCGCAATAACGATTTCAGAAGCGGGTTCTGGTGATTCATCCCCTATGTATGACACCCAGTGCTCATCCCAGCAAGCGTCTTCCTCAATGCCCCTTGCCCATTTAGCCATCCCCCCCCGTAGCCCCTCCAGCAACCCTCAGTTTGTCCTCCATGTTTTGTTCCCCTCCCTGTTTTTATATCATTTTTGCTTCCCTTCCCTATGTCTCTTAAAGTCCTCATAGGAGTGAAGTCATATGATATTTGTCTTTCTCTGATGGACTAATTTCATTTAACATAAGACCCTCCAGTTCCATCCACGTAGTTGCAAATGGCAAGATTTCATTCTTTTTGATTGCCGAGTAATACTCCATTGTGTGTGTGTGTGTGTGTGTGTGTGTGTGTGTGTGTGTATACACACCCCACATCTTCTTTATCCATTCATCCATCGATGGGCATTTGGGCTCTTTCCAGACTCTGGCTCTTGTCGATCGTGCTGCTCTAAACACGGGGTTGCACGTGCCGCTTCGAAACAGCACCCCTGTGTCCCTCAAATACCTAGTAGTTCAATCACTGGGTCATAGGGTAGTTGTCTTTTTAATTTTTGAGGAACCTCCATGCCGTTTTCCAGAGTGGCTGCACCAGCTCGCATTCCCAAGAGGCCTTCACCCAACTTACCTCTCTTTCTTCGTTCCTAGATCTCCGCAGGGAAGTATAGAAGTACCCACATTTAGGGCTCTATGAAGGGCCAAAGGAAGGGGCTCCTGAGGGCCAAAGGAAGGTTCCCATGGGTGGTGGCACTCAAGCCAGGGTACCCTCATCATTGCCATTCTGCAGATGAGAAAATGGAGTGTAAGTGGCTTGGCTGACGCTCCAGATCCCATTTGCTTGACCCCACTCTGCCCGATGGGGGACAAGGCCAGGATTCAAACTATGAGGAGCCTGGATTCAGAGCCCACCTTCTTCTCCTACCTCCCCTACATCCTCAGCCTGAACAATTCTCTCTTACTCGGCGAGGACTGCCTTTTCATTCCATGCAGGCCTTCAACTGATTGGATGAGGCCCACCCATATTAGGGAAGGCGATCTGTTTTACTCAGTCCACTGATTTAAATGTACTCTCATTCAAGGCTGTCTGGATTGCTCAGTTGGCTGAGCCTCCAACTCTTGATTTCAGCTCAGGTCATGATCCCAGGGTCGTGGGATCAAGCCCTGTGTTGGGCTCCACATGCACTTTCTGCTCCTCAGAAAGTTCAACATAGACTTTCCATAGCCCCAGAAATCCACTCCGAGGTGTATAGCCAAAAGAAGTGAAAACATGGAGAATGGGTACGGGGTGTTCTTCTGGAACAATGGGAAAGTTCTGAGGCTAGAGACGGTGTGGTGGCGCGAGATGGCCACTGAACCGTTCCCTGGAAAATGGTTCTTTGTATGTGATGCGAATTTCCCCTCGATCGTCATCATCTAGGCCCCCATTCGGTTGCCAGGTCTCCTGAGAGCTGGAGCCACACGGACTTGACTCACCATTGTAACCCCAGCACCTACACGGTTCCTGGCACAATCGAGGGGCTTAATATACTTGGGGAGTAAATACACACAGAGATCCGCATTCCACAGGCACAAAATCAGGACCAAGTGGATTCATGAAACGGCAGCTCTCGCCTAAACGTAACAAAGCCCATCTGCTCTTTGAGCTCCTGGGCACTGCAGGGCAGTGAGCATCCCGTCATGAGAGGCATGCAAATAGAGACGAGGGAACTTGTTGAAAGAACTCGTGCATCAGCAGGAAGACAGCGGGTTCCCTCCAACTCTGAGATGCATTGGTCTTACGGGCCCCTACAAATGCATTGAACCTCCCGCTGGCTGCTTGCTACCTTATCGAATCACTCACTCACCAGATACCCACTGAGCACCTTGGTCACCCAAGGACGGACCCCAAGAGGGTGCCATGTCCTAAAATAGGCAGAGAAGTTTCTAGATCATTCTTTTTACTTTCTCCCCCCTGACCCGACCCAGTGTTCAGAACGCCACCTGGGCAAAGCCGTGGGCTGGGGTCGCCACGCTCAAAGGAGATTGGTTCGCACTCAATGTCCCTCCCGCGGGTTTCTGCTGTCCCTTAGGTGTGCTAACCACCTCCTGGTCCCCTTGCTGACTTGCTCCAGCAGCATCACCACAAGCTGCTGTTCCTGCCGTGCCTTATGCTGCTCTACTCCGCTGGGCTCAGTGAACCCCCACATCCTGGCCCTGCTCTCCCTCGGGGCCACTGTGTCCAGAAAAGGGGCTGCGGTCCACTGGGAGGGACAGGCTGAAGAAAGTATGGGCACCCACAAATAAACTATTTGTTTATTTAAGCCAAACACGTGGATATTCTATAATAACGTGGGGAAGATCTGTGATGTGAATTTTGTTCAAAGGTGACACATTTATATGATATGATATGATATGATATGATATGATATGATATGATATATGATATGATACCAAACTATACTATATTTTAATTTGTCTATTTATCCCTAATTCACCTCCTTCTTCCTACCACAATCCCCCTTGGGGACGGGATAGCAATGTGCCCTGAGAAAGACACCTGGCCGGGAATACATTTTTGGTCTATGAGATGTAAACATATATCCCTGGGTGGGGCTTGCAGGGAAGCTTCCAGAGAAGCAGACCCCTTCGTCTTTGGCTTTCACCTTCCTCCTTCGCCCTGTCTACGCTTCTTACAGCCATAGAGAGGAAAGTCATGGCTGGTGATGGGACGCTTGGGAGTCCCCGAGGGCCCCTGGGAGCTGCCAAACTTGAGAGGTTCTGACAACAGCACAGCAAGTCCCTGTTGGGTCGAGTTTTGCTGTAGTTAGTACATAAAACAAACATAATTCTAACCCACCGGCAGGAACTAAAGAAAGCTTAGAAAACGTAGTGTAGTGGGTTGAACGGGCATGTCCAATAGGAGCCCGAGAATGTGACCTTACTTGGAATGAAGGTCTTTGCAGATGTAATGAAGGTGAGGATCTCAAGATGAGACCATCCCGGATTAGCGTGGGCCCTAAATCCAGGAACAGGTGTCATCAGAAGAGACGGAAAAGGTCACGTGAAGAAGGAGACAGAGGTTGGAGCGACGCAGCCACAAGCCAGTGAGCACCCAGAGCCACGGGAAGCTGGAAAAGGCAAGGAAGGATTCTTTCCCGGAGCTACAGAAGGAGCATGGCCTGCCGACACCTTGATTTCAGACTCTGGCTTCCGGAAACGTGAGAGAATAAATTCCTACCATTTTAAGTCACCAGATTTGTGGCCATTTGTTACAGTAGCCCCAGGACAGTAATATATGTAGAAAAGTAGAAGACATAACATCTAAGCTGGGCATCTGAAGGATAAATAGGAATTCTTTGGTTAAGAGGAGAAGGATCTTCCAGAAACATGAATAAATAGCAAACTATAATAATAACAACAATGCTTGTTGGGTATGTCTTCTTCCTTGTGCTTTAAATTTTTTTTTTTAAATGCTATTTATTTTTGAGAGAGAGAGACAGAGCGTGAGAGGGGGAGGGGCAGAGAGAGAGGGAGACACAGAATCCGAAGCAGGCTCCAGGCTCCGAGCTGTCAGCACAGAGCCCCACACGGGGCTGGAACCCATGAACCGTGAGATCATGACCTGAGCCGAAGTTGGATGCTTAACCGACTGAGCCACCCAGGGGCGCCCTTGCCTTATACTTTATATCCTCTCTCCCCTAATCCTTATGCCAAGCCCCAGTAATGGTATCACTGTCCCTTTTTCACAGCCCGGGAGACTGAGGCACAGAGAGGTTAGATGTGCTGGGGGAGTGATCACAGCAGATGCTGCGGTGACCCCAGTCCTCACTCTGAAGACCCGAGACTCACTGTTCAAGGGGTTTTTGTTCCTGGCTGTGGACTTCCAGCCCCCCCGCCCCCCTCAGGGCAAGGCTGATGTGCAAGGGGACCAGCTGCACAGCCCTCAGAGCTGGCCGGCGAGTCGGAGAGGAACTCACCAGCGCCCTCGGCTGGGGTGACTCCAGGCGTGCCCCACACAGTCTCCCCGAGTCCCCAGCAGGGCTGAGCGGCCCACAGCGGGGGTGGGCTTAGTGGCATCCCCTCCTTTCCCCTGCCTGTCTCACGTCCCCACACTGCAAGTGAGGCTTCCAGGAACCAGCTCACAACAAACCACTGTGCTCAAGTCCTTGCTTGGGGTGTGCTTCTGGGAGAACCCCAAACCCAAACGGTGTTAGAGTCCGGGCCCATCTCTGGTGGAGCGGACCCCAGAGCCCGAGCTCGGACCCACAAAACTCCTCTGTTCTGTGGGGTTAGAGGCATAACAGCCCCAGGCGCATCCACATTTAGGGGCGCAAATAACAAGTAGCCGGCTACCTGCTGCCCCAGAGCGGGACACGGCAGGGAGGTGGCAGCTGAGGGACCGGCTCTTGAACGTTCTCACGTTCTCTGTGCTCACCGCAGTGCGTGCGGCGCCGACCTGGACGCGCCCCGGCAAGACGCCCGCGCCTCTTTACCACTCCAGCTTCTGCAGATCGCGGGCCACTTGTCACCCAGTGCTCACATCTGTTCACTCTGGAGCAACGAGCAGAGGGCCACCGGCTCAGCAGAGTGCTTCCCAGACAATTCTGGGGCGGCTGTGACGCTTGCCGGGCGAGCCGGAGCCAGATGAGAAATTGCTGTGCCCCAGCAGTTCTTGCAAAATTCAAAGCTTTTTGCTGGAGCAGAGGGTCAGTTATTGGAAGGTTTCTTGCATAATCATCACAAAACGCCACCTTGTCAGCGTTGCCAAAAAGACCGGTCGCGGATGGATGGTCTGCTCCGGGAGCCAGTCCTTTCTCTGCGTTGGGAAAGATCATCCAGAATGTGAATAACACAGAGGAAGTGGTGGCCGATTCTGCCAATATCGACTGCCTCCGTGGGCACTTTATTTGCATCTAAAGGAAATTGCCTTCATTTCTTGGGCTTCTTGCAAGGAAGGCTTGCTTGCTTTTTTTTTTTTAATTTAAAATTTTTATTTAATTCCAAGTTAGTTAATGTGTAGGGTAATAATGGTGTCAGGAACAGAATTTAGTGATTCATCACTTACAACAACACCCAGGGCTCATCCCAACAGGTGCCCTCCTTAATGCCCACCTCCCATTTAGCCCATATATCAATGGGCCACACCCCGCCAGCAGCCCTCAGTTTGTTCTCTATTTAAGAGTCTCTTAGAGTTTGCCTCCCTCTCTGTTTTTATCTTCGTTTTTCCTTCCCATCCCCTATGTTCCTCTGCTCGTATGTTCTTAAATTCCACATACGAGTGAAATCATGTGATATTTATCTTCCTCTGACTGACTTATTTCACTTAGCATAATACCCTCCAGTTCCATCCACGTTGCTGCAAATGGCAAGATTTCATTCTTATTGGTGCCGAGTAATACTCCATTGTGTGTGTATTATATATCATATATATATCATATGTATACATGTATATGTATACATGTATGTGTATACATATATATCATATGTATATACATATAGTATATATATAATATATATTATATATCATATATTATATATGATTGATATATATTATATAGTACATATTATATTTTGCATTATATAATATATATTATGTGTTATATATATTATATATATATATATGCCACATCTTTTTCATCATCCATCGATGGACATTTGGGGTCCTTCCATACTTTGGCTATTGTCGATAGTGCTGCTATAAACGTGGGGGTGCATGTGCCCCTTCGAATCAGCATTTTTGCATCCTTTGAATAAATACCTAGCAGTGCAATTGCTGGGCCATAGGGTAGCTCTATTTCTAATATTTTGAGGCACCTCCATACTGTTTTCCAGAGCGGCTGCACCAGCTTGCGTTCCCACCAGCAGTGCAGAAGGGTTCTCCTTTCTCCACATCCTCGCCAGCATCTGTGTGCAAGGAAGGCTCTCACCACCACCCCCCCCCCCACCCCCCGCCACAGAGGGTAGGAGCACACCCAAGTCATTCACTCACTCATTCATTCCATAACAGCGTGCTCTAGAGTAGCCACAGGCCCCCGCATTTGCTGAGGGCTCACGCTGTGGCTGGATCATGTGTTTCACGTGCATCACCTCATTTAATCCCCCCAGCTGTCGGAGGTGGGTCATCTGTCCCGTTTTGCAAGGAGGCTCGGCCAAGTTCGTTAGCTCTCCCAAAGCCAGCCAGACGGCAGTCGGAGGAGCGAGATTTGGAGAACAGAGATGTGAATTCTAATCCCACTCTCCCCACCTATTAGTCATGTGGAATCAGACACGTCATTGACTTCATTTAACTGAGCCTCGGCTTCCTCACCTGGAAAATGGACGTGCCAACTGCTGAAGTTTGAGAGAACAGGACAGACCAGCAGACGGGTGAGGTGTCCGTGCTTTGAGGAACCACTGGACACAACCTGGTATCTGTTTGCAGTTCGCACGTCCCAGAACTGGTTTGTTTTCCCCCCTCCCCCCAACAAAGATTAAATTTGTCAGATTTTAAGAATCTTTCCCAGGAAGCAGGGTGTCTAACTCTCTCTGGGGATGCTGAGGGTCATATCAGTGGACCAGAGACATTTTTTTATTCAGAGTCACACTCTGAATCCTGATCTGCTGACTTAAAAATCTGTCCTCCTGTCCCTCTGGCACCTGCGAGAGCCAGGTGCTTGTACCCTTGGGCACACGGCCCACGGTGGTTGATAAGTCGATGGGCTCTGTGCTGCTGTATCTCGCCAGCTCCTTTTTTCTAGGGTGGAGGAGGCCTGCGCCTCAAGCAATCATGCCCATTTACAGCCACCAGAGGCTCGGGAGGTGGCCCGGAAGCAGCCTGGCCAGGTGACGTGCTTGGCCAGCCTGTGTTTATCTCTGTGGCTCCATTTGGAAAAGGCCTCTCAACTATTTCACTCGGAACGGCTATCGGGTATTTTCACAGCCTAGTCGCAGGCTGTCGTTCAGGGGCTGACAAACTCCAAGACTACTCAGAGCAGGGGACCAGGATCCAACCTCTGGATGGAGCCCATCATGGTAATGGTGCCAGCCCTGACCTTTGCCCTGTACTTCACAGTTTGCAAAGCAACACTTGGACCCTCACAGTCGCTCTCTGAGAGAGCGAGTAGGGGTGTTTTTATCCCCAAGTCCGGCTGTGTCAGGCCGCCTCTGTCGCGGGAGGGAAGTCACAGCCTGAGTGCAGTCACCAGGGAGCACCGGGAGGGCAGGGAGGCCGAAGAGGAAGCCCTAGGGGACTGCTATTCCAGGAGGAGGGAGCAGAGAAATGGACGAAATGCACTGGAGAGAAACCACTCATGGGGCAGGGCGGGGCACAGAAGAACCAGGAGGAAGGGCCCCGAGGAGCAAGGCAGAGGCTGGCCATGCCAACTTGGCAGAGAGGCTCCCTCAGAGATGGTGTGGCCGAATGACCAGGACTGTGGCTCCCGGAACCGTCCTGCCTGGGTTTGAATCCTGCCCCGCTGCTTCAAGCATATGATCCCAGGCATGTTGCTAAACTTGTCTGTGTCTCCGTTTGCTTGTCTGCAGGAGGAGGCTCGCAACGGTCCGCACTTCGCCAGGCTACCATGAGGCCCGAGTGCTTACAGTGGGCCTGGCACGCAGGAAGTGCAGGGTCCCGCGTTCCCGCAGCCTGGCATGGGAGCCGACCGCCTGTCCGTGAGTGACTCCGGACAGGGGGGAAGACTGCAGCAGACTGCAGAGCAGGGGGGAGGCGAGGGAAGGAAAGCAGGACAGGAAGCTTTGCAGGGAGGTGTGGGGAGTGCAGCAGACCAACGGTCTCCTTTGGTGGGCCAGAAGGACCCATCCTTCTGCAAGCAAGCAGGCGGACAGGATAGCAGGGGACCCAGACCCAGGTGAAGGGCTTGGCTGCCTCCCCTCTCTGAGGGCCCAGAGGCAGATCAGGACACGAACTGCTGGGCTGGAGGAAGGAGCCGGTGTTTGAGTCGAGTCTCCAAACCGGCCCAGAACTGAAGCAGGCAGAGAGGGACGGGACGGGTGCCCCTGAGCACAGCCCCCTCTCAATCACGGATATAACCGGCTCGGATTTAGGACGATGTGTTTCAGATGTTTATCGTTTCCTACAAAGCTTCCTGGATTTGACCACCGGCCTCTGCTCCCGTGTGACCTCTGGCAGGTTACTTGATTTCGCTGTGCCTCAGTTTCCTCCCCTGGGAAACAGGGATAACGATGTTACCTCCCTGTCGAGGCTGTTGTGAGGATGAGGTAAAATCACCTAAGGACGGGCCTGGCACCAGGGCCGATGACTCTCGGCAGTTATTATCTGTGCCAGTATCACAGGGGGCACAGTTAAAAAGCCGCCGGGTTCCTACGATCATTCCTCCAGAGTCTCTTTCTAATCTGTAAATGTGCCCCGGAGATTTGGCCCATATTTATAGAACACCTGCTCTATACTAGGCACTGGGATATGATGCTGCAAAGATATGGTCCCTGCCCTCCGGGGTTTGCACCCAGTGGCTGAGAGATGTGCCCCTGTCACCACGGGCATGGAGGCGTGCTCTGTGCTTACTCATCCAGTCACTGAATCCTCAACACCAAAGCCTCGGGATGAAGGATCTATTACTGTTCCCATTCCACTGCCACAGGTGTGGCAAGCTGCCCAAGGTCACATAACTACAAAGTGCCCAAGCTGAGATTTGAACCCCAGGACTGTGGCCTAGGGCCTATGACTCTTTTTTTTTAATACTTATTTTTGAGAGAGAGAGAGAGAGAGGGAGAGGAGCAGAGAGAGAGGTGAACAGAGGATCCGAAGCAGGCTCTGTGCTGACGGCAGAGCCCGATATGGGGCTCAAACCCACAAACCATGAGATCATGACCTGAGCCAAAGTCTGATACTTGACTGACTGAGCCACCCAGATGCCGCTAGAGCCTATGACTTAATCATTGTGCTACAAACAGTGGTCAACGCTGCTATGGAAGGTACAGGACACGGGGAGTAAGTAAATGTTTGAGCTACGAAAAGCACAGTGGGAGCAAACTAGGTTAGGAGGGGACAGCAGGGGCAAAGGCCCTGGGGTAGGAGAGGCAGGTCAAGTTTGAGGACGGAATAAGCCAGGCTGCCCTAGACACAAAAAGGGAGCTAGGCAGGCAAAGACCTGCTCACCAGGCTTGGCAGCTCTTTGGGGGAAAGCAGTAGGAAGCATTTGAGGAGGTTGCATTGGAAATATGACAAGATTTCGAAAGACCACTCTCTGCAAGCGAATAGGACACAAGCATTTAAAAAAAAAAAAAAAAGAAAGAAAGAGGGGCACTTTGGGTGTTGACACGGAGCCTCTCCAAAGTATATTATCAGACGGAAAACTCAAAGTGCAGAAGAGTGCGTGTGACAGCTTGTATTCATAGGGGAAAGGATAAGCAAGAATGTTTGTGGGCTGCAGGTACTTAAATATCTGAAAGGTATACAAGAATCTGGTAAGAGCAGTAGCCCCTGGGGACGGGGACTGCAGGCCTGTGGTCAAGGGTAGGAGGCAATGCTCTCTATATATCCTCTTCCACCTTTTACATTTTAAACCCAGGGAAGAGACTGTCTATTCAAAACTGTAAAGATGTCCCTGGCTGCTGGGGAGGAAATGCAAGGGAGGGAGTCAAGAGTGAAATCCGAGAAATGGAGAGAATGAGACTCTGGAATGCTGGTTTTATGAGGGAGATGGCGCCTGAGCACGGGGTGCAGCTGCTTGGGATGCTACCTGGACAAGGCACTGTGTCACTCAGGCAAGCGGGCAGGATGGGGCGGCATGAGCAGAGCGGGGAAGGAACACGGAGCAACAGGAACCAGCCTAACTTTGCCCGTAGCAGAATTTGGCCTGGGTTCAGACTGAGCCATCTGGAAATGGACAGAAATGCTAAATGTGGAATGTTCTAGAAAAGCAGCCCTTGGCTCCCACAGATGAGCTATCACGGGCTGTTAAAGGAGGCCGCCGTGGCTCTGGAGGGATGATTTGCTCCACTTTAAATGCGCGCAGCGGCTAAGTCAATCCAAACAGGAGGCAGCCCTTGGCTCCCTCCCCGCCAAGGGCCTTTTCCCAGCTGCTGCTGCCCCCTGCTGGGGAACTCGGGACATCGCTGCCTCCGTGCGATTCTGAGGCCGCTGCTTAGGACTCCCACTTTGCATTCCGGGCGCGCATAAGACGAGTCCGTCACATTTCCTCCGCCCTTTTTGGAGATGGCCACCGCCAAGCACTGCTTCGGTGCTGGCGTAAACAACCAGGTCCACGTGAACAAGTCGCAAAGCGAACAGCAAAGGTCATTACCATCAGAAGGCAGTGCGCCAGGAGGCAGATGCGACACAGTGCGATACAGGAAGTTCTAGAGCACTGTTCTAGACCCCTCGTGTGCGTTAACTCAGCTGATCCTTGTGGCACCCACAGGGGCAGGGATGACGAAACAGAACTGGAGAAGCAAAGCAGGATTCAAACCCAGAGTCTGAGTACCAGCCCTTGCAGATTTCAACTTAACAATCAATATTCCCTGCTCATTGGGTTCACACATCAGCGGTCCTCACCCATGGATGATTTGGGCCACCAGGGGACATTTGGCAATATCTGGAGGCATTTTTCGTTGGGAGAGGGAGCGGATTCTGGCACCTGGTGGGTAGAGCCCAGAGACGCTGCCACACCACACACCCTATAATGCACAGCACAGCCCCCTGCAACAGATACACAATGTCAAAAGTGCCAAAGGGGACAAGCCCTGATCGAAATACGTAAAATTCTCCCAAATCTTCGAGCCCTCTCTTTTGCACTGCCCCCTGACATGAGGAGGGCATTAGAGCAAGCCTGCTGTATTGTACCAAAGGTATTCTTCTCGAAGATTCATGCTGAGTAACTCTCCAGAGGATTTCCCGTGAAGTCTCTTATTTACCCAAAGGGATTATGTTGCATTCAGCAATCCTGCTAATAAAAACACTCTGCAAGGAATGAGGCTCTCAGAAGCGGCCCCAGCAAAGGAGAACCCCCTGGGGCAGCGGCAGAGGGGCTTGGGCCACGCAGCGGGCACGTGCGCGTGGAATGTCGTGGCTGCCCCTGGCACTGAGCCACAGCTGCGGCACACGCTGTTTGTCTGGGCTGTCGGGAAGCATCCAGAATGATGGCCCAGTCCCTGGGAACAACTTGTCAGCAGCCGCGTCGCCCAAAGCCCTCGCTTCCAAATCAGCCCAAACAGCCCAGTCCCTGGCTTTGGGGTGGGGGTGGGGGGCAGCGCTCTTAACCCCTTCGCCTCCACAGAGCCTACGGGTCTAGAGGCTCTGGGGGTTCTACTGGTCTAGAGCTGTACGACGGGGCGGGAGGCAGCCGAGGACCTGGCACCCCTTCCAGCAATAAGCCTATTGCCTGCACAGAACTGTGTTGCTCAAGGGTCAGTGCTTGTAGAATGAATGAACGACCAGAAGGGTAAACTCTACAAGATTCCTTCCTTCATTCAACAATATTTACCAAGCATCTGACCAGGCTGGGCACCGTCCCAGATCTTGGGAGGACAAAAGAGACCAAGTCCCCGTTCCCATGAAGCTTACCTTCTAGGGGAGGGAGAAAGATACTACACAAATAAGCAAGTAAGTATAGGATATCATATCAGGGAGTGGGGAGCGCTCTGAAGAAAGTAAAGGCAAAGAGATGGGACACTGACAGATTGGGGGTGACTCTTTAAACTGGGTGCTTGGCCAGGGCCTCTCCAAGGAGACGATGTTTGGACAAAGATCTGAAGGTTGTGAGGGAAAGAGTCATGCAGCCACGTTGAGAACAGTAAGTAGAGAGGCCCTGGGGTAGAAAGGGTCTTAGGGAGTTTGAGATGCAGTAAAGCAGAGAAAATGGATAAAGGTGGGTCCTGGCATGACCCAAGAGCAGAGGTTCTCAAACAGTAGCATGCATCAGAATCACCAAAAAGGCTGCCAGAAACAGATCGTGGTTCCAACCCGCAGCGCCCAGTTGGCCTGGGGTGGGGCCTAGGAATGAGCATTTCCAACAAGTCACTGTGTGGTGCTGATGATGTTGCTGGTCCAGGGACCATAGCAAAGAGTATTTGTTCTTTTCTTCTTCTTTTTTAATGTTTATTTATTTGTTTCGAGAGAGAGAGAGAGAGAGAGAGAGAGTGTGTGTGTGTGTGTGTGTGTGCGTGCGCGCGCATGCACAGGGGAGAGGGGTAGAGAGAGAGAGGAAGAGAGAATCTTAAGCAGGCTCCATGCTCAGCACGGAGCCTGATGTGGGGCTTGATCCCACGAACCAGGACATCATGACCAGAGCCGAAATCAAGAGTCAGACGCTTAACCAACTGAGCCACCCAGGCGCCCCCAAAGAGTATTTTTTTCTTAATGCAACAAGTCCTTTCCTCCCCAACACTTAACCCCAAGCAGTCACGGATCGTCGTTGCTTGATCGCCTGCCTCCACGCTGGGTAGAGGAGGTTTTCTACTGAGGCCGCAGTGTTTTGTTTAAGCGCATTGCCAACATTTAAGAGTCAGGGGGACTTCACACAAAATCCAGATTCCTGCCTCCTCTAGAAAACAGGTCTGCAGCACTGGCCACCCCTCCCACAGGGCCACAATGCAACAGAGCCGCCTGGGGCTCTGTCACCTTGACTTCGTAACCCCAGCCACCGGCACAGCATCTGGCCTCGGGTAGGCACTCAAAGAGAGCTTATTAATGAAACTGGTAAGACCGCACCCAGGAAACGCACGAGGACATCAGTTTCAAGAGCTAGGAGACCTGAGGCCAGTTCTGACTCCCGCTGACGTGTTACATGACCTTGGGCTGTCCATGGACCTCAGTGATCACTCCTTCTTCCCAGAGTCACTGCATCGAACAAGAGAGAGGATGTGAAGGGTTTAGCACATGCCTGGCATACGGTACTCCACTCTCACTGCGAGGAACTCAATAAATATTTACTCTCTAGGATGGGAGAAAGTGTGAGAGGTCTTGGAGGCTGGACAGCTCCCTGTTGGGACCAAAGGGGTCGACAGTCTACTTGCGTTCAGTCCCCAGTGCTGCCATTCACTAGCTTTGTGACTCTGGGCATTAGGCTTTCCCTTATTTGGGCCTCAGTTTCCCCACCACAAACAGGGATGATACAAGTCCCACAGGGGTTATTGTGCATATCAGATAGGAACATGAATATTAAGCCAATTAATCCTTTAAACTGCTTCCAATAAGGCCAGTACGTGCTCAACATATGCCAGCCCTAGCTGTTACAGCTGCTCAGGGAGGGGTTAGACTAGAATTTCTCAGGGGCCCTCATGGCTCCAAAATTCTCTGACCTCTTTGAACCCAGTGACAGTCAGGCAGCTGTCATTAGTCATCAAGAATATAGAGAAGGCCCTTGGTATCGTGGAGGCAGTGGAGTAGAATTCGCTGTACGGGGTTTAGCACCTCACTGGAAAAATCCAAAATGCTCTTACAATGGTGCTGACCAAAATCAGAGTAGCAACCACGAGAGGACGAGTGGATGTGGTGCAGAGGACAACAACCTACGAGAGAGGCACCATTACCCCCTCGCAGACGAGAAAACGGAGGCTCCAGAAGGCTACCCCTGGATGTGTCTCTGTGTCTCGGCTCCACGCACCTGTCTCAGGAGGGTGACTCAGTCAAGGGGTCCTTTGAGGGATTAACCGGGTCATGATGGACAGCACAGCCTGGAGGGGGAAGCAGAAAGGCCAGGCAGGGGCATTCTGACTCCCTATGAAGGCCGAAACCTTCACAGCAGTTGGGTGAGTGTGTGTGTGTTCACTGCCCTGCACGCGGCTGGCGGCCACACAAAGTCACAGGGCAGCTGAGAAAAGTGCCTGGTCACTGAACGGTAAGTGATGGGAATACCCGTTGCGCAGGCGTCTTCACCCAGGGGCTGCTCCTCCCTCTCAGCCAGCCAGCCATCCCAGATTGGGGAGGGGCAGCGGGAGTGACAACGGGGGTACATCTAGCCATGATGTCATCACCATGATGGTGATAAGCCAAATATGTCCTGATAAATTTCTTCTCTTTCATCCATTCAACACTCACTGTTGAGCACCTAACACACTTCCCTCTTTGACTCCTCAGGACAACCCCAGAGGCGGGTTCTGCTAGCCCGTCTTTAAAGGGGAGCGAAGAGGCCGGGACGACGGCCGTGATTTCAGCCTGGTTTCCGGACCACAGAGCAAGAGGGGCCTCCCCGGAAAGTCAGCGGAGATGGGTGCACCCTCCCCGTGTGTTGGGGAACGTCCTGGAGGCCGGCTTTCATTCATTATGTGCAAGCTCATAGGTTCTCCGTTTTACAAGCGAGGAAACGGGTTTGGCGGAAAGCACTTCGAAGTCCCGAGTCCAACCCCTCCCCCCGATCAAAGTTTCCTTGTTCTCCCTTCTTTTCACAGACATCACTAGAAATACTTTCACATTTTAGATTTTGCAGCGCATAATATCGTTGGGCTTTAAAAACAAGACTTCCCTGCGAGATGCGGGGCAAGAATCGGATTTCCTGATGCACGACACAGTCTTGCTCCCAGGAGCCGGCGACCTGGAACCACAAAAACCTCTGCGAAGTCAAACCAGCTCACAGCTCCGCTCCGGCAGCGGCGGCCACATTACTGCGCAGGCGCCGCTGCAAACTCCCGCGCGCCAGACGCGCCCCTCCTGGGCGAACTCACTTCCGGAAGGGCGGGGGGAGCGACGAATCCCCCTTCCTCCCGAAGATGGTCCGAGCCAGCCTCTGGCCAATCAGAAAGCTTCTCTTTTCACCGCTTCTGGCTGGAGGAGGCTGGGAGTTTCATTTCCGTGAACTTTCCGGCGGCGCGGGGGCGGGAGGTGGAAATGATTGACATCTCCAGTAGCCATTCGTCTAGCGGAGTGAGCTTGACGGGCAGACACCACTAAGAAGTGTCTGGCCGGGGGGAGCTATGGGCCCCGCCCCCTCCTCCCCCTGGCCTCCGAGAGCCGGGGTGGGGTGGGAGCTTTTGGCCGCAGCCAATCGAGGGTCAGCAAGGAGGAGGAGGAGGCGGGGTAGGTGGGCAGTGGTTGCCCGGGGAGCGCGTCTGGCGCCGTGCTGGGGTTGGGGTCGGATGGCTGCGGCGTCGCGCTTCCCGATCCCCACTGCCAGGAGCTAGGCTGGGAACGAGCGGGAGCCCCGTCGCCACGCTCGCACCTTCCAGGCTGCCTTCTGAGGCCTGAAGCCGGGCCCCGTCTGGCGCTCCTCTGCGCCTCCGCCCCGACCCTCGCGCGCGATAGCCGCCCCCAGCCCAGAGGGTCCGGACCCCACTGTCCCTGTCCGCACCGCGGCCCCAGGCCCCTTGAGTGTCTGCCGTCCCCACTTCCCTTCCCAGGCAGTCCCCGCCCCCCCCCCCCCCCCCCCCCCACTCCCCCGACGCTTCTAGCAGCCGCTTTTCCCCTGTCTGGTCCGCGGAGGTGGTTGGTTACCATGGTGAAGCTGGCGGCCAAATGCATCCTGGCAGGTGAGTTTGAAATTTAGTCTCCAGAATCCAGAGACTTCGTAAGTTACTGAGAGCTTTTGTTCGCGTAAATTGCCTACCCTCTTTTCCTTTCTCTCTTCCAAAGACGAGTTAATGCGATTACTGATAGAGTAAATGCCACTAGGGGTGGAAGAATTCTCTCCCAGGGCACGTTTGTAGCTCCAGCAGATATCCCCGCCCCCTGTCATACCCTGAGACCACCTTCACCAGTTTAAACTGTATTCAGGAGGAGTAGACTCGTTAAAAAAAAAAAAAAAAAAAAAAAAAAAAAAAATCAGGCTAAGCACGCCATAAATGCTTCATCCAAACCATGTGGCGTATCCCAGTGTTAGGCATCAGTAACTTTGGTAGTCAGTAGTTGTGGGATTTTTTTGTCCTGATCGCACCCCCTCTGGTAACAGGGATGGGAAACCGTAACGTACAGTCGACCAGAGTTTGCAAAAGGGCCATGTGTGTTGTCTTTAAGAGCCAGACTTCCCATGCTGCCCTGCACTCAGGAGGTTATAAATGTTGAATCCCCCAAAGGCAGGAATCTCTGGTTGACTCCGACGTCCCAAGCATCCTGAACAATATCTGGAACCAGGAGGTACTCAGTAACTAGTTGTGGAATGAATGCCAATGTGGCATTCACATTTGTATTATTTGTATTGTTCCCTTTGTATGTCAGCACAGTCAGGAAAATATTTGCCGGGATTTCGACCTGGGGCCCCTGAACACAGATGTGCTTTACTGAGTCCTTAGTGCATGCCGGACACAGGCACTTCATTCAGTCCCCTCACCGCAGCACACTGGGGTCGGTGCTGTATTGTTTGATCTTACCGAGGCACTGAGAGGTCAAGTCTCTTGCCCAGGGTCACCCCCTCGTGAAGGAACGTCCTAGGCAGGATCTCAGCCCCCCAAGCCTGCCCAGCTGCAAAACTCTTCATTTGTGTTACCGTTGAACCCCGAGATCTCTCTAGGGTTCCCCGACCAGCTCATGAAAGAAATGATATAGAGGGGGAAAAAAATTCCCCTTTTGATTCCTCTCTTCCAGACTGAAATTGATATTTTTAATGGCCTTTCTAATCGGAAAAGAAAAGGGTGACACAGATGCCTGACAGTAGTAACTAAGATCACACTGGAGGAAAAAAATTGGTGGTTCTCAAGAGAGATCTGTAGTTTCCAGAGTGCCAGGAGAGGCAGTATTGTGTAACAAAAGTAATTCTGACTGTTCCTTTGAAGGGCTGTGTCATCTTGGGCACAGCATTTCTCTAAGCCTCAGTTTCCTTGCGGATGAGGTAAGAACGTTTTTATTTTCTGAAGTTGTGTATTTTTTTTAAATGGGCTTCTCTGACTGTTCTCTCATTTCCTTTTTAATTCAATTTCCATCCCGCGGGGCTAACTTACAGAGCACCTTCTGTGTGCCAACACTGCACTCGAACCCTCAACACAGGTGTCTCACTGAGTCCTCACAAGAACCCTGAGGGACTGGTATTATTTGGCATCCTATTTACAGGTGGGGCATCTGAGGCCCAGAGAGGGTAAGACACTTGCCCTGGGTCACACAGCTGGATGCAGCAGAGCTGGCCTCCAGACCCAGGCGATCTGGTTTCCAGAGCTTTGTGTTTAGCCTCCGGCTATACTGTCCTCAAGCCTCAATGCTAGACTCTTTGCCCCTCTTGACACCGAGCCCCCAGGTACGATTTCACCTGATTTCAGCCACTGCCTGAGTGATTCTTGAACTCCAGTCTAGTCCTCAACTTCAGCCTCCTTTCAGGGCCTTGAGGTCAAGCATTTCCTCTTGGAAGTTTCCAGGACCCGAAAGACCTCAGCACAGCGAATCAGGCCCCCCTACCCCACCACCCACCAGAGTCTCATTCTCTACACTGGCCCCACCACATACACCACCCCCCCTCCCCACTGGTTTTATTTTTTCCTCTCCCCTCCCAGGCCTACTCTTTAAATTGAGTTTATCTGTCTTTTTTTTCCCTCTCATAACTAGTCAGTGAGGGACCTGATACTCAGTTCAAGTGCTTTTATTCATTCAACAGATATTTAGTGAGCACCTGTGTGTGAATCATCGTGCAAGGTACAGTGGGACTACGGGGGTGAACCAGGGCAGCCCCCACACTCACGGAAGGGCTGAGACGTGCATAATACTTTATAATCAAGCAAACACAAAGAGAATGCCGGTTGTGTCCCAGATACCAGAGAAATCCCTCAGCACAGCTGCTCCTTGTTCTGGCTCAGATGAGGAGAGGGGACAACCCTTGACATTTATCTGTTGTATTTACCTAAAAACCACTTAAATATGACTTGAAGTATGTCAGGCACTGCCCATATGAGCTCATTACGTCCTCCTAACAATTCTACGAGATAGGTGCTTGTTGTCCGCCTTTTATAGAAATGGCAACCGAGGCCCGGAGAGATCGCTGACCCAAGGTCACACAGCTGGAGTGGGGACTTGGGTTTACTGCCCCTTGGTAGCAGTGGGGATGAGAATAGCACCTCGCCAGAAGGTGGCTCGGAAAAGTCTCATGCTGCCAGCCGTGAGCCTCACGGGTGACGACAAGAGGGAGACCTGGAGGGAGGTTCCCTCTCAGGGCTTCTCGAAGGTCAAGAGCGCAGGGGCGTGGAGCCCAGATGTGGCGTACGGGACAGCTGGGGAACAAGTGGGATGTGAGTGTTAACTGTGGTATGTCCATCAAACGGGTCCTGGAAGGATGAAGGGACAGGAAGGCAGCACCTAGAGCAGCTACAGGAAGGTTCCCCCCGCCCCGGGCTGAGGGAGGCAGGGAGGCAGACAGGTCGTCGGAAGCTCAGGAAGAGAGCTCCCCGAGGAGCCGAGACGCAGACCTGAGAAGAGGGCACTGTCCCCCCGCTGCTGGCGTCTCCCGAGCGGGAGTAAAAAGGCTGGTCCAGTAATAAACTGGAGAGAAGTAAATACCTACCGCTGGAGTAAAGGCCATTGCCAACGCACTGCTTAGACAGCAGGCACGTGGGAAAGGGGCAAGTCCATCCGCCCTCCCCCACCTGCCAGTCTTTCTCTAGAACGTGCACTGGCAGAGCCGGACAGGAAGCCCCTGGCAGAGGAGACCCCCGTTAGCAGAGTCCTGGCTCCCACGACCCGGGGCGGGACACAGAGCCCGGGCTGAGGCCTGAGGCAACCAGCGCGCTGTCCTCAGGGATGACAAAGGCAACGCTGGGCTTGAGATTGAGCGGAGGCAATTGCAGATAGAGACGGCAGTTGCAGGAGCCTGGGTACAGCTGGGAGGCGTGAGCACCTGGTGACGTGGGCAGAACAAGTGGGTTAGGTCAGCAAGACCCCTTGGGACCTGGGGGTGCGACGCAAGCCTGGCTGTCGACAGATAGATCGGCTGAAGGCCCAACATTCTAGTGCAAACATCCACGGGTTGTTGGAGATAGAGACCAAGCGTGGGAGAGAGAAGTGACAGGGGAAAGAGAGTAAACGGGACAGACTAACTGGGAGCAGACAGACCCACAGGAGTGCCCACGTTCGGAGGCAGGAGAACCAGGCCAGTGGAAGGACACGGGGGCCAGGCGGGAGGGGGCTGCTTCGGGCTGACTCATCCTTCAGAGACACCAAGGAGCATGGGAGCCGAGAAAAAGCCATTGGACTTGGCAGTGACCTCGCATGGTGCCTTTGCAGGCGTCCCTCCCTCTGTCCCCCAGGCTCAGCCCCCTCCCCCCTACCACCCCGAGGAAGTCGGCCTCGCTACCGAAACTGCTCATTCGTTCCTTTCCTCGACGCACCCTCAGATGCTTTGGTTCTCAGCTTGCGCTGTTTGCCTTTGCACTTGTCATCGTGTTGCTCTGCAAATGTGTTTATCAGTTACTTCCCTTCCTTGTGCCGGATCCCTCCTCAGCCGACGCTCGAGGTTTTCCATAAGTGTGGGTGACTCTGACTGACAGTCGGAAGGAAGATTTATGAAATTAACTAGAACAAATCTGTGGGGGATTTCACGAGCAGGAAGAGCCAATTTCCAACTGGATTCAGACGCAAAATTGGAGTCAAGCGGGTGGAGACAGAGCGCAAGAGGGAGAGTGATATGCTCTGTTTGTTCGGAGATGGATGGGTACCCGGCCACCGTGCAGCCCGTGGCCGCCTCTGATGTCAGGCAAGGCTGCGGCGATGGGGGCCTGCAGGGGCAGCGTTAGAAACGGGTCAGGAGTGTCCCTGAGCGCTAGGAGAGGAGTGGGGTCCGGCGGGAAGAGTGAGATGTAGGAATCCTGCGCCCGATTACCCAGCTTTCCCTGAGCCTCGGAAGCTTCATCTGGCAAGTGAGGCTGACGGTCACGGTAGGGGGTGGGGGCTAGGAAGGAGGGAACAGGACCGTGGGAACGGTTCCCTTCTAAGACGCGGTGGTCAACAGAAAAGCAAGACTGAGTAGCTCACTCAGCCCTGGAGGGGTGCACAGGAGAAATGCCACAAGTAGGCAAGTAATGGCCTCGCAAGAGAAGATTATATGGGTGGGAAAAGTCAAAACCGAAAAGCGAACAGAGCAGCGGGCTGCGGAGAAGTCAAGAGGCACCTGGAAGCCGACCGTAAAACAGAGCGAAAGCAGGGCGATCGCCCCAGAGGGCACAAGACAGACGGACACGAACGCACTGGTGGCTTTGCTGAGGAGCCTGGGCCGGAAGGAGAATCTGTAACACTCAAGGCCCAGAAGATCTCACGAATGAGAACGAGGCTGGCATCGCCAGAGGCAGAGCAGGGTCATGGGGAAGCGGTTGGGGGTGGGACAGGGGGACTAGGGGTGGGCATGGAGAGCCTCCAGATTAAATTGCTCCCCACAGGGGCGCCTGGGGGACTCAGTCGGTTAAGCGTCCAACTTCGGCCCAGGCCATGATCCCACGCTTCGTGGGTTCGAGCCCCGCGTCGGGCTCTGCGCTGAAAGCTCAGAGCCTGGAGCCTGCTTCCAATTCTGTGTCTCCCTCTCTCTCTGCCCCTCCCCTGCTTGCACTCTGTCTCGCTGTCTCCCAAAAATAAATATTAAAAAAAAAAAAAAATTGCTCCCCACAGTCTTGTGAAAGGTCCAGATCTCAAACTGAAACTATGACATAAACCTTTAGTTTGGAGATACCGATTCATGAGGCTGTCGACCCACGAAGGCAGGCGGGGAGGTAAACCCCGGGAGGCGTAAAGCAAGCTCGGGGGAAACGGTGGCTGTTGTCGATAGACTGTAGACAGACGTGGGGAGGCCCCTGGGATGACGGATCCGCAGTGCTGCTGGGCACGCCGAGGCCGGAGTGGAACGTGTCACTTGGAAATGGATTTCAGGTTGGCCGATGTAGCAGGCGGACTCCTTGCTTCCCGTAAATGCAGAAACCCTCCCAGCTCTCGCCACCCCCCACCCCGAAAGAAGCACGCAGGGTCCTAAGTATGGGAGCTCTGAACTCAGATTGGTTCCGTTAGGCAGGTGAGCCTATGAGACTGAGCCCTTTACCTTCGAGACTTCAAAGCACGTTCAAGTTTGAAAGTGACAGCTTTTCCCCATGGGGTGTGTGCAGTGAAACAGTGTGTCAGCTCTGTTCCGAGTGCTCTGAAGCCTTCCTTAAGCTCTGTTACCTTCTGGGTCAGTTCTTTTGGATGAAAGGATTACCCTTGAAGAAATGCAACCGGGCTTTGAAGACTGGTCTCCCGGACCCGTGGCCCTGCCGGCCACCTCCCAAGTCCCCATGAGAGCCAAGTACGTCTTCTCTGAAAACTCATTGAAGTTTCTGGTTTCTAACTTAGCGCTCTGGAGTGGGGGGGGGGGCAGTTCTCAAGCCAGATCAGGACAGAAATGATGGTTTTCCCCTCCTCTGACCTCACAGGAGACCCGGCAGTGGGCAAGACCGCCCTGGCACAGATCTTCCGCAGCGATGGAGCCCATTTCCAGAAGAACTACACCCTGGTGAGACGTGGGAGTCGTAGGCTGGCCAAGGCTTAAAGAGAAACGATTGGGGGCGCCTGGGTGGCTCAGTCAGTTAAGCACCCGACTCTTGTTTTCGTGAGTTTGAGCCCCGCGCCGGGCTCTGTGCTGACAATGCAGACCCTGCTTGGGAATCTCTCTCTCCCCCCCCACCTCTCTGCCCCTCCCCTGCTCATACTGTCTCTCTCTCAAAATAAATAAATAAACTTAAAAAAGAATTTAAAGAGAAATGATCGTCCTTCAGCCCTGAGGGAGTGACTTTCCAGAATTCCTTAAGAAGCCCTACAGTCTGATGGGAGGCTGCTTGAATGGCCACGTGGAGATCACTTTTCCACGAGCCTCAGGGCGTGAGGCTGCCTGTGGCGCAGACGGGCCGGTGGCCCACTGGGTGACCATATACACCTCCTTGTGAGCCGGGAGTGGGAGGAGCCTAGTTGGTCCTGTCTGACTTCTACAGCAGTGAGTCCAGAACATAGCACTTCTGCCTCCTGGGCATCAGATGTTCATCATGTCCTGTAACACGCCTCTTGGGAGCCTCTGACGCGCATATTCTTGGTTTTCCTCGGCAGACGACAGGGGTGGATTTGGTGGTGAAGACGGTGCCAGTCCCTGCCACGGGGGACAGCGTGGTAAGTGGTGCCCTTGACCTGAGAGAGCTCACCGCTCCTCCAGCTGGGCCCAGAGTCCCTGTGGTCACTGTCTTCCTCCCTGAGAGGGAATACTGTACCAGCACTTGGCCTAGGCTTGTCTGAGCACTTGGGAAGAGTCGCTGATACAGGCTGGGAGGACTGGGATATGGGCCCTGCCCTCACAGAACTTACTGGAGTATCAGGGTCCTTAACCCGGGTCCCTGTACGGGAGTCCACAGCTCTGGAAATTGAATCGCAAGGCATTATGTTTGCACGTGCTTTCCTGGAGAGAAGGTTTAAGAATCCCTACCTTCCACGGGGCACCTGGGTGGCTCAGTCAGTTAAGCGTCCGGCTTCCCCTCAGGTCATGGTCTCGCGGTCTGTGGGTTCATGCCCCATGTCGGGTTCTGTGCTGACAGCTCGGAGCCTGGAACCTGCTTCGGATTCTGTGTCTCCCTCTCTCTCTCTGCCCCTCCCCTGCTGGTGCTCTGTCTCTGTCTCTGTCTCTCTTTCTCGCTCTCTCAAAAATAAACATTAACAACAAAAGAATCACCGCCTTCTTAAAGAGATCCATGAGAAAACACAATTTTAGGTACCCCCGAGGCAGTGAGAAAGCATGAAACGCAGATTACAGCACTGACCTTCAGACCCTGTGCCGGGGTCAGAAGCCAGCCAGGGGGCATCAGTGCCCAGGGGAGCCGAAGGGGGAGACTTCCCAGAGCAGCAGCATCGGGGAGGGGCTCTCGCCTGGGCTGGCCGAGGTTCGGTCAGGGGCAGGAAGGGTCATCCTCCGTCTTCTGTCTGAATCCCACCATCGGAGACCGACGGCAGGCTGTCCTACTTTAAGCGCCTTCCCCAGGCCTACTCGGTGACCTGCTTTAAAAAAGAATTGTCTTAAGATCTGAAAATCAATTTGGTTAACAAAGTGCAGAATGACCTTTTGGAAACCAGAGCACGTGTCAGCCTGTTTAGCACTCCTGGGATTTTTGGGTTCGGGGTGAGGAGAGGTGAGCCGCCACACAGAAAGTGCTGGTTGTGCCGGCTGTCTCAGGCCTGCGGTGAGCCCAGCGTCGTCTCGGGGACTTGCGGCCAGCGATTTCCCTTCTACATGCAGACTTTCTTGGGACTTGCCTTTCTGGTTCTAGGAACTCTTCATTTTTGACTCTGCCGGCAAGGAGCTGTTTTCGGAAATGCTGGATAAATTGGCAAGTAGCCTGTGACCTTTTCCCTAACCCCCGCCCCTGCCCCCTTCCACCAGAAAGTTGACCCCTTCGCTGCTCTCCCGCCAGTGTCACTGCAACCTGGCTGCCTGGAGGACAATGCTACCAAGGCAGAGTTCTTCAAGGGCCATTCCTCCCAGCCTTGGGACTTGGCGGCTTCTTGGCCAGCGGGACTGGCTCGTGCACGTGATTCCCCCGCCCCCAGCTCTGGAATGGCCAGGTTCAGAATGTGCCGGAGCCGTGTGACTCAGTCCCTGCAGCGCTCTGGGCCCCCCTTCTTTAGACAGCCCCCGCTGGTGATGCCAGGAGCAAATATTTCCTTCTCCCTGTAGCGAGAGACTCACCTTGGCCCAGTCCCCGGGGTTTGCTCTGGGCCCTGTGCCTACTGCCGCCCCAGGCTTATCGTGCCCACCCGCCCATCCTCTCAGGATCCCACTTGCCATACCTTCCAAGGTAACAGTTCTGCTAATCTGGGCCAGTGAGCTAATTACAAGGTTTGAGCTCTCCAGAGCCCTCCCCTGCCTTTCCAAGAATGGCCACATTTTAATAGAAATTGTTTTCTGCCCCTTTTTTGTTGTCTAAAAGAAAGAGATCTGATGATTGTCATTTCTCATGGGCTTGGCTTCGTGCATCAATCCGTGGTGTTTACGGCGTGCCTGCTGTGGGCACGGCCTCTCCCTGGGTGCTGGCCTGTTGGGCAGAGGGAGGATGTGTCTGGGCAAGTCAGGGCCACCTGGTACCCATCGGCTCAAACCCTGACTCGGGGCTCCTACGCTGGCTCCAGCTCGATCCCAGGCCTACCCTGGGTCACCTCACTGAGGCCTAGAGGAAAGAGGTGTCTCCCTCATGCACAAAAGGGGAGATCAAGCAAGACTTCTTGAGTTAGTCTGCGGAGTGAAGGTGTGAGGGGTTCATCCGCTCAGTCCAAATGGCAGCCTAGCCTTGGGAAGGAGTGAGCCCTCTAGAGCCAATCCTGGGCTGGCCTTGCCAGGACAACTGGAGGGAGGAAGGATTCTTCCCCACACCCTGGAGGTTACGGACACACCAGAAACAAACTGTAATTGTGCAGGACGGGGGTACCCAGAGGGGAGGGCAGGGTAAGAGAGCCTCACACACCAGGACGGGCATCACAGCCTGAGCAGGGCTGTCCTGTGCCCTTGTGCCGGGCAGCAGGACGTCCCAGGACTCCGAGCGGCCCCTGAAGGCGACGGCCCTCGCGGGCACGGCCCTGGTTCTTAATTGGGACAGTGAGCCCTGTCCAGTTGTTGGTCTGGTTTGGACTGGGGCCGGCACACTGCAGGAGAAGCAGAAAGTGCCCTTTGCATTGGGAACAGCCAGCCCTTATTAGGAAGATGCGGGACAAACAGGTTTCCCGTGGCTGGCTAATGGAAGAAAGGATGCCTATTAGGCCTGCAAAGCAGAAAAACCTAATAAGTTGCATGAGAGCGGGCCCTCCATAGGAATGCGACCAACTACGAATGAATGAAACCAGTGGCAGGCCAGAGCTTTTCTGGGTAGAAAAAAGCCTCAGTCCTACCCCAGTCATTAAAGCATGTCTGATCTGGGCAAGTCAGTTACCCTCTCTGAACCCAGTGTCTTTAGCTAGGCAGCAGGGATATTGAGACCGGCCCTGCAGGGTCGGGAGGTTTCTCAGCCATGCACAGAATGCGCCCAGCAGGCAGCCTGGCGCGGAGGTGAGCCCGTGCCCTCCCCTTCGTTCCTTTGGGTGAATTGTTTTCTCCCGCGGGTTGGCTCAGTTTTCTGACTCTCATCCCTATTAGAGGTTGTCTCCCCACCCCCTGTCCCTTCCCTCGGAAGGCCAGATTTTTCTCCCGGCCTAGAAATCGCTGTCACCGTTACTGACGTGCACTCATCCGGCCCGTCCCGCACAGTGGGAGAGTCCCAACGTCTTGTGTCTCGTCTATGACGTGACCAACGAGCAGTCCTTCACCAACTGCAGCAAGTGGCTGGAGAAGGCTCGGTCCCAGATCCCCGGCACGTCCCTCCCAGGTAGGAGCTGCGGCCATCTGCGTTTTCCAGCAGCACCTCCGTCCCTCAAGTCCATGAGCGCGAGGTCCTTGCAGGGGTGGCTACGGGTGTAAAACGGTGCCCCCGGCTTTGAGTATGGTGATCTGGATTGAACAGTGGCTCTGCCTCTTGGCACAGTCACCACATACCTCCGTGAGTCCATAACATGGGCAGATGACGCCCCTCGCCCCCCACCCCCAGCCTTGCAGGGTGACGGAGAGGAGACTCAAGATAACACGGGGAAGGTGCAGTGATAGGAATGAGATTTTATTTCTGAAAGCCAGCCCTGGGGATGAATTCCTCATTTTCTCCTGTATGTGGGGCGCAAGTAAACATTCAAGTCCTATTGTCACTTCTGAATGCTTTAAATCAGTTTATTTTTCATCCCTATGTGCGATCAACAAATTCCCCTCATTAGAGACCAGGGAAAGCGATCTCCAGAGACGGGCTCAGAAATTAGTTGCAGCTGATGCAGCTGGGAATGGAACTAAATTACCTCTGAGTCCCTGACTCTGAGCCCAGCCCTTAGATTAGTATTAATGACCATTTTTAACGTTTGCTCCATGTGCTAGGAATTATCACAAATGCTCACATAAATTTGGCCCTCGCCTTGCAGCCTTAAGGAGACAAGGCAGACAGATCCACGTGAAGTCTAGAAGAAGGGCTGAACAAGAGCTGTGTGGGAAAAGCAAAGCCCGCCTCCTGTCCTGGGGCCCTCGGGGGCCAGCCCTGGACCCTCTCTCTCTCCCGGTGCTCACCACCTCGAATCAGGCAGCCTCCCCCAGTGTTTCAGACCCCTCAAAATCCGTGTGCTTTGCTCTTTTCTCTCTCCAGCTGTCCTCCCAGGCTGCCACAGTTCAATGTGATGCTTTGGTTGTTTCTTTTGAGTAGGTGTGTTAGTGGGGAACAAGACAGACCTGGCCGGCAGACGGGCGGTGGATTCGGCTCAGGCCCGGGCGTGGGCCCTGGGCCAAGGCCTGGAATGTTTTGAAACATCCGCGGTAAGTACCTCCGCCTGCTCCGTGGCCACGTCTGGACTGGGCCCCTCCTGGGTGTGGTTTCTCACGTGACCTCGTAGGCATGGAGTCAGTATGCTCCCATACCCAGGTTCTCATTTGGAGCTGATGTTCCCATTCCTAGTCCAGGATCTTTTCTCAGGAGCCACTCGTGCGCTACGGTAAAGCAGATCGGCCGGCCGGCCCTGGAAAAAGTTGTATCTCAGTTTAATAAGAAACGCAAGCGCGTTGGGTTCGATCGTAGCGACCGTTGGCATTCGCGTGAGACGGGATGGATCACGGTGCCGGCACATTATCTCACAGTCCTCACGGTCCCGTGGGCCTGGGAGCCGGGCCCTTAATAAGCCCCACTTCCGTGTTGAGGAGGTGAAGGGACTCGCCCAAGGTCCCATGACTGTTCAGTTGCCGTGCGGATGTGAACCTTTTAAGTCCCCCCAAAGCGGCCTGCTTCCTTGGCGGGTAAAGGCCAGCTCTCTGCCCACCGATGGCGAAGCAGCAGGACTGAACCGTGGGACCCTTGGCGGGTCCGTTAGTTTCTTGGTGCCTCAGTCTCCTCACCTGTAAAATGGGGATAATAAACTCCCATTCCTCATTGAGTGACAAATAGGAGAATTAAGTCAGATGGCGAATACGAAAACATTGGCACAAAGCCTAGTGCGTAACACACGCTCGATCAATATTTGCTTTTTCACATGGAATTATTCCCCCTAGTCATCTTCTGGATAGTGTTGTTGCCTCAAAGTTTTTCAGTCCTAGACTCTACAAAGATAAGTGTCCCTCTTACCTTCTGGCCCGATCATCGCAAATGCTCAACTAATGAAATTCAAATTCGTGAGCTTTTGAGGATAGGGGTTTCTCATCTTTGGTGCCCTTGAGCCACCCACATCAGGCCATACGATAGGAGCTTGGATTGCGAGTAACTTGTTCTGCGAATGTTCCGCAAGGCGAGCAGACGTTGTTTTTTTCTTTTTTTTTTTAAAGTTTATTTATCTTGAGAGAAACAGAGACAGCGCAGGCAGGGGTGGGGTGGAGAGAGAGAGAGAATCCCAAGCAGGCTCCACGCCATCAGCGCAGAGCCCCACACGGGGCCCGACCCCACGAAACCGTGAGGTCATGGCCTGAGCAGAAACCGAGGGTTGGACGCCTAGCCGACTGAGCCACCCGGGCGCCCCCAGAACTTACTCATCTTAAAACTGGAACTTGGCGCCCTTCGCTCATTTCCCCCACCTCCCCTGGCAACCCCCCCACCTGCTTTGTGCTGCCGTGACTCCTGTTTCTTTAGATCCACGCGTAAGCGAGAATCTGTCTGCCTTCTTTTTACTTAGCATGATGCCCTCAAGGTTCAGCCACGGTGTCACAGGCAGCAGGATTTCCTTCCCTTTTATGGCTGAGCAATATCCCATTACGCACATACACAGACCACGGTCTCTGATTCATCCGTTGATGGACACTTAAGTTGTTTGCACATCTTGGCTATTAGGAATAATGCAGTGAGCATGAGGGTCCAGACATCTCTTCAAAGCAGCGACTTCATTTCCTTTGGGTATTTACCCAGAGGCGGGATTGTTGGACCACCCGGTAGTTCAAGTTTTAACAGTTGAGGGACCTCCACGCTTTTCCAGAGTGGCCTCACCCCTTTGCGTTCCTACCAGCAGTCCCGGGGGGGGGGGGGGTCCCTTTCTCTCCACGTCCTCGCCGGCACCTGCCATCTCTCTAGGGTAACGGGCATCCCAAGAGGTGCGAGGTGGGTCTGGTCGTGGTTTTGACTCGCCTTCCCCTGCGGGTGAGAAGCGTCTGGCACCTTCTCACGTACCAGTTCGTCACTTGAATATCCTTTTCGGGAAAACGTCTGTTCGCTCCTCTGCCCATTTTTTTAAACCCGATTATTTACGTTTTTGCTATTGAGTTATCTAAGTTCCTCATATATTTTGAGCATTCGCCCCTTATCGGATGTGTGGTTTGCAAGTATTTCCTCGTTTTCCATCGGTTGCCCTTTCGTTTTTTGTTTTGTTTTAGTGTTTATTTTTGAGAGAGAGAGAGAGAGAGAAAGGCAGAGCACAAGCAGGGGAGGGGCAGAGAGAGAAGGAGACACAGAATCCGAAGCAGGCTCCAGGCTCCGAGCTGTCCGCACAGAGCCCGACGCGGGGCTCAAACCCACTGACCGCGAGATCATGACCTGAGCCGAAGTCGGACGCTTAACCGACCGAGCCACCCAGGCGCCCCTGCTCTTTTCATTTTGTTGTTTCTTTTACTGCACAGAAGCTTTTCAGTTTGATGTAGTCCCACTTATTGATTTTTGCTTCCGCTGCTTGTGCTTTGCTGTTATATCCATAAAATCATTGCCAAGTTCCGTGTCCAAGAGCTTTTTCCCGACGTTTTCTTCTAGGACTTTTATGGTTTTCGGTCTTAAGTTCAGACCTCGAGTCCATTCCGAGTTAATTTTTGTGAATGCTGTAAAAGCTTCATTCTCTTGCATGTGAATATCTGGTTTTCCCAGCATCATTTATCACAGAGACTATCGCCCACGTATGCAGGGGTTTATTTCTGGGATCTCAGTTCTGTTCCGTTGGTCTTTGTATCTGTTTTTATGCCAGGGCCATCCTGTTTTGATTGTCGCTGCTTCATAATATAGTTTGAAATCAGGACACGTTGACCCCTCCAACTTGGTTCTTCTTTCTCGGGATTGCTTTTGCCATTTGGGGTCTTTTGCGGTTCCTCTTTAGACTTTCTAACACCCCTCAGTATTTGACATTAAGCATTGTTTTAAGGACGTTATAGAAACATAAAGTGTCCATTGGTGTAGGACAGTATGAAATGCAAGCAAGTTCAGGAAGGATCCCCTCCTTCTTGAGGAGGGTTCCTCTTGCAGGAAGGTGAGGGAGGGAACCGACGTTTGCTGAGGGCCTGCTATGGGCTAGGTGTTTGCACACGTTCTCTGCCGACACTTCTGGAAGCCCTGGCAGACAGCCACTGCTGTCCCTGTCTTACAGATGCCGAGCAGACTCCGAAAGGTCACATAGCTCTCCCTGGTTGCCCAGCTTATGAGCAGTCGGACCAGGACTAGAACGCAGGCCTGTCTAGCACGAGGACCTTCTAGAAGGAGCTCTGGCCTGCCACAGAACCAACTTTGGGACTCTCAGGGGCAGAACTATAGGCCAGATTGAGCACTGGTCTGAGAGCCTGTTCTAAGGATCTTTCACACAAAGCGGACATCCTCTGGGGTATGTCAGTGACACTGTGATCGGTTAACAGAAGGGTTCCAGGATTCTTGTCATTGGCAAACCCTCTTAATGCCTTCGGAAAATGGTTCCGTCTACATCTGCTACTTCAGGAGTGCTCCCTGGTACACAGAGAGGCTCATCTCCACTGTATTTCTTAACTTTTTAATATTATTTATATATTATATATAAATATATATATTTAAATAAATATTATAAATAAATATTATAAATAAATTAAATATATATTAATATATTATATATTAATATGAATAAATATGCATTATATATTATATATTATGTTAATATATATGTTTATGTTAATAAATTTATATATATAAACTTATATAAATATATAATATATAATATATAGATAATGTTTATATAATATATAATATGTAAATAATATTTATATAATACGTATTATATAAATAATATTTATATAATATATAATATATAAATATATATAATATATTAATATATTTATATAAATATATATTTATATAACTGTTTATATTTTATATATATATATATATTATATTATTATTTAATATTGTGTTTTCCCCACATGTTGCTTCTGGGAGCTTTCAGATTCATTTGGAAATCCCTGTGTGTGTCCTGTGTAGGCCTCGTTCTCTTTCCGCTCCTTACTTAACTATGCTTTCAGCCGGTGTAACATTTTACTATTTAACATTGGCGTTGCCGATGTGACTGAGTTCTTCCTCTCCTGTCCGACTGGAGGGCTGCTGGTCCTTGACAGTGGGGGTTCTTGTCTCGCCTACAGACGGCCCCCCTCGTTCCTCAGCACCGCCCCCTCTGTGTCGGCTCTTGGCCAACTTGTCTCCTTCACCTTGGGATGTCCCTTGCTAGAAAGTCTGGGTAACACGCTCCGTGAGAACTGGTTTCCGTTGTGCATTTCTGTCGCCCCAGCTGGCGGAGCGGAAAGGCCGCTCTTCTCCCGTTGGGGACCTCGAATCCCCGGCCCGGCTCTGCACACACCAGCTGAGCCACTGCACTCGCCCTGGGCCGCAGACCGCTCCCCTACAAGACGAGGGCAGTGGGCTCGATGACTTCAGAACATTCTTCAGTTTGGAAATCCTTCCCTTTCGTTGCCTCTTGTCAAGGCTACACTTGTGGCAGCTGCCTAGGATTGTTTGAAAACAGGTTCTCATGCGTTCACAGCTTGAGCTTCTGCCCCGAAAGGAGCGGGCTCTTTCTTCTGGCAACTTATTTTGCAAAACAGTCGGTAAGTCACAGATGCACACGTGCACACAGAGAGTGCGAGGGCGGTAGCTACGTTGAGAGGCTACCATTTTCTTTCCCTAAGAGCTCGTCCGCGTTCACCCTGGAGGGCCGGCTCTTCCCACCCCGTAGAGAAAAGTCTAGGGCCACCTCCGGAACTTTCCTCATCTCTCCGAGAACAAAAAGTCCTTTGGGCACCGTTAGTCACAAAATACTCACTTCAGTGATGAAAATGCACAGCGCTGTGCCGGGTTCTGTAGGTTCCTAATGACTTAGCGTCCATGCCTCCTGCCACACCTGCCGTGGGAGGCCGGGCCGCTGGTCCGAGGTCCTACACTTGTGCTTCCTCGCAAGCCCGCAGCCTGCGGGAGAGGCGGCTCAGGTAGCCCTGCTGGGACCTGCTACAGTCCCTCTGGACTTGCCGGGTGTCTCAGGCTGGCGCCTTGGGAGCACCGCCATGATGCCCCCTCCCGGGCCCACTGGCAGAACCCCCCCCCCCCCACCTGCAGATCACAGGTGACGCCCCCTCACCCTGCCGCAGCCTGGCTCCCTCTGTTCTTGTTGGGGCCATCGCCCTCCTGGAGCACGTCCGTGCAGAGTCCCTTCAAGGCCACACCAGGCCGGCTCCCCGCTCAGGCCACCGCTGGTCCAGGGCAGGGCTGCTGCGACCCTCTCCTGGCTGGGCCATCAAAGCAGCCAGCCCCAGTTGGACCTCGATGCTTCCCAGGCCTGGCCCCGGCACTGGCCTGAGCCCCCCGGGCCTCGGTCTTCATCTCGGAACCTCCCACTGGGCTCGGGGTGAGGGAGAGGCACCCCAGGGGTCAGTGCCACGGCCTTGCCTGACTCAAGGTGACTGTGGGCATCCTTGCCCGTCTGTGATTTTGCTTTGGCCTTCGGGGCCCCAGTCAAACCTAAGGGAGGACGCGTCTGAGTCTCATCTCCCGTCACACACGTTGGTGAGCGTGGCCGAAAGTACACGCTTTGTAGAAACGTCCGGTACAGACCGAGCTTCACCACTGACAGGTGTGTGGCTTTTGCAAGTTCCCATAACCTGTCGGCGTCTCCGTTTCCTTCCTACACAGAGGGTGCGGTTGTCGCCAGCCCTGCCGGTGAGGTGAACGGCAGCGATCCGGTAACACCACCGGCTTCTTGTCTCTACAGAAGGAGCTGGAGAACTGTGAAGCCCCCTTCCGCTGCCTGGCCAAGCAGTTCCACCACCTGTACCGGGAGAAGGTGGAGGTGTTCCACGCGCTGCTGTGAGGGCCGGGGTGGGCTGCGCCTCACCAGGCGCCGTGCTGCTGGGGAGCCACCAGCGGCCGCGGCTCCTCGGGGCCAAGGGACCCTGGAACTGCCCCGGCCCTCCCACAGCTTCATGACGGCTTTAAATAAAAGAAGGTAAAGAGGCATCATCTCCTTCCGTTCTTGGCCAGGGCAGCCCCGGTTCCAGACCAGCCTGGGGAGCGGCGCTCAGAACCTTGGTGGCCCCTCGCTGGAGGCAGCTGGCACTTGCCCGAGTCGGCGGTCCCGCCCGCCCTGGAGGGTCTGCACTGAGCGCAGCCCGCAGTGGGATGGCAGCTCGGAACTGGCCACACGGCCGAGGGGCCGGTGGCCATCTCATTCTCACGTATTCACTTTGCTGCCTCTTCTGGGCAGGCGCCAGAGGTCCCTTGCAGTGGCTACTGTCGCTGACCACACGGTGCCCTCTGCCAGCCCCCTCGGGGCCCCCAGCCCTTCCCGGCTGCCGGGAACCCTGGGTGCCCAGGGAGCCGAGAACCAGGCCGTTTTCCTTCACTGACCTGCCTCTCGGAGCCTGGCAGCCGTCATAATTCTCTGTACTAAGCTTGACTCTTTTTCCACCCTGTGCCTGCTGCCAGATTAATCTTCCTAAAACCCCATATTCACCCTTGTACTCCCCTGATTAAAGACCCACAGAGGTTCCTCATAGCCTCTTACATCAGGGCTGTGGGCCGCAGTCTGGCTTGGAAAGCCGCCTGTCACCGCGCCCTCCCCCCCAGGGGCCCTCGGCTTCATCACCCTCCCTCAGCCCGCACCCCCCCCCCCCCCAGCTTGGTGCAGAGCGCCAGCTTCGGGGTGGACAGACCTGGGTTTGTCCCAATGGCAGCGATGATCACGAAAATTACTCTGGGTGCTGTTGACGGCTGGCCATGTCTCTGCCTGGGCTAAGCACGTTACATATATTAGCTAATTTAATCCTTGCCGTGCAGTCTTGTCGTCCCACTTCTACGGATTGAGGAGCCGGAGTCAGAATTAAGTAACTTAGCCAAGGGGTGTTAGAGCCAGGATCGTGGACTCCAGAGCCCTGCTCACAGCTGCTGCCCCTTCCACCTCCCTCTCCTCCCCCCCCTACTCACCCCCGCCCCCCACCCCCGCCCCGGTTTGGCCTGGCCCGGAGCAGGTGGAAGCCTTCCCATCTGCAAAGGGGGTCGGCGAGGCTGCCCCTCGAGGTGACCACAAGAAGTGAAATAACAGGTGAAAGGCATCGGGCACATGGAGGCACCATGCCAGGCCCCACCCGGCCCCAGCCCCTTCCTCTAAGGGTCATTTCACATGAACCCAAAGCAGCCACCGCAGGCTTCCGACTGAGTCATTTCTTCCAAAGGTGGTCGTGGAGGACCTACGACACGTGGGGCTTTTTTTCTAGGCGCCTTTTCTAGCAATGCCAAGCTGCTGATCTCGGGCCACGGAAGGGAAACCTACCAAAAACAACCAAGGAGCCATGGAGGGGACGTTTCCAGTTGCTCCAGGGTTGGTTACGGGGACCCTGAGCTGGGGACAAAGAGGTGTTAAGAGAGGACAAAAGGCTGGGGCCAGACGCTTTCCCCAGGGCACGATGGGAGGTGGCAGAACTGGCCCTGCTGTTGGGAACCTGCCGCCCCCCCTGCCAACCTCTGTGCGCCTCGCCTTTCCCTGCTGGTAGAAGCAAGCTGAGCAGCCAGTGAGGGTAGATGTGGTGTTGGCACGCGGGTACCGCCCCCAGAGAACCCTCCCGAGGCAGAGGGCACCGCCAGCAAGAGGCTGGAACCTCACTCCCCCCTGCTGGATGCCCGCTGAGCTGTAGGAACCTAGTGCCAGCTGCAGGCACGGGGTGCTGGGGGTGTCCTTGGGGGAGCTCGACACGCACGTTCCAGAGCTGTGCCTGCTCAGGGGGACTTGGTGGGGAGAAGCCTGTGCTTCTCCCGACTCAGTTGCACACGACCCCCAGAGGGCTCTTAGAGGCAGAGTCGGCGGGCCCCTTCCGGACAGATCCTGGGCAAAGGGCACTGCTTCCCACCCGGAAAAGGCTGGGGCCTGGCCTGCTGGCAGGGCTGGAGGGGGAGACGGCTGCTCCCTCCCGAGGAGGGGCCGCCGCGGAGGAGGTCCCAAAACGACCAGGCACCCCTCTCCACGGAGACCGCAGCAGATGGAAACAGATCGAGACCAGGCAGGGGAGACAGAAGCCGGCCTCCCCTGACCCCTCTGCTCCCAGTCCCCCCGGAGAGAGGACAAGAGAAAGCTCTTGCTCCCCACTTCCCGCCCCTTCTGTAGAGAAGCTCGGAGCCCAGACCGAGTTTTGAACCGGTCCGGTCTGAGTTCCGATCACCAAGAGCCCCTGAGAGGTGTGGGATCGCCCTGCGTGGAGCCCCAGCGGGAAGGGGAGCTCAACAGAGCGCGACAGAATAAAGCAGTTAGGAGCAGTAAGATGGTCAAGATTCTCCAAGAAACGGGTAGCATGAGTAAATAAATGATCGAGATGGTTTCACACCTTGCTAAGTGCTAGGCAGACAATAAAAAAGCAGCTGTGACCCGTGGTGGGGTAACTGGGTTGGGGGGCGGGGGGGGGGCAGGAAGGACTCTAAGGAAAAGGGGCATTTGAGCTGAGGCCCCACAGCCATGGGACCGTCTGAGGGACGAGGCAGCAAGGACAGCAAGTGCAAAGGCCCTGAGGTGTGAACGAGCTCGGAGCGTCCAGGAACTTAAGGCTTGTGAGGTGTAGTCCGGTGTTTGCTGGGAAGAGCGGAAGGAGGTACAAAGACAGAGGCCATACTGGAAAGAACTTGGATTTTATTGCAAAGGCAACAGGAAGCCAGTGGAAACCAGCATACCTGTTATGGACTCCCAGTGCCCCCCCCCCCACCCACACACACACACACACTATTTGGGGGGAATCTCGTCAGTGGTTATCAATTTCTT
This sequence comes from Panthera pardus, assembly GCF_024362965.1. Taxonomy (NCBI): domain Eukaryota; kingdom Metazoa; phylum Chordata; class Mammalia; order Carnivora; family Felidae; genus Panthera; species Panthera pardus. The sequence goes on from NW_026526991.1 coordinate 11,333,939, forward strand.
CACTTGCCTGGAGAGCCCATTCTCAGCAAACATTTAGGAGATGCACGCCAGGTCTGCAGATTTAGTCAGTCAACATTTGCTGAACACCTACTATGTGCCGGTGCCTGTTCTGCGAACCGGGGATCAGTCACTGAGTACAAGAAAAACCCCTTCCCTCCCTCTAGCAGCGTGAGGGAGAGCGGTCCAGTTAAGCGGGGAAATCACCGTCTGATAAATGGCCATAGAGCAGGAGAGAGCAGAGGGTGAGCCAGGGAGGGAGAAAAAGCACCCCTGCCAGGTCCTGCTGCTTGCGGACCTGGCTGGGGTTCACCCACCAAGAGGGCAGAGGAAGGCCAGGCCAGTGGGAGGCTGGGGACCCAGGGGCCAGTAGAGTTTGGGAGTCAGTGTTCAGAAACATAAACGCGATGTCTCCGTGACACTCAGGCACCTCCCCTGCTGAGTCCTTTGCTGGGGACCCACCACGAAAGGTTCCCCGTTCTGATGCGGATGGTGTGGGAGGCAGCCCCCGGGCGGGTGGCCCCCAGACTCCGCGGTTCACCATGGAGACACTTCCGCCATGAGAACCAGCCCTGTGGTTTTCCAGGCTGAGATAGGTGATTTGGTTAGGTCACCTTCTGCAAGGACTCAGGGGCAGGAGGTAACCTGCAGCGTCCATGTAAAAATACATTCGTTTTAGTGATAAAACGTTGGCTTTTGACACGGAGACTATTGAACAGCGTCCCGTCCCAAACTGTGGTGGCAGTAAGCACAGAGTCACCGTATCCCGGGGATAGAAGCAATTCTAACCCTAGGGCGCCTGGGTGGCTCAGTCGGTTAAGCGTCCGACTTCGGCTCAGGTCATGATCTCGCGGTTCGTGAGTTTGAGCCCCACGTCGGGCTCTGTGCTGACAGCTCAACCTGGAGCCTGTTTCCGATTCTGTGTCTCCCTCTCTCTGCCCCTCCCCTGCTCATGCTCTGTCTTTCTCTCTGTCAAAAATAAATAAACATTTAAAAAAATTTTTTTTAAAAAGCAGCAATTCTAACCCAGATCTATTAGACACGTTTTGCCCATCCTGGAGATACAGAGAGAAGATTTTTGTTTTGCCCTCGCCTGCCCCTTTCCTGCGTCCGCCTCTGTGCAGAGCCCGGCTGCATACTGGAGATAACTGAGGTTGTGCCCTTGAGGAGCTCAGCTCGGGTGAGCAGGGAGAGTTTCCAGGGACCTTGCAGGAAAATACCTGACGCTAGCTGGGGAAGAGAATTCTAGACAAAGGGGACTGCATGTGCAAAGGCCCTGAGGCATGACGCTGGGGCCCCTCTTGGAAACTGCATGCAGGGTAGGGCAAGGACTGAGGGGTGGCCGGCAGGGGAGAGCTGGGGAGAAGGACAAACAAACCACGGAGCTTGGAGACCAGGTAAGAGATGTCACTGTACCCCAGCTGAGGTCTGATGGGGTGGGGTGGGGTGGAGACGGCTTTGTCCACATCCACCACTGACAAAACCTTGGGAAACATTGTATTTTCGGCCCAACTTGGAGAATCTATGCCCCCTCCTTTCCTCAGAACGCCAATTGATTTCTTCTAATGGATTATCCTTTATTTACTTTTAGAGACAGAGAAAACAGAGAGAGAGTGACTTCTTTGGGTTGCAAATTGTTAGCGATGGAGCCTGGATTAAGAACTCAGGCCCGCGCCAGCCCTCTGTGGATTTTATGATATTTATGTATACAATGCCCGTTCACTCTTCTGCTCTGCCAGTAAAGCAAGCTGATAAATATGAAGCAGATAGCAGAGGGCTTGTTTCCACCCTAAAAGGCAAGAAGCCCGGGAAGGCTCATTAGGAGAAAATATCAAAGGGGCAGCGTTCAAGTTTCACCTGGGAGGTGCGCGGCGGTTGGGGGGATGCGTCCTTGGGAAAGCTGCTATGTCACTGGTTCTCGGGGCAGAGGCAGGTGACTCAAGAGCACAGCATGGAAGCAGGAGACTAGGGGTCAAGACAGTGTCGGGTCCTGGAGGGCAGGGCTCCCGCCTGATACTCCTTAAATTCCTCTAGAAGAAGCTGGGCTTCTGTGGCAAGAGCACCGGCTTCCCATCAGAAGAGTGGAATTAGAAATCCAAGTGCGCGAGGGGGCGCCTGGGTGGCTCAGTCGGCTAAGCATCCGACTTGGGCTCAGGTCATAATCTCAGTTTGAGATTTGACCCCCTGAGTTTGAGCCCCGCGTCAGGGTCTGTGCTGATGGCTCAGAGCCCGGAGCCTGCTTTCTTTGGTCTCTGTGTCTCTCTCTCTCTCTCTGCCCCTCCTCCACTCACACTCTGCCTCTCTCTCTCTCTCTCTCTCTCAGAAATAAAGGTTAAAAAAATTATTTTCGAGAAATGCAGCTGTGTGTCCATAGGCAAAGCACTTACCCTCCCTGGTGGTCAGCTGCCCATCTATCTAACGGGCGTCCTAGCATCAACCTGGCCAATTACCGCGTGTGAATTAAGATATGTCAAACCTCCTTTTTTGTGAGGCCTGGTGTATAATAATGCCCAATGTATAGCAGGTCATTTCCAAATTTTCTCTAGTAACTGTGGCTTTTTTTTTTTTATAAGCGTAATAACGTATGCGTACTGCAAAAGGAAAAGCAAGTCAGAAACGCTCAAGAAGCATAAAGAAGAAAGTGGAAATTATTCATACCCTCCCACCGGAAATGGCCACCATTAACATTCCGGTGGGTGTGCTCCCTCCTTTTTCTTCTGCATATAACGTTCCATGTATATTTGTGAAACCAAAAATATCAGATAATGCCACGTATGCTCTTGGGGATTTTTTCTCTTCCCACTTAGCAGTATCTTGTGGACGTCACTTCAGGTCAAAAAAAAAAAAAAATAGGGTTTTACATGGCCATTTTCTTTCTTTTTAAAATCATGAAAATTTTAAACCGTGCCCAAAATTAGAAGAGCGTGGTGGGGACTCACTAACCTGGCAGCCGGATTCAGAACTTGCCAGATTTGGCCAGAATTGCTTCTTCCTATCTCCCTTCCCCGATCCTGTTGTTACAACAGCTTAAACCAGACACCGACCCTCCTGTCACGTGTCTCTAAACCAGTACCGAGGCCATTATCACACCTGATAAAATTAATAAGTCGTTCCTTAGGAGCCACTGATAGTCAACATCTCAGATTTCTCCAATCAGCTCCAAAAGGTTCTTTTATGGTTGGTTTATCACATGGTCATTGTTCACGGCCCCCTGGAGAGGAGTTCCAGGTTTCCAAGTTGTCACTCATGAAAAGCACTGAGGGCAACAGCCTTTTGCACAGATTTGTGGACCCCTGTCCAATTATTATATTCTAGGACAAATTCCTAGAAGGGGCCTCTCCAGGTCAGAGCCTATGCATTTTTTTTAAGGCTTTTAATAGCATTTGACAAATTGCCCTCCACGGCAATTGTACCAATTTGCACTCCCACCAGCGGGGACTTGGCACCCTGGACAGCCTTGGGTTGTTAATGAAAGGAAATTCAAGGGAGAGAAAGCAGGTGTGGAGAAAAATAGAGCAGAAAAGGAAGCTGGAAGGAGAGGTGCAGGGGTGTGATGCAGAGCTCTTGGGCCCCCCGCTCCGGGTGCCAGCAGGGTACCCCCCCCCACCTCCGGGTGCCAGCTTGCCTGAGCCTGAGAGGCAGCCCAGAGAGCCAAGGGTCCTAGCCCACCAGCGACTGCAGCAGATTAAGTCCTAAAGCAACGATTCAATCGAGACTGAGAACAAAGCTGGAGCAAAGACTCTTCGATCCATTCTAATTAGGAGCTGCCTTTCCAGAGAAATCAGGAGCAAGCTGCCACAGCTGAAGGGGAGGGGGGGGGGGAGGGTGGAAAAAAAGAAGCTACAGCCCAGCTGTGCTCAAAGCTTATCTGTTTTCCTCAAATCCCAAGAGCTTCGTCCACTGTACTCACAGTCCAGGGGACCCTGTTCTGAAGGTTATAGGTTGGACTTGGGCAAGACTTTCCACCATCAAAGGTCAGGGGATGCTCAGGGTGGAGGTGGGGGGGGCGGGATGGGGGAGGGCGGGGAGGAGGCCCACACTCCCCACGTGGCAGGTACCTCCCTTGCACCTGCTGCTTTTCCGTTGTGGCTTAAAAACTCAAATGTTGTTTCGGGGCGCCTGGGTGGCTCGGTTGAGCGTTTGACTTCGGCTCGGGTCGTGATCTCACGGTTCATGGGTTCGAGCCCCGCGTCGGGCTCTGGGCTGACAGCTCGGAGCCTGGAGCCCGCTTCGGATTCTCCGTCTTCCCCTCTCTCTGCCCCTCCCCTGCTCACGCTCTGTCTCTCAAAAATGAATAAACGTTAAAAAAAAAAAAAACTAAAATGTATTTCTGGTTTTGGGGGGAGTAAATAAAATCAAGATAGGCTGAGGCCTGGCCCTACACACAGAACTGGAGGACCGGCCGGCTCTGGTTCCCGCAGGCTGGGTAAAGTCAGGGCTTCAGTCTGTAGGTGGACATCGCGACTCTTGGCTTGCCTCTGACTCACCCCCGCCCCCCACCCTGATGTCCGTATGCAGAGTACGAGCCTTCAGAGAAGAGCTGTCCGAGGATCAAACTTACCCAATTCTCGGTTGGCAGCGCGTTCCATTTGGAAGCACCGACTATGGCAGCCCAGGACTAGGGCGAGTTCACGGGCTCAGAACGAGTCCAGAACTTTCTTGGGCGCGGTATCATTTGCAAGGTGGTATTCAAACCGGGAGCACGCAGGACCCGGGTCATGGTGGATCCCTGCCGGTGCAAAAGAAAGTTCTCAAGCGAAGTTCGAGAAACAGCGCCAGGAGCCATGTATCGGCAATTCACACACGGGTTCTCGATGTCACTTTGTACATCGAGTTGGACGCTTTGCGCCCAATGTCACGCAAGAGGCAAGTGAAGCCCAGCCGGTGAGGTGACTCACCTGGCCGGTAAGTCAGGACTCCAACCTGGGGTCTCTCCGACTCAGGCCTCTTTCTGTGACCTCAGGCCGCCTTCTAGACATCTGGGAGCCTTTTGTGTCCCCAGCCCTTTGCGTCCTCAATGGATCCAACAGGGGCTCCCTTTCCCGGGGGGTGTCGGGGCTCTGGAACCAAAGTGGAAGAGGGCACAGCAGGAGCACTTGGCCCTGAGAGCCCCGCTTTGTGCCAGGTTGGCCCTTTCGCATCAGCCGCCCTTCAGCCCCTGCCTGCTCTCCAGGCAGAAGGCAGCAACAGCCCCGAGACCAACCTTCTAGGCTCTGGAGTCAGACAGCTCTGGGTTCAGATCTCTGCTCAGGCGCGTCCTCGCTGAATGGCCTTGCGCAAGTCACCTCACTGCTCTGGGCCTTAATATCACCTCCCCCGATTGGCCAGGATTCATGACCTGGCCATCCGTACCGGACAAACCCTCAGTCACGCTGGAACAGTCACCACTCGTGTTACTGCCACGATTGTGTTTGCTCTCGGCCCATCCTGTACGTTCCCCAGGGTCCGAGTCTGCTGCCCCCCACTTTTCATCCAAAGGAGCTCTGGGGCTGGGAGGCCTGAGTCTCCCCACAAGTGAGCTCTGGGATGTGGCCCACCGTGGTCCAGAGAAGACTGGGGGGACCCGACTGGGGGCTGGGAGACCTGGGTTCGAGCCTACCTCTTGCCTCCTGGGGAGGGCCCAAGCCTCAGGGGCCTCTGTAATTGTAAGGTTGGACTAACGCACGGCCCGCGGGCAAGAGGGCTTAGTGAACAGCACCAGGCACGGGGACAGTGTGTCTCCACAGACCTTGGCCTTTTGAGCACCAGCCACGTGCCAGGCCCTGTTTTATGGGCAGGATCTTCTGGGCCGAACAGGATTGGAGAGGCCCCTCGCCTTGCCTCATGGAGCGTACGGTCTCATGAGGGAGAGACAATAAGCAGGTTCACAAACACACGTATAACCAGGTTGTAAAAGCAGCTCGAGGGGGTATAAGATTTCAAAGCCCTCTGAATAAGATTTTCAAGGAGGCCTGGTTTACCTTGGGGAGGAGGCTGTCTAGCAAAAGCCTCTCTGCTGAGGTGTGAACAAGCAGGAGCCCCGCAGCGAAACAGGGAAATGGCTTATCAACCAGCAGACACAGCACGTTCAAAGGTCCTGAGGCAGAGAGGAGCAGCAGCCCTGATTCCACAGAGCCTCCTCCCCTGCCCTCACTCTCCCGGGGTTTCCACCTGCCCTCCTCTGCCGAGCACTGGGACCACCGCCCCTGAAAGGGTCGCAGATACAACGCATTGGTGAACAGGTGCTCAGAGATGAGCCTTGAGGGGCGCCTGGGTGGCTCAGTCGGTTGAGCGTCCGACTTCGGTCACAGCAGGGGCAGCCCCGAGGGCCCCACGCAGGACTGACCCAGCACCGGACCCATCAGTGGGCTGCAAAATCAGAGCCAGGGCCTGAGGGGGGCTTCCACTGACCCTTGGAAATGAGAGACAGAGGGTGCGAGAGCCACGTGGGGCAGGAGAGGCTCTTAAGACCCCAGACTGCAGCTGGGCCGGGGTGGGGAGGCACCTTCATCTACCCAAACCTCTCATCGCGAGATGTCCCAGTGCATAGCCCCTGCAGCTAACACGCCAATGCCTTCCCTTCCCCCCCTCCCTTCCCCAGACAGGGCAGGCCAAGCCCATTTTACAGCCGAGGGAGCTGAGGCCCAGGGAGGTGGACCTACCCCAGCCACTTGGCTAACAAGGAGGGAAGGCTTGTTCTTCTCTGTGCTCAGCATTCACAACCCACGTCTCGAGCCTCAGGGCCTTGCCGGGGGGGGGGGGGGGGGCATGATTTTCCCCACTTTCCAGATGAGGAGACGGAGGCTTAACTGAAGCCCACCACTCAAGTTCAGTCATGGACTAGAATCCACCCGGAACCCGTGCTCTTTTGGTCGCTGAGACGCAGCCCGGGGGGGCAGGCCCAGGAAGGACACCACAGCTGGGAATGTTCGAGAACGGGCCTGCAGGGAAGCGGCTGTCCTTGACGGTGTGCAAGGGACGACCGCATAGTAAACACTGGACTTTGGGGACTAGAACTCACCGGAAGGGGGGTGCTGGGGAAAGGTCCCCCAGGAAGGATGGACGCAGGGGTTATGACAGGGTGGTGAGGGGCGGGTAATAGCTCGAGGTAACCCTTAACTGATGACAAGGCTCTCAGCAAGTGTGAGTTCCCTCGACTCCCTCCGGTGGGGACCTCCACTGGGGTCCACAAGCCACCCAGCGAGGGGCTATCTCCCTGAGGCATCCGCAGGGTGGCCCGCAGCCCTTGCCACCCTCCTGCCACCCTCCCACCCTCCAGTCCCGCCACGGCTACACCAAAGCCCCCAGGATGCACGGCCCCCAGGCCCGGCACTCCTGGACGCCTGGGCCGCGTCACGTTACCCCTCACCGTGCTGTGCAGTGTGCCCCAGGCCAGCTGAGCTCGTCGGCCTCTCCAGGACAGTGGCAAGGGCAGAGGCGCCTGCAGAGACAGAGCAGAAGATGGGCCGACGGACCCTCCTGACCCCGATCAGTCCGTGCTCCCTTCCGAGACCATCTGCTCGGGCGGTGGCGGGCCGCAGAGGGCGCTGGGACAGAAACAGCCGGCACCCGGCCGGCCACGTGCTGGCCTCTGGGGCCTGCCCGGTCAGGAGGCCCGGCTGGCCTTCCCCCTGCAGCCGCCAGCCCCCAGCTGGGCTGCGGGGGGTGCCGGGCTCTGGGCACAGACCCTCCCTAATGGAGGTCCCGGGGCAGGGGGCAGGCGTGGGGGACCCTGGGACATAAGAGGGCAGGAAAGGGGCATGGGGAGGGGAGCGCTTAGACACCAAGTGTGCGTCCCCCTTTCTGAGATGAACACTGTGGGCCGGGTGCAGGGAACCCAGCCCCTCTGACGCCCAGTTCCTCCCTGGCCTTCGTGGTGCCCTCCCAGAGCTCTAGAGACCTGTGAGTGAGCTCCGTGGCAGGTCCCCAGGGCACCCCCAGCGACTGCCAGCCGTCCTCCTCCTGTGCCCCGAAGCCAATGACCCAAAAACCTCGTCCTGGCCGCGCACACGCCTCCCCGGCCTCCACTGTGGTGTCGCACCCACACAGGCCCACGCACGCACGCGCACACACACGTACACACAGTGGGTGCTTTGGCTTCAGAGACCCTCCATCCGTTCTGTGTTTACTTAACTCTTCATCTATTAGATGGGATCCTTAACAGTGTCTTAGTTTCGGGGCGCCTGGGTGGCTCGGTCGGTTGAGCCTCCGACTTCGGCTCAGGTCACGATCTCACGGTCCGTGGGTTCGAGCCCCGCGTCGGGCTCGGCACTGACGGCTCGGGGCCTGGAGCCTGCTTCGGATTCTGGGTCTCCCTCTCTCCCTGCCCCTCCCCCACTCGCATTCTGTCTCAAAAGTAAATAAACGTTTACAAAATTTATATATATATAAAACAAACCAGTGCTCAGCTCTGCTTACTCCACAAACAGCCCCGGAGACAAATGTTCAGGAGCAAGTAATTTTGGAGGTGACCCCAGGAGCACAGCGGGGAGGGAACAAAAGCCAATGAAGTGTGGCTTGAGCGGGGAGCTACTCCTGTGGGCAACAGGGCCGACGTATCAGCCGGGCACCTCTGCTGTTGGGGCTGCAGAATCCCCCACCTAGGGGCGAGGTAGCTGGGATATCTGCCCCCCAGTTCTCATGTGTCATTGCCAAGGGCACTCCTGGGAAGTAGTGTGGACCCCCCCGGCCCTTCCAGCCCACCCCTCGCAGACGGCAGACAAGAAGGAGACCTGTGCCCGGGGCACCTCTGGGGCGGACAGAACGAGTGTGGGCTGGACGTTAACAGCCCGGGCTCCGGTGAGTGCCTCTCTCATAGCATCATGCAGATTAACTGACATAATACACGTAAAGAGCTTAATCCGCGGTCCGTCACATACCAAGCGCTCTGTGGTCTGAGCCATAATAACATTAATGACGTCGCCGTTGTCCCGGGTGAGGTTATGGTCTCCCTGACCACTGGGCCTTTGCTTAGGCTGCTCCCCCTGCCCGTCTTCCCTCCACCCGGTTCACGTCGGCGTGTGCAACAGGTTACAGCCCAAACGTCACCTCCTCAGGGGAGCCCTCCCTGAATCACGGATTCGCTCATCTCTCCTTGGATGCGCTCAGAGCAGCTACTCAGGCCCTTTCTTTCAGAGCATGTGATCACCGAGGTCGTTTTAAATTTATTTGCACGATCGTGTGATTCTCTGCCCGTTGGCCGTCTCTCCCACTGGACCGTAAGCCCCCTGAGGACGCGGCTTTGTTCCCAAAGACATGCCCAGGGCCTGGCATGCTGTCACCACACAGGCGACACCTGGAAAGAAACCGGTGGCACAGAGACCAGGATCTGGCAATGGGGAAAACAGGCACAGGATGAGTGTAATACAGTGAGGTCAGTGCCAGATCCGAGGTATTTACAAAGGGCACCGGGAGCAGACAGGACAGAAACAATTCATTCCTTTCTTCAATACAATTTCTAGAACACGTATTCTGCGCCGAGCCTGGGGCAGACAGCGATAAACAAGACAGGCACGGTCTCAGCCTTCGTGGACACAGGGCTACCCATCCCTTGGGGGCAGGTGTGCAGGGAGCAGGGGGAGAAGAGGCTCAAAGCCAAGGAGGAGGGGTGTGGAGGGACGAGGCTATGTGTTCACCAGACCCTGCTTCCTCTTCGTCCCAAGCACCAGGAAGAACACAGGTCCCAGCTGCCTGCAGCACAGTGGGGTCACGTGGCCAGCTGTCACCAGTGGAATGTGGGCCCAAAGGACACCCAGTCTGGCCCATAGAAACCTCCCCGCTCTCTCTCCCTAGGCCTCCAGAGCCCCACAGCAAGGATCAGCAAATGTTTTCCAGAGAGGCCAGAGGGCAAATATTCTTATTTTACGGCCACAGTTCTTGGTCTCAGCTTTTTTTTATATATTTATTTATTTTTGACAGAGAGAGAGAGACACAGAGCATGAGCGGGGGAGGGGCAGGGAGAGAGGGAGACCCAGAATCCCAAGCAGGCTCCAGGCTCTGAGCCATCAGCACAGAGCTCGATGCGGGGCTCGAACTCACAGACCGCGAGACCGTGACCTGAGCTGAAGTCAGACGCCGAACCGGCTAAACCACCCAGGCGCCCCTGTCTCAGCTTCTTAATGCTGCTGCCATAGCAGCACTAAAGCAGCCTTAGAGGATATGTTACTAGGTGGGCGTGGCTGTGTCCCAATAAAACTTTATTTACAAGCCCCGGTCATAGTTTGCCAACCTCTGTCCTAGAGGATGATGGAGCCGCTGCCCAGGAGGAACCCGAGCCCCCATGTAACCGTGGAGCAGAGCCCCCCCGCCTCGCCCCAGCCAGCTTTCACTCACCTGCCGCTCTGAGCGAGAAACTTCCTTTGTGAAGCCGCTGGGGCCCTGGAGTGCTTTGCTAGCAGTTAGCATAGCCTAACTAACTATGGAAGTCTTCTTGGAGGAGGCGACCTTCATCCTGGGCCCTGGCAGATAAGTAAGGCACTGTCCAGGTGGGCAAGATGAGGAAAGGCCTTCGTAGGGAGGGCGGGAGCTCTGTGAGCCGCCTGACTGAGGAGTGGAAGGTAGTGTGGAAGATTCTAGAAGGGCTGCTGCTACAAAAGGGACAGAAAAGGTGGTGCTGAGCGGCAGGGAGGGAGGAACGGATAAGGCACAAGATAAGGCACGGGACAGGGATGGAAAGTGCTACACCCCGCACAGCTGCCTTTCCCTCCATTTTCCATTTCCATGTGGTCCATACAGCAGGCCCGCCTGGACGCCCTCCCTCCCCACTCCTGCTTCAGCAACCCCACCCTCCTTCAGGACTGGCTGAAATCCCCAGTCGCTCCACTGTAGAGGCAATGGGGGGGGGGGCCCTCAGTAAGAGCCGGGGCTTGGAGAACACAGAGTCCCGGGTGCAAATCCTGCCTCTGCCAGTAAGAACAGACCATCAAACATAACGGAGCCCGGAGTTGCTGGGCTTGAAGAGTTTTCTGGAAAACTCTGGGAGAAATGACACCCCGGCAAAGATAAAAGCTGGGCCCCCTTTCAGGGCAACGACCTCCCACTTCAAGGTGAACTTGCTTCCTGTCTTGCCGCCCAGACCCCGCCCCCCCCCCAAATCTGCAGCCTTCAGGCTGGTCGCCTCCTGGACTCTCTCACGTCCGCGGTGTCTGTTTTCCACAAAGGGCCCGGTCCGATGTCCGGGGAGCTCAGTTTCGGCCATTGGCGCATCTTCTGCGCCCTTCTCCCGTCCGGCCCTTCCCTTCCACGGATTCTCTTCCAGGACCTTCTCTGCCCTGCTTCCACCTGCCCGCCGCCCTTTCTGGGGCTCCACTGGCTCCGGGTGGCATCTGAGCCCCCAACCTTGTTACCCTGGGGTCCCTGCGACTTCTCACCCCTTTCGGTGTCTCCCCTTCCCCTTGGCCTTCCCCCGCTGTCTTCCGCTTCCGCATCCACCCGCCCCCGCGAGCGCGGGTGAGTACCTTCCTCTCCCCTCCCCTCCCCACGCCCCCCTGCTTTGGGTCCTCTTCCCCGGCTGCAAACTGGGTTGCGAACGCCACGCCCCGCCGCGGAGCAGGACGTACCGTAAAGCCAAGGTTCCCCGAGGGCCAGGTTGTGATCGTTTTATTTTTACAACGTCCTTGGAGGGACGGGAGTGTTTGGGCAGGGTGGGGTTGCGTGCTGGGCGGGAGGCGACAAAGACGGCAAATAGCAGTGGAGCGGAATATAGGTCAGTCACCGAGCGGTGTCCCAGTGGTCCCGGGGAGAGGAGACCTGGTCCCCTGGGGCTGGCTCTGCGGAGGTGGCCGCGGTCCCGTCTCGGGAGGCTGCGAGGAGGGGACTTGGGACGGAGGCAGGAGAGAGAGATGCTCCAGCTGCTCTTCTGAGACCGGAGGCCAGGGTATGAGAGACGCGTCCGGCTTCTCCTCGGGGCCCGTGAGCACAGGAGCGCCTTCTCTGCACCTGCTCCTGCAGGGAGGATCCTGGAGCCGGTGCTGTCGCCTGGCAGGTGGACGAGGCACGCTGATCGCACGCAGAATGCGGGGGACCCCGTCTCGTGCCCAGCTCTGCCGCTGTGCCCTTGGGCTAACTGCTCAACTTCTCTGGGCCTCGGCATCCCCACCTGCAAAATGGGCGAAACACCAGTCCCGGAGGGACCGAGGACGTTGGTAAAATGGGGACGGAGCAGCGTTTTTAAAATACCCTCACGGCGCCGGATGCTTCTATCCCTTATCACGTCGGACTTTCCAACCCAGCTCTCCGTTTCACGAACGAAGAAATCGAGGCTTACATGTCACGAGGGTGAAATGAGATCTGGGGTGGGGGGGGGGGTGGGAAGAGCTCTGGGCTGCCTGTCGGCCGCCGCATCTGGGCCAGACTCGTGCTCACTCTCACACTTTCTAGCCCAGGACGGGTAACAGCCGCTGAGGGCGGCCTGGGGAAACAGCAGGAAGCAGTTCCGTTCGTTCAAGTGCCCTTCGGTGCCAGGCACCATGGTGGCGGGCAGAGGGGAGGAGGCGCCTGTCCCCATGGAGTTCACATTCTGAGAGGGAGACAGACATCAACACAAAAACCGCGGGCACGAGTAAAACTCCAACGATGGATTGTGCGAGGTGAAAGAAGCATACCGAGTGTGACAAGAGAAGAAAACCAGGGGACCTAATTTAGATAAAGGCAGCAAGAAAGAAACCTCCCTGAGCATAAGGTTTCTGCAGCAATCCGAAGGAGGTGTGGTGCTGCCCAGGCAAAGAGCGAGAGAAGTGCACGTTCCAGGGAGCGCGGCGAGCAGGTGCAAAGGCCCTGGGGCGGGAGAGAGCATAGTGCAGTGAAACAACAGAAAGGAGGCCAAGGGGGGCTGAAGAGACAGACAGCTAAAGGCAGAGCCAGATTATTCAGGGTACCTGGCACACATGTGAACCCACTTAAAGACTTTAAGCAAGGATGTGACGTGAATTGATTCTGTGTCTCCCCCAGAAAGTCCCTCTGGCTGCCGTGCGGAGAAGAGGCTGCCGAGGAAGGAGCCAGAGCAAACAGGAGAAGCCCCTAAGAAGCGTCTAAGCAGGAGACGACAGCTTACATGACAGACCTTGACGGTTTGCTAAAAAGCTCTCTGACTCGCCCCTCAGAGAGCAGCATAGCTGTGCCCATTTGACAGATGAGAAAACTGAGACTTCGAGAGGCAGAAGTGGCTGGTACAACACGGCTCAGCTGGCCAGCGCCGGACTCGAGGCGGTAAGCCCAGGTGTCCCTGTTCCCAAGTCCGTGCCTCTTGCCTTTCTGTCTTGTGGTCCTAAGAGAGTCGACGATGTGGGTCAGCGGAGAGCTCAAAACTAAGCCACTGCGCCTTGGAAACATTCGCTCTCTGGGAAGCCTCCTCGTCGCCGTGCTTTTCCTGCAATTCCCAAGTCCTGGTGCCCGGGTCTGTGGATGGGGGTGATGACCCACCCCTCTTTCCAGGGCTATCGTGAGAGTTCAGGGAGTGTGGATGTCAAACACTTAGGAGAATGTCTGGCCCCCAGTAGGTGCTCCATCAATGTCAGCGCCCCTTTCCTTAAAGAGGACAGAAGGGTCCAGCCTGTCTGACTTCAAGAGCCAGTGACATATGCCCACTGTCATGCCATTGACCGAGGGTGATGGATTTGACAATCGGCATAGGCTCTGAGTGCCGGCCGGAAGGCTGACTCGGTCCCCTGGGTGAGTCCCCACACTCGGCCATGAATTTATAAAGGAGGAGCCAGGCACACAGCTGCCCTCCGGCCGGGATGTCCCCGCACAGTCCCCAGCAGCAAGCCACCCACGGCTGGATCTTGACTCCTTCCAACCGCGTGCCCGACTCCTGGGTTCAGCCGACTGGGAGGGGTCTCCTGGACCCAAGAAACGAGCGAATGTGGGAGCAGGGAGCTCGTCCCCACCCACGGAGGACTTCCCTATCAGCACAGGGTGAGTCCGTGCTTTCATGGGGCCTCGTAACAGTCTAAAGGTGAGGGGCACATTCCCCTCGGGACAGAGAAAAAGGGTGTTCAGAGACACAGGCTGACTGTGCCCGGTGGTGGGGACACCAAGCAGACAGGCTGAGTCAGGGACTCAGGGCCACCTGACTCGCCCTGTGCTCTCCCCCACAGTCTTGTCCACAACACAGCCTCGTCCACCTGTCCTTGTCCAGAGGCATATTCCTCCCGCAGCACAGAGCCAGGGTCAATGGCAGGCAAGTGGAAGGGGCCTAGGTGACCAGAGAGAGCAGAGCCCCCTTCCCTCCCCTTGCTGCCGAATGGCCTTTATGTAAGTGGGAAAGAAACACTGTGCTTGGGGCAGGGGCGGGCGGGGGGGGTCATCTGTTTCTAGAATGACCCTAACGAATCCCAGGGGTAACCGCAGTCATTGGAACATTGGAAATATGTAGGAGAGGGGCCCGGGAGCGGGGGGACCTGGGACGGACAGAGGAAGGCCACCTACAAGGGGGGATGGGGAGGAGAAGCCGAGCCATAGAAGGAAAGGTCGAGAGTGTGGCGACCTGAGAGCCAGGGGAAACAAGGGGCCGGAGAAGGGGAGAGATATGGCGAGGGGTCTGGTCCCACCAGAGCTCTGTGTCCACTATAGTCACAGAGGTAGCCGCTGACCTAGGAGCTGGTCACGTGACAGGTGAGCAAGTGAGGCGGGGGGCAGCGGAGGGGGGGGGGCAGGCATCGGAGGCCCGGCTTGAGAGGCTGGCCGCACAGGGACAGAGACCTGAGGACGGTTGGGGTGCTTTTGTTAGGACAACAGAGACCCGGGCCTGTTCATAGGCCAAGGAGGAAGAGCCAGCCGCGGAAAAGAGAGAAGGCGTTCGAGACACGGGGTTTTGTTTTTGCCACATCTGTGCCTTTTATTCCGGGCCGCCTCGAATCCTACTCGAAAACAGTATAAATAAATGATCACATAATAAGACATTGTTCATTCCCTGCCAGCCGGTGACCTTGAAAGGGTCTTCAGCATAGTCTTTGTTCTGTCCTGGCTCGTGTCAGATTTGCTCTGTTTGCAAACAAGCACACACTTGGCTAGGCGGCTGCTGTGTCCCAGGGACACAGAGCCCAGCCTCTCCCTTCAAGGAGCTCACAGTCTGATGACGGAACGTACATGCAGACGAGCCCCAGTGAGACGGGGGCCCCACACGCTGAGAAACGCACACGAGGCACGGAAGTCACTCGGAGGAAGGAGGGGAGGAGTCTCTCAGGACTTTGGGGGGTGGGAGTATCATGGAGGACGCCAGGGAAGAGGTAACTCCTAACCAGGGCTTTGAATGACACCCGGGAGTCCGCGGGGTGAAAAGAGACGCAGCACGTGCAATGTCCCGGAGGTATGACAGCGCAGGGGGCTGGGAGGGCTTTAAGGATGATAGAGCTTAAAGGTGAGGACAAGATTAAGAGTGAGCCTAGAAGTGGGGACAGAGACCAGGTCAGCAACCTACCCCCCCTCCCCGAGTCATTTTGTCTCCTGGGGATTCGAACAATACCTAGTACAGTGGGAGTTTCAGGGAGAAAGTCGAGGCTCAGGGGGAAGCTATAAGGAAGGCATTCGTAGAGTATACACTCTATGGCAGGCAGGGTACCAGAAGCCTGTCACACGTGGGTGAGCAACACAGGCAAAGAGCTTCGCCCCTGAAGAGCCAACATGTTGGTGTCAGGAGTGGGACAATAAACAGCAGAGCTAACTCTCCTTAAGTGTAGAAGGTGCCAGAAGGCGATCCGTTCTATGGAACAAACAAACAAAGAAACAAAGTAGGACAGGGTGAGGGGCTCGGGAGTTTTGGGGGTGAGGTCTGGGTGATGCAATCTGAGGGTGGCTGGGGAGGAAGGAGCCTGCCTGTTGAGCAGGGACTCAAAGGAAGTGAGGGAGTGAGCTGTGCGTTTAGCCGGGATCAGAGGGAGCGGCCAGTGCAAAGGCCCTGAGGCAGGAGTGTGCCTGGTGTGCTGGGGGATGGCCAGGCAGCCAGTGTGGGCAGAGGAGAGCTGGGAGATACCGAGGCCAGGCCAGGAAGGGCCCCGGAGGCTACCTTACACCTTTGATTTTTACCTGGGGTGAAATGGGGAGCCACCACCCAGGCTCAGGCAGAGAAGGGAGGTCTGACTTCACATCTTAAGAGGATCATTTCAGTCTTTGCAGTGGGAACGGATGGAGGGGGAGGAGGGAGAGCGGCAGGAGGACCGATTAGGAAGCCAGTGGGATAAGCCGGGGGATTGCGGTTCAAACCAGGACAAAAGCAGAGAGAAATGATCGATGGCGAATATAGGATTTCCTCATGGGTTAGATACGGGGTAAAGGAGCGGGGGGGAGAGAGGAGCCAACGATGATTCCAGGGCTCCGGGACGGAGCGTGAGAGGAGTGGAGAACCCAGTAATCAATGTGGAAGGAGCTACAGGAGAAGTAGGACCGGAGGATGGAGAAGACCAGGGGGCTGAGGGCCGTGGAGTTTGAGCTGTCCACCCACGTGCAGCTGCAGGGGTGAAGCTGGCCGGAGGCGTGAGTCTGGAGTTCGGGACAGGGGCCCGACAGGAGGTAGGAACCTGGGAGTCACCGATGCCTAGAGAGCGTTGGTGAGGATAGTGCCACTCGTCCCCAGGATGCGGGCTTGACCCCGGGGGAGGCGGGGACTTTCCCTCTAGAATCACAGGGCCAGGATGATTTTTACAAGGAGCAGGATCCAAACCACCTCACCAGGAGGAGCGTGTGTGTGTCTCCCGTGGGTCAAACTGCGGTCCCTGCGAGGATCAAATACTTCCGTGTCTGCCTGGAAGTATAAACCGGGAGAAAGCAGCCGCTGCCACCGCTGAAGGGACCACACCGAGTGGAACCCGAGGACTCCCCACGCGTGCCCAGCAACAGTCCCCCGCCTCAACTGACTCATCCGTGAAATGGGCACACGCCTCTCCCCACGGGTTCCGGGAAGAGTAACCCTGGCAACGTGCATGGCTATTGCTTTCGTGATTAGGGGGGTCCTCACTGTCACAAAGGGCCTGGCCCACCCCGGGTGCTCAGAACAGTGAGGATGGTCATTCTTAACAGCAACGGCTGAGGGTGACAACGGTGACAAGGAGGGTGGTGAGTCCGGGCTTTCCCTGCCGAGGCCCCAGTTCTGCAGAACCGCAGGACGAGACGGTCTGCCCCGGGGCCGGGGCCCCCAGAACACGGCGCAGACAGCCCCCCTCCCCCCATGCCCCTACCCTACTGACTTCGCCGGCCGCCGGGCCATGACACGGTCAGTTCACGCTGGCTGGGGCGAGCGGCCATCTGATGCGACACGAGCATCTGCCCCATAGGAACTGAACCAGAGCCTGTCAGCTGAGGCCGCATGAGGATCCCCCACAGCCTGAAGCCCGGGAGGCCCAGGGCTGGCCACACGCCCCACCTGGACCCTGACGTGACCCAGAGCCCAAGAAGAGAACAGTGGGAATAGTGGCGACCCCCGACAAAGACCCCCGACAAAGCAAAGAGCAGGACCCCCGACATCCTGCTTAGGGTACCAGACAGGGCTGTTTGGTGGGGAAGAGGTAACTGCTCCCTAAAGACATCAGGGTGCTGTGACCAGAGAACGAGGACTCGATTCTGGGCGGCCACAGACAACCCACACCCGTCGCTTCGGGCTTGGAAGACAGGCGGATGCACGTTCACGTTCGCTTCTGCCACGGGCTGTCCAGGCCACTTCTGACAAGCCAGCCTATGTGTGAGCCTCGAAACCCGCCGTGCCGGTGCCCCTGAAGCCCCCGGCAGTGCCCGGTGCTGTCCACGACCTCGTGGAACTGGATGCCGTGAGGTCTGGGCCTTACCCATCCCGCCCTCCCGCTGAAGAGGGAGGGAGGGTTCACCATAGAGGACAAAGTCGCTACATTCTCCAGGACCATCTCAAAGGTCTGAATCTTGGAGTCCTGGGACTTCCCACGGCGCCAGGGGCAGGAACGCCAGCCTGGCAGACAGCATTTACGCGTGGGATGTGCAAGTCTGGGGACAAACACAGAACGTGGCACCAGCTGCCCTTCCAGAAGATCTGGAATGCCCCGTACCACCCCTCCCCTGCCCTCTCCCACAGTCAGGAAGATTTCCAGGATGTGAGCAGACATCCAAGTAGAAATCCGGGGCTTGGGGCGCCTGGGTGGCTCAGTCGGTTGAGCGTCCGACTTCGGCTCAGGTCATGATCTCGCCGTCTGTGAGTTCCAGCCCCGCGTAGGGCTCCGTGCTGACGGCTCAGAGGCTGGAGCCTGCTTCGGATGCTGGATCTCCCTCCCTCTCTCTGCTTCTCCCCCACTCATGTTCTGTCTCTCAAAAAATGAATAAACGTTAAAAAAATTTTGAAAAAAAAAAAGTCTTTAAGAAACTCAGGGCTTAAGTCAATGTCCTGGCCCACTGCCAAGATCCGGGTCCCTAGGAGTTGGAGGTGTGGGCAGACCCCCACTTGCCAGTGAGCTGAGAAGGAGACGGAGTTTGAGTCTGAGCCACATCGACCAGCACCTCCTCCCGAGAGAGCCTGCCTTCAGGCACCGGCCTCACAGAGGGTGCCAGCAGCTACGGTGTGGGGGGCCAGAAATACAGAAAAAAAACCATGGGGCACAGGCGTAGCAAACCCGCCATCGCGGACACAGGACTGTCTGCAGAAGGGACGGCGGGTCTGAACCGCCCAGACGGGCACAGCCCGCCCGTAGGATGCAGTCACGCGAGGACGCAACTTCCTCCCGGCCCCGACTTCCAGAAGAGGCACACACCCGAGCACATCTGCACGGGCGCACGCACGTAGGCCCGTGCATGAGAACGCACGCACGAGCACGCACGCACACAACCCCAGACGGGGGAGCTCCGCGTTCCGTGGGAGAGCGACGTTTTAAAATGAACCGGGCTGAGTCTTAATAACGAAGATGAGATTATTCTCTTTAATAAGCGAAAGTGATGGGAGGGTTATGGAAGGGGCCTGGGGTGTCGTCCCGAAGGAGCCAGCAAGAGAGGCGGAGCCCAACAGAGCACGGTGGGGGCGGTGATTAGAAAAAATAAAATACAGTGTCCCCTTTTCCTGGTTACCCCGAAAGCCGAGGCCCTTCGCGCAAACCACCTTCGTTAATTGCCCTCGTTTTCCCGTTTCAGGCCGGGGAGTTTCCTTGCCCACAGAGGAAGTCTCTGTCCACCTGGGAAACTGACAGGTACCCCAAATATTGGGGGACGGGGAGGCCCCACCCGCTCTCCTATCAAAGAGTTTGTTTGCAGGGGCGCCTGCGTGGCCCCGTCGGTGGGACGTCGGACTCTTGGTCTCAGCTGGGGCCCTGATCTGGCGGTTGGTGGGATCGAGCCCCACGTCGGGCTCTGCCCTGAGAATGCAGAGTCTGCTTGGGATTCTCTCTCTCCCAGTCTCTCTCTGCCCCTCCCCCGCTCAGGCTCACTGTCTCTCTCTCTCTCTCTCTCACTCTCAAAAATAAATTCACTAAAAAAAAAAAAATTTTTTTTTTAGAAAGGGTCCCTTTGCAGAGAAGTTCACCAGGGTCAAAGAAACTTCTAGAAGTAGTCAAGGTACAATAATACTCTCCTTCTTACACTGGAATGTTGTCCCCCCCCCCCCCCCCCCCCCGCATCATGCATTTCGATCTCCTCCCAGATGAAGGTGAAGGAGCTGGGGATTGGAGGCCCAGTTCTGCCATCTACCAGCTGTGTGACCTGGGACAAATCCCTGCCCCTCTCTGATCCCTGAATCCTCACCTGTACTGTGATAGTAGTGCCCACACACACTAGAGACCAGATCCGAGAGTGTAAAAATTAACTCATTCGTGCATTCAAGACCAGTGGCGGCAGGGACGCCTGGGTGGCTCAGTGGGTTAAGCGTCCGGCTCCGGTTATGATCTCACCGTTTGTGAGTTCGAGCCCGAGTCAGGCTCTGGGCTGACAGCTCGGAGCCTGGAGCCTGCTTCGGATTCTGTGTCTCCCTCTCTCTGCTCCTCCCCTTCCCTGCTCACTCGCTCTCGCTCTCTCTAAAAACAATTTAAAAATAAAAATAAAAATAAGAGTTTTCAGGTGTTTTTCTTTGGTGAGCCCCTGTTATGTGCCTGGCCCCTACCTGCTGACTTTACACCCCCTACCTGGGGGAGCCCTGTGATCCCCAGTACCTGCCCCCCTCCCGTACCCCCCCTGCACTTCACCGATGGGGCTCACCAGGCTTGCTCTGACAGCAGTGCTCCCTCGCCTCCCCTATCAGGCTCCGACGCTAACCGAGGCCTCCGCTAACCTGACCTTCCTCTCCCGGGGAGAGACTCCGCTGGAAGGATGTGCCACTCAGGCATTTCCTCTATTACTGGAGGCCGTCTTCCCCATTCACTGATCCTCCTGCCCATGAATCAAAGCTTGTCTTTTTCTTTCTTTTCTTTTTTTTTTTTTTTTTTGCCTCTGCTACCAGCCCTTGAGTTTCCGATTTCGCCATTAGCTCATTGAACGGTGGCAGCGTTCCCGAGCTTCATTCAGGAAGGCTCTATCTTCTGCAGGATACAGAGGGAGGGCTAGGAGGGAGAGCCCAGGGCACTGGGGCAGAGTCGGATTCCGACCTCTTCCCCGCCCCCCCCCCAACCTCTCCTCCTAGGGCCACCCCAGAGGCAGGGCCTTGGGCCCGCGTGTGACTCCCTCAGCCTACATGTTCTCATCTGTGAGTCCTGGGCCAGCGTCCCCGCTTCCCCGGCAGACACTTTGTGATTTTATCAACTGTAAAACGCCAGAGGTAAGAGAGGTGCAAAGAGGAAGGGCTTTGTAGGCTGTGAAATGCTACCCCACCCCCACCCTGGGCCAGGCGTTGGTGCTTTTGAGACACCAGGGACCTGCTGGGCTGTACCTTTCACGGTGTCAAGAGAATGCCCCCCTCCCCCCCCCACCGGAGTGTGGACAAGTCACTGGGCCCGGAGGGGGAGCGTGAGACAAAGGGGTAATACAACTATTCCCGCCTGGAGGCCAAAGGCACCAGGGGGTGTTTTCAGGCTCCCTGGGATCTCCAGCTTTAAGGGTTAGAATTAAAGGAGATAATAATGATGACCCTGAGTGCCATTGGCCTGCTAAGGTGCCTCATGTGTTTTATCTCCTTCTGTCTGTGCAACAGCACTGCTCTCATCAAGATTCCTTCACCCCTCCATTGACAAGATGCGTGAATGGAGACCTGGCGGACGAGGGGACTTTGCCAAAGGTCTCACAACTAGGGCGGGGCGATCCCAGGACTCACAGTGGCCCTCTGGCCTGCCACCTGGTGTGGCGAGCCTAGAGCACAGCACCCACAGCCCGGGGCAGGGGGGGGGCGGGGGGGGGGGGGAAGATGGGGCAGGGCATGTGGCTTCTCTACGACTCCCACTGCCACCACGCTTAGCCACGTGCAGAGGCACTGAGCCGTACTAGACCCAGCCAGGGTGCGTCTGAGGGCAGGTGACCCTCACGCCATCCTCGGGGTAAGCTGGGAGCCAAAGTAGGGTTCTCTCATCCGTAAATGGGGCCGTAGACTCCCCTGTCCTCCAGAGCGCCTTCCCAGGGAGTCACATGCCCCAGGACCGTGGGACTGCTCAACTGCAAGCCCGTGTCCTTTTTGCAAATATATTTATCAAGCACCTACTCTGTGTCCTCCTGTACCCGGGTAACCTCAGTTCAACCCAGTGAAAGAGAAATAGAAGCATCCCATATGGCAGAGAGGGAAGTTTCGGTTTTCAGGCGTATAGTCACTTGCCCTTTGTCTCACAACTGAGATCCAACCCCAGGCTCCAGGTGGGAGCTCTTTCCATGACAGTCCGCGGCCTCCCCGCCACGAAAGGGCACAGAGCGGGGAGAGCAAAGGCCACTTCTCCCTCCATGTGGCGTCCTGCGAGCTGCTGCAGTCACGATTCCTGTTTCGCAGAGCAGGACACCGAGGCCCAGACAGGTGTCCACAGTTACAAACGCCCACCCTCTGGACACAAGCCACAGGGCTACACGGCAGTCCCCACTCCAACGCCCTCTCAAGAGGCCGGGAAGGGGGCCGCGGGAAGCATGCGGGTGCCAGGAAGTACCGTCAAGTATGAGAGAGGCTCCCTGCGGAGGCCAGGAGGAGTGAAAAGGGGGCCCCCATCCCAGACCAGCACTGCAGGAGGCATCCGGGAGGGGGAAGAGAACCGGCAAGGCAAAGGAGGAGAGAAGAGGTCCCCGCACCATGCGCAAGGGGGGACAGTATATGGCTCAAAGGACATGAGTTTTGGAAAGCTGACTCTATTTCCCCTGGGGCTGGGCTGGAGACGAGGGACGGGGCGATAGCAGCCGGCAAGGTGGGGTCATGCCTGCAGCAGACAGTGGAGAGGAAGATGCACGCAAGGGACGTGTTAAGAAGAGTCTGCGGTCACAGGAGACTCAACACCCGCAGTCATCCCTCAAGGCGCACGAGGGTAGGCAAAGCTCCAGGTCCCACGGCCACGGAACCCGTTGAGTGCTCTCCAATTCTGGTTCCCAAACTTGATTTGCCGTCACATTGTCATTTTTGTTTAGACACCCTAGTTAACATCCAGGGGGACTGATGTCCGTAGAATTTACAATGACGAAGCGAATTGTGGGAACGGACTGATCGAGCCGAGGAACTCCTGGCGCACGGTAGGTACTTAACGAATGTTTTAGGGGTGGACCAGCGGACACAGCTGAAGCAGAGCCCACAGGCTGGCAAGGGTCAAGGCTCCGTGGGAGACTTCCTGCCACCACCCTCTCCTCCACTCCAGAACTTTTCCACCATGGGCATTTATTGACCTTACTATGTGCCAGGCACCTTATCATCACATGCTTTACTTACAATATCTTCTCATGTTCACACAACAACCCTATGAGTCACTGAGAAGGTAAGAAACCGGTCCACGGCCACTCAACAAAAAAGTGGCCAAGCAGGAACTATGACCCAAATTTGACTAATTCTGGAACCCCTTTTTCTGAGCTGCTCGATCTTACCGATCGTCAAAAGTCCCTGTCTAGGCATTCGCCCCTTTGGCTTAAACATCTGCTGTTCGAGATAAACATTTGAGGTCTGTGTCACGCTATCGTATCAGACATTTACACTGTAGTATGAATGTGTATTTGGAAGAGTATCTGATACTAACCCACACCCCGATATTAATATCACCCCTCGTATTGAAATTCACGGCAGTGTAATTGTCATTGAACACATTTACATGCCAAGCGTTGTTGTAAGCACTTAAAAGTTATTATCCCTTTTACGGGTGCCTGCGTGGTTCTGTCGGTCAAGCGTCCAACCGGATTTCGGCTCAGGTCATGATCTCATGGTTCTTTGTGAGTCTGAGCCCCGCACTGGGCTCTGTGCTACATATGGAAAAACGGGGGTACCGGGAGATTCAGTAACTCAGATGTGTTCACATAGCTAGTCAATGAGAGAGCCGAAAATTTAAACCCAGGGAGTCTGGTTTCAGAGCCCTATGAGCACAGAGGAGGGCGTGGGAATCTTGAAGGGTGAGTTCCCAAAGCTCGTTCACCAAATAAACCCAGAGAGGTAAGTGACCACTAGCTTTCAATGCAGAGTCAACAGAAGGTAGCACCTCCAGGCAAGAGTCTGAACATGGCAGGGGCACCCCAAGACTAAAGAGACAGGAAGGAGGAGAGTTTTGCCCTTATTAGAGCCTCGGGGGCTCCTCCCAGAGAAGGGGTGCTGGCTCTGGCCAGTGGGTTCCATGGACAGGAGCTCGGGGCATATCGGTGTTAACAGTCGCTGAACATTGATGAAGTTAGCGGCCACCCCCAGGGAGGATGTCACTCACAGGGTGGATCCTCCTCCAGCCCCCCCCCTGAGGAGGAGGGAGGGAACCAATGGGCCAGAGGGGACAGGAGAGCAAGAAAAGGAGAAGTCTGTGTACAAGGGATGGTGTGGAAGGAGACTCCATGCTCCGGACCATAGAATTCTTTTATTAAAAAAGCTTCACGAGCATCACTTTGTGGCCCCCTAAGTCTATTTTAGTCTCCTTGCTGAGCCAACAGAGTGATTGAGGCACACAGGAGGGATGTGACTTGCTTGAGATGAAATAGTGAGTAGTTTTCTCAGTCGGTAGGAATCTGGATCTCTCTCGCAAGTCCTGGACAAAGCACGGTTTGAAGATGCCACTAGATGTGTGAATGTGAGAGCCAGAAAGGTTCTTTTCATTCCTGGGATCCACGTTCTGAGGTGGGGAAATGGAAACCCAGAAGGGCCAGTGACTTGGACAAAGTCACAGGGCAAGACCCGCCGGGTTACTCTCCCACTGAAACTCCCCGTGATCCCTACTTGTAGGAATCTACCCTACAGCCGACTGCAGAAACCATTTAATGCATTAAGATGTTCATCTCAGGGAGCCTGAGTGGCTCAGTTGGTTAAGCGTCCAACTTGGGCTCGGGTCATGATCTCATGGTTCGTGAGTTCGAGCCCCGCGTCGGACTCTGTGCTGATGGCTCGGAGCCTGGAGCCTGCTTCGGATTCTGTGTCTCCCTCTCTCTCTGCCCTTCCCCTGCTTGTGCTCTGTCTCTCTGTCTCTGTCCCTCTCTCTTGCAAAAATAAACAAACATTTAAAAAAAGATGTTCATCTCAGCATTATTTATAATCATGAAAAATAGAAACATCTTTAACGCCAACAGTAGGGAAATCAATCACATATTTTCCCAACCGCACATACTCTAGATCTGAGGTCCATTAAACTTCTCTCTGCTTTTGGAAGATATGCCTTTGTAAACCTTCATGTCTTTGCACATGCACATCCCTCTGCCTCAAATTCCCTTCCCTCCACTGTCTGTCTGTAAACTCTCGCCCACCCTTCACAACGGAGCACAAAATTACCCAGAAAGATGAACACTGGACCTTTACATGCCCAGCACCTAACTAGGGGCTGGTATTATAGAACTGCTCACCCAGTAATCTACGGAATGCAGGAAGGGCCCATCTGGTGAAGCAAGGACGAATATGTAGGTCTCTTGACCCCATATCTAGAGCTGTTTATTTCTTTTGGCTTTTTTTACCTAGCGCCTGAAACCAAAAGACACATGTCTAACGTCTAAGCTGTATAGTTTGGCATGAACTTTCACCAAATCGGTAGCCAATCTACCATTTTACCTGAGAAGCTTCCCTTACATCCTGGCCTTGGCTCGCTGTAGCCTTGCACATGGCCCCATGGCCCACGTGGTCCAGTCCACAAGGAGCTGTAATTAATAGTCAAAGAATCTATCCAACCACCGAAACACTCACGATCATGCAAGCTCCCTAATTATGTTGTTCCAACACCACAAAGAGACAGACTGCAGCCAAATTACTTTATTTTTTTTAATTTTTTAAATCTTTGTTTATTTTTGAGAGAGAGAGAGAGAGAGAGCATGAGTGGGGGAGGAACAGAGAGAGAGGGAGACACAGAATCTGAGGCGGGCTCCAGGCTCCGAGCCGTCAGCACAGAGCCTGACGCGGGGCTCGAACTCATGGACTGTGAGATTGTGACCCGAGCTGAAGTCGGACGCCTAACCGACTGAGCCACCCAGGCACCCCTGCCAAATTTCTTAAAGTCCACTTTTCCATTCATTCCCAACGCCTGTCTCATCTCCCCTACAGCTGCTTCTCCAGGGTTCCCTCCAACACCCCAAAAATTCCCCCCGAGCCTTCAGTGGAAGCCTTTTTGTCCATTTCCTTCCACCCCTGTCCTCTTGATTCTGTATCCCCCTAACTGCCCCCTCCAAATAAACTAGTCAAGAATCAGCAAAAAAAAAAAAAAAAGGTGGGGGGCACCTGGGTGGCTCAGTTGGTTAAGCATCAGACTCTTGATTTCAGCTCAGGTCGTGATCCCACCGTTCGTGAATTTGAGCTCCATGTTGGGCTCTGGGCTGTCAGTGCGGAGCCTGCTTGGGATTCTCTCTCTCTCTCTCTCTCTCTCTCTCAAGGACAATTGAAAATTATTCTTTTCAATGGCATCCTGTTACCCCAAGAATAAGTTTTATTTTATAGCCTCTCCTTTTTGTCCATTTAATGGTCCGTCCTTGGCCTCTTTTCTTCCAACTGGCAACATCACAGGTGATCCCACCATCTATGCCCTGAACCTCGCTCGTCCACGGTTGACACTCTCCAGGCTCGAGTCAAAATGGCAGTGTGAAGGCTACACGACAAACATCTGTGTATCGCCAGCCATTTTTTTTCCAAGGGAAACATTGTGCTTGGACACATTTTACCTACAGAATCCATTGAACTGGACATTGTCGGATGCTTACTTAGAACAAACACAAACTAGCAAGGACCGTGTGAAATATTAAAGCACAAGCAAGGTGAGTCTGATGCAAGCAGGAACCTCCACCTGCACCTTTGACAACCTGCCTCGTGGACGCTCCTCTGACGCTTGGACGGCTCAACCACAGGTCAGTTCAACTCATCAGAGGTCGGCCATGCCTGGCCCCCAGCCTCTCACGCACCACTTTCTGTCTACACCGGCTTTCAGGATTCACTAACCACTTGCTTCCTATGCTTCCAGTTGATTTGGCGTTTTATAAGCAGCAGAGATCAATTGGAAAGTGAATTATCCCTGCTAGGGACTAATAATAAGATAATAACGTTATAACCACCTCAGAAAGCGTGTAGGAGATGGAGAAAATGGGGCAAGAGCGGAAAAATTGAATCGAGTTATTAAAAAAAAAAATTAAGGCAGGTGACCTTGCAAGAAGGCGAAGAGCAGTTAATTTGGCTTCGGAATTAAATTATTCCTCTGTTACAGATGAGTTTAGCACAGCAAGATGTAGGAAAATGTATTTAAATGATCCATTTGGCTTACATGGCCATCATCCCTCTCAGCCGGCCATGCTCCAGCCCCACGCAGCCTCCTGTTTCTATCTCGGGGTCTTTGCACCTATCAGTCCTCTGCTTGAATGTCTTTCCCAGACCTCCACACAGCCTCCCCATCTTCACTCAGGTCTTAGTTCCTCAGGGGGTCCTTCTCTGGTCACACTTGCTGAACGAGGACCCTGCCCACCCCGACCCCCCAACCCCCGCAGCCTCAGTCCCTCCTCCCATGACGGGTTTTCTTTTTCTCTCTCTCTCACAATCCTATTTTTTTTAATCTTTCGTAGTCTTTCCTGCCATCCTGCCATACGAAATTATTTCATTGTATACAAATTATAGCACAGATTATTCCAGATTACACATATCACTCTTTGTGTGTAGGTTCGTTGGAACAAATAGGCGTCAAAGTAGAAACAGTGCTTGACAACAGGACCTCGGGGCCAGACAGCGCTGCTCCTACCAGCTGTGATCCTGGGCAAGTCCCCCCTGAATCTTGGGGGGACTTGTTTTTTTCAACTGGGATGACAATAGCCACTGGGCAGACCTTACTATGGACTGAACTGTGTCCCCAACCATCACCACCACCACCAAATCCGTGGGTTGAAGCCCTAACCCCCATATGTGACAGTATTTGGAGGTGACAGTATTTGGAGGGGCTCTCATGATGAGATCACTGCCCTTATAAGAAGATGTCAGAGAGCTCGCTTGCTCGCTCGCTCACTCGCTCTCTGCATGGTGAGGACACAGCACGAAGGTGGCCGTATGCAAGCCGGGAAGAAAGCTCCCACCGGGAACCAAGTCAGCTGGCACCTTAATCTTGGACTTCCCGGCCTCCAGTGCTTTGAGAAATAAATGTGTGCTGTGTAAGCACCCCCGTCTATGGTATTCTGTCATAGCAGCCCCAGGTGACTAAGACAGGGCTTCTGTGTTAAGGCAATTGGAATGATGCCTGAAACATAATAACCTCTGTATGCATTTTTAAAACTTTTTCATTATGGAATATTTCAAACATAGACAAAAGTAGAGAGAATCATATAATAAATATTACCCCATGAAATCATCACCAAGCTCCCATAATGATCAGTTCAATCTCGTTTCACCTGTACTTCCATTCAGTTCTCCCACCCGCAGCTTATTTAAAAACAGATTCCAGACTTCATGTAATTGGATCTGTAAATATTTCAGTATGTGTCCCTAAAATACAGGGACCCTCTGTTTTAAATATAACCACAATATCGTCATCACACTGGAAAATAATGAAAATAATGAACACGGTAGCATCGTCACACCCCAAGAATCAAACTTTTGCCTTGGCCTTGGCTACCACTATATCCCCAGACCTAGAATAAGTGTACTGGCATACAGTAGGTGTCTAATAAACAGAGGCGGGAAAAAAATCAATGCTTCTCTCTCTTTGCTTCCAGTGTCTCAAACAAAACAATGCACTGAGAGTTTCAGCATCTCGGAAGCTTTCTCTGGTTCGAGCCGTCTACTCTGCACACGTTTTCATGTTAACTTACTTTTGGCTTGAATATTGCTCTTTAATACCTTTTGTAGACCTAGAGGTAGAGGGATGGGGCCAATTGGGGAAGGAGAAGAGCCTCAAAACATTCAACAAATATCTTCTGTTTCCCCAATTGAATGCTTGACCCCAGGTAAGTCACTGGGATCCAGTGGTGACCAACACGCCATTGAATAGAATAATTCAAAGTTCACATAGAAGAAGGGAGACCTAATCACAACCAGATCCTACAAAAGAGAAAACAGCGGGGAGAAATGTGGCTTTACTAGAGGTGAGACCATATTGAGGCCCCTGTTACCAAATTCAGGTGATGCTGGCAGGGAAGTGAGGCACAGATCAGCGGAACAGCCCAAGAGAGCAGGACTAGGTCAACATATTCACAGGAATCCAATATGGCGCAGAGATAGTATTTCAGTTCAGTTGGAAAATGAAGAATTGTTCAATTAATGAAACTTGAAAAGCTCTCTTTTGCAAAAAAGTTGAAACCTCATCTGACATCACATATATGAATAGCCGCTGGATGGATTGAAGAGTTAACATCCAAAAATACACTACAACAATAAATATCTTGGGAGAAAATGTGGAAGATGACAGGGTCAGTCTCAGTGCATAAGAAAACAAGAAAGTTGTACATAAAAAGACATCCTACCCCCCCCCCAACATTACTTGGTAGCCACAGAGCCCCCTCACAAAGTCAATATGAAAATGAGGAATGCAAGTCTAAAACCACTTGCCATTTTGCAATGTATACAAATACCGAATCGAAAAATAATACTAGCACCTATGGCTGGAGTGGATGCGGGGAAAGAGACTCGTGAAGTTGTTGGAGGAAAGGCGACAAGTTACAGCACTGTTGGAAAGCGATTTGGCAACATCGGCCTGAAATAAAAAATAGATACCCTTCCGCTGAGCAATCCCGCCCCTGGGGATCTAGTCCATCAAAATAAAAGCACCGGGTGAGCGGATGTATGTAGAAGGGTGTGTGCTTCAGGACCGCTTACAGGCTCAGGGTGCGGGGAGAGGACAGGAAATAAGGAGAATGCGTGCCAGTAAAAGACTGGATGAAGAAATGATCGCGATTCCTCACTGTGGCATACAACAGTACCATGAAAAGAATGAATTAGGGCTGTTGCAGCTGACGCAGACAGAGCCTCACAGGGGTTGTTGTTTGGCTGATAAAGCAAGATGCGGAAGGGGTGCCTCCTATGGCCCCACTTTGCGACAAGGTGGCCAAGCCCCACAAGTCCGCGTGCACAGGACTAGACGAAGGCATGTGTTTGTGTGTGAACATTAGCCATAGGTATATTCTGTTCACGGTTGTGTGAACATGTAGAAACACACAGGTTGTTGGGGCGCCTGGGTGGCTCAGTCGGTTGGGCATCCGACTCCTGATCTTGAGTCAGGTCGTGATCTCACGGTTCGTGAGATCGAGCCCCACATCAAGCTGGGCACTGACAGCACGGAGCCTGCTTGGCATTCTGTCTCTCCCTCTCTGTCTGCCCCTCCCTGACTAGTGCGCGCTCTGAATGAATGAAGGAAGGAATGAATACACATTTAAAAAGAAAAGAAATACACAGGTTTTTGATACGGGGGTGAACAGAATGGGAGAGAGGAATGTGTAAGGACGAGGGAGACGAGCAAAAGAGAAAAGGAAAGACCGAGAAGGAGCTGGCAGGTATGTCCTTGTCCCGGTTATGCCCTTCCGCGGATTATCTCCACGGGGATGCAGGTGGACACATGAAAGCAGATAGGGGAGAACGGGTGGTACCAAAGAGCCTGGCTTGTCCAGAGAAGGAAGGGGAGCGGGGCCGGAGCTCAGTGTAGACGTGGGGATCAGGGGTGACGGAGGGAATAAGACGGACGAGATTGGAGGAGACGGGGCCCGACCTTCCAGTGTGCAGACTTCACCGAAGTTTCTAACCAGGGAGATGCTACCATCTCCACACGTTTCCCAAGCACCGTCTGTGTAGCATGCGGTCCTAGGTGTGCGATCTAAATTAACTCATACTATACTGTACTGGGGGAGTCATGTTATTTTTCCCATTTCCAAGCTAAAGACATTGAGGCTCTGAGTGAGGAAGCACCTTCCCCAAGGTCCCTGGGATTCAACCCAGTCTTCTAGCTCCAGACTCCGGGTTCTTTCCACTACCCCATTCAGTGTGGCCTCCACAGCTAGGCCTAGGTGAGAGGCCAGAAAGAAGGCCTTCCCGTCACTGACACAGGGCAGGGGAGGGATAGTCGACCCGCAGGACCTCTCCCCACTCTGGGGCCCTCATTACTACGGGCAGAAACTTTACAGACAGGCAGAGCGCCGTGTGCAAACCATGGTGAATCTGCCCATTTGCTGGCAGTTTGGCCTGACACGTTCACCTCCCTGAGCCTCAGTGTCCCCAAGGTTCCCGCAATATTAAAGGACAAAGAGGCGGGCACACAGCAGGCAATTGGCAAATAGGAGGCTCTTCCGCACGAGAGCCTGAGGGCTGGAATCTTGCTTCTATCACTTATTGGCTGAGTAACCTTGGGCAAGCAGCTTGACCTCTCTGTGCCCCAGATTCCCCATCTGCAAAATGAGAACCATAACTGAACTTCTCTGGAGGCCTTGCTGTGAGGATCACGCGAGTTCACACGATGTGAAGCCCCACCCGGCACACAGGCCACACTCAACAAAGGTGGGGGCTGGGTGGTCAACGGGACTCCCCTGCCACGGAAAAACATACGCTGTTATCACTCCTGCCCCTCTCCTCTCTCCTCCCACCCACCCCCACCCCGTTTATCAACAAACACATATGGAGAGCCTGTTGCGTGCCAAACTCTGTGCGCGATGCAAAGGACACAGTGGTGGGCACGAGGGACAAGGATCCAGCCTCTCGGGACTCAGGACTTCTCAGGAAAAGACGAGAAACAGCATTTGCAGCACAAGGACGTGAGGCGCCAGGGCAGGTGGCTCAGAAGAGCCTGGCCAGGACACTGAGCCTAGCCTGGTCTGGGGGCACGGCTACAGCCCAGCTTCCGGATGCAGTCCCATGTCCCTCTGGGAGACAGTCCCTCTATCCAAACGGGCCCTTGGAATGAGCTGGGGTGTTATCACGCAGTGAGTTACCTGGCTCAGATAACAGGCTGCCCACATTCTGACCATCCCTACAAGGAGCCAGGTCAGCCACACTTAGAGAATCGGTGGCACATTTGGCAGGGTATAATAGCAAATCGTTCGTAATTAAAACTTACCAAGGGGGAGACACACACTCAATCATCGTGATGGCAACAGCTCCATGAAGCCACCATGATGCCCATTTTACAGGTAAGCACACAGAGGCGGAGAGGTAGAATAACCTGCCTCAAGCTCACATAGTGCATGAGGGAGGGTGGAGCTGGGACTCCTAGCCCTTGGCCCTCGAGCCACCAGGGCGTAGCAGCAGCCCATCGGTGCTCCCCACATTCTGGTCTTTGGGTCGATGTCTCAGTATGATGCCAACTCCTCCTTCCCTTACATCCAAGGCCTAGAGAAGGAACTCTGCCAGGCACAGAACGCGTTGCTCTTGAGTCATTCTTGGGTGTGATTAGTGCCCCTCTAAGCCTGCAGGTTCGGAAGTCCCGCCGGAAAGGCAGGACAGTCAGCTTTGGGACTGCCATTCAGTTGGAAAAAGAGGCAAATGTCACCTCCTCTATGAAGCCTTCCCTCGCTGTCGCTTCCCATGCTGTGCTCCTGTCACACCACGGACTTCCCTCCAGCACTCCACATTCGGTCATTGGTTCCTGCCAACGAAGGACCCAGTCTTGTTCCCCTTTGTATCCATCGCACAGAGCTGTCACTTAGTAAGTGCTGTGCGTGATTCAAGGCCCTCGCTGACCTGGCCCACCTCCCCTTCCAGCCTGATCTCTGCCAGTTCCTCCAGGCACTTTGGCAAAACAGAATGACCTGCAGCCCCCGCAAACGCGCCTGATTGCAATTAACCAATTTATAATCAATTACATAGTGTCGGCCTCCTGGGCGTGTGTGATCCCGGGGACGGGGACCAGGCCAGTCTTGACACCCAGTAGGGGTTCAACCCATTGTTTTCTTAGACAACATAGTTTTTAACACGTAGTTTGCAAAAATCACGAAAACCTCTTCCGTTAAAAATAATTAAGGGGCGCCTGCACGGCTCAGTGGGTTAAGCCTCTGACTTCGGCTCAGGTCATGGTCTCAGGTCATGGTCTCACAGGGTCTCACAGTTCGTGGGTTCAAGCCCTTCAGGGAGCTTGCTCGGGACTCTCTCTCCCTCTCTCTCTGTCCCTCCCTCCCCCACCCTCTCAAAACTAACTAACTAAATAAACTTTTTAAATTTTTTTTTTAAAGTTTGTATTTTTTCAACACATTGGTGTTGAGTGGGCGTTTCACATCCCCTGTCTTTGGACCTTCCGAAAACTTTGCCTGGCCCTCTCTGCTCCTGACCTTCTACTCACCCTTCAAGACCCAGCCCAGCAGCCACCAACTTCTGATGTCCACGCTGAATGTCCTTGCCCTCTTGGTGGTGCCCGCGTGGCCACCTCCACCTTCCATCCACACCAAACTGCCACCGGCAGGCCTCTCTCCCCCCCCCCCCCCCCCGCTCCACTCGACTGAGCAGGGACCACGTCTTTTTCATTTTTGTGTTCGAGTCAAAGCACGTAACGCCCAACAGAAGCTCAACGTGGAGCTAATATTTATTTAGGGCTTACCGTGGAGGCGGGGCTGGAAGTACTTTTTTATTTCATTTCATTATCAGACTAGCACCTCGAGGCAGGCAACGCTGCCCCATTTTCCAGACCAGCCGGCTGAGACTCGGGAGCGTCTGATCGCTCGCTCGAGGCCACGCTGCCGGGAAGCCTGAACCTGGGCCCCCAGCTCCCTGCTGACCGGCCCGTGTCTGTCCTGCCCTGACTCTCAGTCTCTGCAGCCCCTCCTTCTTGACCTGCCTGAAATCTGCACGGAGAGGAGTGCCCTCCCTTGCCCTTGCGGCTTCAGTCACCTCTCCAAATTCTACTTTGCCCCGGAACCTTGGAAGACCACCCCTACCCCCACCCCCGCCTCCCAGAAACCTCCAGCATCTTCTCCTGAAGACACAGTTGGCTTCCCCGCGCACAGTTCCAGGCCAGCTCTTCCGGGATATTCCCATTTCCTGCCTCCTCTTGCGGGCTGGGGTTTCTGCTTCTCTCCCTACTGGCCCAGGGGGGTCATTTTTGGTGAACACCTGCTATGTGCCGGACGCTGTGAGAGAGGCAGGGGGAATAATAATAACGTGACCAGACCCCGACCCTTACATTATAACCCAGAAAATAAATGGCAGGGTGAACTTTGCCAAGGTGGGGGGTGGGGGTGGCTGTTAAGGGTCAAGGAGAAAATTCAGCAGGCAAAGAATGGACAGTGACGGAGGAAGGGCAGGCAGGCATCTCTATCGGGTGGTCAGTTGGGCCTCTGAGCAGACAGCTGCGGGAAGGAGGGATTGAATCAGCCGCCAGGAGACCGGCATCCCAGACACCAAAACTGTGACGCAAAGGCCCTGGGGTAGGCCTGGGGCCGTGGGATCCAGGCACGGGAGTCTGGTTTGACTGGAGGAGGGGAGGTTGGGAGGGAAATGGAAGACGAGGGGCCGCAGGGTGGCTGAACTTGGTCATGAAGGACACCCAGGATCCCTTCTCGGTCCCCTCCCAAACTCGCTCATCCACCCCTGGATTCCTTCTCCCTGAAAAGTCACTGGAAGTCACCTCTTCTGCCTGCCCTTCTGTCCTTTAACATTCGATTTCTTGCTTCGCCTCTGCATCTTTATGTGTCCTCTTTATTGTATTATTTTTTGTTCTACTCTGTAACTTTCTTATTGATTTTCTATCATAATATTCTTTACTGTGACTCAGTTCCTGGTGAAATCCCACACCAGCCGGGGGTTGGGGGTGGGGTGGGGCAGAGCTTTGGTGATTCAGAGCGCAGAATGGGGCTGCGAGTCCCGGGTGTGGGCAAGCCACTTGTCTGGGGGAATTGTGACCGTGGACACCTCCACGTGTGGATTTTCAGCTCCTGGTTCTCACCAGGCTCAGAAGGAACCACATCCCCCCATGACGAGCCGGGCTGACTCCACTCTGCCAGCCCCCTCTGGCAGCAGACTCTTGGGGTTCCCTGAGGCTTTCTCAACTGTTCTCAGTGCTGCAAGGTAAGAAACCCCAAGTCTCCTAGCATCTCGATTCCTCCCGGCCCCGTCGGGGC
This sequence comes from Panthera pardus, assembly GCF_024362965.1. Taxonomy (NCBI): domain Eukaryota; kingdom Metazoa; phylum Chordata; class Mammalia; order Carnivora; family Felidae; genus Panthera; species Panthera pardus. The sequence continues at coordinate 11,368,400 of NW_026526991.1, forward strand.
CTCTCTGGAGCACCTGCTCCAGCATGGGGCTCAACAGCTGTCCAGGCTAGAAGTCTCTGGTCACCGTGATGGCCTGTGTGGGACCAATAGAGCAGAGCAGGCCCAGGAGGAGCAGTGTGGACAAGCCAGGCCAGTGCTGCCTCCCCAAGTCTGACCCGGGGAGGTACTGCCTCCCCACCACGTGCTCTCAGTCTTCCCATCGCACCTCGGGGACACCTTCACCTTTCCCACCCACCCCCACCTGCCGAGTGTCAGGGCCTTCCAGAGGCCTGCTCCGACTGTCTCCCAAATTCTTATATCTGGTCCCTGTTGCTTATCCCCCATAGCCTGAACCTTATTCACTCATTCAAAAAAAAAAAAAATTCTCTGAGCACTTCAGGCACTTTCTAGGCATTGGGGAGACTGGAATGAACAAGACCGATGAGGTCTGGTGGCCTGGGGGGCAGCCAGAGGGGGTGGGGGAGAGACTTCAGATAATAAACAAGAAATGTTAAGTTGCAGCAAGCGCTATGATGTAAACAAAACGGGCCGATGTCACACAGAGTGCCTTCCCTGGGCTTCCATAGCGCGTGTCTTCATTTTGTCCCCTCCTTCCTTCATCAGACGGGCCTCATGGACCTACTGTGTGCTGGCCATTAAACAGAAATTCCAAACCACAAGAGGAGAAGCACCGGGAGGCTGTGGGAGCACACAGTAGGGGATGCCACACACCCCAGATCTTCCCTGGGCTGGACCACACTGCCCAGTCTCTTGGAATTAGCTGTCTGCTTGCCAGTCTCCCTGGTTTGGGTATTTTCCATCTCATCTGCCTCCCCAGCACCTCAACTCATGGCCTGAAACAGAGAAACTATGCATCTGGATGCATGCATTTAGATTTTTAGACCAATAAAGGAACTTGTTCTTTATAGAGCACCTACTGTGTGCCGGGCACTGTTCTAAGTATTGGAAATACAACGTGAACACAAAATCTCTGCCTTTGTGAGGCTTACTTCCAGGAGGCGGCGGGGTGGGGGGCGGGGTAGAACGTAATTGAATGAATGATTTACAGTCCTAATTAATTAATGGCCAGGAGGAGAAGAGAAAGGATAGGGGCAGGGAGTGCAGAGGCAATAGAATGTAGCAAAATCCCACCCGTGACCGAAGCAGGAGTCTCAGTTTCCCCACGCTTTGCCCCCCCACCCCCCTCCAGCCTGCTTCTCCTTCAGAGCAGCTGTCTCTATAACGCGCACCAATATTCATCAATTTTCTCCCCGATACCCCCAAGAATCTCCACTTCTTTCCATGCCCAATGTCACCACGGATCCAGGCCACCCCTGTCTATTGCTTGGAGCCCCCCCACAACTGCCCTGCTGTCTCCCTGCCCCACCAGCCTCCTCCGGGAGGCTCCTTACGCTCCAACCTCCTTTCCGAGGCCTCCAGGTTCTTAGCCTAAAACGTTTCCCCGCCCCTGTCTTTAGATCGGCCATACTTAGCCTGAGTTCCCTAAAACTCGCCAATCGTCTTTTCCCCCCCCGTGTGTACTTTCAAACCTCGGCACGTGCCTGTTCCCCTTCAGCCTAGAAGGCTCTTCGCCTTCTCAGCCACCACCGTCCTGGCCTAGCTAACTCTGATTCCTACATCTCAGCTTAAATGCCTTGTCCTCTGGGAGGATGTCCTGTACCCCCCAGGTTGGGTTCCGTCTCCCTACTCCAAGGCCCGGTAGTCTCCATCTCCTACCGTCCTCCTCACCTTTGATGTGGCTATTCCTTACCTGTCTGCTCCTCCCGCATATCTTCAGGTCCTTGGAGGAAGGGACCGTGTCTGCCTGCCCAACATCCTCAGGAAGTAATACAGTGCCTGACGCCTAGTAGGTGCTTGGTGTTTTGAACGAATAAATGAACAGGCGAATAAACTTTGGGACGTGGAGCCGGCAGAGCTTGAAGCAGTGCGAAGTAGTCAAGCCTCTGCTGTTCCGGTCAACTGGCTATATGACCTTGGGACTTGATATGTGACCTCTCTGGGCCTCTTCTTACTCGCCCGTAGGATAAGGTAGTAATACGTATTTGTAGGGTTGTTGGGAAGGTAAGTGTAAGAATGTCTGTGAAAACAGCAAGCACCTAGAAGTCACTCCCTTAAATGCTCACCAAGTCGGATGAGAAGTCAACACACTTGGGTGTAATACCCTTATTCAGGAAGTCCGTATCTCGGGTCAAGGCACAGTGGTTCTGAAGCTCGGCCGCTGGACTTGACTCCCAGCTCTGCCACTCACTAACTGGGCAGCCTTAGGCCGGATACTTAACCTGCTACGTGTCCTCATCTGTAAAATGGGAACAAGGATCGTCCGTATCCCGCAGCGTTATTGTGGGATTCGGCCTCGACCGCTGTCTGGCCCGTTGGCTTTTGTTCCTGCTATTAACGTGTAATAGTGACAGCCACACTATAAGGTTCCACCACGATCCTCCTTGACAGATGAAGAGAGGCTTCCAGAAAGGTTAAGAGACTGCCCAAGGTCAAAACTGAGGAGAAGGCAGCTTTGTGCCTCCAGGCCAGGTCTGCTGTGCCCAAATCCCATGTGATTTCCACTCCATCAAAGAAGGAGCTCAAAATAGGCCTGTGGCATTTCAGCTAATTTCCTCTAAGCCCTTCCCAAGTAACCAACTGCAGGCACACAAAGCTGTTCCCCTCAGAGCACCCATTCAGCAGCTGCTAAGTATGTGTGCCTGGTGGGTCCAAGCCATCGAATGGGACTCAACCAAGCCAGTTCTTCCCAGGCAGCCTCATCTGGGCCGCAGGGGTGGGTTCGGTCGGCGAGGGGGGCGGGGAGCAGAACCGGAGTTAGATCAAGGAAGCCAGAGACCAAACTGGATGTAAAAGTGGGGAGGAGAGGGAGGAAAGCCACGTTCACTGAGGGCCTACTGTGTGCCAGGCACATCACCTGTCTCCTACCATTTAACCCTCACCGTAATCACTCAGCCGTTGTTATCAAGCACCGGCCACGTACCAAGGCCTGCACGCGAGGTCCCAGGACATCATGGTGAACCAGATACGGGCGCTGACCTCAAGGGCTCACCAGTGAGTGAGGGCGACGATGCAGGCACAAGTAAGCGCTAGAAATGGGATGAAGAAGCCCGGGCCCGGTGGCGGTGGCAGCGGTGAGAAGCAGGGAGAAGCCAGGAACAAGTTCAGAAAAGGAAGAGGCAGGTACCCTTGTGCTCATTTTACATACGGTAAAACCAGGGCTCTAGGAAACCCACTTGTCCGGAGCGTGTTTGCAGCAGAGGCAACCCGTGGTCCCAGGCCTGTTCTGTCCCCAGAAGTCCGCTCCGTCCACACTGATAGGCCAAAGCTGTTACATTCCCCTAAGCCCCCTTTCCTTTTCTCCATGATTATCTGGCCAGGAGATTAATCAAATGCTGCAGATCTGCAGCTATGGTCAGTGGCTAAGATGTTAGCAGCCTCCGTGGACAAACAGAAGTTTCTGAGCCTCTGTTACCGATTCCATTTGAGCAAAAGATTCCGGGGTCAGTCTGAAATGTGATGGGAGGGGAGAAGGAGGGCTCTACCTCCAGTGTGAAGGGACTTCTTGGATAGGTCAGAGGCGACCAAGGGGACAGGCAGGAGTGAGGGCAAGCTTCTCAGTCTCATGTGGCTTCAGACAAGCCTGTCTCCACTCCCCCCACAAGACCCAGCCCATCTAAGAGGCCTTCTCGTCTGCCCTTCACTTTTGCCCTATGGGCCGGAGCCAAGAAAATCACGCACCTGAACCCCTGGCGGAACTTGCTAAGCTCCCTGCCCAGTGCATCAGCACTTCAGCCCCTCTCCCACCTCAATTCCCATCCCCGTCCTCACAGGACAAGACACAACACTGGAGAAATCCTCAGTCTGCAAATGTCTTGCTATACCCTCAAGGTACCTTAGCAGAGGTTGCCGAAACTGTGGTTCTGTTCTCTGGACACCAGGACCCTCTCCCGGGTGCCAGGAGCACAGCAATCGCCCCTCGTAAGGGTCCTTCCCTTCTGAGAAAGGAACAGAGAGTGAGAAAAGGAAGTTTTATGCAGGGTGGAGAAACAGGTCATTTTTCTACATCAAAAAGTACGCACCGATTACCCCTACAGACCAGCTCTCAGCTAAGGGAAAGAAGTTAGACAACACCAAAAAAAAAAAAAGTCTGTTTTTAATCTAGTCATCTATCATATACTCTTTGGTAATCACCAAATCACCGAGAAATTGTGAGACAAACTATCTCAACACAAAAACGGAGGGAAAGAGAAGAATGTACGGAATAACCGAGTTAGGAAATTCAAACACCTCTAACCCCCAACGGACCCACCAGACTCACCCCTCTCTCTAGGGCGCTCCCCCCAAAAATGAAAAACAGGGCACCTACATCATGCCTCATGCGCTCTCACTTAACTCCGAAACTGATCAGAGAAAAATGTAATCAATATCAGCAGGAATCTGATGGGCTCCTTTCTCCAGGAGTCACATTAAGGAAAAGTTGCACATATAGGAATGAGAGGTAACGCTGTAATTAACCCAGCATAACGATTCTGCTGAGGAAGAGGGGAGGGCTGTGATGTGTTTCAGTGTTCACAGCAGGGAGATTTTTTATCTCTTCCAATCCAGTTTATGAATGACACGGAAACTTAGAAGGATTCCATTTCACCCACTTCCCCTGCAAACAGGTTTATCCTTGAGATGAAAATCACTGCCCAAGCCCCAGCTACCAGCCACCCTTTCGCACCCTTTTTCATGAATAATCTTTCCAAAATGTCTGCTTGTGGGAGCAGAGTCGGAATTTCACGGAAAACTACAGAGAAACACACACGGTGCACTGCACACCCCGTTAGCCGGAAAGAGAGACAAAGAGACGGAGAGAGGAACGACTAAAAGGAGACGCGGCTAACGTGCCAGTAACAGAACACAAAACAAATCCCCCCAAGACAGCAAAGTGAAAACGACGATTGGAAAAACACAGATAGACCGTGTTTGTAATTACCCATCCAGGCTATATTTTCACCGCTTCCAGGCAGAGAAACGGCTGCTTGAAGTTTTGTGCCCATCTGATTGCGATGGGAGGGTTGTATTTGAAGCTCTGGGCACGTAGAGATGGAATGAGAAGGAGGCTGAGCTGGAAGAAACACCAAGGGGGGAGGGCAGGGGAGAGAGAGTGAGAGAGAGAGAGAGAGAGAGAGAGGGAGAGGGAGAGGGAGCAAGCTATCTCTAGCTACGCCTTCCTCCGAGCTCCGGGAGCCCAGAAGAGCGCTCATTTTAGGATTTGGGGAGAGGGGTAAAAAGAGGGAAGGCAGCCCCCGGCTCTGCCCCGGCCCTGCCGCCCCCGGAGGGAGGGAGGACTCCGGCCCGCGCCCCCCTCCTGGCGGGCCGCCCAGGGAGCCGGGGCGCGCGCGGAGCGGGCGGCGCAGGGAGCTGTCCAGTTCAGCACCACCCGGTAATGCAGTAGGTGGGAGCGCCTCCGCCGGGGGCCGAGCCGGCAGCGAGTGGGGGGGCAGGCGGGCGGCCCATCCTGCAGCAAGACGCCGGCTCCCTTGTTTCCAGGAGCTTTGCAGATAGGGGGAGGGAAACCCGCCTCGATTCTCCGGGAGAAACCCCCTCCCTCCCCCACTTCGCCAACACTACCCCCGCCACCAACAACAATAACCGCCGCCGCTGCTCGTCCTGCCGCCGCCGCCGCCGCCGCCGCCGCCGCCGCCGTGCCTGCCCGCCCTGCTGCCGCCGCCGCTGCCGCTGCCGGGGCAAAACCATGGAAGGCGAGACCCCCGCACCTGTTCAGCTGAGATCAAGGGCTTACAGAATACTGGGAAGTCTGGTCTGAAACGAAAGCGCCCGAGACCCCCCCCAAGGAAGAGAACTGGCGAAGCAAAGGATTTTCATGGCGCAGGCCGCAGAGCCGAGAACGAAGACGGAAGGTTGCATCCCGGCTTTTACAATCTCTAACTGTCTAGGTCCCGACCATGAGAGATTGTGTTGAGAATGCGGCTGTTCCCTGGTTCACTGTGGAAGCCATCTCCAAATTAGCTATCACATATGGAAACTGGAGACCAGAATTTTAGGAAAAGAGATTAAGGCATCTCACTTGGGGGGGTGGGGGGTGTCTTTTTATTTTTTTTTTCCTCCTTTTTTTAAAAAAAAAATTTACTGCAACTGGAACAGTTTCTGATCTCAAAAGGCAAGCCTCTCTTCCCGTGTGATCTTTATAATTTACACTCTTTTCCGTGAGCTTTTCTTACCTCCCTGGTTTTATATCTCTCCATATTCTCTATTCACACACAGATCCATTATATTAGTAGTGGAATTATTTTTATTTTTTTGCTTTAGTACTCGCACCCTCACACACACTCTCCCGAGAACCAGAAGTCGGTTGGGTGTTTATATAATGAAGAATTATGGGGCTGTTTGATCGAGGAGTTCAAATGCTTTTAACCACCGTTGGTGCTTTCGCTGCCTTCAGTCTGATGACCATAGCTGTGGGAACCGACTATTGGCTCTACTCCAGAGGGGTTTGCAAGACCAAAAGTGTCAGTGAGAATGAAACCAGCAAAAAGAACGAGGAAGTTATGACCCATTCTGGATTATGGAGAACCTGCTGTCTAGAAGGTATTTGATTTCCCATCTCCTCCCCCTCTCCACCTCACCCCTCCCCTTTTCACTCCCCCTCCCCACCCTCCTCCAAAGAAGTCCCCTTCACATTCCACCATTTTCTTACTTCACTCCTTCCTACCACAGATCAAGGTTGGTTGGGTTAGTTTCAGAGGAAAGAAAATCAATAAGCAAAAGCCATACTCAACTCTCAAGCCTCCACCACCACCCCCCCTTCCCCTAAACCTCTTCATTGGAATGATCTGTGATGTGATGAAAACAACAAGAGATTGTCTTTTAAAGTCAAATGAGCTCTGCCTGCTTTGGAATCATTAGGATTTGCCATTTGGTGTAGCATTGCCATCTACAAGGGGGGGAAATAGCTGTTTCTGTCAACACTGCTCCTCTTTTCGCAATGAAGAATTCAAAAATGTGCTTCCTTTCCCCCCTCCTCCTCCCCTTACTCCCCAAAAGTCCCAGACACATCATCATCTGAAAATCTCCTTTTTTAAAAAAAAAAAATCTGTTGTTTCTAAGAATCCTTATTTGGTAAATCCTAATTATTCCAGGATCGCAAGCTGAGTTCAAGAGCATTTCGTAATGTCTACGAACCCACACATATCTTTCGGGGCGACTGGCTGCGTGTGTGTATGTGTGTGTTTTAACGTTTACAAAGTCCAAAAATACATACGTCTCTCACAGGAAACAAGCCCAAGTTCTGATAAACAGCAGTTCACTTGCGGGTTAGGCTGAGAACCGGTTCCCTTCCACGCAGTGACATGTCTGTTATCCAGAAGCGAGTACGGTCAGCAATGCAGCCAGCTTGAGCATCAGACATTGTGCAGGGAGGCCGGGAGAGAGAGGCGAGGGCTTGGGGAGCTTGAGGGAGGGAGTGGAGGGGGGGCAGTGGACTGGGGGTGTCAGCTGTTTGCCTTGATCTTGCAGGGTCACTGAGACGTGTGTGCCTGTGCATGTGCTGTGGCCAAAGGGGTCCCCACCGTGAGAAGCCTGGGAGCTCGGGGTACCGCTAAAGGCATGTGCTTCTGAGCCACGTTCATAAGCACAGAAAAAAACTCCTGCAGGTCATACAACCTGCATTTAGCAACAGACTTTAATACGAGGGACCGCATTTGAATGGCCATGTGTGTATATATACATACATAGAGATATCCGTATGTACAAGCTACAGCTACCCGTAGAAGGATGTGCACAGAGAGATACGTGTTTCTGCGTGGAGAGAAAGGCTTATGTGCTCTGCTTCTGACATGAACCAATACCGGAGGCCGTTTGAGGCAGCGCTGGGAAGCGGGGACTGCAGAATTGTTTGTTAAGCTCACCATGGGATGGTGATGCAAGGACTTGAAGCCAGGAGATGGGGGAGAAGAGAGGGAAACAGACAGCAGAGGGAGAAACTGATGTGGCCCCAGGGTCTAACCCAAACTGAGCCAAAGCCGCTCTTTGGGAAACGATTATGTCTGGGAAAGAGCACCAGTTTCGTGCCCCCCTCCCAGCATTCTTGGTGCAAGCGGTTGAGTGATGGCTGAACATGTTTTGAATAGCTAAGTGACTTCATTGAGCGATGGTCTATTTGACGCATACTGCATTTGGTGCCCTTTCTCAATCCAAACCGCTGCCTTGAACATAGTCTGCAGGAGAGCTGTAGGCTGAATACTCTATGCTCTTCCCCAGCCAGAGAATCAATATCAGGAAATTAATAGGGACCGTTTTAAACACACCCGTCCTTAAAGAATGAAAAGCCTTTCGAGCAGCTTGTCATTAACAGTGGAAAGGCTTCCATTTAATTAAACATTTATGGCAGACTTTTATTCCAAAAGGGAAGAAAAGCAAAGTGAATGAGAGTTGCTTTAGGGAAATGATCATAGGAGCAATTTGCCTTCCTTGGATGTTAGTCGGATGGAGACAGGCAGCCAAGAAATTAGAGGAAAGACGGAACGTTATTTTAGGAGAAATATACTCAGAAATTGGTAAGTTGGTATAAACATACTTTCTTATCAGGGCTTTACTTGCAAATTCTTCATGTACTGGGATCTTTGAAACATTTTATAATTCCCAGAAGGCAAGTGGACTAGAGGTGGCTTTGGATCACTTGTGCATTAAAAGGCTTAAGTATTTTCATTTAAATTCCATCTGTTTGGTGTCTGCGTCCCCAAATGTGCCGCCCACCCCCCCTCGCTTTCTCGCCACACGGCACCCCACCCCCCCACCCCCGAAACATCTCCCAGAAAGGGTTAGGATTACAACACCTCCCAAGGGTTGTGTGGTGCGCACCAGAGCTGTGGGTTTGGCCCTTCTCCCAGGCCTGGGGCCTCCAGGCAGTGAGGGGGGGCTGGGCCAGGCTCCCTCCAGGATGCTATTCCTTTTCCACTTGTGGCCAAGGCCCAGGCGGGAAGGGTGGGTGCTCGGGGTGGCGGGGGGGGGGGGGGGCGTGCAACCTCGCCTGCATTTTCCAACGCATCCGTCCATATGGGGCTTCGCGGACCTGGGACTGCCCCCAGGAAGTCGGGCCTTGGCCACTTAGGAAGTGGCTGGAAGATTTGAAGCCACTTATCTTGGAAGAATGCACTGATTTCCACAGACTGGAAAAGCACTTGTCTCTGCAGGTTAGCACAGACGGCTCTTGTGAGGTGTTTCTGTGCTTGCTTTTTGGAGCATTCAAAATAGGGTCAGCCTTTATGGGGATCCAGTTGTCGGCACTTTACATTTCCCCCAATCTATGTTTTTTTGTGTGTGGAAACTTGGACCTTCAGGAAAGATTCCCCCGTCGCCTCTTTATCGTGTTTCCTGCCCATACCCCAAAAGTCTGTGAACAGACTTCAAATCTCCCCAAGATGCTCTGATGACTCCAGAGGGAAAGACAACCCCGTCTGCTTCTGATCTCTGCGGCTTTTCGGGTTTTCACTCGGGCTTTTTGTCTCCTGACGTGCTTTCCCCCCGCCATTCCCCCACCCCCGTTCCCTTCTTGATGAAAATAAGAATCAGCAAATATTTGCCTGCCTCCATTGCTGCTTTTGAAGTGAATCAGTCTGCTGAAGAATGAGGAGGGACAGGGCCACCTGTTAGGGGTAGACACACAGCGGGAGACAAGGGAAATCAAGAAGTTACAACCTTTTAATTTTTTTTCCCCCTTGTGCAGGGTAAATAGGAGCGTCTGTGCGAACTCGAAATTCCTAGGAGACTGGGGTCTTTACTGGGATCGAGGGGGTGGGACAGTCTGTGCGTGGATACAGACAGGTGGAGCGTGATAGGAGAAGTCCTTGAACTTTTCAGGAAAGCTGCGCTAAGAGCCTCCAGATGGAGAGAGGGATTGGCCCTTTCAGGGAATATAGTTCAATAAAACCCATGACAGGACACTAAAACAGCTGCTCCGAGCGAGGTGTCTCTGGGCCGAGCGGTGGCTTGCTGCTCAGGATATTAACCTCTGCTGTCACCGAAAGGAATCATGGTCTCCAGGGGCAGCAAGAAATTCACTCTGTGTTTATCCTCCCCTGCGCCTTCCTCGCCTTCCTCCCCTCTGTGCGGGGGGGCCCCCGCGTCTCCCCCAGAGGATTTCCGGCCCTGCAGAGGAGGAACCAACAGCGGGGCAACGTGGTCTAGAGCAGAGACCGCCCTCCCTTCTCTCGCGCGCGTCCCTTTCCTTGCTGTGAGGCAGCGCAGAAGTCTTTCTGTCTGGACTGTTAACATTCTCTCTGCTGAATCTCTGAGCTCCTCTTCCATCCACGGCTCCTCCTGTCTTTGCTTCCACGTGCTGCCTGCTCACGGTGACTCTGCCACTCGTTCTACGTCCCTGCTCTCTTTGAGCAAGAAGTGTCTCGCTTTGCCCGAACTGGCTTTGCCCACCTCCCGGTCGCGTACCCTTTGCCCGGCCTGAGAGGTGGTGAGGGCTCCAGGCTAGGTTCAGCCATGGCTGCCTTGCTTCTCCAGAAGGAAAGTATGTATCTTTTATTTTAGGAAGGCCAACAGCCTTTCCCAGATCATCTTACTTTCGTGTTTCCGGCGAGCTGATTGTGGAAGTCGCTTCGCACCCTGGACCCATCACTCCAGAATTCCCAAGTCAGATTCCCCGTTCGACTCTCCTTGGGCGCTTTGCGCGCAAGGGGGGGGGGGGGGCATAAACATAGTGATGGGTGCATTGATTCCGAAATCCTTAAGATTATTTAACTTAACTCAAACACCATAAGGACGTGTGACAGTCGAGTAATCGAGAAAGAAGGAGGCGAGGAAGTCAGGATGGTCTGTTTGTTCTTCCTGGTGCTTCTTTTTTACAAGAATAGTAATGAGTCATGGAACTCATCATCACAAACTAAGAGGATTCAGAAGGAGTCCGTGTTTAGGGTCGTGCCGCTCCTAACTGGCCAACGGAAAATTGTCAGTAAACTCAGTCTCTGCAAGCAAGGGAAAAATAAATAAATAACCCGTTGGTTTTCTTCCCTTTCCTGCTTTTAAAGTACATCCAAGCCCAGGTGGGTTGTAAGAGGCACCAGAAGAGACACTGTGGGTAGAGAGCAGGCTTTAGGGACCGTCCCCATTTAGTTACCCCAGAATCTTCTATGCTTTAGCAAACCTCCCCACCCAGTCCCCAGGATCCTGAGAACAGTCCTCGAGGTCTTAGGTGCTGACCAGTTTTCCACAGGGCCAAGACCTAAGCATCCTCACCCGGGAAGGCAAACCTGAGTGCTTTACTGAGGCACAAACTCTGGAGCCCTTGCCCACCCGTGCTGCCCTTCCCGCCCCCGTGTCCCTCTACAGCTGAGCAGAACCAGGCACACAGGGGTGACACCACCCACCAAGGCCACGTGGACAGAGCCAGAACTTGAATCCAGGGCCCCGTTTCCACCCCGCAAGCCTCCAGAGGGCTCTATGCACATACCCTGGCCTACTGTGGCCCTATGCTCATATTCACTGCCAGCCCTGGGTTTTATTCTGTCTGTGTCCCTTGAAGTGTCCCCCAGCCAGGGCCCAGCCTGAGCCTGTTCTGGCCCACCGGACCCGCACCTCGCAGCGTGACGGTTCTGCCGTAATTCCCTCACTCCCGTGAGGCTGAGGGAACGTGACCCTGAGCTTCAGGCCAGACCCGCCACGCGCCTCTCTGGGTTTGCCCTTCCAGTTTGGAAGCCTGGAAATGTCCTCAGCTTTATAGTTGCAAGCATCTTTCAGAAAATAGCAAACGTATGTCCCCTGTACATTTTCAGATGGAGCTTTGTAGCATGTCGCGTAGCTGAAAGACTTTTGCAGCCACTCGGGCCTGGGTTCGTTCCAAGCCCTGCAGCCGGCGAGACTCAGGGCACGGCATTTAACCTCTCCGAGCCTCAGTTTCCTTTTCTGTAAAAGGAAAGCAAAACAGCTTTCTCACAGGGCGGCTTCCCTGACCATCTTATTGGCGGTCAAGATCGACAAGCCCAACCTGTACCCCTCCTACAATCCTCCTTACTCCGCCTTCTTTTCCTTTACGGAGTCCTTACCACCTTCTAGCACAGTCCATAGTTTACTCGGGATAGTTGCCGTCTGTCTCCCCCGCCGGCCAGTCAGCTCCACGAGGGCAGGGATTTCTGTCTGGTTTGCTCGTTGCTGCAGCCACAGCGGTTACGACGTGCCCGACGTCAACCCACCTTCGCTGGTGAATGAGCAAACCGCGACTGCCTGCTTAGCGGGGCGGGGATTCGAGCCCGTGGTCCCTTCATACCGGCGAAGGATCGTTCTCGAACTGATCTATGGTGAGCGGTGGTGGCAAAAGCATCCTCTTTCTGACGTTCCAGAAAATGGAGAACTCAACACAGAGGAGGGCGACAGGGAGCGAGGGGGAGAGAGACAAGGGAGGGTGGTGTTCCACACGCAAGGGACGAGAATAAGGAAAGGTAATCAAAAAGAGTTGGGAGAACAACCGAATGCCTGGGAAGGAAGTGCCGGGCGGTGAGCGTCCTGTAAATAGACGGTGGCTGTGTTTTCCTGCCTCCACATCACCCACAGCGGCTGTCACCGAGATCCTTGGGGAGGGCTTCCCAAGAGCGTCTGCTTTCAGGTCAGTGGGGAGGAGAAGGCACAAATCCAAACTAATAACGCAAGAGATGTTTTAGACTGTGCAAAATCCAACGGTTCCCTTTCGCCTCAGGTATGAGTATTTTGGCCAAAATACCCGTATTCAAGTGAAATACGCATTTAAAGCTTCTGGGTTGGTTGACAGTCACGGGTCAGGCAACTCCTTCACTCATTTATTTGTTAAACCTTTGGTGAAGTTCGGCAAAGGGCCAGGGGTTGGGCCAGGGGTTGAGGTGGTGCCTTCAGCGTCACGGCCCCCGGTCCTCAGAGACCCTAATTCAAAGAATATATGTACAGGGGCGCCTGGGTGGCTCAGTCAGTTGGGCGTCTGACTTCCACTCGGGTCACGATCTTGCGGTCTGTGAGCTCGAGCCCCGCGTCGGGCTCTGTGCTGACAGCTCAAAGCCTGGAGCCTGTTTCAGATTCTGTGTCTCCCTCTCTCTCTGACCCTCCCCCGTTCATGCTCTGTCTCTCTCTGTCTCAAAAATAAATAAAAGTTAAAAAAAATTAAAAAAATATATATGTACATTACAACTAAGACAGTGCTCTCCAGGGAGGTCACATGGGGCTGTGAGTTCGCAATATTGAGGTGGTATCTAATCCGGGAAGGCTTCCCTGAGGAGGTGAGGTGAGAACGATTATCTGAAGGAGGAGTAGGGGTTCATGGGGTGAAGAGAGGAAAAAAGATCATTCCAGTTCAGAGGGCAGCAAGTGCAGAGATCAGTGAGGAAGAACGAGACAGGGGCCTGGGTGAGGCCGGTGGCTGGGGGGGGGGGGCAGGTAGAGAGTTTGGGGGGGGCAGTGCTGGACGGTGTGGGGAGAGGGCTTCAGAGGTAGTTAAGACTCAAAGGTGCGAGGCCTTGTTAGTCTTGCGGAGTTTTGCTCTCTGCCTTCTGGCTTCTTGCTTATAAGCTGTGTGTTGCTGAGCTAGTGAATTCTGTCTCTGTGCCTCCCTTGTGCCATCCATGTGGTGGAGGTGACAGTGCCTGCCCCTAAGGTTGTTGCGAGGTTTCGGGCGCCGTTCTCCTCTCTTCTCGGTGTGTTCCCCTCCCCGTCTCCATCCCAATGCCATCAAGGCCTCCAAACTTCCCGTGACAGCGCAGAGAAGGCCGGGAATAGATAATACTCCACTCCCATCGAGTAAATTCAAAATACACTCAGTGGAGGTGTTGACGGCAGGTGCCAGCCCTGTGCCAACATAAGAAGGCAGTGGCGGGGTGCCTGGTGCCTGGGTGGCTCAGTCGGTTGGGCGGCCGGCTTCGGCTCAGGTCACAATCTTGCGGTTTGTGAGTTCGAGCCCCGTGTCGGGCTCTGTGCTGACAGCTCAGAGCCTGGAGCCTGCTTCGGATTCTGTGTCTCCCTCTCTCTCTGCCCCTCCCCTGCTTGCTCTCAATCTCTCTCTCTCTGCCTCTCTCTCTTTCTCTCTCAAAAATAAATTAAAAAAACGTTTTAAAAGATTAAAAAAAGAAAAGAAAGCAGTGGTGAGCAAGCCCCCACCTGCCTGAGGACCATCCCGGTGAGGCCCCGTGGGGGATCCTGAGGAACAGGCATGTCACAGGGTGGCCCGCTCCGTACAAGCTATGTGACATGGCCCTGTTGCTGCCTTCGTCACCCTCCCGCAAGTTCAGAGGGATTCCTGGCGCCCCTTACAATCAGTTAGGACCGTGGAGAATTTGAGCTGGAGTTTGAATGCGGCTCAGTCCTATGCAGCAGACTTTTGGAAAAGAGGAATGAGAGAGAAGAGGGACGTTAAGTGTGTTCCCCGACCCCCCAGAAATGCAGGTCAACCATTGTGCGGTCGTCGCTGAGTCGCATGACCTCACGGCATCCCGGTCCTCTCTCCCGGCTACGAAAGGTGCTGTATTCTCCTGGTCCCGTCTTCCCTCACTTCCCCGGGCACTGTTAGTTTACGAAGTGGACCATCCTCTTAAAAATAGCTTTTGGGGGCGGGGGGCGGGGAGGACAAATTTGATGGACACATCAATTGTCAAACGCGCTCTAATTTCAGAAACCTTGCAACCTGAATTACGTGCCTTCGAACCAAAGGAAGGTGGTGAGCTTTCTGGCCTGGGGGCAGGGTGCCGAGAGAGCCCAAGGGATTCTGCCCGCAGGCAGCTGGTGCCTGTCCCGTGACTCCGGGAGCAGCAGAGGGTGGAACAGTGTGGTCCTACCGACACCTTTCTGGACAAGGGAGAGGGCGATAGTTGATCTCTGTTCAGTAGCTGTTCCCGGAGCACTAGCGGGTATGAGCTTTGAGGACAGAGTCAAAGGCTCAGTCTCTGCCCTCGGGGCAGAGGGACTTCTCATCTGGCAGGGGAGACACAACGGTGAACACACGAAGATGACGGCACAGCAGGAAGCATAAGCACAGGGGATTCTGGGAGCGCAGAGACCGGGGAGGGGTGGATGCCGGGGGAGACCGGGTTCTGAAGGATGCGTAGGGGTGAGCAAGCTGGGGAGAGGGTGAGCACCTCAGACCGAGGGAAGGGCCGTGTGCAGAAACAGACGCCCGAGCCACCGTGCAGAGGGTCCCACGCGGCTGGAAGGTAGATGGCAAGGAGGGGTGAGTCTGGGAGGCGGCGGGACCGCCTTCCAGAGGGACAGAAATGGCTCAAGGGGCGGTGTGTGTTTCCCCCTGGGAGAAAGGGAGGCCCAGAAAGGCGGAAGCAAGGGCAGCAACCGGCTTGGCCCCCCAGTGAGCTCCCCGGAGGCTGAGTCTCTCACGAGGGGGGGGGGGTGGGGGGGGGCAGGGGGGTGGCAGGCATCAGGGGCCAGAGGTGGTGAGCTCTCTCCCGGGAAAGGGAGTGAGCACGTAAGTTGCGCGGAGCCGGTTGTAGTAAACAGAGAGAAGAGAGAAGATCCTAGGGAATGCACAAAACAGGTGCATCGAGATCCGCCCCCCTTCTCTTTTGACTTCCGGGTATATTTCCCCTGGAGCCCCCAGGCCCGTGAGCCTCTTTCCTTTCCCTTTTCCGCCTTTCACGTTGACTTTTTCCTTTTTAGCGTTCACTTGCCTGTGATCCGTGTGCCCCTTTAGGGGCTGTATGCTCCGTGCCGGCGGGGCCGTGTCTGCCTCGGCACGGAGACAATGCTGAGGAGCCAGCGTTGGGTGAACCGCTAAGCAGCACCTGCCCTCCAGGAGCTCCCACGGAGGGAGGGACCTGGCTTCCAAAGAAAAACCCGGAGCATCCTCTAGACCGCGCTTTTCTCCTAGGCTCGGCTGGAACCACTTGGTGAAAGACCCGAGAAGAGGCGGGTGTCTCCCTGGCACCCTGCACGCCCCCCCCCCCAGGGCAACAGCTTTGCCATAAATGAGCTTCAGGAAGCCAATAAGGCCACCGCCAGCCTTTTCTCTTAATCTAAATCCTGGTCCTTATCACCCGGCCCAGAGGTACTGACTTAGCAGCCCTGAGCCTGCCTCTGAGGAGTCACCACTCCTTTCCCTTCCTGACGCTGTATTTATTCACTCTTCCCTGAACTTCCTTGACCTTGGGTAGTCTTCCAGCTGCTAACAAGAGTGCCAAGGATTAGCTCTGAGATCCCAGGTGCACGGTTGCTGTGGCCTCGTTGTATGGGGAATCAGAACCTTGCTTTGCTCTACAGCATCCACCGTGCAGTTTCGGTGCCAGCCTCTCTCTGCCCTGGCTGTGGGGCACAATCCACTGGTGACTGGCTCTAGCCTTTCTTCCAGCCAAGCCCCCGTGGCTTTCCTCTGTCGCTTTCTCTGCCTAAAGGATCATTCACTCTTTTCTGTCACTTCTCTGCCCCCAGCCCTCTGTCTGTACGAGTCTTATCCCTCATCCTTCTTGAAGTCTCCCTAAGGGTGGAAACTCTTCTCCCCAGGTTTTCCTCCAACGTGTTTGGCAAAGAAGGTAGCCCTGACATCACGTCAACAATAATCATAACATAAATAATAATAGCTGATCATTCGTGGAGTGCCTCCTTCGCGCTAAGCACTCTTTAGATGCTTTTCAGAGGCTAGCTCTTGCGTAACTTTCACAATTCTGAAGGTACATGCGGTGATGCCCGTTATCTCCATCTGAAGAGGCTCAGAGAAGTTAAGTAACTCGCCCGAGGGCACACAGCAAGTCGCAGAGCTGGGATTCCAGCCCAAGTCTGTCCGTTCCCCAAACCAGTGCACAGCCTTCCTAGTGCACTGTTATATTTCCCATCATCCCCTAGCCCCCAAGTTTATACATAAATCTCTTGGAGAACTCCATGCATGATGCAGTCTTCAGAACTTTGAAGCTTACATTAGGAATATGCTCCTTACACAGGGCAGAGTGGGGGGACGTGGAGGGACTGCCAGTTTCTTTCGTTGCTTTGACGACAGAAGAACGCCTCAAAACGCATGGACATCGTGCTAGCTACAGTTTCTGGAGGGGGAAAGGGGTGAAAAAAATATATATATATATTTATTTATTCCCTCTCCCCCACCCTCTGCCAAAAGGGCCTGTTCCCTACCACATTCCACCTGTCTCCAGGATTCAGCTAACTTGTCACTTCCCCGACACCTCAGCTGCCTCCCACTAGGTTACAACCCCTCCCTCTTTCCTTCCACAGCATCCACATGTGTCTCTAACACACCTTCCCTCTTCCCGTTGCTTGTTCCCAGTTCTGTCTCCGCTTCTAGACCATGAGTTCCCTAATCCTTTTCATCGACAAAATTCACCCGGTCACTATGTGCCAAGTTCCATCCCAGGCTCCAGATTTTAAAAAGGTGAAAAGACGGGGCCCCTGCCCTCCAGGAGCTTCTGCTCTAGTGGGGGATAGAGGGACACAAGCAGCCACGCTCCGGGTGGGGACCCTGCTCCAGGAAGAGGCGTGAGACAGCACGGAGTGTTCAGGGGAGCACAAGAGGTTTCTGGTATTGCTGGGCGCCAGGTGTGGGCGGGGAGGTAGGGGAAGGTATTAGTACCCGGGGGACAAGATTGGACAGAGCCCACATCGTGGAGGGATGGCTGTGCTGTGCAAAGAGCCCAGAGAGGAGAATGTCGGGAAAGGAAGGGACATGGTCAAACTCGCACTTTGGAAGGATTGTTCGGGAAGTAAAGATGGGGACAAGACGGGAAGGACAGAGCGGAGACTCCAGGAAGGAGGGGACTGCATGGTCTGGGAAGTGATGAAGCAGCTGGCCCAGGGCAGGGGACTGACCCTAGAGGATCCACAGGACCTGGGGACTGTCGTTGTGTCAGGTAAGGCGTGACAGTGAGTGACCTTGTCTGAGTCGGTGCGAGCAAACAGGAGACATCTGCAGGGAGAAGATGAGACCTTTCATCTTGGATAGAGTGATTCCCACCTGTGTCCCCTTGGCCTCGCCCAGTGCCGGGCATATAGTAGGAGCTCAGTCAGTGTTTGTTCAATGAATGAATGAATGGATGGATAGATGGATGGATGAATGACTATAGAAAAAGCACATAGAACGTAGCTTCGCGTCTGAGATTAGGATACATATTTAATCTCAGATTTTTCTCCCAGCACCATAGTAATCCCAGGATATTCCAGCCAGGCCTGGAGCTCCAGTCAGCTCTGGCATTTGCTGGCCTGTGTTCAAGCCCCAAACCTATCACTTATCAGCGAGGTGACCTTGGATGAGGAGTGTCACCTCTCTGACTCGATTTTCTCATGTGTCAGTGGGAAAAGTTGTATCTCACTCTTGAGTTGGTCATGAGATTTTAGTAAAATGCTCGTGTAAAGTGCTTGGTGAGATGCTGATACATAGTAAGTGCCACTGTCCTTATCCGTAGTGTGGCGATTGTGGTCACCCTAGCAGTTGCAGACGGTGGCCTGCCAGCGAGTTGTGTTTAGCCCTCGAATCTTCCACAAACGAAGAACTTTCCTATAAAAATTCCTAGTCGTGGCTTCACTTGGGAGAAAAACAAAACAAAACAAATCGGTTTTTTTGTGACCCCGGGACCCCATTCCTGTTTGGCCACCGATGGCAGGGGCCGGGCGGACAGTAGGTGGCCCCTTCAGGCGTGGCAGGTGCTCTGCAGTCCCCCGGGGTCCCCGCCGCTCCCACGTGTCTTCCGTGGCCGCTTCGCCCCTGTGGCCTCCCTCCGGCCTCCCTCCGCAGCGCATCTGAATTTGCAGCCGCTCCTCTAAGGCCAACGGCAAATGGCAGGCAGCGTCTCTGTCTCCTGGTGGCCAAAAATGCTGAGAATGTAAGCAAAACAGCAGCCCGGGCAGGGCAGAGCCACTCACAGGACGAAGCAGGCGGCGCCTCCGTGAACAGATGCGTGAATATCTCCCATCCCCAGGCAGCGCTTGCTGATGAGATCCGGGTGGAGGGCCAGCCGGGCCGGCTCCCTCCACACGGCATCCCATCCGTGTGCTAAACGCTGCCGCCTTTAAAGAGAGCCTCTCACCCATATGCCGCCACCCCCACAGCGTCTCTTTCAGAGGCTGACATTTTCTGACCTTGACCCCGGTTCGGGAAGCGCACCCTGTCGTGCAGGCCATGTGGTCTGCCTTATTCAATAACTAAATGGCAGGCACCAGGGACACAACCCATGTTGTCGGCCTGGCCGAGGAGGGAGGGGAGGGGGCGTTGCTGGAGCACGGGGGGTTCTCTTCTTTTTTTGCCCAGCGAGCTTCGGAGAGAAGAGGGAAATTTCTAGAGGGTTTTTTTTTTTTTTTTTGCGGGGTGGGGAGGGTGGACAGGAGGTGCCCGGCAATTGCTCAGAAAGGATATGAACTTCTAGACGTGCAGTTTGATCTGGGAGGATGGTCACATGGTCCACCGTGACACGTGTTGGGTGTTTGGCATGCCAGGCTCTGTGCTCATGCGCGGGGCTCAGAAACAAGTCCGCTCCGGGGGAAGGGGGTCTGCCCTGACCCCCCTGCCGGCATCACCCATCCTCCTCCCAACCTCCCCCTGCCTGTTTTATTTTCTCCATCGAGCCTCCTGCTCTCTGAATTTGTTTGGAGGGCATATTATTTCTCTCCCAACAAGAATAGAAACTCTGGGAGACCAGGGTCCTTTGCCGCTAATGTTGTTATTGATGGTCGAAGGTGGTGTCCACAGGTGTGATGGGAATGGTTGGTGTTCCCTGAGAGTGGACGGTGTTTGAGGGTCTCCTGTGTGTTGGGTCGCGTCCTATGGACCCATCTTCCTTAGGCCACACAGCACTTTCTAGCGAGGGGGTTATGATCTTATCTTCCCAGGAGGAAACAGAGAGAGTGTATTAGTTTCCTACGGCCTGCTGTTACCAATCACTACAAACTCAATGGCTTAAGATAACACCAACTTATCACCTTACAGCTCTGGAGGTCGGGAGTCTGAAATTGGTCTCACTGGGTTAAAATCAAGGTTGTCAACGGGGCCGTGTTCCTTCTGGAGGCTCGGGGGGGGGGGGGTGACTCTGTCTCCTGGCCTTTTCCGGCTTCTAGAGACTGGCCGCGTTCCAGTGGGGCAGAAAGATTTCCTCCATTTTCAAAGCCCAGCAGGTGCCAGACAAAGTCCTTCTCGTGCTGCATCTGTCTGATTCTGGCTCTCCTGCCTCTCTCCTCCACATGTAAGGACCCTCGTGATTACACTCGGCCTGCCTGGATAATCCAGGATAATCTCCCTCTCTTAAGATCAACTGATTAGCAAACTTAATTCCATCTACAACCTTAATTCCCCTTTGGCATGCAACATAGCATATTCACAGGTTACAGGAATTGGGATGGGGGGCATCTGCAGCCGGCCCTTATTCTGCCCAGCACGGGAAGCAAGTGTTTAAAGATGCCCTAACGTCACAGCCTCAGAATTGTACTCGTGGAAGGGATTTTAGGGCTTGTACCAGGAGGGATCAGATTTGACAAGTAACAGAAACAGAAAATTAACAGAGGCTTAAATGAGACAAAAGTTTTTCCTCTCTTAAGTAAACCAATCTGGAGACAAGTTTGGTCTGGAGGCACCACAAGCAGGTTAGCGACGCAGGTGCCTACCTGCTCACCATCCCTGTGGTGTGGCCTTCAACCCCACAGTCTATAATGGCTGCCAGAGCTCCAGCCACTGTCTTCAGATTCCAGGCTTCAAGGCAGAGAATGGCACGAAGAGACAAAGGCAAAAGGGCACCTGTCCCATGGTTCTTAAGGAAGTGTCCTAAAAGATATCACACAACATTTTTGTTTTGGTCTCATTGGCCACAAGTTTGTCACCTGACCATACACTGGCTGTAAGGAAGTCTGGAAAACATAATCTTTATTCCAGATTGAAGGAGGGTATCTAGCAGTGCATCCAGGGAGCTCATCTGGTCCAGACCCTCACTTTGGGCCCCAAGAACTTGAGGCCCAGAGAGGGAGGGGATTCCGCCAGCGGCGTGGAACCAGCCAGCAATGGTGCTGGGACCAGCATCCATGTGACCCCGGTCCCATCCCAGCATCAGTGCAGAACCTCACGCACCCAGTAGGGCGCTTAGCACACAGCAGGAGCTCAGTAATGCTCGGTGGAACCAGAGGGACAATTCCCTGGGGACCACGTGCTCCACCTCTCTCTGGGCAGGACCACCAGCACTCATGGATCACTTTAGCCCCCTCCTCCCGCTTACACCCCTGCATACCCTTGGGTGAGCTCCGGGCTTCTCCACCTGTCCCACAAAGTCACATGGGAGGGCGGTAGGATCTGGCCAATGAGAGCCTTCAGATGGCAATGAGAAACAGAGGGACGGGGACATCTACTTGGAGATGGGGTGTTATGTCTGGCATTCACAGTGGTGGTGTTCACGCTGACACAGCGAAGCAGGGGATGGAGGCTGATCGAAATGCGAAGCCTTTTCCCCACGGGCTGCAAAAGCCAGAGGTGTGGCGTTTCCTGTCCTTGCCAGTTCCGACGTGCACAAAGATTTTCTACTTTCCCAGACTTCTCTGTTTTCAAGTCTCTGTCTCCTCGGCCAGGCAGGAAGGCTCTTGAGACAGGGGGCTGTCAGATTTGCCTGTGTGTCTCATTGCCTGGCAGGGTGCTTGGCACACGATGGGCATTTGGTCAATAAGTGGGAAATCGGCCATTCGGTCTGATGAAACAGCTAAGCCAGGGTCTGGCACATAGTCGACTCTCAGCAAAAAAAAAAAATTTTAAGGAAAGAAGGGGGGAAAAGGAGGAAAGGAAAGAAGGATGGAAAGACAGAAGGAGGAAGGAAGGGATACATTGGTTTGAGTCGTGGCTTGCCATGGAAGCAGCAGCTCAGAGAACAGGCCGCTCTCCTGGCCTCAGCCCTGGAATAGCAGAATCCCTCCCCCAGGACTGAGTTCACAGGAGAACACAAGAACCTGGCCGGGAAGGTCTGTTTCAAAGGGCCTCCCCTCTAGCTTGAGAACACTGTGCCTTTCAGGCTTCCCCGTGGGCCTCGGTACATGGCACCAGGGTTACAAGGACATGGCCTGAGGCAGAATGGGTGGGGTGGCTGATGGGAGGGAACAGGGAACACTAACGCAGGGATAGGAAGCCACACCACCCCCCCCCCCCGCACCCCATGCCAAGGCTAAGACAGTGGCTTAAAAAGGGAGAGCTGGGGAGAGCAGGAGGCAGGACCAGAAGCTCAGCAAAACGAGGTTGGTGTTGGGGGAGGGGGACATGGAAAGGGTGGGCAGAGGCCGCTGGGAGGGAGGGAAGACGGCTGAGCATGGGAGGGGGCCATCCCCTCTCAGAGCAGCGGCAACCTTGGAGCCAGAGGGTCCACGACAGTTGGTTGGAGGGTCCGTGACAGTTGGTCGGAGGGAAGAGAAGCGGCCCGCCTCACCCCAGGCAGGGACAGACACCCCCTTCCAGCCCCGAAAACACTGCGGGAGGAGAACTCACCGAGACCCAGAGATTGCAGTGAACAACCAGGCAGGAGAGGTGTATTTGTGGACTGAGCGATGAAGCCGCAAAGCCTGTGGCCCGGACTCGGGCTAAAATTACAGACCGGGAGACAGGACCGCACACCCGAGCAGCCTGGGACCGTAGATCCTCCCTAGAACCCAACCACATCCTACCCTAGTTTTCCCTGACTGATTGACTAAGCGCCATCCAACAGAAAGAGCCCCGCTGGGGCATCAGATGGGCGTGGGTTTGAGTCCCCCCCACTTGTGTAACCTCAGGGAGAGGGGGGTCATCTCTGCTGTTTCTTATCTGCCACAGGACGCCGGAATGATGATGCCTGTCATGCAGTGGGTTATAAATTGTAAAATAATCTCTATAAAGGGCTTGTACACAGAGAAGGCGCTCAAAAGATCAGTGATGTTGTAAATCAAGATTTCCCACCCTTCAGCCATTTGGGTTCCGCCTTCATTATGTCTGCCGTGTCCAGCTGCCACCTGTATTGTTATTAACTTAACACTTACCTTTAATTGGCCCTGTTTCCGCCTCATCCTAAGCAATAATAGCCAAGGAATCACTGGCTTAATGCACTAGTTAAAATTTTAACACATATTAAAAATACTCCACTTAAGTCTGCTTAAATGTTCACCCCTCTACCAACTAAATTCATCTCAGATACCACAATAGCCCATCATTCACTTTGCAAACGCACCATTCTGACCTATAAACCTTCCCCCAGGTTTGAAAAAGATGGAGAGACGGGTGTCCCTTTACCCCCATTACTCACAGCTTTTTTTTTCTTTAGTGATAAAGGGGCGGAAAGTGAAGAGAAGGTCAGAGGGTCAATCCACAGAAATTGCTTGGACTCCAAGAGCCTTTCTATGGCGTCAGGAACACTCAGCTCTTAGTTAAGATGTGACCCATTCTTACATCTATAGAAGGACAGGGGCGCCTGGGTGGCTCAGTCGGTTGGGTGGCCGACTTCAGCTCAGGTCATGATCTCGCGGTCTGTGAGTTCGAGCCCCGCGTCGGGCTCTTTGCTGACAGCTCAGAGCCTGAAGCCTGTTTCAGATTCTGTGTCTCCCTCTTTCTGACCCTCCCCCGTTCATGCTCTGTCTCTCTCTGTCTCAAAAATAAATAAACGTTAAAAAAATATATATATAGAAGGACAATGATGCGGACTATCGCCCAGAGAGAGGTCGTGAGCCTAACTCCCTTGTTGACACACTGGCTTGAGCTGGAGAACCTTCCCTCTGTTTTCCTGCAGGGTCTTGAGGAGCTGTCCCTCCCAGGACCACCTGGGTGAGAGGAATTAGCCCTTTCCTCTGCATCTCCCAGAAGTGAAGGGATTTCTTTCTAGAGTCTCTCCAACATTGAGGGATTTGCCCCTAGTGTGAAGAGGTGCTGTGAGATTTCTCAGTAATGATTGCCCTTGGTGGGGGCCGGGGGGGGGGGGCGCTGAGGCCAGCCTTGTAATAATGGTAATGACCGTCTTGCATGACCATCACAGGAGAAAGGATTTAGAGGGACATAGGACAGGTTGGGAATAATGTCGGTTAGGACACCAGGTGTTGGATCAGAGCAGAGGGACACAGGTATTTCCTTCCCTACCTTTGATCCTGACTCAACCACTTAGTTTCACAGGCTCATCTATAGAGCATGGTCTTGAAATCGTAGCGTTGAACTTCACCCCAAGCGTGTTTATCCTGAACATCCAGCACTGTCTCGTTACAGCCTAGCCTGCTGAGAAGAGACAGTTACTTCTTAAACAGTTGAACAAATCAACACATTATCGAAGGTATAAACTGATTGCTGGGTATTACTGTGGGGGCCTGGAAATAAATCACCGTCTATGCAGCCGTGTACGGAGAGGCCAGGGAAGAAAGGATGCCTCAAAGGACGAGTTGAGAGCAGCATGCTTTTCCTTTGGAGGGGCCTGAGCTGTCGTGAACTAGTTGGCTCTAAGAGCCCCCTTTGGGATGGCAGGCGTGGGGGAAGTAAGCGTTCTCGCAATGAAGCTGATGGGATTTTAATAGCCAGACAGATGGCCTGAGAAAAAAAGGAAGATTTTTTTTCAAATGAGGGAAAACACTTCCATAGCTTCCCTTCAATTAAAACAAAGTGAGAGCCCTCCACGTCAGGAAGATTTATCACCATTATTAGTATTGTCAGCTTGGAGGTCTTCTTTTTAATAATTGCGTGATTAAGCATCAATAACAAAGTAGGGTAGTATTTTCAAACAAATTAGAGGGTGTAGCTGTCCACTGACTTTCAGTGCAATTATTATCACTTTGGCTTCATTTGATTTCACAATTTAATAATGATCCCAAATAATTATGTTGTTGCCATTCTTATTTATACAAACAAATATTTATTGTTTATTTGATTTCTTAGTGTCCACCCTCCTAATAACTGTAGGGTTCCGTACAAGCCACCGGTGAGCAGTCAGCATTTCTCAAAATCTGGTATCACAAAACCTCGGATGAAAAGGAAACGCAAACAAAAGAATGTCTTCGAAAAGAAAGGGAGGATAGAGAGAGAAGGAAGAGAGGAAAACAACATCTACTGAGGACACTCCTAGGTGCCAAGTGTTTTTATCATTCCCTCAGAACAATACACAGCATCTGTTTTAGGAGCCCCCGTAGCAGGAAGGAGAGATTAAGGAGCTGAGAGATTAAGTCACACAGCTAACAGGTGCACTGGTGGGAGTCAGGTTCAGGGTTCCCTCCTCACCCTCTTCACTCCAACAGGGGGGCTTCCCACCCTGCAGCTCCTTCTCAAGCATCACCACGCTGTGGGAACCATTCCTGTCCATGGTGATGGGCTGTCTCAGAGTGTTCCTGCGGGGGGTAAAAAGGCAGTGAGTTCACAGGGAAATCCTGCCCCCTGGTCTGCCTATGTTACACTTCCCTAATTCAACGATCAGGTTCTCCTAAGGGCTGAGGATTGTAAGGACAAGCTGATGGCAGAAGGAGAGCTGATCCCTAAGAGCATGCAGCCCAGGCATCCTTTGGCTGTACCAGAAATGGACAGAGAGGAGGACGTGATATTCCACAGGAAATGTACATGTACCATGCACATGCCTACCATGAGCTGGGTGCTTT
The DNA here is from genome assembly GCF_024362965.1 of Panthera pardus. Classification (NCBI taxonomy): domain Eukaryota; kingdom Metazoa; phylum Chordata; class Mammalia; order Carnivora; family Felidae; genus Panthera; species Panthera pardus. The sequence goes on from NW_026526991.1 coordinate 11,393,918, forward strand.
GGGAGCTACAACCGTATGGACCTTCTTTCATTCAATTCCTACTGTGTTTCCTATATGGCATTGATTCCCATTGCACAGATGAGAGAACTGAGGCCAAAAGAAAAATGACCTTTTCAGGCTAGTTGTTGGAAGAGTTGGGACTTAAATCCTGTATACCCAATGGATTCCAGACATTAATAATCGATTTTACTTCAGCATCAGGGTCATGAATTTTGATAAGGGACAAAAGGAAAGACTGGGAAAGATTAGGGATGTGACCCAAAAAGAGACTGAGAATAAAGGTGGTGGCCCAAGGGACTATGGGTTTAATTCCTTTTTGGTCCAAAAGCTGACACTCGACTCCAATTCAACAAGCACTCACCGGATGTCAACAATGTCCACATCATGGCCCTAACGCACTGGCTACGAACCAAAGGTTTGGATTTGCTGACTTCTTCCATTTTAGAAACTTTTGATGCTGAATAAAGACATGTACTCTTTTTTCCCACAGAAAGATAAAATAGTTTAGTTTCTCTTCATCATTCTCTTTCTAAATAAGAAAGTTCTGGTCTCTGTACTAGGGTGTTTGGAAGCATTCTCTATGTGCTAAGTTGCCGTACTGGTTCGCTTTAGGTTTTGAGCTCCAAATAAGCTGCAGGTGAGCGTGGAGGTCTGAAGAAAAAGGAGAAAGTCCTAGAAATACAACCAAAAAGAGAAAGAAAAAGATGATGATGATAGATGAAAGATAGATAGATAGATAGATAGATAGATAGATGATAGATAGATAATAGATGGATGATGGATGGATGGACAGTTAGATGGGTGGGTGGATAGACTGATGGATGGATGGATAGATTGATCAATCAATCAATAATGAGATATACATCGGCAGATCTTGAGCTTCTAACTTATTTATGAATAAAGCAGATAAAAATTTGTAAATAAAAAACATAGAAAGTGATTTTTCCATGTTCATCCCTATTAATAAAAATATAAATAAATATATAAAGAGGTTGACAGGAGTGAGGTACCTGGGTGGCTCAGGTGGTGAAGCATCTGACTCTTGATTTTGAATCAGCTCGTGATCTCCCAGTTGTGATACTGAGCCCCATGTGGGGCTCCATGCTTGGCATGGAACCTGCTTAAGATTGTCTCTCTCCCTCTCTCTCTACTTCTCCTTCTCCCTCTCTCTCTAGATAAATTAATTAATTAATTAATTAAAGGTTCTTTCTCTAGATAAATAAATAAATAAATAAATAAATAAATAAATAAATAAATAAAATAAAGGTTGACAGGAGACAAAGAATGGAATGGTGCAGGACAGAATCAGAGTTATTAGGTGTGGTGGTGATGGTGGTAACAATGAAGATAGTGGTGAAGGAAGGTGGTGCTGATGGTGGTGGTGATGAGATGATCACGATGATGGTGGCCGTAGTGGTGATGGTGGTGGTGATGATCATGATGGTAGCAATGATGATGATGGTAATGGTGGTGATTATGTTAATGATGGTGGCATCAGTGGTGGTGGTGATGATGTTAGTGATGACGATGATGATGGCGGTGATGGTGGTGGTTGTGGGGATGGTGGTGGTGGTGATGGTGGTGATGACGGTAATGGTGGTGGTGATGATGATGTTAGTGATGACAATGATGACGGTGATGGTGGTGGCGATGGTGATGCTAATGGTGGAAGCAGCAGTGATGGTGGTGATGGTGGTGGTGGTGATGATGTTAGTGATGTTGATGGTCATGATGGTGGTGGTGGTGGTGGTGGTGCCAGTGGGGGTCTAGTGGTGATGGTGATGAAGACGTAGTGATGGAGGTGGTGGTGATGGAGATGGTGACAACAGTGATGATCATAGGGATTGTCATCATGATAAGAACGTTCGGAACATTCTTTACAGTGCCCAAAGGCTTTGAACTCATGGTGCTTCATTTTAGAAGAGAAACCCTATTCACAGCAATATGCTGGATTTGTCAAAACAACAACTATTTCTAATTCTAGTTCCACCACGAGTGTCACCTCAGCTCAGAGTTCAGAGAAAAGGGAGGAGAGCCACGGGCTCTTCCTGCCTCAAACACAAGCGGACCACTGGACAGGGACAAAGGAACAGTTACAGAAGCCAGGGCGAGGCTGCAAAAGCCCTTTCCCCCCTTCCCTCAACCACCCGCCCCCAGCCCAAGGTCATTCACTCAAATCAGTCCCCAAAATTGATACTACCTAATACCCTTGTCATGTGACAGCTGTGTAGGGGCTTTTACAAAATGCAAAAATGATTGTGGTCTGATTCCTGGTGGCTAAGTAAAAATCATTTGTGATCACTGAAACGTATTTACTTTTTAACTAGGTAGCGGCCGAGAATGAGGAATCCATGGAGAGCAATCTTCTGTAACCTCTTAAGGAGTCCCACGGACATAGCAAGGGGGGGCGGTCCGTGGCTGGTGCCTTGGCTGTTTTCCACATCTTCCTGTAAAGGCCTTTAGCCCTGACTGCCCACCACAGTTCACCGGAACTGTTCCTACATCCTTTTTTTTTTTTTAAGAAAATTTAAAATGCTGACGGATACACTGCCAACAAAATGATTTCTTCAAAAATAACCTAATAACTGAATATCAGATTAAGGCACGGGCAGCTGTACGGTTTCCTCTGGCCATGCCAGGTGCCAAAATAATTGCCTGCTCTGGTTGCGCCGAAAACTTTGGGGATGTTGGCTGTGTCGGAGGGCTGGACATTCCGGCAATGACATGAACCACATGTCCTTGGGAAGAGGGGGTGTGATGACGTCCCCAGCAGGGTTTGAGGAGTGGGAGAATCAGGTCAAATGCCTGGGGACGTACCTGGGGAGAGAAGAGGTTGCTGTCGGAGGTGCAGCTCTGTCTTGGGTATTAAAAGAAGGGGCTGGTGTCACCTGTAGAGAGGGAAGGTAGCCGTCTGGCTCCGGTCCAGTGGGGCGGGGGAGGGGAACAGGTGTGAATGACTAGCATGGAGGTGGAAATTGGGTCAGATCTGTAGTGTGGGGAGGCGTAGGGGGAATGTTATCGCATGTGCATGGGGAAGGATGCAGCCAAATTGGGTCACGTCTTTGTGGAAATGACGAGAGAACTGGGTCAGAACTGTGGGGGAGAAGGCTCGAGAATTGGGTCGCGTCTTTGGATAGAAGGGGGAATTGGGTCAAACGTGAACGTGTGTGGAAAGAGGGTAGTAGAAGGTGATAGAGAGAGTGGGCTGATTCTCTAAGATCAGAGGGGAAGGGGGATGAGGGGGCACCTTTGGTTCACACAAGGGTTAGAAACTGAGATTCTGACTGATGGCCATCTTCTCCCAGTTCTGGTGACTTGCTGGCCCCTGTCATGTGACATGGGACAAAGTCATGTGACATGGGACAAAGTCAGGCTTTCCTGCTCCTACCCCCCCCCCCCCAAATTGCGTGTCATAAACCTCAGCCAGGACAGGGTGTGATTCATTCTTCAGCGCTTTGCAAGCCAACCCCAATTGGCACCTGGGGAGGTAACAATCCCATCACTTGATGTGGCCCCATTTGACCTGGGGTCTAAGCCTGGGGAGCAGCTGCCCTCCCCTCTGGGTTCCAGCACATCAATAGGTTCAACCCTAAGCCTCCCTCCGTCCCCACCCCTGGCATCACTGCGTGACCTGATGACTCAGAGCCTCAAAGTACATTTTGTAAATGACAGCTCAGTAACAGGTTCCTATTAGCGACCTCCAAACTGGCTTTGTTCAAATCCATGCGATCAAGGGCCAGTCAAGCCACAGCAGTACTTAAAAGGGATGTACTTTTATTAATTAACTGAGTTCCCATTGGCTACTTGGTTGACGAGACCTGTTCTCAAGGCAAAAACAGAACGTGCTATTCACAACTCCGTCGGCTGTGACACTCTACGGAGAAAATGTATTAAATCCACAGAACTTTATTACGATTGAATCGAGCCACAGGGTCAGCACACGCCAGCACATACTTCTCCAGTAATTTCAGCTTCATTTATGCCCATGTGGGTTAAGGAGGGTTTCTATTAAAGCGTTCAGCACACCCGTGACCGGCCATGTCCTCTTGGGACCGACGTAAGGAGTTATAATGAGCCTCCTCAGATAGGGCCTCATTGGTTAAATCTGCATTTCACCTCCTTCTGAGAATTCCCTTCTATTGATACGGATCACCGTGATTAATGAGACAGGCTTCTGTGGCCTATGGGCCACTCTGATGCAGCCCCGAGGAAGATGCTCGTGTAGGCAGCACAGTGGTAGGGAAACCGTATCACTCCCTATGCCCCGGACGATGTTTAAGAAAGGACAGACCAAAGAACTAAATGCTTCCTATCCTTAAGGTGATACTGGTAGTATTTTGGAATGACGGGGAAAGATGCCTGACAAATACCCTCGTGGATCGAACAACGTGACTCTGGTTTTTCCCGGAGCCTTGGAATCTCTGAATGTAGAAGGATCTTGCAGAGTCTGAAAGCCTTCGCCAGGAGACGAAGAGAGGGAGAGGGACTGAAAGCGAGCCGTTCCCTCTGCAATTCAAATCAAACCTTCGTTTTCCTCCGCAGAGTTATTTTAAGTCATTCATTATTATTTTTCCTCTGAAGCGGAGGCCGGTTGATACCTGCAAGATTGTTAGAACCGAAGAGCGTAAAGAGGACACTGAAGTATTATGCCTGCTGCAATTTCAAATGAATTTGGTGCTGACAAAAGATTTTTAAAATACACACGCGTGCGCGCGCGCACACTTCATATTACAAGAGGCAGAAAGGGAGACAAGTCTTCCGACCGGCAGCTGAGGGAAACGAGGCCCCCGCCGTTTTTCTAGGGCCCTCGCTGAGGCTGGCCGGCAGATGTTCCCACACCGTGGGGTAGAGGAAATGGCACCAGATGTGGGGGCAGAGGATCTGGGCTGGCGGCGGTCTGCTCTTCCACTTCTGGGCGGTGTGACCTTGACCGAGGCCCTTTCTTCACCCTCTGAGGCTGTGCGTCCCTCTGTGAAACAGAGGGCGGGTAATTCCTGCCTCCTCGGTGGTGAGCCATGGCAGACAAAGGACCTTCTGGCAGATCGGCTCACTTCATGCCTCCTCCGAGCAGTCTCCCAGGAAAAGGGTGCTGACAAGGCCTGGGCTTCCAGGGTGGATCTGAGACTCCGGTGACTTAAAATAGGAGTCAGCTGGTGACCTGAGGCCAGTGGTTCAGCCTCTCTGGGCCTCAAGGTTCTCATTGGCAAAACGAGTGAAATCGTTATTCCGGCGAGCTCCTGACCTGGGCGGGGGGGCTGTGACTGACACACGGCAGGTGCACCGTCAGCGGTTACAGGTGACTCCGAGGGTCGCCGTGAGGATCCAGCCCGATGGCGCAGACAGCGCTCTCAGTAAGGACGGTGACTGCCGCTACCATCGTCACGCCTGTTGACCGTCACTGTGGTCGGCAGCGGTCACAGAAACTTCAAGCCAGTCCTTCTCTTCCTCCCTCTCTCTCTTTCTCAAACCTCTCCCTACGGAAAAGGAGGGAGCAGTGAGCGGGGCACTCGGGAGCCCTGACACTCCAGCGACAGCCGTGTCTTCAACTGGTAGGGTGACATCAGGAACTTAATGTAACCCAGCAGGCCCCGGGGGTTGTTTGATGGGACGTAATTCCTAGAGCCGTTATCCATACAAATGAGACTTGCCACCTTGGACGTACTCCCAGCTCTTTGAAAAAAAAGTCAACATAAAAAGACGCCCGTGTCACAGGATGGAATTCACTCCCACCCGGCTTCAGAAACTGACCAGAGCCTACCTGTTGGGTCCCAGGAGGAGAGGAGGGGAAAGGACTGAGACTTTCCGATCACTCACCTCCTAAGTCACTGTATTTTAGCCCCCCCACCCCAAGCTGACAAATACCAAAAGCAAGAAGTACTTTATGCCGGGCACTGTTTTAGATGACCAGCTGCTATCACTTTATCTTGACCCTCACTCGCAACAACCCTTTGAGATGTTCCTATAATTAAACTTGTCATACAGATGAGGAAACAGGCTGAGGGAGACTCACAGAGCCCATCGGTAGTGAGCTGGGATGCAAGTCTGGCTCCGGAGTGCCCACCTGGAGCCTCTCCCTGCCTCTCCCCTGCAGCGCAGGGCACAGTGGGTCAGCACGGGGTGTAGGGACTCAAACTGCCCGCGTTCGATCCAGCTCTCTCAGGGGCCCGCCCTCGGCCTGGGCTTCCTCATCTGCAAAATGGGAATGAAGAGGGTCCCTATCTCAGGTGTGGTTTGAGCATTAAGAGTAAAATGAGTTCGTCCTGGGTCCAAGGTGAGGGAAGAGGTGAAGGAACTTTCCCGAGGTCGCCCCTCCCCCTGCTCAGAGATGCTAGAACCAAGATGGCGGCCTGGCCCCATGGCACCATCCGCCAGAACCGACGCCAGCCCGCAGCTATCAGCCTCCGGGAGGGGCCCAGCCACCCCGAGCTCCTCAGTCGCCAGGGCTGACCTGGCCAAGCATGGGCACCACCAGGCCTTTCTTGATCCTGAGGGAGGGACAGCCACCAGCTGCCCAAGCCCCACAACCCACCAGCAGTCAAGTGCATTTGCCTCACTCCCCGGCACATCCCCTCCCCTCCCCTCCCGATGCACACTGCCCTCTCCCTCTCGCCTGGGTGTTGTCAGCTCCTGGAAGTGACAGGTAGAGACGACATCTGCTGAAACTCCAGTGCAGTAAACCATAAAGCACACTGCTCAGGTGAGGGCTTGGCATGGAGACTGGAACCTCTGGGTAAAGTCCAAAGCCCTTGGTCCCCTATCGGAGCTCACCTACTCGGCTTTCTCCAGCGCCACGCGGCAGAAGGGTTCCAGCCCTCTCTGCTCTCCCCCCCGGCTCTTGGGATCAAACCTCCTCCTTCGCTTCTTCCCTCGCCCGCCTCTTCTTCCGCACACAGTGCTCTTGCCTCTTGTTTCCACGTGGAGATGCCTTTTCCACGGCATTCGAGAATCCATAAAAGAGATCCGTGTGTGTGCTGCAAGACGTTTTCTTCATAGGCGGACTGCTTTCCACGTGAAAGTTTTACCAATCATTCTGCCGTCAGTGGAGTTCAGAGAATGCCACTTCCGGTCTTTTCGACCTTCTCTGAACCCTTGCTGCCCACTCGGGCTGATCGATCGCCTTCTTTCCCATCACTGGGCCCCCTCCCCACCCCCCACTGTCTTGGTGTCTGCAGAGATTCATTACTTCACTCCTTCAACACGTGTCTGTTAAGGTCCCAGGATGTGTCCGGCCCCATGCTCGGGGATCAAAGCAGTCAGCAAGGGAGATGCCATCCTCCGCCCACGAAGCCTACGGTCCTGGGGTCTGCTTCTCAGACATCAATGTGCACAAGTCACCCAGGGTCTGGTTGAAATACAGACTCAGGTTCAGGGGGTCGCGGGCGGGGCTCTGCTATGCAGGGGTCCAGTGATGTCTGATGGCAGTGACGATATGGGAGGTACCATGTCTGCTGGACGCGTGGGGAAGGAGGACTGACCATGTGACCTAAGAGCTAGAAGGCAACCAAAACTGCTCCCGGGTTCAAGGTCACCCCAACAAGCTGGGGGAAATCTGACATCCTGAGACCCAGCTAATGGGAGCCGCTGCTCTCTTATCCGCACAGAGCGGCACTGAAGACGGCCTGGTGGGAGCCGCCTCTATGCGTGTGGTTTCTCGGCCTCCTCCAGCTGCCTGGCCCCTTCCCATCTGTGCAAAAGGTTGCCCCTCCCGGGCCCCTTCCTGGTCTCCCCTCCACATGTTCCCAGTGTGGCTCTAAGTAAGGTCCGTGTCCCCTTGCCTCTCCTATCGAGGAAAGGTTTCTAGCTTTTCTGCGAATTTCATCTGCGTCCTTCTTCCCATGATTCCTTAGTGCCCTTCTTTCTTGCCTTTTGTTGGGGTTACGGCTGTCTTGCCCCTCTGAGCCCCGTCCGTACCCTCTTATCTCCGCATATACCTCTCTTCTCTTCAAAAAGGCTGGTCACTTTTCCCACTAGTGGAAGCTTCTTTCCTGGGTGAGGGGCTGGAAGAAACTGGAGTCCCCCCACCCTCCACAGCAGAAGCTCTGGGTTCCTGACGGCCTGGAAAAGAGACAAGAGCTTTGTCTTGCAGGACGTGGAGGCAGGGACTCCAGGCAGACCCTTGGAGCACACAGGCTCCAGTCACGTCTGCAACTTAGAGCACAAGTGTCCCAGGACACACGGCCAGCCCTTTCCCTTCGGCCCACAGGAAGGCTGGGAATGTACATGTGGTCGGAATATCCAAAAAAAAAAGCTGTCTGTTGACCAGTCTGCACTTTACAGAGCAGTGAGGTCCTGATACACAGATTTGCCTTAAGACGCCGGGGTTGGGGGGTGGGGGTGGCAGCTCTGAGCCTGTCTCTGGAACATGTCAGCCTGTAATCGCCCGTCACTCACAGCCCTCATCAAGCAAATGCCAATTGCAAGCAACAGGCCTCACGAAAGGGTATGAATTATTTAAACCAATCAGCTGTCAATGAGCGCAACAATTACGGGGGTCGAATCCAAGGGGAAAGTGAAGTGGTATTTTTCAGCCTGCTTGCAGATTGTCAGATTAATTTTCACTTATTTATTTCTGACCTTACGGAAAACGTATTAGCACAAGGTCAAAACATTTCTTTCTTTCTCTATAATTTGAGAACGTCAGAAGCATAGACATAGAAACCCGTAAAGAACGGACACTTTTTGGACCCGGCTGGCGATTCCGGCCGCCCGGCCTGCCCTTTTCACAGCTGACTTAAACTTTGAGCCTCTGTTTCTCCTTCAGAGAAGTCGGTATGAGAGGGCCTACCCTGAGAGTGTTCCGGACCCTGAACTCGTTGTAGGTAGAGCCTATTTTAAAAGCTCAATAATTTGGCCACTATGATCATCATTCTTTTCGATTATCAGGTTGTGAAGTACAAACTTAAAAATAGATCCCTCCAAACACACCCACTAGTCAGAAGATGTTACGCCTATAGAACCTGTATTTACATGTCAAGGTGAATAGTTATTTGTAATTGATGTAACCTCGTATGTTAGGTCAAAAGTTGGGTTGTGGAGTTTTGAGCGTCAAATGATGAACTGCCCCGGATCGACTGGGTTTTTCCTTAAATTCTTTTTCCACGTTTGCCCTCCCATCGATAGTCAATCACCGTCTAGGCCAACACCCCGGTGCTGGTCACAGTACCTGGCACACGGTGGACTGTGTTTAATATAGGCTTATTATTGATTTTTTTTTTTTTTGGATGAACGAAGTGTGTAAGGAGAATCTTATAGTTAGATCAGTGTTCTATGGAGGCTGAGAGGCAGAGGGAGACCTGATCCCTGTATTCAAATGGTTTATAATCTAAGTATGGAAAGAACGTGATCACAGGAGCGTGCACGCACACGTACACTCATGCACACACACGTGCTCATACGTGCACACGCACACGCATGCTGGCGACCATTGGTCCGCCACAGAGTAAAGCAGGTGGTTTGGACTCTGAGTGCCACGAGAGTTCAGACAGAACTTTCTGGCAGAGTCGAGACTCCAGCCAGGCCTCAGAGGGTGCATGGAGGGGGGGGGGGGCGGGGTAAGGACCTGAGGCAGGCCGACGTCACGGGGTGGGTGGGGAGGCAGGGAGCTGGATCCCCGTGGAGCTCTGGCTTATACCGAGGAAGCCACGTGCCCCCGCGTAGCCAGGACAATTTGTGGAGTGGGCAGGGGGAGCCAGGGGCGAGGAAGAAGAGAGGGCCGGGAACTCAGCAGAGGTAGCAAAGGCCCCGGAAGCAGCGAGCAATAGTACCATCTTCCTCCTGATTGTGCAGAGACCTGAGACGTCCGTGCGCCCGAACCGCTTAGAACAGTGCCCGGCACCAGGCAGGCGCTGGGCGGGCTTTGCCACTTGGTGGCCGTGGTTAACATTACCCTTGAAGATCTTGACAAGTAGCCGCGTAGATGAACTGCTTTAGGAGGCCGAGTCTGGCAAAGCAAAAAAACCAAGATAATTACCAGATATTTAGGCCAGAAGAGAACTGATTAGCATAGCTCTGTAAGGCACACTTTAACAACACCCAGTGACCTAATTTCTCGAAGGAGAAACACGAACCCTCGCTTTATTCCTCCCTGATCCAGAGGCGATGTGATGGCAAAACACAGTATTCCCTCCCCAGGCTCTTCCTCTCAAAGGGTTTTGAACCAGGGAAATCATCTGAACAGCCTCTCAAGCTTCTGCGTGGACTTAACATTTCCCCCATCACCAGGCATGTGCTTATTTCATAATAATAACTGGTCGCAAGTGCTCCTTCTGGCCTGCACTTTCTCCCCGTTAAATGGCCAAATTCACCCAGCAGCCACTGCCTGAGGTGCAGTGCTACGTCCTGGACAGGACCCAGAGCTTAGAAACGAGGGCCAGGCCCTAACTGTCGAGTGAGGTCAAGGGCCACGGGAGCAGAACAATGAAATCAGTTCGAGGGACCAAACTCTACAGGGGGCTCAACAGAGGCACAAAAGAGGGAGTCGTGAGTTCCAGGGTGGACAAAGGGGTCCTAAGCAGAGGCCAGATCACCAAAAGCTTTGACTGCCAGGCTGGGAAGTGTGGCTTTCCCCTGAGGGCAACGAACGAACGTTTTAGAAAAGGGAGGGGTATATGCAGCTTTAAAATAATGAGAGCAGCTCTTGTTAATTCAGCATCTACTAGGTGCCAGGTGCCGCTCTAAGTGCTTCATGCACACGGGCTCATTCTAGCTTCATGACTTGTGGGTGAGGAAATGGATGTCCAGAATGGGCAAGCAATCTGCCTGGGGTCACACAGCGTGGGAAGGGGCACACCAGACTTCGAACGTAGGCAGCCCCAGGACCCACATGCTCATCACCAGGCTCTACTCTTACCAGAAAAATCACTCTGTCTGCATGTGACGGTGGGCGCTGGGAGGACAGGAGCGAGGAGGCGTTTGGAACAAACCCAGCAGGTCCCCAAGGCTTCTCTTGGCCAACACTTCTTCCCGATAAGGCGTCTCCTCCCACTGGCCCCTCTGCCCCGTCCCGGGGTCCTTCCGGTGGGACCTCCACCCCCAGCAGCCACCTGGGGGCATCCGCCAGGCCCTTCCCCAAGGAGCCAGCCGCCCAGTGTACCCCCTCATCCGAGCTGAGTTGTAAAATCAGGAATCGATTTCTTCCGGGTCTATTCCCTTTACGTTTCAGCCTAAAACACATGCTTTTCTCCCTGGAAATTCCTATCTTAATTCTGCTTTCTTGTTCTGTAAACATTAGGAGATGATGCTTATGAGGAACTCTGTTTTATTACACTGCAGTCTAGCAAACATAATCGAATTAGGTGATGCTTTATTTGAGCACTCTTCACCGGGTTCTTCCTCCCAGATAGCACCGGCCTCACAGCTCGGGCTTCCTCATGGCCTCTGAGCAGTGAGGAGAAAGAGAAAAGGCCCGGAAACCAAGCTCCCATCCTGGTCCCCCACCCTAGCGGGTGGCCTCAGACAGGCTGACCCCTGACCTGAGCTTAGATCCCGTGTCCGGAAAGTGAGGGTGCAAATGGTGCCCGCCCCCTCTGTCTTGTAACGTGGCTTTTGAGATTAACCTGCACCATCCTGGCCACTGGAGAAACTCGCCCAAGAGCACTGGGATGAACATAAGCTCTGGGGGAACAGGAACTTTGGCGGTCCTTCCCATCACTGGATCCCCAGTGCCCAGAACAGTGCTTAGCACCGAGTGGTTTTCGGAATTTTTGAATGAATGAATGTCAAAATAAGCCTCTCGGTTTCTCAGCATGCGCGCACGTGTGTGTGTGTGAGAGAGAGAGAAAGAGAGAGAGAGTGAGAGAGAAAGAGGAGAGAGAGAGAGACAGAGAGACCCTGCAACTTTCTTGGCTCTTCTATCCTTACTATAACACTTTTCAATTCTGTTGTGCGCTCCGAACCCGCCTTGCGATTCCTGACTCACTAGGTCTGTGGAATTAGGTCTGCACCGTGTCAAGTTACAGACCTTTTTGGCCCCCTGGTGCACAGCCCAGCCAGAGGGAAGGAGGGGCGGGAAAGAAGCGGTTGGCCAGGCAGTGCGGAGGAGAGCCCTTGGAGATGAGGGTGTTGGTTATTGGACGTGCTCCTTAATGGACTCAGGTGTGGCCCCTCCTAGGCATGATTTGTGCTCGTCCCTGCAACTGACAGCCTGGTTCCTTCTGAGCCTCTTCAGGGCATCGGTGCCCTTGGTGAGAAGCGGGCCCATGTGACTGAGGCCCGTGTCCTGAATTTCCCTTGTCATCCAGCCCCCCACAGATGGGGAGCTGGGTTAGGGCTGCCTTGTTCTTGCCTGGGACACAGCGGGTCCCCGTGACGTGGCTTTGCTGCACTCTGAACAGTATCAGGCAGTCATCTGAGGCGCCCAGGGATGCTGAGGACCGCGAGCAAGCAAACTCGTTGCATGTCTGCTTCCCACAGCTTGTGGGAGAGGCCCCCCTGAGACACATTAATAAAGATTAAAGGTCCTCCAGGCCCTGTGATCTTCGCCATGTCAAAAGGAAACAGTCACTTTTCCCTTCTCGCCGCCGTTTATTAATATTACAGGGCTTTGCTCTAAAAAGAAAAAAACGCAGGATGCTGGAGAAGATGGTATTCTGAAGGCTCTCACTCTTATATCGCTTTGTCATTTCTCTGTGTGCGTGAAGCACTCATCAAACCTCCAGTTTCTCTGATTTGGGGGCGTGCAGGGATCACTCTTTCCTCTACGTACCCCTTGGCCAAAACCAAAGACCTTCAGATTTAGGGGCCCCAAAGCAGACTGGGTCCACAGAGAGCAGGGCCGTCCAAGATGTCACCCGCGAGGGGGAAATACATCTCCCTGTCACTCCGGACGTTCTGAGCACTTCCTCCAGCCAGACCCTGGGAATAGGCACGTGTTGACAGATGCACCCAGGGGTCTGCTCTCGTGGGGCTTCTGTTCTGATCAGGACTTGCCTGAACCAGCCAGGGGATGGGAACCTGGGGTCCTTGATCAAGGTCTTTTTGGTTTTTAGCCATTGTTATTCTCGAGACACATCCTGAGGGCTCAGGATTCATTCGGCAGCTATTGTTTGAATCACCACGTGGTGTAGGGCCCTGGGGCCATAGACACACCTAGGCCAGGGTCGCAGAACAGAGCCGAGTTAAAAAGGATGCGACTTAAAAGGGATGCGTTCCCAGCTGCCTTCTGGAGAGCGAACCTGAGTTCAGCTCCCGTCTCCCCAGCCACGAGGTGGAGAAAAGACCAACCCCACTGCAGAGGGGGCACGAACGGCCTTGCACGTGCCCGGGAGAAAGAAAGTGCTCTGGAGATTGAATCCATTGTAACTGTGCAGGGGGTGTGAGCCTGCGTCGAGGGGATGCCAGGCTACAGGAGCACCTACCTCTAGTGCCCTGGCAGGAGGGCTTCCTGGAGGAGGAGACACTTGAGCTGGGCCTTGAAGGACACACCAGATTGAGTCAGGCAGAGGTGGGGAAACAGTCACTGCAGGCAGAAGGAACACAGAGGCCAAGAGGCGTGGGTTCACCCGGCGAGTTTGGGGAAATGTGAGGAGAGTAGAGGAAGGAGCAGGGACCGCGCCAGGAAATGGGATGAACGAGTGGCCCTGAGCAAGTTAGTGACCGCTCTGTGCCTCAGTTTCTCCAACTGTCAGGTGAGGCTATTTATAGATGTGATGACATCACAGGGTGGCTTAGAATAGTGCCTTAGAATATAATTAATAAGCTGCCATTAATTCTCTGGTCTCACAAAGAGGGATATCATCACACCCATTTTTCAGGTGAAGAAACCAAGGCTCAGAACAGTTAAGGAACTTGTCAAGGCCCCACTGGGAGTGAGCGTGGAAACACTGCTCAAATCCAGCCAGTCTGAGTCCCCGGCCCATTAGGCCACTTGGCCTCTCATCCCAGAGGTGCTCATCCTGTGACAAGGTCTGGGCCAGGTCTCCCCCCCACCTAGGGGGCCATCAGTTTTGACGCCCATTTCCCTCGGTGACATGCAGGGGGGCTAGTTCCCAAAACAGGTTTCCAGTGGGGATAACCCAGGCCTTCATAAGGGGGACCCTAGTTAAAATTGAGAGATTTGGGGACAGCAGCATCACTGGTGAAGGGGCAGCTGGTCTTAAGCACAGATCCCGGGCCAAGCCCCTGACACTCGAGTCGGTGCCGAGCCCCCCCACCCGACATCCTTCGTGGAGGGCAGTTATCAACCCCGTTCGTAGACGAGGGCATCATAGGCAAGGGAGAGTCCTCTGTCCCAAGTCACTCAGTTCAGAAGTGGCAGAAGTGAGATGCCACACCTCTTCTTCCCTGGAGATCACATAATCTCTGACAAAGGGGGCAATAGGTTTCAGCCTAAGGGGTGTTCTCAGGAGGTCAGCACCTGAATTTTGCTCAGCAGCCTGCAGGGAGGGGACTGGAGAGAGCCACACTCGAGCCAGGAATGGGCCTAATCGATGTGTCCACCCAGCTCCCTGTTCCATTTCTCGACACTGGATTTGGACGGGAGCCTCCACGCAATCCTGCTCTCACACGCAGCGCCTGGGAGCGCCGAGCACGAAAGCGATTGATTTCACGGTCACGGGGCTTATAGCCGAGGAACGCACGGCCCCGCGAAGGCCTGAGCTCCGAGAACATGTGCTAACACCGACACAGGGCATCAGCATCGTGGCCAGCAGCTATTGAGTGCCCACTGTCTACCGAGCGCTGCACGGCACTTTCACTGTATCTCCCTTAATCCTCTAATCATCTTGTGCTGTGACCATCTCCATTTTCCAGATGAGAACACTGAGGCACAGAAAGAGTAGGTAATTGACTCCAAGGCACACAGCTCAGTTAAACACTGGTAAGACATCTGATCCAGGAAACCCTGGGTGAGTGGGGAGTGGATAGGGCTCAGGATGCATTCCCTGGGCAGATGGCCTCTGTGTTTATTTCACCACCCACCGCCCAACTGTAGGTGCACCCACCATGGGGGGCCTTGTAGGTGAGAACCGGGCCGCATGCACTCTGCCTGGGCAAGATGGGGGGCCCGGGCCGGCAGAAGGAAGGAAGCCACCGCGCTGAAAGTGGCAACGTCTTTGTTTATGTGGGAATTTGGTGCCATGTGCTCCGTTCGGCTTGAATCACGCTGGCAAGAATTCCAGGAGCAAAACGTGGAGTTTCCTTGTGATTTTCCCAGACAGAGAGTGAGAATGGGCTGGAACGAAAGCACTAGGAGGAAACAATGCCGGAACGTGGCAGATGCCTTGTGCCCCTCGCATCCAAGGGCCGCGGCAGCGGGGTGAAGGTAGCAAACAGAAGCCGAGGCCACGGGACTCTGTCTCCCCCCACGGTGATCGTCCCCAGGCAAGGGCAGGGAAATTTCCTGTTCGATTAGGAAGGGAATTCGACAAATATTTGCTGAGCGGCCCGCATGTTATGCCAGATCCTGTCGTGGGCACCA
This sequence comes from Panthera pardus, assembly GCF_024362965.1. Lineage (NCBI taxonomy): Eukaryota > Metazoa > Chordata > Mammalia > Carnivora > Felidae > Panthera > Panthera pardus. The sequence goes on from NW_026526991.1 coordinate 11,409,333, forward strand.
GGGACGGGAGATGACTCAGGCTCATCCCTGCCCTGCAAGAGCTCACCGTCTGATGAGGAACAGTGACACATTAACACACAAGCACATACAATAAGGCAGCACAGCTGCGTGCTGGGTGATGAGAAGCAACTTGGGAGGCTGAGGCTTCCGCAGGTACCAGCCGCAGAGTCCCGAGGGGATTGTCCCCTTCTGGCTCCCAGAGGAGGCTGGGTAGTCAGACCACACTAGAAGGTACGGGGCCACTGGGCCACTGTCCTCCCTGGAGCTCTGGTGGAAGGGAGCCAAGGCGAATGAGTCAGGCTCTTCTGGAGGACTGCTTACTCAGGCGGCCGAGGCAAGAGGAGCCGTGGGGGCCTCCTCTTGGGGCGGCAGGCTGGGGGAGGGGCAGCACGGGGAATTGGGATAGTCAAGGTTTTCCCTCTACCTGCTAGGTATTAGCAAACCGGCACAGGGGGGATTTGAACCCAAGTCAGTCTGGCGCAGAAAGCAAAGCCCAGCCCAGTCCATCAGAGTTCCACCTGCGTCCCCTTGTCCCCTCCCCGTCTCTCTCCCCTGACCCTGCCATCGACCCCCTCCCTACAGTGGCCCCTGGGTCCTGCCTCTCTGGTCTCACTCCCTCCCTCGCCTGACTGGTCTGCTGCTCCACAGGAAAGAGTGTAGCTTTTTGAGTCAGGAAGGCACAGCACACCCTTACTAGCTGAGTGACCTTGGGCAAGTTACTTTAACCTTTCTGAGCCTCAGTTTCTCCCTTGTAAGATGAAGACCTGGGGGGCCTCTAGGAAGCGAGGCTTGTGGAACGTCAGCATACAGTTCTCCGCAGAGAGGCCATCTGACCAGCGTTAACTCCCTTCCTCCTCTCCTTTTCTCCTCCTCGAGAAATGCCAGCGGGATCTCCATGGTAGATGGGCTTCTGCCCACGCCCTCTCCCACACGGCCCCACCCCGGCCTCTTTTCCGAGAAAAGTCAGGTTGCTGTCTAGGACCTCCCCATCGAAAGGATGGAACCCTGCCTTCCCATTTGCCTTAACAATGCGTTAGGAGTCTCTCAGTGGGACTCTGTCTACACCTACTGGGAAGCTGTGGGTATTTTCCGTCCCCCATCATCTCTTTCACTCCCAAAGGCCCGAAGTTTCCTACCCACCGGGCAGGGTGGTATTTCCTCTTCCGACGGGAGCTCCTCTCTGGCAAAGCCACGCGCTAGGGCAGAAAGGGCGTGCATTTTGGAGAAACACCTTGCGACTCATTCTCCCCTCTGCTCACTCCTGTGACAGGCAGACCCCTTCCCTCCCTGGCAGTCACTGCTGCTCCCCCAGCCCAGATGCATCCCCCACTCGGCCCTTCCCACGCTGGGCTCTGTCTTATCTCTGTCCCTGACCGCCCCCCCTCCAGCCCAAGGAGAGCCCACCCCCAATTCTCTCCCCATCACTGCACCTTGACCGCTTCCTCTGTGGCACTATCCCAGCTGTGATTATCAGCTCTGCTTTGTTCACTGTCAACGTCCGCCGTGGATCGGGAAGCTCCATGAGGGCAGAACATTCCTGCTTTGGCCACTGGCCGGGTACCCAGTACCCGGGCAGGGTCTGGCACACGGTAGGCCCTGGGTATGAATGTGCTAGAAGAAGGAAGGGACCAGATGAGAGATGGTTGATGAGGACAGGCTTCAGTCTGAACTCCGTCCCGACACTCGGAAGCTGCAAGATAGTAAATTATCTAGCTTCTGCGCTTCATTGTCCTCATCTGTAAAATGGGAACAGTAATAACCATTCCAAGTATCTTTCTTGTGCTCTCAGACATGAAATGCTCGGTACGTGGTGAGTGTTTCTTTCTGCTTGGCTTACCTCCCCCCGCCTCATTAACAGTCTGCCCAGTGGTGCCCACCCCTCCCCCGCTTTTTTGGCAAGGACAGCAGGTCCCCTCATGTTACGGGAGGGATCTGCCCTGACCGTGGTTCTTGTCCTGGTTTGAAATCCACAGCCCGGGGCCCGTCTTCCTCCCAGTAAAGGTCAGAGTATTTTCCCTTTACACCTGCCCGCACTCAACTTCATGGGACATTTTTTTTGGTTCGCTCCTGTGGCTTTGTGAAGTCTTTGTTCTTATTTGCTGCGTTTGTCCTGTAAGGATTCCCAGGGACCGTGCTGGCACCCTACTGCAAACCAGGACATGCTGTAATACTCCATCATAATACACTTACATATGACAGCCCAAGCGGGACATCTGGACGGCCCCCTAGAAATGACAAGTCTATGGGCTCATTCCCCGCAGGCACAAAGTCCATGCCAGTCCCTGGTCTCACTGAATCTCTGTAGGGCCGTGGGCACTGAGAGCAGTTGGAAGAGGACAAGAATTTGAGAATTGCTTTGTGCCCCCGGGCACCAGAACCATACCAGGATTTCACCATCTGCCTGCTTCATTAGGGTCCCAGAGATCTCTGCGCCAGCTTGATATTCTGGAACCAGAAGCCTCGGCTCCCTGGGTCAGGGCAGAAGAAATACACAAACTTTAGGACATTCTTCCTTGTTACAGCACTGCCCATCCCCAGGCCAATCTTATCATCCAGTAAAAAAAAAAAAAAAAAGGTCTAAGATTATGAAAATGAAAAACACTGTACAAGTTGAAAAAACATTCTAGGCACAGACTATAAATCCAATGTCTAGTCCCATAAGCTCCTCAACCCAGGGACCATTCGTACAACTGCAGGCAATTCCAGCCCAGCGTCCCCCAGCCTGACTTCTGGAGCAGCCTCCACACCCCTCTCCCCACCCCCATCCCCCCCCCCCCCGCCCCCCAGCGGAGGCTTCCTGAACCCAGACTATGCTCCTCTGTCCTTGACACATGAGCCAAACGTGTTCTCCGGGACCAGAGTCTTTTGCTTTGAGGTTCTGTGTATCCCAAGGTCTAACCGCAAAGCATAACCTCCTTTCCGCATGCTGTTGGGACCCTAGACGTGGACGCCTGGGTTCTCTTTGCCCAAAGCTACTTGATCTCCCTTAAAGAAGGCACCAAGGCAAGAATTCAGCACTAATCCTCCACGACTAAGCCACAGACGTTCCACACACATACACATACACGGTCATCTCGCCACGAGGTTCGTGCCACACGGTGCGGCCCCCATTATCCACAGTCGCTGTCCGGCACTTCTCTGTGCCAGGCGCTGTGCCCCGCGCTGGGCTGCAATGGTGGGCAGAGCAAACGAACGTCCTCCCCCTCGTGACGCGCCCTCATGCTACAGGAGATAGACAAGAAACAAACAAAAAAGCAGAATATAGGTCAGATGGAGGTAAGTGCTCTGGAGAATTCAATAGGGAAGGAGGCCGGGGACGGGCAGCCAGGGGAGGAGCAATCTGAGTAGGGAAGGCCGGAGAAGGGAGGCCTCAGTGGGAAGAACATCAAGGAAGTGAGGAGAAGAGCCACATATCTGGGGCAGAGCCTCGTGTGGCAGGAGAAACAGGAATGTGCTCTGTGCATTTGAGGAAGTGCAAACAGGCCAGAGTTCCTGGAGTTAGGGGAGGCTAGGGAGGCAGCAGGGGCCGGACTGAAAGGACTTTCTTTGACTTTTGCCTTGAGCACAGTGGAAGCCTTTGGAGGGCTTTGAGTGGAGGAGGGTAGTGATCTGGTTGGTGGGTGGGGAAGAGACCACAGGGGCCAGAGTGGAAGTAGGAAGGCCAGTCAGGAGGCCATTATACCAGTCCCAATGAGCGAGGACGCGGCTTACACTGGGGGATGGGGAGGGTGATGAGAAGTGGTTGGATTTGGGCTGTGTGTTTAAGGTAAAACCAACAAGATTTGCTGTGGATTGAATGTGGGTTATGAGAATAACACGAGTCAAGGATGAGTCTAAATTTGGGGGCCAGCTTAGAATCATGAGCACACACACCAGTACGCAGCCTTTCCAGTCCCTGAATCATTTATAAGAAAGTCAATTGCAAGAGCCCAGCACCATTTCCTGGGTACGTTCAGCTCCTAAGTTAAATTAGTTCCCAGAGGTAACAAGTTAAGAGTCTATCTGTCAGACTGTTCCATCCTATGCTGCTTGAATGTTTCCGGTAGCCCTTGGTGTGGACCTAGCTAAAGAGAGATCTGGAAGTCTTAAGTAAATCACGGCCATTGGTAAGCCTCCTTCATTTGTTCAAAAAACATGTACTGATTATGTGCCAGCAGGTATGGTCTTAGCTCTGGGCTGAATCTATAAAGAACAATAAAACATAGCTGGTCCCTATCCTCCAGAGTCTTCTGGCCAAGGAAGGGAGACAAAATGTAAACTGTGAATTACCACGTCGAGGGGAGTGGGGTACCAAAATAGGACCTAACCAAATTGATGGCCAGGACGTCAAGAAGCTAGCAATTGCTGAAGGGGTGGAGGAAAGCTTCACTTGGTCCAGACTTGAATTACTTAACCAAGACCTCCGGTAGGAGCGCCAAAATTGTCCTTACAGGAACTATTCTGTCATAAACGCATGCACTTGAGGAGTCCTAAAACATCATAAAGCTCCAAGTGGCTCAACTCTGCAAAAAAAAAAAAAAAAAAAAAAAAGTCACATCTTAGTCAAGGAGTAATTAAAAGAATTCTAATCCAATGTCTACTCCTGATCCCTAAAGAACACGAATCCCTAGAGACGACCCAATTCCTAACCCACAGAAACAGCTCTCACTTCTTTTGCCTCCTACACCAGACCCCAGAAGTCTCTGGCCCAGGCCCCAGCATTCTGGCCTCTCCTCTCCCCAGCCACAGCTGCCTTAAGTCGTGATGCACTCAGGTTCCCTCGCTATTCCTCCCCCCACTTTCTGCCTGCCTCTCCGCTCCTCTCAACTGTTTCCTCGTCCTGCACAGTAAGGATCCACAGGCCAGTCTGGCAAAGGCTGGGTCTTTCAACTTTTCAAAAGAAGCCAAATATTCAGTTTTTCATGTGAAACCTCCCAATTTATCCATGTTAGCAACTCATCCACATTTTTAAAAGAAAAGAAAAAAAAAAAAGGAAAGAAATACCATGGGGACCAACTTTGTGTTTGCATAACAAAAGATTTCTGCAGACAGCCCAGCCCCCCTGCCCTGCAAGGGGGCAACTTTGCCTCCTGGCCCTACCGCTTGCTTAACTTAACGCCAGGAACATGGCCTGAGGCTTGTCTGCCTCCTCAGGACTCGAGTGAAAGTTAACTAGCCATTGAAGACCCGACCTAAATTAATTGCTCAGCAGGGCATCTTCCCCACATTCACTCACTTGAGCAGCATTACTGAGCACCTGTCGTGTGCTTGCTGACTACCCGCTGGGCAGAGACCTCAGAGGTGCAGTCCCTGCCCTTGTAACCCTACAATCCTGTGGTCGAAGGAGGGGAGAGGGGGAAATGGGTGATGGGCATTGAGGAAGGCACTTGCTGGGACGAGGACTGGGTGTTGTACGTAAGCAATGGATCATGGGAATCTACCCCCAAAACCAAGAGCACACTACACAGTATGTTAGCCAACTTGACAATAAATTTTAAAAAGAGAGAGAGAGAAAAAAAAAAAAACAATCAAGAAAACACATCCGGGCGCCTGGGTGGTTCAGTTGGTTGAGCTTCCAACTCTTGATATTGGCTCAGGTCAGGATCTCAGGGTCATGAATGGAGCCCCGAATTGGGCTCCACGCTGAGCACAGGGCTTGCTTGAGATTCTCTCTCCCTCCCTTTGCTCCTCTCCCATGCTCACGCTCTCTAGAAAAGAAAAGAAAAGAAAAGAAAAGAAAGCACACCAATCATTGTCCAGTTGCTGCTATCGTAAGACTTACAGAGAAGGGGTGTGTGGAGGGTGCCTCTGTGGTAGCGAATAATGGGGAGATTTAACTCAGGGGTTCAGGAAAGGGATGAGAGTGAGCAAGAGCTAGAGGGAGTGAAAGGTGTTCTGGAAACAGGGGACAGAAGGGTTTGCATGCAAACAACAGTGTATTTGCAGGGCCAAAAGGAGGCCCAAGAGGCTGCATTGCCAAGACGGAGGGCAGGATATGGCAGAAGAGGCAGACAGGGCGAGCTTGAGCAGGCCCTTGAGGTCATGCCAGGGACTTTGACCTTCATCCTGGGCTCTACGGGTAGAAGGTAGCAACTATGGGGAGTGGTTGGAGGGGACATATGGGGACGATGGAGACCAGTTAAGAAGCACATTACAAGGAAGCACCCAGGTAGTTTGGCTGAGGGTGGTACTGAGAAAATGGAGAGGAGTAGACAGATCTAAAATATATTTAAGGAACAAAACGGATGGAACTTGCACGTGGGAGTCCAAGGAAGTTGGTAAGTGTCAAGGGTGACTCCCTTGATTTCTGGCTGGTGTAACCAGGACTCATTTACTCACAAATATTTCTCTCTTTTTTTAATGTTCTTTTTATTTCTTTCTGAAGGAGAGAGAGACAAAGCACGAGCAGGGGAGGGGCAGAGAGAGAGGAAGACACAGAATCCGAAACAGGCTCCAGGCTCTGAGCTGTCAGCACAGAGCCCGACGGGGGGCTTGAACCCATGAACTGTGAGATCATGACCTGAGCCGAAGTCGGACGCTCAACCGACCGAGCCACCCAGGCGTCCCACAAATATTTCTTGAGCATCTGTCCTATACATAGCTCTGTTCTAGGTCTAAGGTTACAGTGATGGACAAAAGGGGTGAGGACCCCTGCCCTTGTGGCTCAGTCCCCAGTGGGGATTGATGCAACAAAAGAAGTCAAAGATATAGCATGTTGCTAAGACCAGCTACATAATTTGTGGGACCAAGGTCAGAATGAACTTGCAGGGTCCCTTGTTTAAAAATAGATATCTTGGGGTGCCTGGTGGCTCAGTTGGTTAAGCGTCCGACTCATCATCTCAGCTCAGGGCTGGATCTGAGGGTGGTGAGCTCAAGTCCCATGCTGGGGGTCCATGCAGGACATGAAGCCTACTTAATTTAAAAAATTAGAAAGATACTAATGGAATCAGAGTCGGCAACACGGAGCACTAAGCCAAGCACAGACTCCTTCTAAGCACAGGGTGGACACCCATGAAGCGAGCCCTACACATTGCAGAGACAAGTTCTAAGGAGAAAAGTACACTGGGGACATGGGCTAGAGTGTTTCTGGGGAAGGGAATTTGCAATATTTCATAGAATAGACAGGGAAGGTCTTAGTGGGAAGGAATGTTTGAAAAACTACCTGAAGGAGACGAGAGACCAAATAATATCTAGGAAATAATAAATACATAAATAATAACTATCTAGGGAAGGTGTTTTTGGTAGAGGAAACAGCTAGTGCAAAGGTCCTGAGGCAGGAGTGTGCCCGCTGTGTTGAGGAACAGCAGGAGGCCAGTGTGGCTGAAATGAAGCGAGCAAAGGAGAGAGGGCCCATTGGGAAATCTTTGCAGGGAAAATGGTGGTTAAGATCAGGAGGATGTGGTAGGAGGAAAGGACCAGACTTGCGTCAGGACTTGCTGATGGATGGGATGTGCCTGGGATTGAAGGGAGGAGAAAGGAGCAAGGACAATCCCCTGGATTCTGCCATGAGCTGATGGACGGTGTGGACGGGCCATTTACCCAGACAACGAAGGAAACATTAAAATTTCAACTGGATAAGGAAATGTTGTTGGATAAGGGGTTAGTGGGACAGGGAAGTGATGAATGGATGTTTGCCCTGGGGTCCCAGAAATGGAAACGCAAAGAAGGTGATGGGAAAGGGAGGCAGTTTGAGCAGAAGGAACCACGTTCCCGGCATGGACTTGCGGGGGGCGCTCTGAGCAAGGTTGTGCTGGACAGAAGGTGTGAGGGGTGGACGGCAAGACAAACCAGAGACGCCAGCGGGAACCTAGTGAGGGAGGATGCTTGTTTCACATTCCCAAGAGCGCTGGGCCCTAGGACATTTCCACATTGATGGTTTCTGGGCTATTTATTTCACCGATACAGAATCATCACTGTACAATTGTACGGTACTGTTTTTTCTGTTGCTTAATTTGGAAATCATGTGCTCTTTTTAAATTATTTGCATTCAATTATGGACCTCTTGGACACCTGCCACGGTGTGCTGGAATTATTTTATAAAGGGCTGAACTTATACTGGGAAAAATATCGCATCATTTCTGAGGTTGATACCAAGGATTCGCCGAGAGTAGAGCTGGGTGATGCACACCTTCCCAGCAGCTGGGAAGCAGACATTTGAGCGTATAAATTTCTTCCTTGACTCCTACTTTATTAGACAAAGATCTTAAATTTATTCTAGAGTTACTCATTCATTCAACATTTTTTTTTCTAAATCCTTATGTTGTCCCAGGGGATTCTAAGCTCTGGGAATAGAGTGGGGAGCAAACAGCAGACCCAGCTCTTGCTCCCATGGAGCTTAGACATACACCTATGTCTAACTATGTTGGGAGGAAGGTAAAAGGCCTGGGAGTTAGAAAGAGTGTGTAAGCAAAACTTTAGCTAGCCTGGGGAAGCTGGGCTTTAAGGGATGACATGGTAATCAGGTGAAAAGTGAGGAAGAAAAGAGTATTCCAGGCAATGGCAACTGCATGTGCAAGGGTCCTGAGGCAGGGTGGGGGTGGGGGGACAAATTGAGATAATTAAGAACCAGGAAGGCTAAAGACAGTGAAGCAAGACTTGTGGAGGGAGAGACAAAGGCAGATGGTTATTTCATTCCTTAAAGCAATGAGAGCCACTGAAGGGTCTTAAGGATCCCATAATCAAGATGATAAGACTTGCATTTTAAATGACCCCTCTGCTACAATGAAGATGAAGAGGTAAGAAGGAGCAAGAATGACTGCGGGCAGACCTGAGGGGGCCACCGCAGCTGTGCAGGTGAGAGACGGTGGTGGCCCAGGCTAGGATGGTCAGTAGGGAGGGAGAAAAGTAGAAGGATGTGAGAGGTAAATCAATAGGACTGAATGCAGTTAAGTAAGTGATGGCATCTCTAAGAATTTTAAATGAAGATCTGCCAGGATTATTTGACTTATTGATCATTTGCAACATGGCTAATCCTCTAGGAACAAAAGCCATCGTGAGCGGACGTGCACGGGACGGTTTGGATAAGTAGTGTCATTATCTGCCCCCTGCCATCAGCCCACCATACCAAGGGCTACGAGCAAATATAAAATTAGAGTCCCTGCCCTCAAGAAGTAAGCCCCAGGTCATTCATTCATTCTTTTCTTTATGGATTAGTGTGTGAGAAATCTCATCACCTACAAGATACTAGGGGACCCTGGAGCAGAGAAAGTCAGTGTCTGCAGCTGGCAAGGTAGCAGAACATGGCAGGGATTGTCGATGAGAATTCCAAACTCAGTTTAGAAATTCGCAAACGAGCAGAAAAGTAGAACATCCACAGGGTGTATGGTGTGGCTGGAGATCAAAGGGCCTTCTGAGGAATAAGAAAATGGCCATTAGTCCAGGTATGGATTTTACACTTTATTCATGTAAAAGAGGCAATTATTTGCTCCATTTTACAGACTAAAATAGGCTTCTTAGATTTTATGGGATTTTAAAAAACAAATATAACTGATTGCAAATCAATTTTTGTGAGGCTATAGATAAAACTTGGCTGAGGAGTCGCTAATGGCAGCATTGATAGCATTCTTATCTGATGCAGATTTCATCACCATGTAAACAGCTCGCAAACAAGGTCTTGGGCGCTGCCTCTATATAATGCTAACTTTTAATTCCAGTCAGCTTTTTCTTTTTAGTACGTCAAGATTGGTGCTGACTCTATATAATGCTGACTTTTAATTCCAGTCAGCTTTTTCTTTTTAGTACGTCAAGATTGGTATCACTAATCTCACACCTGAGTTAGGAAACAGATACATTAGAGGAAGGTGGGTAGGTTTCATATAGTGGTCAATCATACCCATAAAATAGGTATTTCCCTATAAACTCGGGGAAAGTAGATAATAAAGAAAAAACAAGTGCATGTATAACCATGGAAAGACATTTCTCAGATGTGAGCTTGCTATTAGTCATTTCACACAATGTAACAAAATAAAGCCAAGCCAAGACTTAGAGGCGCCCAACACAAAATTTTAATTGTTGGAGTTTACATGTATCCCTAACTTTCTTCGTTTCTCCTTCAAAATTTTATTTCAACCTAATGTTGCTCAACCTTTAGCATAAATTAACGGGAGGAGTGTTCTAGGCAAAAAAAAAAAAAAAAAAAAAAAAAAAACCCACCTGGCTCTATGTAGGAAATTTTGTATAGAAATATGTACTGGGGTTTTTTAAGTTTGGATACACATGATTGCTTCTTACAATGTTTCTTTCTTTTCACATTAGTTTCACTGTGGAAATAAGGAGTTACAAGAGAGAGAGGCACAAAAGCAAAAGAAGAAATCCTCAATGTACATTTCCCATTATGAGATTCCTGTAGCTCTGAAGATACATCTCCATAAAGTGATTTGACATCCATAAATGCCAATTTACAAAGCATTATCCACTATCATCAAGGAAAAAAAACGCTATATTCTCCCTCTCTCCCTGCCCAATAAGTAAACTTTGCAAACAATTACAAGTACATGTAATCATAATACAGCAACTTGCATTTCTATAGCAACTTTCACTAGAGAATTTCTCAATGTTCTACAAACAGTAATTAATTAGACCCCCTAACAACCCCGTGAGGAGCCGAGGGAGGTGGGTACGCGCTGAACATCCCCCAACACAGACTCACTGCCACCTCTGGGGTGGATGAACAGCTGTTGTTTAAAAACTGTAGAGCAAACAGAATTCAACATTTTAGAAAATCATTGGACTCAGAAGTCCAAGATGCAAGAGGCAGTTGCATCTGGTGCACAGGCCTTTCGTGTTTCATGTAAATGTGATAGAGAGGGATGAGAGCAAGATACCATTTTCTATGTCATCTGCCATCACCGCATCCCCTAAGGCTGGATTCACCCAACGACATGAAGTGACTCTGCTGGGTTCATCATCCCAGAAATGACCCCATTACCAAGCAATTTTGCTGTAAGAGATGTTTCTTAACAAACACACATATCGATCTTATTATTTTCCAGGCACTTTTTACAATGCTTAGTGACTTATAACTTATTTGGTCCTCACAGCAAATCTTCCTGGGGTATTATTATTATTATTATTATTATTACTACTACCACCATTTTACAGGTGAGGAAGTGAGGCATAGAAGGTTTAACAAATTGGCCCCACGTCCCTCAGCTAGTGAGTTGCTGAGCCAATGCAGTCTGGTTCCAGAACGCATGCTGTACCTTTACCCTATGCTACCTCTACATAGGCATCGCCTGTAAATAAACTTGAACGTTTACAAATTGGCACATTTCCTCAACTTGGTCATGTAGTTTGTCTCCTATTTTGAGGAAAGGTTGATTTTTGTTTGTTTGTTTGTTTGTTTGTTTGTTTGTTTTTTCCACTCATGTGGTTACCAGGAGTAGTGACTCAGAAGGCAAGCAGCCAATCTGGAAAGAAAAGGAAGAGCCTCTTGCTTCAGCACCTTGGAGAGCGCCCCCAACTGCTTACCCCAGCACTACAGCCCCTCTTTCAGACCTACTGAGGCTCTCTCGCAAGGCTGGAGCCTGAGAACAGGCAGAGCCAACCTAGCGGGGATTGCTTTTCACTTATTTCTGCCTTTATGACAACAGGAAATGGGTACAAGATTATCAGGTTAGTTTAGCCCGGGCCGTCCCGAACCTGGGACCTAACAGCTCTGGTTTTCCCATTCTTGGGATGTCTTGGGCCTAGAAGCTGATGAATTTCATACCCACTGTTATTTTCCCACTTCACACGGATGTGCCTCTCTCCTTTTTTCCTCCCAGATCTCTGGCAGGAGACCATCTCCCAGGGCAATTAGGCTTTTGCTCAAGGGCCATTCATGTACTTTTTCAGTTTGCCCTGAGGGAGAGACAGTGAAGTGGTCGACCCTGAATAACACAGGTTTGAACTGTGTGGGTCCACTTACGTACACACACACACACACACACACACACACACACAGTACATGTATGTATACACACATACACAGTACAGCATTGTAAGTGTATTTTCTCTTCCTTAGGATTTTCCTAACATTTTCTTTTCTTTAACATTTTCATTTCTCTAACATATTCCTCTTCTAGGAATACAGTATATAATACATATGACATACAAACTGTGTTAATCAACTGTTTATGTTATCAGTGAGGCTTCCACTCAACAGACTATTAGTCGTTAAGTTTCGGGGGAGTCAAAAGGTATACTCAGATTTTTGACTGCGTGGTTCAAGGGCCAACCGTACGTGGTTAAGGGCACTGGTTCTGAAGTTAGACTGCCTGAAAATTCACCTCACCTCTGCCACTTCCCAGATAAGACCTTGGGAAAGGTACACAGCTTTTTAAGTCCCAGTTTTTTCCATCTGTACAATGGGGTTAAGATGAATGATAGTTGAGTCAAAGGATCGTTCTAAGGCTTAAATAAGGTCATATGATTAGATAATGGATTTTATTATAAGAAGAAATAGGGAAAGTACCGATATCCCTTTCTGAACAAATGAGACTCGTGTGACGCATATACTTTCCCTCTCTACCTTGGTCGTCAGGGAGCTTCAGACCAAAGCTCCCACTTGGCATTGGCAGCTCGATAGGACCCTATGAATTGCCTAGTGGTATTTCTTCTCCTCTGATGCTGACCTTCCCTTCTCACTGACATATTATTTGATCCTGATATTTTTTTCTTTTTGTAATTTTATTGTCTGTGTCATTTTAGGTCACTGCATAAGATAGATAGACAAATGTGGATCGTTAGAATATAAGTCACAAGTGAGCAAAGAGTTTGGTCTGGTTTGTTTGTTGCTATACCCACAAAAGACTGGGACAGTACAAGTCAGTCGCATCTGTCCATAACTGATGCTTGGAGTAATCCCTTTACTTGGAGATACTACGGTGACTAACCGAGTAGCTTTGCATCGGCGCTGAGTTAGCTGGCTGCTACAAGTTCACTAATTATCTATGATTCCAAGAGCTCTTGCCAGGAAATGTTTCAGTGATGATGCTGTTTACAGTGCAGTCTATCTTTCTCGAGTTGTCTAAGGGCAGAAAATGAGGAAGCGATGGCTCAGAGCCTGGAGCCTGTTTCCGATTCTGTGTCTCCCTCTCTCTCTGCCCCTCCCCAGTTCATACTCTGTCTCTCTCTGTCCCAAAAATAAAATAAAAAAAAAAAAAAACGTTGAAAAAAAAAATTTAAAAAAATAAATAAATAAAATAAAAAAAGGGGCGCCTGGGTGGCGCAGTCGGTTAAGCGTCCAACTTCAGCCAGGTCACGATCTCGCGGTCCGTGAGTTCGAGCCCCGCGTCAGGCTCTGGGCTGATGGCTCGGAGCCTGGAGCCTGTTTCCGATTCTGTGTCTCCCTCTCTCTCTGCCCCTCCCCCGTTCATGCTCTGTCTCTCTCTGTCCCAAAAATAAAATAAAAAAAAAAAAACGTTGAAAAAAAAAATTTAAAAAAAAAAATAAATAAAATAAAAAAAGGGGCGCCTGGGTGGCGCAGTCGGTTAAGCGTCCAACTTCAGCCAGGTCACGATCTCGCGGTCCGTGAGTTCGAGCCCCGCGTCAGGCTCTGGGCTGATGGCTCAGAGCCTGGAGCCTGTTTCCGATTCTGTGTCTCCCTCTCTCTCTGCCCCTCCCCAGTTCATGCTCTGTCTCTCTCTGTCCCAAAAATAAAATTAAAAAAAAAAAAGTTGAAAAAAAAAAATTAAAAAAACAAAAAAAAAAAGAAAATGAGGAAGCGGGATGGGAGGCTGGTCAGAGAAATTTCTCCTTATCAATATAACTAATCTTGGGATCTCAGCTGGTGCAGACCCCTTCCCAAAAAAAGCTAGCAGGGTTTGACCAATGGGACAGAAACAAGAGTAGTAAAATTAGTTGCAAAAACATGCCCTTCTGACTCAGAGACCCAGTGTGTGGGCAGAGCTGGGCCGGCTCCTGTGCCGGGGGAGATCCCCTGGGAAGGGCTGGATCCTTCCCTGTGACACAGTGAAAGGCTTCAGTGCTGTTGCTATTTGTGACAGATTATTAGACAATATGAATGCACCAGGGGGATGGGAGTGCGGGGAGAGACTTGGTCGAGTCAGATCACAGCAGCTCACACTGCCTCCAAACCCTCATCAGCCAAATTCAACTCCAATTTAACTTACATTTCCTGAGTGCTTACTATACGCTGCGGCCAGGAAATTGCCGGATGCCGCAGGTTTCCAGGCATTTGGCTGTAAGAAAACAGAAAAAAAAAAAATGGAAAAGATGCTCACACATTTCTCTCTCTCCTTCACTTTCTCCCCTCGGTCTGTTGGCCTTGCTCTTAAGATTTTAACACCCTCCCAAGTAGGAATCAGCTTCCCTTCTGATTTTTGGACGGCATCCAGCCTGCTCTCTTCTCTCTCTCTGCAGGGCATCATACACACAGCAATTCTAGCCAGGCAGGGAGCGCTTTTCTTTCCCCCACTTCAGGAAATCTTCCAGCTCTGGTCTTGTTACAAGAATCCTGCATTTGAAGTCTCCCTGGGAATAAACACACGTTTCTGATAACTCTAAAGATTAAGCCAATGAAATAAAAATTCATTTTTGAGACATAAACTGTAAATGACCGGGATTTTCCACGGAAATATTGGCACTTTGGTGGAGGCACGGCGGCCCTCAAGTTGATGGTCGTTTGCTGCAACGTGCCAGGCAGTCCTGCGGTCGTTCAATAGACAAGACATCATCAAATACCACATCTGAATTCTGTTCAGATTATTAGAATGAAAAGGGTAATTCAATTCAATTGCCTGGAGAATCATCCTACACAGGCATAAACAAAGCTGGCCAGAGGCAAAACTGCTTAGCAAGGGAAGAGTGGCTGGGGCCCTCGGCCTGCCTTCCTCCCCACCCCCCAGCTTAGTCCTCCCCTCTGCAGGAATCCCGGGTGAATTGAAATCAACGTGTTGCCCCTCCCAAGGGTATTTGCTTTTTCAGTGTTCTTTCTAGCTTGATAATGAAGGGATTAAAAACTCACCTTTATCAAACACCTACAATGGACCAGGCCCATTTTCACAACGTTAATCCCTGGACACACTCTGCACTTGTTCATTCAAAAACTACTATCTACACCCAGCCAGGCACTGTGCCGGGTGCCGGAGATCCAGCAGAGATCAAAGAGTCGGATCCTCCCCTCTCTGGGCTCTGCAGCCTGATGAGAAGAAAAAAAAGCAATAGACTAACAAATACATAAACGTTTGTCAAGCCCTGATAAGTGCTGTGCAGAAATATCCAGCAGGGGAAGGGGACAGGGAGCGCCCAAAAGGAAATGCCGTGAGAGATAGGGTGGCCGCGCGGGGACTCTCAGAGGAGGGGACAGTTGGGCAGAATGAATGAGCTATGCTGCTATCTGGGGGAAACACATTCCAGGCTGAGGGCCCGGGAACAGCATGAGCAAAGGCCCTGGGGTGTTCCCAGCAGGAGGCACATGGGAGGGAGCCGAGTGAATGGGAGAGACATGCTTTGTAGGCCAGGATGAGAGTTACCCACTCGGGGATATTGGAAGCCACTGGAGGGTCTAAGGAAAGCAGCGACATTGGAAGTTCGTTGACCTAGGTTTTCAGAGCAAGCTTCTGAAAGCTATATGGGGACAAACTATATGGGGAAAGCTATATGGTGCCTATATGGGGACAAACAGGGAGACAGAGGCTCGTCAGGAGACAGCAGCAGTAACCAGTCACTGAGGTGGCCTGGACAAGAGCGAACCAGGGGGCGTGATGCTGAGATGTCAGGTCCTACCCTCTCTTGTGGAGATGGGGGTCCCGGTCCGGCAAGTGAGGAAACAGAAGTACAGCGAGGGTAGGTAATTACCCATGGCCGGGTGATTGCTGAGAGTCCCACAGTCTGCCCATTGCAGAGGCCTGGCTCTCTTTACTCTGCCACAAGCTTCTCTGTTGCCACGCAGTGAAAGGTACTGCTCCCTGGCGAAGGCATTTGAGTCCTCAGAGAGCAGAAAGAGGGATTTAGGGAGGTTGGCGATTTTTCTGGGCCCTTGTCATCTCACTCCAGCCCTTGCTTCGGCGGGGTTCCACCAAGTCTTAATCATAACGGTCAACACGTATCATGTTAGCACTCTGGACGTGGCAGTGTTCTAAGGGCTCCCCCCTTGTTATTGCAGCGATCCCCATAATAGCTCCCAGGAAGGAAGGAAGTACCATTATCATTCCCATTTTACAGATCGGGAAACTGAGGCTGAGCTGTATTCATCAGTCCAAGATGACAGAGCTGGAATGTAGATCCCGGCGGTGAGGTTCCCAGAGCCCCAACCCTTCAATATCCTGCCACTTCTTCCTTGAAGAGATGTTTACTTTGCAGTGTTTTTCTACTGAATTGTGGACTTAGAGACTGAAGTTCACACCACTGATACACGTTGAAACTGGCCCCCACTGACATGACCTTGGGGCACATTGGAGAGAGTGTCCACCAAGGCCCCTCCTCAAGGGCACTGCCAGGATGGAGGCCACATGAGGTGGCCTCCGGGTCCCCATCCATCTCCAAGTCGTTGCTAAGTCTCGTATCTCTGCCTTGTCCATCCTGGGTACAAGTCTCCAGGAGGTTGGGAGGGGAGAGTAGTGATCAATAGAACCACAGCTGCCAACTCCTAATTTCATTGGATGGAAGACAGAGACGCTTCCAATCCTCCTTTCTTCCGAGTTTTGAGAGGAAAGGGGAAACAGAGGTATAGGCTTGGCAGCTGGGTTGGGGTGGGGGGGAAAAGGGGACAGCATGGGAACAGGGACGAGAGTGGGGGAGGCATGGTGCATTCGGGCTTTCCAAAGACAAACTGAACTATTCTCAGAAGAAGGGAAGGTGGTGTGCGCCCCACCCCCCCACCCCCGGGAGAGAGACATGAGGAGATGCTCATTTTCAAAACACCGCAATCCAGATCCCCCCCAAAAGTCCCTCTGTTGTCACACAACAAGCCCCCACCTCTACCCACCCTGCCTCAAAGGCACTTCATCATGTATTAGAGCCTCTCTAATTCCCCTCCCCCCCCCACCAGGTAGATAACCTGGCTCCCCCTTTATGCCCCACCCAGCTAATAAAAATAAAAATAACATCTTCTCTTTATTGAGCTCTGCTTTTACGCACTTTAGCTCATTCGTGTTCGCAAGAGAATAGCCCTGCGAGATGTGTCTGCTTATCTCCATTTTACAGAGGAGCCGCCCGCACAGAGCTCAGAGAAGTGAAGTGACAAGTGACTTGCCCAAGGTCACACACTGAGTAACTGGAGGACCAGTCACCCACACCTGACTCAGCTCAGGCTCTGTCTCCACCGCCCCGCCCCACCCCCAAGTTACTAAGTTACTAGAGGGCTGGCAACTTTTCTTGTTCAGTTTTGCATCCCCAGCATCCAGTTGGTACTAAGTAAATATTGATGGAAATGACACATGGATGAATAAATGGATGAAAACTGCCTTAGAATGAACTGGCTGATATAAATATGCCACATGCACTTACATTGTCAGAGACAATGCCAACAGTTTTTGAGAACCATTTATTCATTCAACAAATACAAAATGTGCTTATTGGAAATGCACTGAGTGCTGGGCAATGTGCTTGATGCAGGGAGATTGTCGGAACAGAGCCATCCTGGTCCCTAACCTCCAGGAGCTCATAAAACAGAGGGAGAGAAAAGACCAAGACCAAAGCAAGCAGCCAGCAAAGTCACAGAAGAAAAAAATATTTGCAAATAATTAACAAGTGAAGAAGGGAGAGTGGGGACACTAAGGAGAGGGCTTTGGGAGACAGGAACGTCCTCTGAGGAAGAAACGTTCAAGGGTGACTAGAAGTCACCCAGGAAAAAGTCGGGGAAGAGTTTCGGGCAGAATGAGTGGCATATGTGAGGGCTCAAAGGCAGGATTAAGTGCCTAGAGCCTTCCAGAAAGTACAGGAAGACTATGTGGGTAGAGCCAAGGGTCCAGAGATGGAAGGAGACATGGGGCGGGGTGGGGGTGGGGAGGCCTTTCAGGCCTTGTTAAGTATTTTGGAATCCAGCCTCATGGCAATGGCAACCCTTCGAGGGATGGGAAGCATGCAAGTGACATCCTGAGATCTGTTCCCGCTCGGTAGGCAAAGGGGAGCAGAGGAGGAGCAGAGAAGCTGGTTAGGAGGCTGCAGTCATGCAGATAAGAGCCGCTTGGGCCAGAAGTGTTAGGAAGTGGATGCATTTGAGAGCTCTTTTGGAAGCAGGAAACTGAGCAAAGGAAACTATATGGACCTAATTGGGCCGTGTCCATAAATGCACCCATGATGTAGTCAGGGCAGTGGGGGCCTGAAAACAGATAAGATTCTAATCCATAATGTATCTTTTATGACTGTGTCTTCAGGCCATCCAATCTGCTGGAGCCTCAGTTTCCTCATCCGGAAAACGAGGCGTCCCAGGAATGTTGTTGCTGAGACAATGCATGCCACGGTGTGGGGCATGGTGATCTTCTCCCTTTGCCACCTCCAGATACTGGTGATCCGACTTCCCCACTGCCCTCCTGAATACCGGGCTCTACTGCCCCAGTAAACATTTTTCAAGAAAGAATTAATCTCCAAGTATTCCATGCCAAAGGAAAAGTGCAGAATAGCCTTGCAACAGTCTGCCAGCCTCACGCCACTAATACTTATCATGGCCACGGTGCCTCAGTACTTTACCAGTAACTCAATTACCAGTCCCTGGGCGCCTCCCAGCACAAAGCCTTTCCCGTGGGTCCCCATTGCCTTCCTGAGAAGCCCTGGACACAAGTCAATTCCTTGGCCCTAATGAGAGCTTTTCAACACCTGACAGTAACCATGGAGCGTGTGCTAAGTACAGCCGTCAGGCCACCCCGGCTGCCTCCCAACCTCCCAAGACAGGGGGTCCTGGCCAGCCGGGAGGTGCCACGTGGGCTCTGGCATCAGGGCCTCACACAGCAGATGTTGCTGCCTTCAAAGCCGGGCCAATTATGATGTTAACGCCCTGGACATTAATCCCTGGGTCCTTGCCAGCCAGGACCTGCTCTGCTCTCTGGTTGAATAGCACAGGTCCTCTGGGGTGGGGGGGGGGGGGGTGGGCGGCAGGGATGAAGGAAGGGTCTTGGGAAAGTCACACTTTCAACTGCTCAGATTCAAAGCCCGACTTCTCCTCTGCATCACACCCAAGGCCTGAAGGTGTCCAAGTATGTTAGCAGCATGAACGCCAGCCCCCGTCACCACGGGGCAGTCAGCAAGGACTGTTATTAAAAGTGAGACCCAGAAAATGAAATGTCTTACTCAAGGAAATAAAACACGTTTGCGGGAGTTCCCTGAAGACAGATTTGCTCTCCTGATACCCAGATTTCTGAAATGTGTTCAACAAATGGCAAGCTCCCGGGGAGCAGAGGAAACAGCACAGTGTCCAGCACGTGGTAAATATTTTTGGCACGAAATGACTAGCCCTGGTTCAAACTCGGTATCAGAACTACGTTCCATGGTCTCACACTCAGTTGTAGAAAGGGAGATACCCACGCTGCATCATCAGTGACAAATGTTTTTTAACACCTGGCTTCTCACCATCCAGAAGGCCCCTGAGCCATCTTTTCCTTGGCCCGGGCTGTGTGTAAGCTACAAAGCAGGTCCGAGAGGAACCTGACCTAGATGCAGAACCATGGACAGCTACCTTGAGGTGATGGGTCCAGGGCATCTGGAGGATATGCCAAAGGCGAGCCTGGCAATTGTGTGTTCGGAGGCGGGGGAGTGGGTTTGGACAGTGCATTCGGAGCAGAGAGAAGAGCTGAGCAATGGCCCATGGCTGGATTGTGGGGAAGGAATTGAGAGGAACAGCAGGACAAGAAGGCAGAGAGACAGGCAAGGCTCAGACAAGGAGGTACGGGCGGCCCAAGTGAGGGATTTGGGTCTTTGTTCTAAAAGCAGTGGTGAGGGTGGGGGGCCACCTGGGTGGCTCAGTCAGTTAAGCAACTGACTCTTGATTTTTTCAGCTCAGGTCATGATCTCCCAGTTCTTGAGTTTGAGCCCTGCATCAGGCTCTGCACTGACAGTGCGGAGCCTGCTTGGGATTCTCTGTCTCTCTGCCCCACCTCCTTCCCTCTCTCTCAAAATAAATAAATAAACTTCAAAAAATAAAAGCAGTGGGAAGCCACTGAGGAGTTTCAGGGTGAGGAAATAGCTGGGGCGAATGCTCAGAGATGAGGTGGAAAAGACTGGAGAAGAGCTGAGGCTGCCTGCAGGAGGACAGGTGAGCCACAGTCCAGGCACATAGAAATGACAGCTCAGTCCGGGCGGAGGCGGGGGGGGGGGCAGTGGCAGAGATAAAGAGAAGAGGATGGCTTTAAAAGAGATGTCTAGAATCCTGATTCTCACAACTTCTTCATCACAAAGATGACAAGGCAGGAGATGCCGGACGGCGGAGGGGCCTGGCAGAGGGGTGGGGACAGTGTGTGACTCCTAAGCTTTGGCTGGAGACACTGAATCTGAGATGTCTTGGAGACACCCAAACGGAGACACCCTGTGGGCAGCTAGAGATATGGGAGTGGAGTTGGGAGCAGTCAGGTCCAAAGTCATAGATGGAGTAGCCACCTATGCAGGCAGAAACGATGAAGTTTCACAGGGACAGAGTACATCAAAAGGAGGAGCCCTGATCTGCCTCAGCCGTTTCCCACTACTTCACATCTGGGTCACTTCTGATCATTTGACATTTTAAGTGTCCCAGTAATGAACACCCTTGTCCTAATTTACAGCTTTTCCATATTCTAGGTTACTTTTCTAATAGCCTGCCTTGCTAACATGGCTAGCAACGGATAAGTGTTAAAAGACTGAATATCTCATGTGTCTGAAATGAAACAGAAATTTTTTAGTCGACCACAATTTGTGGTGGCCCATGTAACCAATCTCTCCTGATACGTGCTGATTTGTTAAGTCTTCCCTAACGAGCCCAACCAAAGGGAACTTCTTCCTCTGAATTCTAATGGCTGATCCTAGAGACGCTCCATTCTTGTCCTTCAGAGGTCTGATATTTTAGGATCTATGTAGTCCCCCTTCCCTGTGGGGACACGTTCCGAGACACCCAGTAGATGCCTGAAACTGCAGACAGTACCGAACCCTCTATATACTATGTTTTTTCCTGTCCCTACATACCTATGATAAAGTTCAACTTATAAATTAGGCACCTAAGGGACACCCGGCTGGCTCAGTCGGTGGAGCGTGAGACTCTTGATCTTGGGGTGGTGAGCTCGAGCCCCACGCTGGGCACAGAGGTTGCTCACAATAAATAAATATATATATTAAAAACTTTTTTAAATGCAAATAAATAAATTAGGCACCATAAGAGATTAACAGCAATGACTAATAATATAGAACAGTCATAGCAATCTACAATATATAGGACAGTAAGTTACACGAATGTGGTCTCTCTCTCTCTCAAAACATCTTATTGTCCTGTAGTCGCCCTTCTTTTTGTGATGATATGAGATGATAAATTGCCTACTTGATGAGGTGAAGTGCGGTGAAGGACGCAGGCATGTGACACAGCGTTAGGCTATCACTGACCTGACATGCCGTCCGTGTGCATCCAGACCGAGGTCGACAGCGGGTCACAGAAACCGCAGAGAGCAAAACCGCGCATAAGGGCCAACAAAACCCTCTGAGGGCCAACGTGGGATGGCCACGATAGATTAACTAGGCAAGAGGATCGTAAGAACCAGTATCGATCCCTTGCTGCACATCAAGACGTGTTCTGGGAGCTTCAAACACAAGACGTATTTCAAGTCTCCAAAAACAAAAATGTTTCTTCTCATTTATTAGGGAAGTAGTATCTGAGAGGACAACTGAACCCCCAAATCCCAGGGGCAGGAAACACAGAACTGTCTTTCTCGTTGACACCTGGTTTCTCGGTCACTCAAAGTCCCAAACAGGCGGCTCTCCTAGAGGCACTGATGCAGGGACCTATGCCTCCTGGTCTTGTGGCTCCACCGTCCCTGGCACATGGCTTCTGGAGTTCCCAGGCTCCTCTGCCTCAGGCCAGAAGGGCAAAGAGCATGACAGAGAGCCCTTGAGAGGTTCTTACGGGCTACGCTCAGAAGCAACACAAATGGCATTCATCACGTTCCTCGGCCCAGAGCTCAGGCACGCGATCATACCCAGCTGCGAGGAAGGCTCAGAAATGCAGTCGGGCTGAGTGCTGGGCTCCCAGGAAAACAGATGGGGTGGTTCATAGCAGTCTTTGCCACGTGACAGGAGAAACCAGAGCCCAGAGATGTTAAGTAACTTACCTGATGTCACACAGCAGAGCTAGGATACATACTCTGGTCTGTGTCACTCCAAAGTCCATGCTTTCTCCACTACACCCCACTGATCGGCAACGGTCATGGGGGTGCTGTCCTTCGGGGTCTCTGAGATGCATCTGCCTGAATCACCTTGGCAATTGTTCGATTCCACTTATAACCTAACTTCATACTGCTAGCGAGCATGACAGGTTCACCCTAAAACCGACTTTCAGATATATTTTCCAGATACATCTTCTGTGTCTTCCAAAGATGCTCCCAGTGTCCTCCTTCAACAAGTCAATCAATTCGCTGACATGCCCTCACATTAGGTAGGCACATTCCTGTTCTGAAGTCTATGCCTTATAAACTTGACATATTCGGATGCCATGGCTTTTATCGTGAGTAAATTAAAGCTCTTAAAACGTCAGAATGTTTCTGTTTCATTTGACGTTCCCACCATAGGTCAGACGACTGCTTCCAAAACAGACATGTCTAAGTGGCTTTCTAACCATATCACTCAGGATGGCTTTTTAGGAAGTACAGGATGCCCAGCAGTGCAGTGATCTGAGGCCCCTGAGCGTCAGTAATTCTGTTTGGAACTGTTCCCATGTAAGCCATTTACAGAGCATCCACTGGACTTGGAAAACCAAGAGGGATGTCGGGAAGTCAACTGGCGCCTCCCTCTTTGCACGCATATATAGTAGAATCTTAAAGTTGGGGAAAATAATGACATTGGTAATGGCTATAGCCATAATCCTCAGTGAACGCGTTCACTCAACAAAGATTTACTGAGAGCCCATTTTGTGCCACACACCATTTCAGAAGCTGGAGATTCTGTGCCTAAAACAAGATCTCTGACCTCAAGGAGGTGACATTCTAATGGGGGAGATGTACGAATAAATATATAATGCATTAAGCAGTGCTGAGCGCTGTGACAGCAGGTTCAGGGGAGAGGATGAAGCCTGACGGTAGGTTATCCAGGGTGCTGGGGAGGGCTTCTCTGAAACAGTGACATTGGAACAAGGACCTGAGACAAGTGAGGTAGGGAGACGCCATGCCAGAGGGGACAGTAAGTGAGGAGGCTTGAACAGAGAGGGTGCATGGCATTTTCCTGAGACGGCAAGGAGTTCTGGTGAGCCGGGGGACAATGGTAGGAGGCAGCAGAGGAAACTGGGAGGGGCAGATTGGCAGAGGCTGATGGCCCATGGTAAGGGCGTTGGGCTTTCTGCTTCGGCTGAGATGAGACCACTTGAGGGGTGAGGTGCTAGAGTTGGGGGCTTGAGGATTGAGTCCCAGGGCGCTCTACCTCTTAGCATCTAGAAGATGATGAGGAGCCAACAAGGACAGAAAGGAGTAGCCACAGGGGCAGGAAGAGAACCAAACTCGGGGTTGGGGATGCCAAAGGCAAGTGAGGAAATTCAAGGAGAGTGATGGGCCAGTTCAAGTGCCCAGTGATTGGTCGAGGAAGATGTGAACAAACTGTCAGATCTGACAAGGAGAGCTCACTGGTAACCACGTCCGTCAGCGGAGGATGCTGGAAATAAGGAGCTCTCCTTAGGAGAGCGGGGCACCTGGGTGGCTCAGTCGGTTAAGTGATCAACTCTTGGTTTCAGCTCAGGTCATGATCTCACGGTCCCGTGAGTTTGAGCCCTAAGACGGGCTCTGTGCTGACATCTTGGAGAATGCTTGGGATACTTTCTCCCTCTCTCTCTGCCCCTCCCCGCTCATACAGGCTCTCTCTCTCTCTCTCAAAAATAAATAAACATTTTTAAAAGTTATAATAGAATACTTTTTTAAAAAAGCCTTATGGGAGACAGATGGAGAGAGAATGGAAAGAAGGGGCACCTCCCCCTCCTCCCTCTCCCCCTTCCCCGCCCCACTACTATTTTCCAGGCACACTACAAGCTCGTTATAGGAGCTTCCAATTTAATTCACAGGACCACCTTGGGGGAGGGAGGGGACCGGTTTTCTGCACTTCACAAAGAGGCTCAGGGAGAGAAAGAATTCAGCTCCTAAGTGTGAAATCTGGACTTGGCCTTTGTGGGTGCCAGACCCCAAAGCTCCCATCTTCTTTCCTCTGGGCTAGTCTCCATCTCTTAGAGGTCGTCTGGGGCAACGAACACAAAATGAATTTCCACTTTTAAAAAAATCTCAGAAAATAGGTCATTCAGCTTCTCTTTGAACAGTGTCTGAATCATTCTAATGATTAGCATCTCTCCTTCAGATTTTTAATTAAAGAGGTTCCATAAGCCACCCCTACACTACCACACCGCGGAGCACTCTTCAAGGAAGTTTTTCCTTCCACTACTCCACTTCTCTCCCCGTTAAAAAAAAAAAAATTTTTTTTTTTAAGTCTTATTTGAATAGGAAAACAACCCTATTCACACCAACCCTCAGGAGTGCGAGCTAGAGTTCTTTTTCCACCTCAGACTCTACCCTGAGCTCCAGGCCCACACAGAATGCCCACGTGCCTGCTGGAAATCTCCACCGGATGTCCCACTGGCCCTTGTATCTGTCCAGATGCTCCGAGCTGCCAGTAAGGGAAATGCAAACGGGCTGCACGACATGCAAACAGCTTCCTCACATAACTGGGCAGCTCCAGCCTGTCTGCCTGGGTCTCAATATCCTCAGAGAGGTGGCTAGACAGCTGCAGTGATTTGGGACTGCACATCCAGGCGACCAGGCTGGGCTGCTTCCAGACACTCTCAGGTAAAAGCAATGAAGCTGCTTTCCCAAAAGCCCTCGGAAACCTGTCCCCCCATCCCATTGGCCCAAGTGAGTCACATGACCACTTTCATACTACTCATTGGCCGGGGGTGAGTTACCTGCCTACACAGGGGGACCACCCCTGGAGCTGGGCGCTGGGTCAGCTTCCCCTAAAGGACAGGACTGTGCTGAAGGAGGGGCAGGGAAGAAGGAGGAGCCAAATGGCTATGAGGGAAGCAACAGACATCTGCGAGTCTATAACTTGACTATAACACACATCTGCGAGTCTATAACTTGACTATAACACACATCTGCGAGTCTATAACTTAACTCCTCACCTCCTCAACCCTCCCCACGCTCTGTGCTGCATTGCAGTGAACAGAAACCATCCATGAACTCCATGGAACCCATAAAATGAATGTTCACAATCTACCTCGCACGTCTAATGAGACACTGTGTCCCGCATCTTCTATGCGCTGAATAGCTCAAGAACCTGTCCCTTCTCTCCGTCCCCCCTTACTTCACCTACCGCCAGCTCTGCCTGCGCTATTACGACAGCATCTTGACTAATCTCTGCTTCCTGCCACCTCCCCCCAAGCAAACACCTACACTGGAAGCTCATCATCTTTCAAACGATGAAACCAGACAGTGTTAAACCCACCCTCCTCCCCACCGCCCCGGTTGCAAAAGTCTTCATTGACTACCTGAGGCTTTGGTGTTCATGTGGTGCTCTCATGGGGCCAATGGGATCCTTCAAGACCTCTGCCTGCCCTTCCTGTCATCTCTCATCCCTGTCCATAAACGTGGGTTTATGCCATGCCTGCTGCCCCCCCCCCTTCAAACAAAACAAACAAACTTCCTCTTCCCCACCTCTATAAATGGCCACCATCTACCCACTGCTCAGGTAAAAGCATCCCAGAAGGTATCCTTTATTCCTCTTTCCTTCTCCCCTCACTTTTCTAATCCTTCCATAGAAACTGTTGCTTCTACCTCCAGAACATAATCCCAAACTGTCATCTTCTGACCAAGTTCACAACTACGACCTCCACCCAGGCCACCATGGCTTCCCACCAGGGTCTATCACCATAGCTGACCAACTGGTCTACCTACCCACTCACACCCCTTACAAACAATTCTCAAAGTCCTCACAAGGGCCCACAGGCACTACATGGTCTGGCCCCTGCTTACCTCTCTGACCACAATACCCCCTTCCCCTTCCACTGTCCCCCTCATTCATGCCCTTCTTCTGATCCTTGAAGACACCAAGTTCTAACCCTTACATTTGCTGTTCCTGCCTCCTTGGATATTCTTCCCTGGAGCTTTGGACTGATGACTCAAGGCACAGCATGGAAGGCAATCTCTCTGAGATGGTCCTTGGCCACCTTCAGGCCCACCACACCCTCAGATCACATTATACTTTCTTATATTTTCACAACACGTTACTCTTTGAAAGGCTCTTCTTTGTGGATTTGTTGCTTACCTGGTCCCTAGATTATAAGCACTCTGGTCCCTAGATTATAAGCAGTTCTTTGCCTGGTCCCTAGATTATAAGCACTCTGAAGGCAAGGGCATTGTCTGTCTTGTTCACTCAGTTCTTGGGAAAGTGCCTGGAACACAGTAGGAGCTCAATATGTGTCAAATGAATGAATGAACAAATGACTATTGTATCTTTCTTGGCTTATATACTTATCACCCGGCTCCCTTTACCTGCCTAACTTTTTGTGTCTTTCAAATTCAGTTCTGCCAATCATCAGCTCACACACACACACACACACACACCACACAGTGTTGCTTCTCCTCTCTCTCCCACAATAACAGCCAGCATTTACCTCTATCCCTGTATAGAACACCCTGCACGATAGCTATGGCTCCTCCCTCCATGTTCTGGGGTCCATGGGGATGGGTCTGTGTCCTTCCACTCTGCTTCTCCATCACCCAGTTCACAGCCTGTCCAGAGAAGGCACTCGGTGACTGCCAGGTGAACGAATGAAAGACTGTATTCTTCACTGATACTTAGAGCTTTGATTATTCCTTAGAGATAAAACTAGACCTGTATTACCCATTTCTCTCAATCAAATCTCCAAGTTTGAGATTCAGGAGACATCCTAAATTGCCTCCCAAGGTCCCTTTAAGTCTTTACTCTTGCTGTAACAGGCTAACACTTCTCTAAATTATTTGAGAACTGGAGCTTCCCTCAACGTTGTATTTCTGATTGGTTGCTATTTGTTTTGACAGTTGTCGGATTTTTTTATTTATACCAAGCTCTCTCTGGGGTTTAGTTTACTGGACCCTCTCAATATAACACCTAGAAAGAAGAGAAAATGACTTACCTGTAAATCTTTTTTACTGAAGGTGTGCCATAAAACAGACCTCCCTTCACCTCTCCACTCTCCCCTGAGATTTAAGGATTCTTGGTTTTTATTGTTGTCTTTACCACTCATTTGGAAAAGACAGAGCAATGGGAGGCTGGAGAAGCTTGTTAGCTCCACCCAGGAGGGATCTTTGGGCTCACAGTGTCCCTGCTGGTGGACCCAAACAGTGGGCGCTATCGTGGGAGTTTTTGATAGTTTCATACCAGAAACATACACCAAGCTGTACATGACATACATCCATAGAGCCGAAATTACAGACTATTTTCTCCTACCTGTCCCTTTTGTTTGATTTCTGGCAGATGTCCAGGGGTAAAACCACCAGTCTCCCTGGGAAAGCAGAACCCTAACTCTAAATGAGGGCTTTCAGGGCTCCTACAGACAGAAACTGGCATTTCCATTGGAGATGGCTGCAGAGGAGAGGATTTGCAGGAAATGAATATTTCAGAAACTCAGATGAACATTCCCTCAGCCAGTTACTCCCACCTCTTTCTCCAACATCCATCCAGGCTAGAATGTTGATTAAGGTCAACAGGAAATTGCTTAATACCCTGCTTTATTTTGTCTCTGCACATACTAGTCACTGTGTATTTCAAAAACATCTTGTCCCCAAACATCTATCCTTTTTTAAAAATAGCATATTATTCTTTGACTGTATAAGCAAAACATGCCCCTTATAAAAACTAAAGTAATACATGGGGCGCCTGGGTGGCTCAGTCAGTTAAACATCTGACTTCGGCTCAGGTCCTGATCTCACAGCTCGTGAGTTCCACCTCCAGAGTTCCACCCCCACATCAGGCTCTATGCTGACAGCTCAGAGCCTGGAGCCTGCTTCCGATTCTTTGCCTCCCTCTCTCTCTGCCCCTCCCCTGCTTGAGCTCTCTCTCTCTCTCTCTCTCTCTCTCTCTCTCTCTCTCAAAAATAAACATTCAAAAAAATTTTTTTAAACTTCAGGAATACAGAAAAATATAAAGAAAACAATTAAAATAATTCACATTGATAACATTTTAGGAGGTAACATTTTAAGAGAACTGCAAATTCTTTTGTTTTTTCTGTGAATATAGATATACGTCTTTTTTTTTTTTCATTTTTATGCTTATTAATTTTTGAGAGAGAGGCACAGAGTGTGAGCAGGGGAGGAGCAGAGAGAGAGGGAGAGAGAGAGAGTCTGAAGCAGGCTCCGGGGCTCTGAGCTGTCAGCACAGAGCCCCGGAGCCTGCTGGGGGGGCGTTGAACCCTTGAACGGTGAGATCATGCCCTGAGCTGAAGTCAGACGCTTAACTAAGCCACTCAGGTGCCCCTAGATACACAACTTAATCCAGGCTCAGATCATGTTGGATGCCCAATTTTACGTCCCCTTTTGTCTAAACATCATATCGAAATTTTTCTCATATGGTTCGTTTTTGAAAGCATGACTTTTAATGAGCTAACCATATTTTGCGAGTTTTAAAATTCATCTTAGAGAAAATAAACCCTAAAGGAATTATCAGGTGACATCAACCCAGCTACCCCTAAGTGAGTCCAAAATTCAAAAATCAGAGTTATTCATATTAGCCGTTTTTTGGTGGTCTCCATGGAAACTCGCCAACGGGTAAGACTGAGGTGAATTTAAGGTAGCTAAGCCCTGGAATGCAGAACTCAAAGCCTAGCTTCGGGTCATGGTTCTTTCTAGTCTGTGGAATTATAGGCTGGTTTCACTTCCTTTACTCTTCCTTTCTGTGCAGACTAAATTTGTTACCACCAGCATGCCTTGCTTTTAAAATCAGAAATAAATCATAACGCTATTTTCATTTTGGAAGCAAACACCTAGTTACATATTTATCCTGGTTCTATCATTCTCCCTCTCTCTCTCTCTCTCCATACACATACACCCCACAGGAGCCCCACCCTGAGCCCGTTGCCCCTCCCACTTTTCCAGGGGCACAGCCTCCACCCCCACTCATACCTACCCACCCCACCCCCACCCACCGGCCCCAGTCCCCGGGAAGGCAGCAGTGGGTGTGAGGGGCTTTCACCCGATTCCCAGTCCCTTCCCATCCTGCGGCAATCAGCTCATCTCAAGCCTGATGCCAGGAGGCAGCACCACTGAGCCGAAAGGAGACTAACTGATGGAAACAGGCTTAGGATGTCAGAAGGGCTGGGTCACTTCCTATCTATGCGGCCCTGGCCAGGTCGTCTACCCTCTCTGAACCTCAGTTTCCCCATCTGTAAAAGGACACCAGCTTGCAGAATTATACCATAATTAAATGAAGTCATCTCTGACAAAAGCTTGCACCAAATAAATGCCTTCCTCACACACTCACGGACCATCTTTGGGGCCAGTCCTCCCTCTGGCCAAGGCCGAGGCTGAGATGTCTTAGCTGTAGCTGCACTCTTAATCAACTGTAACTTTTCTGCTTGCACAAAGGGGCACCTTTTAACACTGGAGCCAGGAACTCTGGCAAAGGGCTGGGAATCTGGTTTCAAAAGCAAAATAGTGAGTAGATGAAAACCCGAATATTTCTGGAGCTCTTGAGAAAGCTCTCTCCTGATTGGTTACAGTTCTCAGCTCGCCTTTGCAGTGAAATCCACAAGATCTTCTGTACACATTGTCCTCATTGATGAAGAAGGAAACACACTAACAAAAGCCTGATGGTTTCTATCTTCCAACTCCACATTTCATCCAATTAAAAAAAAATAAGAGGAATCGCGGGTAAAGATGGAAAAGGTGGAAGAAGAGAATAAAAATGGGCAAGAGTGGTATGGCTCAGATGATTCCATAAAAAGACAAATAAAGGAAAAGAGAAACAAACAAGAGGCAAGAATGAAGTAGGTCGATGTTGTCATCCTTTGCCAGAGGAGCAAGCTTGGTTCTAGCATTTTAGTGACTCATTTCAGAGACCAAAACAAGTCAAGATCAGAAATAGGATTAGAATTTGGAGCTCTTGGTTGGTCTACAGTTGTCACCAGTTGTAAAGCTGTCAGCGCAAATTTATAACCAGGTTTTCAGGGGCAGCTAGCTCACTCTGCTAAATTTTTCATGTCTGTCCCTTTAAATTCCCAAACAGCATTGCCTATTACTAAGTAGCCGCTTGTTTGCCTTTTTTGCTTTTCTCCAAGAAAACGACTAGAGGTAGAAAAACCCCTGTAGTCAAATTGCTTTCAGAAGGTTTTGCTTAAAAATTTTTTCCTTAACTGTGGTTAAAGATCAACAAAAATTTCCCCAAAGCTGAGCTATGTTATCAAATCAGACAAAACATAATACGGTTTCTTTTAGGAACCGAGATTAGCTACGATCTTGGTGATTATCTGGATCTAATATGTTACAGTTTGCAGAATGGAGCAGCCCACTCAATGCTTAGGAGCGCCATTCACCCATCCTACCGTATTTACAGAGCACAGAGCTTGTGAGAGGTGCTCTCTAGACCTTAGGGACACCGACCGAGGCAAATGAGGGGTGCCAGTGCCCTGCCCTGAAGGATCCTGCCCTCCAGGCAGCGTGAAGGCAGAATGTGACCTCCAAACTATAGAGCCCAGAATCCTCTCATCCATGAGGTGCGGAGAGAGGACAGGGCTTGCCCAAGGTCACACAGTGAGTAATTGGGAGAGCCAGAATGCGTTTTCAGACTCCATATCCAGTGCTCTTTCTTCTGTATAAAGAACAGATTGGAGCTGCGTGGTTGAAATGTGCTGCAGCATCACACCCGGGACTTCCTCCAGCTAGTGGGGCTGCAGGAGTCCCTTCTGAACACATTTAGGATCCTAGCCTCAAAGAAGGTTAGATCCAGAAGGGACTGTGGTTTACAATCAAGAGGGCACATCACCCCAGATCTACCAAATCAGAGTGTGAGGGTTGGATGTCTTTACTGCTTCTTAGTACCTAGAAGGCACTTATCAGACCTTTCCAGGGACACTAGGAGCAGGTTGGGGGCGGGGGGGGGGTGAGTTGCAGAAGGAAGGAAGGACTAGGAATCAGGGGAAAGAGGAAGAAAGAGACCAGAGAGACAGTTTAGGGTGGTGGTCACTGGTAATGTGCTTGGGAGGCAGATAGGTCTGGATTCCAATCCTGACCCTGACCCTTGAGCTGGGTGACTTTGGGTGAGCAGCCTGACCTCTCTGGGCCTGTTTTCTCCTCTGTGAAAGGGAAACTCTGCACCTCCCGGGCTTGCTACCGGGCTCAGGAAGCTCAAGGGGAGGACACGTGGCACCGGGCCCGCAGTCAGTGCTGCATAAAGGACAGCGGTTGCCCCCACCACTGGAGGGGGTGGGGTGGGGGGGAGCTGACAAGGTGCCAAGAAGCCTCCTCCTGGTTCACAGCTTCACCTTGGGCCATCCCTGCCACCTCCCATACGGACGCCTAGCGTTGGAAGGAGCTGTACGGCAGATACGATTCGTGAGGTGTCTAGAATTCCAAATCACAAATTCCAGGGACTTTGTTCCTTTGATACCCAAGACGCAAAGGAGAGGAGCTCCCCACTCCGGGGATTGCCAAGGCTTTAAGAACTGATGTGTCCTAATGATTGGGGTGAGCAGTCACAGGAGCAGCATACCCCTTAGAGAACATCAAGGTCAATCCCATCTTGGAGGCCCAGAGAGGGTAGGCAACCTGCCCAAGGTCACGCAGAGTGTTACGGGAATTAACCCCACAGACCTTCAGTCTCCCCATCCAGACAGCAGAAGTAACAACTGAGATTACTAAGAGAACTCAGTAGAATTTTGCATAGTGACTGACCCACAAATGTCTCAATGAATAATACTAATAGCAATTATTATTATTACTACCATCATCATCATCATCGTTATTATTATTAAATCAGTTTATAAACAGTTCCCTAGACTCTCAGTCCAGCTCCCTTTCATTGGCCTGAATCTCGCCCTTTCTGCGTTAACTAACAGTTGACAAAGTCATTGACAAGCTCTGGGCCAGACAGTGCTATTCTAACTCACTTGACCCTCACAATGAAAGTGATAAGGTAGATACTCCTGTTACCCCATTTCCCAAATTGGGAAACTAAGCACAAGGCAATTAAGTCACATGCCCGAGATCACACCCCCAGGAAGGGGCAGAACTGTAACTCTTACTGACAATCTGGTCCCAGCATATGAATGCCAAATGCTATACTCTTAACACCTCAAAACCTTCTCCAGGAGTGAGCCTCTGTTACTTCTCCAAATTTTGAAGACTGAGTGCGGAAGATGTCTTGCCTTGCCTGTTAAGTAATTTAGTGCCAGGGCAAGGCTGGCATATAGTAGGGGCCTAAAACGTGTTCCTTCTTCCCTCTGGAACTTCAGAGCTGAATTTCTGCTTTCACGGAGCATTTCTTGGGCACCCAGCCCCACTCATAGATGGCTTGTGTCTACATACCTTACTGAACTCGCTTTTCCTATTCTAAGGGTAAGGAAGTCAGACATGGGCCAACGGCTCTCAGACTGTGTCCCCAGACCGTCGGCACCTAGCTTTAGAAAGGCAGACTCTCTGGCTTCACTCAACACTCTGTCAATCAGAAACTGGCGCCGGGGTCCAACAGTCTGTGTTTCAACAAGCCCTCCAAGACATTCCGGGGTATGCTAACAAGGAGGAACTACCGACAGAGTGATTCATGCAGCACCTGGTCTGGGCCCAGGGCTTCGTGGGGGGGACTCTGGAAAAGTAGGCGGAGCCAACTGGCCAGGTCTGAATCCTGCCCCTCCACAGCTAAGCAACCTTGGGCAAGTCACTTAACCTCTCTGTGATTCAGTTTCCCGGTTTCTAACCAAGGAGGACGGTGCCTGTTTTGTAATCACGTCTGGAGGGTTAAACGAGATCACAGATGTAAAGCACTGAGGAGGGTGAACAGCAGATAGCGAGTACCCAGTAAATGTCACCTGCTGCTTGACTGTTGTTGTCATACGCAAAGACATGAGCCAACGTGCATACTTAACACGGAAAACCGTGTGGCTTGCCTTGCAAAGCCACAAAGTTGTCTTTTTAACTCAGCTGTTCAAGAAATATTCACGGAGCAGCTATTATTCGCCAGGGCCTTGTCGAGTCTGTGATGCCAGGATGAGTAAGACCGTGTCCCAGCAGACAAGTGGGGAGGGGTGGGGAACAGGCCTGTGTCACAGTACCTGTGTGTGCATGGAGTAGAAAGGAAAGGCTCCTGGAGAGAATGCGTGTGTGTGCGTGCACACACACAGACTCTACTTAATCACTGATTTATTTTTTTTTTAATATGCAGCACATATGGGCATCAGGGATGGAATTCATTCTGTTCTCCTGACTTCCTTTTTATCAGTTTCAGGGATGAGCTCAATACCTATGCAATATCATTATTAGTCATTCATTCACAAGCCACGTTTAATCCAAAAACAAAAGTCATCTTTGTCCTCAAATCACTCCCATCGCAGAAGATACGAAATTCTTCAAGACAAAATATACGACCGGAAAAGACAGGCTTGGGCTGGGAGGCCCATCCAGCTGCCAGGAGTGGGCTTGGTACAGGCAGTTCTCACTCTGAGCTCCTAGGAGTAGGGAAGGCTTCCCAGAGGAGCCACGACCCAAGTGGGCTTTCTTGAAGGATAAGGACAACAGCCAGATGAAGGGATGCATAGGGCGAGGTCTGGGGAAAGGGTGTGGTGCTTCCATCCCCTCTCCAGGGACAACACTGTCCCCGCTCCCCTATGTGTTCACCAACCAGGGAGCTCCAGTACCTAGTCTTTTTGGTTTTTTCTGGAGGGTTCCTTGCACAGTCAAGACCAAGTCCCTGGTCTTTCTTTGGCTGATTCAACCTCCAGCCACTCTCATCTTCCCGGAGGTCCAGGAGATGGGACCATAAGTTCCAACCCTCCAATCACATGGTTGGTTCTCTGGGCAGTCACTCCCACCCTTACCTTAGGGCTTTCCAAAGGTCGCCTCATTAACATAACAAAAGACTTTTTTTTTGCCCCTCACCCTTACCTTGGGCAATTCCCAGGGTATCAGGAGCCCAAAGCCAGAAACCCTGGACAAGACCAAATACACAGGAGAACTATATTGTGGTCATTTCAGCGACCAAATATATATTTCTTATCAATCGCACTATCGCAGAGGTGAAGTACCTGCCCAAGGTCACACAGCCAGTAAGCGGTGTTGCTGACGTTCGAATTTGGGGAGCCTCGCTCCTAAATCTATGCTCTTTAACGCTCCACCCCACAGAACAAATGAACTGGCAGAAGAGGCCAGAGAGGTTTTCTAGGTGGGACTGGTTATTTAAAGGAAAAGGAGAAAAATACAGTATCCTTTCTCTTGGAGTGTATCCATTGTGAACACATTTCTCCCTACACCGTGAGCCTCACTCCGGACTGAGGATTTTGCTATCACTCGGTTGAGAGTCATTTAGTTGCGTCCCAGAGGACCACCTGCCTTAAGTTATCATGCCAGGAAGGGAATGCTTCTCTGAGCTGCTCGTCCTCTGCAAACAGATCTGGAAGGCTTGTGCTGAAAGCGGAGTGTCCAATTACTTGTCTTTGCGGCGCTAATCTGAGCAAAGTCACAGAAGGCAGGGGAGGGTTTCCCAGAGTGGCGGTCTTCCTAGACTCACGGTCCAGGCACCGTGCGCGCGTATGCACACACTGGGATGTGTCTTCCAGGGGATAATAATATTTTTAAATCCACTTATGCATAACTGGCTTATGTGGATCTGTAGAGGCCCCTCTGAACACCACTTCGGCGCTGGGGCTTGCCTTTATACAAAGCAATGACCCTGAAGGGCACCTGGGTGGCTCAGTTGGTTAAGCGGCAGACTCTTGATTTCGGCTCAGGTCGTGATCTCACCCTTCGTGAGATCGAGCCCCGCGTCTGGCTCCATGCTGATAGCATGGGGTCTGCTTGGGATTCTCTTTCCCTCTCTCTCTGACCCTCCCCAGCTCGCTCATGCACTTGCTCTGTCTCTCTCTGTCTCTGTCTCTCTCTGTCTCTGTCTTTCTCTCTCTCAAAATAAATAAATAAACATTAAAAAAAAAAAAGCAATGACCCGAGTGATAGCATTTAACTTATAACAGGCTGATAAACACATCCAGCTGCCACTACTGTGGCAACTATGTCCAACACTGAAGTGACAACTTCAAGTGAAATCACTTTCAAGTGATTTCGGTCCTCAGCTTGAAATCTTCTGCGTTGCAAACTTCTCTCTTGCCATCTGTTCAGTGGAAATATTCTGTTCGCAGAATATCGCTTTCACTTAAATTATCTGAGAAATGGAGACGTTGCGTTTACGTCACAAGAGCGGTATCATTGGGCAGGAAATTCACTGCCTTCGTTGTCACAGACTAGTGGGAAAAGAATAAAAGCAGACGTGGTTGATGGGCAACCGAGGTCCGGTGACACTGTGGTGGTCTTTGTGTCTCAGGTCCTTGAGATAAGTCACAGTGAACTCATTGGTAGGCAGAGTGATCACTTGGCACACACCGGCCAAGGCATAATGAACTCAAAAGAGGCTCGAGCAAAACAACGTCACCCATCACACTAAATCAGGGCTGTTGATTCGAATTCGATTAGTAACGGCAATTCTGTATTTCCCTGGTAATGCTGTCTCTATTTCACAAATGGTATGAGACCTGTAAACTCTTATGCCGTGCGCATAAAAAACATGCAACCTAGCAGTGTGCTTTTTCATTTTAAACATCAGAATTTTTAAAAATCTGACATCCCGCAGAGCCTTGGGAATTCTATTCACTTAACACAACCCCTACACTAGTCAAGTCTGAGAAACCTTAATGGAATGAGCACCGAACGGGGGGCCTGACCAAATAGAGGGTAAATCCTGGCTAGGCCGCGAAGCCACTGTGTCCTGGGTGATCCCTTATTCACCTTTCTGGGACTCGGTTTCCTCATCCGAATGGAAAGAGTAACACTGGCCTCCCAAGCGGGCCGTGAGAACTTTAAAGGATGTTTCATGGAAAGTGCCAGGCATGTAGCTGACACTAGGAGTGAATTCCCTGCCCTTTTCTCTTAAGTTTTCATCCCATCCGCATGCCATTCTGTTGCTTCTCCCCTCTGAAAAATAGAGGCTGGGCCGGGGGTAGGAAGCATACCCACTGTCAGGGACAGGTCTTGTTTGTTAGGACCAGGGGCAGGCAGGCCCTGGTGGCCATCAGGGAGGCAGAGAGGTGGAGGGAGACCAAACACATATAGCTGCCACCTGTCTCCCCAGGAAGGGGAAAGCCGGTCACTGGTGAGAGGGCGGTGAGCAGACCTGGCAGTGAATTGGGGCAGCCTCTGCAGCCTGGGATGTGACACAGGAGCAGCTGCCTCCGAGGGGCCCCTGCAGGCACACTTGGCCGCTCTCCTCTGGGTTCCGCCCGGGTTCCAGCCCAGCTGAAGACACGGCCATATGGCAGCAAGCTCTTTGGGAAGAAAAGGGAGGCCGGCCCTTCCAAAACCCAAGGGAACAAAGTCACAGAGGAGAGGCTGGCAGTGTCCTGGGCCTGGAGTCCCGGAACCCATCCAAGGGCCACAAGATGTCACTGGCACACAGCTCGGATTTCACTACCTGTCCCTCCCCTGTGCCCTCCACCTCCACAGAGGATGGCTTCCAGCCACATAAAATCAGAAACAGTCATTCGGCGCATGTGTATTGGTCGGCTGCTGTGGCCAGAGAGACCTCGCGAGGCTCTCACGCTTATACCCGTGGCAAGCAGCAGAAACATACAGGGCTTCTAAATTTCAGATTGATGGCTAACAGCGTTACCAGACCCTACAATGCGGCAGGTGTTCAACATAAGTTATCTCAACGAATTTCAGAAATCCTCAAAAGCAGCAGCTATTATCCCATTCGACAGGTGAACGAACAGACTGAGAGAGGTGATGAAGGCTCAGCTCAGTCCTTGGACTGTCTGATTCCCAAGCCCATATGCCTCCCGCCGCACCATCGTATCACCATTTGCATTTAAGAGGGGAAAAGAGACTGGTGGGTTGTTTTTTTTTTTAATGTTTTTATTTATTTTTGACAGAGAGAGAGAGAGACAGAGCATGAGCAGGGGAGGGGAAGAGAGAGAGGGAGGCGCAGAATCTGAAGCAGGCTCCAGGCTCTGAGCTGTCAGCACAGAGCCAGACTCAGGGCTCGAACACACGAACTGTTGAGATCATGACCTGAGCCGAAGTTGGATGCTTAACAGACTGAGCCACCCAGGCACCCCATGGTGTTTTATTAAACACCTACTCAGTGCCAGGGTTTGGGATTTTACATGGATTTCTTCCTTTTAGCTCCATAATAAGTCTATGAGGTAGATGTCACTATACATCTTTTTTTTGGATGAGGAAACTAAGACTTAAATGGATGGGGTAAGAGGCTCAACATGAACTAGTTGGTAAGTGACAAAGCCAAGGTTCAGTGTAGGTCTGTCTGCTTTCCAAAGCCCATGCACTCCCCCTCCCTCAAGTCCCTCCTCTGAGCAACTAGCCAGATTAAAGCATTTTCAACATAAAACATAGTATAATAACTCTACCCACCATCAAGGAACTCACATTGAGTACCTATGTTGCTTCCAGCCTTGTGCTAGGCTCTGTAATCATTTTTTTAAATAGTTTCTACTCCTAGCCCCCCAGAAACACCCATCCAGACGGGCAGATAAGGCATGAAAACACGAAGAGAGAGTAGTAAATATGCCAGTGTTCTCAAGGACTAGACGATGGGGAAACATCAGTCTCATCACTTCCCTGTCCTCTGCCTAGCTAGTTCCTGGTCATCCTGCAGATCTCCACCTCAATGCAGCTTCCTTAGGGAGGACTTCACTGAAAGCTCACCTTGGTTTAGCTTCTAGTAACACATCTCCAGGATTCTCAGAAACTTTCCTTCCCAGGACCCTATACATGCACCATAACCTGTCCAATGTCTGCATCCCCCACCAGCCTGTGAATGTCTTGAGTGCAGGGGTGGCCCCTAATTCATGCACTCCCTCCCCAGTACTTAGCATCCCCGATGCCTGGCACCATGCCTGAAAGGAGTATAAAATAAATATATAGAGTAGAAAGAAGAGTAGAAAATAAGTAAATCATGGTGCAATAACTGAATAAGGAAATTGGTCGGGAAAGACTTCATGAAGGAGGAGGGATTTTAGTTGCACCTTGAAGATCAGGGAAGGCTCAAATGGGTCATGAGAGGGGAGATGATAAGCCAGGGAGGGAGCCAAACTAGCAGGGCAAATGGGGCTGTGTCAACTGGATATCCCTATGGGGACAATGTATGTGTCAACCCCTACCTCACACCATACAGATAAAATCAATCCCTGATAGATTACAGATCTAAAGGAGAAAGGGAAGGCCACAAGGCTTCATCCAGACTTCTAGTAGTGATACCTCTCTCTCCCCTTCGGGGACTCACTGGGAAGACAGAGTGACATGAACCACTGGAGACAGTAATATCTAGTGAATCCTAAGGCCCTACTTTCTATGGTGCAGCCTCACCGGGATAAAATTCAACGGTAAAAGACAGCTATTTAATGTAAATCTCCAATGCAACTGCATGAAAAAGACATTAAAAATTCAAGGATGGAATTCTCCTATGGGGGAATTTCAATAAAAATTCAGTATTAGAATGACCCAACAATAATAACTGCATTTAAAGAGTTCTTAGTATGTGCCAGGCTCTTCTCTGAGCACTTAACCAAATTAGCTTCTCCCCGGCAATCCGAGAGGCATGTACTTTTCCCATCTCCCTATCAGAGACGGGGAAACCAAGGTAACACGCATTTAAGTGATTCAAGGACATTGCCATTCAAGGGGTAGCAGCTTTGGAGCCAGAGCAGAGGACTATTTTTCTGAGCCCTGGGTGGGGGCAACGGGAAATGAAAATTCTATCAGCCACCTTGGTAGCTGTGCGGAATGAATAGGAGAACGAACATAAACACACCTTCTTACTTTTAAATGCAGTGTGCCAGTAGAGCCTTTTTTTTTTTTTTAATATTTATTTATTTTGGGGAGAGTGTAAGCAGAGGAGGGGCAGAGAGAGGGAGACAGAGAATTGGAAACGGGCTCGGTACTGACAGGCCGACAGCAGTGAGCCAGATGCAGGGCTTGAACTCACGCGAGATCACGACCTGAGCTGAAGCTGGGCGCTCAACTGACTGAGCCAACCAGGTGCCCCAAGTCTTTTTGTTGTGGTTGTTGTTTTTTAACTGATTTCTACTATGACATTGTTTCTTTAGAACATAGAAGGCTAGGGGCGCCTGGGTGGCTCAGTCTGTTCAAGCGCCCGATTTTGCCTCAGGTTGTGATCTTGCGGTTCATGAGTTCGAGCCCCGCACAGAGCTCGGGCTCTGTGCTGGCAGTTCAGAGCCTGGAGCCTGCTTCCGATTCTGTGTCTCCCTCTCTCTCTGCCCCTGCCCTGCCACACTCTGTCTCTCTATCTCTCTCAAAAATAAATAAACATTTTAAAAAACTTAAAAAGAGAGAAAGTAGAAGGTTAAATCGGAGCACGTGAAAGACTTATGCCCACAATCCACAAGTATTTACTGAGCACCTGCTTACAAAATGAACAAAGTAAGGCCCTGCCCTCGTGGATCTTCCATTCCAACGAGAGAGTCAAGGAGTAAATGCATAATCCATAAAAATGCAATCAGACTTCAGCTAGTGATTAAATAAGAAGGGAAATCAATCCAGCTAAGGGAGTAGAAGGTGATGGTCGCGGTTTTTGTTCAGAGATCTGAGTGAAGTAAGAGAGGCAGCCATGTGGACAGAGGGCAAGGGCGCTGCAGGCAGGGAGCCCCGAGTGCAAGGGCCCTGAGCGGGGAGCCTGCTTGGTGTGGTTAGAGACCAACTGGCAGCCGAGCTGGCTGGAGTCAAGTGAATGGGGCAGAGAGGCAGCGGAGGGCAGCAGGCAATCCAGACTAAACCAGCTGGGGTCCTGTGAGCAGGGTACCCATGAGATACACAAAATGTATACAGCGGGCAGGAATTCACGCCGTTTGCTCACCGGCCTTCTCTGTGTGTGAGACTACAGCCAGTCACTGCCAACCCTGTGCACGCACTTCCCCTCCTGAACAGTCAGGCGGGACTTACGTGCTGTAGTGGGCATATGGCTGTGAGCACATGCGTTCTATTCATTCATTCCTCAGACATTCGCTGAGCACCTGCTGTAAGCCAAGGCCCTTGCTGGGTGGCAGGGATACATCATGAATAAAACATGCAGAGTCCCTGCTCTGAAGCCAGGCATCCTCTAGTGAGGAAGACTGGAAGTAAACTGAGTCACCTTGCCTGGGGACAAAGGCCCTTGCCACGAGTCTGGCCCTGCCCAAGAGGTGAGAGAAGCTGGAGAAGGGGGAACCGGTTCTGCCCCCAGGCTCCTTCACAGCCGGTGATGGGCAAACGGAACCACTGCCAACCACAGAAAATCCCCAAACCTCACTGAGTCCATAGTTGGAATCACTGTCCTCTGCAAGCTTTCACAAGCTCCTCTAGCCCGGCAAAAACGCCTGGGCACCTGAGGTCACACTACCTGTAGCTCTCCACCCCTTGCTTTCTGGCAAGGGGGGGGGGGCGGCGGTACATATGCACATCTGGAGACACAGAAGGCGGACAGGCTATCTTTTGCCTATGGACATGATGATAAACGCAGCAGCCTGCACTGCCCTGGAGGGGGTGGGCAAGGACACAGGCCAATGCGCCGTCTCAGGGTGGTGTGGGCCAGGGTGGAGTGCTGGGCTGGGCTGGACAGAAGGGAAGACGGGCCTGGGAGAAAGAGCAGACTTCAAGGAAGCCTTCCTAGAGGAAATTATGTGTCAGCCGAGAGCTGAAGCATGAATGGGAGGCATCCAGGGAGGTAGACAGAGAGGAGGGAGAGTAGGGAAGTGGCAAAGGAAGGCCAGGCAGAAGGTGAGTTAGACAGTCCAAGACAGGGGGCCCCTGGGTGGCTCAGTCGGTTAAGCATCCAACTCTGGCTCGGGTCATGATCTAGCGGTTCACGGGTTCGAGCCCTGCGTCGGGCTCTGCGCTGACAACTCGGAGTCTGCTTGGGATTCTGTGTCTCCCTCCCTCTCTGCCCCTCCCACCCCCCCCTCAAAAATAAATAAGCATTTAAAAAAAGAAGAGGAAAGGAAAAGAAAGAAAGTCCGAGATAGGAGTGAGCATGGTGGGGGTGGCAGTCTGGGCAGCTCAGGATGGCTGATGAGTAGAGTCTGAAGAGCCATGAGCTAAGGGGCAGCAAATCCAGTGGATCCCACAGCAGGCCTTGCCACAGAGCTCCGATCCCATCCTGGAGGAATGGGGAGGCACTGAGGGTCCTGGAGCAGAGAAGGGGAAGCCCAGATTTTTGCCTTTTGCAAATCACAGTGGCTACAGAGTGGGGAATAGTTTGGAACTGGGTAAGAGGGAGTCAGGGAAGTCGGCTGGGGCTTGGAGGTGTTCTGATAATGCAGGGGAAGTTAGCAGTGGGCCAGACTAAGACGTGGGTGACTCCAGATTTGTTAAAGAATTGGCAATTAGACCAGACTGGGAATGGAGAGGTCAAAATCAAGGACGACTCCCAGATTTGCAGCTTAGGAAACCAGTTGGATGAAGGCCTGGCGTGTGAAGGGAGAGCAGCTGGGAAAAGGGTCTGTGGGGAAAACAGCTAAGTTCAGCCTGAAGTCCACGTATCTGTGGGATATTTAGGGGACCCAGTGCACCATGTGGGTGCACCCCAGTGCAGGGGTAAGAGACAGGTCTGGGATAGAGTTAAGATTCTCGGGTCCTCCCCTGCAAGGATGAAAACTACAGCCACAGGTGAGGTTCTGCAAGGAATTCCCACAGAATGAAACATGAAGAGGCCAAGGGGAGAGCCCCAAAGACACCAAATTTACAAGACACGCAGAAGAAGAGGGGTTTGCAAAGGAGTCTGAAAATGAGAAGAAAGAAGAGAGCAACAGGGCTGTCCCAGGTGCCAAGGGGAAAGGGCACATCAGGAGGCCCGAGTGCTGGGCTGGATCACATGATGCCCACAGGGCACGGCAGAGGCACGCAGACATGTGTAAAAATCCTCCCAGGCTAGCGCCCAAGGGGAGAAAAAGGTACTGGAAACCTCTGCACCCTACTTTTTCATTACCCTCTGCTCTCCGTGAAAGGACGGGTAGAAAAATCCCAGATCCGTTTAGTGCAGTGTTTCCCAAAGGATGGTCTGAGGAACCCGGCCCCGTGAGATGAAATACACACACACATCCATGTACACATGCTGTCTGTAGTGACCGAATGTTTAGAAGGTCGTGCACCACAGTCTCACATCAGGGTCCGATGATGCAATTAGGAGAGCAAACCCTCTGAACAGCCCAGTGGCGAAGAAACCTGTTTAACTTCGTTTGATCCAGCATTTCCCAAACCTCTTTGGCAATGGAACCCCATTACCCCATTACCTACTAACATCTCTTGGGCTGGAAATGGCAGCATTGATGGAAAAGGGCATGTCTAACTGATGAAATGTCTACAGCTGGTAACCCCCTGGCGAAAAGCATCCTCTCCCAAGCTTGGGATGAAAGGCGTCCTTGGTCTGGGTCCCCCTCATTCATTCACTGATTTAAAACGTATTGGGTAGGGATGCCTGGGTGGCTCAGTCGGTTACGCATCCGACTCTTAATTTCAGCTCAGGTCATGATCTCACGCATCGGGCTCTGTGCTCACAGCCCGGAGCCTGCTTGGGATTCCCTCCCTTTCTCTCTGTCCCTCCCCTGCTCTCGCAAGAACTTGTGTGTGCACTGCGCTCTCTCTCACTCTCTCAAGATAAATTTTTTTTTTTAAATAAAAATAAAGAAAACGTACTGGGCACCTAGTAGGTGGTGGCGTAGCCAGAAGGGCTGGCACATTTGGGGAGACGAAGATTGAGGAGACATGAGGCAGGCGTTCTTTGGATGTGCACGTTCTTGGTAGAGGATACGGCCAGCCAAATAACCAGGCAGACGCTGGCCAGCCAGCGTGGCAGGATGAGGGAAGGAACACCACCACTATCATTTATTAAGCACCTACTGTGTGCCAGGCACACTCCATAATAATGAACGAGCGGCTAACATTTATTGGATTCCTACTCTGCACTAGATAGTCTCCTAAGTCCATCAGCGTATTTATCCTTCCAACCACCCGGGAGATATTTATTATCTCCTTCACCAGATAAGGCCACTGAGACAGACAGACGTGACATTTCTCACCCAAGGCCAAGGTTAGCAGTGTCAGAGCAGGGATCTGAGCCTAGACAGTCTGCCCCAGATATTATACTCTTCAACTCTACATTCTACACCCTTTGGAAACATCCCGCTGATACTTGAACTTGGGTTGCTAGAGTCTGAATCTGAAGTGCCAACCGTTATACCCTAGAACCACCCACATTATTGACGTTCTTTGATCTTCACGACATTTTGCCGCACGTGTTAGAAACCTCATTCACAGAGGAGGCTCCAACTTTCACACAGCTCGTGGCAGGCAGCGCTGAGGCTCTTGAACTCAGGGGCGGGGGTCTGACTCCAAAGCTCACGCTCCTAGGTCCATCACGTCCTGCCGCCCAGACTGCTGTCATTTTTACAGGTTGGAATTGAGGTGA
The DNA here is from genome assembly GCF_024362965.1 of Panthera pardus. Lineage (NCBI taxonomy): Eukaryota > Metazoa > Chordata > Mammalia > Carnivora > Felidae > Panthera > Panthera pardus. Next base: position 11,453,097 of record NW_026526991.1, read on the forward strand.
TAGCATATTTCGCATCTACGGAGGCCTGGCGGCCTGACAAGGCAGAATGGACAGTGGCTATGATGAGACGGCCTCCTGGACACAACCCCGTGTCGGGCTCCAACCCCTTATTTGTTGGGGGGGCGGGGAGGGCGGTGTCCAGGAGGTCCCAGAGGAGGGGCCAGCATGGCCAGGGCAGAGGGAGAAGGGGAATTCGGCAGTGCTTGGACTGAAGTCATTTTACCCACCGGTATTTGACAGCCAGCGTGGCTATGTCAGGACATACCTGAGGAACGTCAGCCCAGGCTGGGACCAAAACCATGACTGTTTACCAATTTCCAGCAGCCTTGACCTTCAATGGCCAAGCAGGCTCACAGACAGTTCCCCTGTGCAAGTTTGGCCTCCTCTGAGGAGTCCTCCCTCCTTTGACCTGGAGTCATGGCCTTAAACCTGAAGTAGGTCAAGTTCATCTGCACCTTTCTACAGTCACATGCTGCAGCCCCAATCCTGCAAATGCAGATTCCCAGGCCCCGAATGGCCGGGACTCTGCAGCACCTCTTCCAGAGATGTCAAAAGCAGTGCCTCTGAACCAGAAGGTGCAGACTGCAGGCCTGGAGGCTGGGAGATGCTATCCCACCCAGCCCACGCGGCCCCTCGGCGGCCCCAGACACACACACATACGCCAGACCCCGAAGGAGCTCCTAACCGAAAGCCCTCTGTGCGGTGTGGATCTAATTAAGTTCTGACATCATCTCAAATTGAATCCTTTTATTAAACATTTATCTTCAGATTCCGGAGTGTGTCACAACACCCCATTGTCTTAAGTGACAGAAAGGAAAACAGCGTTTGCCTTTCCCACAGCGACCAAAGTCCTGTTCTCAGCAGCCCGCGAGCGACAGCCAGGTCTTTCCAGAGCCCTCTCTTCCTCCACCTGCGCGGGGTCCTTGGCGGTCCCCCTGCCCCGAGCTTGCCTCCGGTTCCTCGACACACCCGCCTCCCTCCTGATCTCCAGCCTCGATGAGCTGTCTGGATCAGCTGCAACTTCTCTCAGTCATTTTCCTCAGCCTTCCAGAACCCCTTTCCTCCTGGGGATTGCGCTGGAGAGACGGAAGGCGGCCTGGCTGTCTCGGCTGCTCCTCTCTGAGCACAGGCTGGCTCTGGGGGGCAGAGCTCACGGGGTCCCACCCCTGGCCTCCCTCCACCCCGCTCCCAGACTCTGAAGGCTTCGGAACAGATTCTAGTGTTTTCATCCTTCCCTGCTTCCCTAGCAGAGTGCCTAGCACAGAGAAGGCTGGCAAGGTGTCTTCATTGATCAGTGACTCAATAGTTAAAGACCAAGTGTTGTCCTCAGCTTTGTCGTTTGGAGAACTCTCTTTGGACGTTCCCCAAAGGTGATCGAATTCTAGCAGACTGATCCCTGCCAGTCAGACTCCTGGGAGACTCACCTTTCCCTCGTCTACAAGTGTCTCCTGGGCATGACTCTCTTCTGGGGAGTAGACACTTCTGAGCAATGAGAAGCTCCCACCTGGGTGACCAGTCCAAGTCTTTTTAAACACCCGGGAATACTAAGGCTCGAGTTGCGATCGTTCCTTTCTCTGGGCATGACAAGACCCACCAGTCCTGTGACAACAATAATTACAGATCATGTGTACCGACAGCTCACAGCACACACTGTTCTAAGAGCCTTACATGTGCATTAAACTTATGGAGCCCACACAAGGAACTCTGGAATAGGTAATGTTCCTTACCCCATTTTACAGAAAGGAAACTGAGGCCCAAAGTGGTTAAGCAACTTGCCCAAGGCTACATACACACCCAGGCATTCTGACGGCCTCGGTCCTGAGTTTCTAGGAAACTAGGTAACATTTACCCAATAGTTACTATTTAGCAAGCTTGCGAGCCTCTAGTAGAACGGGCTCGTGAATAGAACCCACTCAACCAGTTGACACGATCGTTGAATCGCATGATATGGAAAATGCTGGAGCAGGATTTCTAGTGAATTTTAGAGAGTCTCCCGCACCCACCGAGAGAACAGAAAGTGTGCAGTTCGATCCCTGTCCTTGATGCATGTGGAACGCCGTTAGGACAATGACACAGAAACTCATGAAATCCGAAATAACAAGACAGGCCAGCTGTACGAGAGCTGTCACGAGGCAGCCTGCGGTGGACGGCCGGATGAGTGGTCTTGGAGGTAAAAACAGAGCTGGAAGGAAAGAGACGCAGTTCTGAGATGCACCATCAGGAAAGCTCCTTAGATCCTAGCTTCCAGGGGTGGAAGGCAGAATCATCTAGTCCACCTCCCAGCCATTAAAGAAGTGTTCTCTTCAGCATCCCTAAGACGCAGCTGACCACTTTCAGCTTGAATGCCTCCAGTGACGGGTAGCTCACTACCTTAGGAGGCAATGCTGAAAACTACCACACTGGCTCGGGTACCCACCTGACATCCCCTGCCCTACACAGGACCAGGCAAGGTTGAGGTGCAAAACTGAAGAAGATGCTCGTTGCGCCTGCACGACCCTGAGAGCGAGTGCCTCTTTGATTTGGACCCTAGGCACCTCATCTACTCCTGGCCCTGCCAGAACATCCCCACCCATGGCTCCCAGCTGTCCCTCTGGAGTAAACCAGACACTGTTTTAGTGAAGGGGAGGAAAGAGTTTGATTCATCAGGGAGGGGAGTTGTAAGCAAAGGTGGGCACCGGGGCAAGGGCAAGATGCAAAGGCACAGCAGGGAGAGGAGAGTCAGGGCAGAGAAGGTGAAAAGCTTTGGGTCCCACTGAACATAGCTGGGATGTCTGGTTGTCCAGATGTCTGCCCTTTTTGCGACAGGCGCTGGGGGTCTTGAAGATTTCCAAGTCAGGGAGTGTGTTTGGCTTGAAAACAAGAGTGTGCTCGCATGAGTGGCATCCCCGGTCCTGTGGATCCTCATCACGTGAAACGTTTCTGTCCTCTTGGGTCAGTGGTTTAGATGGCATTTGACCACTTTGGCCTGGATCTCTGCCGTGAAATCGAATGTGCCAAAGCAGGGAAAATGAACCATAGGGGGTTCGGACAAAGCAGTTGTCAGAAAATGAAGGTGGATTATGCAAAGCAGAAAAGGCCGCTGGCATTTTCTCTCCAAGGATGGATCTGAACAACATACCGGAGATCTTCGTGAGATGCTATCAGGAAGGAGCGTCCCGGGGCACCTGGGGGGTTCAGTCGGTTAAGTGCCTGACTTTGGCTCAGGTCATGATCTCACGGTCCATGAGTTCAAGCCCCGCGTCGGGCTCTGTGCTGACAGCTCAGAGCCCAGAGCCTGCTTCGGATTCTGTGTCTCCCTCTCACTGCTACCCCCACCGCCCACCCGCCTGCTCACACTCTGTCTCTCTCTCTCAAAAATAAAAAAAGGGAAGGAGCATCCCTCAGATGGCAACGTCCACGGGGCCTGGCCCCATGATCTTTGTGCACGAGGTAGGGGAAGGGATGCTATCTCTGCGGGAATTTTTATTTCCCTAGCATTTATTATGCGGCAGGCATGGCGTCCAGCCCTTTTTGACGTCTTGTTGGTGTTTACAACAACCTTACCCCATTTTTCACAGAAGGAGATAGGAGCTTGGGGGGGTGGGGGGAGTGGGACGGAGCCATGTGCGTCATGCCCAGTCTCGTTCACTACAGGATGCCCGTGATCACCAGCCTGCACCTCTGCACGGGGTTTGCAATTTCCCGGGTGGGCTTATTAGTTGTCGTTTCATCTATTCACTTCTACCATCAGGGAAGCAGGACTGCCCCCTGTTCCCACCTGGCAGATCAACAGACCTCCGCTGACTTCACGACCATCCCTTCTCTCCATCCCCACCGCCCCCACCCCGCCGGGGCCGCCACCATCTCTCCCCTGGACGCCTGCCACAGCCATCCGGGCAAGGGGTCCTGGTGGCTCCAATGGGGCTGGTGGCTTCCAGTCTCACCCTTCCCTCACATTCCCCACTTGGCCATCAGTACCAACATCCTAACATACAAGTCTGGTCACATGTCCCCCTTGCTTAAAACCCTTCATTGGCTCCCCACTGCTCCTAAATTCATACCTTAAATGGCTTATTAGGCCTTGAATAATCTGACTGCAGCCACTAACTCTCCCAACTGATTATACGCACGCACACACACACACACACACACACACACACACACACACACTATATCCAGCACAACCATCTGTCCTTCAGACAGACAAAGGCTCTTGGCCTCAGGATCCCGTCCTCTGTCTCTGGTTAACCCTTGCTCCTCTCCCTAGCACCTTTCTTCCCTCCCCTCTGTCATCTGCCACCTTCTACTTACCCTTCAGGGCTCCTCTGAGATGAGGCTTCTTCCAGGAAGCCTTCCTGACAACCCACCACCACCCAGACTGAGCTATGCACGCTGCTGTGCACGCTCTGCTGTGACAATATCACACAGGGGTCACCTAGAAATCCACTGCCTGGAGTCAAGTCTCAGCTCTTTTGATCACATTGGCAGTAAATCCTTAGATGCATTCCTTTACCTCTGTGCCTCCCTTCCCATGCCTTTAAAAAGTGGAGAACATGGGGCGCCTGGGTGGCTCAGTCGGTTAGGTAGCCGACTTCAGCTCAGGTCATGATCTCGCGGTCCGTGAGTTCGAGCCCCGCGTCGGGCTCTGTGCTGACAGCTCAGAGCCTGAAGCCTGTTTCAGATTCTGCGTCTCCCTCTCTCTGACCCTCCCCCGTTCACGCTCTGTCTCTCCCTGTCTCAAAAATAAATAAAACGTTAAAAAAAATTTTTTTTAAGTGGAGAACGTAACAAAAGGGGTTTTTTGAGGATTAAATATAAAGTGCTAAGCCTGGCGCCTGGCTCATGGCGGCTTCTCCCAGAGGCCAGTGATCACCACCCTTGAGTCATACAAGTTAATTATTTGTCCCGGTGCCTCTTGGACTCAGTTGTTGGGGACAGAGAATCCTGCTGTATCAATGTCCCCTCTATTGCGGTGCCCAGTTCAAACCACCACACCTCGGAGGCCCTCAGTAAAAGTTGAGGACTGGCGGAAATACTGAATGCGTCAAGAAGCGTACAACTTGCCCAAGATCACATGGCTAACGGATGACAGAAAGAGGGACCAAATGCGAGTGCTCTCAGTGGCAAGGCCACCTTTCCACTACACCGTAAGGCCTCTCAAGATGAGGCAGAGCTGCTGACACATGATGGTATTTATTCATCACCCACCTGCTCCTGGGGCCCCGGGGTTGACAGTCATTTGAACAATCCTGTTTTGTAGGATCTATGCGTATCCGCTCCCTATGCTCCCTGGGCATGCCTCCCCCAGGGAGCTCTCTTGACACAGCAGAGTAATCCCCATTCTCTTCAATGAGTCTGTGAGCTTCTCAAGCGCAGGAGCTGTGTGTGCTCCATCCGTGTCCCCCAGCCCCACCCCCAATGGGCCCCAGCAAAGACAATAGCACCTACTAGGTACCAGGCACTGAACCGAGGCCTCTCAATACAGCGCTCTGGGAAATTCCCACAACTCTATGAGACAGGTCCCACTGCCTCCCCATTTTACAGATGAAGAGACTGAGGTTCAGAGGGCTTCAGTGGTGTAACGGTGATACAAACCCAGCTTGCCTCCAGACTTGGGCTAACCACTGACCTTCACGGCCTCCCTAATAGTAGGAGCTGCACTAATGGATCCGTAGTTCAGGAAGATTCCTTCACGGCCTATGACAACACCCAGGCCTACAGGTCGATGTCACAGGGTGCTTTTAGGTTGGCTCGTTACCTGAGCAGAGGGTCCTTAACCTCATCGGGAGCAGGCTTTCCATCACAACATGGCATGAAGTGTGTCTGAGCTTTTCCTGTCTCCAGGGCCGCCTCCAGTGTCAACAATGGTGGGGGACGGGGGACAAAGTTGCAGTGAGGGCGCTTGACGTTCAGGACCCAGATCCTTCCACCTCCTCAGAAGTCAAGCCCATTTCCATCCAGTGTAGGGTCCTGACCACCATCTCCAGCTTCCCCACCCCTGCCCAGTCCGTAAGCACCTCGGCCCGCTGGTCTTCCCCTGGATCCATTACATTCTTCCTGCCTGAGGTCGAACCCCCATTCTTGCCCCTCCTTCCCGGCTCCCTTTGTCCAAGGCCGACTTCCCCACAAGGCCCCGACTCCCCTCATCCCCCGCCACAGCTGGCATCCTGAACAAAGACGTTGTAAGAAACACTGAGACGCCCCTTCATTCATTCATTCCTTCAGTAACTCTACTTAGTGATATTTAGTGAGCACTTGCTATATGTAAGCACTGAGAGTTCAACCGACTGTGGTTAGCATTAAATCCACACAAAAGACTATTTTAACATGTATGATTATGTTCATTAGGAATAGTCTTGGCTCCCGAGGCTTTTTTTTTTTTTTAGGTTTTTAAATTTATTTTTGAAAGAGAGACAGAGAGAGAGCGCAGGGGAGGGGCAGAGAGAGAAGAGAGAGAATCCTAAGCAGGCTCCGCACGGTCAGCACTGAGCCCGATGTGGGGCTCGAATTCACAACCCGTGAGATCATGATCTGAGCCGAAACCAAGAGCTGGATGCTTAACGACTGGGCCACCCAGGCACCCTTTGAACTCCAATGTAAAGGATGGTTTACTCCCTCCTCATCACACAACCTTGGAGGTAAGAGGCCCAGGGCTGCTGCAGTTCCGTGGCGGCATTGCCCCCATGCCTTGAGCCTATTCTACCATCAATGCCGCTCTCCATCCGCAGGGTGGCCCCGTGGTTCAAGACCGCACCGGAGCTGCCCAAGCCAGGGGCCCACAGACGGCGCGTCCCACCCGCTGAGGGTTCTTTCTCAGAAGTGACTCCCACCCCCACTGCCGCTACCATCCCATTGGCCAGAACTCGGTCACGTGGCCACCCGTGGCTGGGACAGCCCGCAAACCCGCGGGGAAACGTCTGCGCGGGCAAAATATGGCAAGGCAAGGCAAACGCTGGGCTAGGGAACCCTGGCTGCGCCACCGCGAGGTGTCGAGAGGAACTGTAAAAAGAGCCCCTGTGCACTCAGCACCAGACTAGGAACTAGAACATCCAGTGCGTCGAAGCCGGTCCTGGGCCCTCCCTGCTGCCACCCCCCCCCCCCCCACTCCCCCACCTCCGGTCCACACCCTCTTGAATTCCGTGGTCGGGGTTGCCTTGCCTGGCGTTGCCGGTTCACCGCTTGTAAACGATCGTCAGCCTAGTTGTACAAGTTTTTACCTTTGTGAAAATAGAATCATACCATAAATATATATATTTATATATAACATCTAGATGTTATACATACGTCATATGTATATATATATTATATATAAATATATATATATAATATATATATAATATATATATATATATTATATATATATATATATTTCTGCAGCTTGATTTTCTGTTCAGTATTATGGGTGTGGGATTCACCGGTGTCGACACGGGTAGCTGTAATCCATTCGTTTTCACTGCTGTGTAGTATCCCGTTTTATCAACAGACTCCAAGGAGTTAGCATTCTTCCCGCAACCGAACCGTGGGCTCTTCCCAGTGTTTTGCCCTTACAAGCAGGGCTGGGAGGAACATTCGCACGTATATTTCCTCAGGCCTACATGCAACAATTTCTCCGAGGCAAATTTCTAAGAGAAACTGCTGGGTCGTGGGGGGATACACATATTTTCATATTGTCAAATAGGTTTTTAATAAGACAGGTGCAAAAGGTGGTGGCGATGCCCCAGGGGCTCTAATGGTTTGAGACAAGTGTTCATCCATTTAGGAGCATGGAAATGTGTAATACACTGCCTGCCCGCAGACCCGGGTGGGCACACATACGCACACACAGACTCATTCATTTATTGTCCGTTTGTTCAATAAACATTTGTCATGTAGCCATTCTCATCAATTATAAGCCACACCATCAGTGTAATGATGATTCTTCAGGAGGAAAGAAACACAGCGCAGTAAATGAATCCATCAATTATAAGACACATTCTAATTTCAGCAACACTGAAATGTGCGTGTGAAAGCATCTTAGAGTCAAGGGAAATATGGTACCTTCAGGCAATTCTCTAGAGGAAATTCCGCCCTTAGGAGCTTACAGACTTGAAGCTACTTGTTCCCAACAATACCCTAACAGAGGTCATGGTCAAAGCAGACACAAAGTGCTTGAAAGCCTTGCTACCCAATGCCAACTGTGGTCCACTTGGGAGCTTGTGAGAAATGGAGTCTCAGGCCCCGCCTCAGAACCACTGAGTCAGAATCTGGCTTAACATGAACCCGGGCGATTCCCATGCCCATTAAAATCTCAGAAGCAGGCAGAGACCCATAGGGAAGAGAAAGAGTCTTTCCAGTTGAGGGCAATCAAGAAAGGCTTCCTGAAAGAGGCATCATCTGAAGAGGAAAAACTACATCCGTTGAGAGCCTGCTCTGGGTGAGAAACCGCACCAGGAACCTCACTTCTGCTCTCTCCTTGAGTCCTCAGAATCGCCCCATGGGGCAGGGATTCATATCTGTTTTACAGCTAAGGAAACAGAGGCACAGAGCGGTCACATAATGAGCTCCAGGCCACACAGCTAATAGCTACCAGAACCAGGCTTAGAAAGCAGATCTGTCAGAGTCTGGAGTCCAGTCTCTTCTCCCGCATCACAGGGAAAGAACTTAGGGAAGTAGCTGTAGAGACAAGAATCAGGACAGGATTCAACTGGAGGCTACAGAAGCAAGTACTCCCTGCTGTGCTCAGGACCTCTGGGAGGTGAGCTGGCGGTCGGTGGGCCAGACACCTTACCGCCTTCTCATCCCGCCCCAGGGGAACCTGAACGGGACCTAGCCCATAGTGGGTGCCTGAAATAATCCAATGAAGGCATGAACGAATGAGCGAGCTCACAGACAGCCACACAGGCTGCTTCAAACCCTCCGGCGCCCGTTGCCGCTGGCACTGTGCTGGCGGGTGGGGGTCCCAGCCAGGGAGGAGCCTGGCACTGCCCACCCACCCCAAGGTCTCCTGAATCCCCGCCAGCAGGGAGGGCCCAGCCAGCAAAGCGAAAAGCCAGGAGCAGAAAAGGTTGAAAACACAGAGAAAGCAGCTCCCACCAAACCCTTCATTTGCTTCACTTAAAAAATTACTTAGCCAGCCTCCTGCCGGTGCCTCCCCGCCCCCCTCCCTCCGAGCACCGGCCCCGCTCTCCTTCAGCTTCTCATGAATATGTGGGAAATAAAACGGCGTCTGTTCAGCCCCTAATGACCAGGTTTATGAAGAGCTTATTGTATCTCAAAGAAATGAGACAGCAGTTGGTGTTGTGAGATATTAATGTGCTTTTTACAAAAGCTGATGAAACCTCCTTTAAACTACTTAATACCTGCAAGCTGAAATTTCCAGTCTGAGAGTAAATTCCTGGAGGCAGAGCTGAGGCAGAGCCTCAGGCACAGCCCTTGGCCTTTCTGTCTCAGCTGGGCGGCCAGTCATTCGGCTCTGGGGTCGTTGGGGCGCTGCTGCCCTTTGGGGTGGGGGTCCAGTAGAGATTTCGTGATTGTTGGGGGCCTTGGCAGAATAATCCTTTCTAGTTCACAATGGGAGAGTCTCTCCCACATCCTCCTGCTCTAAGAGCTCGAAGTCAATGCCTTTCTGGGGAGTGGGGAGTGAGATGCTCCCCCCCTCAGTTCAGCCTGGACCCCCAGCACCCCTGGGGACGTGGCCCCTGTCCCCTCTTCTGCCCTCACCCCCACCCAGCCAGCCCTCTACATGGGACCCATCTTCTTGTAAGTCTCCAGTCCCGCTCTGATGTCACGCGTTCGCCCCGGCCGACCCCTCACACGGGTTGCCCTTCATCCAGCAGGTGTGCTGGTAAATGTCTAGCAACTGGCTCTCTGGGCAGGGAAAGGGGACCTCGATCTATTGTATGTGCCCATTCTCGGGGTGCAAATCCTCCCACCGTGGCTGCCCGTGTGAGTGACCAAGAGACTCTAACGAGCAGCCACCGGAAGCTAGTGCAAGCCTGCTCCCGCACACCTCTGCCTCCGGGCTCCCTTGTACCCCCAACTCTGGTCCAGGGGACCTTCCCCGACCCCCCGAGACAGTCTGTCCCCTCTTGTGCGCCCCGCACCTCCCTGCCTTTGCTCTTGCTGATCCCTGTCCTAGAAATCTCTTCTCACTGCCCCCCCCCGACTTCTTCATCACCCTCCGACACACACATGCTCACTCTCACTCACACACTCACAGTCACATGTGCCCCTCCTGTGCGCCCCGAGACACGCTCTGCTTTGTCGCCGCACAGACCCTGCTACACCACAGCGTCTGGCATCCATCTCCCACCGCACACTACAAGTTCCGTGGGGACAGAAAGTATATGTTTTCCTCTGTGTCCCCAGCAGGTTACACCGAGCATGGGATACGGTCGGCACTACACAAATCTTAGCTGAACAACTAACTCTGCTGCCATAAGGCCTCATACATTTTGCTATAGAGTATGTGGGACATTACATTCTAGTAAATTCCGTGCTGTCTGTCTCCCCCCCCCCCCAGACTGAGAGCCCCCGAAAGGCAGGGAATCAGGTTAGATTTCCCTCCACCACCCCAGTGCCAGGCACATGGTCAGCCCTTAGTCCCTACCTTGGGGAGAGAGCCTGCCTAAGCCAACTGAGAGGAAAACCAGAGATGGGGAGAGAGACCCCAGATTTTTGAGCACCTGGATCCATCTGTGCCTGAAGCCGTCTCAGTCCCTGGGCTTGATGAGCACCAACCTGAAAAAAATACAGCAGGACCCTAGGCTGGCAACAGGAAAGCCAGACTGCGCCACTCTGCACTGACTGTTGTGACGTCTCGAAGATGTTCTACCACATTTCAACTCCAAACAGAGGTGGCTGAGTGCTGCTGACGCCACCTCCCTTTCATGAACCTCAGCACCTCTTCGTTCGGACTGAATCCGTGGCCACAGAGCTTCAAGTGCTCCTGGAGACCCTTTATGCCTCCAGCCCACCCTCACCGCCTCACTGCTACCATCAGCCTCTGGACTATTGGGACCCATCCCGTCATGGCCCGCGTCTCAGTTTACCTCCATTAGTCCTCACTACCAATCATTTGTCCCTCACTCTGTTCACCTCCCAATCTGCCCCAATCTCCCACCTCACCCCACCCCCCCAGCCTTTCAAATCCCTGCCCAGGGCTCCTCGGCATTTGGTCCAGAGGTCAGGAACCCCCGCTCCTAACCTCTTTTGTGCTCACTCATAGAAACCTGGCTGTCCCTTGAGGACATGACACACAGGGCTGATAATGCACAGGGGGCGTTTTATTGCCTCTTCCCTAAAGCCCTGTCTAAAACTCATCCAGTCTTCTCTTCCCCGACTCACTCCTGCCCAGTCCCAACTTGGCATCCTCCCCATTCTTTGAGGAGGTAAGCACGGGCCCACCTCATTCTCCCAGGCCACCCTGCAGCCATCTTGGATTTCACAAGCAGTCAGACAGCCTTCCCAGTACCTGGCCTTGAACACCTTGCTTGGCGAGCACATCCCAGTCCCAGCTTGCTGGTTGTTAACTGCTGAAATCCTGTGTACCCAGGATTTCAAGCAGCCCCGCTAAGTACAGGAAGAGGGCTGTACAGGGGTGGCTCCCGGCTGTGACAGATAGGGCAAGGAGCAGCTGGGACTGAGGCCCCATCTCCTCTCCCCACTCACCAAGAATTGGTGGAGGGTTGAGCTCTGTGCCCCGGGCCTGGCAGCTCTCCAAGCCCTGGGCCCAGCGAGGGCCCCAAAAGAACAGAATCTTCCTACAGCCGGAGTGGCTGGGCCAGGCTGGGCACACACCATCACCCATGAGAGCACTACCTCTGAGGTTTCTGCTCTTCTCCTCCCCGCCCCCCACTCCACCACCCACAGGGGCATCCCTCCGGGCCTCCTAGGTCACCCAGCAGGAGGGCTACCTGCTTGGAGAAGGCCTCCAACACAATGGCATGGGACAGGGTAGGAGAAAATTCTGTATTTACTGAGACAAAGTAAGTCTTACTCTAACAGAGACATGTTGGAAGCAGCTGGTATGGTTCCCTGCGTCAAATCGTGGTCCAGACAGGACCATCATTTAGCTAGAAAGAGCCTCACACCAATAGTTTCTAAAAACAACCAATGATTTGGGGTTTACCAGAATAATGTGATGAATGCTTTGCATATCATCCTTAACTTGGTAGGCAGCTTCCTAATACATACTTAACTATGTATAGAAAATAAAAGTGAACGTTTAGTTTTGTCTTCTATAGTTATTGGTATGACCTTTCCGATTCCTAGAGACTTTGAATGTCATCCCTACCTCCACCCGACCCGAGCCACCCAGTTCATGGTCTCATCCTTGACCATGACATGACCAATAGCCACGTCCCCTCAATGATCTCAATCACTGGCCCCCACTTTCTGAGTCTCATGCCCCAGTCTTCCAACTTACTCCCAGGAGCCCTCGGCTCTGGCAGTTCTTTGACCCCCACCCCACCCTAGGCTTCCAATGCATTGACCCCATCACCTCTTCACTGCCTCCTTCCCCAGCTTAGAGTCTGACCCATCTTCATAATCACTGCCTCCCCCACCCCTGCTCTTGGACTCATTCCACAGACCCCCACCCTGGTTAAAGGCAACCCTCCAGCCAGACTCAGCCACACCCTAAATGTAGCTGGGCCACCCTTGCACTTGTGTCCTGGGCCTCATCCCCTCTCACGCTGCTCCTGCATTGCTCCCTCGTCTCTCCAGCTATCATGCCTTCCCTCTCTTCTGGAACATTCCCAGCAGGATCACTCATGCCTTAACATCTCCCCCAACACAGAATGGACAGCAGAGCAGCAGACACCCCACCAGCACAGTACAGGGGGGCAGAGGGGGGTTGAGGGAAAGAGACAACAAACGATATGTTGGAGGCTGGGGCAGCCAGACCAGCATGTGCAAAGGTCCTGTGGTAGGAGGGAGCATGCGTGACAGAAGGCTGAGATGGCATGTGCACAGAGAGGGAAGTGGGCAGGAAATAAGGCCAGACAGAGGTTGGGATCAGGCCGCTTTAAGATGCTGAGCTTTCCTTACAGGACTGGGAAGCTATTGAGCATTTCAAGCTAGAAGTGGTTTGATCAGATTTGCATTTTCAAAGGATCACCATGATTACTCTGTAGACAAGGATGAGAGTGAGTGCAAAATGACCGGTGGGGAGGCTGTCATGCAGAGAAGCCAGGATGGTGGCCTGGCTGTGGGTGTTGCTGCCAATGGAGAGAACTTGACAGTTTTGAGAGACACTGCGAGTGAATGCAGGCAGGACATCCTAAGGGAAGGGACCTGCAGTCAGGAAGAAGAAATGTAGGCAGTGACAACTGGGCTCAGGCTTGCATCGGCAGCGATGGAGAGGCATTCACTGAGCTGGTTGGTGCCTGCAGAAGACCAGGTTTGAGGGGAAATGATCATGAGTTCAGGTTAGTTCCTTCTGAATACACAGTGCCTTTAAAACATCCACCAGGAGACATCAGATCGGCAGGTGGATACCAGGTCTGGCCCTCACGGGAGAGTCTGGGTTGCCGGTGACCTCACACAGCCTCTATACAGCATCTCTTGAGCCCTTCCTGTGTGCCAGGCACCGCACTAGGAGCTCATGGTCTAAAGATCACTGGGGCACGGCCCGTGCAGAGAAACAGCCAGGTTGCAAGGGAAGCAGATATGGGTGCGGGCTGCTAGCATGAAATGTGGGGCCCTTAGAAGACAGGGTAGAGGCACCAGCCACAAGCCCTTAGTCTGGGATTGAGCAGTGTCCCCAGTTTGTTGTTGTTGTTGTTGTTGTTGTTGTTGTTGTTTAATGTTTATTTTAGTTTTGAGAGAGAGAGAGAGAGTGAGCAGGCCAGGGGCAGAGAGAGAGGGAGACACAGAATCCGAAGCAGGCTCCAGGTTCCGAGCCATCAGCACAGAGCCCGATGCGGGGCTTGAACTCATGAACCGTGAGATCATGACCTGAGCCAACGTCAGCCCCTTACCTGACAGAGCCCCCCAGCCGCCCCGTGTCCCCAGTTTGTTAGGAGTCTCGGGGCCCACATCTCACCTCCTGCACGGATTGCTTACAAAGATGCCCGGCACCAGATTGGCACTGATGAGATATTTGCCAGCTTGAATTGAAAGCAAATGAAAGCACTTTGCAGAGCACTTTTCAAATGCACTGATCTGTAATTTTACCAATAGGGAGGAGATTTTATCCTCTTAGCAGCTAGACTCTCAGCAGTAGACTCTTCTCAGGTCCTAGAGGGAGTTGAGGCCTCCTGGGGATGCTTGAGGAGAGGGCGGAGAAGCAGGGTGGGTGGGCAAGAAGGGTTCTGCCCCAGGGGAGCATTTCAAGCGAAATGCTGTGCTCCTGAGTCCCCACAGAGCTTCAGTGAAGTTACCAGAAGCCTCCATATCCTCTGGGGAATCGTTTTTCTTGCAGAAGTCAGGAAAGGGGGTGAATATGGTACAGAGACAGTGATTGGGGCGACCAACCATCTTCTCTGCAATATGTCGCATAAAATAATAGCCTTAGAAATGCCTAAAACGCTTCCCTTTATAGAAGTACACCTGTATCGTATAGAAGCAGGTGTACATGATATATACACAGGTCTATGTAAGAATGCCCTAAAATTCCTAAATCATATCCGTAGTACATGATAAAACCTGCTTTATGGAACATGAAGGTTCAGCACCCCATAGGAAAACAGATTGCTAACACGGACTGAGAACTGTATTAATTAGGTTATATTAGCTACTGTCACAGAAAAATCCCAAATGTCAGTGGCTGAATATAGTCAGCATCCAATTCTCCCTCACAGCGATGCCCCCAAGCACTTTTACCGACGTGCCAGGCACTCGCTCTGAGCACTTTATATGTGTCAGCTCATTTAATCCGCGAAGGAAAAACTCCTTTGATCTCCACCTCTCAGGTGAGGAATGCCAGGCTGGACCCAGGCGACAGGAGCTGCCAGCATGGGTTTGCCTATTTATTCATTCAGAGAAAGTTCGTCTGCTGGTGCGGTGGGGGGGAGGGGGGGGGGCGGGGGGGGGGTACGACCGTGTGTGAAACTGACCGAGGTTTCTACTGTGGCGGAGCAGACCCGCTTGGCAAGCTCCAGCCCACGCATCAGTCCTTCACGAAGACCACATTCACTTCACAGTCGTTGGTGGAGCCGGCTGGGACCTTGGGTTTTCATCTGAGCCTGTGTTCACCTTCTCGGCCATCTGCCAGAAAAGATTGAGTCAAAAGGCCTTCGTTGGAGCCCTGGATCTATCGTTTCCTGACCACAAGTACTTACTCGGATCATTTAGCCTCCCTGAGCCTCAGTTTCTTCATCTGTGCAATGGAAGAGATAATAGCCCTCTCACAGGCCTACGGTAGAGCCAGAATGAGTTGTAGTTCAAGAGCCTGGCAGTGGGGCTCAGCCCCCACTGGGGGCTCAACCCCTTCCCATCATCCCCCCAATTATCCTCCTCCCCTGCCCAGAGCAGCTAGGGGCTGGGCACAGTGGATTCCAGGCCCTGCAGATGGGAAGGCACTTTGCAAGCTCATTTAAGGGCTGTGAGAACGTTTGTCGGCATCCGTGTGGGGTCTGTCTTCTTTGCAAAGCGATCTGCTCTCTGGCATGCAAAATGCGAGGTGACTCCCAGCGGAGCTGGGGCACAGAGGCGGGTGTACTGACGGGTTCATCAGCCTCCTCCTCGGCAGTCCCCAGCCCCGAGCCAAACCGCTGCTGCCCGCCAAGCTTCAGCTAATCCCCAGAAGCCTCGATGCAGGGACGGAAGGCTGGGTTTTGAAGTCTTAGGCCTTAGATCCTTTCCGTTGCACCGCGGGTGTGTGTGTTTTGATTCACCAGGCAGATGTCCAAACAGACAAAGTGATACCTTCCTTCAGGGGCCGGGGAGAGGGCTGAGCCAGCTTCAGAAGAGCCAGAAGTCAGCAAGAGGCCAGTGGGTGCTGAGCCCCTGGAAACTCTGATGTTTCACGTGTCCTTTCTCCTCTTGTTTTCCAGGGAACTTCAAAGGTCTCTGCAAGCAAATCGATCACTTCCCAGAGGATGCAGATTACGAAGCTGACACAGCAGAATATTTCCTCCGTGAGTGCATGCAATTTTTTCTCCCTTCTGGTGGTGGGTCCAGTCCTTCTAACCTCCAGAGCACCAAAGGCCAGGACTATCCAGAGATCCCTGTATCAGCAGAGGGCAGGAAAAAGCTGAGCCTCGCTCCTTTCCTCCTATCTGGAGGCCAAACCTTCATGCATGCTGTTCCCTCTGCCTGTAACCCTCTTCCATCCCCTTTGTCTGATAAACTCCTATTCATCCTCCAGGTCCCAGCCTGAAACATCACCTCCTCCAGGAAGTCCTCTGTGTCCCTAACGGGTTCCCAGAGCACAGCACATTTATCATGCTGTGGGGTCCTGATCTATTTGAGTAAACATCTCCCTGGCAGTCCCACCAATTATGTTAGGCCAGGGACCCACCCTATCTCGTTCATGTGTTCATATTCCCAGCCCAATGCCCTTCACATAATAAGCGCTCAGTAAATATTTCTTGACTAACTCAATGAAGAAACTCATCAGGCAGTTTCAGATTGGAACTTCGAGAACAATACATGAGATTTTTGTTTTCTTCCTCCACAATCAAGTCACGGTTAAATCCTGAGGTACATGCTGTGACCTTAAATCCACCTGAGGCATATTGTCAAGAGAAAGCATTTTGAGTCCCAAAGAAAACTTCTCAAGAACCAACAAAAACTAACAAGGTAAAATGCTCCCTGAGAAAGGGATTTCCAGGAGAGGGGCTGAGGGTCCTTGACACCTGGGACAGCAAAGCCACCCAAGCAGAAGTGGGTGA
Source organism: Panthera pardus (assembly GCF_024362965.1). Lineage (NCBI taxonomy): Eukaryota > Metazoa > Chordata > Mammalia > Carnivora > Felidae > Panthera > Panthera pardus. The sequence continues at coordinate 11,469,893 of NW_026526991.1, forward strand.
AAGCTGTGCTCCACGCTCTCAAGAGGCTCTTCTAGAAGAGGTTTGCTCTCCACCAGGAGCGTCCCCACCTTCTGTCCCCGGTGACCTTCCCAGCCGCACGGAGGCTGCTAAAGCCTCCCTCCCATCCGCCTCCCCCCCGCCCCCAGCAGAATGGCTAGCATCACTCTCTGATCACTTTTATGGAAAATATAGGAGGCATTTCATTACATGGATCACCCTGTCTCTTTCAGTAACTACTCTTCACATCAAAGCCAACTCTCGGGTCAGCCTTAGAATCAACCTGGTTTCATTGAAAAGCCCATGGAACATGAAGTCAGCCCAGTGGCGAGGAAGAGAAAGGAAGGGAACACGATGTAATTTATAGATTTCTTTTGAAAGGGAGAAAAATATCTTACAATGCTCATCATTTCCGTTTATGAACTCCCGAAAGGCACTGCTCTTAAATGGAAGTCCTAAAAGACGGGCTGGGCTATCGTTCCCCACTACCACGTCCGGGGCTCTTGCAGGAGCAGTGCGGTGGCATAAAAGCGGGCTGAGACCTAGGCCAGACCCTGCGCTCGGTGCTGGGGAGATCAAGGTGAGAAAAACAGGCGCAGCTCGTGGCCCCAGGCAGCGCCCAGCCTGGCCGGGAGGCCCCTCAGAGAAACAGCTGGCCTCGGGAGACGCGGCGCGGGACGGATGTGGCCTGCTGGTGGCGGTGGGAGCGGGGGGACCACAGCCTAAGCCTCGTGCCAGGAGCCACCCTGGTTGAGCACAGTAAGGATGTGATAATCAGCTAGAGGGCTCAAAGGAGGAACTTTGTCTCCTTCATTGCTGTGCCTAGAACAGCTTCTGGAATAGAGCAGATACTCCATAAATGTTGTCTGTTACATAAAGGGCAGATATAGGAGTCTTCAGTGGCTGTTTCTACCTACTCCATACCTCCATAGCCTCATTGTTTAAGAGAGAATCACATAACGTGTTTGGTTCACTGGGGTGTCCCCGGACAAAAGACCTGAATCGGGTAACTGCTGTTAACAGGGCAGGATTCCAAGGGTCTGATTTAAACTTACTTAACCCAACAGTATTTTTTGAGCATTGTAACAACAGTCGGCAAACTTTTTCTATAAAGGGTCAGACAGCAAATATACCAGGCTTTGTGGGCCATACAGCCTCTGTCCCAACTACTCAATGCTGCCCGTGGAGTCTAGACATAATGGAAGCCAATGAGTGTGGCTGTGCTCCCAGGAAACTTAACTTCATTTACAAAAACAGGCAGCAGGCTGCACTTGGCATAGTTTGCTGACCCCTGATCTAGACTACGCTAATCTTGGGCTAGGCAACAAAAGTAATTCTGGAAAGCCGGAAGACGGGAGTTCCTATCCTTATCAATAGATTCTAAATCCTAATACATTCTAACTAGATGGTCTCATTCTTAATAAGCTCTAGAGACGCTAGAAGCCAGGGATCGATTGTTCTTCTATTCGGATCCCCAGCCCCCCTGAAGTGGGGAGGGGGGCGGGGCTGTGTCTGGAGGTGGGCGGGGCTTCAGCCGGCTTCCAGTTCAGGTCGGTTACACCCTTACACCCGTTCTCACAGCGCACCTGACACGTGGGAGGCCGTGTGAGGGGCTGACGCCGCCCTTGTCCCTGAGGGCTCACTGTATAGAAACAGACCCGTGAAGGTAGCATGAATGCCAAGACGCAGGCAGGGATAAAATGGAGTGTGTGGTGCTGAGGGAGCCTGGCCCCTAACCCCCAAACCGGAGATGATTCCAGAAGGGTCCCCTTGAGAAAGCGGCACCAAGGCTGAGACTGGGCCTCTAGAAGCATTCGCTCATTTACTCTTGAGACATTCACTAAGCACTCACTCCGTACAGAGCCCTGTTGTCAGTACAGGGGATCCAAGGGTGAACAGAACAAAACCGGTGCCTCTGTGAAGGTGACATTCTCGCGGAGGAAAGAAGCAATGGGCAAGACCACAATAGTCCCCTGAGACCTGAGACCGATCTGGCTGTGAGGGGGTGGAGAGTGAGGCGGTGGGTGGAGGGCAGGTGGGGGGTGTTACTGAGGACAGGTAGTCGGGACAGCTTCTCTAAATGAGGAAATGGACAGAGCCGAGAGGACTTGGGGGAAGTGCGTGCCCGAGGGGGGACTGGTGAGAGAGCAAGGGCCTTATTAAGGGGGGGGGGGGGGAGGTCAGAGGGGAGGCCCGGCTGGCTGAGCACAGTGCAGGAATAAAAGACATTCCACAGCACGAGGTCCGAGAGGCGGCGGAGGAGCCCAATCGGGTGTCATTCTAAGTGTGACGGAACCGTGAGCAGGGGACACTGATGTGGAAGGTCCGTTCTGGCCGCCGGCCGGGGCGGGGGCAGGGAGGCCAGTTGGCCGCTGCTGCTGGCATCCTGGTGAGAGGCTATGGCGCCTGGACCAGAGCGATAGCTGTGGTGGCAGCCAGAAGTGAGGGGCTGTTTGGGAGACATGGCTGGGGGGGGGGGGGGAGGGGAGTGCAGGCGCTTGGGGGTGGGTCCTGGGGCCGGACCCCAAGGGGTTTCCAGAGGACAGCAGAGGACTGGCAGGAGGGGCAGGGTGGGGGGCAGGAGACCTAGGAGGGTGGAAAGGGGCTCAGCCAAACATTCTGGCTTTGACTGTTCGTGCCCGGCCTGCCTCACACTCGGAGGGCAGTGGGGCGGGCAGGGTGGGCTCCAGAAAGGTGGCAGGAGCTCCTGCTATTACCAAGGTCAGGGGCACAGTCTACTGGACTCTGCTCAACCTAAGGGCAGGATCTGTTCAGAGGCTGACACAGGGCCAGCACATTGCCGGCATGGACGGAAAGAGGCCTGACCATGTGTAAGCATGGGGCTGTGGGCGTCTCCTGGCAGAGCTATAGCTCCCGAAAAACCCATTGAGTATCTTCTCCTTGGCTCTTTGGGCCTGAGGTCCCAGTACTCGGGAGGCCAGGAAAGATCTGAGCTACCCATGGGCCGTGGGTCCTTTTTGCCTGCAGACAAAATTAAGACGGGCCTTCATGGTGCTTGCAAGCTACAACAAACGAAATTCACAAGTTAATTATATGGTCTGTTAAACTATGAGGAGTGATATGGAGAAAAATCCAGCAGGAAAGGGGGATAGGAGATTCCAGGGAGAGGGGGTTGTCCATAAAATCCTTGTTGTGAAATCTGAGCAAAGACCTGAAGGAGGTGAGAGGGAGCCATGCGGAAGTGTGAGGGGAGAATGTTCCAGGCAGAGGGAACAGCAAGTGAAAAGGCCCTGAGACTGGAGCCTGGAATGTTTGAGGCGCAGGAGTGAGGCCAGAAAGACAAGAGTGGAGTGAGCAAGGGGAAGCCAAGGAAGAGCCAGTGAAGAGAGGCCTGGGGGCCCCTGTGGGTCCTAGAAAGGGCTTGGGTGTTGCTCTGATTGAGGCAGGAAGCCATCAGAGGGTCTGAGCAGAGGAGTCTCACTATCTCACATTTTACAAGACCCTCTGGTTGCTCCGTTCACAAGAGACTGAAATAGGGTAAGGACAGAAGCGGGCAGAACAGTTAGGAACCTACTGCAATAAATCCAGACAAGAGACAGCGTCCTGAACCCAAGTAATAGCAGTGAAGGAGGTGGGAAGGGGTCGGAGCCTGAAAATATTCCCAAGGGATTACATGTAAGCTTTCACATGAGAGCCTACCTGTGGATTTCGCAGGAAAGGAAGGTGTCAAGGTTTGAGTCCAAGGCTGGGATTGGGAAGAATCGGGAGCTCAGTGTCGGCCACATTAAGTTAGAGAAACCTATGGGACTCCCTGGGGAGATGCCTTGGGGTCTGGGGCTCATGGGACAGGCTCTGGCCCCGACAGGAGTTTGCCAGTTGTCAGCTGGTGGATGACATTTACAGCCACGAGCCGATGAATGGCCCGAGGCGGTGGTGCAGAGAAGAGGTGCAGAGTCTGAGCCCCAGGATGCCAAGGTTTAGAGGCCAGGAAGAGGAGGAGGCCCCAGGGAAGGGGGCTGAGGGGGTGGCAAGTGGGTGGCCCGGGTCACCCCTACCATCCCTGCTCCACCAGCTGGATGGAGGACCTAGAACAGAGGAGGAGGAGAGAGCATGCCAGAAGGGCTGGACAGGAACGCAGAGCTCATCTCCTGGGATGGCAAGAAAGTGGGGCTCACTTGCTCTCAAGCCATCAGACCAAGCTTCAGGCCTCCTGGGGGGCCCAGCAGAAGGAAGGCGCCCCATAGATATCTAATGGGACGAATGAATGAATGAATGAATGAATGAACATTTTTACCCCCAAACCCCATGGGTATTTAAGGAGTTCCAAAGCTTCTCCTGAACACAGAGTCCAGGGACTTTCTGGTGACAGGCCCTGGCCACCACCCTGAGCCTCCTGACATCTGGGCCCCACGAAGGTGTGGTTAGTGTGGCTCTAGCCCACCTGTCACTAGCTTGCCCAGGAACAAATGATGGCCAGACCTGTTTTGCCCAGCCAGCTCTGGGGGGCCATCGATGTGTCTGCCACGGTGCCCCAGCCCCCGCCCATCCTTACCCTTACCAAAGCTTGCGAGCGGGTGAGGAAGAGGCAGAGGTGGCCCAGGTGTGACTTCCTGTGACTGTCAGTGTGTCGGTCTTTGTGCACAAGTGTGTGAGTCTGCTGTGTTCTGTGTCTTTCGGTGCCCGTGTGTCCGCGCATCTGAGCGTCTATCTGAATGTGTGTTTGCTCGTGTCTGCTGCGTGTCTACGGGTCCCTGCAGGCTGTGTGTGTGTGTGTGTGTGTGTGTGTGTGTGTGTGTGTGTGTGTGTTGTGTCCAGGAGATGGGAGTTGGTATTTCCCACTGGTCGCAGTGTGATTGGGGCACATCCCAAGCCACCACCCCTAGTCGCTCACATCCATGCAGCCAGAGCAAACATTTCTCAAAACGGCTCCGACCTCGTGCATTCCACGCACGCTGACACTTTGAATTCTGTCCCCCTTCATTTCTCTAAGTGCTGGTGGCACCCAGCACGCTGACTTCCCCACCTAGTCCTGACTCACAACCCGCACTGTGATCAACACCAACCCGGGGCCCGTGAGAAGCAGCAACGGTGCCTTCTGTCAAGATGAGAAAACTAACATTTCCTGGTGCTTGGCGCGTACCGGGCGCTCTTCTAACTGCTTGAAACGTCTTTACTCCTTACTCTTCATCGCAGGCTATGAGCTGGGTGTGCTCGTGACCTCCCTCTGGCAGGGGGGACAACTGAGGCTCAGAAGGGCAGGGGGCATGGCCGGCGGAGGCACGCAGGGCGCCTCTCTCCTGGGTTGGTGCAGCTGATCACCAGCCCCGGAGACAACAGGGAATGGGACGGCATCTGGCACCGCGCAGATGGCACTCCCCAAGGAAGCTCCGGGGCTTCTGGAACTCTTTTCCTTATGTCATTAGATAGAACACACCTGACAACTTTATATGTTACCTGTGTTCCCCTTCACAATGCCCCGGGAGGTAGGTGCTGTTGGTGTCCCCATTACACAGGCAAGAAACTGGAGGCACGGAGGCCACACTGCCGGTGGGAAGGCTGGGACAGGGCTCCAAGGAGGCCCCGTGTGGAGCCCGGGCTCCCAAGCCACCGCTCTCAGCTTCTCTCTCTCCCCTCATCCATCGTCATCCGCTTCCTCCTTCCTTCTCCCTCGCTCTGTCCTTCCTCCTCTCTCTCCCCTTCCCCACCTCTCTCGCACCCACGCTCACACACACACTTGTGGTCCTGGCCACCCCATCCAGCACAGCGGGGAGGGGAGTGAGGGAGAAAAGCCCAAGAGCCCAGCAACCCCTCCTGAGCCAGCTCCTCGCTGATCCTCTCCGCTTAGAAGGGGAAAAAAAACCCAGGTGGGATAACAGACATAAAGAGTTGAGCACTGCGCCCGGAAAATAGGGAGCCCGCCCTCCATATACCTGGTAAGACTACCGTTTTAATCAAAGGCCACAACTGGCACAGGGAACAGGTGAGACTGTGGCCTGGCTGGCTGAGTGGACCCTGCGGGGAGGTCTGGGGGACACAGGGCCATCAGAGACAGGCAAGACCCTAGAGATCACCTAATCCAGACAAGGAAGCGGAAGCCAGGCATACCACGTGATTTGCACGAGCCCCTGCTGAGACATCACTTCACACCAGGGTGCCTGGAGCCTCAAAGTTAAGCCCTCTACTCTTCCACAGGCAGGGGCATCTGTGCCCCACCTCTGTGTCTACAACCCCCCCCATTACAGCTTCAGCCCACCGCAGCTCTGTGCCCCAAGCCTGTACCTCGTGAGCCCCCCACCCTGGCCTGCCTCGTTCCCTTTAGGGCTCCCCAAGCTCTCCCGTGGCTCTCTGCGATCCAGAATCTTCCAGTTCCCTGAGCAAGGATGCTTCTCCAGCCCTGGAGCACACACGCTGCTTCCTCTCCCTGGAACACTCCACATCCCGCCTCTCTTGTGCCCTGTTAGCTTCTCCTTATCCTTCAGATGCCAGCCCCAGCATCACTCCCTGGGGGAAGCCCTCCTTGATGCCCACGTGAGCGCAGAGGATGCTCTGAGGGGCAAGACGTGCATGTCTGAAAGCAGGGGAGGGCGGTGGTCAAGACACACAGGCCCTCGAGGCTGACCTCCTGGGTTCACAACCCAGTTTCCCCACTTCCTCGCTGGGCGGACTCGGACAAATGGCTTAACCTCTCTGTGCCTCAAGTTTTAGCTGCCGCTTGATGGGGGCTAACCAAAGCACTTCTTTCACGGAGCTGTAATGAGAACTAATGAGTTAATAGATACACAGTGCTTAGAACAGCCCTGGGGTACACGAACCACTCGATGAACATTGGCCATCTATATGTGACATCAGCCTGTCACATACCTTCATGGTGCCATATGGGTACCTTTCTTCCATAGCACTTTATCCTGGTTCATAATTACATAATATCTGTGTTATTACCTGATGACATGTATCTCTTTCATGAGAATGTAAGCCCCATAAAGACATGGCCCAGGCCTGTTTTTGAACCCCTGTGTCTTCCATGCCCAGCCTGGAAGTTGGTACAGCGGCGGGCACTCGACCTGTGTTTATTCATTGGACCCACAGCTAGTTAAAAGCGAAGCATCTCCCCACTCCGGGACCATGAGGTCCTTCCCCAGTACAGCATATTATGTTCTCAGCCAGGAAATGTCCAAACTGCAGCTCGCAGGCCAAATCTGCCCCCCGCCCCCACCACCACTGTTTTTGTAAATAAAGTTATTATTGAAATAGAAGCGCACTCATTTGTTTACGTATTGCCTGTGGCTGTTTTCAAGCTACAACAGCTAAATTAGGTAGTTGCAACAGAGAACATATGGCCAGCAAAGCCAGAAATGATTATATTTACTACCTGTCCCTCTACAGAAAAAGTCTGCCAATACCTGCATTAGGTATTTGTAACCTCCTTGAAGCCAAGGCCATGGCTTCATGGGGCTGGTGTAAGGTTTAAATGGGTTTATCCATGTAAGGCACTTACGATGGTGTAGGGAGAGCTCCAGAATTGTTGGTAGGGACTGCAGAGTTCCATATGCTTACTCATAGGAGATCGATAAATATTTGTTCATTGAATAAACCAGATACTTTCTGCTCCTCGCGATAGACTTTAGCACTAAAACCACCCCAGCTTCAGTGGGAATCAAGGCAATTCGTGGGGAAGAAGTGTCTGGATGGAGGGGGCAGGACGATAGAAATAATGATTGTACCATTTACTGTACCCTTTCTAGGGTAGAAACAGGACAGCCATGGTCCAATGTAACCTTGACAATAGTGCCTCTCGAACTTTCGCGTGCACGTGACTTGTGTTACGTGCTTTTGCAAAAATGTAGAATCTAACTCAGTAGCTGGCAGTGTAACACCCAAGAATCTGCAGGCTCTAACCAGCTCCCCCGCGATGCCCAGGCCCCCGGCCTTCCGACTGCCCTGTGAACAGCAAACCTTACATTCCCGGGAGCTGGGTATTAGGGTTATTTTTCCCATTCTCCAGGATGCAGAAACAGACTCAGCCAGGTAAAGACCCTTGGCCCAAGGACACATTGTTAGGGACAAGGCCCGCGTCTGAGCTCAGATGTGACGAACTCCCAAATCCCCACTCAGCCTATGACACTGCTTAGCGGGAAAGAACTCTTTCGAGAAACTTCTCCAATGTAAGAGTCCCTGCTTGCTCTAAAGCAGCTTCCTCGCCCAGCCTCCATCTGGGTCTCGCTCTGCTCATCTGAGCCACTGCCACTGCCCCCCTTGGAAGTCACACCAACCTCTCCTTCTTCCTTCTTGCCGTCACCCCCCCCCCCCATTCCCAGCTGGTCAGGAATCGTATCCACACAGGGAGGGCAGAAGCGTGAGAAATCATCTGATGGTCCACACCCGCTTTGCACATGGGCAAACCAGAGAGGACGAGGCACCTGTCTCAGCCACACAGCAAGTGAGTGGCATAGTTGGGACCCTACGCCCAGATCTCTGGACTCTGCAGCATCCCTCCCAGGCTCCTTGGAAGCCCCAGAGGGAGAGTACAGGATGGCCCAAAAGTTGGGCCGATCCGGACTTGAATCCTGACTCACTAGCTGGGCTGCCTTGGGCGAGTTACTATGCCTTTCTGAGCTTTAGTTTTCTTGTCTACAGACAGGGGCTAAAAAACACAGCCCATGGGGCTGTTATGAGGATTAAATCACAGAATGTATGTCATGTACTCGTTCAAGGCTCGACACAGAATGGTGCTTATCACAGATTCTCTCCCCTCTCCCCTTGTGCTTGTGACGATGAGGATTCAGGCAGCATTGACTGTGCAAGTCCAGGCACCTTGCAATCATGTGTGCGCGTGTGTAGGGATGTGCGGGAAGGGCGACCAGGTTGGGGACATAACAGTTCTCTTGAAATGACTTGCTGGGGGAGAACGCTCAGGTCTGCGGGGAGGTGGCCCATCCGTCAGCGGGAGAAGGGAAGCCCGATTGCCCAGGAACCCAACTGCACCCTCTGTGTGCCTCCTCCTCTGGCCCCGGCTCAGGTTCACCTTTCTTCAAGTCCCCCTAAAATAATCGACTCACCCAACAGCACCAGTAAGCAGTGTAGACTTCCTAAAGATCCATGGGGAAGACAGAAGAGGGGTTTTATGCCACGCATCGCAGCACACTGCCTAAAATCCTCTTAGAAAAATGCCCCGAGTTCTATACAGAAAAACTCTCTTCGCCACACTGCCCCCCAAAGGGGTGGGGAGCCAGGGGAGGCTCGACCCCCGGCACCTTCCTCTCCAAGATGCACATCCCCAGCCAACCCTTACCCCCACCCCAGGGCTGAGCCAACAGGCCCTCTAATAGGACCCAACTTCCTCAGAAGCCATTTAAACAGCCCAAACACGTAAAGAAAACTTCCTTTTCTTCACACAAGCTTCCAGATGGCTCTGCCTGGCCCACAGCTCCGGGGATGAGCAATCAGGGTTCTGAGGTCACTCGCTGCCTATTTGAATCTGGAGAGAAAAGCTCTTTTCCTCTCCAGAGAGCCTTTAGGGAGGACCTCATCCGGACACTGTCCCCCACATACACAGCCTGCCTGCCTGGCCTGCCTCTCCCCCAGCTGCCTTCCCCTGCCCTCAGCCACCCTGCATCCCTCTGTCCTCCTTCCTCTCACCTGCAGGTGGCAAATGTTCCTGAAGATACTCTTTTCTCTTGCCTGTTTATCAGTCCTTGCTTCTTATCTTATCCTGAAGGCATTTTGTTGTTGTTGTTGTTGTTCTTTGTTTTTTACTTTTTCTTTTCTTGGTAACATGTCTGCTGCTGCTTCTTTCTGGAAACCCTCCCCACACTTACTCACTCAGTGAGCCTTTATTGGGGACCTACTGGGTCTTTGGCACAGAGGTGCGGTGGGGACAGAGAGAATAAAAATAAATAAATAAAAAAAAAAAAAGGCCGCAGTCCTTGCCTTCATGGGACCCCACGGCTTATGGTAGCAGCATATGTAGAAACGAATTTTTCCTGTAATAACTATCATTTAACCAGTGTTTACCACATACGCTCCGAGTTTCATCCCAGTGCGTTATCAGAATCAGCGCATCTAATCCTCACAGCAGTCTTGCAAGGTAGGCACTATTACCGTCCCCATTTTATAGATGAGAGAGTTGAGGTGCAAAGCGACAGCTTACCCAAATTTACACAGCTAACACATGGTAAAGCCGGATCCAGATCCAGGCTGTGCGGCTCCTTCACCACTATAACACGCTGCCTCTCCTTGTGCCCCAAAGCACAGAGGAAGGGACAAATAACTTTGCCTAAGGAAGTCAGGAAAGGCTTGACAGAAGAGGCGAATTTGAGTTGAGGGTTTTTTTTTTTTTAATTTTTTTAATGTTTATTTTTGAGAGAGAGAGAGAGAGAGAGAGAGAGAGAGAGAGAGAGAGAGAGAGAGAGGAAGACACAGAATCTGAAGGAGGCTCCAGGCTCTGAGCTGTCAGCACAGAGCCCGACGCGGGGCTCGAACTCACGAACTATGAGATCACGACCTGAGCCGAAGTCGGAGGCTTAACCGACTGAGCCACCCAGGCGCCCCTGAGTTGAGTTTTAATGGATGAATAGAATTTGCTGAGTCAAAAGGAACAGGAGAAACATTCTAGTAAGAGAAGTCAGTGCGTCAAAAGTCAGAAGCATGCAATTACATGACATGGGAAGGGTGCTGTGGCTTGACAAGAGGAGACATGGGGACCAGGAGGCATGAAGCCTGAGGGGGGCAGAGGTCAAGTCACACAGGGCCCTGTGGGCCTCATGAGGCCCTGGTTTGGTCCTGTAGGCAGAGAGGAGCCCCTGAAGGGCCACGAGCTGGGCAGTGGCTTGCGCCCGCTCCCCTACCCCACTCCCACTCCCTTGGGCCGCTCTCTCCCCCTAGCGTCCCTCTGGCTCACAGCTGTGCCCTTCTCTCTCTCTCCCTGACCCTCTGTGTTCTGCAGGGGCCGTGAGGGCCTCAAGCATTTTCCCAATCCTGAGTGTGATTCTGCTTTTCATGGGTGGACTCTGCATCGCAGCCAGCGAGTTCTACAAGACTCGACACAACATCATCCTGAGTGCCGGCATCTTCTTCGTGTCTGCAGGTAATGGCCACGGAGCTGCGCGGGCCAGAGCCCAGGCCCGCCTGGGGGGAAAAGGCTGAGGCTGGGGTGCTCAGCGACCGGGAGGGAGGACTCGACAGGGAGGGGGGAGGGGGAAGAGGGATCTCCAGGACTGGCAACAGGTCATGTCATAGGGCAGGTGGGTTGTGCTGGGGCTCCCGCCCCATAACAACGTCCAAGCCCCCCGCCGCCACGGAGTCCCCCAGGAACATCCCCAGACCCCGTCTCTCAGCCCAAATGGCCCATCTTCCTCCTACCTTTTAGAAAAGGGCCCAAATCCCGGGTCCCTCTCAGAATACTGGGCCTGTCCTCACTGCCCTGTCCCCTCACTGTCCCACTTGGGTGCAGGCAGGCACCTAAAACCACGTCCCTCAGCCCCATTACAGGACTAGTCACATTGCTACAGATGCCAGAGAAAGAACACGGCTGTGGGATGAGCCATTTAACAAGAATGAGGAACACTTAAGTAGTCCTTACCACACCGCGGCCCCCAAGAGCTTCACAGGTATTAAGTCATTTAGTCAATCACTCCCACAAGAGCCAGTCCTATCCTTCTCCCCATTTTACAGATCTGGAAACTCTAAGGTTACCTTGCCAAGGGCTTTGATTCCAGGAGCCAGTCTGAACCTCCTGCAATCCCAGCTTCAAATCTCTGTGCGGCCTGGAGCAAGTTACCTAACCTCTCTGTGATCCCTTTCCTCAGTTTGCAACCCCCTTGAAAAGCGCTCAATAGTGAAGGCAGGTAGCAGACGCTCAATAAACAGTGTCCATTATCATGACTCAACGCGCTGTAGAATGCCTCTCTCTTCTCCCCCTCCACTCCCGCATCTTTGTCTCCAACTGCCCTCCCCTTTGTGGCTCTCTTCGGTGGCGTGACAAAAATATTAAGGTGATGCTTGCCCATGTCACTGTAGAGCACTGACCCTGAAAACTCCGGATCAGGGAGAGCCCGCCCAGCTGCCCCTGCCCTTCGGTTCCCCCCCCACTCCCCAGGGCCTGATATCCTGCTGGAAACTAACCGCCCCCCCTCTCTGACTCCCACCCCTCCGCGCCCGTCCCCGTGCCCCGCAGGTCTGAGTAACATCATTGGCATCATCGTGTATATATCTGCCAATGCCGGAGACCCCTCCAAGAGCGACTCCAAAAAGAATAGTTACTCGTACGGCTGGTCCTTCTACTTCGGGGCCCTGTCCTTCATCATCGCCGAGATGGTTGGGGTGCTGGCGGTGCACATGTTTATCGACCGGCACAAACAGCTGCGGGCCACCGCCCGCGCCACGGACTACCTCCAGGCCTCCGCCATCACCCGCATCCCCAGCTACCGCTACCGCTACCAGCGCCGAAGCCGCTCCAGCTCCCGCTCCACCGAGCCCTCACACTCCAGGGACGCCTCCCCCGTGGGCATCAAGGGTTTCAACACCCTGCCGTCCACGGAGATCTCCATGTACACCCTCAGCAGGGACCCCCTGAAGGCCGCCACCACGCCCACCGCCACCTACAACTCCGACAGGGATAACAGCTTCCTCCAAGTCCACAACTGTATCCAGAAGGAGAACAAAGACTCTCTCCACTCCAACACAGCCAACCGCCGGACCACCCCCGTATGAAGCCCGCGGGAGGGGGTGGGGGAGGGGCCTGGCAGCGCCGCAGGAGGGGCGCGTGCGCCGGGAGGTGGGGCGAGCAGGGGAGGGGGTGGGAACCCGACCATCCAAGGGGAAGGGGAAACCTTCCGAGAGCAAAAAAACAAAACAAAACAAAACAAAACAAAACAAAAACAAAAACAAAAAAACAAAAAAATAAAAAAACAAAAAAAACAAAAAAAAACAAAAAAAGAGAAAAACATAACAAGTAAATTTGAAAAAAAAAGAACAAAATATAAGAGGAACACAGAAGCAAAACGACAGGAAATGTGAAAAAATATTAACCGAGGGAAAGAAAAACAAACTTTAAAAAAAAAGAGAGAGAGGATAAAAAATTTAAAATAGAAAATAAATCTAAAAGAAAATGCATGATTTCCCATGTACCATTATTTTAACATTTAATAAAAACCAATTTAAACGAAAAAATAAAAGGGAACCAAGATAACATTAAAGCAAAAAAATGAGAAGGAGCGGAAAGGAAGGGGGATGTTCTCTGCATTTATCAGAGGTTTATGTTACTTTTTGTTTTAATGCGGGAGAGTTAACTTTTCTGTTCTCTTTAACCCCAAGCGGGCTCTGCCTCCCTGGGCGAGTGGGGGGGTGGAGACTCAGGGGCCCCGGGGCCGGGTGAGCCCCTCGGTCACTGCCAGGTCCCTGGAGCCTCTGGATGGTTGCCCCAGGAACGCTGGGCAAGCTCCGAGGCTCGCGAGGCTTGCGAGCCGGCTCCACCCAGCATCGATGGGGCAATTGTAGGCCTCCAGGTGACCCTAGAGTCCTTGGTCCCTCCTGTCCGAAAGGTGCCTGGAGGGGGGTGCACTTGGGGCTTGCGTAGCGCCCAAGTTCCCAGTCCTTAATGGTCCTTAACCCACTGTGATGACTTCCTAGGCCTTGAGGGAGGGGAAGGAGAGGGGATGGCTGCCTTTGGCTTGCAAGATGCCCAGAAACCCTGGAATCCTCAGGGTGAGCTTTTGGGGTCACCACCCCAAGCTCCTGTCCCTAGGAGCGGGAGATGCTCACCCCCCGGGGGGTTATAAAGCAGCTCTCCCTCCTCACCTCTCACCTCAGGGCACTTGATGACCCTGGGGCGATGGTGGACCCCCAGACTCATAGGCCCCCGGCCCCCTGGGAAGGGGGGGCTCATTGACCCTTTGGGGGTCCTTGGACTCACTGAAGCCCCCCTCCCGGGGGCCCAGCGAGTCCAACAACGACACTGCAAAAAGGTTTCTTTTTACAAAAGAAAAAGGAAAAACAAGTGGTGATTTTTTTTAATAAAAAAACCACAGACTATAAATAAATGTAAATATATAATAAGTGGATTTACTTGCAAGAAAATCAGATAGTATTTTTCTTTTAATTCTTTTCCAGCTTTAAACTGTGAAAACAAAACAATGGGGTGGGGTGGGGGACTTAAAATTTAGCAGGGAACTCGTAAAGAGAAAACAGAAAACAAATATACAAATCCATTAAAAAACAAAACAAAACCAAACTGCTGCAAGAGATAAGGGCTGGGCTCAGGGGGAGGGAGAGGAGGGGGGCCCTAGGGGGAGAGACAGGGGGGTTCTGTGAGGAAAGATCTCTTCCTTATACCAGGAAGGTGCTGCTAATGTGGAAGAGAGAGAGAATCGCGACGGAGAACCCGGTCTACACGAAGGAGATCGAATACCCACTCACACACACTCACATACGCACACGTACACACTCCTCCGGGCCCTGTGCTCCAATCACACACTGGGATACACTCTCAGCCTAAACCCTTTCCTTCCCATACATAGCCAGAGGCAGGGCTCAGAGAACACTGACTCATGCCCTCCAAAGCCATTGACAATAACCACACACACACACACACACACACACACACACACACTCACACTCACATGCATGGAAAGGGCCCCAGTCTAAAATCTAGCTCTGGATTTTGGAATACCTTGCTGCTAGGGCCTCTCTGGGCCTCAGTTTTCCCCTATGTAAGCATAAGGATTGACCTACATGAGTTTCAAAGGCCCATTCTTATTCTTGGTGTCGATGACTTTTAAGATGTGCCACCTGCCCAGAGGAAGATGCCAGGGATGACCAAAATAGCTGCCATCCAGCCCCCAGACATTGAGAACATTCCCAAATCATCAGTCAGCCTCTCAGACACACACACACACACACACACACACACACACACACACACACCCCATATGCCTCCTCACTGTGCTCCCAAGCCCCTGCCCCCACATCCAATGTCAGAGCAAAAATACACACATGTGAGCAAACATATCCTGCCATTCAGACAGAGAGGGAAAAGGCACCAGAGGTCACTAAAGTCACTCTTCATTTGGTGTCCCCTTTCTTTAGTGCCATAACCCAGTCACAGAGAGTGAAGGGGGCTTCTCTGAGAGAAGAGATTAACAACCGCCAGGCCTTCCCCACTGCCTTTGGGGGTCAGAGAAAAAGAGGATCCTCTGAGGTTTGCTGGGAGGGGTTAAGGTTGCGGGGACGGAGGGGATCGCAGGTTGAGGACCAACCCCCCAAATTAAGCTGACACCATGGACTAAAGTCTGGGGCGTCCCGTGTTGCTCCCCCGCCTTCTTCCCAGACCATCAAAGGCCAGTTCCGACTAACGGAAACCCAACAGCTTTGTCAAGTGTGGATTTCAGCCCAGCCTGCCAGCCACTCTGCTCAAAGTGGGGGGCCCCTGCTGGCCCCCACTTGGTTTGCTTCGCACTGGCCTGGCCTGAAGTTCCTAAAGTTGAGCTCTGGAGAGTTGCGGGGAGTAAGAAAGGAAAGCCCTTTTTTCAAGTCAGCTGCAGCTGGAACCCTAAACTCAGCCTGAGCCACAAGGCAGAACATCTGCCGTCCCCGAGCGCACAGAAGGCCACGCCCCCCCGGGGGCAGAGCCAAGGCGGCCAAGGTTAGCGCGGTGGCAACACAGCGCTTCTCGGTCTGGGCAGAAATCGCAGCCTCTCTCCCTCCCTCACCCCACCAGCTTCCAAACCTGAAAAAGATGAAGGACTAGAGAGAAGGAGAGGCCCCAGGAAAACAGCAGACAAACGGGTGCTGTCGGAAGAGGAAAATTGGCCCTAGTTCTCTGGGTTCTGGCAGAGTGTTTGTGGGATAGCAACTGGCGCTTCTTTCCAGGCTGGGGCCTGGGGCCTGGGTCCGCTTGAAGAAGGCCATCTGGGTGCAGGGTGAAGCCAGCACTGCGGAGAAAGGGCTAGGGGGCCCGAAGGGAGGGAGCGGGGAGGGGGGCTGTCAAGGGCACTGCTCGCCAGGGCAGCTGATTGCTCATGCCCAGCTCAAACCAGTTCAAGAAACCAACCTCCGATTTATTTTCTTGGTGGGTCCTTTTTTTTTTTTTTTTTTTCAGACTGTTAACAGAAAAAAAAATTTTAAAAAGCAGAAAACTTAAAAAAGAAAAAAAAAAGAAAAAAATCCTGGTACATGAAATAAAGATTTTTTTTTATAGCTTGGTCCTCACGTCAGTGGATTTCTTTAATTGCTTTCCCAACTAAACAATCCTGAAGCTGTGCAGTCTCAGAGCTGGGGGATGGGAGGCTTCGAAGCCATGCAGTAGAATGTCCCCACTCCACAGGTCATGAGTCTCCTCGTAAGTATCCTTTAGGGATACTTGCACACCTCTGGCGACAGGGAGCTCATCCCCTCCATGGGCAGCCTAGCCTGGGCTGGGCAGCGTTCATTGGTCAAAGTCTCCTCTGCAAGATGAATTTCAATCCACTTCTTCCTGTGAATCCAGCAACAATGAACAAGTGCCTTCCCTTTCGAACACAATCGTCCTTTTGGATATTTGAAGATGGCAAGCATGATGTCCTTGAGTTCTTTGTTTTAGAACAAACCAGCCCCACTCAACATCCCAGTGACACTCCAGGGTTTCAATTTTTCCCCATGAAGGTGTATAGCCTGGAATGAACGTGACCCTGCAGGTGAACTCAGAGGGCTCCCTGCATGGAACTGCTCCTCCGAGGGGACTGTGGATTGGGAGGCAAATGAGGAGGGTCTAGCAGGAAGCCCTGGGTCTCTCCTAACAGGAGAGACAAAATGGGGAGTGTCCTAGTCTGCTCAGGCTGCTATCACAAGGCCAAGACTGGGAAGTTTAAACAACAGACATTTACTTCTCCAGGTTCTGGAGGCTAGGAGGTCCAAGATCTAGGTGCTGGCAGGTTCTCTTCCCGGTAAGAACCCTCTTGCTGGCTTGCAGATGGTCACCTTCTCTCTGTGTGCTTACAGGGCACCAAGCTCTGGTCTCTCTTTCTCTTCCTATAAGATCACCAATCCCATTGGGGTGCCTGGGTGGCTCAGTCGGTTGAGCGTCCAACTTTGGCTCAGGTCATGATCTCGCAGTTTGTGGGTTCGAGCCCCGCGTCGGGCTCTGTGCTGACAGCTCAGAGCCTGGAGCCTGTTTCAGATTCTGTGTCTCCTTCTCTCTCTGACCCTCCTGCATTCATGCTCTGTCTCTCTCTATCTCAAAAATAAACAAACGTTAAAAAAAATCTTTTTTTTAAAGATCACTAATCCCATCATGGAAGCCCCGCCCTCCTGACCTCATCTAACCCATTATCTCCTAAAGACCCCCACCTCCAAATAGCCTCACACTGGAGGTTAGGGCTTCAATACATGTATTTCAGGAGGCCACAAACATTCAGCCCATAACAAGATGCCAACAGGAGAATTTGACCCTTGACATTGAAGAAAGGCCCCATTTGCAGGCAGCTAAAGAGCCAGCCTGCCGATGTCTAGCCCTGGTCTGGTCAAACTGCCAACATCAGCTATTTGAAAGAGCACTGTAAACACCTCTTAAAATCCATTAAACACATTTCATTTAGTTCCTTTTAACTTTGAGAAAAACTGTCATACTGAATAGGAGGGGAGGAAAGAAGGTCTTCCAAAATCAAATCAAGATTTAAAAAGCAAACAAAAAGGAACTCATCCGTTGGCAAGTTGTAAACCGCTTCCTTCCTCCTCCTTCTATTGCTTCTCTGGGCCCACTTGCCCATCACCACCTTGCTGAATTTATTATCCTTAATGAGGAAGGTCAGGTACAAACTCACAACCAAATGTGTGACAAACAGGAAAAGGGAAAGCTAACCAAAGCTTGTTTAAAATGAAAACATTATAACACATTGTTCTGAAAGGAGAAAAGAGCTTCATTCTGTCCTACTGATATCCCACATTGCAGACCAAAAAACAAACAAAACGAACAAACAAAACCCCACGGAAATCTCATTCGTTACAATAGCTGGGATTCACTGGCCTGGTTATTTGAATATTTTCATTTGGAAAGCCAGAAGAGTCACCTATATGTGATCTTTGACACAGCCATGATAATACACAGGGATGGGAACTGGGGAGGATCCCAGATGTCACGATGTCCCAGATGTCATGACCCCAGTCCTGACATAGATCAAGGATTCTTCATGAGCTCTGGAAGGCAGGGTCCCTGGGAGGGGAGACAGTGCATAAGACGTGGGGAGGAAGCATAGTCATTGTACAGGTCTCCTTGGGGTCCAAGAGAAAGGAGATGTACACAAAGGAGACCCAAGTGACCCAGACCTAAGAGAAGCCCATCCCCACACCATGAGGCCCCAGAAAACTCCACTCTGGAATTGGCCCATGTTCAGAACTCCCTGCTCCATTCAGCTCAGGTCCCGTCCGGCCACGCCACCAAGCCACCCCCTCCCCAAACATCTCTTCCCCCAAGATCACCCCTAACATCTGCAAGCCCCAGGGTAGGAGTAGATACAGAGCCCCCAAAGCATAAACTTGAATATTTAAAGGCTACAAATCAAACCAACAAAGTTTAAAATATGTTCCATCCTTTCATCCTGACAAACATCTCTTCGTGGTGACCTAAAATACTAGATTGGAATTTGGAATTCTCAGCCTGGTCTGGATGCTATACCCAAAAGTGGCAAGGGGCAAACCCAGCCTGGCTCCTAGCCCAAGCCTGGCCCCCTTCCCTTCCCACCTCCAGCTCTGCTCAGCACAAAGCCGGTGTCCATCCCAGCCTGCACGCCCGAGTTCCAGCTACAGACACCCAAACAACAACTCCTTGACCATCCCTCACACCAACCCAACCTCAAGACAGATGGCAGCCAACCCTGGAGGTTGGCTTAGGATCCTTTGGGCAGAAGTTCTAGAGTAGCAGGCCCCAGAGAGAGAGTTCTGAGAGAGGGGCGTGGGCTCAGGGTAAGCACATGCCCTTGGATTATGGACTCTTCCCCCTACGGAGGGGGGCATGGCCTAGAGGGCCACAGCTAGCTTCCCCGAAGCCCAATGCCCAAAACAGGGGCCCCTCTTGCCCAAGTCTGAGGTCAGCACAGACTCTCTCTGGCTTTTCAATGTAGATTTCAAATCCTCAGGTCCAGCCCTCAAGGCAAGAGGTCACAGAGCTCAGAAGACCTATCCTTTCGTGCAAAAGGGCACTGCTGAAGCCCAGAGAGGGCAAGCAACGTGTCCACACCTGCACAGGGAACTCGCTTCCCGCAGGCTCCAGGCCCTGGTCTCCTGACCTCCGCAGTCCCCAGCCACCCCTCCTGACGGAGGTTTGAAGGGCTCCTTCTCCTCCCTTCTCCTCCCTTCTCCATTCGCGCTCCAGGCTTAGAGTGCTGACCTCACTGAACTCTGAGGGCAGTGGAGGCAGGGGAGGGAAGGCTGCTGTCTCAGGAGACCTGACTAACCAGGAGGGTCAGTTTGGACTGGCTTCCAGGCCAATCACAGAGAGAGCTGGCTGGGTGCCAACGACCACCGGCTCCCCTGGTGCACGGGCTCTGGAAAGAGGCCTCTCTGGGCCACGTGCGGAGACTTCTCCCAGGCCCGAGGAACTTTGCCAGCTGCCTTCCCAGCCACAGGCTGTCACAGACGGACAGCCAGCAGCCAGTGGTGTGCTGGGACTGCCTTCTACAGGTGGGCAACGCGTATCCCCTCTCAGCTCTCCAGGAGGCCACCCTGGCACCTTGAAAAGGGAGTGGGCAAATGCTGTAAGTGGGGGATTTTTTTTTTTCAGTTCATTTATCGTGAGAGAGAAAGCATGAGCCGGGAAGGGGCAGAGAAAGAGGGAGAGAGAATCCCAAGCAGGCTCTGCACTGTCAGCATGGAGCCCGGCACGGGGCTCAAAGCCACGACCCGCGAGATCATGACCTAAAAGCTGAAGTCAACAGCAGGACGCTTAATCAACTGAGCCACCCGGGCGCCCCAGGGATTTTTTTCTTTTTTTTAACAAAGAGCTGATTATCAAACATTTGCCGGCGCATCATTCCACAAATATGTAGATATGGTGTGTGCGTATAGGTTCACTCATGCACACCTTCAAGACACAACCCCACCCCCCCGCCACACACAGCACGTGAGCCTATGTGTGTCCACATACGTATTTTTATGGGCGTGTGCACACACACGGCACGCGCTTCTGGAATTAGAACGACTCACACAAACATATTCGTTCGGTCTGTCAGGTTTATTGACCACGTCCACTCTACCAGTCCTTGATCTTGGTCCCCAGCGTACAGACAAGACAAGGACAGGTACTTTCCTGCAGGAAGCTTAAGTTGTCTGTCTTACCACAGCAAACTGGCATTTATAGAGAGCCTACAGTACGCCTGGCACTATCAAATCATGTATCGTCACAGTCCTGTGAAGCAGGTGTTACTACCCCCTTTACAGATATGGAAACTGAGGCCCAGAGAGGCAGAAACATATGCGGGTTAAGAGGGTAGGTCCTGGATTCTCACTGCCAGGTTCAATCCACTGCCAGGCTCTGGACACTTACTCGCAGCCTAACCTCGGGCAAATTACCTATGAGTCCGTTTCCTCATCTGTAAAAGGAAAATAATAATAACAGCACCTATCTGATAAGATTGCTAGGTGGCATAAATGAATTAAAAGCATTAGAACAGTGCCTGATACCCATAAACACGTAAGTGAACACTCAAAAAAATGTACCCATGGCACAAAGAGATACCACAGCGTGACAGAGCACGGGGTCAAACATCGGGGTCTCCGGGTCCAGAGTCCCACACCACACCGACTACTCTGTCCTGTCTGCATCGTCTACACACACAAAAGCACACAGAGTCACAGGTGCCTTAATGGACGGCCCCACAGGGCACAGAAGAGCAAGGAGGAGGGAGGGGCAGTTCTCGCTGGCAGGGACCAGGGGGTCTGGGGTGCCAGGGTCGTGTCAGGAAAGGCTTCGCAGTTCTGAGTTGCGAAAGCCCTCCAGAGCTAAGGCTTGAGTCATACCCACCTCCTTCCTGGTGATGCCCCAGCCTGATTCCCAGAGGCATTAGAGGACCATCCTGATGCTTTCCAGTCATTCATTCATTCAGCTCCCATTACGTGCTGTTCTGTGCTCGATGCTGGAGACGGTGGTAATCAAGACAGACGCGGTCCCAACCTCCTGTAACTCCTGTTCCAGAAGGGAAGCAGGAAAATTAGCAAGAATCAAATAATTACATAATCACATATTTTCATGAGGGCTATGAAGTAAATGCATTGGGGCAATGATTTCTTTTTTCCAAGTTTATTTATCTATTTTTTAGAGAGAGTGTGTGTGCACGCATGCATGTGTGAGCAGGAAACAAGCAGAGAGGGGGAGAAAGAGAGGGGGAGAGAGAGAGAGAGAGAGAGAGAGAAAGAGAGAGAGAATCCCAAGCAGGCTCCGTGCTGTCAGTGCAGAGTCTGACGGAGGCCCGATCCCATGACCCTAAGATCATGACCTGAACTGAAATCAAGTGTTAGATGCTCAGCCAACCGAGCCACCCAAGTGGGGCAAGGATATAAAAAACAAAACAAAACAGGAGTTGACCTCTCCTTCAGTCATCTAAAACTTAGTGGCTTAAAATAATAACTATTTTATTATCCCTCAAAATTCGGAGGGCTCAGCCGGGTGGTTGTTCTGCTCCACAGGATGACGGCTGGAGATGCAATCATCCGAGGGCTTGATTGGGCTGGGACGAACAAACGGGCTCACGCACAATACTGTTGTGGATGCTGACTGTTGGCTCGGAGCTCAGGGAAGCTGTCGACCCGAACCCCTCATCTCTGCCCCCTGCGGCCCCTCCAGGTGTCTTGGGCCTCTCCCAGCATGGCAGCTGGATTCCAAGTGGCAGAAACTGGAAGCTGCTCCCCATCTGAGGGCCTAGACTCAGAAGCCTCAGCAGGTCCCTCTGCTATAGTCTGGTGATCAGAGCGGGGCCACCTGGCTGGCTCAGTCGGTTCAGCGTCAGACTTCAACTCAGGTCATGATCTGCAGATCATGAGTTCAAGCCCCACGTGGGGCTCCGTGCTGGCAGCTCAGAGCCTGGAGCTGCTTTGGATTCTGTGTCTCCCTCTCTCTCTGCCCCTCCCCCACTCATGCTCTGTCTCTCCCCATCTCTCAAAAATGAATAAACATGTTTAAAAAAATTTTAACAAAACAAAAAGCAAATCCCCAAGGTTAGTTCCAGGGGGAAGAGAAACTGAGTCCACCTCCTGATGGGATTAGTAGAATGTAGCTGAGAGGTGAAGAAACATTAGGCACCATCTTTGAAGGTTAGATACTGCAAACCACTCCCCCCCCCTTTTTTTTAATTTTGAAAGCAGTGCTTTCATATTTTTTTTTTAATTTTACTTAAATCCAAGTTAGTTAACATATAGTGTAATTGTGGTTTCAGAAACCGCAACCCCTTTAAATAGAGCGGTCAGTGAAGGCCTCTCATTGATACTTTCAGCTGAAATTTGCAGCATAAGGAGGGTGAGCCCGGCAAACACAGGGGATGGGAGAAGAGGGAACGTCCCAAGCAGAGGGAACAGAATGTGCAAATCTCCTTTCACAGAAATTCACAGAAAAGAATTTGGCCTGTGAGTACACCTAAAAGATGGTCTTAGAGATAACTAAAAGATGGTTATCTCTGATAAACAAGGGACAAGTGACATGAGATGAGTGGGAAGAGGTGGGCAGGGGTCAGTCCCCGGGGGACGGGGCTTTGGATTTTATTCTAGTGCAAGGAGAGCTGCTGACCCACACATGCCAGGGAAAATCACCACTGAGCTTTCTGTGCAAAATTTACCATGCCAGAGCCAGGGCGAATAGAAGTAAGGTATGTCCCGTCAGAATGGCTAAAATGAACAGGTCAGGCAATGACAGATGCTGGTGAGGATGCGAAGAAAGAGGAACCCTTCTGCACTGCTGGTGGGAACGCAAGCTGGTGCAGCCACTCTGGAAAACACTATGGAGGTGCCTCAAAAAACTAAAAATAGAACTACCCTATGGCCCAGCAATTGCACTACTAGGCATTTATCCAAGGGATACAGGTGTGCTGTTTCAAAGGGACACATGCACCCCCACGTTTATAGCAGCACTATCGACAATAGCCAAAGTATGGAAAGGGCCCGAATGTCCATCGAAGGATGAATGGATAAAGAAGATGTGGTACATAGATAGAATGGAGTATTACTCGGCAATCAAAAAGAATGAAATCTTGCATCTACAACAACATGGATAGAACTAGTGGGTATTATGCTAAGCAAAATTAGTTACTCAGAGACAGACGAATATCATAGGGCGTCGCTTATATGTGGAATTTAAGATACAAATGTTCCCTTATGTTTATAAGGGAAGGGAAGCAAAAATACTATAAAAACAGGGAGAGGGACAAAACAAAAGAGACTCTTAGATATAGAGAACGCACTGAGGGCTGCTGGAGTGGTTGTGGGTGGGAGGATGGGCTAAATGGGCAAGAGGCACTAAGGAGGACACTTGTTGGGAGGAGCACTGGGTGTTATACGTAGGCGATGAATCAGTGGAATCCACTCCTGAAGTCATTATTGCACCACATGCTAACTAACTTGGATGTGAATTTTAAGCATTTTTTAATGAAACATAAATTAAAAAAAAAAAAAAGAAGGTACGTCCCTTTCCTAAAGCTCATAGTTTTACTTGAATTATGTACTTGGGATTTGCAATCTGCCCTTTTCCATTCAGTTAAGCTCTATTTACACAGCTCCTTCTATGAGTGGAACAGCTTTTGGTAAAAAACCCGTAAGTAAAGACAATAGTAAAGGTAGAAAATGAAAACCCTGGAAGGGAGAAAGAAACAGCATGACAAAAAGTACAAGCTTCCTGGCAAGCAAGGCAAGAAGGGAAACACCGTCAACTCTGTAGCTTTCATGGTCCAAGTCAACACTTCAGTTGCTAGAGAGAAGAAAAAATGTTTCTCGATCTCACGCTCTCTGAAGAAGAGAGAAAACACTCATGAAATTAATAATTAACAACTCGAGGCTACAAGTAGAGAACTCCAGGGGAGCCTGGGTGGCCCAGTCGGTTG
This sequence comes from Panthera pardus, assembly GCF_024362965.1. NCBI lineage: Eukaryota > Metazoa > Chordata > Mammalia > Carnivora > Felidae > Panthera > Panthera pardus. The sequence goes on from NW_026526991.1 coordinate 11,493,898, forward strand.
ACTCTTGATTTCGGCTCAGGCCATGATCCCAGGGTCATGGGATAGAGCCCCATGTCAGGCTCCTTGCTGAGTGTGGATTCTGCTTAAGATTCTCATTCTCTCTCTCTCTCTCTCTCTCTCTCTCTCTCCCCCTGCCGACCCTTGCGCTTCTCCCTGCTCACGAGCTCTCTTTTCCTCTAAAATAAAAAAAAATTACAATTAAAAGAATATATTAAAAAAAAATAAAAGTAGTTGGGGCGCCTGGGTGGCTTAATTGGTTAAGTGTCTGACTTTGGCTCAGGTCATGATCTCACAGCTCGTGACTCCAAGCCCCGCATCGGACTCTGTGCTGACAGCTCAGAGCTCAGAGCCTGGAGCCTGCTTTGGATTCTGTGTCTCCCTCTCTCTCTGCCCCTCCCCTGCTCATTCCCTCTCTCTCTCTCAAAAATAAAAAACGTTAAAAAAAATAAAAAATAAAAAAATAAAAGTAGAGAAAGCCGAAAGAGCACCCCAGCCAGAGCCGACATGGAAGTCTCAGCATCCTTGCCTCTCAGGGCGGACGTCCCTTGAGGGCAGCAGAAAAGGGCAGGTGGGAGAGCACGGACAGGAGAGTTACAAAGGCCTGTGTTTGAAGCCCAGCCCTACCCTTTACCAGCTGGGTGATGCAAGCAAGAGATAGCCTCGCAGAGCCTTCGTTTCTTCATCTGCAAAATGGGTTTAATAATCCCTACACGGGATTAGCAGCTGGAATGCTCCAAGGAGACCTTGAACGTGAAAGCTCCCAGTGTCATGCCTGGATGTAGGTGGTGCTCAATGAAGAGTAATAATAATCACGACTGAAATCTATCCAGCCCCCCTCTTCGCGCCAGGCATTAATGTAGACACTTTACATTCTAATGCTAACAGCAACGTTGTGAGGTAAGTCCTATTTATTAGCCCCATTTTACAAAAGAGGAAATGAGGATCAGAGAGATTAAGATCAATGCCCAAAGTCACACAGCAGGAATATGGTGGAGCTGGGACAGTAAGCCGGGCAGTCTGTTGGCACCGCGATTCAAACCCCCATTCTAATCCACTTCTCTAACAGTAGTCTCTTGGCCCCCTTCACTTCATCTTCAGCCCCCAGTACATACCCACTCAGTCTGCTAGAGTGCTCACAGCTGAAAAGGAGCACTTACCATAGAACCAAATCCCTGACCCATTCGCTCACCTCACACCTCCTTCCCATGCTCTGTCTCTCTCCTTGTCTTAGCTGGAAAACCAGGCTAAACTTTTTCCCCAAGGACAGTCCTTTAGAGTCTATTGCTCTGCCTGAGAGACTGGCAAAGGGCTCACGGAGGTAAGACTCAAAGCTGGCCATGAAAGAGGAGGATTCTTCCCACGGGCTCCTGGTAGGGAAATCTGGTAACTAAAGGTACAGAGGAATGTCCTTGGTGGGGGCAGAGGACTCATACCAGGAGAAATGGAAAAAGAAATTCTCCCTCCTAAAGGGATAGATGGGGGTGCTGGGCGGGGGTGGGGGATGCTATACAAGTCGTGCGCTCAGTGGCTGCTGGGGACGGAGGAGTTAACAGCGGGATGGCTCCCCCGCCAGCTGCGACCAGGGTGACACTGACAGATTACAGCGTGTCCTCCGCACTAATAACACTGCGGAGTCCTCTCCTGCCAGCTCCGGCTCCAGTGGATCAATACCAAAAGGCACACACTGAAAATCCTCAGCCAACTCCCTCCAAGGCTTGGACACTCTAAAGCCCAGAACCGCAGAGTAGGAGGGACCTTGGAGATCAGTTCATTCCCTGGACTGGGAGTTCCTTGGGCTAGGAATGGTATCCCGTTCACCTTGGCATCCCCTGTCCCATCACAGGGCTGGGCAAGGACCGGTAGGACTCCAAAAGTGTGCCGAGTGAATGGACCAACCTCCCGGCCAATGCAGGAGTCCTCAAAAGAACACTTCTCTGGCAATGGTCCCTCTCCCTCTACTTGTATACCTCCGGCAACAGGAGGCTCCCCACCTTCCCCAAGCAGACAGAACCTTCCTTTGTTGGACAGATCTGACCACTAAAATCACCTTCCCTGTTTTGAATGAACCTCCCCTCCCATTTATTTGTCCACAAACTTCTATTTCCCAATTTCTTCCTCTTCCCTTGTCCCTTTCCCAAATCATCCAGTAATCCAGTTCTCACCTCCGGGGATGCTGAAGTTACATGGCCGAGGACGGATAAGAAGGGAATTCACATTCACTGAGTACCTGCTCTAGGCGACGTATGTCAGAAACCTAAACGCGTTGTCTCACATCATCCTCAAGCTGACATGAGGTGAGTGCTACTGTCCCCATCTGACAGATGAGGATGCCGTAGCTCAGAGAGGTTAAGTCACTTGCCCAGAGTCACTCAGACACACAGCAGCCGAGCTGGGGCGGAATCCAGGTCCGTGGGCTCCCACCATGCCATCGCAGCCCAGGGGTACCCAGCATGAATATTTCCCATGTCTTGTTCTTGGCCTCGGATGAGTCTGGAAAGACATAACTGGACCTCTAATCCCCCATCCCCAGGGGAGGAGGAGGGAGCTGCCAGACTGTAGGCTCCTGGCCCCGAGCTTGCTGCTTCCCACATCCCCCCGGCCCAGACTGGGGCCTCCAAATGGCATTTCTCATGGAAGGGAACCAGGGCCAGGGCTCCTCGGAGAAATGGCGGATTCCAGGACTTGGAAAGGGAAAGTACAAGATGAATCTGGAACATTTGTTCTTCCAGAAAGCCAGGAAGTTATCAAAGACTACTCAGGCTGGGTCACAGGGCCCAGTGGTCGACTTGAAGGGGCTCCCAGGGCCAGAGATGAGACCATCTCAGCACTGAAAAAGGGAGGACACCAGAGAACCTGCTTGTTATTTTGAAAACTGGTTTCAAAACAGAAGCAGGGGACAAACAAAATAATGTATGTATTACATGTTATTACATGCATTATACACATATTAGATTGAACATGTAAGACTGTATCTACGTACAGGCTCCCACCTGCCTGGGAGAACTCTGCACACTGTGAATGCTTGTTCAGATGCAGCCTGGAAACCTCTGGAGAAGGATCCTGTGCCCCCAGCCCATTCCAGCCAGGGCACTTCTGCTCCCCCCACCCCCCGCATCCCCCGCCACCGACTCTGCCTTTACTTCCACAGTGAAGAACAACGGGGCGATGAACCTCTGGGAAGCGCTCACTGGCACTGAAGCTTGGGGAGGGAAGTGGCTTGCCCAGAATTCCCTGCTGGCCACTCAGGCCGGACCTCCCGGACTCCTGAGTCCACGGCCTTGCTGTCAGCCCAGGGACCGAGGCCCAGCTCCGGGGTGCACCAGATGAGCTGGAACTCCTCCAGGTGTCAGCCTGAGACCTCAGACAGGGACTGTCCCAGACCCACGGGCCACCTGTCTCCCTCTCAGCGCACCTCCAGTCCTGCCAAACACCTACCTGTCGTGGCGGCCCCCCCACCCCACAGCCTGGCCCCCACCCAAGTCTCTCTCCAGGCCCCACTGGTCCTCATTCTCTCATCTCCATCCTGTCACCGCATCCTCCCCCACCAAGTCCAGCCCTCTGGCATGTCCCCCGCTCCCTCCAAGACCTCCTGACCCTTGCTCAAACCACAATTTAGTGGTAACACTCTTCAAGATCACCCAAAAGAGTCAGGACTCAATTCCCCGCAGGCTGTTCCCAAAGCCCATGCTTGTGATTAGCCACGCACTTGTCTTTTCTTACCTTTTGGGCTTGGGTCTGCATAGAACCTCTCTAGAAGAAAACACCAGAAACCAGTAAGAGTGTTCGCTTCTGGGGAGGGAGGGCTGGAAGCAGGGATGTGACCACAAGCGCCTTCACTGGGCACCTTCTGAATTTTGTACCACATGCATAAAAAAAATCCACATAAAATTAATGAATTAGTTTTAGCAAAGCTGAGCATTAAAAAGTAAAAAAGACGGGGCGCCTGGGTGGCTTAGTTGGTTAAGTGTCTGACTCTTGGTTTCGGCTCAGGTGGTGATCTCACAGTTTCATGGGTTCAAGACCCACATCGGGCTCTGCACCGACAGCACGGAGCCTGCTTAGAATTCTCTCTCTCCCTCTCTCTCTGCCCTTCTCCCCACTGGCACTGCCTCCATCTCCCTTGACATAAATACGCTTTAAAAAACAAAACAAAACAAAAAGCAAAAAAAAAAGACACGTCCTGACTCTTACTACCACTAGTTCTATGACCTTGGACAACCTACTTAAGCACCTCAAGTCTCAGGCTTTTCAGCTAAAAAGTGGGGATGATAACAGCACCTGCCTTGCAAAGTAGGTAACCAGCCAACGCTCAGGAAGCGGTTGGCACGATGCTCGGCAAAGGGTCAGCGCTCAACAAATGCGACTGCGGGTCTTCTCTGTGGCCATGTTCTCCTTGAAATTCTGAACTCTGATGGCAAGAACCACAGTGTTCAACTCCAGATCTCAAGCCTAGCGCAGCTCCTGGAGTGATCACTCAAAGTCTTGATGTGTTTTCTTCCATCTATGACACACAAATTCACTGTCCCCACGATGGCTTTCAAGGCCCGTCTCTGGCTGCCCCCCATCTTTCCGGCTGCCTCCCTGTCCCATCAAGTGCGCGATGACCTTTGACAGCTCTTGCTTCTGTACGCACATCGCCCCCGACTCTCCCCCCCGCCCCCACCCCACCCCACCCCACCTCCAGGCTCCTTTTGCCTGGTCATCTGCAAACTTGTCTCATCCTTCAAGATCTCGCCAAAGGCTTCCTCCTCCGTGTGGCCTGCTCCCCTGCCCTTGGCAGACTCACTCAACCCCATGACACTTAGAACAGACCTCCGAGAAACGCCTGCCAAACTGTATTGTTCGCTCTCTGCCCTCTGTCTCCCCCGCTGCTCTGAAAGTCCCAGGAGGACACGGGCTGTGCTTTTGGTCTCTGCGTCCCTAGTACTTAGCACACGGCGGGCACTTAGGAAGCGTTTGTTGAACGAATACATGAGTGAACGAATGAATGAATCATTCCTGGCCACTTGGTCACCCGGCAGCCTTCGGGGGCCAAATCACGGTGAGTCACTCACACCCTGCCCGGGCCTCGGAGTGAAAGCAGTGGCCTCTCTTTGAAGTCTCTTCACAGGCTCCAACCCAGACGCTGCACCTCTCAGCCTGAGTGCGTCCAGAGAGCGCTGGTGAGCTATTCGGCACTGCGGCTTCTAGAGGCTGAGTGGCCTGAGGCAGCCCGCCTGCCTCTCCCCTGCCCGCCACAGACGTCAGCTGAAGCCCTCAGTGAGGGGGACAGGAAGGAATGGGGGCAGAAAGGCAACTAAGATAGCCCCTGTCCTCACCGACAAGTACGGGCACGGAGGAAGCAGACGCCTGGTCTCCCCCATTCAATCTGCCGCCGGCCACTCTGCTCGGGGCCTTTACACAAGCCCTGTCACCTCGCTGAGCTTCAGTTTCCTCCTCAGACGTGGGTGGGAAGGCTCGCCTCATCTCACGAACCAGGATTATTTAGCAAATGGAACCGGGTGATCTCTGTAAACTGCTCAAGAAACTGTGACAACCCGTACGGGTGTTATTGGTTTTGCTGCCGTCGTTTATATAACAATAATGGATAAGCGAAGCCCTCTCCTCGGCAACCTAGTGACTTGCACGTAGGAGCTGTTTAGATATTTCATACCTGGAAATGCAGTCCTGGTGAGGGGCTGGCCGTTTCATGCCTTGGGGAGCAGCGCCATCCTGTGGCCAGAACTCAGAACACATGGCTATTCTGGTAAACGGATCAGGGTGCGAGGGGGCAGCTGGAAACCCCCGCGGAGGTCATTTGGGGACAGACGCCAAGAAAGTCAGTCTGACACCAGGGCACAAGGACAAGTTTCTTCGCCCCCGGAGCTGGTATAGGCTCAGCGTATAAATAGGTACGACAAGGGTTTAAATAGGTAAACCCACTGGATTCTCTATAAACAGGTCTTTGGAAGAACCAGAGTGCCCAAGGAGCAGCCCGACGGCACGTGCAGGTGGTCTGGCCTGGCCCTGCGAATGACACTGCTCATCCTTCATCCAAGGAGACTTGAGCTTGGCTCTACCACTCACAAGCTGTGTGACCTTGAGCAGACTTCTGCCCTCCCTGGGCTCCCGTTTTCTCACCTGTGCGAGGTCATAATCCCTGCCCTGACCACCTCAAAGAGTTGTTGGGAATGTCAAATGGGCTAAGGAAAACACGACCAGTTCCTAAACGGTAAAACGCGGTACAAACATGATGTACGTTTCTTATTACCATTTCCAATAACAGGAATTCATATCCGGCATTTATTAAGCTGTTCACTATATGCTAAACCCTTCACCACGTAATGTCATTTAACTCCTACAAAGCTCTAAAACGGGTACTTTTAAGAAGCCCATTTTGCAGATGAAGACATTGAGGTTTAGAGAAGTTTAAAGTTTGGTCCAAAGGCACACTCAGCTAATAAGGAGGAGTCAATATTTGCACTCAGGACAGCGGGACTCCCAAATCCAGTAGTCGACCACAATGCCATGTTGTCTCAATAGTTCCAGGCACTAAACGGGGAATTGAAGGTAGCCCCTGATGCGCAGCGGCAGGTGTCTTAAAGGAAACAAAGTAACTACCGACATTTCTCCTCTTTCCCAGAGAGGTCGGCTTCCTTCCCAGCTCTATCTCAGCATCTCCTTTTGATGTGGGAGCCTCGTGAAAGAGGGGAGCCCTTGGGCTCTGCGCCTGGAGTCCTGTTCACAGCCAAGGCCAGAGAATCCCAAAACGTTCCCTTTCTGGGTCCACGCCTGGAGGAAGGCTGTGCACGCTCCTACATGCAAAGGAGAGAGAATGGCCAAAGCAGGTGGGGGACAAGGTCCCCGTAACATCGAAAAGATGCGCCAAATCTGTTCGAAGAAGGTGGCTATTTCTCCACCATCGTGATGCCTCTCACAGGCCTAGAGCGCTTCGGAGCTTATGAGTGTCCCCTACCCATTTTCTCACTATCTGGCCCCAGAGCACTCCCTTGAGGTCAGAATCCCCAGCCCTACCCTACAGATGAAGAAACCGAGGTTGAAGATGAAATGAGTTACCCATGGCCACGCCGCAGGAGGGTGGCAGAGAGAGGGAATCAAGATCCCAGAGTACAAATGGCAGACTCCCGAGGCCCACGGCTGCTTCTGATTGACAGCCTGGATGTGCCACGAGCTGGCTGTATGACCACACAAGCCACTGAGCCTTGGTTGCTTTATGGCAGAGATCCCGCCAGCTCGGAGGACTTTGTGTCCTCTATTCACATCCTTGAGCCATAAAGACAAGGATGTTCTGCAGCACTGGCGGGTATTACAGAGAGGCAACTGGGACTTCGGCTCCTTTGGGAAGCTCTTCCCGACTGCCCACGGATGAGTTATTATCCCTCATCGTGCTCCCGGTGCATTCACAGCATTGCATTGTAATCTGTCTGCAAATTCCCAAAGGGCCAGGCAGCAAGCACACTTGAACACGAATACGGGCGGACAGGATGCAGGAGGGAAGAGTGGGGACTGGGGCAAAGTAGAGAAACCCTGGCCTAGGCTACAACACTTATTCTGCTCCGGCTTCTTATCACCGTGCAGGAAAGCCAACCCAGTGTTGCTAGATCATAAGAGAAGCCACAAATCTGGATTTCCATGTGAAATCTGCTTTTTAAAAGTCTACTCAAAACATATTTCGTTAAGCACCCCTGCATCAGCCACATCTGCTTTCCCACTAGACTTTGAGCTACTTGAGCTCATGACTGGTTCTCTCTCTGAACTCTGAGTGGCCAACTCAGGGCCTGGGTCCCCACAAGTGGCCATCGATCGCTCCAGTCAAAGCCCCACAGGCTTCTGGTGACCATGCTAATTCAGCTGGCCTGGATTAAGGGCTTACTGCACACCAGGCACTCTCTCAAGCACTGTACGTATTGTCTGACTTAATTCTCTCTACCTACTTCCTCTGATTCCACCCACTTAACAGACGAGGAAGCCAAGACTCAGTTGCCTGACTTGCCCAAGGCCATGAAGCTAGGGGTGACCTGGATTCAAATTCAGACAGTCTGTCCCCACGGATGTCTGTTTTTCATTGCCTTGAAGCCATATCTCCCATGAGACCTCCTTAAATATCACCTGCAGTCACTTAGCCCCAACAAGTCTCTGCAGGCACCCACCAGGCACAGTTTCTAGTCCTAAGGCCAGAGGGAGCCAGGGCGGGCAGAAGGAAAGAGAACGACGTCCGTGTTGCAGAAAGTGGGCCTGAGGTCCCGGGAGGGGCGCCTAGTAGCTCAAGAGCCAGACTGAGCCAAAACCAGTGTGTGCCTTTGTCCCCACCACCTCCCAGCTTCCGGAAGAAGAGCAAGCACAGGGCAGAGAGAAGGAGCCAAGGAGAGACCTGGTTATCGCTCATTGCTCATCCCATTGAAACAATCAAGCACTCTCTCAACTAGCTAAATGGTTCCAAAGGAAATGGGAGTCTATTTTGTCTCCTGTCACCAGGGCTGCAAATCCTGATATATCTCAGGCCCCAGCAGAGAAGTGGATGGCTCAGCACTTGGAGAGATGCCCGCATGAGGCAGGAAGTGGGGTGGATGATTCAACAGGTACCTCTCTATTCTGAGAGCTGATCCTGTGATGGGTGAGTGTACATCCAGCCGAGATAAAAAAAAAATAAATAAATTTGAATGCAGACCATCAGAACATACGGCAAGCCTCCCTTTCCCGCGGGGGACTCGAAGCGTCCTTTGGGGCTTTAATCCCTCCAGGTTTTCTATTTTTACGAATTTGTCGGGGCCGCGGGGCTCTTAGGAGGCTGGCGCGAGCTGGTGACTCAAGGCTTCCCTTCCTCCCAGCACACCATCCGACAGGTCTGCCATCAGGTGCGTGCCCCGACCTTCGTGAAGAGGGTTTGCGGTTTGCACGCCCACCTGGACCGCTGTGCCACTGCACCTTTACCGGCGGCCTGACCGCAGGCAAAACGTGCCTCCTCACTGCGCCTCGGCCTGCTCATCTAGAAAGTGGGGTGATAACCGCCCATGGTGGTTCACAGAAGGCACACGAGGAGGTGCAGGTGGATGTGCGCCGGAAAAAGCGCCGGCCACGCGGACAGATCGCCACCAGCCGACCTTGGTGAATCCGTCAGAACGGTCTGGGATACGCCCGCGCGCCAGGCAGGGCCAGACTCCCCTTAGCCAATCTTGTGAGGCTGACGCATCACCGGACGATCCGTCTACTAACGGAGGGCACAAGAAATGTTAGCCTGACCAGCCTATGCTTCCCGGCAGCGAAAGCTCCGTACGGGTCCATGGTCTTGCGGGGCTGCTTGGTGGGAGGGAGTGGGAACAAATAACGGTATTCAGAAGAAGCACTTCTCAGCAGAGGCGGCTCGAGGGGACGGCCTTGCCCAGGGACATGGCGGGCGGCGGTGGCTGCTGCCCCGGCCAGTGCGGCCAAGAGCCCGCGCCCTGGACAACACCAGGCCTCTGGCTCTGTGACTCTCCCCTTCCCACAAGTTCATTCACCCCTCTGAGCAGATTTCCTTTGAGAAACCACGATCACAGCCCAGGCCTCCTCCCGACCAGACTTCCTCCGAAACTCTGGCTTTTGCTCTGTCCTAAACTCTTCAGTCACACCTTTGCAGACAACCAACTGGTTACTCTTAGAAAAGGCCAGGTGCATCTGTAGCAGATTTTAGGCTCCTCAGACGGTCACGACAACGTCTCTCACTCCACGCGCTCTTCTAGAACCTGGCGCCTGTGACTCGCTGGTAACCAACAGAAGGGCCACCTGACTTCTGAGACCGGGTTGTAGAGGGCCATGCAGCTGCCAGCTTGTTAGTCAGAATACCTGTTCCGGACATCTTCGGCCCCCTTGTATGTCGTCTGACTGCCCCGGGGCCGCCATGTTGTGAGAAAGCTCAGCTCTCTGTGTGGACTCACCATATAGCGAGGCTCTAAGGCTAAATGGAGACACAGACACAGAGAGAGAGAGAGAGAGAAGGTTCTAGCTAGCCTCCAGCTACTCCAGCCCCACCTGCACCTAACTAATACGGCCCGGGAGGCCCCAGGCTAGAACTAGACAACCCCTTCCCAAATTCCTGGCCTACAGAAGCCAACAGAGAAAACAAAAGGATTATTGTGGCTTTTAGCTGCCAAATTTTGGAGGGAGGTGTCACCCAGTAATAGATAACCGGAACAGAGGGCATCTGATTTCCCTCCTGCCGAGGGTGACCAGACCTCCCAGTTGGCATAGGGCGGTCCCAATTTATACCTTCGGTCTGGTGCAATTTTCGATAGTGGCCCCTTGGTCTCCCCAGAGGGCCCCAACATGGATGGTAAATTACATGGTCACCCTACATCTAGTCGAGATCCCGGAGCACACCACGGATCCCTGACAACTCTTTCCCTCACAGTCTAGAATGATCGAAACACACAAGACGCTCGCGCGGAGGCAGCATTCAAGAAATCGATGGTTGTTCACTCGTCCCTTCCTCTCCTTCCAATTTCGTTCCGTCTGGGTGCTCAGCAGTTTTGCCAAAGAGATGTCTTAGGGGGAAGCCCCTTCACAAGCTCCGGGGTGCCTTCCCCCGGTAAGTGTGCCTCAGTGAAAACGGGGCCTCTATGGTACAAACACAGCTTCCAGACCAGATCCCTGTTGCGCAGCCCCTCCTGTGGGGAACTTCTGGAGCCCTCACTGATCTTCAGCATAGGAAGGGTCTGAGTAAATTAGAGATCGCAGAGGCAAGAGACAGTGGGAGGGAGCGAGAAAGAGAACCTCCCAAACCTCAGGGAAGGTCTTCCCCACTACCCTGTAAGGGATGGGAAGTGGTGGTGGTTGTTGTTTTAATGTTTATTTATTTTTGAGAGAGACAGAGGCAGTGTGAGTGGGAGGGGGGCAGACAGAGCGGAGGAAAAGAATCCCCAGCAGGCTCTGCACTGTCAGTGCAGAGCCCGATGCGGGGTTTGAACCCGCAAACTGTTGAGATCATGACCTGAGCTGAAATCAAGAGTCGGATGCTTAACTGACTGAGCCACTCAGGTGCCCCAGGGATGGGAGCTTTTGAAGCCACAAAACTGCTCTCAAACAGTGGCTGTTACTCCTCGGACCAAGTATCCAACTGGGCGGAGCCTGCTTCTCCCTACCCACATTGATGGGAGGGTTGAACTCTTGGAAAGAATCAAAGAGATGATTAATTATGTAATTAATCACGGGTGCCTGCGTGGCTCAGTCGGTTCAGTGTCCGACTTTGGCTCAGGGCATGATCTCATGTTCGTGGGTTCGAGCCCTGCATCGGGCTCTGTGCTGACAGCTGCCTCGGAGCCTGGAGCCTGCTTTGGATTCTGTGTCTCTCTCTCTGCCCCTCCCCCACTTGCGCTCTGTCTCTCTCCCTCTCAAAAATAAATGGATATTAAAAAATGTTTTAATCTTAAATAAAAATCATGTTAATTAATTACGTAAAGCACTAACACAGCGCCTGGCATATACAGTCAACAGTCAAAAATACTACTTTCCTCTTTAAGATATTAGAGGTTCCTATTAGAAAGTGCCTTTGTGGGGCCCCTGGGTGGCTCAGTCAGTTGGGCATCTGACTCAATTCCAGCTCAGGTCATGATCTCAGGATTACGGGATTGAGTCCCGTGTCTGTCTCCACACTGAGCATGGAGCCTGCTTAAGATTCTCTTTCTCTCTCTCTCTCTCTCTCTCTCTCTCTCTCCCTCTCCCTCTCCCTCTCCCTGTGCCTCTCTCCCTCTCTTTCCCTCTTTCAAATGAAAAAAAAGAAAGAAAGAAAATGCCTTTGCTTTATCTGGAAGGGACAGGGCAGGATAGCACAAAAGGCTGATCAGAAAACAGTAACAAGGGCGCCTCTCACTTCTAGACATGACATGGGGGCAGGTATATGGAGGGTCCAGCAGTCACCTACAGCTTTCCCTTTCTCCAGTCTAGAAATTGTTTTGCAGTCACTGACTCAGACCAGGAGACAAGAATCTCACTACCAATCGTTACATACACAGGATCTTGCTGCAAAGGGGTAGCTCTCAGTGACACCCATTGAATGAATGGTCTCATACCAATTTTGACCCTCTTATCCACTGACTTAGTCAACAAATACTTATGGGCACCTACTCCATGTCAAGCCCTGTTCTAGCAACTGGGGATATGAGTCCTCTCTCCATCTTCTCGGGGTGCTCCATGTGATGGAAGAGACACGTGGATCAAATAGGTACATACATAATCACTTAATTATCATTGCTACAAGTGTTAAGGGGAAGCACAGGGTAGGAAGAGGAAGAAAGATGCCCCCGAAGAAGTGACATTTGACCCACAGCTGAAAACTCAGCAAAGAACATACATGCCTTCCAAGCAGGCCCTGAGGGGAGGCTCTGAGGAAGAAGGAATGGCAGAATCCAGAATTTCCAGAATCCAGACCCTGGAAAGAATGTGGGCTGGTCGACTCAAAGAAGATGCCCCAGCCAGCAGCTGAGAAGTAGCTCATCCGTCCTGGCTCCAAGAAGATGGGGCTGCCAGAGAGGTTAGAGGAGAGAGAATGTGTTTGCGTGAAGGGTGGGTGTGAACAGAAAGAGGTTAAGAAATCCCCAAAAAGGAGGGTGGAAACCAAGCAGGAATCAGAGAGGTCCCAGAGGAGAGGAGAAGAGCGATTCCGAAGTGGCCGTTTTGTTAGAATGCTGACAATGGGGAAACGAGGACCAAGTGGCACTTGAGGTGACACCAAGAAATAGACAAAGGAGCTGAAAATGTTTACCACACAGAAGTCCATAGAGGGTAAAGTGGCATCGGCAGAGGAATGAGCTCCCCGTCACAGGGCACATCCAAGCAGAGAGAACAGCAATCAGCAGGACAAGGAGACACCTGGTCTGGAGTGAAGGCTGTAGCAGATGAATGACTAAGAGGTTCCCTTGACGCCCCAGCACACAAGAATGGGTCCTTCCTCCTCGGAAGGTCACATAAGGGAACAGAAAGGGCCTGTTCTCTCTGCCAGAAAGCTGTTCCCCTGCCTCTCCCCTGCCTGCTCCCTCTCATCCTCCAGCCTCTGCTCAAATGTCACCTCCCCAGAGGGGCCTCCCCGAACTCCCGCCTTGTAAGTGCTGCACCCCAGATCATTCTCTAACACAGATCCCTGGTGCCGTGTCTTCACCTACTTGTCACTTCTCCATACACCTGCCCAGCGTCTACCTTCCCCTGCTTAAAAGGTACCCTCCCTGAAAGCAAGACCCTCGGTCACTTTGCTCCCTGCCGCATCCTCCACACCTGGCCTATCCAAGGCACATGGAGGGTGCTCCACAAATGTCTGCTGAATGAGTAAATAAAGTCCCAGCTTTGTCTCCCACTAGCTGTGTGACCTGTGTTAGTGCCTTAACCTCTCTGAGCTTCTTCATTCTACCAACGGCAAATTTCGTGTTAAAAGACCATAGTCGTGAGTCATGAATATACATTTCATCTTCAAATGAAATTACGGACCTTGTCACTTACAAACTGCGGTGCTAATGTTAGCCATTGTTAGTAATAATGAAAAATTAGTCACTCAATTGCCCAAAGACAGTGTCTGTTTCTCTTCAAAGTGTGAAGAAGCTGTGAAATCTTTTGAGAAGTGGGCATCTGCCCCCAAACCTACATTTTTCCGGCAAGAATGTTAAGGTTTTTATTCTACAGCCTCTAAAAGCAGTATCCAGAGGCCATGAATACAATAAACATTTCCTGGGTACACTCTGTGTACCTGGCACTGCGCTGGGCCATGAGGCCTCCTCAGAAATAACGCGACCCCACGTTAGAGGAACGCGGGGTCTGGAGTACCAGAGGTGGGGGACACTGGTAACAGACCACACATGTTGTAAGCACGGCCACGGAGGGTTCCACCAAGTGCTGCAGACACGTAAAGGGAAGGACCCGTCTGCAGAGGTCCTTCGTGCCCCCAACCTTTTCCAAGCACCAACTATGTGGTAATTCGAGGTGCTGGGATACGACAGTGAACGAGACATGTAAGATCCCACCTGTCACGAGGCTTACATTCTAAAGGAGACAGTAAGTAAGCAAACAAACAGCAACAAAAACCCAAACAACTAGATAAACGAGGCAAATGTTAGTCATCCAGCAAAACACCAGAGCAGAAGCAAAGGAAGCAGGAGCCAGGCGGCCTCCTGAGTTCGAAACCCCAGTTTCACTATGCACTGTTGAGCCTAGAGCATTCCTCGATATCTTCATTTCTAAAACGGGAAGGACAGTAGGCTTGACCTCACACGGCTGTGGTGAGAATTCGGTGAGGTAATGCAAATACTTGGAATAGTGCCAGGCACGGGGCCACTGAGCAAGTCAATGAGGACAGGGTGAGGCAACACAGAGGGGCGATCAGGAAATGTCTGTCTGATGAAGACACAAGGGCATTAAGATCTAGGGGAGATGCATTCCAAGCCCCAGAGAACCGCAGGTAAAAAGGTCTCCAGGCAGTAATGAACCTGGGTATGACGCAGAAAGAGAATGCTGCCAATGAGAAGACGCATTAGAAACTTGCAGCCCACAGAACAGAGAGTGGGATTTTCTCCTCGGGCTAGAGGTAAGCTACTAAACAGTTGGGGAGGGGGAGGCCAGGCATGCTCCGAATTAATGTAAAGGAGGGTCATTCCAGCTGCGTGTGGACAGCGGGGTGGAGAGAAAGAGAGGCAGCAAGGGTGTCTGTTGAAAGAAGGAATGAAGGCAAGATCTGCCACCCAAGGCCAGAGACCCACTGTGCACAATGAGGCAGGACTCTCCAAACCCTCCTCCATCTGGGGACATGTTGAGGCCAAAATATGGGAAAGATGATTAAACTCTGACACGAGGAAGAGACTGCAGTAGATGGCCTGTGAACCCAAGTGAAAGAAAGAAAGAAAGAAAGAAAGAAAGAAAGAAAGAAAGAAAGAGGAAGAAAGAAAAGAAATGAAATGAAATTAAGCAATTGAGCAAAAATACATCTCCTTGGGGCACCTGGATTGCTCAGTGACTTAAGCATCCCACTCTTGATTTTGGCTCAGGTCATGATCTCATGGGTTGCGGGTTCGAATCCCGCATCAGGCTCTGCACTGACAGTGTGGAACCTGCTTGTGAGCCTCAATCTCTCTCTCTCTCTCTCTCTCTCTCTCTCTCTCTCTCTCTGCCCCTCCCTTGCTTGTGCCCTCTCTAAATAAATAAACTTAAAAAAATACATCTCCCTTTACATTTAAAAATGTTTTAATGTTATTTTTGAGAGAGAGAGAGAGAGAATGAGCAGGGAAGGGGCAGAGAGAGAGGGAGACACAGAATCTAAAGCAGGCTCCAGGCTCTGAGTTGTCAGCACAGAGCCTCATGCGGGGCTCGAACTCACAAACCGTGAGCTCATGACCTGAGCCAAAGTCGGACACTTAACCAACTGAGCCACCCAGGCGCCCCACCCTTTACATTTTAGAACGTATTACAATTAATATTGATCTTCCCTACACTGACACTGAGTACTTACTTATGTGCCCAGGATAATCTACTGAATTTATTTTTTCATTCAATTCTCATAAAACCCCTATCCATTCATTCAACAATTCAACCAATATGTCTTACTGGCACTGCTCTAGGTAAGACAGACAAAACCTCTACTCTTATGGAGCTTATACGCTAGAGGCAGAGACAGAACCCAAACGAGGAAACAAAAAAAATACTTCAGGGCATGATAAGAACTACAAAGAAGCAGAGTAAGAGGGTGAGGAGGGAGGAGGGAGGAGAAGCCTCTTTAGGAATGGTGGTCAGAGATCTCCTTGAAGAGAGAAGTCTGAACGGAGACGTGAATGATGAGCCAGCCACAGGCAAATCCGGGAAAGACTGTTCCAGGCGGGAGGCACAGAAAGTGCAGAGGCCCTGCTGGGATAGATAAGAGGTGGATGTACTTAAGGCACAGAAAGATCATGGTACCTATAGCCGAGTCAGTATAGAAGGCAGGATGTAAAGTTGGAAGGTAAGCAGGGACCAGACAGGCCACAGGAAGACATTCATGTTTCAACTCTAAGCACATATGGGAAGGGGTGCCTGGGTGGCTCAGTTGGTTGAGCGTCCGACTTCAGTTCAGGTCATGATCTCACAGTTCGTGGGTTCAAGCCCCGCATCGGGCTCTGGGCTGACAGCTCAGAGCCTGGAGCCTGCTTCAGATTCTGTGTCTCCCTCTCTCTCTGCCCCTGCCCTGCTCATTCTCTCTCTCTCTCTCCCTCAAAAATAAATAAACATTAAAAAAAAAAAAAAAAAAAAAACATGGGAAGCTGCTAGAAGACTGAGCGATTGCTTTGGGCACCATGTGGAGAAGGAGCCCAGAGGAGCAGGAAGTGGACGCTGGGAGTCTGAGCATGAGCCTGGATACATTGGGGCAAAGTGGTAGCACTCATGCTGGATTTTGAAAACAGAATCAAGAGGACTTGGTAAAGGACCAAATGTGGGAATGTGGTGGGAAACGGAAAAGGAATTACCAATGAGGACTACAAGGTTTCGGCTGAACACCATTACCTGGGTGCCATCAATAAAAATTAGGAAAACTGGAACAGGAGCAGATTGGGAGAAAAGTTATAGAAACAAACAAGGCTATTAATATTTTTTACTATTTTGAGAGAGAGAGAGAGAGAGAGCATGCGTGCACATGAGAGAGAAAAGGGGCAGAAACAGAGATGGAGAGAATCACAAGTAGGCTCCCCGCTGTCAGCGAGGAGCCTGACTGGGGGCTCGATCCCACAAACCGTTGAGATCATGACCTGAGCAAAAAACTAGAGTGGGACGCTTAACCAACTGAGCCACCCATGTGCCCCAACAGCTGTTAGTATTTTCAGTTCACAGATGAGTAAGCAGCTTCAGAGAGAGATGGAAGAGCCTGTCCCAAGTTCACGTAAGTGGAATTACTGTTCTCACATGAATGTATTTTTACCCTCATTGCACCCAATATAATTTTATTACCTCTAACTTACAGATAAGGAAACTGAGCCCAGAGATGAGAAGCCTACACAGCTTGCAAGTAGCAGCAGAGCCAAGCAGATATCAGATCTAACAATAGATACATTTTCCGACAGAAGAGACACGCTGGGAGGAATCCCAGACCAGGTAGAAAAGGACGTGAGGTTTGAATAAAAGCACGTCCTCGGATCCTCTTTCAATGCTTTGAAATCCCCCAATAAGATTTCAGGACAAACTCCGGAGACCCGATAGTCATTGAAAGCACAGCACGGTTGCCCTTCGTAGCAAAGCGGTCGCCACTTCAGAATCACAATCGCTAAGCTGCTGATTCCCGGCCTCCAGCTTAGACATAGTTAAATAACCCGTCCAGGGAAGTGAGACCCGCAGTCTCCATCCTACACTTCGGCGCCCCAGAAATCTTTGCCCTACAAAATTTGAGAACCGTGGAGTGTGGCTTGAATCCTGGCGGCCGCCCTCTACACTAGCAATATAACCTCCCCCTCTGGGCCTGTTACCGAGACTAAAAGGCGGGGGGCGGGGGTGGTACAGGGGGCGGGGGTAGGGGATGGTAACTATAACCTCTGCCCCGACTCTCGACCTGCCCCCAGCTGTGAGACTCGAGCCACACGACTAGCTGGAGACGACCGGAGCCCCTGTCACGGTGCGATACAGAGGGGCCGAAGCGTCCGCGAAACACGGGGGGGACACAGAAGGGCGGTCACCGCTGCCCGCCCCCAGCCTCCACTGCCGGGCAGCCACGTTTCAATAATTCGGAACGCCCTCTCGGGGCCTCGCCGGAGGCGCCCGTGACGTAATTGTAAACACACCTCCGGCGTCTCGGCTCCTCAGAGACCCATCGGGCCACCTAGCAGAGAGTTGTGACGAACTTCCGGGTCTGCCGTCGCTTTACGACTCGTGCGTTCCGCCCTTGAGTCCGGAGGAAGCAAGAACGCAGTTTACGACAGCGTCGATTGTGTTTACGGCGCCGGCCGCTGCGCGCGCATCTTCTCTCCTTTTCCCTCTCTGTTCTTCCGAGGGCTGCTGGGTGTGTGGTCTTCGGCCTGGACCATCTCTCGCCATCGGGGCCGCCCGAGGCCTTTACAGGTGAGTGGAGTGTCCCTTAAGGTTCTCCGTATCTCTGGAGCCGGTTTGGGCTGGGCGCAGCCTTCGGGGGCCTTCCGGAAGAGGCCTCTCGTACGTCTCCGGCCACTTCTGCTCAGCTGGGCGGGGCACGAATCCGCCTTTCGGGGACCCCAGGCCCGACACACTTAGGGATGCGGGGCACGGCCTTATGGGTAAGGTTCTCTGACCTTGGGCTCCGCTTTGGGGCCACGGGCTGAGCGACTTTGATAATACCACGTAACCCCTTTGGGTCTCAGGGTCTTTTCAAAGCGATCAGAGGCTCTCTGAGCTGTCGTGGAAGGAGGTACTGACTGTACCAAGCTGAGCAGTGTTCGATCCTGCTCTGAGGAGTCCGCAGTCCGAAGGTTTTCTTTGCTTTTCTGTGAAATGGAAGGCTGTGGTGGAGCAGGTGTGATCTCTGATTTGAAACTCTCCCCCCAGGGACTGATGGCATATGATCTGTGGTGGCCACGGTAATCTGCACAATACCGTGCCCTGCCAGCCATGGGCCCCTTCTGACTGCCCTGTGGTGGCCTCCCCACCCTGTCCCTGTAGCCAGTACAGCTGTCACTTCGATATAACAGAGTGGCTCTTCCTGCTTCTGGTTCTGTTCTGCTCACTCTTATTTTGAATGGGTTGAAGCCAGGGGACTTCCTCCCCCTGGAGAAATGTATGCCAAGCCTTGGATCTGTTTCCTTCTTGAGCTGTGAGAGAGGACTCGATTTCTTAAACGTTTTGAGACATCATTACTGGGTTACTAGGTATAGTCTAAATCCCCATTTTTTCGGGGTGCCTGGGTGGCTCAGTTGGTTGAACATCGAACTTCCGCTCAGGTCATGATCTCACACCCCGTGAGTTCGAGCCCTGCGTCGGGCTCTGTGCTGACAGCTCGGAGCCTGGAGCCTGCTTCAGATTCTGTGTCTCCCTCTCTCTCTGCTCCTGCCCCACTCATGCTCTCTCTCTCTCAAAAATAAAACATAGTAAAAAGTAACACCCCATGTTTTCTCAGCCTGCTGCCCAGCTATAACGTAATGGCAAGAATGTTGGACTTGGTGCAGACAACCCTGGAAATCAAGTCTGTTTTTGAAACGATGGGTGGATCGACAGCTGAGCTGCAAATTTTTAATTTAGCATAGTGTCTGACATTGTAGGAGCTCCATAAATATGTATTTTAGTGTGAATTGTCTTGAAACTGCCACGCCTGCCCTCAGTCCCCTTTCTGTAGTGTAGCTTAAGCTTAGAGTTGAAGGACGAAGGTCCCTGTTGCTGTCACCCAGGTGTCACTTCTGGAGGAAGCCTGAATCTCTCCCCATCATGGGACACTGAGAACTTACTAAGGTCACTGTGCCTGTGTGCTTTGATGGCTGCCTCCAGAAATACTCGTGTGGTGAATGTTCCTCTGGGAGCTCACCTGAGGATTATGATGGATGATGAGGTTTTTGATAGAAACCGTCAGGCAGAGATGTGCTCTGTAGCCCCTGGCTTTTTCTCTCTCGAGAGGAGCTGTAGCCTCACACAGAGTGTGAATTCCAGCCAGATTGCTTCGGTTCAGATTTTTTCGTCAACTAGCATTGCAGATTTGAACAACTTCTTAGCTTCTCTGTGCCTCAATTTTCTTACCTGAAGAGTGGGGATGATCTAGCCGCTACGCCAGGATCGTTGGGAGGATTTACGGAATTGGTGCAGAGTAAACACTAAGAACAGTACCTGGTACTCGTAACATTATGAACATGTGATGATTGGCCACTTCTACGACCTAAGGTTCATGGTAACGTCAGCTTTCTGACAGGCTCTGTCCACTTGCTCTGCGTGAGGGTTTGCATTGATGGCAGAAAATTGGGAGAACGAGAAAGAAAAGTTGAATAGCGGGATATACTTACAGACTCTTTCCCGGCACTCTCTGTAAATGTATTTTTGCAAGTCTAAGTAGTAATGGTGTGGCATTTTACAGCGAAGGCATTTTCATATGCGTAACTATTAAGTCTTTGACCCTGGTCTTGTGGTATGAATTTAGACAAGGGTCTCACTCACTTTACAGATGAAAAGACTGAGGCTTAGGGACACTACGGATTGTTTGCCTTGGTGAAGGTGTTTCTGGAAACTAGATCGTGGTTCTTACGCTTGAGAAAAGGTTACTGCATTCCATCAAATCTAAAACCCCGCTGAGTTTAAGAAGCACCACTGTCGTATGTAGACTAAGAAAGAAAAACTGCCATTAAGGTGAGACAGTCCATCAAGCGGAAGATGCAGCCTTATTTCTAAGATATTATAGTGGAAAAAGTGGGTGTCACAAGCAGCACAATACGGTATATGAGTCTTCGTATTTGTCCTCTGAGTTTGAAGTACTCACAGTATTATCTGTGACTGTTCCATTTTGTGTGTCGCTTTTCTAATTTTATCATTCTGTCTTAGCTTACCTCGAATGGAAGGCTTTTTGTGCTTGGAGGCCTTTCTTCACAAAGCTCCTCACATTATTTGTATCTTTAAGGTTCTAGAAGATGGCAAAGTTCATGACACCTGTGATCCAGGACAACCCCTCGGGTTGGGGTCCCTGTGCGGTTCCTGAGCAGTTTCGGGATATGCCCTACCAGCCGTTCAGCAAAGGAGATCGACTAGGAAAGGTACTTGGCCCGTCAGTGACGGTGACTCTTTCGAGCCGTGACCGCTGTCGTCCGTTATCGTTTCGATTTTATTCCTCAAAAGAATTTTAACTCCTGTGCTCCTCACGGAGACGCTGGCTGGGAACAGCTATAGTGTCTGGGTCCTTCCAGTAGTCACGGGAGAGCTGGGCACTTGGCAGAGGCATCGTGAGCCAGTCCTTACACTTTCCCAGACTGCGTCTTCGCGTACAGGGGCTTCTGGGTCAGCAGAAACTTGCCTGATTGACCTGCGTGCTCTGTCTTCTCTTGTTGCCTCACAGGTTGCAGACTGGACAGGTGCCACATATCAAGATAAGAGGTACACGAGTAAGTGTTCAACTGGCCGCCCAGATCAAGGCCTTGGGAGGATTGTTACTTTTTCCAGTGACCTCCATCCAAAAACATTCCAGGATGGGAACAAAATGCTAACGATAACACATAGTTTTTAGGGGCAGGATCTGAACTGTAGACAATAACCACATACATTTTTTTGAAACGGTCCCAAAACTAAAGACTGGTCATTAAGGAGGTTTAACCTGTTACAGTGGGATTCTTTTTCCTTCCACGTTTAGGGAGCCATACACCCTTTCGCAGATCTGTTGAACTGCTTCCCATTTGGTACCCTAGTGCCTGGGATTTACCGAACCTGTGAAGCCCATCGGTGGACTCCAGGTCTACAACCCCTGATTTTAAGATCTTGTTACAGTAGATGGGTTGGTGGTGTTGGTGTTGTCGTCTCGTTTTTTTCCTGTGCCAGTTGAGATTGTTGGAAGTGGCTTAGTTGCAGTGAGTACCCAGTTAGGATGATCTGAGGCTAGGGCCAACAGTAAAGTATATCATAACCCATTAGACCTGTCTGCTTGGGGTACCAGATGATGTAAGTGGTTGCATATTTGCATAACGCGTGCCCCATATTTGCCCTTTCTGGAGTAGTAAACCTTAATCCTGTTCCTCATAGAGTAAGGCAGGGTGTGAAATGGGCTTAAGGAACTCAAACTCTGTCTTGACTTAGAAAGTTCTTTAGACCAGAGCTTTTCAGACTGGAATGTGCACAAAAATCACCTGGGGATCTTCTGAAAACATTGATTCTGACATAGTGGGGCTGGGCGGAGTCCATCAATGTGCACTTCCGTTAAGGGTCCTGAGAGCACACTCGAAATAGCAGGGCTTTAGGGGCGCCTGGGTGGCCCAGTCGGTTAAGCATCCAACTTCAGCTCCGGTCATGATCTCATGGTGCGTGAGTTCAAGCCCCACGTCGGGCTCAGTGCTGACAGCTCAGAGCCTGCTTCGGATTCTGTGTCTCTGTCTCTCTCTGCCCCTTTCCCAGTTGTGCTCTGTCTCTCAAAAATAACTAAAAACGTTTAAAAAAAAAAAAAAAAAGTTTTAAAAGAACTAGCAGGGCTTTAGAAGAGCAGGCGTGCAGTCTGTAGGTAATATCTGTTACACGTCATCCCCTTTGCCTGCAGATAAGTACTCCTCTCAGTTCGGTGGTGGAAGTCAGTATGCTTATTTCCACGAGGAGGATGAAACCAGTTTCCAGCTGGTGGACACAGCACGCACACAGAAAACCGCCTACCAGCGGAATCGGATGCGATTTGCCCAGGTAGGCCAAGAGCCGGCAATCTGACCGTCTTGGGGCCATGGCACCCGTGGCTGCCACCTGCTAAAAGTGCTTCCTTGCACATAGTGACGGGAAGAAAGTGTGTTCTCCTAGGTCTTCCAGTGACTCCCAAGTAGCTAACCGGTGACACGTTGCGCTAAAGTAAACGTGGGCTGGGTCCAGAGATGGTCTAAATAGTTTAGCTTTCTGCTGACCAGTGGCCAGGACCTCATGCCTCTGTGCTGAGAGTGGGGTGTTTGTGCCAGGTAAAAAGATGCCTGATGCCTCATTTAATTGCTGTGTGCAGGCTTTATTAAGTAGATGGT
The DNA here is from genome assembly GCF_024362965.1 of Panthera pardus. Taxonomy (NCBI): domain Eukaryota; kingdom Metazoa; phylum Chordata; class Mammalia; order Carnivora; family Felidae; genus Panthera; species Panthera pardus. The sequence goes on from NW_026526991.1 coordinate 11,516,508, forward strand.
CCGGTCGGGCTGCATCTTCCTATGTATAAAGAGGAAAACTACAACTCTGACAAGGGCCCATAAACCTACTTCAATAAAAAATGTGTGAACGTCTAAGCCAATTCCAAGTACAGACTTACCCCTGGGCACTCCCTGCTGTTGGTCAGATCCCCAAGGTTTTAGCGTGGCTGTTTTTTCTTGATTCCCAGCGGAACCTCCGCAGAGACAAAGATCGACGGAACATGTTGCAATTCAACCTGCAGACCCTGCCTAAGAGCGCCAAGCAGAAGGAGAGGTGAGGTTTCCCACATCCTCCTGGATTGAGTTGTTCTTCCGGGACCGACCGTGCTCTGAAATCACTAGGCCAACGGTGGTCTTCCCCGTCACTGCCAAACAAGCAAAAATTCCTTCCTGAAGGCCGTTGAGCCACTGGTGTAGCCTGGCCTCATTCTCCAAGGGCCAGTTCTTGGCAGACAGCATGGTGGGAAGGTCCCTGGCAGTGGGCGTGTCACTGGCCGGAAGCGAGGGTAGGTAAGATGAGCTGTGGGGCCCAGCTAGGCTCAGCTCTGCTGTGGCACAGGTCACGCTGGGCCCTGTGAGCTGTGCGGTGCGGCGGCCACACCCAGGCTGGTGCTGCCATCGGACCATCCATAGGGCAGGTAAAACCCAGCTGGTGGGTGCTGGGGGGCAGTATGCCTCCTGTAGCACTCTTAAGGTCTCCTCTTTTTCACGAAGTCCCTGTTTTCTTAGTTCAGAGAAGTCACTAATGATGCTGAGGTTCAGCCGAAGAGAATGGCACCTTTTCTGCCTTTTGAAAAGCCAGTGACTCACAGATCTGCACCAACAGCACAGTCTTCTTGTCTTTCTAGAGAACGCATACGACTGCAGAAAAAATTTCAGAAACAGTTCGGAGTGAGGCAGAAATGGGACCAGAAGTCACAGGTAGTGTATCCACACCAGAGTTCTGTCTAGAAATTCAGTTTCGCTTATGTGTTTGGTTTTGTAACTGCTTTATTGAAACATAATTCACATATCACACCATCCACTCATTGAAAGTGTACAAGTCAGTGGCTCTTGGTATATTCACACATACGCGCCAGTCAGTTTCAGAACGTTTGAATCATTGTGAAAACAACACATACCCTTGGGCAGCCGGCCCTGGTTCTCCCCAGCCCTTGGCTGCCACCGGTCTTTTCTGTCTCTGGATGTGCCTCTTCTGGACATTTCACATAAATAGAATCCTACGACGTGTGGTCTTCTGTGTAGCTCCTTTCACAGTTCATCCCTGTCGTGGCGTGTGTCGGCACATTGCTGAATTTGTTGTGTGGACACACTGCGTTTTTGTGGCTGGTTTTTTGGTGGTTGTTTTTTTTTTTTTTAACGTTATTTATTTTTGAGAGAGACAAGGAGACACAACTTGAAGCAGGCTCCAGGCTCTGAGCTGTCAGCACAGAGCCCGATGCCGGGCTTGGACCCACAAAAGGCAAGATCATGACCTGAACTAAAGTCGGAAGCTTAACCGACTGAGCCACCCGGGTGCCCCCACGCTGCGTTTTGTGTACGCGTTCACCAGTACATGGCCGTCCGGGTGGTTTCCACCTGTTGCTATTATGAAAAACGCTGCCGTGAACGTTCGCATACAAATGCTCGTGTGGACACTGTGATAATGGAAGAACACGTGAGGGCAAGTGAGGAGCTCCAGATTGCAGCGGTTAGATTTTGCCGGATGTGATGTTTCTATGTTAAGGGTAAATAGCTGACGTCCAGAGAGAAATAAAAGAAGCTGCCACGGCTTCTTTAGGAAGAACCCATACATACGTACATTCCCTGGGCGCCGGCATTACGTGGGAGTCAAGTTCCGGGTTGTTTTTGACCCCTTGACTTCTTCGGTACCCTTCCGGATTGTAAACTCTGAATTCGGGGTCAGGGATTCCGGCTCCTACAGCACCCAGCACGTGATAAACGTTCTGGACACGTTTATTGGCTAAAAGCCCTTCGTGCTGCTAAGCTGCCTTTTGCTTATGCCTCGCACCGGCTGTAACTCTCTTCCCTCCCCTGGTTTTGCACCGCAGAAACCCCGAGACTCTTCAGTGGAAGTCCGTAGTGACTGGGAGGTGAAAGAGGAAATGGACTTTCCTCAGTTAATGAAGATGCGCTACTTGGAAGTGTCAGAGCCTCAGGACATGTAAGTGGCGCCTTTCGCTACCTTCCGCCATGCACTCGTGTGGACCAGCTGGCAGTGAATGTTTTCTCAAGCCTTAGTGTTTCCAGAAAGGATTGGCAGGCGCTTAAATACATTGTATAAGATTAACAGACACTTTTTTTTTTTTTTTTAAGTTTATTTTATTTTGAGAGAGAGACAGCACAAGCAGGGAAAGGGCAGAGAGAGAGAGAGAGAGAGAGAGAGAGAGAGAAACCCAAGCAGGTTCCACACTGCCAGCGCGGAGCCCGATGCGAGGCTCGAACTCATGAACAGTGAGATCACGACCTGAGCCCAGATCATGACCTGAGCCGAAATCGAGAGTCAGACGCCAGGCGCCCAACAGATACATTTTTTAAAACTCAGGGCCAAGAGGGGACCAGCAGAGAGTTCCCTGAAGTTAAACTTGAGATTTCTTTCCGCTTCCTGACCTCACGAGCAAAAGAGAAACTTAAGTTACGTAGCTCTTTCCGCAGGACGAGAAAGACCACAGGTCGTCCGCAGGAAAGCTTTTCCCGATGTTTCAAAGAGCTGCTTACCTGAAGCAGATTCAAACAAACAGCTGATCTCCTTCCCATTTGCTTTGCGTGTCTTCCCCGCCTGCCCTCAGTGAGTGCTGTGGGGCCCTGGAATACTACGACAAGGCCTTTGACCGCATCACCACGAGGAGTGAGAAGCCGCTGCGGAGCATCAAGCGCATCTTCCACACCGTCACCACCACGGACGACCCGGTCATCCGAAAGGTGGGCGCCCCCTTCCGCCGCTCGCCACCCCCCTGTGTGGGGAGTGCCGCCGGCCCCTACAGCTGAGGCCTCGGGAGGAACAGAGCCCGCGGGGACCTACGTGAATCATCTGAGCCTTGGAAAGCCCTTTATTTTATTTTTTATTTACTTTTATTTTATTTATTTTTTTTTTAACGTTTATTTATTTTTGAGACAGAGACAGCATGAACGGGGGAGGGTCAGAGAGAGAGGGAGACACAGAATCTGAATCAGGCTCCAGGCTTTGAGCTGTCAGCACAGAGCCTGACGTGGGGCTCGAACCCACGAACCGTGAGATCATGACCTGAGCCGAAATCAGACGCTTAACCGACTGAGCCACCCAGGCACCCCCAGTTTCCATGTTTTTAGTTCTGCTTTTATTTATTTATTTATTTATTTAATGTTTATTTATTTTTGAGAGAGACAGAGACAGAATGTGAGTGGGTTAGGGGCAGAGAGAGAGGGAGACACAGAATCTGAAACAGGCTCCAGGCTCTGAACTGTCAGCACAGAGCCTGACGTGGGGCTTGAACTCACGGACCGTGAGATCATGACCTGAGCCGAAGTCGGCCGCTTAACCGACTGAGCCACCCGGGCGCCCCTCCGAAAGCCCTTTAGATGCGACGCTCCTGAATCAGACAGGATTAGGTGGAAGTACGGGCCCCTTGCTGGTTAGCCCCTGATGCTGGTAATAGAGCAGAGCCGGGCCCGCTTCCCAGCCCTGCCGCGCTTCCTGGCACCACCCCCTCGCATCTCCTACCTCTGAAGTGGGTCGGAGGCACTTACCGCACACCATCGGGGTGAGGGGTGTGAGGTGCCATCCCGGAACACTGCGGGCGCTCAGAGAGCCGCGGGGTCCCTCGTACCTTAGGATGGGGACCGCCAGCAGGCAGACCTGCCGCACACACTCTCCTCACACGGCTAGAGGGCGCGTGCACGCGGGAGGGTGTGAGGGCCCCTTGCAAACGAGTCCTCTGTGCGAATGGGCGGTGAGACCGAAGTGTCTTCGCATCTTGCCCTCTGCCCTCTTTGCAGCTGGCAAAAACTCAGGGGAACGTGTTTGCCACCGATGCCATTCTGGCCACGCTGATGAGCTGCACCCGCTCTGTGTACTCCTGGGACATCGTTGTGCAGAGAGTCGGGTCCAAGCTCTTCTTCGACAAGAGGGACAACTCTGACTTTGGTAAGAAGCCTGTCTGGGAGCGAGGCGACGGGGTTGGGTGTTCTGAGGGCTCAGAGCAAGTCCCTGGTCCTGGAGCAGGACTGGGAGGTGGCCTGTCTCCCCACGGGCAGTGAGAGCTATGGCCAAAGCCCTCCCGGCCCCCTGAGAGGCCTGGCAGAGGGAAGGACGGTCCCTGCTGTCCCAGCTCGAGGTGCCAGCTTCCTGAGTCCTCCCGGGACCCCAGCGCTGTGCTGGCAAGCGTTACCCGTTTGAATGGCACTTTCCTGACTTTCAGCTCTCCGTAGCACCTTTAACGTTACCTTCACTTTTTTTTAATGCTTTTTCTTCTTCACTTCGGTGTGTTTATACAGGGAAAAATACATTTGCCTGTATTTCACACGACACAGACGTGTGCGCGCGCGCCATGGGGGGAAACCAGGTCGCTGAGAACTAACGGCAGTGAGACAGAATGATACAATTACATTGTACGCCTGAGCCTTGGGGCCCTCTCTTTGTTAAAAAGCTAACAAAATCAGACAGGCTCTTGAAGAATCCAAACAGATTGAAATGGGGTAGGCTTCTTACAGCTCGCTCGACTGTGACATTAGAGGGGATCTAAAGCTACCCGGCAGCACTCCCCGCTCCCTCCCCAGCCTGCCCGCACTTGACGGAGCCATGTGAGTAGGTGGCGGGTCTTGGAAGGACAGGCCTGCGTCGCTGGCCCCTCCCTGCAGTGCCCGGCACACCGTGGGCGACCCGGTTTCACGGGGGCGTGACACGCCGCCGCTTTTGCAGACCTCCTGACGGTGAGTGAGACCGCCAACGAGCCCCCACAAGATGAAGGCAACTCCTTCAACTCGCCCCGCAACTTGGCCATGGAAGCGACCTACATCAACCACAACTTCTCCCAGCAGTGCTTGAGAATGGTGAGGCGGTGAGAGCGTCTGGGCGTCGGCTCACTGAACGTCTGCTTTGTGGTAGGCTCCGGGGGTGTGGGACCGAGCAGGACAGACAGGGTCCCCGCCTGTCACAGAGGAGCTCCAGGCTGGGGCTTTGAGGTCAGGCTGCCTGACCGAACCTTAGATGCAGTGCTTTGGAGCTTTGGGGTGTGGGGTAGGTTTCTTGTCTGGAAAGTCAGGATACTAATAATACTTACCTTCCACTGATAGGCCGTATAGATACCTTCAGTGTCGGACAGATAACGCTGATCTATACAAATACAGCGTTTAGGTGTTGAGGATATAGCGGTACACAAAATTCCTGCCCTTAGGAGGCTGTGTTATCGTGGAGGAGGAATGACCGTAAACCTAGGTCGTGACAAACGGTGACGTGTGCTGTGGGGCAAAATGAAACAGGAGGGGCGTGGCCGCTAATTAAATGAGATACTCGAAGCTCGCCGGCAACACGTATAAGCATTCAAAATCCATCGGGGTTCATGCTTAAGGTCAGGAGGGGTAAATAGCCACCCGCCACGCAGGGAGCCCACAGCCCCCTCGAGGGCCCGGGGAGCCGGCCACGGCTGTAACTAAGCAGAGCGCAGGGTCTGGCCGATGGGCTTGGAAGCAAGTACTTGCTGTCTGGTGACGCCTTTGTCTGTTGACAGGGAAAGGAGAGATACAACTTCCCCAACCCAAACCCGTTCGTGGAGGACGACATGGACAAGAATGAAGTCGCCTCCGTTGCATACCGGTATGTCAACCCACCTGCGTGGGGTGGCTTCTCTGAAACGGGGGGTCTCCAGTGACCAGATAAGCTCCTTGTGCGTTGCAGTTACCGCAGGTGGAAGCTTGGGGACGATATCGACCTTATTGTCCGTTGTGAGCATGATGGTGTCATGACCGGAGCCAACGGGGAAGTGTCCTTCATCAACATCAAGACCCTCAACGAGTGGGATTCCCGGGTGAGGCATGCTTCGTCACCCTGTCTGTAGTTCCTGCGAGCGTGTTGTCCCCGGCTGGTGTTTGCGAACCTCGGTTTCGTTTCCGCGTGCGTTACTTACAGAGCTTCCAAGATTTTTTTTGTCTTCAGAGTTTTTCTCCACCTAGTTCCTCATTGAGAAAGAGAACGTGTGTGTGCGTGTGTGTGTGTAGAACAGAACATGCTTATGGTTGAAGAACTTTTCTGCTTACTTTGCACATGGGAGCCAGTAGGAACTACCTTCTGACAGGACTCTCTCCTTCTCTATTCCACGCTGACCTCCCATTGGCGTCTGCTCCCTGCAGGCGTCTGGTTTTGACCTCTCGTCTGGGCTGGCGGGTTTCCTCTAAGCCTGGGAGCTCTTTGAGCTGTTCTTTCATTTACTGCAGCCACTACCTTCTTCAGCCTTCTGATTCCTTTTTCCAACTCCTTCACTTACTGAACTCAGAGACTGTTAGGTTAGCTAAGATTTGGCTCTTCGGGAGGCATCTTGAAAGAAATGCGCTTCCTTCATTTTTCCACTCTCTACTTCCCTCTCGTGCTGGTGCTCCGTGAGTTTTGGGCTGCTTCCCTTTCTGAAGTTGCCCAGGCTTCTGTGCCTGAACTGGCAGTGGGTGGCAGTGCTCCTGGGTGCTGCTATAGAACAAAGGGTCCTCAGAAGGAAGGACGGCTCGGGCTAAGCCAGTGTCGAACAAGGGTCTGATGAGATGGAGCCTGTGGGCCATTTCCTTCTGACTTCGTTAGAGGCACGGGATTAACATTAACTGCTGCTGATTCCCACTCCCTGGGTGTTCCTTCGCCTCCGTCAGCTGACGGAAGAGCACTCCAGAAGCATTTCTGCAGACCTAGCTCTGAGGCCAGTGGCCTCTTCTCCGACTGTCCTCCAGGCCTCCCTGTAGCGTTCAGCATCGCTGTAGCCGTGTGGCCTTGCCCTCTGTGCTGTTCCCTCACTCTAGTCCCGTACATTTCTTGGTTCCCTTCACTTGTTTTGACACCAGTGGAGCCTTCTTTCAGGGTCAGTTCCCGACGCGGCTGTTTTTGCCATAATGACTTCCTCATACAGCCTTGTATTAGTTTCCATTTGCTCCATAACAGATGACAGCAACCTAGAGGCTTAAAGTGAATCTGAAGGTTCTGGAAGAAACTTCCAAGCTCATTCTAGTTGGCAGAGTTCGGAGTTCCTTGCAGTTGTGGGACTGGGGTCCCCGTTCTCCTGCCACCGTCAGCTGGGGCCTCTCGGCTCCTAGAGGTCACCACACCCCGTGCCCTGGGGGTCGTCCACATCCCGCGCCATGGGTCCCCTCCGTCTTCCAGGCAGAAACAGCACGGCAGGTTCTTCCAGTCTTCGACTTCTCTGTGTCTGGCTTATGCCCAGATTTAAGAGATTCGGGGTTAGGTGAGGCCCACCCATAGTCTCCTTAAGGGACCTTAATTACGCGTGCAGAATCCCTGACGTAGAGGGAGCGTAAGCACCGGAGCAGGGTTTCCTCATCCATACGGCCTCCACCCGCACTCGGGTAGGCGCCGTAGGGGGCCACCGTAGAACTCGGCCTACCCCAGGCCTCAGCCTTGAACTCTTAACAGTGATTCCTCACATCTCTGGCTCGGCTGTGTACCAGCTTTGGGTCTCTCCTGCTCCCTCAGGCTCGGCCTCGAATGGTCCCCGCCGCGTCCCCCTCCCCCACACAGACTCTTCGGTCACCCTGGTTTCCGACGCTGTTGATTATGCCTGTTACTGTGCATTGACTCGTCTCCTAACTGACCCTCGTGCCCTCCTCCATCCCACCCCACCCCACCCCACCCCACCCGGTTGATCTCTGCCAATTAATTCCGTCGAGCAGCACAGATTTGTGGAGAGGCCCTTAAAATGCCACAGCAAACTCGCAAGGGTAATTTTGAAGAAACACGTGTCCAAATACTGCTCCTGAATGGTTTTGGTCTAACTACTTGAACTCTAGTAGTTGGTTTTTTTTCGCCTGTGGTTGCCATGAACCGAGACAGGCTGAGCACGTTGTGCCACGCGAACTTCCGGCAGTCACTTCACTCTGGGCCTCGAGTTCCCACGTCTCAGAAAGAGTTGGCTGGGGAAGATGGTCCCTCCTTCGTGGGCACATGTATATCCACAAGGCCAGACTGACCTCCTCCCCCTCTGCAGCCTCCACCCCCCACCCAGGGCTGACTCGGCCTGTCTTTCCCTCTGTGTCTCTCGGGTCACGCCTCGCCCAGCCTCTGTCACTGGCCTCCCCTTGGTCAGCTAGCGCGTTCCCCCCACGAAGCCCTTCTTACCACACAACGCACGGTGAACCCTTGTCCCCGCCGTTCATCTGGCACTTGGTCGGCTCGTGCATGCGTTGTGTCCTTGTCTAGACAAGCTCTTGTGGAGAGAGGAGTTGCCGTCTGCCGGGTGGCACGTCTCTGCCTTTACGGTGATGACAGTCCTACCCGTGATTTACGTGCAGACTCCCCCACTTGCAAGTCAAGCCCCCCGGGGAGTCCCTTCTCGGCCGGAGGAGGTTCCAGGCCTTGGGCGGTAGGAGCCCACCCTCATTCTTGTGCCCGGGCTCTCCTCCTGCAGCACTGTAACGGCGTAGACTGGCGTCAGAAGCTGGACTCCCAGCGAGGGGCTGTCATTGCCACCGAGCTAAAGAACAACAGCTACAAGTTGGCCCGATGGACCTGCTGCGCCTTGCTGGCCGGGTCGGAGTATCTCAAGCTTGGGTGAGACTCTCTCTGGGGGCCGTGAAGTCTGCCAAGAGGAGGGGTGCGCGCGGAGAGACCCGTGCCTGCCTTTCCCCCTCCCTTGGGAAGAACTGGCACTTGGCCCCAGGCATTGCTGTGTCTCAGTGCGGCCCCGCCCCCACGGCACTAACACCCCTTCCCCCCCCCCCCCACCCCGCTAGTTACGTGTCCCGGTACCACGTGAAAGACTCCTCACGCCACGTCATCTTGGGCACCCAGCAGTTCAAGCCCAATGAGTTTGCCAGCCAGATCAACCTGAGCGTCGAGAACGCCTGGGGCATCCTGCGCTGTGTCATCGACATCTGCATGAAGCTGGAGGAGGGCAAGTACCTCATCCTGAAGGACCCCAACAAGCAGGTCATCCGCGTCTACAGCCTGCCCGACGGCACGTTCAGCTCTGACGAGGACGAGGAGGAAGAGGAGGAGGAGGAGGAGGAGGAAGAAGGTGTGTGGCAGGCCTCGTTCTGAAGCCTAGAGTGAGCTGTAGGCTGGCTAGGGCCCGAGCCTCGTGGCCACCAATCTCTCTCTGTAGCCTTGATGTAAAACTTGCTGACGGTTCCGAGACCGGACTTTGGGGCAGCCTCCAGTCTGGCACCGGGAGCTGCTTTCAGGAGCCTTTAGATCCCAGGGGTCTGAGGAGGAGAGATGGGCTCTGGGCTAGTCACGTGGGCCCAGAGCCGCCTCTCCCTGCTTCACCAGAAACGCGTTGGCCCCACGAGGAACCAAAAGGCTTCGGAGTGGAGGTGGTGACAATCCTAAGCAGCTCACCTGTACGGCACGGCTCATTTCTCTAACCTTTTTGTGTCTTTCAGAGGAAGAAACTTAAACCAGACGGTGACGCGGAGCTGGAGTTTGTCCCACTGAGCCTAGAAGGGCCTTGGATGCCTAGCAGGATGCTTGTTTGCTTGCTTGCTCTCTGCAGTTGAACAGGGAGAATAAAGCGTAACTGTTCAGTCTCTTACCTTCATCACGTGCTGACATTGTGACCGGCAGCCATTCCACCCCCCTCCCCCCATAGCCCTTGGAAGAATAGGTGAGATACAGCAGTTTTCTACCTGGAGTTCATAATCACAGCTCCTTCATTTGTTCTTGAGAGATATTCGTGTCACACCGCTGTTAAAGGGTGAGCGCCCTAGGTATTTTCATTCCTGGACCCCCCCTGACACAAACCGTTGCTGGGGAGTGTCGTCAGTTGTGAGGGGCCTCCTGGAGGTCCCCCCGTAGGAGGTCCATTTCCACAGACGTGGGTGCCTGCTAGCTGTGCGCCAGACCCGTCTGTTGCCCCTGGGAGACATAACTCCCTAGTGAAAGGTAAAGCAGGGCACGGTCTTGGAAGGTCGAGGTGGGTGTGCTGTTTATGAAGAAGACTGCCCCACAAGATTCTGATGGATGTTCCAGTGGGTGATGCTCAGTGGTTTGTAAATTATTTTCAAGTTTGGTTCGGGCAGGTGACAGTCTCAAGCTGGCACCCTCAAAGCAATGTGTCATAAATCTGCCACAGATGCTTAGGGTATGCAAACTTTTTTTTTTTTTTTTTTTAATGTTTATTTTGACAGCAAGAGCATGCGAGCTGGGGAGGGACAGAGAATCCCAAGCAGGTTCTGCCCTGTCAGTGCAGAGCCCGACACAGGACTCAGTCCCACGAACATGAGATGACCTGAGCTGAAATGAAGAGTCAGGAGTCAGACGCTTAACCAACTGAGCCACCCGGGCGTCCCTGTAAAGTTTTTATAAATGAATAGTGTTCTGTTCTGGACACTAGGAAGTAATTACCTTGCCAGGTATACTAAGCTTTCTATAAATACATCCTCTGAGCCTGAGCCCAAACTGTAATGCTGGTTGAAGTGACATCAGTGTACTGATGAGGAAACAGGCTCAGCTTTTGAGTAACCTTCCTAAAGTTACCATTTAACCAAAGTAATTGAGCCTCAGAAGGCAATGAAACATTTATTCCTGTTCACGTTAGCTAGTGCATGAAACATGCTTCCTGGGGAGTCTGTGAAATAGGCAGATTGTTAAAAGTGGTGTGACAAGTGCCATGGGCGTTCAGACCTGGGCCTGGTACTCCCCCAAACTGCCTCTTGCAACCCCATGATGCAGTCCAGCGGGATTCACTGGGGGAGGGGGGCAGGTGGAAGTTCGTTCCAGCCCTGGTCTCTGAAACCTTGGCACCGGCTTCCACACGCTTCATTTATTTTCTCTATCCCCTACCTCTGTCCATCCTGCTTGGGGCCATCAAGCTGCACTGCTTCAGTCCCGACTCCGAAACCTTCCACTGCTGCCTGTAATTCAGGGTCAGCCTACTCTCAAGGCCCTGCCCTGCTTTATCGGGCCAGATTTCCCACCACTCCCCAAATAAGACCAGTAACTATTTCAGGTACTTCGTTACTTGCCAGCACATATTCTCAAGTCTTCACAACCACTAGGAAGCAGACCTTCCTACCTTAGTTTTGGTTAGGTACTTGGCATAGCCCGTCTGGTTTTGGTGTTTAGTCAACAAATGCTTACTGATGGCTCCCTATTTGCCAGATACTGGAGAAAGCACCGAGGTCACCAGAGTGAATAAGATCTTTTCTGCTCTATGGAACTTTTCTCTGATGTGGACACAACCTATAAATAGATGAGTGGCATTCCTTAGTGGATACGTTGTTCTGAGAGATGGAGGGAGACTTCTCTAGAGGACCCAGGGCCAATTTTTAACTAGAGGCTCCAGCCATGCGAAGCTAGACCGCAGAGTTCTTTCCACACTAGGCATGACTGCCCTAACCAGGAGCACTCTTGGCCCCGTCTCACCGAACTGCTTAACGCCCCCTTGAAGGTTCCTGTATTCTCAAAACTGCATATGTTCTGCCCTGTAAATCTAATGCAGAATCCACATTCCACCTCTGCAAAGCCAGCCTCCATCAGCCAGTTCACCTGAAAAGCGGTTCTCCGTCATCCGGCCATCCATCCACGTTGCGTGCTTCAGCCACACCCAGTTGCTGTGAATTAGCAGTGGATTTGCGTCTATACTGGCCTATCACAGGCCCCTTTGTTTACAACATTACCAAGAACACAACACGTGACTCATGAATTAGAAACTTCTTGGAAAGAGCTCATAATTTGGAGTAAAAGGGGAGGGGTGAATTCCAGGTTCCACCGAACTGGGTGGTCTCAAGCAAATCGCTCCTAAACTTCCATTTTGGCCAGTGGCTACACAATGTAGGAAACAGAATCGCCTGCTTCTCCGGGTTGGTGGGACAGTCAGCCAATCACGGATGTTACTTTGCAAACAACGGACTGAAACCCTGTAGCAAACACCTGTTAATTTCTTTTTTTCTGTCCTGACTTCACTAACCTGGCTTCCAGGCTCCCCAAACTGGGTAGCCAACAAGTCTTTGGCGACGTTAATAGCAGAGTGTAAGAACTGGGTTTATCTCCAAAAGTCACCTGCCCCTGTGCCTCACCTACACGTGGAGACGTACAGCTTTAAAACGAGAGCCCGGCGCCCCAAGAGCGCCGCCATCCCCAGCGCCACCAGCCTCTGGCGGCTCCAGCCCGCTGGCAGCACGTGCGCGCCCGTCCCGCGCCGCCGGGAGCCCGCGGCCCCCCCGCCCGTCCCGGCGTGCTGCGCGCCGCGCACGTGACCCCCGCCCTCTGCCATTGGCCGGGCGGGAGGGGCGGGGCCGCCGGGGCACCCGCGGGCAGAGCGCGGCCCCAGTCGACTGCGGGCTGCCTCCCGTGCGGCTGGGACGTTCGCGCTCCGTGCAGGGAAGTGGGTGCTGCAGACGTGGGCACCGCGCACGCGTGGGGAGCGGCCCCCGGGGAGCCCGCGCCGGCAGGACTGCGGCCTAGCGCCGCGTGGCGACAGGTGTTCTGGGGCATCCCTGTCACGTGACCGGGGAGCCCGGCGCGCCCGGCACCTGGAGGGGGCGGGGCTCGTGCAGGCCACACCTCCTCCGGTCCAGGACCTGAGGACGGGGGCGTGGCCAAAGAAGCGTAACTCGAGGGTCTCAGCTGGGGAGGGCCCGGGAAGGGTGCTGGGCACCCTCAAATTAGGGGAGGAATGGGGGAACACCCGTCCTCGTACTACTATGGCAATAAGAAGGAGGGTGGCGCCCCTGGGAACCGAGGCCCCGGAGGAGATGGAGGCGTTAGGGATGCCTGGGGGGAGCCCCAGATTCGAGCTTGAAAGGATGAAGGCAGGCAAATGAGCTCAGAGGGTCTTTGGGTGTGGTCCTGGCCCGACTTCAGATTGCGGTGGGCGAGCCCCTGCCCCTCTCTCGGTCCCCAGCCCTTCGCCCATCTCCCCGGTCCTGGAGGGACCAACCAGGGTGCAAGGCCCCACATCCCTGGTCTGCCACAGGATGAGCCTCTTGGCCGCGGCCGGGCTGTGGGGCCCGCCCGGGCTGCTCCTGACCTTCGCCCTGCACCCGGCTCTGTGCTTGCGCCCAGCCCCGACCTCCGGGCCCCCGCACCGGGACTACTGCGTCCTGGGCGCCGGGCCCGCGGGCCTGCAGATGGCCTACTTCCTGCAGCGGGCCGGGAGGGACTACGCGGTGTTTGAGCGCGCCCCGCGGCCCGGCAGCTTCTTCACGCGCTACCCACGCCACCGCAAGCTCATCAGCATCAACAAGCGGCACACGGGCAAGGCCAACGCCGAGTTCAACCTCCGCCACGACTGGAACTCTCTGCTCAGCCACGACCCGCGGCTGCTCTTCAGACACTACTCCAGCGCCTACTTCCCCGATGCGGGCGACATGGTGCGCTACCTGGATGACTTCGCAGACAGGCTGGGGCTCCACGTGCTGTACAACACGACCATTGCCCACGTCACTCTGAACAAGGATCGGCAGGCCTGGAACGGCCATTACTTCATCCTGACGGACCAGATGGGCCACGCACACCGGTGCAGGTAAGGAACCTGGCCCCGGAGCCGATCTGCTGCCACCCCTTGGTTGGCGGGTAAGTTTGGAAGAAATGAGAGAATACGCGCATTTCTGCCACTCCTTGCTCCCACTGAAATCCAGTGCTAAGAGGTTCAGCTCACCCAACGTTGCCCAAATGTTTCCAAAAAAATTATGATCAAATGTGCGTGGAAGATACTTACCAGCTCTTTCCTGCAGCATTTGTCAGTGTTTAAGACCTTCGTGTTCACTGTGGCACTCTGGCACTGGGCATTCAGCATTGCCTAAACATATGTACCCGCAAAGCTCTTTTGGCAGAGCATCTCCTAGAACTGGTGTTCCCCAAAATACATTGTGGGAAAAACATCCAGCAAGTGTTGGATGGGCCCGGTGGGATTTCAGGACTGAACAAGAGTGAGAGGTCCAACAGGCAGTGCCACCAGCATTCGGTGTTGGCTGGCTTTGGCTTGGGACAAAGCCCGATATTGTGTAGACAGCCCAAACTCGGGGTCACGCACCGCACTGCCCTTATTTAATCCCCGCAAGGACCCTGGCGGGAAGTTCTCTGGTCCCAGTTTTACAGATGAAGAATTGAGGCCCAGAGAAGTTGATTAACCGGTGCTGTGTCACACAGTTTATAAGCGATCCAGCTGCAGTCTGACCCAGGCTGTGTCTTCCTGACCCCCAAAACCTGTTTCTGCTATACCAGACTGCCCCCTCCCTTCCTGGCCATTAGCCTGACACCCGGCTCCAGGCAGGTGCCCAGAGTTCAAATTCTCATGCCTTTTGCCGGAGGCCCAGCCTTGCTCCTTGCTTGTTACAGCCCCGGGGAAAGAAGGGTAGTGCCAGCTTGGACCCTTGCACTTAGACAACCCAGCGACACCATGGGGGCGTCGGATCCGAGCTGCGTGAACAAGGGTCAGAAGTTCTGTTTTTGAAACCACCTGTTACCAAACCAACCTGCAGGCCCCGCAGGATCCCGCTCCCGGCTGTGCCCCTACTGGACTGTAATGCCCACCAGTATGAAGGGCCAGACTCGGGAATCAGGCTGATCCGGTTTCAGGTTCTGGCTCCGCTGTCGTGGGCCTGCAGGGCTTGTGTCTCCTCACCTGGAAAGCAAGCCAGATGACCCCAACTCACGGTTGCTTTAGGCAGTAAGTTGATGCACGGAAGGAACACTTAGTTCCTGGAAACTACTGCATCTGCCAGGCTGGTCAGAAAAGAGAAAGTAGACCACTGAGTTTCATTGTCACCCCTGAGGGTGACAGTGGCCCTAACGGCTGTGTCCAAAATTAGGTGAACGATTCGATTTCTCACGTGTCACCTCAGGGAGTCAGGTTGATTCTCATGTCTGGGATCATCCCAGGAACATGGAAAGGAGACTGTCCGCTAGGGTGGGCTCAGTGAGGGTGGGGGTCACGTCTCTCAGATACTCGGGGATGGGTCCCTAAATGGATGAAGGAATGGACGTTCCCCTGTGTTCTTTTAGGAGCCAGCAGTCTGCGCGAGGCGGGTGAGCCAGGCAGCTAATCCAAGGAATGCTTTTCACGTAGTAGTCTTACAGCTGAGAGACTAAGCCATCTTCCCTCTGTCCCCTCCCTGCAGCGTCCTTCTGGTAGCCACCGGTTTGTCGGTCCCCAACCAGGTTGACTTCCCGGGCTCCGAATACACGGAGGGATACGAGTCTGTGTCCGTGGACCCCAAGGACTTCGAGGGTCAGAATGTGCTGATCCTGGGGCGGGGGAACTCTGCCTTTGAGACAGCAGAGAACATCTTGGGTGTCACCAACTTCATCCACATGCTGAGTCGCTCCCGCGTCCGGCTGTCCTGGGCCACCCACTATGTTGGAGACCTCAGGTATGCTGCGCGGCTGCTTGTGGATCGAAAGCCCTTCCTGACCCCACCGGACCAACCACCCCTTCCTCTGAGCCTCCTTGTCCCCCGTATGGACTCCTTTCTCTCTCTTGGCATTTCCCTTGGGCCCCAGGGCCATCAACAACGGCCTGCTGGACACCTACCAGCTGAAGTCCTTGGACGGGTTGCTGGAGTCCGACCTGACGGATCTGGCCATCGTGAAGGACCGTGAGGGCAAGTTCCGCGTCACCCTGAAGTTCTTCCTGGAGGAAGGCAACCAGAGCGCCGACGCCATCACCCTCCCCCAGGACGACAATGACAACTTCGCCATGCGCGTGGCCTACGACCGGGTCATCCGCTGCCTGGGCTGGAACTTCGACTTCTCCATTTTCGACAAGTGAGTCCAAACGGGGGAGGAGCTGGGATCACTTAGCAAATCCCTTCTGATATCTCCCCTTGGGCGGGGGGGGAGGGGTGGAGAGTCACCGTCCAGTGGGCCAGCAACGGCTTTCAGGACTGCGCCGTCACAGTGGATGTAGCTGCTGCCTCATCTCCCACCCAGGACATGAGCTCTCTGCCCTCACAGGGACCGATGGCCCTGAGGCCCTCCATCGGGTAGCAGCAGCAACAGTGGGTCTTTTTCTGCGTTGTGAGCTTCCACCGGAGAGAGGGGAAGATGAGCCGAGGCAGAATAAAATGGTGAATTTGCTGCAAGGTGGCTAAGGACACAGGCACTGGTGTCGGCCTGAGATTCTCCACTTAGCAAATCTGCAGGCTCTGGGACAGTTACTTAACCGTGCTGTGTCCAGTCTCTTCATCGCTAAAACGGGGATCATACTTTCTCACAGGGCCACTGTGAGGATTAATCCAGAAAGTACTCGGCACGTGTTCTATGCTTAACAGAATGGTGGCTGCCAACGTCACTTACGATTGTGAACTACCTTGCTTTAGACATCACTGCCCCAGTACCTTGGCAAGTTTTGGTATTAAAGAATCTGTCCAGTGTCTCACTTTTCTCTGGCCAGAGCACGGGCGGACAAGGAGAAGCTGGAAGGCCTCAACCAGACTGCCATCCCATTAAGTCAGAGCCCAGAGCCTAAGCCTCCAGTCAGGCTTGAATCCTGGCCCCATCCCTGACCCGCCCCAACTTCAACCTGAGCCTCGGTTATCCTCGTCTGTTACGTAGAGATAATCATACCCACCTTCCAAGGTCATGGTGTGGTTTAAATGCAACAAGGGATATAAAGCACTTAGACTTAGCTCAGGGCTGAGCGCAGCATACGTGTTTCATACACAGCAGTGATTTCTGTTAACCACACTTTCCGCTCACAGGTCCCTCCGACTGTCTTCTGGGGGTGAGTTCAGCAAGAAGTATCCGCTGGTGAAAGCTAGCTATGAGTCCAAAGGAAGCCGGGGTCTCTTTGTCCTGGGTACCGCCAGCCACTCGGTGGATTACCGGAAATCGGCCGGGGGCTTCATTCATGGATTCCGATACACAGGTGAGCCCGGCAGAGAGAATAAACCCCAGGGTTTATAAACATACTCCTGATTTCCAGCAGCCTCGATGAGATTGCTTATCAGTAGTCGATAGGTCGATCTGTCCGGGACAGATGGCAGCATGTTTTTGTGGTCTGAGTAATTTGTCCAGGAAAGTGTCAGATGAGGTATGAAAGTTAAGTACATTGGGAGTTGGCAAGTTACATGCTCGAGTCCCGTGCCAGCGAGGTACCAGGTATTGGCAAGAAGGCCAAGCTTGGGGGGTGCTGATGTGGGTTCCTCCCCCGCTGGGTGGTCTGAGAGGTGAGGCTTTATGACCTCTCTAGAAGCCTCATCTGGACAGCCTGACATCAGAGATGTAATCGAGGTGAACTTTCTGCCCTCGGGGCTGTTGTAAGGACTAAATAAGGCAATACCCGGGGACCTGTAGCTATGAAGCATTACACACAGATTCTCTGGGTACCAACAAATTTCAGTCAAAATTGCGGTCGAATTAAATCAGTCGTGAGCGTATAAATTCTCTGCACCTCAGGCGGGCTATTGGATGGGTACTTGGTTGCATGGTGAGTGTTATGTGGACCAGTTGACTCTGCCATAGACACCACGAGGCTTCCCGCATCCTGGCATTTCCGTGTTTAATTTGATGACTCCCCGTGGCTTAATGTTCATTTTTGCATTTGACTATCCTTCCTGTTTGACGGGGAAAAATAACCATGTTTGATTTCCAGACAATGTATTTTATGGCCCACGGGTGATGGGTGCTGTCGGAGAAGGAAACCAGAGAGAGTGTTTGCCGTCTATAAGCCAAAATATCCGCAGATCGAATACAAACACACACACCCAGAAGGAGAAGCATCTGTCCCTTTAGCTGTGTCTCCCCGATAAGAAATCCTTGGGGCGCCTGGGTGGCTCAGTCAGTTAAGTGTCCGACTTCGGCTCAGGTCATGATCTCACTTTGGCTCAGGTCCTGATCTCACGGTCTGTGGGTTCGAGCCCTACGTCGGGCTCGGTGCTGGTAGCTCAGATCCTGAAGCCTGCTTCAGATTCTGTGTCTCCTTCTCTCTCTTCCCCTCCCCTGCTCGCTTTCTTTCTCTGTGTCAAAAATAAACCTTAAAAAAAAATTTCTTAAAGGAAAAAAAAAACCTTCATCATTGTTCCCATGCACGTTACCCTCCCTGCACCTGCTCTCCTGACAGATCCTGCCCCACCCCCCACCTCCTTCCTTCGGTCCCCTGACCTTTCCCCAGCTCACATACTTAATCCTCACGGCACCCCTGTTATTTCTGCACCATTTTTCCAGATAAGGAAACTGGGGCACAGAGAACTTAAGTAACTTGCCCAGAGTCACCGAGCCAGTTGGAAGAAGGGTAATACGAATGCACACGTGTCTGATTCTAAAGCTCACAGCCGACCATGAAGCTCCAGGCAAATGGGAAGCAGTCCTGGGTTGCTGTGTGGTCACTACTACCGGCTGAGGATCCTGCTGGGGGAGGGGTGACGTGGCCCACACATCCTGCTCAGACCCGAGAAACAGGTCCCACGGGAGACCAGAAGCAAACAGTAAGGCAGAGGAAAGCAACAGAAGATAAAATGTGAACGGCACAGACCAATACCACACGGAAGGACAGGCCAGACGCCCGGCCCGGCCCCCTCCTGTATCTTTTCCAGCTGCCTGCCAAAACACCCTTTCTAGAAACAAACAAAAAAATCTTCTCTTTCCCCTGCTTACAGCTTAAGCCGCTCTTAGTGGCTCCCCTCCTCCCCCGGGGAAGGCTCCAGCTCCTTGGCGTGCCGTTCCAAGCTTTGCCAGGCCCCTGCCAGCTCACCTTTCCAGCCTGGTCCCTTGCCTGCTTTTCAGAACATGCCAGGCTCTCCCAAGATTGTGGCCCCATTTGTCAGGGCACCCTCCCCAGACCCCACTGGCTGCACGGTTCCTCGACCTTGTGCAAAACTCAGCTTAGCCATCGTTTCCTCCAGAGCCGGGTGTCTGGGGAGGCCGAACAGCTTCTCCCATGACTGTTGGCGAGCTGAGTCTCCCGTCACGCGCGTGGTCTGTCTGTGTTCTTGCCTTTCTCGGATTTGGATATCGTGTTGATTTGTTTTGGAAGAGCAAGCCCAATTCCACAACTGTGCACGGCAGCCCCAGATATGCGGCAGAACATCTCCCTGTCATTTCAGACAGCTGTCACTGTGCTGTCCTTCCATCAGTAGAATTTAGGGACAGCTTGGATTTAGACTCTGGAGGACGGGAGGCACTGAAAGTTTCCCAGCTGGGAGTCTCTGAGGGGAACAAAACCCCGGGAAGGGGAGCGGGGTCAGAGGGAGGCTCAGGGTCCGGGGTTGACCTAGCACCTGTGAGGGGTAGCGTGGGACATCCACGTGCAGGGGGCCTAAAGCGGGGCCGGGCCCACTCTGGCCTGGAGCCGGATCCAGCCACTCCCATCCATTCAGGGACCCACTCGGGCTGTTTTCGCTCCAGAAGCAGAACTGAATAGTGCAGCTGACCGACCGGCTGTAGAGCCCAAAATACGGCCCATCTGGCCCTTGGTGGGAAACCTTGACTGACTCTGCTCCAAAGGCATGTTCTTTTGAGAGACAGAGTAAGAGCTGGGGAGGGCCAGCAAGAGAGGAGATGGAGAGAATCCCAAGCAGGCTCCAAGTTGCCAGCACGGAGCCCAGCACGGCCTTCGGACTCACAAACTGTGGGATCATGACGTGAGCCGAAGTCAACAGTCGGATGCTTAACCGACTGAGCCTCCCAGGCGCCCCGCCGGAGGCATTTTGGAGCCCCGCACACAAGCGTTATTGAGCCCCAAGAAGTTGGCAGGGGCCGTGCGTCCCTCTGGGTGGTGAAAGATGAAATCTGAAGTATGGCATGCTGTTCCTCCCCCTGGCCGTTTCAGCGCGTGCCATCCACCGCCTGCTGGAGCATCGCCACCACGGCGTCGCCTGGCCCTCCACCGAGCACCCCGTCTCACAGCTGACGAGCTCCATCATCCGGCGCATCAACGAGGCTTCTGGGCTCTACCAGATGTTCGGCGTGCTGGCCGATGTCGTCCTGCTGAAGGAGTGAGTAGCCCAGCTCCACCATTCACGGGTCGGAGCTCTTCTCTGCCTATCCCTGGCATGGAGTGGCCCAGTGGTTCCCTCCTAAGTGAAGCCTTCAGGGGGCGGGGGCAGGGGCGGGGGGGGGGGAGGTGGTGGAAATCAATGAAATCAACACCACAAGCTCGACAGACAG
Source organism: Panthera pardus (assembly GCF_024362965.1). Lineage (NCBI taxonomy): Eukaryota > Metazoa > Chordata > Mammalia > Carnivora > Felidae > Panthera > Panthera pardus. The sequence goes on from NW_026526991.1 coordinate 11,536,744, forward strand.
ACGGACCTGGGTGTGCCTCCCAGCTCTGCCGCCGTCTGCCTGTGTGACCTTGGGCAAGTCACTTAGCCTCTCTGAGCCTTTCTCACATCTGCGGAATGGGGATAATAACCCTTACGTTGCAGGCAGGAGTAAAGGTAACTGGTAGACCGCACTTGGCACTGAGCGGATGAGCAGTAAACCGCAGCGATGCGGATGAAGGGTCTCCCTCAGGCCAGGACCGTGTTGTCTCCTTATCAGTTAAGTGACAGGTGGCAGATCACAGACGACACACAGCAGAGCAGGGATGGAGAAGGGTGCTCAGAGGACAGGTCACATGCAGGGGGCATCTCTCAGAGGGAGCAGCCCGACCCAAAGCCAGGGAGGGTGACAGCTCGCCAAGTTCAAGGACACGCGAGGAATTCGCCTGTGCTCAGCACAAGATACCCCGCACCCTGACTCCTCTCTTCCATACCCACTCTCCACACTCCGACTCGCCCCACACCCCGTAAGCGCTGCCTTCAAATTCTGTCAAGAATCTGACCACCCCTCACCCGCCCCGGTGGCGCCGCCTTGGTCTAGCCCCCCAGCATCTCTCACCTGAACCACCTACAGCCTCGCACCTCTGCCCATGGTCTGCTTTCAACACAGCGGCCGGGCGGTCCTCTTAAAACCTGAGTCACACACGTTTGTCTCTGCGCAGCACTCTCTAGGGGCCGGTGGCCTTTACTTCTCAGGGAGAAAGCGAGTGGGAGAACCCACGTGAAACCGAGTGTTCCCATCATGGCACCCACAAGCCCTCCTCGACCTGCCCCCAGCCCTTCTCCTGCCCCTCCGCTCGAGGCCGGCCTGCCTCCTGTCCCTCGAAGACACCCAGGCTCCCTCCCGGGGCTTTTCCGTGACTGGCCTCTCAGCCCGGGTCACCCTTTCCCCAGATACCTTTCAGGTTATTCAGAGTTTTCTGGAATCTGTCTCCTGTGTAAGTCGGGGTTCAGCTGTGACAGTAAGGCTCAAGTGAGGTGTGTGCAGAACAATCGGAGCCCGTAGGCAATTGCACGAGAGGCACGCGCGCGCCCGCCCCACCTCTGCCGCGGCACTGAGGGTCTTGGCGGCCCGCGCTGCCCTTATCCCCAGGAACGCCACGGCATTTGAGTACCTGGAGGAGCTCCCCGTGCAGATGCTGGCCCAGCTGGAGACCATCACAGGAAGGAGGGCCAGGCACGGGCTCTTCGTCATCAACATGGAGTATGGCAGAAATTTCTCTGGGCCCGACAAGGACGTCTTCTTTCATGACCGGTCCGTGGGGCACACGGAAGACGCGTGGCAGTCCAACTTCCTCCACCCCGTCATCTACTACTACAGGCACCTCCCCACCGGTGAGCCAGGCCTCTGCTGTCCCCCGACACCGCTCGGCCCCCGCTGCCCGTTACCTCGTCACCGCTAAGCCCTGACACAACGCTTTCAGCCGACAGGAGGACACGGGGCGGGGAGGGCACTGGGGACTCCGCCCACAGAGCAAACGAGGCACAGGGTCCACGAGTGAGAAATGACGTTCCCAGGTTCTGGCGCGTACCGTGACCTGGGCAGGCCACACGTGGAGTGTCGTGATCTCCTCCAGGCGCCACGGTCTTGCTCTGTGTCTCCAAGGGAGGCTGAGCGTGGAGGGGGAGGGGACCTGGAGACTGACTCTCAGAGGGCGCAGGGATAGGAGCTGGACGTGATTAACACAGGCGTGCAGCATAAAAAGCGCGGAAAAGCCAGGCAGCGTTCCCAGGCTGCCCTTTTCCTTGCTGTGTGGCCTTGGACCGTTACCTACACTCTCTGAGCCTCCGCTTCCTCATTTGTAAAGTGGGGCTAACAGTAGAATTGTGTGAAGATAAACGAGATTAAAAAAAAAAAAAACACAGAACGTGGGGCACCCGGCTGGCTCACTCAGTAGAGCATCCGACTCTTGATCTTGAGGTTTTGAGTTCAAGCCCCCACACTGAGCGTAGAGATTACTTAAAAATAAAAATAGGGGTGCTTGGGTGTCTCAGTCGGTTAAGCGTCCGACTTCGGTTCAGGCCAGTGATCTCACAGCTCATGAGTTCGAGCCCTGTGTTGGGCTCTGTGCTGACAGCTCAGAGCCTGGAGCCTGTTTCAGATTCTGTGTCTGTCTTAATCTCTCGCTCTCTCTTGCTCCCTCACTCTCTCTGCCCCTCCCCTGCCCACGCTTTGTCTCTCTCTCAAAAACAAACATTAAAAAAAATTTTTTTTAAACAAAGTCTTGGGGCACCCAAGCAGCTCAGTCAGTTAAGCATCCGACTTCAGGTCAGGTCATGATCCCACAGTTCATGGGTTCAGTCCCTGCATCGGGCTCTGTGCTGACAGCTCAAAGCCTGGAGCCTGCTTCCGATTCTGTGGGGGTGTGTGTGTGTCTCTCTCTCTGCCTGCCCCTCCCCTGCTCATGCTCTGTCTCTCTGTCTCTCTCAAAAATAAGTAAATGTAAAAAAAAAATTTTTTTTTAATAAGATATGGTCTTTAAAACAACTGAAAACACAGAATGTCAGCACGGTGCTTGGCACAGAGTAGCTACCAACAGATGAACCCCCCTCCCCGCTAGGGAACGCGATTCCTGCTCCAGAAACTAAAGAGCTGTCCCTGGGAAGACGTATTCTAAAAACAGGCAGAGGTAGTATCAGCAGGTCAAAGTGACAGGAGCACAGGCTTCTATTCAGAATCAGGAGTGACTCATACTCAAAGCTGTCCAGCAGTGGAACGGGTCGCCCCCGGACATCGAGTTTCCCAGTACGAGGATGGTCGAGTCGCGACTTAATGGCCGTCTGTCCGGGACACCACTGAAGGGAGTCCACACCAGGTAGGAGGCTGGACTAGATGAGCCCCCAGACCCTTCTCGCGGGGCCTCCGAGTCTCCTCAGAGAAAGAACAGTTCTGAAGCAATCACCGTGGCCCTCAGTACATGCGCGTCTTAGAAAAACACCAAGTGCAAGTAATTAGTCTTGGTTCCGCTTTCCAATACCACAGGGAACAGATCCAGTCCCTCCCTCGTGCCAACCTTGCAAACACAGAGATGGCCGTTGAACAGGCCAGCCGCTGCCCAGCGCAGAGTGTGGCCGGCGAGCCGAGCGTGAGGGAGCGCGGGAAGCACCTGGGATGTGTGGGAACCACGCTGTCAGCTCCAGGATGGGAGCCCGCCGGGCCCTGACGCGTCTCCCCTCTCGTCCCCACAGAGCAGGAGGTGAGGTTCCGCCCTGCCGACTGGGCCCTGCCTCGGCCCACAGCCATCCACCACATCGTGGAAGATTTCTTGACGGACTGGACCGCCCCGGTGGGGCACATCTTACCTCTGAGGCGCTTCCTGGAGAACTGTTTGGACACCGATCTGCGAAGCTTCTATGCAGGTAACTTCAGTTCCTAGAAGGACAGAGTCGGTGAGCTGGAGGTTGAAAGAAGACCAGGTAGATCCGTTTCCCCTGAGGTTTCAGGATTCACATCTAGAAATCTAAACTTGAGAATTCGGTTATCCACGGCGTAGACTAGATGTCCGCAGAAATCTCTCCCAGGACAGCACACCTGAAGTTGCTGAATTGAATGTCATTTTGTTTAATTTTTTTTCATTTTATTTATTTTAGAGAGAAAGCTGGGGAGAGGGGCAGAGGGAGGGAGAAAGAGAGAGAATCCCAAGCAGGCTCTGTGCTCAGCGTGGAACCCGATGCGGGGCTCGATCCCATGACCTTGGGATCATGACCTGAGCTGAAATCAAGAGACACTCAACTGACTGAGCCCCAAATGTCACTTTTAAAGAACCGGCAGGAAAAAAAGGGAACTCTCCAGAGGCCGGATGCTAAGAAAAGCATAAGGCCATTGCTGGACATGGTCTGTCACCAATCATCAGTAGTCTAGAGCCCGGGTAACTGACAGCACTTGCGGGTGGGAAGGTAAAGCAGCAGGGTAGGAGGTCTGTTTAGAGACTCTCACATAAGCTTGGATCTCAGTGGATCCACTAGGAGGCACAAAACACTCCCAAGAGAAGATGATGGAGACTCATGCTTTTGGGCTCTGGGTAGAGTAAGGGAGAATCTCTCCTGAGAATTTCTTTTTTTTTTTTTTAATTTTTTTTTTTAATGTTTTATTTATTTTTGACAGAGAGGGAGAGACAGGAGCATGAGCGGGGGAGGGTCAGAGAGAGAGGGAGACACAGAATCCGAAGCAGGCTCCAGGCTCTGAGCCGTCAGCACAGAGCCTGATGCGGGCTCGAAGTCACAGACCGCGAGATCATGACCTGAGCTGAAGTCGGACGCTCAACTGACTGAGCCACCCAGGCGCCCCTCTCCTGAGAGTTTCTAACCACTAAGCCTCGCTCATGTGAGTTTGGGGCCAAACTTCACACCATCGGTGTGCAAAAATCACAGAAGTAAATGCAAGTCTTCTGTGAAGAAACACACTTTAAAACTAGGACTCAAAAAAACATTCCCACAGATGAAGCTCCAGGTTAAGGTGAACCCGTGTCCCTCCCCCACCAAGCAAAAAGCACTTAACATATAAGGACACAAATAGCCATGAGGGAGCGTCAGTAGAAAAATCAAACTGTGGGATCAAACCAAAAAAAACTGTGGGAATTGGAACAGTTACAAACAGAGGAGACAAAGTCTGTCTAAAATATGTAAGAAAAATGGAGCACCTGGGTGGCTCAGTCAGTTAAGCATCTGACTCTTGATTTCAGCTCAGGTCGTGATCTCACGGTTGGGGAGTTTGAGCCCCAAGTCAGACTCTGCACTGGCAGCATGGAGCCTGCTTGGGACTCTCTCTGTCTCTCTCTGCCCCTCCCCTGCTCATGCATGTGCACTCACTCTCACTCTCTCAAAATAGATAAACTTTAAGATAAATCTTAAAAAATTAAACATATAAGGAAACAAACAGATTCTTAAAAATATAATTGACTGGTCAGCTTTCAGAAAGATCCAAGTAAGACTTCTGGAAGTGAAAAAAAAATGTGTAATTAGAAACTCAACCTAAAGATAAAGTAGCACTTTAGACAGAGGTGAAGAGAGAATTGGTGAACTGGAAGATAGCATTGACAGAAGTCTGACGATCCAGAGGGAGAACTGATTGAAACAAGCCAAATTTTTGTCTTTTTTTAACCCCCCCTGAATGCCTAGGACATCCACTCTTTTGTGTTCAGCAAACATCTTTTGAACATCAGTTGTATATCAGGCACTATTGCTATCAAATCAGGTTAGAGATGGTTGGTGTCCTCTCAACAGCCTCAGTCAACTTTGAAATCAAAATGCGTATATTAAGAGAGATGGCTTGGGGCGCCTGGGTGGCTTAGTCGGTTAAGCATCCAACTTCAGCTCAGGTCATGATCTCACAGTTCATGAGTTCCAGCCCCGCATTGGGCTCTGTGCTGACAGCTCAGAGCCTAGAGCCTGTTTCAGATTCTGTATCTCCCTCTCTGTCTGTCCACCCCCCACTCACAGTCTGTCTGTCTGTCTCTCTCTCTCTCTCTCTCTCTCAAAAATAAACATTAAAAAACACTTTTTTTAAAGAGAGGGATGGCTTGAAACAATAGTTTAAATTCATAGTCTAAATATACGTAGATGCTCAGAGGTAATTAGTAACGCAGGGCTAAGCAGCTTTGAAGGGCTGGCATCCGCAGACTATCAACCGTGACCACGCGCTTGCACAGGAAATTACGTGATACAGGTCTAAAGATCTCAGCGACAAAATCCCTGCCTGTTTCTCGAGGTTTCGGGAGTACACGAAGACGACCGTGCCTGTTAGGGAGTGTATCCCACCCTGGGGCACGGCCACCACAGTGCCTCATCCGGGCCCTGTAGCCTCCTGGCTCCCACCCCCCAGATCCCGCTCAGCACTGCAAGCCACTGAGCCTCACTGCCTTTACCTTGGAAGAGTCCTCCCGCCTCGGGGCCAGCTGGCAGGGAAGCGGGCTCTCCTCGACCCCCTTAGCTGATGTGCAGCTGCTAGCTTTGGCCCCAGATTCTGCTGGGCTCCTCCGCCCCCTGGCCCCTGCAGAAGGGGTGACGTATGTCACCGGAAGGTGGTGCTTGCCAAAAGTCTGCCGCTCCGCCGTCCTCCCCTGCACCTGCGGTCTTCCCTGCTCAGGGCCGTTCTCCCATGGGCCGTCCGTGCATAAGTCAGAAATAAAATAGGAAATACTATCCGTGTAGCTCCCTACAGCCTGTTCACCCATGCAAGCCTCACAACGTCCTTTGTAATGTGCCTGTTTGGGGTGGGCGGGGGAGGGGGGGAGGGAGGGGGTTGTTTTTTGTTTTTGAGATCTAAGCCTCAAGACAGTTTTGGACATTTGCTCCTTCTCATCTTGTCTCTAAATCCCTGAGAAGACTGAGCCCCTATCTGTTTCGTCTTTTCTGTTTTGTAAGTGAAAGTTACATAAGCGCTTAGCTAAAAGACTTCTCACTTACACCCTCGTTCCCCAGAAGGAACTACTTCTCGCTCTTCTGGTGGTTTCTTCATATCTCTGGATCATAAACATCCACAGCTGTTTCCTGATAGAGCAGACTGGATCTGTGTGCCAACTCTCTGCTGTGGTACAGACGAGGGTTTGCCAGTTTCCTCTGCCCGCCCCGCATGGTGCTTAGAACACCGTGCTTCGCACAGTGCTTTACACACGGTATGTGCAACCCAGATATTGCTGAGGTGGATAAATCCTCGCAGGCAGCTCTGAGCTCAGAATAGGACTGACCGACCACCCAGCTCCTGGCCCCAGCCAGGCCAGCTTCTAGAAGAAAAGGCTGAGGGGTCTGCTTCAGGGTGGCCGAGCTCCCAGCTGGGGCTGGCTCCCTGCAGAGCACCATGTTGGGCCCAGACCCCTAGGGGCTGAGTCATATCTGTGGTTTTTGCTTTCCATTTGGAGCCTTATTCTTCCAGAATGTCCGGGAAGCCTCCTATTCTTGGAACCTCAGGGAGGGACGAGATCCGTGGCTACTCAGATCGGATGGGAGGTACCCACAAAAGTGAGCTCCCAGCTCAAGGCCTGGGTGAGGCCCCGGGACGTCGGCAGCCCCTCCTCATCTTCCATCTTACTCATTTATCTCCTTTCGCTTCTGTGTAGAGTCCTGCTTCCTGTTTGCCCTAACACACCAGAAGCTGCCTCCCTTCTGCCAGCAGGGGTACCTGAGAACGCAGGGGCTTGTGGGAACTGAGAGCCTCCGGCGGCACGGAGCGGAGCGCAGGTTCCCGCAGGACTATGCCACCGTGGGCAGGCGCCGCGAGGACAGGGCCCAGGGGCCCGAGGGTGGCCCCCTGGCCCCAGGGCCTCCGCTGCTCCAGCCCCACGACAGCAACAAGGAAGAGTTGTGACAGCCAGCCTTCTCCCACCCAGGCCCACAGCTGCGCCTCTGTCCCACCATTGTGGTTGCCGAAGACCGCTCAGGTTGTCACAGTGACCAAGAGAACACGCAGGGGGCATGTCAAGGCTGAGGGAGGCCAGCCAGTGGTCTCCCCTCCGGTCTGGTGCCTGGGAGGCGGGGTCCAGAAAACAGCATCCTCTCCCAGTGGGGGTCGCCTCCCACAGCCAGGCCCATCCGCAAGTGGACTGTCCTTGAGCACCAGGCTGGCTCAGTTCTGTCCCCGTCAAGCACCCAGCGGTTCCATTTCCTTCTGGTCTTCTCTTCAGATGAACCAGGATCCCGCCTGCAGATCGTGTCACAGGCGGAACTGTCCTCATCTTCCTAAGGGTTTGTGGCAGGCACTTTATAAAGCAGACGCTCTATTGTCCTCAACCATCTCAGGCAGGTGGGACTGTCACCCTTGATGAAGATATCAGCCCAGAGAGGGTAGGTGACTCCCACGAGCCCCTGTCTGGGGTGGCCCTGAGGCCTCCACCCTGCCCACCTCAGCACGGCCTCTGTTCCCAGAACCCAGGGGGCCAGCCCAGTTTATCATCTTAGGCCCAGCCGCTGTCACCAGGCAGAGACGGGACAGCTCCTGCCAAGCCACCTTATCTAAACAGGTTTCTCCCTGAGCAGCTGTACTCAAGAGCTGCGCCCGCCCCAAGACTGCACTCCCCGACTTAATCTTCAACCTCTGCGTTCTCTTCTCTTCCCTCCTGCTCGGCACCGTGCCCTTGCCCTCTGGCATCCCGAACAACACTCTGCCTCTGGCCTGCCCGAGCACGTTTTGTAAAACTGTCACCATGCTATCTTTCAGAGAGGATTCTTTCTGAGGTGATTCACCTGCTGTTTGTACGGAGCCTGGCTCAGCAAGGAGGCATTTCCAACTGCATTTGTACAATAAACAATGCGATTACTTTCTGGTTCTCTTACCTCTTCTCGCTCTTCTTCCTCCCCAGAGATCTGCTCCCTTCCTACACTCCTGTCAGGCATTTTCGTCCCATTTAGGAGTAGATCATGGAAAGGAAAGCATTTGTACATAAAATAATCATGGTGATCTTTCAAAGCTCAGGACCCTAAATGATTGCTTCTTCACTGGTTCTTACTGTCCACGTATGTGTTCAGAATTCAAGGGACACAGGCTTTCTGGATCCAGGGCCCTTTTCTGGGAACATCCTCTTCCTCTCTCAGCCTCTGCTCCCGGGCCCGCTGCTTGTCTGCAGACCCCTCTCCCTCCAGTCGTGCAGTCACAGTAGTGACACTCGGCAGTCTCAGCCTGGAGGGGAGTACTTCCCTGGGACGATACTTGGCATCATTTGTCCAGGGCTGAGCCATCTAAGGATCTCTCTCTAACCCCAGGGGGCTGGGTTCGCCATAGTTCATACAAATTACATGTAAACCAGATATGGGGCCCGTCAGCCTGGCCGCCCTTTTCCAAAACGTTTTGTAAAACAAATCCTTGAATTCAGACTGTCCCGTAAGGTCACACACATCACACACCTAACCAGTTACCAACGGCGGCTAAGCTCCTTGTGCCAATAAAAGTTCAAGGTGCTTCAACAAATAATTCACTGACGCCTGTGTGACATCTGCTCCCATCATCTGCCAGATCGTGAATTCCATCAGAATTTCAGCCAGCCTTGTTTGTGTTTCATAAGACATGGTTTCATGGGTTAGCTGATTAGAGATGCCTTCCCTGGTATTTTCCTTGTAAAACTGATAAGTAATTTGGAAAAGAAAATAGGGGCGCCTGGGTGGCTCAGTCAGTTAAGCCTCCGACTTCGGCTCCGGTCATGATCTCGCAGTTCGTGAGTTCTAGCCCCGCGTCGGGCTCTGTGCTGACAGCTCGGAGCCTGGAGCCTGCTTCGGATTCTATGTCTCCCTCTCTCTCTGACCCTCCCCCGTTCATGCTGTCTCTGTCTCAAAAATAAATGTTAAAAAAAAAAATTCAAAAAGAAATCTCATTTCAAACCCCTAGTTCATGCTATACTTCGAAATTAATTCCTGAGGAATTTTTTAAAAGCCATACAGAAATTGGGGGCACCTGCGTGGCTCATTTGGTTAAGTATCCAAGTCCGGCTCAGGTCATGATCTCATGGTTCGTGGGTTCGAGCCCCGCATCGGGCTCTGTGCTGACGGCTCAGAGCCTGGAGCCTGCTTCAGATTCTGCCTCTGTCTCCCTCTGCCCCTACCCCACTCACATACTGTTTCTCTCTCTCAAAAATAAAGACAAAAGAAAAAAAAAAAGCCACACAAAAACTGGAGGTGGAGAAGCGGTGCTATGACAAAAGAAAGGACTGTCCCAAGTTTAGAAGCCATGAAATGATTCCCCAGAGGAAAAGGTTTTACATTTCCAGCCCATAGTTTCTTAAATTCCACTTAGTTAACATATAGTGTAATATTGGTTTCAGGTGAAATTTCTTTTTTCCTTTTTTTTTTTTTCCTTAAGTAATCCCTACACCCAATGGGGGGCTCGAACTCACAACCCCGAGATCAAGCGTCCTTCTCTCCACCAACCAGGACAGCCAGCCACCCCCACCCCAGCCATATTTCATTAATGGGACTCTTAAAGGGGTAGAGGCGCCTAAGTGGCTCCAGTCAGTTAAGCATCCTGACTCCTGATCTCGGCTCACATCCTGATCTCACAGTTCGTGAGTTCAAGCCCCGCGTTGGGCTCTGTGCCAGTGAGAAAAAGGACTAGCCAAGCAAACTATGGACATTCACCCAACAAAATACTACGCGGCTCTCAAAAACGCCCAGAGGTGAAGACCGTGCGGTAAAGATACACGTGTGACAAAGTCCAGCGGAAAGAAGCAGGACATGAAATTATAGTTGTGAACTACTTAGAACTATATAAAACTAGAAAGCCACCCACAGGGGAGACTCTGGCAAGGACAGATCGCAAAATGTCAACAGTAGTGGTATTAGGCTTGTGGAGGCTTTTTTTTTTTTTTCCTTTCTCTTTTGTCCAAATTTGTGGTTACACTCTATAGTGAAATAAATACTTTCTTTCTTTTTAATCATCTCTGGGGGGGATGCCTGAGTGGCTCAGTTGGTTAAGCAGCCGGCTCTCGATTTCAGCACAGGTCGCAATTTCACAGGTCACGGGATTGAGCCCCGAGTTGGGTTCTGAGCTGGCAATGCAGAGCCTGCCTGGGATTCTCTCTCACGCTCTCCCTCTCGTTTTTTAAAAAATAAAAAATCATCTCTGCTTTTGGGATTTAAAATTGCTAGGAGTGAGAGGATGGCGGGGGGGGGCGGGGGGTGACCCTCCCAGGGGACATGCTCTGCCCCTGGTCCCGGGGGTGCCCATGGTTTTATCCCTCTCCCAAGTTGGGAAACCCCTGCACCCAGTGTCAAGGGACTAGACATGGCCAGTCTAGAGAAGGGAATTTTAAGTGATGTGTATTCCTGCCCTGCAGTGTTTGGACTGACCCAGCACAAGAGAGGAGATCTCTGGAAGCATCCCCCCTCCCCAAGTGGTAGAAAAGGAAAGAGAAAAATCCTCGTTTTCTTGTGGAGGTTCCCTGGGTGTAATCTCCAACCCACCGTGGAGCCCCCAAGTCCTTTGGTCTGATGAAAGTGAGGGCGTAGCCAATTGAGTCACCAAGACGTGACTTTGTCTGCTAAACCAATTCCAACTTCTAGTCATTTATTGAGTACTGACTGCGTCCCCAAAACTGTGTCGTGGTGGTTTTAAAGACAGGGTCACAAACTCTTTGATACATCCTCAGAGAGATGGACTAATTCCCCTCCTGCCGAGTGTGAGTGGAACTGAGTGATTCGCTTCCAGCAAATAGAGCAGAGGTGACAGGACGTTGGGACACCTGGGTGGCTCAGTCGGTTAAGCCTCCGACTCTTGATCTTGGCTCAGGTCATGATCTCTGGGTTCGTGAGGCCGAGCCCAGCATCGGACTCTGCAATGATAGCTCGGGGCCTGCTTGGGATTCTCTCTCTGCCCCTCCCCTGCTCGCGCGCTCGCTCTTTCTCTCTCTCTCTCTCTCAAAATAAATACATTTAGAAAAAGAAGTGACAGGATGTAATTTTCAAGGTTATGTTATAAAAAGACTGTAGCATTCACCCACCAAGAGACTGTTTTCTTTCTCTCTCTCTCTCTCTCTCTCTCTCTCTCTGTTCCATCACTTGCTCAGGTTATGAAAAGACTAGAGCATTCACCCACCAAGAGGCTGTTCTCTCTCTCTCTCTCCTTCTCGAGTCGCTGGCTCAGGCCATCCAGGCACGGATGGAGAGGTCCATGTAAGGAACTGAGATCTGCCAAGAGCCATGTGCGTAAGCCTAGAAGCAGACCTACTCCCACCCAGCCCTTGGATGACTACAGTGATGGCCACCACCTTGAACGCAGCCTCATGAGACACCCTGAGTCAGAACCCCCCACCTAAACCGCTCCCAGATTCCTGACCCACAGAAACTTTGACGTAATGCCTGTCGTTTTAAGCTGCTAAGTTTCTGTGGGGGGGTTTGTGAGGGGGGCATTTTGTTACACAGCGATAGATAACTAACACATGCACTAACCAGCTTTTACCTGCGTTAACTGTTGCCACAACCCTAAGGGGTAGATATTCCTATCCTAGCCTCCATTCTCAGGCTGAGAACAATTACACAGGTGATTTGCTTCGAAAATCCACCTCCTTCCAGCCATCCTCTAAATATTAAGTCGTGAAAACAGCCATCTCATCACCTGTGGGCTTCCTTCTCATGAACACTGAGTGACAAGATATTAAGAGAGCAAACAATCCTCAAACCTAAGACACGGTGAAGTGTGTGTGGTCCCACAGGATGGCAGAGAAGTGTCAAAGTGCCGGTTACACAAAACATACCCTCGGAAACAGTATTCAGCCACTCCATCAACCAGACGTCCTGTGATACAGGCGGGGCGGGATGGTTCAGATGGGGACCTGGAGTCTGGACTGTCCACCTTTCTCCAGGCTTCAGCCTCAGTTAGGATCCTCAGTTCTCTGACCAATTACAACATCAACCCCAAGAGCCAAATTGGATTCTTCCTGAGAAAAGAAACCGTAGGCTGCATCATTTCCCTGCAGATGCTTATTTTTTTAATACAGTAAAAATGCTGAGCGGGGCAAGGCTTTTGTCAGACTGCAGGCTTTAAAGAAGCATTTAATTCAATCTGGCACCCCAGACGGAATGTAAATCTGCCACAGAGTGAAGCTGATGGGCAAATATATGAGATGCTTTAGCCCAAGTATTTAATCCAAGTACATCACACGACCAATCCATCAACCCTGAAATAAAAAACAGCATGTAACAGATGTATTTAAGCAGGGAAGAAAAGACCAGCAGAATATCCTGTCTCGCTCCTTTCTCAGTTCTGCATAAGTAAAACTGATTCGCCTGCTCTTCTGGAGAAGGCCCCAAGTTTAGTGCTCCATGCAAAATGTTTCAGAAGTCTGTCACCTGTTTTTTCATTCTCTTTGAGATGTCACCATCTCAGACCAGTCTCTCGGGTCGTTCCAAATTATTATAAATTCATTAGATGCAGAAGAGTCTCGCCACCAGAAAAAAATTAATGGCAATGCAATCTATCTTGAAATTTCAGTGTGTGGTAGTCTGTTGTTGTAGTTTAAAAATAAAGCAACGACGGAGGCACCTGGGTGGCTCAGTTGGTTAGGCTTCCGACTTCAGTCATAATGTCGCGCTTCTTGAGTTCAAGTCCCTCACCAGGGTCTCTGCTGTCAGCGCAGAGCCCGCTTCGGATCCTCTGTCCCCCTCTCCTGTCTGTTCCCCCTACCCTGCTCTTTCTCTCTCTCTCTCTCAAAAATGAATAAACATTAAAAAAAAGAAAGAAAGAAAGCAACTACAAAAATGTATGAGATGAGCTCCTTAACACCAGCCATGTTTAAGTTTTAAATAAGTCAGTCTATCAGGAAAGGAAAAGGTGCCCAGAAGCCTGTGCTATGAAGCACTGTGGTAGGTTAAAGATGGCCAAAGACTTTATGACAATTCCTATCAAGATGTGAGGTCTCTGCTCCCTCCCCTTGAACTAGGGTGGCTTCTGGGACTTTTTGGACCAAAAGAACATGGTGGCAGTGATGCCCCACCAATTTCTGGGCACAGGCCCTTGGAGACTGGCAACCTCCACTACTTCTCTAGGAACCCAGCCAGCATACTGAGAGAGGCCCACGTAAAGACGAATTGAAGCATCTAGCCGAGCTTCCAGCTAATAGCCAGGACCAACTTGCGCCATATGGGTGCGCCATCTTGGAAATAGATCCTCCAGTCCCAGCTGGGCTCCCCATGTGGAGTGGAGATGAGCTATCCCTGCCGAGCCCCACCCAAATGTCATGCTTGGGAGGAAAATGATCCCTGTGCTACGCCACTAAGTTTTGGGGTGGTTTGTTGCACAGCAATAGATAACAGGGATAGTCACCCCAGGGTGGCTATAAGGTGGCTCCAGTGAAGGTACACTTATAAGAGCAGATACGATATTTGTAATAGCAACTTTGGTTTGTTTATGTTTATTTATTTTTGAGAGAGACAGAGACAGAATGCAAGTGGGTTTGGGGCAGAGAGAGAGGGAGACACGGAATCTGAAGCGGGCTCCAGGCTCCGAGCCGTCAGCACAGAGCCCGACGCAGGGCTCCAACTCACGAGCTGTGAGATCACGACCTGAGCCGAAGTCGGACGCTCAACCGACTGAGCCACCCAGGCGCCCCTGTAATAGCAAGTGTTAATAAGCTTTTTGTAATTACAAAGATAATTACAAAGCACACTCATCGAAAAACTCTTGGTAAAATATAGCTATGGTATTGCACCATTTAATATGCATATGCTGAGGGATCAATGAAAAAGAAAAGTGGAGGGCGCCCGGCTGGCTCAGGCAGAAGAGCATGCAACTCTTGATCACAAGGTCATGAGTTCGAGCCCCACGTTGGGTGTAGAGATTAAATAAATAAAAATAAGTAAATAAATAAATACTTTAAAAAATAATTGTAAGAAAATAAATAAAAGTGAAGGAAAGAGAAGCACGAGCCAGTTAAATAAAGGAAGCGAGTCCATGGAGACTCAGCCCTTGTTATGTGCTTGCCTGAAACTAACTGGTGGAAACTCAGGAGTCTGATGTCCGTCTTTGCCTCAGTAAAACCACAGGTAGCCTGCTAACTATCGTACATTTGTGCGCATCAGCAAGACAACCCAGTGTTCCACTGAGATCAAACGCCCTGCACTTGAAAGGGACTTTCGCCTAGGCAAAACGAAACTGGCCCAGCACAACTTTTTTTGATCAAAGGACTCTCCTCCAGCATCAAAGTCTTCCCAACTTTGTCAGGCATGAATTGATCAAGAAGGGATATGGCAAATGGAAGGATTATTGGACTTGAGTCAAAGAGCCCTCACTACCTGCACGTTTGTGATCCACACGCCTTCCTTTGGAGAACCCACTCAATGTCCACCCAACTCTATGGGACCACCCATCACGGTGGAGGCAGGGAGTGGGGGTGAGGGGTAGTCAGACACATAATGCAGACTGGCCGATCGGAGACTGCCCTACAGTCGGACATGTGACCCAAACAGGTCCAATCAGAGTCTTTCCTGAGACCTGACGGATGGACACTGGGAGGGAGAGGGACTTTCCTATTTTCAGACTGTCAACCCAAAGCTGGACTTCTTGTGACTGGTAGTAGGCATCTCTCCCACGACATGGAGAATGAAATCAACACGATGAGGAAATCAAAACAAGCAATGGAAAGCCCACAGAGCTCCGCAACATTATTTGGGTCCTGATCCCACTGTACCTAAGCTAGCTGCATCCCTGAACATGCCAGTTATGTGAGCTAATAAGTCCCTTTTCGTGAGCTGGTTTGAGTTGGTTCCTGACCTTGCTGGGTGAACTGTGGAGACTGAGCGGCCATGGGGCCTCGACCCAGCCCCTCCCAAAAGTCGCCAAAGGTTCTTGGTCTTGTCACAAGAAGAATTCAAAGACAGACATGCAGCACAACGGACACGCAACACAAGCAGGAAGGTTTATTAAAAGGAAAAGTACGCTATTGAGATGTGAGCTCCAGCAAGCTCAAGAGAGAGAAAGACAGCTGTGTCCCTGGGGTTTGGGTTCCTATCTTTTATGGGCAGTTGGGAACTAGGGGGCAAAATATTCATTACTTGCAGCAGAGAAACAGGGTTTCGCACTTTTTCTTCCTAATATGGTCAGAGGCTTCCTGTTACGGCGCACGCCTGCCATCTTGAGCCTGTCTGGTTTGATCTGGCTTCCTGTGGCATGCTGCCAGGACAGGGCCCTGACAGCTGGCCACAACTTCCTCCTTGCTGGCCTCCAGGTATCTTGTTTGAACCTAACTGCCTACTGTAACGCGGAAGAATCCTGACTAACCCAAGCCTCAAAGAGGGCCATTCTTGGGGACAGGGTTAAGGGACTTCCATTCATAACTGAAGGACCTCTCACTCCATTCTTCTTTCTCTCTCTGTCTTTTAACACACATTTGCTGAGTGCCAACCATGTTCAGGCTCAGGGCTAAGCGGAGCATGCAACTCTTGATCTCAGGGTTGTGAGTTCCAGCCCCATATTGGGTGTAGGGATTACTTATAAATAAAATATGTTTTTAAGCAATAAAGTAATAAAATCTTTAAAAAAAAAAAACTTTTACTGGGCATCTAGGGCTAAAATGGAGAATAAAAGAATCAGAATCCCTTTCCTCATGGAGTTCATAGTCCAACAGAGAAAACACCATACACTTAAGCAGTAAGAGTCCTCAGGATACAGAAAGTAGAGCGGGGCTGAGGGATTACATAAACTCCTTGCCCTGATCTACTTCCATTTCCACCTGTGATACTGTGACTCAAAATAAGAAAAATATATTTGGTTTTCATCTCCATTTCTGGCACAGAGCTCCTAAAACCCTTGGAATTTCCTAAGTGACAAGAGCAATAAAGGTATCTTTTGCTATTCAAACCAAGGCCCTATGAGCCACCCTGGAGTTTCTGTTTATGTGGGGACTTTTGGAAAACCCCTAAGGATGGGAGCTGGTTGCTGGGGGAACCATCCAGGTGATCGGAGGACTGGAACTTTTAGCCCCACCCTCTCACCTCCGGGGAAGGAGAGAGGGGCTGGAGATTGAGTACAACCACCAATAACCAGTGATTTCATCCATCGTATCTTTGTACTGAAAGTTCCATTGGGGCGCCTGGATGGCTCAGTCAGTTGAGCGGCCGGACTCTTGATCTCGGCCCCGGTCATGATCTCACAGTTCGTGACAGCGAGTGGAGCCTGCTTGGGACTCTTTGTCTCCCTCTCCCTGCCCTTCTCATGCACTCACTCTCTCTCTCTCTCTCTCTCTCTCTCATAAATAAAAAAACAAACAAACATTTTTTAAAAAGAAATTTCTTATCAAATATACTCACTAGTATTTTTTTTATATGTACACAAGACATATATTAAATTTTCTTTAAATAAATCAAAAGGAGGGGCATCATCTGGCTGGCTCAGTAGGTAAAGCATGGGACTCTTGATCTTGGGGTAGTAAGTTCATGTCCCATGTTGCATGTGGAGATTACCTAAAAATAAAATCTTTTTTTTTTAATTTTTTTTAACGTTTATTTATTTTTGAGACAGAGAGAGACAGAGCATGAACGGGGGAGGGTCAGAGAGAGGGAGACACAGAATCCGAAACAGGCTCCAGGCTCTGAGCTGTCAGCCCAGAGCCCGACGCGGGGCTCGAACTCACGGACCGCGAGACCATGACCTGAGCCGAAGTCGGACGCTTAACTGACCAAGCCACCCAGGTACCCCAAAAATAAAATCTTTAAAGGGGCACCTGGGTGGCTCAGTCAGTTAAGCATCTAACTTTGGCTCAGGGCATTATCCCACAGTTTGTGGGTTAGAGTCCCCGCATCGGGCTCTGCGTTGACAGCACGGAGCCTGCTTGAGATTCTCTTTCTCTCCCTCTCTCTGCCCCTTCTGTGCACTCTCTCTCTTTCTCTCAAAATCGATAAGTAAACTTAAAAAAATAAATAAGATCTTTAAAAATCAATCAATCAGTCAAAAAGAACTCTTTCAATAAGCATAAAATAAGAACTGTAAGTGATGAGAAAAATGGTTTCATTATTCCGGGGTCAATCAGAAACACAAGCTACACAACGCATTTCAGATGAGGACAATTAATATAGAGAATTTGTTGGGGGCACCTGGGTGGCTCAGTTGGTTAAGCATCCGGCTTTGGCTCAGGTCAAGATCTCACAGTTCATGGGTTCGAGCCCTGCGTCGGGCTCTGTGCTGACAGCTTCAGAGCCTAGAGCCTGCTTCGGATTCTGTGTCTCCCTCTCTCTCTGCCCCTCCCCTGCTCATGCTTGCTCTCTCTCTCTCTCTCTCTCTCTCTCAAAAATAAATAAAACTTTATATATATACATATATATATATATACATATATATATACATATATATATACATATATACATATATATATATATGTATATATATATATATATGGAGAGAGACAGATAATTTATAATATAGGCATTGAGGACCAAAAAGGCAAAGGGAACACAGAGATAACTCAGGGACAATATGTGCAAACCCAGCAGCATCCCTGCCACCTCGGGCCGGAACCCAGACCTCTGAAAAGGAGGCACGACTTGCCTAGTGTCGGTACCTCTCGAGGCATATGATGAATCCAGTTCTGAGGTCCCGAGGAAAGCTGGAGGCTGGAACCAACGGCTGCCGCCTGGGAGAGGAGCCAGTGCTCCGGACAGTAGTGAGAACGGGAAGCAAAGAGGAAGGAGCAAGTCCCTTCTCCCTCCTCCCGCCTTCTTGTTTCCCTCCAATGGCCCTGAGTGGTGGAAGCTGGCCAGCAGGCAAAGGCACGGTGTAGCTCACAGGTCTCTCTCTAGTGCTGTCATCACAAAGCACAATATGGCAGAGTGGATCTGGAGTGGAGAAACAAAGCTTAATAAGAGGCACAGCGGTGGTCTTGTTTCTTAGTGATACGTGAAATGATTGCGCAATGTGTACCTGATGGCCCCTTAGGGTCTCTGAAATAAGGGAGCTAAGCTATTAACATGGTGGCCATTGCAAGACCCAAACCACGAGTGATGGACAGAAGATGCGCTTAGTCCTCCCCAAACGCAACAGTCACGATGAGCAGTGCAGAGCGGGTACGTGGCTCCGCAGAGTGAGGGACTCAAACTCCTACCATTTTTCTCCACCATTTTCAACAAAGGACCTGAACACCGTGGTCCAAAGTAGTTACTCCAGCTCCAGCCGACACACCCACATTCCAACTAGAGAGAAAGGGATGGCGTGCCCCCATCCTTTTATTTACTGTTTTTTAATTACTTATTTATTTTAAGTAATCTCTACACCCAACATGGAGCTCGAACTCACGACCCCCAAATCAAGAGTCGCACACTCCCCTGGCTGAGCCAGCCAGGTGGCCCCATGCCCCATCCTTTTAAAGCAGAGGCTGGCAAAGCAGAGGTTGGTGGTAACCCATGGGCCAAATCTGGCCTACTGCCTGTTTGTGTAAATAAAGTTTTATTGAGACCCAGACATGCTTATTCATCTACGCATTTGCCCATTTCTGCTTTTGCGCTTTCAACAACAGAGCTGGGGCGTTGCAGCAGAGACCTTAGGGCCTGCAAAGCCTAAAGTATTTACCATCTGGACATTTAAACAAAAAGTTTGCTGACCCTTACTTTAAAGGAACAGCCTGGAAGTTGAACAAATGACTTCCATTCCCCCCACCTAGTTACACGGCCAGAGAGGTTGGGAAATGCAGTCTACAGCTAAAAAGCCGAGGCTCGATGTAAAATGTTATTACTGTGTAAGACCACAGTCTCCACCACCCTACCCTTCCATAAAGTTCTGCCCCTGGCTCTCCTCTCTCCTGACCTTCCCATCACCTGAACCACTGAGTGGTCTGAACTCATTTGCTGATACTAGGTGTACTTTATTTTACTGCTTTCTAGAAGTTTCCAGCAACTTCAGCTAATTCTGATAACACCAGCTACCTTCCCAGTAGCCATTCCCTCACTGCTTGCAGGCTAGCAGCTTCCTGATTTTGTTCAGAGTGTATACAGCTAGAGGGGCTCAGGGAAGGTGGGCCCAGCTCCAGAGAGCGAACCCTGCCATGGGTCTAATCCATATCCCTTGGCCAGTTACTGGTCTAGAAGAGGCCGTGTCATCCACTACTGGTCAGGCAGAAGTAAGGAGGGTTTCAGGGAAAGATTGTCCTGCCTGATTTTTAAAAGCCACATCACGCGGGATGAGAAACCCACTTGCTTTGGGAGGATTTGATGGAAGGGTAGGACGCTTGCAGCCAGGAGAGCCACGCTGGAGGTGGGAGAAGGCCAAGAAAGTTGCAGAAAAGCTGACCCGGTGCCCTAACATCACTGAATCCTGAATTCATCACCTGAAACTACCTACGTTCAGACTTCTCATTTTATAGGGTAATAAATCTCTACCATTTCAGCCACTTTTGGGTAAGCATTCTGTTTCTTACAGCCAAACGCATCCTCTCTGAAATGTCCTTTAGTGTGCATGCCTACTATGCACACAGTGTGGGCCTACTATGTGCCAAGAATATTGGCATTTTTTTAAAACAATGGTTCAGGGTTTTTTTAACGTTTGTTTATTTTTGAGAGAGAGAGAGAGAGAGAGAGAGAGAGAGTAAGCGAGTGAGGGGTAGAAGGAGAGGGAGACACAGAATCCGAAGCAGCCTCCAGGCTCCAAGCTGTCAGCATAGAGCCCCACGCAGGCTGAAACCCACGAACCGCAAGATCATGACCTGAGCTGAAGTTAGACACTCAACTGAGCCACCCAGGCGCCCCAACAATGTTGGCATTTTAATGCTTACAATTGCATAAGATTTCAATTTTATACTCATTCTACACATTTAAAGAAACAAGGTCTAGGGGCGCCTGGGTGGCTCAGTTGGTTAAGCGCCCGACTTCAGCTCACGTTATTATGATCTCGTGGTCCGTGGGTTTGAGCCCCATGTCAGGCTCTGTGCTGACAGCTCAGAGCCTGGAGCCTGCTTCCGATTCTGTGTCTCCCTCTCTCTGCCCCTCCCCCACTCACTGTCTTTGTCTCTCTCAAAAAAAATAAACGTTTAAAAATTTAAAAAATATATATATAGGTATCATAGAGTTAGGATTTTTATTAAATCCAAAGGCTATTTTTACAGCATCGTATCCTGGCTCAAAAGAAGAAAAAAATATGTATCTTCTTACTCTTGGCGGGTGTCTCAGTCAGCTCTGGTGCCATTAACAAAATACCACAGACTGAGTGGCTTGCACAACAGACATTTAGGCCTCATAGTTATGGAGGCTGGAAATCCAAGATCAAGGGGCTGGTGGATTCAGTTCCTGGGGGAAGCCCTCTTTCTGACTTGTACATGGCCACCTTCTTGCTACCTTCTCATGTTCTCACATGGCAGAGAGAGAGAGAGAGAGAGAGAGAGCGAGCTCCGGTCTCTCTTCCTCTTCTTGTAAGTGTAAGGACACTGGTGCCATCATGGGGACCCGACTCTCATGACTGATCTAAATTTAATTATCCCTCAAAGGCCCCACCTCCAAACACCATCACACTGGGGGCTAAGGCTTCAACGTATGAATTCGGGGAGGACACAAACGTTCAGCCCACAACGGTGGGCTCTCTGCTTTACATACACATCAGTGGACTTTTGTGGTGGCTGAGAAGAACTGGACCAGGCCCTGGACTCTAGAATACCTGTAAAATGGGGGCACCTGGGTGTCTCAGTCAGTTAGGCATACGGCTTCTGCTAAGTTCATGATTTCATGGTTCATGAGTTCGAGCCCCACGTCAGGCTCTGTGCTGACAGCTCAGAGCCTGGAACCTGCTTTGGATTCTGTGTCTCTCTCTCTCTGGCCCTCCCCCGCTCATGCTCTGTGTCTCGAAAATGAATAAACGTTTAAAAATTTCTTGAATAAAAAAACGCACAAATTATCCTCAAGATGGAAACTGAAAACAAAGATACTCGAGGAGAAACACCTCTTGAAAACTCTATGAGCTTAGACTGTGGCCCGCTACCTCTCTCTTCGCTGACTTTTTTCTTAAGTGCCTCCCTCCAGCTATGAAATCCTCGGACATGTGGTCACTGAGATGCACCTGTCTCCCACACCTGTCCCCTGCCCAGTGGACCCGAGGGAGCTGGTGCGTCAGGGGCCGTGCCCAGCTTGCCTGGTCCGCTGAGGAGACTGTGTGAACCACACTGCCACCGTGTGGACACTTCTGCTGACAACGGCTGCTGAGAACCGTTGCTGCGCCGCTCGGCCACCAGCTGGGTTAGAGCCCCATGTTGCATTTCGATGGCCTAGACTAACTGGCTGGTCTGTAGGGATCGGTGGGTGGGAAGAAGAAGCAGTCTTGAGTCAGATCAGATCCTTGCTGGGGGCAATATAGCACTTGTAAGCTTCTATCTATCTCCTATTGTTTGGGGGACCCTGGACAAACCACTTAACCCCCATGTGCCTCATTAGGGGGCACAGACGGGGACTCACAGGGTTGTAGGATTGAGTGGATACGTGTAAGGTGCTTAGAACAGCATCAGGTGTTGGGTAACTCTTCAGTATATCAACAGCTTTCAAACCCTCTGACCACGACCCACAGTAAGAAACACATTGTATATCACAACCTAGGACACACAGACCTAGACATAACACCAACAACTGTTCCAGCCTTTCCTGCAATCTCCCGGCCCCCTATGGGGGAGGCATAATTCTTCCCATTTCTCAGATGAGAAGCCTGAGGCCAAGAGGTGAAGTCACTGTGGGATGAGGATAAACAGGACTGGTCCTCCTTCGGAATTCAAAATGTGAACTGAGCAGGGACATTGGCCTTTCAGAAAATGCAGTGCAAAGGAGGGATAGGATTAGGAGGCGACTGGAAGAGAAAGTGCTGGAGCTTCAGAAACAACAGAAGTGAAAACGGACGAGGGGGAAGCTCCCCAGCCAGACGGCATCTGGAACTAGCAAACACAGCTGGACCAAGGGATGCTGACCTCAGGTGCTCCCACCGTGGATTACCACTGTTGGCTCCAGCCCTGGGCACGGGCAGAGGCAAAAGCGAGAGATCAGACAGGGCAGGGAGGGCCACGCCTGCCCGTGGCTCTCACCTGGCCCCCTGCCTGTGGTGGACAATCTATTGAAAGTGGAAGGCTGACACAGCTGGTGATGGCCAGGGGTTGTGGGTCTCTTCCAAAGATTCCCTCACCCACCCCAGAGGACGTGCACGCCAGGGGAGTGAGGGAGCGAACCTGTCAACCGCACAGAGAACAAACAGCGTACTATGGCCAAGACGAAGGGGAAACAAACAAACAACAAAAAACATGGCAGCGATTTGGGAAGGGTATAATGGAGCCACGTGATATGGTGGAGACAATGGGATTTGGGGTAAGAAGGTGTGATTTGTGCTCCTGCTGTCTGTTCATGGGACAAGTAATCACGGAGCACCTGCTATCATGCACCAGGCCCGGAGATAAGCCATGGAGAGACAGATGGACCCTTTGGGAGCTGACAGTACAGTGAGGAGTGAGGAACAAAGAACAGACAATATTTTGTAGTTTCCGCACCAGTAGCCCGATCCCCACCGCTCTGGTCTGTGATCGCTGCACTTTGGGGAACTGTGCATCCCCCTCGTAGCTTTGCTCAGTGTCCGTGGTATCTTTGCGGACTTCCCAACCCCAGAGTAAGTTTTTCTGCCAAAATGAGAGGTTCTTGGTGCCTTCTAGACTTTCCACACCTCCCAACGTGGGAGGATTGTGAAACTTTCCACAAGACTGCTTCCCTGGCCTCTCCATCCTTCTGGTGTTGGTTTTTCTGGGTTTGACACAAGCCCACGAGATGTCCTCCAAAGCCTCTGACGGTCTACCCATCTCCTCTCCAGCCCACTTTAGTTAGACTGCATCACTGTGAGGCCACCAGCCCTTTCGTCTGAATTCTGTGAATCTCCACCCGGCCTGCCTGTGGGCGGAACCTGGACGGTACTGTCACCCTCCTGTCATCTCCCCCCACATCCCGGGCACTGGCTGTTTTCTGTGAAACTGGGAGTGAACACGTTCGGCTTTGAACTGGCCCTGAGGAAATGGGTCAGGAGTTGTGTGGGCAAGAGGGAAGGCTGAGAGCCATTGGAAGACTAAGAATGAATTTTGTTTTAGATTTTTTATTTTTAAGTAATCTCTATACCCATCTCTATCTCACAACCCTGTGATCTAGAGTCACCTGCTCCTCCAGCTGAGCCAGCAGGGTGTCCCGAATTTTTTTTTCTTTTTAACATCTTTCTGTATTAGTAATAAATGCAGTGGAGACAAAACAGACAGTAACAATACAGAGTGCTGAGTGTGGTGGCTGATGTACAGAGGCACAGGGGCTGTGGAAGGTCGAAGAAGGGCATCTCCCCCGCTAGAGAAGGCTCAGGAAAGGGTCTCCAGAGATGATGCCTAGTCTCTCCCTTGGAGAGTAGAGGACAGCGCCTTCCGGTCATAGAGCAACTACAAAATCCAGGGACGGGAGCAACATTTAAGCACACTCTGGAGCTGTATGGGATTCCCAGTGGCTGGACTAGACTGAAACGGAGGTGTAAGAAGGGGCTGTGCCAATTTACCTGCCTTGTGACCTTGGGCAAGTCACGTAACCTTTCTATAAACCGCTCCCTGAGATATCCAAAGACAGTGTTTAATAAACATCTATCGAACATCCTCGGAGTCAGGCACTGTATCAGATTGGTGGGCAGATGGAGTCAAACAAAAGCTACAAATTCCTACTCTCAGGAAGCATAAAGTCTAGGGGGAGAGGCAGACACCCACAATGTGTTACATAAGAGTTTCGAACAAAGCACTACAGAGAAGGAAACAATTACTGCTGCTCGGAGAAGTGATGAGTAGGTGTTCCGCCAAGGGGAGAGATAAAAGAGCATTTAAATTAAGCATAAGGCAAGGAGGAGGGAAAAGGCAGTGATGTATTCATAGACCCGCCAGGCCACGAGTGCTTGTAATGTAAGGTAGAGGGGGCGGGGGACAAGAGATGGCTGTGACTCCAGCCTGGGCCACACAGATACTTAGCCCCTGTTGTCCACGCCAGCGACGGTGGGTGCGAAAGGAAGGCCCAGGCTCAAACAAGTTCACGGGTCCCCACACCTTACCCGGGGCCTCAAAAGCAGGCCGAGTACCACCACCACCTGACATCTTGTCCAAGCCCAGTTCCCCAGCAACTCCGGAGACAGGCTTGAACCACGCCAGCCTTTCATGTCACGTATTGGGAAACCGAAGCCCCCCGGGCCAGGGTGACTTGTCCAAAACCACAAGCGGGTACAGTTGCGTGTGACAGACAAGGGCCACAAAGCGTCCTCTTTACTCCCAGTCGGGGTCTTTTGCCCCTAACCGGCACTTCCGCCTTCAAAGAGCTTAGCTGCCTCATCTGTAAAAAGGAGGAAAAGAATCTCCCGCACCTGTAATTTTCGGAAGACACTGAGGCAAAGGGGTGGCGGGTGGAGGAGTCTGCAAAACCCGGAACCACGCCTCCCTCCCGCCCTTTCGCCCTTGGGTAACTCCCTCAAGCTCCCACCTCCTTCCTCCTCCTCTTCTTCCGGACCCTCCTCGAAGGCCCGCCTGCCTTTTTCCGGCCCCTCCCCGAGGGCCGCCCCTCTTCCGGTCTTTCCTCAAGGACCCGCCCCCTCTTCCGGTCACTCCCCCCCCGAGGGCCCGCCCCTTCCCCCGGTTTTCCCTCCCAAGGACCAGCCCCCTCTTCCGTTGTCTCTTCCCGAGAACACCTCTCTTCCGGTCCCTAACTGAGGCTCCACCCCTTCCGCTGTGCCGTCGTCCGTCATCCCCATTGGTGGAAAATCCAAGCCGCCCTCGAGTTGCGGAGAGCTGTCCTCCAGGTTGTCTGTCCCCGGAAGTGATGCTCGAAAGGCCCTCCCCCGAGGAAGTGACGGCAGGAGTGCCCTTGACTGACGGGGAGGGCCGGGCCGTGCATCCCTCCGCTCGCGCTGCAGGGAGGTAGGAGGCTCGTGGGGGTGGCTCTAGGTGGTGTCGCGGCGGAGGCAAGCTCCGGGTCTGTTCCTGCGCTGGCCGGCGGCCGACCGGGCGAAGGCCCCGGGCGGGGGGACCTGTCCTCCGGAGGGCCGGGATCCCCGGCGGCGTCCGATTCCCCAGAGTCCCTCAACGCATGTCCCTTCTTTTTTATTCCCCCCCACACACTCCGGGTCCGGAACCTCTTGGTTCCCCCCACCTTGAATTGTTGCGATTCCTCTTTTCTGATCCTTTGATAACTCCCTTGTGCCTTAATTTCCCGTTAGAACACTCATTAAAATGAGTAATAAAGAATCTGCAGACGGCCTTGGGTTCCAGTGTTGACTCTCATTTAATAGGTTACTTTGGGCGTGTCACAATTTACCTGAGCTTCGGACTCCCTATCTGTAGTGTGAGCAGTACTGTAGAAACTTCCTCCTGGGTGATCTGGGAGAACTAAGGCCCCCTTGGCCCTTGGCAGGTTCTCCATGAATATATGTTCCTCCCTCCCTTCTGTTATAATTCTGAATATCCTGATTTCTCTTTTGTCATCAGCCCAATTTCCGAGTCGTGTTATATGACTCCTGCTTTTTGATTTTCATTCTTCACTTACCTCTATTCTAGAAATCGTTTTTTTTTAGGTTTATTTATTTTGAGAAGGAGAGAGACAGAGAGAGAGAGAGAGCATGCGCCCGCGAGCGGGGAAGGGGCAGAGAAAAAGAATCCCAAGCAGGCTCAGCACTGTCAGCCTCGAACCTGTCAGAACTTGAACCCATGAACCGTGAGATCATGACCTGAGCGGCAACCAAGAGAGTTGGTCACTTAAACACTGAGCCACCCAGGCGCCCCCTCCTCTAGAAATCTTACATATCATTTCCTGGAATTCTTCCGGCCCTGAATGTGGAGCCCCCCAGTTCTCCCCAAATACCTTTCTTTTCCTGCAGTGTTGACTTCTCGAACTGTTCCTGCCTCTTTCCCTCACAGATGGCTCAGCGACTTCTCCTGAGGAGGTTCCTGGCCTCCATCATCTCCAGGAAACCGCCTCAGGGTCGGTGGGCACCCCTCACCTCCAGGGCCGTGCGGTGCAGTCCTGGTGACCTCACAGTAACACCCAACCAAGCCCGGTCAATATACACCACCAGAGTCTGCACAACGACCTTTAATATCCAGGATGGACCTGACTTTCAAGACCGAGTTGTCAACAGTGAAACACCAGTGGTTGTGGATTTTCACGCACAGTGAGTCCCAGGGGTCAGCAGAAGACTGGGGTGTTGCTCGGTCAGGTATTTACTGAGTACCTGCTGTGTCTCGTACCATGTTCGATGCTTCTCAGATGTAGTCTCCTTACAAAGGCTGGTAAGACCCAGTCCCTGCCATCAAAGATTGAGTGCAGTCTGGTAAGACACACACTAGTAAACAGTCCTCAAAGCTCCCTGTCATTGGTGCTGAGAAACACTCACGTTCTGTATCTCGCTGCCCAAATGGCTGAGTCCCCTTCAGCTTGGACCAAAGCAGGAAAAATAGGGACCATCCCATCATCTGGTTTGTGGGGTGTATATCAATTCCTGGCCCTGCGGATAGGTTGATGTCTAACATCTTGCCGCCCAAACTGGGAAGGGCTGGCAAAAAGTTATCAGGGTCCCCACAGTGATATCCCAGCACGCAGGGGACGGGCAGGGTTTTCTTTCCAGTGCTGTACAAGTGTGTTTTAGGGAGACTTAAATGCCTCTAGCCTTCTAATTGTTAGCTTGGCCTTCTCATTTCCAGACTTTGGGTCCTAAGCAGCCACCTGGCTACCAAAGAACTGGACAGACCTGACATAGCCTGAGTTACAAGCTGGGAGGCCTTCCGGACAAACGTCAGGCAGATTGTTTTGCCTTCTTTCCCACTCTCTCTGACTCACCACATTGCCTTGGTCAGGCCGTGTGACCTCCTTGTGCCTCCCTTTCTTCTCACAATAGGAGATAAGCTCTTGCAGACTGGGTTTTTAGGTGTTGTGAGTTCCTTAATTGAAATCTCCGAAGGGAAAGCGTTTTCAAGGCTGAGCATAAAATAGGGGTCATCAGCCAGGGGTTCGTGGAAGGCGGAGCTTTCTACCTCCCCTGTATAGTGAGCACTCCAGAGAGGACTTCCCAAATGAGTGATAAATGGGATGATGCCTCATTTCCTTCGACGAGGAAGTAAGACAGTGAGCTTGTTCATTCAGCGCCTGGCACTGTCCCTAGTGCTCCGGAGATGACAGCCTGTTCCCAAAGAGCTCACCACCCGAAGGGGAACAGCTGTGATCGGTACCGTGCTAGCACTTGACGCGGGGCCTGTGGGATCCCAGGATAACCAGGGCTGGAGGAAGACATTTGGAACACAACCTCGGGTTGCAGTTCCCGTGCGCCGCTCGCCAGATCTGGGACCACGCACATGTTCCTTAGCTTGTGTGCTCCTCAGTTTCTTAGGAAGGCGTGTTCTTTTCCTTTGTGGGGCTGAGGGTTCTGGGCGGTAAACGCTGAGAAGGCCCTGGCGCAGTGACTAGCATGTCGTAGAAGCTCCCTAGCCACAGGTCTGTCCTCCCTGTAGTTGTGGGTCCGTGAAGCATCTAGAGTAACCCTGCAGCTTACAGAGTATGTTTATTCATGTTGCCTTAGTAGATTTCTCGTCGCTGCTTGGAGAGACATGGTCTCTCTTTCTCAAAAGAGGAAACTGAGGCCCCAGAACAGTGAGCTGATAGGTGAGGAGTCTTTGTTGGAACCCAAACCTTTTAACTTCACATCTCATATTTTTTTCTGTGACAGTGCAATTCTCTTATATCTATTGAAATAACCCTTATAAGAGTCTTCTGATGAAGACTGTGATTTAGAAGCCCGGGACCCCTGGAAATTCCCCCGCTGCAGAGTTCCGGCTTTATCATTTGACCTGTTGACATTACAAGTTAATATTCAAACACTGTAAACGGAGCTAATAAGGGCAAAAGGCCCCTCAGAAAGATGTGGGTCAAGGGAAGTTTCTGGGGAGGCAGTAAATCGATTGCTGAGCACTCTTGTGACTGGATGCTTCCTTTCTCCCCTTCTGAGGTGGTGTGGCCCGTGCAAGATCCTGGGGCCAAGGTTAGAGAAGGTGGTGGCCAAGCAGCATGGAAAAGTGGTGATGGCCAAGGTGGACATTGACGACCACACAGACCTCGCCCTAGAATATGAGGTATGAATCGGCAGGGGATTGCCACAGTGCAGCTGGTGTGAGGGGTGCTTGGGCCCTAGGATAGCAGGTGCGGGACACATCTTGGGGACCACCAGGCAGCCAGGAAGAAGTGTCTCGGTTTTTCCTAGAGCTCTCAGGAATTCAGAGCCCTTTGCAGATGTGACTCTGTTGACCCTCTGAGCCGCTTGTCTGTCTACCCACCTTTAGGAAGTGGAGTGTATGATCCAAAACACCAGGTTATTGTCTGAGTCCTGGGGCACTGACGCACTCCTTCGTTCATGTTTTCATCCACGCACATATTCCGTCAGCCGTCGTTCGGGAGCCGCGCAGTGAGCCAGGCATCCGTGATTCTGGCACAAAGAAGATGAACACCTTGTGTCCAGCACCCCTAGTCTAGTCTAGCAAGAGAACAACAGGTAGACAGGTCATTTCAGCGTACGGTGAGAGGTGCTGACAGCAGAGGTGCACAAAGGAAGAAGGGACTGATTGTTGGGGTCGGGGGAGGGAATGCTTCCGTTTTGGGGGACCTCTGACTGGAGCCATGAAGGATGCGCAGAGAAGAAAGGCCAAGAGCACAGCACACACGGAGACAGGGTAGTCTAATGCATTTGGTTGGTCTCTGTGTGCATTTAACAGATGTGTGTTCAGAGTCTCTTAAATGCCAGGTGCTGTTACTTGGTTGTCGATATGACAATGAACAAAGCTAACCCCCTCCCCCCCCCCAAAAAAAAGGGGATCAGCACACTTTTTCTCTAAAGGACCAGGTGGAACATACTTGAAGCTTTACAGGGCATTGGTCTCTATTGCAAAAACTCAACTGCCATTGAAAGCAGCCAGGGACAGTGTAGAAACAAATGGGCATACTTGTATGCCAGTAAAACTTTATTTACACAAACAGGCAGCAGGCTGGGTCTGGCCTATGGGATCCCTGCTTTAGGTAATAAGTGCTGTGGAAACAAATCAAGAAAATGAGGTGGGGCTGAACATGGGGCTGGGGAGGGTTTCTCTTTTTTTTAATGTTTACTCATCTGAGACAGAGTGTGAGTGGGGGAGGGGCAGGGAGAGAGGGAGACACGAAATCCAAAGCAGGCTCCAGGCTGCCATCTATCAGCACAGAGCCCAACGCGGGGCTCGAACCCACAAGCTGTGAGATCATGACCTGAGCTGAAGTCGGACGCTTAACCGACTGAGCCACCCAGGCGCCCCATGGGAGGGTTTCATTTTGGAAAGGGTGTGGGGGCACCTGGCTCGAAAGAATATGTGACCCTTGATCCTAGGGTCATGAGTCCAAGCCCCATGTCGGGTGTGGAGCTTACTTTTTAAAAAATAAATAAAAATAGAAATAAGTAAATAAAAAATAAAAGGGTGGGTTAGGGAAGGTCTCTGAGAAGCTGACATCCGAGCAAAGACCTGGAGGGAGGAAGGAAATGAAGCAAGCAGCTCTTTGGAAGAGTAATCTGAGGCAGAGCAGACATCAAATGCAAAGGCCCTGGGGTCAGGGTGAGCACAGTTTGCTCACAGAATAGCAGTGCCTGTGTGCCCGGAGCAGGAAATGAGTGGGGTGTGGGGGCATCTTCTGGGCCTCAGAGACCACAACAGCTGGAGAAAGGGGAGAGATGTACTGCGGCTGGATGGCCAGCGTGGGGAACTGAGCAGAGAGTGAGAGCACAGGCCACTGGGGGAGTTGACTGTGGCCAGACGGGAAGGGGTGCTGATCGAGTTTGTAAGTCCAGGCTCAGCGCCCCCCCCCCCCCGCCCCCGCCCGAGCCCAGCTCAAGTAGAGATGCCGCCTCCAGCCAGTCCCCAAGGGGACGGGGATGCGCATAGGCTGGCTGCCGGCTGCACTGGGGTGGCAGTGATCCCCCCGCCAGGAAATCAGGCTGCCCCAACCAGAGGGAAAGGAAATAGATGCCGGGCAGGCAAAGCCACCGATGGTCACTGCAGATGAGTGAGGGGGTGTAGGACTGCCTGTGGCGCTGAGTGACTGAGGGCGCCTTACGAGGGCTGGCGCAGGGGAGAGGGATGAGTTACTACTTTGATGTTCTGTTTTGTCTTTTTTTTTTTTTTTTTTTTTTTTTAAGTAAACAACGTCCCTATTTGGGGCCCGAACTCACAACCCTGAGATCAAGAGTGGCATGCTCTACTGACCGAGCCAGCCAGGCATCCCAAGTTGCTGTGTTTGAAAGCTCTCTCACGGAGCGTTCAGTCAAGGGGGTACTTACTGGCCATTCAGATGCCCCTACCTTTCTCCTACTTGTCCGTCCCTCCCCCAAGGCCCGCGGCAGCTGTGGGGGTGAGCTGAGGGCTGGAGCTCCCAGGACATTCCCAGGGCGAGGGGCGGGCATAAGATGTCTTCGGCTAACTCCTGCCGCCATGCCAATCAGCCTCAGCCAGTAGAACTTTTTAGCAGACATGCCCTCAGCGCCAGCCATGTTCCAGGAACCGTGGTTAACCGGTACAGATGTGAAGAAGAATAATCCGGTTCCTGCCAACAGGGTGCCCCCCGGGTGGTGAGGTTCCCAAGACCACCCCCACCTGCATTCCAGGGAGCCTGGTGGTTAGGGCTGGGCACTGAGGTCCTGTGGTCAAGCCTGGAAAGTGTATGTGGACTTGGGTCCTCTTGTAGGACCTTCTCGCTCCTCCCTCTGTCCACTGTCCAGATCTCGTGGGTCACATCAGCTGGTCCCAGCCTCCTTGTTTTGCCAAGCCCTGTTTTGCCAAGGTCACTGCAGGGCTGAGGAAGCTCCAACAGGGACTTTCCTGACCCCCTTTCCTTCCTTCCTTCACACCTGTTCTTTTGGAGGAGAGCCAGAGGACGAAGACGTTTCAGCTGAGAGATCCAGGGTACCTCCCGGGACAGCTTCCTCCTTTTCCGAGTGTTGGATGAACATGTGGTAGAAACTGCTTTAAATGGTGTTCAGGGAGGGGCGCCTGGCTGCTCAGTCCACAGAGCATGTGGCTCTTAATCTCAGGGTCCTGAGTTCAAGTTCCACGTTGGGCTTGGAGCCTACTTTAAAAAAAGGGAAAAAAAATTGTTTTCAGGGAATTTGGTCCCTCTCTCCAGGCTTTCCTGAACCTCCCCTCGTGCCCAGCACATGCCCTCGGGGCAAGTCTCCTCCCTCAGGCACCACACTTCTGCTTCACTCAGCTGACCACCCTGGACCCCCACGGTCTCCCAAAGGACAGGGAAGGGAAAGACTCGGGGCTTCGGTAGTTTTAGGGTACCCCCCCCACCACCACCCGATCGTGCACTGCCCTGGCTTGGCCAGACGAAAAGCTCTCTGCTCTCCGTCTCCTCGTCCCGGCTGCCTGGCTGGGCATTCCGTACAGACCTTGCCAGCTACTGGGGGCAGAGAGTGGATCCAGATGTGGACCCTCGAAGCTTTATGCTTTCCTCTGGCTTCACACTTGGAGCTGTTACTCTTTTATTTTCTCATCGTATGGAGAAGGCCCTTTAAAAAGCATTAGGAAAACAGCCAAGTAGTTAATCATGGGGAAAGTCAGCTGTCATCTTACTGCCCCAGATACAACCACTGTCACCATCTTGGGTGGTGTTTTAAACTCGTTTAAGGTTTCATTTGAATTATTTTTCCTTTTAATGTTTCGTATAACCCCATAGTTCACTGAGTATTACTATTTCATATTATTACGAATACGTAGCTAGAAGCGATCATTACCATATCTCCCCGCTTTGCAAGTATTCTCAATCAGTGCTTCGCAAACATGAATACGATCTGGGATGTTGCTTAAAAGCAGATTCTGATTCAGTAGGTGTAGGAAGAGCCCAAGATTCTGCTCTTCCGACCAGCTTCTAGGTGAGCACTGCCAGCAGCGTGGAAACAAACATCGAGAAGCAAAAGTTGGAAAGTCCTATGCTGACCTTCTGGGGGCGTGCAGGGGTCCCACCAGATGGTGTCCATCTCGTGGGTCTTGACAATATACACGCATCCGCCATTACAGTTGTGTGCAGAATAGCGTCACCGTCTTACAAATCCCCTCGGGTTCCACCTTTTCCTTTTTTTTCCTCCTCCCCTGGTGCCCCTGACAACCACTGATCTTTTTTACTGTCCCCATAGTTTTGCCTTTTCCAGAACGTCATAGAGTTGGATTTGAGTTTTTCAATAATAGCTTTGTCCCAGAACCCTCCCGTGTCCAAAGGCTTCTCATTTGAAACGTGGAGTGTGACACCACCGGGAGCTTCCCAGGCTAGAGGCTGCCCAGCTGCCCGTTCACCCTCGCCCTGCTGGGACCCGGTAGCTCTTAGGCCAAGGGATGGCTCAGCTTGATCACAGACAGCAAAGTCAGACGGATCCCGCGACAGATCCCAGCTCCCGCCCTTCCTCATTCAGCGCTTGTGCCTCTGTCTCCTCTTCAGAGCGACCCCACCTCGAGGCAAGAATTTATGAGGTAGCCTACGCAAGCGGTTGGTGTCATTCCTGACCCTTAAAGGAGCCCCCAGTAGGTAGCAGCCTCGGTGACAGTGGTCTTTTCCTTTGCATCAGTTCTGCAGTTAGCTGAGGAGGAGGTGGCCAGCCTCCTGTGACATCTAGCGCTGTGTCTGTCCCTCAGTAGGTCCTCACAGGTGGAGGAGGTTGGCGGGGAGAAGGGGGAGACTGAGCAGGAACACCGAGCTCAGTCGCACAGGGCGAGCCATTGGGCTGCAGGTTGGTGGGGACGGACCACACACACACACACACACACACACACACACACACCCCACCCTACCCTGAATTCTCAGGGCATCGGGTCCAGCCTGGAAGGCTCCCGGTGGTGTCACAGAGCAGGAGGAGAAGCAGTGCGTCTTCGCACGTCTGTTCATCTCTCTCCTGGCCCCTCGGTCCCTTCAGAGCTGCCAGAGTTGGGAGGGAAGCAGCATTCTTGGTCCGCCACGGCCCCTCTTGCACTTGGATCACATTCTGCAGGCGTGTGCCAAGGACCTGTGCACTTCCATTTAAGGCCGGGTTTACAAGCACCAGCCCCTCCTGATTTGTGAGCCAAACTCCGGATCCGCAAAGCCACCTCAGGGGAGGGAAGTCCCATCACACCCCAGGTACCACAGCAGCAGTGTCCCGGAAAAACCGGCTTCCCGCAAGCCCGTTGCTCTGTGCGCCTGTGCGATTTGGACTCACGCTTGGAAGAATGCCCTTGGTCAGTAATGACCAGGCCTCGGAGTGTCTGCGGTACAGCTGACCGCAGTGTGGCTGTGCGCGTGCGTGCACGCATGTGAACACACACATGTGATCGTGGTGGGACTCGTGAAGTTCTTGGAAACTGAGTCCCCTCCAGGCCCCACGGTGAGCGTCGTCCCGAGAGGACACGCGAAAGCAATCAGACTACTTCTCGTACGATGACACACAGCTTATTTATTTATTTAGAGAGTGAGAGAGTACACGCGGGCAGGGGAGAGGCAGCGAGCAGGAGACAGAATCCTAAGCAGGCTCTGAGCTGCCAGCACAGAGCCCGATGCGGGGCTTGAACGCTCAAACCGAGAGAGATCATGACCTAAGCCGAAACTGGGAGTCAGATGCTTAGCCCACTGAGCCTCACTTAGCCCCTGACACACAGCTTTTATATTGGTTGAAGAAACAGGAGGGGAGGGGATGCAGTTAGTGAGGGCTTGAGCCTGGTGCCTCCGTTGAATGGCTGGATTTGAGGCGCCCTAGCTGCCCTCGCAGGCCACTAGAGGGCGCATAAGACCATAGCTCTGGGGGTGCGTGGCTGGCTCAGTCAGCGAAGTGTGGAACTTTTGATCTCTGGGGTTGTGAGTTCAAGCCCCCGCGTTGGGTGTAGAGATTACTTAAGATAAAACCTTGGGGCGCCTGGGTGGCTCCGACCTCAGCTCAGGTCACGATCCAGCAGTTCGTGAGTTTTAGCCCCGCGTCAGGCTCTCTGCTGTCCGCACGGAGCCCACTTCAGATCCTCCCCTGTCCCACTCTGTCTGTCCCTCTCCTGCTCACCCTCTCTCAAAAATAAGCAAACTTTTAGAAATACGTATTTTAAATTAAGTTAAAATTAAATCGTTTGGGGCACCTGGGCGGCTCAGTCGGTTAAGCATCTGACTCCTGATCTCCGCTCAGGTGTTGATCTCAGGGTCGTGACTTGAGGCCCTGCGTTGGGCTCCAGCCTGGGGATGGAGCCTACGTGTTCCACGCGTGCACACGCGCACCCCAAACGACTGGGTGTGCGGCCCGGCCGGAGCAAGTTTCTCTGGGCCCTGCCTGTGCCTGGAGACCATAAGAGCCACATTCCGGACCTTTGTACTTCGTGCCACCTCCCCTGCCACAGTCGTGAACGACAAGGACGGGAGCCAGTGGTCGGGCCACGGGCAGTGGCACGCGTGGTCAGCCCCCTGCCGGATGGGTCTGAGGAGCATATCAGCTGCCACCGCGTCAGCCCCAGGACAGCCCTCAAAAGGGCCGGGAGGGACTAACCGGAATAGGGACTTTGTCGTATTACCTGCCGCGTTTGTCCACCCAGAGCCAGTTAGCAGAGGTCAGGGTCTGCCACACAGTCGGGAGCGAGTGGTAGCACCGCCCGAGGTATGAGCTCGGGCCGCTGTGGCCTGCGGTTCTCTTGTAAGTGACCCGCGCACGGTGTGAACGTTCTAACCCCGAAGTCTGGTTTCCCGAGATGACTCACGGGCAGGATGCGCTCAGAATCCCGAAGACGGGGTGTGTTTGTGTAAATTGCTGTTGTTACTTTGTAGTTAACATGTGTAAGAAAAGTCTGTTTATCTTGTTCTGTGTATCCATTTTTTAAAAAAATGTCTACAAACGTCAGGCAGGGAGCCCAGGCGGCAGAAAATGCTAGATGCCAGAGTGCAGCGGGCCTCATTGACATGCCGTGTAATCTGCACAGGTCCCCCGAGGGAACTTGAGAAAATGCTTCACAGGCCAAGAATGTTGCCCCCGACCCCCCTAATAAGTAAACATCGGATCGTGTGTAGCCGAGCCCCTCCTCCCACGCTGTCCAGTCGGAGTCCGTGAGTTTCTGGACCCTGCTAACCGGCCACGGCAGCGAGCCGACGTGGCTCCTGCGGTAGACTTTTCTGCCATGCTCTCTGCAGCCACCATTTGTTGAGCGCCACTGCATACCAGGCCCTCTGCCAGGTCCTAACACTCGATGTGCCTGCCAGGCGCAGGGCACCATGTGCATTATCCCACGCAGCCCCCAAGCCCAGCACGAGTGCCGCCGGTGGCTCCGTTCTGCCGATGAGGACACGGAGACAGTGATGAAGTGGCTCCCCCAGAGTGGCCGCTTCCAGAGCCTGAGCTCCTGACCACTCAGCTTTGCATCTGGATCGTTTGTCCTAAACCTTCAAGGGAGATCCTTTGGTCCCCGTTTGACAGAAGAGGGCACCGGGGCCGTGGAGGTGGCGCGGCCTACCCGCGAGGGGCCAAGCCAGGCCACGGACCCCAGTCTCTGGGTCTTCCCTCCTTGGGAAGCTTCTCTGGGCTCCTCAGCCACGCCCCGCCCCCAGCCCCGGCCTGCAGCTGCACGGACGGGTTATTTTCATCTCTCCTGTCATTGCAGCCAAACCACTGGGCCAGTGAGTCAGTCGTGCGGTTGGGGGAGGAAGGGGACCGCGGGGAGCCTGCAGTGGAAAAGTCTTCCCGGCGGGTGGACCTCCAGGCCCCGCAGGACCCCTGCACCAAGAGGAGGGGCCGCGCCCGCCGCCTGGGCCGTCAGTGCCCCGCGGGAGCCACCGGCCTTCTCCACAAAGGCTTGGGAGTGGCGGTCGAGAGGAGTTCACCTCCCCTTGTCTCCTGCACCCAGGTGTCCGCCGTGCCGACCGTGCTGGCCATCAAGAACGGGGATGTGGTGGACAAGTTCGTGGGCATCAAGGACGAGGACCAGCTGGAGGCCTTCCTGAAGAAGCTGATTGGCTGACACGCAGGGAAGAATCCTGGTGGCCCTTGCCCACCTGGGCCCCGGGGTTCCAGGAGGATCCCCGCTACAGCTCAGACCTCCTGTGCTGGCCCTTCCTGCCTCCTCCCTTCTGTCCAGCCCCTGTGGACCCGTGCTTTGGAGACCAGGCCCCCAAACCCTGGGAGCCTCCGGGGCTTCCGGGCCGGCTGACTGCCACTGACCTGGGGACAGCCGTCTTCCCGCCCACTCTCTCTTGTCTGCTCCCACCAGGGCTCGCCTCAGTTCCCCCAGGATGCTGGAGAGAGCCCCAGGCCAGCCAGCCCGCGGTGCGCCGGGCCAATGGCGGCCGCGTGTCCCTGGCCCCTTCCGATCTGCACCCCGGTGCCTGGCCCATCTGCCTCCTGCAGTTTTTCTTCCCTGCTGCTGTTTTGTAAAAAAGAAGAAGGAAAGAAGAAACCCAAACAAGTGAGAGTAATATATAATTCTCTCATTTTTTGTAGGTCTGTAATAAAGAACTTTATGTGATCCCTTCTACCTCCTGCTGTGAAGAACAGACCCTGGGCCCCACACTAAATTACCCTGTAGCCACCACCCCCCACCAAAGAGCCACCTTCCTTCCTTCCCAGGCACGAGGGCGGAGAACATGCACTGGGCAGAGGGAGGGGGGAGTCAGGCCCCTGCCTCTGGAAGCCTCACTGTGAACAAACGGGACCAATAAAGCCAGGGTTTGCTGTCGACAGCTTCTGTTCTGTCTGGGCTCCAGGAGCACTTGTGTCCCCTTCCCAGGCTGGCCTGCTGTCCCTGCTTCCTCTGACTCTCCGCCACCCTCTTGCCCTTGGCCAGCCTCTCCTGTTACTAACAGTGCTGTCAGTCGTGGCCGCTGTCCCGGTGCCACCTTCACACACAAGGCAAGAGGGCGCTTCCTGTCCCGTTATGCAGATAAGGACATGGGCTCATAGGGCGCAGAGCCCGGGTTTGTACCCAGGCGTGGTTGCCCCTGGAGCCTGGGCTCTTAAAGCCGATCCCCTGGATGCTTCTAGCGCTTCCGTCTCTGCCAACGGGCACAGGGCCACTCCCGCGGCAAGCCTGGCCCCCTGAGGGAGCTGGACTGGCTGTTCCCTGTGTGTGCCACAGGACCTCCTCCGCCTCGGCCAGCCTCTCCGCCCCTTCCTGTTCCCGGCTCCCCTCGGCCCGCGGAGCAAGGTGCCAGCCCAGAACGCCCGCCCTCTATCTCCCTCCTGGGGCCAAACAGCCCTTAGGCTCAGTTGCCCAGCCAAGGCGCCGGCATCCTGGGAGCCGTGGGCGCTCAACACCGGGGGTACCCTTGCCCTCGGCCGTGGGGTGCCGTGACCACTCCTGTGTGCTTTGTCCTCGATGGCTCTCGTGTGCCTATTGAAACCGTGTGAGCACCACCTGGGGAAGGCCGCTGTGGCGGAGGCAGGAGAGCCGGGCCGCCCCGGGAGCGGCCAGAACCACAGACCGGGACCTGTCACAGGCGTGCGGAGGCCAGATAAACCAGCACCTGGCAGTAGCGGAAGGAGGCCAAGGGCCGCGGGGCAATGGGCAGTAGCAGCCAGTGCCCGGAGGGCGCTCACGGGGCGCCGGGCCTCGTTCTGGGCTCCTGACCCCTCGGTGGCCGCACAGGGTTAGCGTCCTCGTCAACATTCCCTTTTACATGTGGGACCGACTCAGAGGTTGAGGCCCTTGTCCAAGATCACGAAGCCCACGGGCCCCTGGGCCAGGGATCGAGGCGGGGCAGGCTGCACCTGTACCTCTCCTGTCATCCTCCAGAATGTAGCGTATGATCTGAGTCCCACAGCCCACGGGGCAGACGGGCCAGGCGGCGGCTCACTTTACAGAAGAGGCGCTGATGCAGACATTGAATAACTTGCACAGACGCCCGGTGAGTAAGGTGGGGGTGGGCAGGGCTCGGAGTTCAGGGTCGGGGCGCCGTGACTCCCGCGCCCGGGCCCCTCCCCGCGTGCCCCGCTGCCACTCCTTAAAAGGCACCCTCTGCCAAGCACTTTCCACACTCATTACCTCACTCCATTCCTCTCTCGTGAGGCAAGCACTATTCCCAAATTACAAGTGCAAAAGCCAGTTCGGAGAAATTGACTTACCCAAGGTCATGTCTAAAAAGTGATTATGCTGGGGCACCTGGGTGGCTTGGTCGGTTAAGCGTCCGACTTCAGCTCAGGTCATGATCTCGCGGTCCGTGAGTTCGAGCCCCGCGTCGGGCTCTGGGCTGATGGCTCAGAGCCTGGAGCCTGCTTCCGATTCTGTGTCTCCCTCTCTCTCTGCCCCTCCCCTGTTCATGCTCTGTCTCTCTCTGTCTCAAAAATAAATAAAATGTTAAAAAAAAAAAAAAAAAAAGTGATGATGCCACTTGTGAACCCGGGTGGGGGTCCGGCCTCTCCACCCGCGGCAGGTGTGAAAGGCTGGCGAAGGCCTCGGGGCCTGGGGGGCGAGGCCTCTGCACTGCCCAGAGCTCCCTCTCCTTAAAAGGTGTGCCGCGGCGGGAGGTGAGCCGGTGGCCTCGGCCATCCCAGGCTGGCAGGCTGTGCCGGTGCGGCTGTTCAGGCCATGAGTCACTGGCTGCGAGCACAGAACCCTCAGGGTGATCCCATTTGACTCATTCCACAGCGCTGACCTCACCGGGACGCTGCTGGCTCTGCATCATGGCCCCGCTCTTGCCCTTCTGGGTGCCTCCTCGGGCTCCCGGGCTCCGGGGATTGGCGGTGCAGCTACAGGGCCCGGTGGTCCCGCTGCGGGGCAGGGGGGACCGGCGCCCGCCCTCAGAAGCACACACGCCCTCCGGGAAGGCGGGCACGGCCACGTGCATTTGGGGCCCCCCAGACGTCCCAGGGGCGGCATCTATACGTGCATCCTCCCGATGCCTGAGGTCAGGGACGGAAGCTCGTTTGTCGTGCTGTCCGCGTGTTCTCCGCTACAATCCCCTGCGCTCCCTGCCAGGCCGAGTTCTCCCCATTTCTCAGAGGAGGAGACTGAGGCCGGAGTGATGGCCGTGGAATGGCTGAGCCAGCAGGAGGGCGCGCCATCAGAGCGCGCATTTGGATGGGGAAGGAAACCGACCGTGCCCTCCAGAAGCTCGCAGAGCAAGGGGCTGCGGGCCACCCCGGAAGTCTCCCTCGGAGGGGCACCGGGAGGGTGACTTACCCAGGTCACAGCCCATTTGCGATAGGGACGTGAGGCCAAGGGCCCTGACCTCGGCCAGCCCTAACATGAAAATGAGTCACAGCCTTTCCTTCCCTGGGCTTCGGGAGAGGTGGGGAGCACGCCGTGGCTCTGAGGAGGCCAGTCTCTGGGGCCGGGACCAGTCAGGTCAAGGGGATGTTGACCGTGCTGCCGCTGCCCTTCCCGGCAGTCCCTGCCCAGGGCGAGGGGCTCAGCCCCTGCCCCAGACCCCCCAGGGGAAAGTTTCTCCGGAAGGTGAAGGCAGTTCTGGCCAGGCCGCCGGAAATCCCTGATGTGTGGGCCCTGACCTGGGAGGGCCCAGAGAACAATGTTGGGGCCTTGGTGGCCGGCAGGATGCTGTGCGGCCAGCGAGGCCTCCAGGCACGCTGCCCCGGTTCCTCTCCATGGCCTGGAACACCGGCCGCAGGCCTGACCCTGAACCCCGGGCGCCGGCGCTGGCTTCCGTGGCTCTGCCGGAAGCTGGGACCACGGGTGGTTCCAAGGCGCTTCACCTCTCCAGCCACCTCGGGAGCCTAGGGCTGGCAGCGGCCACCCCGCAGTGGTGTAAGGAGGGCAGGAAGAATCAGATCTGGGTTCAAGTCCTGACCCTGCCCACCTACTAGTCGCGTGGCCTGGGGCGCATCGCCGCCCCCGTTCTGATGCCCAGCTGTGACATCAGTACAGTGAGGCGACGGTGGCTGGCTCTTTCTGAGGGCACATTAGCGTGCGTCACGTCACTGAGCCTTCTCCACGACCCCGGGACGCCCGGTCTTCTGTCACCACTTTACCGACGAGGAAGGCGAGGCCCAGAGCACTTGAGCCTCAACAGGTGTCGGGGCTCGGCTCTGAACTCGGGCGTGTCTGATCCCCAAGTCTCTGGGTCCTTAGCCATTGGCTCTACTGCTTTCCCTTGGGGACAAGGTGCGGCACCGTTTTGAGCCTCAGTGGCGCCATCTGCAAGCTGGGCCGGTAACCACCACTCCAGAATGAGGTCACGGTGGGGCATGTAGAAGCATTCCGGTCCCTAGCTGGAGCCCAGAAAGTGTCCGTGGCTTTGCCTTCCCACTCCCCCCCGCCCCACCCCTGCCCCACCCCTGCCGCACACCCCCCACTCCCCACCCCCGGTTCCATCTTAAACAGGAAGCACCAGGTTTCCTGAGATAAGGACCCAGCACCTCACCGTGGGTGGGGCCCGTCCTCGCCTTAGGCTGTGGGCATTTGGCTCCCTGTCCTGGCCCCCACCCTGCCGCCACCCCCCTCCTGCTCCAGCGCTGGCTCAGCGGTGCCTGTGGCTCGGGCAGCCCCGAGGAGCTGGAGGTGGTGACCTCACCCTCGGAGAATCCCCACTGGAATTCGCCCTGAGTCTGGTCCCCTGCGCTCCGGGCCTCCCCTCTGGCTCCTGCCTCTAAGCCAGCCGGCCCCCCACCCCCACCCCCCACCGCACGCGGCTGCCAACTACTAATTGGGGGTGAGCTGGTCCCCCGCCGCCTGCCTTCTGGGTAGCCCCAGGCAAGGAGCTGGCTCTCTCTCCTCTGCAGCCTTCCTCAACCTCCTAGCAAGGAGGCAGCCCAGCATTGATCCTTGCGCCACCCAAATCTAACCTGCCCAACGCCCACCCGGGGTCACCACTGTTGTTCCCATTTCACATAGAAGGAAACTGAGACCCAGAGACATACCCTAGGAAATGGGCCCCGGGGTGGCCTGGCCTAATCCCCATCCTCCCCCTCTGCCACACCGCTGTCCCCAGGAGGACCAAAGGATCCCTCGTCTTATGCCAAGAGTGGGGATTTTGAGCCTCTCTCTTTTATCTGCCTCCCCCCCCCCCGCCCCCCACCAACCCCTGGCCAGAGGCAGAAGATTCCCTTTCCTCAGGATCTACTCCTAAGGCCGGAATAGTCTCTCCAGTCCCAGCAGGGCAGCCTCCCCCGCTCCGACCTCAGCCCGCTGGTGTCTGTGAGCGCCTCGCTCGGCCTGGTGTGGATGCCCCAGAACATGCATGTCAGGAAGACAAGGTGTGGACTGACTGCACATCCTCGTGGGGAGGAGGGGACATTCAGACAGGTTTTGTCTGGAAGAACGGAAGAGAAGTTAGCCTGAAGAGAAAGCAGTGGGAGGAGCAGAGTGGGTAGCATGTGCAAAGGTACGGAGGTAGGAAGGTACCTGATCTGTCCAAGGAGGGAGGCTGGGATGCAGGGGGCCGGGTGGGGCCTTGCAGATGGCCACCTTCCTGCTGTGCCCTCACATTGTCTTTGTGCCCATAGATTCCTCGGGTCTCTTTGTCCAAATTTCCCTTTCTTGTAAGGACACCAGTCCAAATGGGCTGCGGCCCGCCCTAATGGCCTCATTTTAAGTTTATCACCTCTGTAAAGACCCATCTCCAAATATAGTCACATTCTAAGGTCCTGGGGGTTAGAGCTTCAACAGGTGAAGTTTGGAGGGGACACACTCAGCCCATAAAAGCCCATTACATAGTTTGATAATAATGGACA
Source organism: Panthera pardus (assembly GCF_024362965.1). Taxonomy (NCBI): domain Eukaryota; kingdom Metazoa; phylum Chordata; class Mammalia; order Carnivora; family Felidae; genus Panthera; species Panthera pardus. The sequence continues at coordinate 11,578,846 of NW_026526991.1, forward strand.
ACATGGAGGTTCCAGGCCCTGTCCTAAACACAGTTATTAACTCCTTCAATGCTCACATAACCCTAGGGAGTAGGTTCCAGTTTGTGAGTGGGGAAATTGAGGCACAGAGGGCTTTAGTTACGATCCCAGGTCACACAGCTAGGAGGGTGCAGAGCCAGGATGTAGACCCCACAGTCTGGGCGCCCCACTCTTCACTGTCCCCTAGATCCTTACCAGGACCTCAGAGCGGCAACTCACTGCATTCCTGTCACCCAGACCCCCGGAAGTCCCTCAGCTAAGGTCACATCATTAGCCTTTCCCCCACTGTCCCACACTTAGCTATTTTCCGGCTAGAATTTCCGTCCATTATTAACGAGGCTGGAATGAACGAGTTTGAGCGTAGAGCTTCTTTCTTGTTTTCAATTTTATAGGTGCGGGATCCCCAGGGCAGAGAGAGCCTCCTGCTGTAGCTGAGGGCCTGGGAGGCGTGTCCCCAGGGCTGAAACGTGAGCCGGGTTCCCTCCATGCACCCGCACCTCCTAACTGCTGGTTTACTTTGGGGGAGGGGAGGCTGAGCCACAGGAATGTCAGCAGACTTGCCCCACCTCCAGCCCCCTTTTTGTCCAGCCACATCTGCCTTAGAAAGTTTCTGCCACCAGTTATACTCCAAGTAAAATAATAATAATTATTATTTTATTATTATTATTGTTATTATTATTATACAGAAATTTCTAGGCCCCCAATTCTGGCGTTCCTGAGAACTTGAGCCCTTCATATGAGGATCAGGTTGTGGTTATGCATCTAGGACGGGTCCTGGGTCTGGGGTGGGACCTGGGGATGTGCATTTTTAAAGCCCTAGTGATTTGGATGCAGCCGATCCTGGACTTTAAGAAAATGCCCTTGCTGGGCGCCTGGCTGGCTCAGTCGGTTAAGTGTCTGACTTCGGCTCAGGTCGTGATGTCACGGTCCCTGAGTTCGAGCTCCTTGTGGGGCTCCGTGTGGACAGCTCAGAGCCTAGAGCCTGCTTCTGGATTCTGTGTGTGTGTCTCTCTTTCTCTGCACCTCCCTGGCTCACACTCTGTCTCTCTCTCTCTCTAAAAGAAGCATTAAAAAAAATAAAATAAAAAGAAAGGAAGGAAGAAAGAAAGAAAAAGGAGAAGGTCCTTCCTGTGACCAGAGCCCTCTCCAAGCCCATTCTACTGCACCTCTTCCTTGAGCAGCCTTCCATGTCCCTTCCATGTCCCTTCCATGTCCCTTCTATGTCCCTTCCATGTCCCTTCTATGTCCCTTCCATGTCCCCCTTCCCATGGGGCCAGGCACAGAGGAGGAACACAGGAATCTGCAACGTGAATGAATGAATGAATGAATGAAGTATATAACCTTACCAAGGAGTTGTTCTATGCCAGGCCCTGTTCCTGGTCTGGTCCCCATCCTTATTCCACGGCCCAGACCCCATTGCCAGGGTCCCCCTCTCCACACCAAGGAGGACTGGCGGCGCCCCAGCACCTCTGTCACCTGAGGCAACACTGAGTCTCTGAGCCACCAGTGCCCTCCCTCCCCATGAAGCAAGCATATTCATGACTCCCGTGTTCTTTCCCATATTCGCTTTTCCATCTAATGGGGGCCCGGTGGTGTTGAGAGAAGGGAGGAAGGGCCATCGCATCTGGATGAGGAGAGGAAAATGAAAGCCCAGAGAGGGCAGAGGCCTTGCCTGGGGGTCAACTATTTCTAAAAGAGGTGATGAAGGCAGGAAATAGTCCTCCAGGGGTCCCTTCCCCCTGCTCAGTCCCTGGACCCAGGAAAGGCCCTCCTTCCTTCCAAGGCCAGCTCAGGAATAACTACACAGAACAAGTGGCCGCGGTGGGCCTGGCTGCCCAGAGGGCCCGGTGTTTGCTCAGTGCTGGCCCTGACCGCTGAGGCACAGCCAGGCCAAATTCAGGGCTGCAGGGCTCAGGCCACAAGAGCAAGTCTCTTCCCCAGCAAAGGCCTGGGGGACGCCGGGGGTGGGGGGCAGGCCCGGGCATCCCCTCTCCTGGTTTAGCACCCACAGACTCGGGGGACCAGGCAGAGAACTGGCTTCTCTGGACAGCGGCCCAGGAGGATGAGGCCGGCAGGGCCGGGCAGCCTGGGAAGGTGAAGCTATTTGTGCTTCATGAGGCCCAGGCTCCCGCCCTCATCACTCGGGCGGGCTTGGCCTCTGCTGCCTCCTCTCTGGAGGCCGCGTTTCCCAGAACTCTGCTCTCCCCATGTCATGAACCTCAGGGCTAGAAGCCCCCAGAGACCAGTTTCCACCCCCGGGTTTAGAGAGGAAGCCAGGCCCGGCAAGGGGAGGAGGTAGGGGCCGGCGAGGAGTGGCTGAATCAGGAGGAGGTCCTTCAGAACCCCCACTGAGTCATCCCTCCCTTCTCCAGCTGTCCGTCAACCAGCCTGTCGCTGTGTGTGAGCATCCTGTCATCCCCCAGGAGCAGGAGCCCTAGAGGGCGGGGTCGGCCTTCTCCATCTCCAGGCACAGGCGTGGCCATGAGCCTGTGTCAAAGCAAACTGAACTCCTAGCCCTGGATCTGTGTCCTTCTGATGCTCTTGTCCCCCACCCCCCCTTGTGCTGGGAGTCTGGCTTTTGGGAAGTAAGAAAGAGAGTGATTTCTTTTTTTTTTTCTTTTTTAGCTGCCCGGAACTTCTGGCTGGAGAGCGTTGTCTCCTCAGGAGATTCACTAAAAAGCTTGGGGACAATGGGATGTCCCACGAGAAGGGGGGGGGGGGGGGTGTGGTCCTCAGAGACCTGGGTTTGGAATTTGATCCGAAGTGACCAACCATCCTGGTTTGCCTGCCACATAAGGGAGTTGCCTGCAGTCATGGGCTGTGAGGGCTAAAAGTGGGCCACATCTCGACTCTGCCACTCATTGGGTCACCGTGGCTAAGTCACTTCCCCTCTGCATGCCTCGGAAGTTTAGCTGGAAAGTGAGGTCAATAGCCAACCAACATCCCTCTCATGAAGCTCCCAGAAGATTGTGGAGGAAAAGGTGGAATGTGTTACCTCCCAGCAGATGTGGAGTTATTTTCTCACTGTTAGCGGTGGCCCCCCCTGGTGAGGGATCTCCTCCTCCCTCCCCCCACCTCCCGCTGCCTATTATTCACCCGTTCCCTGCCCCACGCTAATCAGCACCTACTACGTGCCAGGCCCTGGATGTGCAAGGGTGGAAAAGAAGAGCCCAGCCCTCACGGAACTCAGAGCGCATGCAGGCGTTAATTGAAATGCAGAAAGAGGAATTTGTTCGGCAACAACTTTTCATGAGCAGCTACTATGTGCCAAGCATCGCCTTGAACGTTGTGCGGACATTATTAGCTCATTGGACCCCCGCAATAACCCGGTGAGGTGAAGATTATTCTATCCCCGTTTTGTACGTGAAGAAATTGAGGCTCGGGAAGGTGAAATAATCAGTAGAGAAGCCAGGGAGAGGACATTAAGAGGAATCTTCTTGAAGGAAGGGTTCATGTCTGTGTGTGTGCCGAGGGAAACAGCTTTCCAGGAGGGAGGGAGCAGCAGGTGCAAACGTTGGGAAGCAGGGACCAGCATGATGCCTCCAGGTACCTGCAAGTTCACCGAGGCCTGCTTATTGAGTGAAGGGTTCATACTTACCCTGCAGGGGCTGTGGAGTAGAGAGGACGTCTGTATGGAGACAAGAGTGGAGGCCAGGTGACCAGTGGGCTGACTTATGCTGGACACTTCTTTTTTTTTTTTTAATTTTCAAAGTTTATTTATTTATTTTGAGAGAGAGAGAGCTGGGAGGGGCAGAAAGAAGGAGAGAGACTCTCAAGCAGACTCTGCACGGCCAGCACAAAGCCCCACCAGGCGCTCGAACTCACTAACCAACCGTGAGATCATGACCTGAGCCGAAATCAAGAGTCGGACGCTCGACCCACGGAGCCACCCGGACGCCCCTGGACACTTCCTATTAGTTTTAAGGTCTTGTCCCTCCAGGAAGGGTTCAGTCAACCATACACGGCCGATGATCAATGGCTAATGTTTAGCCAGGTCCTGGGCTGAGCCGGGGGTTACAGAGACTATTTAGGGCCAGTCGGAAAAGGAGCCCAATTAGCGCAGGCCGGGCCCAGGAGGGCTCACCATCTGAGCGCAAGGTCTGAGCGCTCCAAATCGCAGTCGCTAAAGGTCCTCCTCCCCCAGCTGCCTACCTCCTGCACACCTGCCGCCAGTGGAGGGAAGATGGAAACCCGCCCACAGCCACAGAGCGAGGCGGTCAAGTTCAGCCCCTGTAGGGCGGGTCTCAGCCGAGAGGTGCGCGGCGGGGAACCCCAAAGGGCCTCGGGGGACCTAGGGGCACCCCTGGAGGGACCTCGCCCGAGCAAGAAAAGTCTACCCCGAGGTAGTCGGGCCTCTGGGCGGGGCCGGCAGGATGGGACGCCCCGCCCCTGCCGCGCCCGGCCCCGCCCCGCCGCGCGGAGCCTGGCCTTATAAGGTGAGAGCGGCGCCGCGCTCTCGTCTGGGCCGCTTGTCGTCACCTGCGTCCGCCCGCTCCGCGCCTAGGCCCGCCCGCCAGGGGCACTAGTCCAAGGCCGCGCCAGCCTGCGCCTTCGTACCCAGAAGCGTCGCCCTGCCCGCGCACCTGCGCGGTTCCCAGCCAGCCGTGCCGGAACCGGGTCCCCGCGCGGCGAGGCGCCGCGGGTTGGGGGGCCCGGAAAGTTGGCGTGGGGGGAGGCAGCGCTGGGCTGGGCGCAAGCCGGGGTGGGGGTGGGAGGAAAATCGGCCCCTCTTCGGGACTCCCCAGCCCGCCGGGTGCCTGCTAAACCCGGCTTTGAACTCAACTCTGACAAAGTTAACCGCCCAGTCAGCCTGCGCGGTGTGGCTTAGTAAGAGCCAAGACTCAGCAACCACACGACTCAGATTCCATTTACTAGGTTGCATTCTGGCCTTGGTGGGCTGTGGGCAAGTTCAGCGGTTCTCCTGTGCCTCGGTTTTCTCATCTGTAAAGTGGGGATATATAATGGCTGCTTGCTCGGGGTTGGGGTTGAGCATCAAATGTGTTCATATAAGTGAGCAGTTTTCAGCAGGTTTTGGTGGAGTTGCTAACACCCCAAAGGGCTGCTTCTCAGATGTTGAGACCCAAACGGCCAGAAGTTCAGCCTCGGTCCTGGTCTTCTTTCGCCAGTGTTAGGGGGTTTAGGAGCAGTTTTTAAAAACACGCAGGTATTGGGGCGTCTGGGTGGGTCATTTGGGTGCGCCTATGACTTGATTTCAGCTCCGGTCTGTGATCTCATGGTTTGTGGGATCCAGGCCTGTGTAGGGCTCTTCACTGACAGCACTGAGCCTGCGTGGCTCTTTCTCTCTCTCTCTCTCTGTCTCTCTCTCTCCCCTCCCCTGTTCACACACGCTGTCTCTGTCCCAAAATGAATAGATAAACCTCAAACCCTGAGATTCGTATTTCTCACATTTCCTGAATCCTGGTTAGGGGCAAGGAGAATGCCTTTGGTTAGAATGTCTCTCACACCCCTTAGCAAAGGAGAGACAGGCCTGAGACTGGAAGACAGGAGCAGGAGATAGGAGCTGGGTAAGTTTCATAACATGGCTTTGTTTTGGGGACTTCAGAGTTTCCATTGAGAGTGTAGAATTACTGTTTATGGCACTTGGCTTTCCATACATGGTGGTGACATAATATTCACTTTAATGTTTTTTAGTATGAAAATGTGCAGAAATACACACAAGGGCATAGATCCTTCATAGATTCTTGTAATGTTCGTAAATGAGTGCGTTAAAACAGGAGCTGATTTTCAAAAAAAAATTTTATAAATTTTTTTAACGTTTATTTATCGTTGAGAGACAAGAGTGTGAGCAGCAGGACGGGGGGGGCGGGGGGGGGGGGGTAGACACAGAATCTGAAACAGGCTCCAGGCTCCGAGCAGTCAGCACAGAGCCCAACGCGGGGCTCGAACTCACAAACCGCGAGATCGTGACCTGAGCCGAAGTCGGTCACCTAACCAACCGAGCCACCCAGGCACCCAAAACAGGAGCTGATTTTTAATGAGAAGAATAAGATAAGGGTACAAAGAGTGCCAAGGCAAAGCTCTTGAGTTTGCTAGCAGTGGCTGACGTTTGGCAGGAACCTCCTGGGGACTGGACCCTGCCCCAGCAGGGGACGGTGTGGCTGGAGGAGGTGGGATCTCAGAGCCTGACTGGCCAGCGTCCTCGCGTCGTAGCACGCATCTACAGCACGCAAATGCCTCCACGCCAGCGCACCCCAGCCGGCTGCCTCTAGACTCAAGTCTCCTCGCCTGGGTTACTTCTGCATTTGCTTTCTCAGCTGCCCTCCTGGGCCACAGGCACCCACCCGGCACACCAGAGCCAAAGGAATTTTCTAGACCGCTGAAACTCCTCCATGGCTTCCCCAGTGCCTGCAGGAGAAAGACCCAGACCTTAGCAGGGCTGACGAGCCTTCCACGGTCCGGGGCCCACAGACTGCTCAGCGCCTCTTCCTAGCACTTTCCTCCCACTTTCCTCTCAGGTCAACATGCACCATTTGCAGCTTCCTGAATATTCATTAAGTAAATATTGAATGCGTTAGTATGCGACACCAGAAAGAGAGCTCCACGGTGGTGATGTGCAATGCAGGCAGGGTCCAGCCATCTCTCCTGGAGTTCACTGGCTAGTGGGGGAGTTGTGATACAGTGTTCCCAGCAAGGTGGGGTCCTCTGGCCAATGTCTTCATCTGGGGCTCTTATCTGGGTGGTAATTCACATGCCTGTCTCTTTCACCGGACTGTGAGCTGCTCGAGGGAAGCCATCCTATTCTGGTCGGTCTAGTGTCCCCCGGTCGCTTGCGTGCGTGGTGCCTAGTAGGTACACAGCAATCCTTGGATGACGATTAAAGCAGCGAGCCTCTGCACCAGGACCCCCGCCCCAGAGCAAGTCAACCTTCAATCGATCATTCGTTCATTCATTTTAAGCGAACAGTTCCACCCGCCCACTAAATCAGAGTGTGCCAAGCCGCTGATGGTGGAGCATTTGACTTGCAGGGTGAGAGTGCTGCGCTCCAGCAGACTGTGGGACGGCCAGCAGCGGAAGGGGACAGCCTGCCTGGCCCCCTGTGGGTTGATGGCCAGAGGAAGTGTCATTTCGACAGGGCCTCCCGGAGTGAAGGCAGGGTTGGGCGTGAGGCTGAGAGAAGAGGGAACCTGGAGGACGGAGAGGTGTGCCGGGCGCTGTGCGGTTGCCGGGGTGGGGGCCCCCAGCTGGGTGTGGCCCGAGCCTTTGGTCCGGGTGTGTGAGCAGGGTGCCCAGGCAGACAGGAAGCTCCTTCCGTGCCAGCTGTCTTGCCCCTGCTGGTGAACAAAGGGCACATCGTCTGAGGCAGCGGCTTTTCAAGGTTTTCTGACTGCGACCAGCACGAAGGCACACATTACATCACGACCTGGCACAAAACACAAAATCCAAGCAAGCATTTCATGAGACCGTTTACTACCCGAGACTCACTCTGCTCTTTTCCCATCATTCTTATCCTCGTCCCGGTTATGAAATTCTGAGTCTGACTCACCAAATTAATTTCAAGAGCTACCTGCACTTTGACCTGCACGTTGAAAACCATTGATCCAAGCGTCCTTCCAAAGGGTCTGGTAGTGGCTGGGAGGCCCTTTTTAATGCACAAAGAATTTAAATGCTCAGCATCCTGAGTCCATTCCACAGCCACTTTCTTTGTTCTTACTTCCCTTTTTTTTTTAAAAATGTTTATTTATTTTGGAGAGCGAGTGAGAGCAGAGGAGGGGCAGAGAGAGAGGGAGACACAGAATGCGAAGCAGGCTCCAGGTTCCGAGCCGTCAGCACAGGGCCCGATGCGGGGCTCGAACTCACGAACCGCGAGATCATGACCTGAGCTGAAGTCAGTCACTTAACCGACGGAGCCACCCAGGCGCCCCAACATGGCTCTTTTCACTTGTAAAGCAGCCCAAGAGGGTGGGGTGGGTCCCCCAAACCCCGACCCGTACCCCTACCCTCAGAAGTCTCCACTTGGCAGGGCACCCCGGGTGACTCAGTCAGTTAAGCGTCCGACTCGTGGTTTCAGCCCAGGTCATGATCTCACGGCGTGTGAGTTCGAGCCCCGCATCGGGGCTCTACGCTGACAGCATGGAGCCTGCTTGGGATTCTCTCTCTCCCTTCTCGCTGCCCCTCCCCCACTCATGCCCCCCCCAAATAAATAAAATAAACTTTAAAATAAAAAGACAGAAGTCTCCACTTGGCATCTAGTTCCCCTGGGGCAGGGGCGTGGCCCCAACTCAAGATCCTTGGCCCTCAGGACACTGGAGCCAGAGGAGACCTTCGAGATGGAGTCCAACCCTCTGGTTTTATTTTTCTGGAAACTGAGGCCCAGAGCGGGGAGGAGACTCAGCTGAGTTTCCTCCACAGGAGTCATCTCGGAGTGAGTACTGAGATTCGGGTCTCCCGGCTCCAAATCCAGGGCTCTTTCTTTTCACTGTTGCAGGTGGAGAGTCTGTGGAAGGGGGAGGGGGGCTGGGGAAGGGGCTTGGGGGAAATGTCCTGCCTGGGAGAAGCTGGGCTGTGTGCTTGCAAGGCCCCCCCCCGGGGGACCTGCGTCCTTGCTGTGATCCTGCCACCCTCTTTCTGTGGACCCCGGCCGAGGCACTGCCCTATAAGGAGGGGACAGGACCACAGGAGGTCTCAGAGCCCTTCCTGCTCTGAGCCTGAGCTGCCTGCCTTCTCCTCTCGTGTGCTGGAGGAGGGCCCTCCCTCCCCCAGCATGAGATAAGAGAACACCCTCTCTCCCTCCTGTCCCCAACCCTGAGCTGCCTGGAGCAGTGACAGGGGAGGATAAAGCCTGTGGGAACCTGTCTTCTTCCGGGAACTTGCTGTTTCCCCCCTGGGGGCCTCTGGATTAGGATAGTGGCTTCTAGTCCTTTCTTTCTGGAGACATTGGATATGGTCTGAAATCCAGGCAGAGGGGCCCTCCTCCCCCTGGGCTTGCTGGCTCCTTGAGCTCGTGCATACGCATGATTTGCCTTCTCAGTTCACTCTCCTTTTCCATGTGGGCATCTCCTAACTGGACCCACGTGATTCTTAGGGCAGGATTTCAGACCCTGTATCTGCGATCAAGAGAGTTTACAGTGGGAGGGATTTGGACTTCTCTCCCTAGGGGAGGCAGCATGAGTACTGGGTAAGATCTGGGGTTCTCAAAGGAAAGTGCCTGGGTTCCAGCCCCAGTGCCCTGCTTGGGTAACCTTGGGCTTCATCTGCATTATCTCTATGTGCCCCATGGGGACCCTATCAGATAAATAATATTCATGACCTCCCTGAGGCTCAGGGAGCAAAGGGACTCAGTCAGGCGCCACACCAGAAGGGAAGGAATCTAACTCACGCTCACTGAGGCGACAGGTCTCTGGACCCTCCCTCCCATTCATTCCCCAACTGCCTCCACAACATCCCCACCGGACAGCCTCCCAGCCCCTGTGCCTTAGGGCAGGCTGCTGTACAGAATTCCACAGACTGGAGGGCTGGAAGTCCAAGATCAAGGTGCCAGCAATGTTGGGGCCTTGCTGAGGCCTTCTTCCTGGTTTACACATGGCTGTCTTCTCGTATCATCATTAGCGTTTCCCCTCTTGTTCAGGGGACACTAATCCCATCATGGGGGCTCGCCTCCCGAAGGCCCCACCTCCCATCCCGTCCCATCCCATCCCATCCCATGCGGGCTTCAACACAGGAATCTGGGGGAACACCAACCTCTCTTTTCTCAAGTCTCCAACTAAAGAGACTTTCCCTAGCGGGACAGCAATGGTTCTTGGCCGGCTCCTCCTTCTAGAAAGACCATACGAGGAGGCTGGGATTCTTCAGTTTCAAGCCACAGAGACTGACTCTGCATAACTCAGCAGAATAAAAATGGAGGTGGAGGTGGTTATTGGGACATGTTGGCCACGCCTCTGCAAAGCCGGAAAGGCTGGGTGCCCGCATCTCCTGGGGGTGCTTCTTGCCTGGTGGCTTCTGGGCCTTCTGGCTGGCCGTCCTGAAAGAGATGACTTTAAGGTTAGGAGCGTCTGAGCTCAGCCCCGGGAGTCTCAGACCAGGGTTCTGGCCCACTTCCTCTCCACGGGTTGAGTTCGTGGACCACCTTTCCAGGATGTGGCCATCAGACGCTCTCTCCCCCACGCCCCTGCCCCCGTGTTTCTCATTGGGGTTCAGATTGTCTTGCCTGGTTTGAGTCACAGGCCTGCCCCTGGAGAGGAGGGGCAGGACCTTGTGACTGGCCGTTCTGCCATCACCAGGTGGAACGAGGCAGGGGTGGATCCCCCCAAAGGAAGGGATTGCTATGAACAGAACAAGGAGGGGAATCAGAAGCTCTCCACCCTGGATTCTACCCACCGGCCCTCATCCTGGCCTCCTGCGAATAAATTCCTCTTCCCCTGCTTCCCCTCCCCGCTTCTTCCCGCTTTCCCTCCCTCCTTCAAACACTGATTGAGTGTTTGCTTTGTTTTGGGCACATTGCTAGGCCCTGGGAATTAAAAGATAAGTCAGACCCAGGGCCAGCCCTAGGGAACCCATCTGATCCTGATCAGCATACACTGCTGATTAGCCACGGCAAGGCCAAGTCAGGCATTACCAATCGACCACAGCACACTTTCCCCGGGAGCCTGGGCTCAGCCTCAGGATGCTCTGCACAGAGCTCGGGGCAGCCAATTCTCATCAACTGGAGTCCCATGATAGGGAAACCTTTTGCTGTGCCCGGCCCCAACCCCACCCCTTTCCCATAACAATTCCAACATTTAAAACCAGCAGAATTCCCCTCTGCTCACTCCCAGGGTCATTTCTTCGCCACGGTGGGGGTGGGGTGGGAGGGGGAGAGAATGGTATTGGTGTGTTCAGTTCCCGACCCCAGTTGGCTGTTGAGTCAACTTTGTGGTTAGGAGTCTGAGCGCAGTTCCTGTAGACAGAAAGACTACGTTTGGATCTTATCACTGTACCCTTCTGAGCCTCTGGTTCGGGATGAATTTTCTATGACTCCCACAACCAGTGACCACAAATTTCGTGGCCTAAAATAGGCCAAATTTGTTATCTCGCACTCACGGAGGTCAGAAATTCACAGTGAATCTGATGGAGCTAACATCTAAGCGTTGGGGGCGCCTGGGTGGCTCGGCCCGTTGTGTCTGACTTCGGCTCAGGTCATGATCTCATGGTGCGTGAGTTCGAGTCCCGCATCAAACAGTGGGCTGTTAGCCAGAGCCCGCTTCGGATCCTCTGTCCCCTGTCTCTCGGCCCCTCCCCTGCTCGTTCCCTCTCTCTCTCTGGCTCTCAAAAATAAACATTAAAGAAAAAAAAAAGCGAAAATCAAAGCATCAGCGGAGTTGTAGTCTCTCTGGAGGCTCCGAGTGAGAGAATCAATTTCCTTGCCTTTTTCAGGCTCCTGGAGGCCATCCCCACACCTGGCTGGCAGTCCCACCCTCATCACCCCAAATCTCTGCTTCTGTCCCACCTCCTTTCTGACTCTCTGACTGCTGTGGTCTGCAGTTTCTGTCCCCCTCAAAATCATACGTTGCAATGCCAACCCCCAAAGATGACGGGCTTCTGGAGGCGGGGCCTTTGCAAGGCGCTTGGGTCAGGAAGGCAGAGCCCTCACTAACCGGATCAGAGCCCTTGTAAAAGAGGCTCCGGAGAGCTCCCTGGCTCCGTCCCTCCCACCAGGTGAGCACACCTGGAGAAAGTGTCAGCTGTGGATCCGGAAGAGGAACCGTAGCAGAAAGTGAAAGTGCCAGCACCTTGATCTTAGACTTCCTGCCTTCAGAACTGTGAGGGAAAAAAAAAAAAAAAAATTCCTGTCGTTTACAAGCCAGGCAGTGTGTGGGGTTTGGTTTTAACAGCCTGACTAGATGGCGACCTTGACCTTCTACTTCTCTGTTATTGGGGCCTTTGTGACTACTCCAGGCTAACTTGGGTAACCCAGGATAGTGTCCCCACCTGGAGATCCATATCAAAACCACATCTACAAAGTCCCTCCTGCCATGTTGGGGAATGGTCATAGCTTCTGGGGCTTGGAATGTGGACACCCCTGGGGGCCGTTATTCTGTCTGCCACAGGTTCCTGTACCCGTAACATGGGGTATCGATAACCCACCTCAGAGACCCGTGGGGAGACCTATTATGTGAGACAATTCGTGAGAGGCGCTGGGCACAGTGCCCAGCAGTTGCCCCCGGGCGCTTAGAGGAAGACTTTGACATTCCCAGAAGCAGTCGTTGGAGAGAGCCCAGCATCCCGCTCCCTGACCTTGGCCCTATATCCCCCCTTTTCTCATCCTTCCGGGCACCCTCTGTCCAACCCTGACGACGGGGGCGTGAAATCCCTGCAAAATGTCAAGTTTGTACTTGTCTTTCCGAGGCTCTGCTCTGTATCACCGCCGCCCCCCCGCCCCCAGCCCCCACCTCTAGGCTTTCATAGCGATCACCTGCTTTTTTTTTAAATTTTTTTTTTTAACGTTTATTTATTTTTGAGACAGAGAGAGACAGAGCCTGGACAGGGGAGGGTCAGAGAGAGAGAGAGGGAGACACAGAATCTGAAACAGACTCCAGGCTCCGAGCGGTCAGCACAGAGCCCGACGCGGGGCTTGAACTCACGGACCGCGAGATCGTGACCCGAGCCGAAGTCGGCCGCTTAACCGACCGAGCCCCCCAGGCGCCCCACGATCACCTGCTTTTTATAGAGAAGCGGTACCAGCACAAGCAGCAGCAGAACCACGGAACTTGTCAGGGCAGTTAGTAGTTACTAGTTAGTTAGTAGTTAGTTAGTAAGTAGTTAGTTAGTGGTTAGTAGTTAGTTGGTTAGTAGTTAGTTAGTTAGTTAGTAGTTAGTTAGTTAGTTAGTAGTTAGTTAGTAGTTAGTTAGGTAGTTAGTAGTTAGTTTCCCCCAAACAAAAGCAGAAGGTCTGGGGTGGGGCCATGCAGTCTGAGTTTTCGGGGGCCCTGCAAAGGATGCCAATGCCCCCTTAAGCTTGAGAACCCTGGGATGGAGCATCTCAAGCACCCTCACCTGCCCGGTGGACACAAGGGGGCCCTGAGGCACGGGCGTGGTTGTGAGGCTCAGGGAGGTGAGTGGGAGGCTCAGCCCGTGCAGGTAGGAGAAGGTAGAGCGCAGGTCGGAACCTGAGCGGGGCTGGTGTTCTTTCTACATCACCGTGCACCTCCACCCTTGGGCACCGCCCCCACAATGCCACCTGGACACGGGGGCCCGGCGCCCAAGCGCTCCAGGGGAAGCTCTACCCAGCCACTCCCAGGGCACAGCCCAAGCCCAGGGACCTCTCTCTCTTCACCTGTCGTGTGTCATTCTGGGCAGGGCCCTGCGTTCAGCCCCAGTCTGAGGCTCTGATAACTAACTTATACTCGAGTAGAAATGGCTGATAGCGCCGTCAGGGGTTACGTGCTCCTTTTCGGGGGCTGCCTGTGGTAAACAGGAAGGAAGAGAGTTCACGGTGGGATTTCACCTGGTCAGGCATGTCTGGAGGCATCATGTGCGTGTTTGGGTGCGAGGGCTACGGACTTCCCAAATGCAGGCAGAATGGTGTGGAAACAGTACGGGGCGCTGCTATGGCTAGGTCATGATCATCACTGCCTAGCGACCTCGGGTAAATCATTTCATTTCCCTAAGCCATCATTTTCTTTCCTGGAAACGGGGATGATGCCTGCACAGGGTTCCACTGGGATAACCTTGAGCAGGTGGCCCTTTCCTCTCTAGATTGTTCTGGCAGGTTGCCGTGAGCTGAGCCCAACCGGGCAGAGTCGCCCCACCTTACAAAGTCGGCAGGTCCCTTCCTGGGACCACCTGCCAGAGGGGATGGCCGGGGTCAGAGTGCCTAGCATCCCTGCTTCTGGAAGGCTTCTCTGATGCGAGCCTGAGCCCTGAGCTCTGGTTGTGTAGAGAGCCCTGGACTGGCAGTCAGGGGCCCGGGGTCTGGTCCTGGCTTTGCAGCTGACTTACTGTGTGACCTGCCCGATTCCCTGTCCCTCTCTGGGCCTGTGGCCTTGCCTGGAGGATGAGTGAGATGTGCAAAGGCCCTTCCCACCCCAGCTTGGTCACCCTCCCCTGGATCCCTTGGCAGCCCTGCCTGTCCTCCTGGATATGGCAGCGAAGGCATCCCGCTGACTTGTTCCCACAGCCTATGAGATGTGCCATGTTCTCCCCCGCATGAGGGAAGGGCCCTGTGTTTGTGCCTCCTCGTCCTGCCTTCAGCCTTGCACCAAGCACTGAGCTCTACGTACTGTTGTGCTCAAGAAAGACCTGCTGATACATTTCCAGCGACCTTGGCTTTGCCCAGGTTATTTCGAGAGAGAGAGACAGACAGCAAGCAGGGGAGGGGCAGGGAGAGAGGGAGAGAGAGAATCCCAAGCAGGCTCCGCACTGTCATCACAGAACCCCACGTGGGGCTCGAACCCATGAGCCGTGAGATGATGACCTGAGCCGAAATCAAGAGTCGGACACCTAACCGACCCGAGCCACCTGGGTGCCCCCAGGAGAGTATTTTTCTTTCAAGGTGCCATCTCCTCCAGGAAGCCTTCCCAGATGCCACCTCCCTGCAACACACCTACAACTGATCCTCCCACCCTTCTCCCCTGGCTCCAGCCATCCCTCCCTTTCAGATTCGTTCTTAGAACAGTGACTGGCACACCCAATGTGGGGGGCGGCGGGGTTGAATCCACTGGGATTATGGTCTAAGGGGAGAGACAGAAGAAAGAGAGAGAGAGAGATGAAGAGAGAGGCCAGTCTTTGCAGGGATGGGGGGGAGGAGACACATCTGGAAGGGGCTCTGCCTCAGGAAGGCAGATGGCAAACAGCTGGCTGGGGGTGGCTGTGACTCACCCCACCCCTGCAGGCTGGGGGATGCTGACGACAGGCTGAGACGAGTCCAAAGGCCTAAAGGAATTTTGATAAGGGTAACACAAGCCCTGGAGTATTTCTAGAATGCAGGAGGTCAAGGGTGCGGGGAGCAGGGTCGGAGCAAAACTGCCGGCTTATGTTACTTATTTATTTATTATTATTATGTGGGGTTTTTTTTTTTCCTGGATAAAAAATTCACATGGCACAAAATTCAAAAAGTGCAAAGGGGACACAGTGAAAAGTCTTTCCTCTTCCCCTTCCTGCCATCCAGTTCCTCTCCCCAGAAGGCCTGTGTTTCCAGGGGCTTCTGCATTCTTTTCTTTTCTTCTCTTTCTCATACAGGGACGCATAATAGCCACACTTTTCCTCACTTTCCTTTTTCCCTTCACGTGTCCTTGACAGCATGTCATATCGGCACCTAAAGAGCTTCCTCTTTTTTTTTTTTTTTTTTTTTTTAATTTGTCTGTGTTTAGGGTTGCCAGATAAAGTACAGGATTCTCGGTTGAATTTGAATTATTTGAACTTCCGATCAAGAAAAATTAACTTTTCAGTAGAAGTTTGTCTCATGCAACATTTGGGACATACTTACACTAAAAAACAAAAACAAAAACCCTACTTGTTTTCTAATCTGAAATTCACATTTAACCAGGCATCCCGTGGTTTCGTTTGTCCAATCTTGCAGTATTTCATGGGGATTCCTTATAACTAAGTCTTTGGGGGGCACCTGGGTGGCTCAGTTGGTTAAGCGACCGACTCCGGCCCAGGTCATGATCTTGCAGTTCGTGAGTTCGAACCCCGCGTCGGGCTGTGTGCGGACAGCTCAGAGCCTGGAGCCTGCTTTGAATTCTGTGTGTCTCTTTCTCTCTGCCCCTCCACTTCTCACGCTCTGTGTCTCTCTGTCTCTCAATAACAAATAAACGTTAAAAAAAAAAATTTTTTTTTTAAAGTCTTTGGAAGCTTCAGGAATCGGACACCTGGGACCTGGTGGGCATCCACCCCCTGGACTTTGAAGGTCCAGCACTAGATTTCCATCTCCAGGCCCCCATTGCCAAGATGAGAAATGAAAGCCTCTCCGAGTCATCTGATCCACCTCCCCTTGTCTGAGGCCCAGAGAGGGAAATGACTCACACAAGATCACACAGCCAGTCGGGGCAGAATGGGGCTAGGCCATTTCCGTCTCCCGTCTCCAGACGGTTTTTTTCTCAGGCTGCTTAGCGTGACATACTCACGGGGGTCATGAGTTGTAAGCCTAAGCTTTTGGAACATGCACAGACACTTGGGAAGCCAGAAACCAAGGGCTCCAAGTTCTGTGGGGAGAGGCGGGCCCACAAAACCCTGGGGAGCCCTGCTCCCTGGCAGGGGGGTTTCCAGTATGGGTCCAATCCCCACAACACCTGGCTAATGGCAACAATAATAATAATAATAATAATAATAGCTGTCACTGTCAGATACATACACTGTGTTGGGTGTTCAACCAACTTGTCCCTTTTGAGTCCTATAGTGGTCCTGCATGATGAGTCAGAGCAGTCCTGTCCCCACAGCTGGACACTAAGGCCCGGAAAAGGTAACTAATCTCATCATTCGCCAAGATCCCCCAACCGTGAAGTGACAATGCTGGGGTTTTAACCCAGATATGTTTTGTTGTTGTTGTTGTGTTTTTTGTTTTTTAATTTTTTTAATGTTTTATTTATTTTTGAGAAAGAGACAGAGTGTGAGCGGGGGAGGCGCAGAGAGAGAGGGAGACACAGAATCTGAAACAGGCTCCAGGCTCTGGGCTGTCAGCACAGAGCCCGACGCGGGGCGTGAACCCACGAACCGTGAGATCATGACCTGAGTCGAAGTCTGATGCTTAACCGACTGAGCCACCCAGGCACCCCAACCCAGATGTGTCTGACGCTAAGGCTCAAATCCTTTGCACCGGGATTATGAACACTTATCGATATATTTGTGCCAGTTTTTTCAGGTGAGAAAGCAGAGTACTTGTGACAAGCCCTTTCCCTGAGCCCACTTTGGTTTTGCAAGGGCCCAAAGCGGGAACAGACTTCTGGTCCCTGTGGTCCACAGGATGAAGGCCAAACTCTCACTGGTCCCTTCCTTGACCTTTGATGATGGCCATGAGTCTTCCTTGCCTGTTTCTCCAGGCTTGTCCCCTGCCTCTGGGCACCTCCCCTTCCTTGCCTCCAAACTTCCACGCTTCGACGCTGCGGTCAAGTGGAAAAAGTCAGGTGGAAGAACTAGGGACTCCAGGGACAAGTAGTTACCTGCTGTGTGACCTTGGGCAAGTCACTTAACCTGAGTCTCCCTTTCCTCAGCTGTAAAGTGAAGTTATGTCTAAGTCTCAGCCTGGTGCCTGCCCACCTCACTGGAGACTAATTAATATGCATCGTTGGAAGGAAGGAAGAAAGGGGGTACTTCTGGTGTTCCCACCGTATGC
Source organism: Panthera pardus (assembly GCF_024362965.1). Classification (NCBI taxonomy): domain Eukaryota; kingdom Metazoa; phylum Chordata; class Mammalia; order Carnivora; family Felidae; genus Panthera; species Panthera pardus. Next base: position 11,596,130 of record NW_026526991.1, read on the forward strand.
TAGACCCTGTAGGCGACACTTGGGACCCTGGTGAATGGGCCGGCCCAGTAGCTGCTTTCCTGGAGATCTTTCTCGAAGGGCTGCGGATGTGGTTAATTGCAGCAGGAGGTTAAGTAACTGGGGCTTTGTCACTTAGGGCAGGATTTTCCCCAAGCCTATGCCCTTTGACCAGGAACCAGGGCACAGAGTTACCCTAATCTGAGTTGCCCCCGGTCCACTCAGCTTCAATGGTCAGAGCCTGGCTTCGCCCCCAGGGTCTGCTTTTCCAGGCCACCTGGCTCTCCCTTGAGACCGAGACTGGGACACTTGGAGAAGGCTGGGGGAGGGGGGGGGCGGGGGAGAAGGGGGGGAGGCGGGGCCTAGGCCTCCACTTGGCTCCGCCCATGCTCAGGTGTGCGCCAGCCTGGTCGGGGAGAAGCTGGCTGGGCCTCTCTCCTCCCGGGTCCGGGTACACATCCCGGTAGCTGGTCCGACTCGAGCTCCGCCCTGCCAGCTTCTCAAACTCGCTACAGCGCCCGGCACAGCCGCCACCCTCCGGGAGCCGAAGCGGGAAGCTGGAAGGCGGCTCCGAGCACTGAACCGGAGGCCCGCCCAACGGTTCCTTCAAGCCTCCATTGTTTTCTTAAGAAACCTTGTGAATTTTGCATTCCACTCCCTAGCAGATCTGTGTTTGTTTTAATATAACGTGATTCCACCCCCCCCCTCCCCGCCCCGGGAGGATTTTATATATGTGTATAAAATCATGATTCCCTCTCTTCCTGCCATGAAGGTCACAGTAAATCTGACTGCAGAGAGCATGCCATTCCTAACCATGGCCCAGCAGTGTCCCCACCGATCCCTGTGGGGATGGCCCCCCACAGGACACTCTTATCCCTGAGTACCGCCTTCCCTTCCTCCCTTCTCAGATCTGACCCCTATCAAGTCACTATAGCCCATCCATCTGTTTCTGTGACTGCCTCAGCTTAGACAGCGGCCCCCAGGCCCCAGCCCAGGCTCGGGCCAGTCTGTTGACCACCTAGAAAACAGCTCATGAAGGAATGGGCAGGGTGGTGGCCGTGTGTGTGTGTGTGTGTGTGTGTGTGTGTGTGTGTGGAGGGGCTGTGGGCAGAATACTGGCCTCCCAGTGAAGGCCACATCCTAATCCCCGACACCTGTGAATACATTACCTTAAATGGGCAAAAGGAACTTTCCAGGTGTGGGTGAGTTCGGGCTGGGGAGCTGGGGGAAGTTCCGCCTGCCCTTCCTGAAGGCCTGCCTTGCAGATTTCGGACTTGCCTTGCCTTACAGTCAGTTAATCAATCGTAAGTTCCTTACAGTCAACCAATCGTTCAGGATATATGTGCCCTACTGGTTCCCTTCCTCTGGTTGAGCCCCGAGGCCAACAGGACCCAAGGGAAATTGGCCTCTGGGGTCTGTATGTGGGAGACCACTCAGAATGGGGTCATGGTGGGCAGAGGAGAGCCAGCTCAGGAAGCGTCTAGAAGGTCGGGTGCCCCTCAGCTGGGGTCTGTCGGGCCCAGGTCCCCAGGGATGGGTGGAGCTAGGGTGCAGTCCCCACAGGAGTTGGGGGGCGGGCGGCAGAGCTAGGGAGGGGCCGCGGGGAAGAACAAGGCCTGGAACAGGCCTGGGAGGAGGGTGAGGTTTCCCGGGGGATGGGGAGAAAGCAGGCCTACAGGGGCTGGAAGAGAAAGGCCAGGCTGTGAGATCACACCCCGGGCCTGGGGACACAGCAGGAGGCCCACCCCTCCTGGGGCACACTGTCCCTCCCTGGGGATGCTGGCGAGCTGTCTGGCACCTAATAGTCACTGAACAAATCAGAGGAGACCAGGCCTGGCCAACAGGCATTTGACAACATCTGAGAACACAGAACGGGAGGGAAGGGGGGCAGGGCCAGGAGGTGGGTGCCTGGGGGGAGGGGGGAAGCCCACCCACACGCCTGGTTCACACCCCTTGGGAGCTGCTGCCAGGGGGGGGGGGGCGTGGGAGGGAGAGTTCTGTTCCTGCCTCCCTCCCTCCATCCACCCCCTTGGGTAACTTTCCTTTTTAAGAGCAGGCCCCTCCTCCCCATAGGGTAATCAGAGCCAGGATATCTGCCCCCAGTTCAGACTTCCATTTCCCCTCAGACCTCTCCTGGGCCGTGGTTTTAGCAAACAATTTGGATCCTTCTAGAGCCTGGGATAGGAGGCCTTGACCCCTTCCTTCTTAGTGGTGCTAAGAAATGCTCCGCATTCCTGAGTCAAGAGGCCGGGGCCCATTCTTCTCCCTTAGCACAGGGGCAGACCCAGAGGAGCAAAATGAAGTCTGAACCCAGACACCCCTCCCGGGCTCCCAGCTCCTTCTGCCAGCGCCCGCTGAGGTGCTGTCCCACAGCCACTCAAGTCCGCACAGAGCCATCTGGGGGCTGGTGAGCTGAGACCCAGTCCTTAGGCCCTGGGGCAGGAATGTGGGAGAACAAATTCCTGGGGCTTCCCGCCCTGGAGGCTGGGCTCCTGTCTTCAGAGCTGCCCAGAGGAGGGCCCTGCCTAATTCCTGTGAGTCTCCGCCCGATGCCCAGCCCAGCCTGGCACTGAGGAGGCTCTCCATATGAATTTATTGTTGAGGGAGGGAGAGCAGGACAGGTCAAGGGGGGGCGAGATCCTAATCGGCCACCAAGAAGCCATTCCTCCCACCCCTTCCCCTGTCTCTCCCGCACTCCCTTCTCTGCTTTTGGGTGTGGTGCGCCCTGCCCCCTCCACTCCCCTAGATTAAAAATCCCCAAGAAGGTAGAGCTCACATCTAAACCCTCTGCATGTCCCTCCAGAGCACTAACTTCATGTTGGTGTGATCTTGACCTCAATCTCTTTATCTGTAAAATGGGTTCACAACACTACTCCCCCCCGCCCTGGGTTGTTGGGGAGATTAAAATGAGATGGGGCATGTTAAAGCCCATGGTAAACAGAAAAATGGCCCCCCGAAGATGGTCATCCAGATGATCTAATCCCTGGAACCTGTAAATAGTTAGGCTTCCTGCAAAGGGGCATTCAAGTTGCAGAGGTAGTTAAGGTTTCGCATTAGTTGACCTTAAAACAGGGAGATTATCCTGGATTACCCGGTGTAATCCCTTAAGGGAGGGGGAGAGGGAGAAGCGGAGGGAGGGGCCGTGAACCAAGGAGTGTGAGCAGCCTCCAGAAGCTGGAAAGTGCCGTCGTCCCCCCCTCAGAGCCTCCGGAAGGAACAGAGCCCTGCTGACACCTTGATGTTGTGCAGTGAGGTCAGTGCTGGACTTCTGGCCCCTGCGGCTGTGAGATAATCCGCGTGTGCGGTTTGAAGCCGGGCTCCTGGTCCTGTGCTGGCTCCTTTCCTGTCTCCAGGGCCTTTAGTCCCCCATCCTTTCTGCACCCCTGCAATAAGCAGGCCTTTTACCCCTATTTCATACATGATGAGACGGGCTGGGAGGGGTCGCGTGACATGTCCAAGGTCACGCGTGCGGCAGGGTGGAAATGGAATCAGAAACCAGGCCTCTGACTCTGGCCCCTGGATGCTGACGCACCACAGGGCCTCTCCTAAGGGTCGCCCAGGGGATGTAAAAGTATATTAATGGCTGTGCAAATCCACAGGGGTGGTTCTTATCCTCCCTGGCTGGCCAGAAGCCCCTGCCTCTGCAGAGACCTCTCTCTTTCCCCCCCAAACTTCAGTTCTTGCCAACCCCCATCCCCCAGCTCCTTGCCCTGTGTCCTTCTGTCTTTCCGGAAGGGAACTGGACTGTGGCCTTTGACACTTGTCTCCATCGCCCCCCAACCTTTGCAGTGCTAACACCCAGGAACAGTGAACACGGGGTTCTCCTTTCCTGCTCATCAGGCCGCAGCCCAGCCCCCTACCCTCTACCCTCCCGGGAAAGGCTGTCCTCAGAGCTCCTCAAAAGGGAGATACTCTATCCCCGCACAGGCTGTGTGAGTGGACAGAGTGGGAGGGAAGCTGGGTCCCCCGTGGCCAGCTGACAGGTCAGAGGGGAAACTGCACTTCCTGCTGGGCCCCCGGGGAGTCTTGTGTCTCCTAGAGGCCAGCTGGGTCCTTGCCTGAACTCCCGGAGGAGAGAGGGCAGGGAAAGGAGGAGGGAGGCAGGGAGAGGAGGAAGGACGAGGCAGAGGGAGAGGAGAGAGAGAGCCAGAGACAGAAAGAAACAGAAGCGAGAGGGTCAGATGCAGAGAGAAAGAAGCAAGAGAAAAAGAGACAGAGAAACAGGAGAGGGAGAGCAAGTCAGACACCCAGAGACAGAACAGTAAGTATGAGAGTTCGAGAAAGAGGCCCAGACAAACGGAAACAGACCGGGCAGGCCAGGCCCAGACAGGCCACCTGGGATACCTGGACCTCGCAGACTTTCTCTGGGTTTTCTGTGTGTCTGTGCCCGGAAGCCGTAAAGCTCTGGAGAATTACTGGGACAGCCTGTTTGAAAGTTCCTGGCGTACCGTGGGGGCCAGTACAGGGTCGTGAACCTCATTCCTTTTATCCGCGTCTTGACAACCTTGCATTTTGATCCAAAAGCGTTTTTTTGGATCAGTTTTGTTTAGTGTATACTATGTGCCAACAAGAGAGAGGTGTTTTATTTTTATTTTTTAGTTTATTTACTTATTTTGAGACACACACACACACACACAGAGAGAGAGAGAGAGAGAGAGAATGCATGAGGAGCAGAGAGAGGAAGAGAGAGTTCCAAGCAGGCTCCGCACTGGCAGCGTAGAGCCCGATGTGGGGCTCGAACACACACGCCGTATCATGACCTGAGCCGAAATCAAGAGACTCGTGCTTGACCGACTGAGCCACCCAGGCACCCCTGAAGCACTTTTTAAAAACCTTTCTCTTGGGGCGCCCCACGCAGGCCCAGGTCATGATCTCATGGTTCGTGAGTTTGAGCCCCATGTCACTGACAGTGCAGAGCAGGCTTGGGATTCTCCCTCCCTCCTTCTGTCTCTGCCTCTCTCTCTCTCTCTCTCAATAAATAAACTTAAACGTTTTATAAATAAATAAAGTGCGTCAAATCGTGCTCGAGTATCACAACTCACACTCAAGATGCTAAAGAACGCTGGAAGAGGATAAAACCAAAGGGTAAGTTGGGAGAGTGGTGTAGCAGGCAGAAGCCATCCGGTGTGGGTAGGGAAGGCTTCCTTGAGGAGAGAAGTTACTGAATTTTACCTGTAAAGATGAGTGTATTAATCGAGACTTTCTCTTTTGCAAGGGACTCAATTGGCTTAGAGAAATAATAAGATAAAATTTATTGACTCACATGAGTGGAACGTCCAGGGGTAGATGACCAGTTTCAGGCATGGCTGGATCCAGGTGCTCAAGTGAGCAGTATCACGAAGGCTTTGTCTCGGTCCACATCTACCTCTGCTTTCCTCCCATTGGCTCCATTCCAAAGTGGGGTTTTTTCTGCACAGTGACAACGCACATTTATGGGGCACCTGGGTGGCTCAGTCGGTTAAGTGCCGACCTCGGCTCAGGTCACGATCTCGCGCTTCCTGAGATCGAGCCCCACGTTGGGCTCTGTGCTGACAGCTCGGAGCCTGGAACCTGCTTTGGATTCTGTCTGTCTGTCTGTCTGTCTCTCTCTCTCTGCCTCTCCCCCACTCGCACTGTCTCTTTCTCTAAAATAAACATTAAAAAAAAAAAGAATGAAAAACAATTCTTAAAAAAAAAAAAACACGTATTTATGAACTTACAGTTTCTGTGGCTCGGGAATATGGGCTCGGCTTAAATACCAGCCCGGGTCTCACAAGGTGACAAAGTGTTGGCAGGAGCTGTAGTCTCAGCTGAGGCTTGACCGGGGAAGAGTCTACTTCTAAGCTCCCACAATTGCTGGCAGAATTCAGTTCCTCGCTGTGATCAGACCAAGCGCCTCATTTCCCTGCTGGGTGTCGGGGGCGAGCCTCCCTCCGTTCCTTCCCCAGCATGGCTCTCTGCCTCGTCAAAGCCAGCAAGGGAGACGGAGCCTCTTCACGAGAAGGAGGTATATAACAGAGTCACATACGCGTGACTATGTACACCCCGTCCCGTTTGCCACAGTCGGTTGGTTAGAAGCAAATCATAGCCCTGTCCGCACTCCAGGGGAGGGGATCACACAAGGGTGTGAACGCCAGGAGGAAGGATCGTGGGGCTGCCCTAGAGTTCAGAGTTCAGCCGCCGCAGACACTGAGCAGCGGCCCAGGGTTGAGAGTCAAGTTCAGTAGACAGAGGATACTCAGGAATACACACACGGGCCCTGATGACAGGTTGCTCTGCTCTTACACCATGAGCTCGGAAGGGTAAGAAATCCCGTCTTGCTATTTGTGAGTTTCCTCGGTGGCCTGCCCAGCTCCTGGCACATAGTAGGCCCTTCGCGATACCACGTTGGATTGAATGGTTGAACTAGACGACATACCCAGACTCTCATTCATTCATTCATTCGCCAACTCGTTAATCCAGCCGGCGTTTACTGGGCCCCTCACACGCACCAGGCCCTGTGCCGAGGGCTGGGACGCGGTGGAAAAAGGACAGAGCTTTGCCCCCACTGGAAGGATACGACTGGTTACAGTTTGTGGCCTGCGAAGACCAGGCACGTCCCTGCCTGTGATCCTGGTGTGTGGATGTGGAAGAGACTGAAGTTCAGAAAGATACAGACTTTACAAAGATGGCCGCTGGACTCCCTCTCCAGTGCTCTCTCCTAGGAGGACCAGGCTACCTGGGTGCCGTTGGGCCCACTGCTCAGGACACATCCCTTCGTCTGGCTCAGAGTTTGAGAGGTGCCCAGTGGTGGCCTCCAGTGGGGCTGGGGTGTCTTCCCCGGAGAAGTGGCTTGGGGCCACAGCAGCTGGGGAAGGGTCTGACGTGTGTCCTCCACCCCCACCACAGGCCCGATAAGAGAGTGACCGCAGTCCTTTTTGGGTCACTTTCTTGGTCAAAACAGGAACGTGGTCTTGAGTGAAAAGGCAAGATATGGAGAGAACTGCCACCAAGTGACTTGGTCAGCGCGGAGGATGGGGACAGCGAGTTATCGTCTCAGGGTCCTTCCTAGGGCCTTGGTTCACGAGGTTTCCTCTCTAGTTGTGCTGCCCTATTGACTCCCTTCCTTTTCTTTTCTTTTCTTTTCTTTTCTTTTCTTTTCTTTTCTTTTCTTTTCTTTTTTTTTAAATGTTAATTTGTTTTTGAGACAGAGAGAGACAGAGCATGAACGGGGAAGGGTCAGAGAGAGAGAGGGAGACACAGAATCCGAAGCAGGCTCCGGGCTCCGAGCTGTCAGCACAGAGCCCGACACGGGGCTCGCAGAGGTTCTGAGACGATGATTTGAATACGAGTCATTTGTTTGGATAAAGTTCCCCGGCAAATCAGGTCAGGGAGAGGGGACGGTGAGACAAGGAAGGCAAGACAAGGACAAAGCATGTGGGTTTCCACTGGGGATCTCTGGGAGCCAGGGCAGAAGACACACAGCCCGGCCATTCTGCCCAAGGGGCGAAGGCGCCCGGACACTTGATGACCGGCTCCCGTCAGAGGACTTTCCTTTCTCGGCACTTCCGGCCTCCCCTGAGCTCAGGGAGAGCCCTCCAATGAGATGGTGCAGGTGCTGGCAGGAGAAGTCCCATGGGGGATCACAGCACCAGTGCCCATCGTGTCTCCATCAGGATGTTTGGAACAAAACGTATCGCCGTGAAACATCAAACTGTGAAAACCTGTGACACAAGCCAAAACCCCCGTTTCACAGGAGGGCTGATAGAGTCCTAGTGGTGGCCAGGGATTTGCCGTCGACTTAAGGCGAGTTAAGGAAAGAACCAGAACTACAACCCAGGATCCAGGTCTCCAGGCTGGGAGTCCAGCATTTTTTTTTTTTTTTTTTTTAAGTAATCTCTATACCGAACGTGGGGCTCGAACTCACAACCTGGCGATCGAGAGTTTCACGTTCCACCCACTAAGCCAGCCAGGTGCCCCCCACCCTGCTTTTTTTTTTTTTTTTTACTTTTTTTTTTAAGTTTATTTATTTATTTTGAGAGAGAGAGAGAGAGAGAGACCATGGCTGGGGAAGGGATGGAGAGAGAGGAAGAGACAGAATCCTAAGCCAGGTCTCACGCTGTCAGTGCAGGGCCCAACACAGGGCTCAAATTCATGAATCATGAGATCGTGACCTGAGTCCAGATCAGGAGTCGGACGCCTAACCGACTGAGCCACCCAGGTGCCCCTTAACTTGTAATTAAAAAAAATTTTTTTTCAACGTTTATTTATCGTTGAGAGACAGGGAGAGACAAAGCGCGAGCAGGGGAGGAACAGAGAGAGAGGGAGACACAGAATCCAAAGCAGGCTCCAGGCTCTGAGCGGTCCGCACAGAGCCCGACGCGGGGCTTGAACTCAAGGACTGCGAGATCACGACCTGAGCCGAAGTCGGACGCTCAGCCGACTGAGCCACCCAGGCGCCCCAACTTTTAATTTTTGAACTGACTTCCCCCATGGTAACATCTTGCCTAACTATCGTACAACATCAAAACCAGGAAATCAACATGAGTGGGATCCACAGAGCTTATCTGGATTTTACCAGTGATACGTGCACTCGTGTGCTGGTGCGTGGGGAGCTTTACACACTTTTATCACGTGGGGAGCTTCATGTAACCACCACCGTAATCAAGACACTTAACCACCATGAGATGCGTCGTTATATATAGCGACCCTCGCTGCCCCCTTGTAGCTTCTGGGCCCCACCTCTGTAACGATGTTCGCTCACGGGCGTCGTGTAAATGGAGTCACACGACGCGTAACCTCTTGAAATTTTTTTTTTCCACTCAGACTAATTTTCCTGAGGTGTAACCGAGTTGCGTGTATTTATGGCTCATTTCTTTTTATTGCCAAGTAGTAGTCCATGGTGTGGATGTACTATAGTTTTCGGAACCATTCATCCATTAGAAGGATATTTGGCCATTTTTTTTTGTTTTGGCTACTATGGATAAAGCTGCTGTGAACATGCACGTACAAGCTACTGAGTTGTGGCGGCCAGGATAATGGCCCCCGAAGGTGTCCACATCCTCATCCCTGGAACCTGTGGTTATATTACCTTATCTGGCAAAAGGGACTTTGCAGATGTGATTGAGTTGAGGACCTGAGTCATTGAAGTTTTAGCCCGGCACCTAGCCGCCCAACCGAAGACCGCATTTCCCAGACTCCCTTGCAGCTACACGTGGTCATGTGGCTGGGTTGAGGCCAATAGATGTGAACGACTCTGATGAGCGTGCCTTCTGAGGGTGACCTGTGTGAGTTACCCAGTGTCGAGTAACAGATTTCCCACAACTTAGCAGCGTAAAACAAACATAGGCATTTAGGGTCTCACCCAGTTCCAGTGGGTCAGGGGTTGAGGAAGGGCTTAGCTGGGTGGTTCTGGCTCAGCATCTCTCACGAAGTTGTTGTCAAGATGTCCGCTGGGTCTGCGATTATCTGAAGGCTGGGCTGTGGCCGGGAGGCCCGCTTCCAAGGTGGCTGCTTCACGTGGCGGGCAGGTTCACGCTGGCCGCTGGTGGGAGGCCTCTGCTCACTGTATGGACCTCTCCACAGGGCATGAGTGTTCTCATGACATGGCGGCTGGCTTCCCCCAGAGCGCGTGACCCAAGAGAGAGCAAGGTGGAAGCTCCAATGTCTTTTATGACCTAGCCTCAGAAGTCACACTCGGTCTTTTCCCAAATACCCTATCGGTCATGCAGTCATCCCTGTTCAGTGTGGGAAGGGACAACACGGGGGCACGAAAATGGGGGGTAGGGGCAGGGCAGGGATCATCGGGGACAATCTTGGAGGCTGGCCACCCCATGTCCTTAATAGGAGAGGAATGTGTCAGCCCTTTCTCTCTTTCTCTTCTCCCTCTGCTTGGAATGACAAGTGAATTGTAGTTTTGCGGCAGAAGGCACGTGGATAAGAGGGAAGACAGCTACAAAATGGAAGGAGCCTGGGCGCCCAGCCCTGGGGAGTTGCCACGCCAGCTCTGGACCACCTCCCTGGACTGTCACGTGAGGGAGAAACTTGTCTCTGTGTCATTGAAGCAATGATATTTTCCACACTGTTACAGCAACATTGCTTGCCCCCTAACCAATACTGTCCCCTTGCTGAAGCAGCAAGATTAAAAAAAAATTTTTTTTAATGTTTATTTATTTTTGAGAGAGAGAGAGAGAGACAGAGAGACAGAGCCCAAGCAGGGGAGGGGCAGAGAGAGAGGGAGACACAGTATCCAAAGCAGGATTCAGGCACAGAACCCAACGCGGGGCTCAAACCCACAAACCACGAGATCATGACCTGAGCCGAAGTCGGGCGCTTAACCGACTGAGCCACCCCAGGAAGTGAGACTTTGAGCTTGGTGTCTCCACCCCTTCAGCACCTTGACCTCTGGGCGGCTAGGTGAGGGGAAGACAGCCATTGGATTTCATCTGCTTCTGTGCCCCACCCTCCCGTAGCTCAGGTCCTGGCCGTCTAGAAAGCAAGGTAAGCAACCAAATTTCAGCCCATCCCTCCCCTACCAACTGCCCCCATGTCTCTTCCTACTCAAAGGATGGGCTAAAGGCATCATTCCTTTATTTGAAAACTTCTTAAAACCGGAGGTTTTTACGTTGCCCTGGAACCCACTGACCATTAGCATCACTCCATGAGTGGGTCTCCGCTTTCCTAATATAGTCCTGGCCATCTGTTTAGATGCACTTGGCAGTCTAGAAAGTTCTTTCCCATCAATCCCTTTTCTCCCTTGAACATGAAAACAACCCTGTGAGTCTCATTTTGTAGGGAAAAAAGCAAGGCTCAAACAGAGCTGGAAGGGATAGCAAGGAGAGGATGTGTGTGCGGGGGGGGGGGTGGGGGTAGGGGTGGAGGTCTGTCTTTCCCTCATCACAGCCTCACCTCAGTGCCTGCAGACCCCTTGAGGGTAGGGGCTGTGTCCTCGGTGCTGCTTTAGGAGTTTGTTGACTGACTGAATGAGGGTATGTAGAGACCCAAGTCACAAGAGAGTCTTCCGGGAACCAGAAAAGGGAGGTCATAGGAAGGCCCGGCTGCCTCTCCCTGACCATGCCCTGGCCCTCATTAGTCCCAAGCCCGTGAGAAAGTCAGTCAACGCCGGTGTTTGCCGAGTGCTTTCTACATGCTGGGCAGTGAGATGGGCACCGTCATTGTCCCCACCGTACAGATGAGGAAACTGAGGCTGCCGGCAGAAAAGCATCCCTCAGACCCTTGCCAGCCAGTGGTTCTGTGCAACCCCCACCGGGAGACTTTGGTCGGGATAGTTCAGAGGCACGTGGCTCTCATTTTATCCCAAATTCTAATAATCGTCACTAAAATAACATGTGAGCAAGGTCCGTTTGGTCCAACCACCTGGCAGCAGGAATTTTGTTCCCCTTTGATATTCAAGTCTCTGCCTCCGGGGATTCTGCCTGGCAGCCCCTGCCAGGGTTTTCCCATATCTCAGCGCAGCCCTTTTTTTCTAGATGAACACAGACACCCGTCTGCAACCCAGTGGCTCTCCCTGGCTCTGTGGGAACATCCCCTCCTTTACATTCCCTCCAGCTGTGTCTGGAAGTCCCTAGGGAACTCCCCTTGGCCTTCTTCTTCTTTTTCTTCTTTTTAAGTCTATTTATTTATTTTGAGAGAGACAGAGAGTACGAGCGGGGGAGGGGCAGAGACAGTGGGGGGGGGGGGGGGAGGGGAGAGACAGAGAATCCCAAGCAGGCCCTGCACTGTCAGAGCACAGCCCAATGGGGGGCTGGAACTCACGGACCGCGAGATCATGACCCGAGCCGACACCAAGAGTGGGACGCTTAACCGACTGAGCCACCCAGGCACCCCGGCCGGTGTCTTTCTGAGGCTTTAGCGAATCAGCTCTTCCGTTTTTTGCTCACTCGTGGCTGTGCCTCTCCTCCCCAGGAGTCAAACTCGACCTCAGGAGGCGGGGCTCTCGAGAATAATTCGTTCATCCCTTTGAAGGTACAGATGGAAATACCTGGTGTGGCAGGCACTGAGCAGGATGTTAAGGACACAGACGTGCCTTCTGCGTGGAACTGGCACCCTCATAGGCTCACGATCCAGCGGGGAAGACGGCCGTTAACAGTGATGAAAACAGTGAGATACCACCTGACACCCATCACAGATTATTAGAAAGGTCAGTACTACCAAGAGCTGGTGACAAAATGTCACAGATCCATGCTAGGGACGCTGGAGCATTGACAAAGAATAAGAAGACGTCCATAGCAGCAGTGCAGAGAGGCAGATCTCAAAGCAGTAAGCAGAGCGAGATTTCAGTTTTGAAAATCAAAACCCATGCAAGAAATCCTTAAAAGAAACTTTACAAGATTCACGCGTGTTTGGGGAAGGCAAATGGGAACCAAGGAAGAAGGAAAGCATAAAGTCTTCACCCCCGTGCTTATAGCAGCATTATTTACAAGAGCCAAACTATGGAAGCAGCCCAAGTGTCCGTTGATAGATGAACAAAGAAGATGCGGTATATCTATGCAACGGAATATTACTTAGCCACGAAAAAGAATGAAATCTTGCCATTTGCAAAGACATGGATGGAGGTAGAAAACATAATGCTAAGTGAAAGAAGTCAGAGAAAGACAAATGATTTCACTCGTGTGGAATTTAAGGACCGAAACAAAGAGAAAGAGAGACAGACTGAAATACAGACTCTGAGCTATAGAAACAAACTGATGGGTACCAGAAGGGAGGTGGGTGGGAGGTGGGTGAAAGAGGTGAAGGGGGTTAAGAGTACACTTATCCTGCTGAGCACCGAGTATTGTTTGGAAGTGTTGAATCACTACATTACACGACTGAAACTCATATAACACTGGATGTTAACTACACTGGAATTTAAATTTAAAAAATTAACAGAAAAGATCAATGTAAAAAAAAAAAAAAGCCACACGAGACGGTTAGAATTGGGCTTGCCATTTCTTTGGCAGGAAAAGAAATTTAGCCAATTTAGGACTCAAAAGAAAAATGGGCATGCCACACATGTATCGAATGGAAAGTAAAAAAGAAATAAAGTAACAAGCCCGAGAATTTCAAAGGGGGCTCAGTGAAAAAAGAGGGAGAAAAGAGGGACCGATTAAAAAAAAAACAAACAAACAAGTTACTTTCTAACTCTTTCTCCCACTCTTCCCCAAGGGCACTCCAGCCTTTTATCTGGGCGACTGTGCATTAGGGAAAGGACATAATCAGACTTTTCTGACTCTGAACTGACATGAACTATGAGAGACCCAGAATATCACGATGGCCCCGCCGGGTCAGAGCAAGGGCTTTTGGAGAGATCGGGCGATCAAAGGAGCGTCAGCTCAGGTCTGTCTGACACTTGGCCAAACGGGTCCCCCAAACCCATCCCGTGGTTATTTCCCCCGTTCCAGAATGTATAATTGAGATAGACATACTCAGCAACTGACAGAATCCCCATAAGGCAGACGCTGTTACCGTCCCTATCTTGGGGTGGGGGGGGGATACTGAAGTATAGGAGATTCATTCATTCCCCCAAGGTCACACAGCTGGGAAGCCGGATTCAAACCAGGGCAGTCTGGCTCCAAATCCACATCCTTAACGGTATACAAGGGTTTGCAGCTTAGGGATGAGAAGCAAGGACACCGATACCCGATATTCCTTGTAGAATTGTAGTGATAGGCAAGACCGTAGGGGTTACGAGGGTCTGGGGGGGGTGGGGTGGGCTCAGCCAAGGGTTCCCAGCTGAGGTCGTGTCTAAACACAGCTTTGAAGGATGAGTCGAGGTTCGTGAGGCTAAGGGGGGGGGGGGGGGGGGCGGCAAGGGCCCTCCAGGTGGATGGAAGGGCCCCACAGAGGAGGCAGCAGAGACAGGAACGGCCAGTGGGTGGCCACAGGGGGCGGGCGTATGGATGGCTCAGGCCGTGGGAGGTGGGGTGTGAGAGATCATGGAACCCTGGACGTGAAGGTGCCAGGGTACCCAGCAGGGCTGCCTCGGGGGTGGGGTGGTGGGGGGGGGTGGGGGGGGTGGTAGTCCTGGTCCTGCCTCCTGGACCCCAGCCCAGCCTGCCTCTCTCAAACCATCGGAGCTTGTGACATTCCAGAGCATCCCCGACATGTGGTTTCTGTACATCAGTCCTTGAGGTTAGTGTTTAGCAATGTATTTTCATCTCAGAGGCAACACTTTGGTTTTGTGTTTGCTTCCTCTTTATTTATCGCCCTGAGCATGTCTTGACCCCCATCTGAGGCCCTGAAAGGAAGGCAGAAGCTCTTCCCAACGCCTCGGAGGGCTGGTGGCCTTTCGTTAATGACCCTCATCCTGGTCACATGGACCGAAGCAGCGGTCCTTGGCGACTATGCTCCTCGGGTCCTTTGCAAAGCAGCCACAGCCTGGGGACTAAGGGCGCACGCTGCGCTGGCCCCTGGCTGTGGCTCAGTGGCACAAGGAAGGGACGGATGTGTGTGGGCTGCCTGCGGGGGGCCGGACCCACGTGCTTCCGTTCTTTCTCTGAATCCTCACGTCTACCTGGGAGGTGGAGTAGTTCACCCGTTTCTTGGATGAGGAAATGCTGGCACAGGGAGGTAAGTGAACTGGCCCGAAGTTGCACAGCGGCACTTTTGGAGGGGCTGAGTGGAAGCCTCGCCCTGCGTGGCTGTGACACCCATCTTTTCCACAAGCCCACTCTGTGCCTTCGTGCAGGGACAGTTCCGTCTCTTTAGGTTGCTGGAACTTAGGGAAAGAGACTGAGAAGCTAGAGGAGAAGGGCTCGTTAGTGTCTTTTTCTGGCTCCAAGTGACTAGTATGAAAATAATACGAGGCAACACTGGTGAGAGCATATTTGGCTCTAGCCACTGTTCTGAGTGCGTTACTGGAGGCATCGAAACCTCGCCAGACTTCTACTGGCCTGGGTGCCGTTACTGTTTTCATTTCATTTTATTTTTTAAGTTTATTTTGTGACAGAGAGAGAGAGAGAGAGAGAGCAGGGGAGGGGCAGAGAGAGAGAGAGAGAGAGAGAGAGAGAATCCCAAGCAGGCTCTGCGCCATCAGCACAGAGCCTGACGTGGGGCTCGAACTCACCAACTGTGAGATCATGATCTGAACTGAAGTCGGACGCTTGACCGACTGAGCCACCCATGTGCCCCCTACTATTTTCATTTTTATAAGTGAGGAAACTGACACACAGAAAGGCAAAGAAACTTGCCCAAGTTGACACAGCTCAGGAGTGGCAGAGCTAGGGTTTGAAATGAAGCTGTCACTTTGGGGCACCTGGGTGGCTCAGTCGGTTAAGCATCTGACTTTGGCTCAGGTCATGATCTCACAGTTTGAGGGTTCGAGCCCCACATCGGGCTCTGTGCTGACAGCTCAGAACCTGGAGCCTGTTTCAGTTTCTGTGTGTCTCTCTCTGCCCCTCGCCTGCTCACCCTCTCTCCCTCTCTCTCAAAAATAAATAAGCAATTGAAAAAAATTTTTTTAAAGGACCACTCTTTGTAATTAATTTAAAAAATTTTAATGTTTATTTATTTTTGAGAGAGAAAGAGAGACAGAGTGCCAACAGAGGGGCAGAGAGAGAGGGAGACACAGAATCCCAAGCAGGCTCCAGGCTCTGAGCTGTCAGCACAGAGCCCGACGTGGGGCTCGAACTCACAGACCGCGAGATCGTGACCTGAGCCGAAGTCGGACACTCAACTGACTGAGCCATCCAGGCGCCCCCAACCCGAGCCCAATTTAGATGCTTAACAGACAGAGCCACCCGGGCGCCCTAATTAGTTAATTTTTAATGGTGGTGAAATACACATAACCTAAAATTTACCATTTTAGCCATCTTCAATGAATAGTTCTGCGGCCTTAAGCACGTTCATAGCTGTGTACAGCCGTCACCACCGTCCATCTCCAGAACTTTCTTCCACCTGCAAAACAAACTCTGTCCCCTTTGAACACTGACGCCCCATTTGCCCTGCCCTGTAGCCCCTGGCAGGCGGCATCTCATTTCCTGTCTCTCCGAAGTCGACTCGTCGAAGTACCTCACGTAAGTGGAATCATAGAGTATTTGTCCCCTTGTGAGTGACGTAGTTCACTAAGTAGAACGTCTGTCTTCCAGGTTCATCCGTGCTATTGCCCGGGTCAGAATGTCCTTCGTCTTTAAGGCACTGGACAGCTTCCACCTTTTTGGCTAATGTGAATCTCGCGGCTATAAAAAGGGATGTGCCCACATCTCTTCGAGACCCTGCTTTCAGTTCCGTGGGGTGTGCAGGAGTCCAGAGAGCACTCCCAACCACATTTCCTACCTCTTTGCAGAAACCCCAGCTTTGCGGACTGTTCTGTGAGGCCTCCTTGCAGCGACTCAGGCGGGGGGGCCATTTCTTGGAAGCCTGTGTGATCAGAGAGGGTGCTCCTGTCCACCGTGCGTCACCCCACACGGAGACTGTAGAATTCCCCGGTAAGCGTGTTAACAATGTAGATTCCCTGGCACCACCTTCGACTGTTCTGAGGCAGTAGTTCTGGGGTAGAACCAAGGACTCTGCATTTTTGACATCGACCCAAAGGTTCTGATATGTTTCTACTTTCAGAAGTCGCTGGATGAGATGACTCCCGGGGTCCCTCCCACCCTAATGTCCCCTGGCTCTAAAGTTAATTAATGTTGGGGACGCCTTGGTGGCTCAGTCTTAAGCGTCCGACTTCGGCTCGGGCCATGATCTCACGGTCACGGGTTCGAGCCCCGCGTCGGGCTCTGCGTGGACAGCTCGGAGCCTGGAGCCCGCTTTGGATTCTGTGTCTCCTTCTCGCTGTCTCTGCCCCTCCCCCACTCATGCTCTGTGTTTCTCTCTGCCTCAAAAATAAATAAACGTTAAAAATTTTTTCTAAAAAAAAAAATTAAAAAAAAATAGAAAAAAGGGGTGCCTGGGAGGCTCAGTTGGTTAAGCGGCCGACCTCGGCTCAGGCATGATCTCGTGGTCCATGAGTTCGAGCCCCGCGTCGGGCTCTGTGCTGACAGCTCAGAGCCTGGAGCCTGTTTCAGATT
Source organism: Panthera pardus (assembly GCF_024362965.1). Lineage (NCBI taxonomy): Eukaryota > Metazoa > Chordata > Mammalia > Carnivora > Felidae > Panthera > Panthera pardus. Next base: position 11,613,091 of record NW_026526991.1, read on the forward strand.
CTGTGTCTCCCTCTGTCTGACCCTCCCCCGTTCATGCTCTGTCTCTCTCTGTCTCAAAAATAAGTAAACATTAAAAAAAATTTTTTTTTAAATTTTTTTTCTTAAGTTAATTACTATTGGCCTAAAGGCTGAGCAGAAAGATTGTGGCAGACAGAGCAACATTCACCGAATATTCCAGTCACTCCCCAGCACCAGCCCACACCCTTTCACTGGGTCGGGGCCCACGACTGCTTCTGGCCAATGAGATGTGAGCGAAAGTGGCACGCGTCCCTACCACGGGGAAGCAGGTAAAAAGTCTGTGCCCTCTCTGCTGCCTTGACGAACAGTCTGAGAAACAGAATCTGAACTGCAAGGTCACTGCCATACACAGTAAAGATGTAACAGCGGACACTGGAGGGAAGGTGGCCTTGGGCCTTGGTGTTCTTCCTTCCTGCCTTCCTCCAGCTGAATGGGAGCTTCCAGACTAGAGTGGTGTCGGTCAGTTGAGGACTTGGCCTCCAGACGAGGAAGAACAGAAAGGCTGTCCAAGACCAGAGGCATCTCAGGACAGTTGGAGGAACCTGGGGGTGGGTTGGCTGGACGGCCCATGGCTCGCTGATACCCATGTAAGGCCTTGGGGCCGGGGGAACACTAATACTGCGGAATGAGGTGTTCATCCTTATTGGGGTTGGAGGGCAAGCCCTCTGGGCAGGAGTGACTCACCCTGAGTCCTGAATACCTCTGATGTTGAGAGAAATCCAGCCCAGTCTTCCTAGTCCCGGTCATCTCCTTCCATAGAAAATGACTTCACAGTGGCTTCGAGAATGTTTACACCGATGGGTGGTCAGTCCTTGCAGAGGTGACCCCCTGTTGGGGTTTGGAAATTTTCCCATTGATCTTAGAAAAAAAGCAGGACTCTGCCTCTCCGTGGTAAACTCTGGCATTTGTGGACACAAGGCTATTCTTTGAATTTGGGCTGCTTCTTACCCCGGACGAGGCCTCTCTACCCATGAGATTAGACATTAGTTTTAGGGGTGCCTGGGTGGCTCAGTCGGTTAAGCATCTGGCCCTTGGAGCGTCCGACTTCAGCTCAGGTCATGATCTCACAGTTCATCAGTTCAAGCCCTGCTTCGGGCTCTGTGCTGCCAGCTCAGAGCCTGGAACCTCCTTCAGATTCTGTGTCTCCCCCTCTCTCTGCTCCTCCCCTGCTCATACTCTGTCTCTCTCTCAAAAACAAATAAAGATTGAAATTTTTTAAAATAAATAAATAAACTATAAAAATTGAAAGTAATAAATATAAAATTAGTTTTAAATTTTATTGTTTTGATTTTTATTACTTATTATAGTTGCATAATTAATTGTATTTCCATTTTTAATTTAAATTTTACGTCTTAGAAAAATAACACGTTCCCATAATACAAGTCAAAAGATACGGGAGGATGTACAGTGAGAAGCAAGTCTTGCTCTTGCCCTTCTCTCTCAATCCCTCTGTTCTGGAAATAGAATCTAGGGATATTTAAAGAAAAACTTGCTGGTAATAATAGGTACTGTTTATTAAAATTTGTCAGGAGGCATTAAAGGAGGCATTTTCCACACACCATTTTATCAATGTCCACAATGGCCCTATATACTTGGTATATTACAAGAGAGGAAATTGACCCTTGGACAGAAAAAAAATAACATGTCCAAGGTCACACAGAAAATAAAAGGCAGAGTCAGGGCCAACATCACGCTCTTTCCAGTGCGCTGACTGCCTTGCATATCACTAATTAACATTGGTATAATGTTTTCCTATTTATAAACTGTGTCGCAAGACATTTAAGGCTCATGACTATCCTGTGGGGCAGGCAGGGAAGACATTATTGTTGTATCCGGAATACAGACGATGAGACTGAGGTTCCAGGAGGACCTACGGTTCTAGGCACATGTGGCTTGGCCCTGTGCCAAGTGCCCTATAAACCTTGACACATTGAATCCCAACAACAGTCACTGAAATGTTTTACTTAAGAGTTGAAGAAAGCAAGAGTCAGAGAGGTAAAGTGATCTGCCTAAGATCACACCACAAATAGTTGGGAACACCGGGAACGGGTCACCTGGTGTATCTAACTTCAAAGTGATCGCCTTTTAATTATCAAGTACTGTAGCTTGCAGAGATCGAAGTCTGTGGCGTTTTCATCTGACTAGCCCATCGATCCCAGCATCGGAGCTAGGAGGGTAGTGTTATTATTCCCATTTTCCAGGTGGCAAAACCGAGGCCTTAGTAAGGGGGCGCCGATTGCCCAAAGTCACACAGCTAACAAGTGGTAGAGGCAGGATTTGAGGCTGCTTCGGATTCTCTCTGGGGTTTTCGCCCCACGCCCAGACCTCGGGTCGGTTTCTGCAGAAGCCACATCCGGTTTTCACTTCAGCCTGGCGGGCGCCTGCCGGTAGTGACTTCACCAGAGACGGTGTGAGCACCTGGCAGGGCGGGCGCGGAGGGAGGGAGAGGGTCAGCCCGGGGGCCAGGCGGGATGACCTCCAGCAGTCCTTCAAGCTTCAGTGTCCTCCCACCTCAGCATTCCCTTCACGTCCCCGTCCTCATTTCTCCAGCTCCCGCATTTGCCAACTTCTTTTTGCCCCTGAAAGGAATTTTTACAGACTTTGCGCAGAGTCAGAAGGGGAGCCCGGGGGAACCCGTTGTTGCACCTCCGCCACCATTGGTTGTAGCGCTATGAGACTCGATTTGCATGTCGTGTTCGATTGGCTCAAGCGACCGGAGTGGGCGGGCTCAAGCAAATCTACCTGTCAGAGGGTGGAGCACGCAGAGCTTCCGGGCTGCAGAAGGGGGAAGGGCCACCTGGCAGCGGTGAAGGAGGCCGGGCGTCCTACTGATGGACCCGAGGCAGGAACCCGTCCACACCCCACACAGCCGCTTCGCAAGCGCGGCCTGGTGCAAACGCGCATGTGCTGGGACAACACAAAGTACAGTGACATTGATTACTTCTGCGGGACTTCCTTGGGGAGGGGATGAGGCGGGGAAGGGCAGGAACTGGAGGGAGATCTTCATCCTAAAGTCTTTTATGCCCGAACTGTGAACCGTGGGAATTTATTAAAACATAATTTTTAAATATATATATAAAGTATATATATAAAGTATATATATAAAGTATATATATAAAGTATATATATAAAGTACATATGTAACTATATGTATATAAATATATATACACTATACACAAGTGTGTATATATATTATATATATATATAGTGTCTCAGTCAGTAGAGCATGCGACCCTTGACTCTTGATCTTGGGATCCTAGTCCTAGCCCCACATTAGAGGGTAGAGATTACATAAAAAACAATTTAAAAATCCCAAAATTATATATAAAAAAATAAAAAAGTATATATTATTTTGCGTTGTATATTTAATTTTAATTTATAGTTAATTCAATATTGAATATTTAATTTATTTAATTTTTAAATTTAATTTAAAATTTTACATATCTATAAATATTATTGATTTTTTTTTTTTTGAAAGAGAGAGAGAGCATGTGAGCAGGGGAAGGGGGCAGAGAGAGGGAGACAGAATCTTTAGCAGGCTTCGTGCTCAGCGCTGAGCCCAACTGAGGGTTCGATCCTGTGACCCTGGGATCATGACCTGAGCCAAGACCAAAGTCAGTTGCTCAACCGACTGAGCCACCCAGTGCCCCTGAATTTTATGTTCTAATAGGTTCTCATGGTGTGTGCATATATAAATGTGCTCCACATATGTGTGTAGATATAGATATATAGATATAGATAGATGGATGGATCTTCTTAGGACACTGTCAGAGAGTTATAAATGCCAAACTTTTCAGCCTGGCATTCAAAGCCCTCTACATCCTGCTCTAGCCTCTTCCCACCTGCCCATCATCCCTGAACCCACAGCTACTGCCCCCACAGATTGGTCTCTGCCCAACGCACATTTCTACCCTGACTTTGTCCTTGCCTTTGCCTCTACACAGACACTCTCTCTCCGTAGAGCTACATCTTTGAGGTTCCGCCCAACCTCTGCAGTCCCTCAGCCCCCTCCCTGATCCAGAGTTAAGAGTTGATTTCTGCCTCCTCTGTGCTTCCAGGCACTCGGTTTGTACTTGGCTGACTGTATTTGTCACAAGGTCCACCCACATAGCTCCCCATGGCCCCCGTTGTTTCATCAGCCCACCTCCCCAGCTTTGGCCTAGTGTCCTTTGTTGATTCGGCAAACATCCATTGAGCACCTACTCTGTGCCCCGCTGTTCTAGGTATTGGGCATAGAGCAGGGAACCAACCCTCCAAGTTCCTGCTCTCCTGGAGTTTATGTTTTAGTGAAGATGAAGAGTTAATGGATAAGCCAACATGGTGTATAATTTGTCAGGTAGTAACAAACCGTGAAGAAAACTAAAGCAGGGAAAAGGGGTTACCCTAGACAGGGAGAGTGATTCTCGTTTGGATCAGGGATTTAGGGATGGTTCTGTGGAGGTGACATTTTAGGAGCAATCTGAATGAGGTAAGGAGGGCACCGGGCAGTTCTGGAGAGTTCCAGGCTGGGGAAGAGAAAGAGGGAATAGCCAGGTGTCCAGTTCGTGCCCGGCAAGTGGACGTTGAGTTAAAGTGGACAATGGAGGAACGCTGGCTGGCTCAGTCGGTGAAGCAGGTGGCCCTTGGTCTCGGGGCTGTGGGTTCGAGCCTCATGATGAGTGTAGAGATCACTTACAAATGGCACAAAATAAAATAAATTGAGCAATGGAGAGGGAGAGAGAAGATTGTCACTGGTGCAGGAGAGCATGAGGACAGCTTCTTACATTTTCCAGGAGTGGCGAACCTGGCCTCTACCCAAATGACTGAGCTGTAACCAGTAGCACAGACTTGGGAAGCCACACCCGGCAAGTTTGGCTTCTCAGAGAGGCAGCTCGGAATTGTGGGAAGGAGAACCTGGCTCCAGGTTCAACCCTGGTTTGGGCCCTTATCAATGTTAAAGATCTGGTGTTAAACTTTTCACAGACCTTATCTCACTTACCACTCAGAACAACATTTTAAGGCCTGCCTGGTGGCTCACAGAGGTTCAGGGGCTTGCCCAAAGCTGCACTGTCAGTAGAATTCCATGTCGTGCCAGGAAGTCAATGTCATGACCGGCATTAAAAACAAATGAAATCGGGGCGCCTGGGTGGCTCAGTCGGTTAAGCGTCTGATTTCAGCTCAGGTCACCATCTGGCAGTTTGTGAGTTCGAGTCCTGCATCGGGCTCTGTGCTGACAGCTCAGAGCCTGGAGCCTGCTTTGGATTCTCTGTCTCCCTCTCTTTCTGCCCCCTCCCCCGCTCGCACTCTGTCTCTCTCTCTCTCTCTCTCACTCTCAAAAATAAATAAACATTAAAATTTTTTCAAAAAAAAAAGATCTAGATTAGAAGATATTAGAGTATTTGGGGTCACCTGTTTCATTTACGTGAGTGCATTTGTATGATAAAATACGTTCCTTGCAGTTGTGTGAAGGTAAAAAGACCAAAAACTCTAAGAACACTGTTTTGGACACCGCCATGGATAAAGCACCTGTCACAGCACCCGGCGTCTACTGGTTTGCAATGAGGGCCGTTATTGGAGCTTAACTAATCAGGCAGCACGCATGAAATTGCTAGTGACCCTGGTTCACCAGACCTCTGTGCCAGACTGATGCTAGGAACAGAAGTGCTGGATTAGTCGTCGTCGTCGTCCTCCTCCTCCTTCTAGTCCTAGAGGACCCCATCTAGCCCTGACCTCTCTGCTACATGGCTCTCAGGCCAGCCTCCAAACAACCACCTCCATCTCCAGGCTTAAAAAACAAAACAAACAAATAAAAAAAACAGTAAAAGTAAAAACTTTTGTCCAAACCAAATTCTGCCCACGGATGTTCATAGCAGCTTTCTTCATAATTGCCAAAAGTTGGAAGCAACCAAGATGTCTTTTTTAAGAAAAAAAAATTTTTTTTACATGTATTCATTTTTGAGAGACAGAGATAGAGCACAAGCGGGGGAGGGGCAGAGAGAGGGGGAGACACAGAATCCGAAGCAGGCTCCGGGCTCCGAGCTGTCAGCACAGACCCCGACGCGGGGCTCGAACCCACGAACTGCGAGATCATGACCTGAGCCGAAGTCGGATGCTTAACCGACTGAGCCACCCAGGCGCTCTGGAAGCAACAAAGATGTCTTTTAGTAGATGATGCACACTGTGGTGCATCCAGAGAACAGAATATTATTTAGCACTAAAAAAGAAATGTGCTGTGGGGGCACGCACCTGGGTGGCTCAGTCAGTTGAACGTCTGACTCTTCGTTTCAGCTCAGGTCATGATCTCATGGTTCGTGAGTTTGAACCCTGCCTCAGACTCTGCGTTGGCAGCGTGGAGCCTGCTTGGGATTCTCTCTCTCCCTCTCTCTGTCCCTCCCTGCCCTCCCCATTCCCTCCTCAAATAAATAAACATTTAAAAGAAAAAAAAAAAAAAGAAATGTGCTATCAAGCCATGAAAAGCCATGGAAGAACTTGAAATGCATATTACTAAATCAAAGAGGCCAATCTGAAGAGGCGACACGCATTCGGTATGATCTGGCTCTATGACATCTTGAAAAGGCACAACTATGGAGACAGTAAAAACGATCAGTGGTGGCAGGGGTAGGGGTGGGGGTGGAGGAGGAGGGGCTAAATAGGCAGAGCACACAGGATTTTTAAGGCAGTGAAAATACTCTCTATGATGCTATAGTGATGGATTCACGTTGTTTTCCACTTGTCCAAACCCATAGAATGTACAACGCCAAGAGTGACCCCGTAATATAAACTATGGACTTTGGATGATCATGATGTGTCAGTGTAGGTTCATCCCTTGTAACAAATGTGCCACTAATAAGGGTTCGGGTCGTTAGTTCCTGTATGTGGTGGTGGGGACTAGGGGGGGTGTCCCCACGCCAACAAGCAATGCTCTGGACACTAGCTGAGTGCCCTCCAGTTCAACTCAATTCAGACCCTTCTACCTGGAGATAGGGTCAGGTCCCACAGGTGAAGGGCTCAGTCCTACAAGGCTGTCCCCCCACCCCCCGCCCCACTTCAGATGCTGGTTCACAAGGGCAGGTTGTCACCTGTCCTTCTGACCCACGCTATAGACCAGAGGTTCCAAAGACCCACCCCCTTGGGTCCATTAATTTCCTAAAGCTGTCCATAGAACTCAGGAAACCTGTTTATTCACTAGATCACTGGTTTATTATAAAAGGCTATAACTCAGGAACAGCCAGACAGGAGAGACGCATGGGGCAAGGTGTGGGGAGAGGGCCTGGAACCTTCATATCACTTTCAGGTGTTTACCAACCAGAAGTTCTTTTTTTTTTTAATTTTTTTTAACGTTTATTTATTTTTGAGACAGAGAGAGACAGAGCATGAACAGGGGAGGGGCAGAAAGAGAGGGAGACACAGAATCTGAAACAGGTTCCAGGCTCTGAGCGGTCAGCACAGAGCCCAACGCGGGGCTCGAACTCACGGACTGTGAGATCATGACCTGAGCCGAAGTCGGACGCTTAACCGACCGAACCACCCAGGCGCCCCCCAACCAGAAGTTCTTTGAATCCCATCCTCTTGGGGTTTTATGGAGGCTTCATTACAAAGGCACAATTGATTACATCATGAGCCATTAGCCATCCATTCAACCTCAAGAGCTCTTCACCTCCCTGGAGGTGGGGGGGTGGGGTAAGATGGAAAGTTCCAAACTTCTCTGTTCTCAGCGGGTTCCACTGGCTACAAGCCCCCATCCTTAGGTACTTTCCAAAAGTCGCCTCATTAACGTAACAAAAGACACACTTTGCAAATACCAAGGGTTTTAGGAGCTCTGAGCTGGGAACCTTGACCGAGATCAAACATGAGAAACACATTTTGTAGTCTAGTTGCCCATGTGTATATTACAATGTATGTGTGTATAAATAACAATATCACACCCACTCTGTTGGGAGATGTTAGCGACGGGGAGACTGTGCGTCTACGGGGGCAGGGGATATAGGAGAAATCTCTCCAAGTTTTCTGTGAACCTAAAACGGCTCTAAAAAATAAAGGCTTTTTAAAAATGCTGAAGAAGCGTTGCTCTAGAAAGGGGCCCTGGAGCCAGATGTCCTGGGCTTGAAGCCTGGCCCCACTGCTTAATAGTTCTGCGGTGATGGGGAAGTCACTCGACCTTTCTGTGCTCCAGTAGCCTCATTTGTACCATGGGGGATTGAGAGACCTACCTCTTGGGCCGATGTGAGGATTTGGGGAGTGAGTACGTGGAACTGTTCTCGGAAAATGCGTGGCAGGTCCTATGTGCTGGCCACCAATAGAGGAGGCGTGAGTAGAGGAGGAATTTCCAGCCCTTTGAAGACTAGCTAAACCGGACACAGGCATTTATGGGAGGGCTGCCTGGGTCCTCTGCACTCAAGGCTTCTGCAGCTTGATACCTTTGCCCTGTTTACCAGGAGCACCCCCCCCCCCCACCGCCACCGCTGTGAGCCTGTCCCTTCACCTTTGCCCAGACCTCCCTATCTTGCCTGAGGGCACTTTATGGTTTTTGGCCCCTTTGCCTTTAAACGACTTCAAGGTGGAGAGGGTTCTGGTAGGCTAGAGCAGCGCTTCCTCAGTCACTCGTCTCGGCTTGCCAGGGTCTTTGCCCCCTCTGTCTGATGCTCGGGCGGGTGCTTCAGACCTTATCTTCTCTCCAGAATCTCGCCAGTCATTCTCTGTCCACATTGGCCAAGACAACCCTGAACACATACGGCCTTCGCCTTTTTAGAGCATTTTCCCACACGCTCTATCAGATGAACCTCATCAAACCAATCTTGTTAGCAGGGACATGGAGATACGAAGGCCGAGAGTGGTCAGGCGCCCAGCTTATGATCGCACAGCAGGGACCTCAGTCCAGCCCTCTTTGTAAATAACAAAAGAAACACCGTAACATCCGTGTGTGAAATCCTGTTGTGCCAGGTTTTCACCTGCCTACCTCATTCTAGCTCTTTCCAGTGCTTCTCAAACTTTACTTTCTGTGAATCCCCTGGGCCTGATGTTAAGACGTAGATTCTGGGGGTGCCTGGGTGGCTCCGTTGGTTGAGCATTCATCTCTTGATTTCGGCTCAGGTCGTGATCTCCTGGTGGTGAGATTGAGCCCCCCCCCCCCATCAGGCTCCCCGCTGAGCATGGAACCTGCTTGGGCTTCTCTTTCTGCCCTTCCCCCCACGCATGTTCTCAAAACTAAATTAAAAAAATAAAAATAAAAAAGAGGTCGATTCTGATTTCACGGGCCGAGGTTGGGACCTGAGAGTCTGCATCTTTTTGTTTGTTTGTTTGTTTGAGAGTCTGCATTTTTAACAAGCTCCCAGGGGATGCTGAGGCTGCTGGGCTCCGCGGACTCCGGTTTGGATAGCCAGGAACCTTTCCGTGTCCTGTGAGGTTGAAATCATCACTGTCGTTTTTCAGGTGAGCAAATAGAGGCTCCAGGCAGTTCAAAGACTGCTCAAGACCTCTAAGCTAGTAAGGTGGTAGAACAGAGATTCAAACTCAGGTGTTGGGGGGGTCAGATCCTGGGTGATTGCCTTTCTGTTTCAGCGGCTTTAGCACTGGGGCTCCACGCTGCATTTGCTCCAAAATGGCTGAAATCCTGTGATGTCACCCTGACTCCACCACCACCCATCTGGGCTGGGCTACTGAGACGGCAGAATGGATGTCACTCAGAAAGGGTACATTAACCATAAAGTCCTTTGCCACACAGAAGTGCTATGAGGCCAAATGTTAAAAACACACCCTGGAAGGGAAGACAGGCTGAGAGACACTCCTACAAGTCAAATATGCCAAGGTTGGCTGCTGGGGCCTTGGTTCCTGCTCAGAGGAGGCCATGCTCTGTCACCAAAGGGGCATGGGATGAGTGTACTGGCCGGTGGTCTCTCCGTCCAATACCCGTTTCCACGGAGCTGGAAAAGACAAAGGTCACTTCATTTTTATTTATTTTTCTTTTTTTTTTTAAATTTTTTTTAAATTTTTTTTAACGTTTATTTAATTTTGAGACAGAGAGAGACAGAGCATGAACGGGGGAGGGGCAGAGAGAGAGGGAGACACAGAATCCAAAGCAGGCTCCAGGCTCTGAGCTGTCAGCCCAGAGCCCGACGCGGGGCTCGAACTCACGGACTGCGAGATCGTGACCCGAGCTGAAGTCGGACGCTTAACCGACTGAGCCACCCAGGCGCCCCATATTTTTCTTTTTTTAATAACAGCTTTATTGATCTATAATTCACATACCATAAGATTCACCCTTTTAAAGTGTACCTTTCAGTGGTTTTTAGCGTAGTCACAGAGTTATGCACCTATCACCACTATCAAATTCCAGAACCTTTTCATCATTCTGAAAAGAAACCCCATCCCCATTAACGGTCACTCCCCACTCCCTCCTCCCCTCTGACCACTGGTCTACCTTCTGACTCCATAGATTTGCCTATTCTGGACATTTCGTATAAATGGGATCATACAATAAGTGGCCTTTTGTGATGGGTTTCTTTCACTTAGTGTAGTGTTTTGCATTACGCTATGTTGTAACATGTACTATTTTTTTAATTTGTTATTTTTTAAATTTACAGCCAAGTTAGCATATGGTGCAATAACGACTTCAGGAGTAGATTCCAGTGATTCATCCCCTACGTATAACACCCAGTGCTCCTCCCAGCAAGTGTCCTCCTTAATGTCCCTTGCCCATTTAGCCCTTCCCCCCACCCACAAACCCTCCAGCAACCCTGTTTGTTCTCTATATTTAAGAGATTCTCTATATTTAAGTGGTGATTTAAGAGTCTCTTCTGTTTTGTCCTCCTCCCTGTTTTTATATTATGTTTGTTTCCCTTCCCTTAGGCTCATCTGTTTTGTATCTTAAATTCCACATATGAGTGAATTCATATGATATTTGTCTTTCTCTGACTAATTTCGCTTAGCATAATACCCTTTAGTTCCATCCACATTGTTGCAAATGTCAGGATTTCATTTTTTTTGATTGCTGAGTAATACTCCATTATATATATATATATGCCACATCTTCTTTATCCATTCAACTGTTGATGGACATTTGGGCTCTTTCTGTACTTTGCCTATTGTCAACAGTGCTGCTATAAACATTGGGGTGCATGTGCCCCTTCAAAACAGCACACCTGTATCCCGTGGATAAATGCCTAGTAATGCAATTGCTGGGTCGTAGGGTAGTTCTATTTTTAGTTTTTTGAGGAACCTCCATCCTGTTTTCCAGAGTGGCTGCACCAGCTTGCATTCCCACCAGTAGTATAAAAGAGTTCCTCTTTCTCTGAATCCTCACCAACATTTGTTGTTGCCTGAGTTGTTAACTTTTAGCCATTCTGACAGGTGTGAGGTGGTATCTCATTGTGGTTTTGATTTGTATTTCCCTGATGATGAGTGATGTTGAGCATTTTTTCATGTGTTGGGTGGCCATCTGGATATCTTCTTTGGAGAAGTGTCTGTTCATGTCTTTTGCCCATTTCTTCACTGGATTATTTGTTTTTTGGGTATTGAGTTTGATAAGTTCTTTATAGATTTTGGATACTAACCCTTTATCTGATATGTGGTTTGCATATATCTTCTCCCATTCTGTCGGTTGCTTTTAGTTTTGCTGACTGTTTCCTTCACTATGCAGAAGGTTTTTATTTTGATAAGGTCCCAATAGTTCATTTTTGCTTTTGTTTCCCTTGTCCCCGGAGACACGTTGAAGAAGAAGTTGCTATGACAGAGATCAAAGAGCTTTTCGCCTGCTTTCTCCTACAGAGTTTTGATGGCTTCCTGTCTTACATTGAGGTCTTTCATCCATTTTGAGTTTATTTTTGTGTACGGTGTAAGAAAGTGGTCCAGGTTCATTTTTCTGCATTTCCCTGTCCAATTTTCCCAACACAATTTGCTGAAGAGACTGTCTTTATTCCATTGGATATTCTTTCCTGCTTTGTCAAAGATTAGTTGGTCATATGTTTGTGGGTCCATTTCTGGATTCTCTATTCTGTTCCATTGATCTGAGTGTTTTTGTGCCAGTACCATACTGTCTTGATGGTTACGGCTTTGCAATACATCTTGAAGTCCAGGATTGTGATGCCTCCAGCTTTGGTTTTCCTTTTCAGAATTGCTTTGGCTATTCGGGGCCTTTTCTGCTTCCATGCAAATTTCAGGATCGTTTGTTCTAGCTCTGTGAAGAGTGATGGTGTTATTTTGATAGGGATTGCATTGAATATGTAGATTGTTTGGGTAGTATCGACATTTTAACAATATTCGTTCTTCCTATCCAGGAACATGGAATATTTTTCCATCCTTTTGTGTCTTCTTCAGTTTCTTTCACAAGCTTTCTATAGTGTTCAGTGTATAGATTTTTCAACTCTTTGGTTAAGTTTATTCGTAGGTATTTTATGGCTTTTGGTGCAATTGTAAGTGGGATCGATTCCTTGATTTCTCTTTCTGCTGCTTCGGTACTGGTGTATAGAAATGCAACCGATTTCTGTGCATTGATTTTATTTCCCTGTGACTTTGCTGAATTCGTGGATCGATTCTAGCAGGCTTTTTTTTTTTTTTGTGGAATCTTTTGGGTTTTCCGTACAGAGTATTATGTCGTCTGCGAAGAGTTGGTAACACACACTATTGTCATGTAACATCCCATTGTATGGATGTGCCACATTTTGCTTATCCACTCATCAGTTCGTGGACATTTGAGTTGTTTCCTGTGTGTGTGTGTGTGTGTGTGTGTGTGGCCGTCATGAACGACGCTGCTGTGGACATTCAGGTCCATTCGTGTACAAGTGTTTGTGTGGGCATATGTTTTCATTTCTCCTGGGGAGATACCTAGGAGTGGAGCTTCTAGATCAGATGGCAACTCTGTTACCAAACAGAGTTTGAGGAACTGCCACACCGTTTTGCAAAGCGGTTGCACCTTCTTACGATCCCACCAGCAATGTGGGAGGGTTCTGATTTCTCCAGGATTTGGTGTAGTCATTTACTTTTAAAGCTGCTCAGTGGAAACTGAGACTTCCGCCTAAGCAATGACAAGTGGAATAAATATTCAGTGACTGTGGTATACTGATGCAAGCCTGCCCTTGGAAACAAGCAGGCCTAGCCTTGAGTGCTGTGTGTTTTTGGTAGCCACTTAACCTCTCTGAGCTGGTTTCTCTCTTGAGACCTGAAGTAGGAGCGCATAATAGAGATCACAGGTGAGTAGAATTTGAGAAGCTTTGGGCAACAAGGTCCTCCTTTTGTTTTCTTTTTTAATTTTTTAAAATCATCCACTCCTGAAGGCCTGATTCTAAATTCCCACTTGTCCTATGAGGGGGCCCGCTGGTGGTGAAGAACAGCATATTGGGAGACAAGCAGTCCTGGATTTAAATCCCAGGTCTGTTTCTTGCTATCTATGACCTTGGGCCAGTCAACTTTACCTTTTCGGTGAAAAGGAGATTAGATACCACATCAAAGTGTTGTTGTCAGGATAAAATGTCTTGTGGTAAGCATGCAATTGATCATAGGCACTATTATTGTTACTGTCCTTAGTAATCTCTACACCAAACATGGGGCTCAAACTCACGACCCCGAGATCAAGAGTCCCATGCTCTACCAACTGAGCCAGCCCGGGGCCCCCTTGTAGGGCTATTATTGAAACATGGAAAGATCCCTCCATTCCACCAATACTAGCTGAGTTCCTACTAAGGGTCAGTTTCTGTGATAGATGATTAATACCCTTTATGTCTGGAGCTCACAGGTTTGGGGGAGCAGACGTGAAACACACTGCGTCCCCGGGTGATAAGTGCCGTTAAGGTTCTCTGTTGGGGAGGGAGGGGCGTGGCAAGCAGAAGGAAGTGGCCACTGGGAGGTCCGGGCAACCCCGGGGCAGGTGTGAGAGGCCCCCGTTGTGCAGGGTGGACAGCGAGGTCGAGGCCTCGTGGAGCACAGTCTCCCCTGACTATGTCCTCACCACCCACACCCACAACCTAGAAATGGCCTGTCTGCTCTGAGGCTGGAAAGAGTGCAGACTCTTGCCTTACAAACCCACATGAGATAAAGGCTTAAAACCCTCCCTGGGCTCACAACCAAAACTTCCGTGTGCCCAGGGCCTGGTGGCCATAGGGCACTGTGGACGCCACGAAGAGGGGGTTTATGAGGGGAAAAGAGACACACGATAGAAACTGGATTGTGGGGGGGCCTGGGTGGCTCAGTCGGTTGAGTGTCCGACTTCAGCTCAGGTCATGATCTCGCGGTCCGTGAGTTCGAGCCCCGCGTCGGGCTCTGTGCTGACAGCTCAGAGCCTGGAGCCTGTTTCAGATTCTGTGTCTCCCTCTCTCTGACCCTCCCCCGTTCAAGCTCTGTCTCTCTCTGTCTCAAAAATAAATAAACGTTAAAAAAAAAATAAGAAACTGGATTGTGGAGGGAGACAGAACGGCGCAGAGAAAAAGGGCTTCAAGTTATGACTGCCATTTGATGGCCTGTGGCCTCTGGCAAGTCACAACTGCTCACTCTCGCCTCGTTTCACTCCTCTGCAAAATGGGAACAAACACCGCCCTTCTGAAACGGTGAAACGGTACATGTCAAGAGGCAGGGAGATAGCACGAAAACGTTGCAGCGGGAACGAAATGCTACATACCTGCACGACGGTTGGTGACTGCGGTCTGACGAATGAAGAAACAAAGTGTGGCGTGTCACTCACCAATAGGAAGGAACGGGGTACTGACTCATCCTGCAGCATGCATGAGCCTTGAAAACCCATGCTGAGTGAAAGAGGCCAGACACAAAAAAAACCACAGGCTGTATGACTCCATTTGTATGAAATGTGCAGAACAGGCAAAGATATAAAGACAGACAGAGGATGCATGGTTGCCTAGGGCTGGGGGAGAAGGTAAGGGGGACATGGTGACTGACCTCTGATGGATATGGGGTTCCTTGGCAGTGAGGAAAATGTTCTGGAATTAAATAGTGGTGATGGTTGCACAACTCTGTGAATATACGAAAAACCACCGAACGAACCGTATACTTTCAATGAGTGAAATGTATGGGATGTGAATTATATCGCAGGAAAGCTGTCGGAAAAAACCAGAAGCGTGGTTCTTTATTCTCCAGCACCCATCTGTGCTGAGAAACCATGGGGCACGCACACACACACATGAATAATTGCATTTCCTAGCTTTGGTGTACTTCTTTGGCACGTGTCCTCATTTTCATTTTTATTAGCTTATGTGTGTGTTCATTCAGTCTACAAACATTTAACCACGCCAGGTCCTGGGGAAATAAGCACGAACAGAGCACCGAGCTGTCCTTCGGAAGCTCCTGGCCTCCTCGTCCGGAGACAGGCAAGCTTCACGGGGTGAAGTCACCGTGACCGAGGGTAGGCCGGAGTGTGATGGGAGCACCGCGGTTCCCAGCTGCACCAAGTGGTCTGGGAGGCCTCCTGAAGGACTCAACACACTCAAAGGCTCAAGAGAAAGGGGGCAGTGGGAATGTTTGAGTGATGGCCGGGAGACCCAGCGGTCCCGAGGTAGAAGGGGTAAATCGGGCCTGGGTGACATTGCACTAGATTCATGGAATAATGTCCGCTGGGTGCATATTAGAGAGAGGGCCCTGAGTGCCACTCCAGGGAAGCAGAAGGCATGGTCCTAGGGAGAGAGCACACATGGCTAGTGCTCAGTAATCACTCTCGGAATGAATAATGAATGCACAAAATAGAGGTGCTCAGGACGCTTCTCCTGAGACACTGATTTAATTAAAATCTCACCAGGGATTCTAACGTCTGATGCAGTGGAAACCCCTCAGGAGGACCACAGGACACCTCCTGATTGAGCCCAGTGTTTGTCACACTTCATTTTGTTTTAATGTTTATTTATTAGAGCGTGTGCATGCGCGGAAGGAGGGGCAGGAAGAGAGAGAATCCCAAGCAGGCTCCGCTCTGACAACGCAGAGCCCGTCGCGAGGCTCGAACTCATGAACCATGAGGTCACGACCTGAGCTGAGATCAAGAGTCGGACGTTTAACCGACTGGACCACCCAGGCGCCCCTGTCGCACTTTAAGATGACGTGAAACACCTGGGGAGCTTGTTAACATGCCGATTTGGGTTCGGTGGGTCTAGCCTGGGTGCTGCGACCCTGCATTTAACAAGCTCCCAGGGGCGCCTGGGTGGCTCAGTCGGTTGAGCGTCTCACTTCCGCTCGGGTCACGATCTCACAGTCCGTGGGTTCGAGCCCCGCATCAGACTCTGTGCTGACAGCTCAGAGCCTGGAAGCTGCTTCGGATTCTGCGTCTCCCTCTCCCTCTGCCCCTCTCCCGCTGGTGCTCTGTCTGTCTCTCTCTCTCAAAATAAATAAACATTAAAAAAAAATCAAGCTCCCATATAAGGCCGATGCTGCCATTTTTCTGGTCCCAGAACCCTACTTTCTGCAGCAAGCCCCTTCTGACCCCTTCCGCCTCCTTGACTCTTTGCATCTCTGGGCTGCTCAGGGTCCTTCACAGTCTGTGTCTTCTCCCCGCTGGGCCTTGTGCCCAGTGTTTCTGCCTGGGACGAACTCCTCCCCCTTCCCCCCAGATGCCGCCCTTCGCCTCCCCAGCCCCCTACAGCGCTGTGTCTGCAGCACCCAAGCAGCCCGTTAGAACTTGTGTGAGCAGCACCCGAGCAGATCTGGGCCGGGTGTCAGCCGCCGACCCTGGAGCAGGGTCTGGCAAATAATAAGCCCTCAGGGAATCTCTGGGGAATGACAAAATGAACCTCCTGGAGGAGAGGAGGTACAAGGACACGCAATCATCATCATCGTACAAACCATTCCGGCGTCTTCGTTCTTGCAACAACCCAACTTTGCAATGACTGTCATCACCTTCATTTTTTTTTAATGCTTATTTATTTTTGAGAGAGAGAGAGAGAGAGAGAGAGAAAGCACGAGCAGGGGAGGGGCAGAGAGAGAGAGAGAGACCCAGAATCCGAAGCAGGCTCCAGGCCCCGAGCTGTCAGCACAGAGCCCGACGCGGGGCTCGAACTCACAGACCGCGAGATCATGACCTGAGCTGAAGTTGGACGCTCAACCGACTGAGCCACCCAGGCGCCCCTTTTATCGTCTTCATTTTACACCTGAGGACACTGAGGCACAGACAGGTTCCGTAAGTGGCAGAGTCTGGACTCTGATCTGGGCGGCTCAAGACAGACGCACGACAGAAAGGAAGCAGTAACCCCGCAGAGATGGAGGGAGAAGTCACTTTCCAGTGGAGGGTGGGGGTCCTGAAGGTGGGTAGGGGCCCAGGGGGCAGAACTGGCAGAAAAGGTATGAGAGCAGTGGCGTGACAGTGGCCGATTTGTAGAATGGGCAGGTTCAAAGTGCAGGGAACGGCTGCCGCTTGGGGTATAGGACCCTGCAGAAGGCCAGGGAGAGACAGGGCTTACCAGGATGCTGGAGACAATTGCAGGGGGCCTAGGCTACCAGGTTAGGAGTTTGTGCGGCACACAGAAAGCGCTAGAAACGTTCCTGGGCTGGAGAGAAGCAGGATGTGCTCGGGTCTTTGAGGGTCAGGGCAGAGTCCACCAACACAGCGCAGCAAAGTGAGAAGTTATGAATTTGGTGCCGCTAGGAGATCGGGGTTCAAATCCCAGCCTGCCTACCTATGGGCCCAAGGACTTTGATTAAGTTGCTTAACATTCTGGGCTTTGGTTTTGGCCTCTGTAAAATGAGGAGAGAAAAAAAGTCATAATAACAATTGGGTTGTTGACAGTAATTGACAAGTAATGATGATAATGTTTTTAGAAACTGAGAGCTCTACTATGATCTTAGGCAAATTATTTGACTCCTCCGTGCCTCAGTTTCCTCATCTGTGAAATGGGGGAGAATAATAGTACCCACATCAAAGCACGGAGACGGAGATGCAATAAGGCAATCTATGTGCCAAGTCCTTAGCCCCAAGCCTGCCTGTGAGTGCTCAGTAAATCTGTGCTGAGGGACACCTGGGTGGCTCAGATGGCTGCATGTCCGAATGTGGCTCAGGTCACGATCTCGTGGTTCGTGGTTTCAAGCCCCGCGTCGGGCTCTGTGCTGCCAGCTCAGAGCCTGGAGCCTGCTTTGGATTCTGTGTCTTCCTCTCTCTCACCCCCTCCCCCTCCCCTGCTCATGCTCTGTCTCTCTGTCGCTCTCAAAAATAAATAAACATTAAAAAAAAAATCTGTACTGAGCTGATGCTCATAGCCATACTTCAGGACAATCAACTCTGGAGGTGGAAAATACCGGGAAGGGGGGAAGAGGGAAGAGACAGTGGAGACGCTAAGATCCTTGTCTGGAGGGGAGGAGGAGAGGGTAAGGGACAGAATGCAGTGAGAATCCAGGGAAAAGGAAAGGAAGCCTGGGTAAGATGGTCTCAGCAAGAGTGAAGTCTCCCAGAGAAGGCGGAGGAGAGGGGAGGCTTCTGGGTTGAGTAGGTTGGCATGGAGAGGCTGGAAATGTGACCAGAGCTGGAAGTCAGGCGCACAGACAGGTTTGGCAAGACCCACGATGGTGGGAGTTCATCATTAGACGCTGAAAACAGGGGAACACATCAAGAATCCTGGGCAAGAGAACTATAGGTAATTTACATGTTTTCCATTTTTGTTTTTGTTTTTTTAAATATTTTGGAACTTAAAAAATTTTTTGACTTGGTATTGGGGCACCTGGGTGGTTCAGTCGATGGGGTGTCCAACCTGTCGGCTCAGGTCATGACTTTGCAATTCATGAGTTTGAGCCCCGCGTCGGGCTCTGTGATGACAGCTCGGAGCCTGGAGCCTGCTTTGGATTCTGTGTCTCCCTCTCTCTCTGCCCCTCCCCTGCTCATGCTCTCTCTCTCTCTCTCTCTCTCAAAATAAATGAATAAACTTTAAAAAAAAAATAATGTTGACTGGGGTGCATGGGTGGCAAGGTCAGTAGAATATGTGACTCTTGATCTCAGGGCTGGGAGTTAGAGCCCTGTGTTGTGTATAGAGATTACTTACAAATAAAATCTTAAAAAAGTGCTGATTAAGAGAAAAAGACTGGAAAACACATGCAACAAAAAAATAGGCAAGTTAAATGTGATGAAAATAAAAGAACTTCTGTGCCTTCGCATCTATGATCAGTAAAGTAAAAAGGCAACCCACAGAATGGGAGAAAATGATCTGATGTGGGATTGATATGCTGAACATACAGAGAACTCTTAAAACTCAACACCAAAAAACAAACCACCCAAGTCAAAAATGGGCTAATGAGGCATTAAGGAATCTCCTCCTGAAATCATTGTTTCACTATATGCTAACTAATTTGGATGTAAATTTAAAAAAATAAACAATAAAATTAAAAAAAATGGGCTAACAACTCAGTAGATCACAAATCAATAAATTTTACCTGCGTGGACCCAGAGTAACCACCAACCAGGTCGAGATATAGAACATTCCAGTACTCTGGAAGGCTCCCCCCTCACATTCACAAACTCTTCAAAGGGAACCACCATCCCAGCTTCTGCCACTAGAGACTGATTTTGCCTGTATTATACGGCTTCTACTTTTTTTTTTTTTTGGTATCTAAACTCTTTCAAACAGTATGTCTGAGAGGTTCATTCACTTCACACAGAACAAAACAACAGCTTAAGTGAGCTATGTCACATACCATATAGTTTCTCCTTTTTAAAGTATACAATTCCAAAAGAAGTTGGCGGTGGGAGGGAGTCCGCCTGGCTCAGTTGGTAGAACATATGACTCGTGATCTCTGGGTTGTGAGTTCGAGCCCCACGTTAGGCGCAGAGCTTACTTAAAAATAAATAAGTAAACACATAAATACATAAAGTAGACAGTTCCGTAAGCTTTTAGCGTACTCACAGAGTCGCACAACCATCACCACAATCCAATTTTAGAACATTTTCGTTGCCTCAAAACAAAAACAAAAACAAAAACAAAAGAAAGCCCAACCCTCCTAGCCATTAGCACTAACTTCTCATTTCTTCCTTTCTTCCCAGCTTCCGGCAACCACTAATCTGTTTTCTGTCTCTATCGATTCGCCTATCCTGGAAATTTCATAGACGCGAAATCACACAATATGTGTGCTTTTTTGTGACCGGCCACTTCGACCTGGCATAATGTTTTTAAGGATCACCCGTGTTGTAGCTCGTGTCAATATTTCATTCCTTTTTTACACCTGACTCATATTCTATTGTACGAAGATGCCACATTTTGTTTATTCATTCATCAGTTCACATTTAAGTCTTTGTGTGTGTGGGTTTTTTTTTTAAGTCTTTGTGTTTTTTTAAAATTTTTTAAATGTTTATTTATTTTTGAGAGAGAGAGAGAGAGAGAGAGAGAGACAGAACATGAGCGGGGGAGGGGCAGAGAGAAAGGGAGACAGAAAACCCAAAGCAGGCTCCAGGCTCTGAGCTGTCAGCACAGAGCCTGACGCGGGGCTCGAACCTACAAGCCGTGAGATGATGACCTGAGCCAAAGTGGGACGCTTAACGGACTGAGCCACCCAGGCGCCCCAAGTCTTTGTGTTTTTTTATGTTAGCTCTAGTTTGTCCTTTTTCCTGTCTTTGTATCAGTCCACTGTATGGATACCCTCCATGTATTCATTTTACCATCCATATACTTTTCTCCTCTTGGTTTTTGGCTACTTTACATTGCTAAGAACATTTTTACACATGTTTGTTGGGCCCAAGCACTCATTTCTCTCGGGCATAGTATATACTGAAGAGTGGACTTGCTGGGGGCGCCTGGGCGGTTCAGTCCGTTAAGCGTCCGACTTCAGCTCAGGCGTGATCTCAGGATTCGTGGGTTCGAGCCCCGCCTCAGGCTCTGTGCTGACAGCCCAGAGCCTGCAGCCTGCTTTTGAGTCTGTGTCTCTCTCTCTCTCTGTCTGTCTCTGCCCCTCCTCCGCTCATGCTGTGTCTCTGTCTCTCTCAAAAACGAATAAACATTAAAAAGAGTGGACTTACTGGATCGTAGGGTATACATGTATATTCAACTTTAGTAGACACGGCCGAACATTTTCCCAAAGTGGTTGTAGAAACTTGCACTCACTCCCACAAGTAACTCTTGAGAGTCCAGGACCTCCCGTTCTTGCCAACATTTCGTACCTTCATTTGAGTCGTGCGGGTTGGGGGTTAGTGCTCTCTCATTGTGGTTTTAATTTGCATTCTGTTATAACTAATGATGCTTAGCACCTTTTTATTTATTTCCTGGATAATTAGATATCCTCTTTCATATTAGTGGCCATTCAGATCTTTGCCCATTTAGGAACAAATTGGGTTGTGTGTCTTTTCTTTCTTATTTTTTTATGTGAACTCTGCCCCCCAACGTGAGGCTCAAACTCATAACCCCAAGATCAAGAGTCATGTGCTCTACCAGCTGAGCCAGCCAGATGCCCCATCTGTCTTTTTCTTAGCACAGATTTTTTTTTTTTTGAGAGAGAGAGAGAGAGAGAGAGAGAGAATCTTAAGCAAGCTCTACTCCACACCCAGTGCAGAGCCCAATGCAGAGCTCAATCTCATGACCTTGAGATCATGACCTGAACTGAAATCAAGAGTTGGAAGCTTAACCAACTGAGCCACCCAGGCACCCCTAGATGTTCTTGATAAATTTGGAATACAGCTCCTTTGACATATATATTGTTATTATTTTCTCCCAGTCTGTGATTTGATTTTTCACTCTTTTTTAAATTTTATTTTTTGCTCTCTTTAATGTGTCTTTCGGTGAACAGATGTTCTTAATTTTAATTAAATTCAATCGAACGATCTTTTCTTATGGTTTATACTTTTTTGTCTTAAGAAATTTTTGTCAGGGTGCCTGGGTGGCTCAGTTGGTTGGGCATCCTACTTTGGCTCAGGTCATGATCTCACAGCTCGTGAGTTCGAGCCCCGCGTCGGGCTCTACGCTGACAGCTCGGAGCCTGGAGCCTGCTTTGGATCCTGTGTCTCCTTCTGTCTCTATTCCTCCCTCACTTGCACTCTGTCTCTCTCTCAAAAATAAAGATTAAAAAAATAAATAAATTTTTGCCTATTTCAAGGTCATGGGGATATTCTCCTATGCTTTCTTCTAGAAGTTTTATTGTCTACTTTTCATATTTAGGCCTCTGATTCCTCCTGAACTATTTCCCTAAATGGTGTGAGGGTAGGGATCAAGATTCACGGTTCCACGGGTGGATATGCAATTGACCTGCACCGTTTGCTAAAAAGACCATCTTTTCTTCATTTATTTTCAGTGGCAATTTTGTGATATCTCAGACAACCATGTATATATGTGGCCCTCTCCATTTTATTCAAATATGTATGTGTGTGTCTAAACATTTGAAGGAAACAAGGTTTGTTAATAGTTGCTATATTGTGGTGGTAAGTTTATGGGTGCTTTTAATTTTCTTGCTTTTTAATATTTTCTATACCAACTATAATACTATTTTAATTCTCAGGCCATATAGATGAAATATTTTCCTAAAAAATTTTCAAGTGTAGATTCTATATCAAGGATGCAGTTTCTTGGGAGGCAGAGGAGGGGTTAGGCCAGATAGCGGGTGGGAGGGCTTCTTTATTCTTTTATTAAAAAATTTTTTTTAATGTGTATTATTTGTTTTTTACATTTTATTATTATTATTAACATTTATTCATCTTTGAGAGACAGAGCGTGAGTGGGGGAGGAGCAGAGAGAGGGGGACAGAGAATCTGAAGCAGGCTCCGGGCTCCGAGCTGTCAGCACAGAGCCCGATGCGGGACTTGAACTCACTGACTGCGAGATCATGACCTGAGCCGAAGTCAGACACTTAACAGACTGAGCCAAGGAGGGCTTCTATAGTTAGCGAAGCATCTGGGCCAGTGGATGGGGATGAGAGAATTCAGGGCCTGGCCAACAGGCCCTTCCATTTGAGCGACCTCAGTTCCCTGGAGAGGGTGGTGCCAGGAGGCTGGGGCTATGAGGTAAATGGAAATGAACATTATCATTAATGCTCTATTGTAAGTGCATACTATTTAGCAGTTTAGAAAACACCTTGAGGCGTGGGTCTCCTGTCTTCTCGCCAGCCATCCTTGGGACCAAGCAAGACTCAGTGATTATACCCATTTTACAGATAAGGAAACAGATGCCGAGTCCTGCTCAAGCATTCACTAAGGACCATTTTATGCCAGGCTTTGTGTTCGTTCCAGGTCCACAGAGACAAACGAGGCACAGCCCCTATGTGTCCTCAGGCAGCTTCCAGCGGGGGCGGAGGAAACAGCCAGTAGACGGAGGGTTAAAATCCAGTGTGCAATGAGAGAGATAAGGGAAAGATGATGCGATGCGATTGTACAAAGGACACGCGTCCAAACTGGCCTGCGGGGTCGGGGAAGACATTTTAGAAGAGGTGACATCGAAGTGAGTCACTTTCTTCTACTTCGGATAAAATTATGCAAGTGATATGTGTGTTAGAAACACAGAGAAGCAAAAGAAAAAATCAGCCACAATCCTTCTATTAAGAGGTAACCCTTGGGGCACCTGGGTAGTTCAGTCAGTGAAGCCTCCAACTTGACTCAGGTCATGATCTCGCGGTTCGTGGGTTCGAGCCCCGCCTCGGGCTCTGTGCTGACAGCTCAGAGCCTGGAGCTGCTTCGGATTCTGTGTCTCCTTCTCTCTCTGTTCCTCCCCTCCTCACGCTCTGTCTCTCTCTCTCTCTCTCTCTCAAAAATAAACAAAGATTAAAAAGAAATTAAGAAAAAAAAGTGTCTGACTTCCACTTGGGTCATGATCTCGCGGTTCGTGGGTTCGAGCCCCGCATCGGGCTCTGTGCTGACAGCTGACAGCTGTCAGCTTTGGTGCCTGGCTGGCCCAGTCGGTTGAGTGTCTGATTTCAGCTCATGTCATGATCCCATGACTTGTGAGTTTGAGCCCTGCGTTGGGCTCACTGCTGTTGGTTCAGAGCCTGCTTCAAGATCCTCTGTCCCTCTTGCTCTGTACCCCTCCCCTGCTCATACTCTATCCCTTAAAAATGAACATTTTTAAAATAAATAAATAAATAAAACATTAGAAAAAAGACATAGCCCTTATTTACACGTTATTATTCCTTTTAAGCCTCATTCTCTCTTTCTGAGAACACACACATGCACACACACACATTGGACAGACACACAAACACTGTGCAAAAATAAATGAGATCCTGCTATAACAACATTCTCTAACTTGCTTTTCTTTATTTAACATATCTTAAATCAGTAATTACAAATCTAAATAAAATTTTAGTGTCTGAGTATTTTGCAAGATATGGATGCATCAACATTTATTCAATCTCTTATACATTTATTTTTAATACTTAGTAACTATAAACAATGTTGGAAAGAATACCTTTTATTATTTATTTATTGGAAAGAATACTTTTTAAACCACTGTCTGCATTTTTCTTTCTTCCTTTAAATTTTTTTCATGTTTATTTATTTTTGAGAGACAGAGAGAGAGAGAGAGAGAGAGAGAGAGTGGGGGAGGGGCACAGAGAGAGGGAGACACAGAATCTGAAGCAGACTCCAGGCTTTGAGCTGTCAGCACAGAGCCCGATGCTGGACTCGGACTCAGGAACCGCAAGATCATGACCTGATCATGACCTTTTAATTAATTAATTAATTAATTTATTTATTTTGAGAGAGAGAGAGAGAGCCCCTGCTTGCAGGAGGGGCAAAGAGGCTCCATGCTGTCTGGACAGAGCCTGATTGGGGCTGACCCCACCAATGGTGAGATCATGACCTGAGCCAAAATCCAGAGATGGACACTTAACCCACGGAGCCACCCAGCATCCCCCCTCCGCCCCTTTATTAAAATTTTATTTTTAAGTAATCTCTACACCTACCATGGGGCTTGAATTTATAACCTCAAGATCAAGAGTCTCACGCTCTACTGACTGTGCCAGCCAGATGCCCCTGTGCACTTTTCCAATTATTTTTTTACGGTGAATTTTCGGAGACAACTGATCAGTTTACTTTCCCGCCTATATCTCTAAACCTGTCTAAGAGTGGGTGTTTGTATCCTTTTATTATTTTTTTTAAAGTTTGTTAGGCGAAAAATGGCATCCCATGTTGTTCTGTCTGCATTTCTAATGACTCATTTTTTTTCATAATTAGTGGCCATTTATGTTTCTTCTTTCTTAGTTGCCCATTCCTTTTTTTGAACCATTTTTATTTTGGAGTACTTGGGGTTTGTTTGTTTTTTAATGTTTATTTTATTTTTATTTTTATTTTTATTTTTTTTAAATTTTTTTTAACGTTTATTTATTTTTGAGACAGAGAGAGGACAGAGTATGAACGGGGGAGGGTCAGAGAGAGCGAGACACAGAATCGGAAGCAGGCTCCAGGCTCTGAGCTGTCAGCACAGAGCCCGACGCGGGGCTCGAACTCACGGACCGCGAGATCATGACCTGAGTCGAAGTGGCCGCTTAACCGACTGAGCCACCCAGGCGCCCCTTTAATGTTTATTTTTGAGAGACAGAGAGAGAGAGAGAGAGAGCGAGCATGAGCAGGGGAGGGGCAGAGAGAGAGGGAGATAGAATCTGAAGCAGGCTCCAGGCTCTGAGCTGTCAGCACAGAGCCTGACTGGGGGCTCAAACTCACAGATTGGAGATCATGACCAAAGCCGACTTCAGCCACTTAAGCGACAGAGACACCCAGGCGCCCCTAGAGTACTTGGGGGTTTTTCTTAATGACTGAGAAGAGCTCTTTGTATATTGTTGGTAGTAATTCTTAGGGTTGCATCATTTTTTTCCCTAGTGTTCTTTTGCCTTTACATCATAAATTTTTTCTGAAGTTACAATTTAATCATGATAGTATGAACATTCCAAAAGGAAAGAGTAATGAGAAATTTTCCCTCTTCGATATAAAATATATTATAAAGCTCCCATCATTAAAGTATTTTGGAACTAGCACAGAAAGGTCAATGGATACAACTCAGAAACAGGTCCCAGCATATATGTTAGAAAGGTGATGAATCAGTGGAGACAACGGTGTGTGGACAACTGGGCTTTTATGAAAATTGTTTTAGCTTTCCCCCTCATTCCACAACCAAACTGAATTCCAAATGGATTAAAAGATAAGTACAGGGGCGCCTGGGTGGCTCAGTTGGTTGAGCGTCCGACTTCGGCTCAGGTCATGATCTCGCTGTCTGTGAGTTCGAGCCCCACGACGGGCTCTGTGATGACAGCTCAGAGCCTGGAGCCTGTATCAGATGCTGTGTCTCCGTCTCTCTCTGCCCCTCCCCCACTCATCCTCTGTCTCTCTTTGTCAATAATAAATAAACATTTAAAAAAAAAGATAAGTACAATTTTTTTTTATTAAAAAAAAAAAATTTTAGTGGCCTCTACGTCCAACGTGGGGCTTGAACTCACAACCCCTAGATCAAGTCGCATGCTCTACCCACTAAGCCAGCCAGGCACCTCTAAAAAAATATTTTTTAATAACAAAGTTTTTATCCTCGTGTAGTGGGCAGTGACCAAAAAGAGCGGCGCTTTGCCTACCTGAGAAAAAGCGCACACACACACAAATTCGTAACAAAAATCTGAAAGGGAATGTGCCAATTAATGGCGTGAAGGTAAAGAGGCCTGGAAGTGCACCCCAAGAACCTGTCTGAGCCGAGATCCGGAGGCCAGAAGACCGCAGCGGGGTCTAAAGACAGGGTCAGGAATCGAACTCAGGGCGCCCGCAGCGGATCCCGGGCTGAGTCCACGCCCGCCCCCACCCCCCCACCCCCCACGCCACCATAATTATGTAAAATAGCACTTTTCCCATATATGGTACTTAATATCTGTTCTTCTGGTAGGAGGGCACGGGACCGGGAAAACAGCTCGAGGGGCGGGGTGTCAGAGTCCGGGACCTCCCCAGCCGGCTCCCGCCCTGCCTCGCCCGGCCGCGGCAATGCACCAAAATCCCTGCCCGAGCCCTCTGCGAGCCTCCTCCTCCTGATTGGACTCTCTCTGTGTCTATCCCCCCCCCTGGAACCTGGCTGTTCGTCGGGCCCGCCCTAGGGGGCGGGGCTCCCGCCTAGGAAGCGCGGAGGAAGGTGGAGCGGGCGGCGGTGGGGACGGGTGAGGAGGCTGAATAACCACGCCTTTGGTCTCAGAGGCTCCTCTCACCCGCTTCCCACGGGCCAAGGTGTCTGTCCATCATAACCGAGGTCGCACTGGAGTGGGCGACGCAGCTCAGGGGGCGGAGTCGTGCTCCAGGCTCCGCCCCGGAGCCGGCGCCGGGCTGGAATAGGCGGGCGGCTGCTAGGGCGGGGCGGGAAGGCGGCGAGGAGCCGAGCTGGGTGCGGTGAGGCGCGCAGATCACCGCGGTTCCCGGGAAGGGTACGGAAGGCTGAGCGAGACTGACCTCCTGCAGCTCCCGCCTCGCGCGCTCGCCCCCCACCCCCGCCGTCGCCCGAGCGCTCGAGAAAGCCCTTTCGGGAGAAGCAGCGCCCGTTCCCCGGCGCAGATCCAGGTTCAGGTGAGCGAGCCCCACCGGCCGGTCCCGCCCCGGGCGGGGGCGGTGGCGACGGGACGCGCGGCGTCTGGGGCCAGCGGGCCGACGTGTGGCTCTCGGCCTCCGCGCGGCCGGCGACCGGCGCGAGCGGGCGCGAACGCCGCGGGGCCCGGCCGGGGCACCGCATCCTTCCGGGAGGGGCCCCGGGACCCCTGCGCGACGCTCGGGGACGGCGCCGCTGGAGGCGAGGCCTCGGGAGCCGGGAAGGCTGCGGGGCCGGCGCTCCCCGGAAACCCTCCGCCCCTCCCCCTGCCAGGCGCACT
This sequence comes from Panthera pardus, assembly GCF_024362965.1. Taxonomy (NCBI): domain Eukaryota; kingdom Metazoa; phylum Chordata; class Mammalia; order Carnivora; family Felidae; genus Panthera; species Panthera pardus. The sequence goes on from NW_026526991.1 coordinate 11,640,787, forward strand.
GCCCCGGCGGGGCACCGGGAGCCTCGACCTCCCCCTGCCGCCGGGGCACGCGCCCCGCCCTCGCCTCGCCAAGTGCCCGAGTTGGGCAAACTTTTTAACCCCTTCCGGGGAGCCGCTGTCCCTGGACCCGGACGGGTGAGCCGAGCTGGGGGGCTTGGGGCAGCGGCTCCTTTGGAAGTTTTCCAGGCGTTCTCGCCACGGAGGTAACGGGCAGGCGGGGACCGTTTGGCAGCTGTCAGGGCGTCCTCCTGAGTCAGACTCGGACTGTCCTGCTGTAGACATTGCGCTCGGCTCAGTTTCCGCCCTCCGCTCCCGACTTCCTCATTCGCCCGGCTGCGATCGTTCGGGCGGAGGAGGGGGACCGGGAGAGGTGCGGGCGGGTGCGTGGGCACCGCGGATCTGCGGGGGCCGGACGAGGCAGGAAAGACTACCCCCCTCCTCTACAGCCCCTCAGCCGTTGGCTGCTGACTTCCGCTACCCCCGGAGAGAAAGGCCCAGGAATGCCCGCAGCCATCTGCGCCCGCCCGGGAGCGCACCTGATTCCACCGCACCTGGGGGCCGCCCCACGCGGGCGGGGGCGGGGAGCCGGGCCCTACGCCTTTAGGACCGGCCCGGGGCTATTGCATCGTCCCTGCTTGGGCCAAGAGTCGGGGTCTTTGCCCTCCCTCCCCCACTTCTCTGTACTGGGGGCCTCACTCCACCCTGTCCAGGGGCCACGGCGGGGGTGGGGGGCAGACTGCACCCCCGCATCCCTGCAGAGAGCCCAGTCGTTTATAACAAATTCCCGGACAAGGTGGCCGGCTGCCTGGATTTGGGGGCAGGGTGAGGGCCCAGCTGCAGTCTGTGGCCCCACCCAACCGGTGTGGGGAGAAAGATTCCCGGGAAATCCCAGGTCTTGGCAGGTCGTGGAGACAGGCGGCTCTCTTTGCTGGGCAGTTGAGAGGCCCGGCAGCTTCTCGGTTCACTGCATCCTTTTCTGGGTTTAACAGGATTTCAGAGTAACTGTTGAGTAACTGTTGAAGGGGAAGAGAGCAGCAGCTCCTTCCTGCAACACTGTGGCCATTTCTGACTCCTCCGATACCTGCCTCATAACCTCACCTGGTGGTTTATTCCCCTTTTGGTAAGGAGGGAGGTTGCTTTAAGGCCTGTTTAGACAATCACCCGATTAATATTAGTCAGTTTATATACAAGGCTGCTAGATGCATGGGGGAGGGTACATAGATGTGTAATTGAGCAAATATTTAACTGCCTGCTGTGTGCCAAGGACTCTGCCAGGTGGTGGGGGGTGTGAGGTTGAGTAAGACCTGGCCCCTGCCCTCGGGCACTTAGGGAGAGCCGAGACAAATCTGTAGATGACATGGCCCTCAGAAAGGTACTGTGAGTCATGGGGACTAGGAGAAAGGAGCCAGTCCACTCTGCTGACATCCCAGAGGCTCTTGGAGGAGACCTCTGCCCTCCAGGGGTTTACAGTCCTCAAGGGGAAATAGCATCTGAATGACTGAAATACAAAGGCAGCCTGTGATGAGTGTCCCGAGCACACCAGAGACAAAGGATTCGAGGAATTCCAAGAGGGAGCACTTCTGTCTGGAGCTAGGGGGACAAGGAGGGAGGCTGGCCCCGGAAGAGGGAGCCCGCTGCAGGGCTGCAGGCTGGGCAAACTGAGGCAAGCCCTCAGTGTTGGAAAGCGAGGCCTCCTATTAGTGCGTAATTGAGCAATCAAGAGATTGCTTAGTGTAATTTGAGAGTCACTGTGCCCCCCACTTGGCTGCAGGGTGACACCAAAATGCTCTGGGCAGATCCAGGTGCCTGGATTGATTGGCAGGCTCTGTTCTGGGAAGGGCAGCTGGAGAGGGACATTCTGTGGGGCTGCTTACCTGGGGGGCACATGAAGGTCCAGGAGAGAGAGGATCAGGGTCCTGGCTTTCTGTTTGTTTTGTTTTTGTTTTTGTTTTTGTTTTTTAATTTTAAACTCTTTAACCTAAGGGGTTGGAGATAGGAGAACTTCCCTCTTGCAGGATGAAGGACGCATGTGAATCACAGGCTGCCTCTTGCCTGTTCTTGCTCCAGAAAAAACAAAACAAGGATCTGTTAGCTTTTTCGAAGGAGCAAAGCACACTCAGAAAATGCAGCATTGTTGTGCGGCCTGGTAGGGTATTGCTAGAAACCAGACTAGCTGTGTTTTCTTCACTTCCTCTTCTAGCTAATCCTTCAATAAAGTGCTTAAGACAGCCCTTACCAGCTTGACATCTTTATTTCAAAAGGAGAGGAGGGGTTGGCTGTTGTTTTCCCCTGAGCCTGGCCTTACCCTTCTCTTGAAGGGGGAGAAAGAAACCCAAAGCAAAGGGGAAAAAAAAAAAAATCCATGCCTTGACAGCTTCCTCCCCAGCATCATGTTCCAAAAATATTTAGAATAACAAAATCTGTGTGTCGTCTTAATTAAACAAACGTCCTAATTTGCTGAGCATAAAACAGCATCTCTGCCCGCAGGGGCAGGAAGTGCATTTTCCCTTTGTGCAGCCCCAGAGAGTCACTGCCTCTCCGCCTTAACCCTTGGCGCGCTGAACTTCTGGGCTCAAGGCCTCTGGTGACAACAGAACGGAGTCCCGGCTGCCCCCTGGGGAGTGGTGGTGCTCCTGTGGCTTACAGAGTCCCATTCTTAGATCTGGGAAGAGTGGGGGCGTGAGCTTTGGAGCTAGGCAGAGTTCAGATCCTCACCCTGCCATTTAATTAGGTTTATGACCTTGGGCAAGTCGCATAACCTCCCTGCGTCTCAGTGTCCTTATCTGTAATATGGGAATGAGTACCTACCCTGAAGGACTAGATGTGAGAACTAAAAGAAATAAGGTGTGTAAAGGGCCTCATACATAGTGGCTATTTAAGTTTTTTAAAAAAATATGTAAACGGCCGGTCTCACCTCCCTGGGTCCTCAGGTGAGGAAACAAGGAAGGGAAGGGTAGATGGTTTTCCTGGCTCCTTCCTGCTCAGTGCTCTTCCTGCTTTCTAAAAGTGTGTGTGTGTGTGTGTGTGTGTGTGTGTGTGTGTGTGTGCGCGCGCGCGCGTGCATGCGCGCACCTTGTGGACTGTAAAGCCCAGGTGGGTCTGGGACCTACCCGCTGATGCTTTTGGATGCCCTTGGTAATGAGCTTGTGCTGCGTAGCCTGGTTTCAGGACTCTGGCCCAGGCACAAGGTGTGTAAACCATCTGCGATTTTTGTTCTAAAACATGGTTTCTTGTGATCTAGGAAGTCTAGGGTACAGCCAAGAGGTGACATGGAGAGAGCACAGGACTCAAGGGCCTTGAGATCTGCCTTCTGGCTCTGGTCGGAGGAAAACTTGATTTTGATAGAAAGGGCCCTAACATCCTACAAAGACATCATGCCAGTTTATGTGCCCACCTATGAAACACAAGAGTGCCTGGGAAACTGGAAGATTCAGTAATCTTAATTTCTCGGAGATGCCCCAAGTGTTTAGAGCACAGCCTCATGCCCTACTGATGGGAGTGTAAGTTTTAACAACCCTCTTTTTAAAAGTACTTTGGCAGTGTCTGCAAAGCATAGTCCCTCTGACTAATTTCCAGGAGCTCAACCCACAGAAAAACTCAAATATGCAAAAGGAAATGTCGGAGCATATTCTTTACAGTATTGTCATTAAAAAAAAAAAGAAGAAGAAGAAGGAAGCAAACTGTCCATCAAAAGGGTCAATTAATCATGGCACAGTGGGGATCCTTGTCGCCCTTAGAAGAATGAGGCTGATCTGTACGTAGTCACAGGGCGTGCTCTCCAAGATACGTTGCAAATGGGAAAAACTAGGTGCATAGCAGGATATATGGTGCTCCTTTTTTTTTTTTTTTTTTTTTTTGGGGGGGGGGAAACATAGTATGTCACTTGGGCTCTGCATGGAAAGATTCTGAGATGCTGGCAATAGTGGCTGCCTCCAGAAAGGGAAGGAGGCCCAGGAAATGAGCATTACTCTTCAGTAAATGGCTTTTGGGTTTTATTACGTGTCAATATAAGGGGATCTTCTGGCCATTCTTGTAGGTTTCCGCTTCAAAGTGCATTGCTTTAGACTCCAAATTTCATATTGAGTGTCTATTGTGTGCACGGAAGGAGGAAGGATCCTAGAAATGCAATGGCTTGCTCTCATGGCTGGAACATTTTGGGTCCTGTTTTCTTCCCCCGTGATGTCATATTGCCAGAGTAACCCCTCAAACGAACGCCTATTCTGATCCACTCCCTCGTGTGCTGGGAAATGATAGATGATGGCTTTTTCTTCGTATGAGAAAAGGAAGCTCGCAGTGTGTGTCTGGAAAGTATTTGGGGGATACCCTTTTGCCGGGCTTCCCATGATTCCCCTGGCTCCACATCACACGTGGTTCTTTCCTGGGGAGCCCACTCTGACCATTGGGCGAAACCAGACCTTTATTCACTTGGATTTTCTTCTTTTTTTAAGTTTTTTATATTTCTTTTTGAGAGAGAGAGAGAGGGAGGGGAGGGGCAGAGAGAGAGGGAGACACAGAATCCGAAGCAGGCTCCAGGCTCTGAGCTGTCAGCACAGAGCCCAACACGGGGCTTGAACTCAGAAGCCATGAGATCATGACCTGAGCCGGACGAAGTCGGATGCTGAACTGACCGAGCCACCCAGGCGCCCCCCAGATTCTCTTCTTTTTTCTTTTTTATTTTTTTTAATTTTTTTTAAGTTTATTTATTTTTGAGACAGAGAGAGACAGAGCATGAACGGGGGAGGGTCAGAGAGAGAGGGAGACACAGAATCAGAAGCAGGCTCCAGGCTCTGAGCCATCAGCCCAGAGCCCGACGCGGGGCTCGAACTCACGCACCGCGAGATCATGACCTGAGCTGAAGTCGGACGCTTAACCGACTGAGCCACCCAGGCGCCCCTCTTCTTTTTTAAAGTTGGAGTCACTGCAGCCACTAGCGTTCCCCTTCCCACGCTGTCCCCAGTTGTCCCTCAGACTTCTGGGTTTTTAATGCATTAATAACTGGAAAAGCCCAAATTCTTGAGAAAATGTGATCAAAAGGGGTGTTTTGAATTGGAGGGCCCTGATCCCCTTCTCAAGAGAGACTGTCTTAGCCTTGGATGACGTGGGTACTGGAGAAGCCACCAGCTCTGCTCACCGCTGAGTTGGCTTTTTTTTTTCCTGTGGCGCAGCCAGCCGAAGACCCCCCATCGGGGTCTCGGACAGGCCTGTGTCCCTGCCAGGCAGCCTCTGGGCCTCCTGGAGGAATGGCATGAGTCACACATGAGCACACAGAATGAGCCTGGGTCTAAAGTGGGCCTGCCACCACATGGCAGATGGTTTGAAGGCTGGAGGCTGGCTGGGATCTCCCCCGCCCCAGTCCCTACCTCCCCACCTCCCCACTTCCCCACCTCCCCACCGTACATTTGGGAAGCCTGAGGGGAGCTGCCCTCTTGCACCTGATGTGTGTCCTTTTAAAAAGTAACTTAGGAGGGCTTCTGTTGGCATTTCTCAGGCCCCATTCTGCCCTCTAGGTGATTCAGCACCCAGAATGGGACACAGCACACGCCTGGGGCAGGTGGGCCCAGGGGAGGCTCTCTGATGGCCTTTGGCTGAGGGCGAGGCCTTCTGGGGAGTGTCTGCAGCGGCCTTCAGCGGCTCTCTTCACCTCCAGTCTCTCCACCAGGAACCCTCCCCTCTGGCTGAGGGAGCCTCGCCTTGCTGGGCCTTCCGGAAGTTGCCACCAAAGGGTGTGGCTTCCTGCTGAGGCAGGTTGGGCTGCGGCCTGGAGGGAAGAGGAAGGTGTAGCTTGTCTCCCCAGCCCTCACTTGCTTCCTTGGTGCCTCTAAGGTCCTCACAGGTCCTTACAGTCCTTCTTTCCCAGAAGAACAGGCCCCCCACCCCGGGGAGCTTTCTCTCACCTCCGTGGACATTCCCATTTTGGGAACTTATCACCTTCAAGACTTCTCCCTTTTCACTTGAACTGTAATTCCCAGTGTCGCCCTGCCCCAAAGGAAAATGAACAGCAATAAAACCCTCCCTGCTGAATTTACCTAGAATTAAAGAGTGTCTGAGCTGGATGGACAGTCACCCCACCTCCACCCCCCACCCCCACTAGAGGGGGGAGCGATTTACCCCAGCTCTTTCTTGCAAGGCGGTGGGAAGCTTTGGCTCCTGGTTTCCCTCAGAATCACTTAGCCTCCTTTAAGAGTGTTTTCAAAGTGTTATCTTCCCTTTCTTGGCCTTTATGCACTGTTTAGCCAAGGAACACACACTTAGCCCCTTTAATCTGTCCTCAGGAGTTTATTCTTCCACACCCTTCATCCTTTTCTTCTGGTGGGGAGGGGCACTATGGTTAAGAAATCGGGTGGGAAGTGTTCTCGGTTTCTCTGAACTTCTTCCAGCTGGACAGGGCCCCTTCAGCTGAAAGCTTGCACGGCCCAGAAATCAATATTTCACATGGGGGAGTGCCAGGCCGCAGGGTGGGCCATTCGGACGGCCACACTGGCTCTCCACTGCCTGTTCGCAGGTCCTCATTTCTAGTCATTTCTAGTCATTTAAGCACTGAGCTGATCGGTTTCTTGTCTTTTCAGTAGAAGCCCGTGGTGGAGGGAGCAAAACAAGGGCTTTGGGATCAGGCAGAGCTGGGACCAGACCCCCGCCTGTGCTCCAGCTGTTAGACTGCGGCCTCAGTTTCCCCACCTGCAACACGGAGATGCCTGTTTTTTTCAGGCTTGTAATTACATGTAAAGATAAGTGAACTGGTCCAGTTCTTTCCTTCCCCTTCCTTCTTCCTCCTTTTTCATGGTCTCACCAATATCATCTGTCCTCCGTGGGCAGTAGGAGATGTGTGGTCAGATTTTAAAGATTTTAAATGTGTCTGACAAGTCTGTCCCTCGATAACAAAATGTGAAGGTGAAGAAGGCTGAGGAACCTGCCAGAAGATCTCCTGGGTCGGATGCTGAGGTTTTCAGGGTCTCAACCTTTGCAGCCTTCTTACCACACAGTACAGTTCATCTTGGCACATGGATCTGAGCTGGGTTAGGGATCTTAGCTGGGTTCAGCATTTTTTAAAAAGGGCGTTATAAAAGCAGGAGAGGCCCCTTTATTTAGAGTTGCCTGTGTTCAAAAGCCACTGCACTTCCTGTGTTTTGCATGAAGTCACTGGGCTGGAGAAGGAGCTTCCTGTCTGATAAACATAAAGACAGGCATTGGAACTGGTTGGGGGTGACTTAATCTAACTGGTCTGGGATGGGGGAGAAGATCCTGGAACCCACCGGACTGAGGACCTGGAGGTCAGAGGCAGTCTTTCCTCAAGTCTGGATCCATAAGTCACCTCGTGCCTGGCACAGAGGCGGCTCCTGGTTAACACAGTGGAGTTCAGGGCTCGCTGGTGACTTTGCCTGTAAGCCTGGGACGAGGAGGTCCAGGCAGCCACGGCTTTAAAATACCACTCACTGCTCTCTCCACTTTACAAAGCATGGGTGCCAGGCACTTGTCTGGAAATCTCCGGGCTAAGAAAAGTGGTGGCTGGGAGTCATCTTAAAGTTTTTGTCTATTTTTAATATTTAAGACCAGCTCTTGGGTATTGACGGTATTGACCCCAAATTTCTTCGGCAAATCTCCGTCGTCCGAAGACCCCTGGGGCTCCTGCTGCATGGCCTGCATCGTGCTGGGCTCGGTGGGGCTTCAGTAGAGGTGGAGGGCAGAGAGCCCAGCTCCGTCCTCAGCGGCCTTACCCTCTAACGGGGAGTTGGGACCCTGGGGGAGAGACTCGTCATGTCTGTGTACCAGGCACAGGGCTGGTGCTTTTACATGAATTATCTCATTTAATTTTTTACCCCAGTCTCAAGAGATAAGAAATTACCCCCATTTTACAGATGAGGAGACTGAGCAGGTATTCAGATTCTGGCACTCTGACACCAGACCCCTGTGTGACCTTCACCCCTGAACTTGTGTTTCCTCACTTGAGGGTGGGCTGCTCCCTAAGAACTGCTCTTGCACAGGTGGCCAAAAATTCATGAAAGGAGCAGAGGTTTGGGCTGCTGCAGAAGGGGGCCTCCGTCCCGTGGGTGCGATTGTCTACTCAGAGCAAGGTTGCTGGATCCCTAGCGTTGCCTTGGCTACTGACATCACCTTTAGCCTCAACTCGCCATTCCTCAGATGTGTGTGGTTGGTCCTAAGGGAGGGCAGGTGACAGACCATGGCAGCATAAGTCCTGGCTGCTGTTGGCTGGGCCCTGGCTGGTCTTCACTGGGGAGCCAGCCATCTTGACTAGTGGGCTCTTCTTGGCCTCAGCCCACTTGCAAACATGCATTTTTTTTTTAAACGTTTATTTATTTTTGAGACAGAGAGAGACAGAGCATGGACGGGGGAGGGTCAGAGAGAGAGAGAGACACAGAATCTGAAACAGGCTCCAGGCTCTGAGCTGTCAGCACAGAGCCCGAGGCGGGGGTCGAACTCACAGACCGTGAGATCGTGACCTGAGCCGAAGTCGGATGCTTAACCGACCAAGCCACCCAGGCGCCCCAAACATGCATTTTTTCTTTCCTTAATTCGTTTATCTGCCCCTCATTGTGCCGTTGTCATGCCTCAGAGCTTACTCTATATGCTAGGCACTGGGCTGGGTGGTGCTGGGACTGCAGAGGTGAAGGAAGTGGGGCCCTTGTTTCCAGGAGCTGACAGTTGTCCCAGGGGAGAGGGCCCAGGGGGCTCTGGGCAGGCTTCCAGGAGGAGGGGGCATCCCAGCCCATTGCAGGTAGGGATGTGGCCTGGAATGTGTCCAGGGAGCTTTGTTGTCCAGGCGCTAGATTTCCTCTCGTCTTGAGGAGCGCCGGGCCCCAGCCCCTCTCTCAGCCCCCTGCGTAGCCCATATGGCCCATTAAAGTCTAGTTCCCTGTGCCATTCCCTGGGAAACGTGGGAGTGCAGGATTCCCTTCCCAGGTCCTTAGCCTCCGGGTGGGAGTTCTGCCTGTGCCCTCTGGTTCTGTGGTCAGCACGCTGTTCCCAGCTGAAGGGCCGGGGGTGCGATTTTTCACAGAGTGTTGAGAGAGACGTAATTGTTACTGGAATTAGTTTGCTTTTTAAAGTAAAAAGGGGAGTGTTGTTTATAGCAAAACAATATAATAACAAAGCTGACAAGAAGCAGATTTGCCCCTCAGCCCGTCCACGGTTTGCGTCTTTCTGGGTTTCCTGTCCACACACATGCCCGTTGTACAAACCTGTGAGCAGAACAGATACTGTGTGCTCTGACTCACCCAGCACTGCAACATAAAGTTTCCTGTGTCGCAACAGTCTCCACAATTATTATCTTAGTGGCTGTGTTATGGTCCACAAAGGGGAAGAACCATTATTTCCATTGCCAGAAAGTTCCATGGGTTTTAGTGACTCTTGAGATTCATTCAGCAAATACATCCTGAGCATCTGTTCTAGGGCAAGAAACTGCTACGTGGCTGGGCTGTAGCCGAATGAGGCATCACAGGCCCTGCCCTCAAGGGGCTCAGGTCTAGACTCCAGGAAAAAGCACTTTACTCTGGTGTTGTGGGTTGTGTTAGAGGTGAGCCTAGGAGAAAATGGCGGCTTGAGCACCCAATTTGAGTTGATGGAAGACCGCTGTGTCTTCAGTGGTGAGACAGCTTAGGAGCAAGGACCTGGGAGATCTTTCTGGGCTCTTTGGAGTTAGATCTCCAGCTCCTGCACCCCCACCCACCCCCAGCTTCGTGGGCCTGGGCCAGAAAACAAACACCCTGGGAGGAAGTTTCCGAGGGGCCCTTGTCCCCTGGGGAAATCGCCCCCTGGCCCTACCGAGAGACCTCTCTGTACCTAGGTAAGGGACAGCACGGGATGGGCAGGGATGGTCTCTGAAAGGTCCCAAAGCGGCTGGCAGGCCGCTGGGCTCTGCTGAGGTTACTGCCCAGGGAAGATTCAGGATTGTAGCAGCAAGTTGCAACACTTTAGTTTTGTTGTGGAGAGAAAGTTTCAGAATCTTAGTGGCTGCTTTGGAGTAGATAGATGTTTACAATGGTAAGGGAGTCATTTGGGCCTGGGCTGGGCATGAGGGGAGAGGATGGGTGGCCAAGGGTCTAGAAAGGAATGCAGTGGCTTTGTTCTAGTATTTTCTTTCATTCCACATCACTGGCTTCCTGCAGGTGTTCCTTTCTTTGTTCTCCCTGCCCTGCACTGTCCTGTCCCCGCAGCTCCTGGCTCGAGGGAGCCTACCCTGAATCCCACCGTCTTCCTAGAGAGCAGGAGACAAGTCCTTTGCTGTTCCGAAAGGAGCTTGTCAACCCCGCCCTGCGAGGGAGTAAGAGGGTAGGGGCAGCCCCAGATGTGGTCGCTGGGACACTTCCGGGCCCCGTTCACGTTTCAGGCTTTGTCCACCAACGCCAGCCCCCTCTGCAGCCTGCGGGCAGATCTGGGTCAGTACCACGCTGCCCAGGGGTGACGTTTGACCAGGAGAGTTTCTGTCACTGTCCTCAGTGCCACCCATTGAACACACACACTCAAAAAAAACCCCAAAACCGAACCAAACTTTATTTTTTTTTACGTATTGACTGAAAATTGCTAATAAGAATCAAACGTAAGCCGGGCATTTCAGCACTTGGTAGATTATCTCCTGTCACTTTGTTGACACTTCTGTTTGGTGGTGATTACAAGCTGGAGATTATCTTGGAATTTATACCATCTGTAATTATGGGCCAGCTCCTGTATTGGAGGTGGGAACAGGGACTAAGAGAGTTCGATAAAGCAGGAGTCGGTGGTGGACCGTGGGCCAGGGAGCGGGTGACTCCAGAGGTAGCAGCTGGGTTTCCATCCCATTTTCACTCGGTTTATTTGTTCGTTAGATTTGCTGGTGGTGAGGTGGAGCCTGCGTAGGGGCCCGGGAGGCATGACTGGTTTACGACCCAGGTCTGTAGCTTACACTCTCGAGTGGCAAAGCAGACGGCGGCCGGGCATACAGGCTCGCCGTGGCAGGTCAGGATGGTGGACCGCAGTGGTCAGACAAGGGCATGGACGGGGTCCCCCGGGTGGGCTGGCTTCGACCAGAGGGGTTTGTCTCTCACAGCTCTGGAGGCTGGGAGTCCACGAGCAAGGCGCCTCTGGCAGCCCAGATCTCCTGAGGGCTCGCTCCCTGCTTTACAGACGGCTGTCTTCTGTGTGCTCCCATCCATGGTGTCTCCTGCCTTCCTCCTCGTCCAGGGACACCAGTCAGATGGGGGAGGCCACCTTGATGCTCTCATTGTTACTTCCTCACCTAAGGGCCCGTTGTCAAACACAGTCACATCTGGAGGTCCTGGGGGTTAGAGCCTCAATGGGTGAATTTGGGGGGGTGTGGGACCCAAGTCTGTCCATAATGGCAGAAGGGAGTGGGTGTGGTTGTCAGTGGGGGGGGGGGGCTCTCTAATAATCCAGCAGCATTCTTCCTATTCTTCCAGGTGTGAGGGGCTTTTCTTGATCTCCCCAGTTTATTTAAGTGCTTTGAGCCCCAGGTTCCTCCTCTGTAAAGTGTGGCTAATCTCAGTGTCCTTTGAGTGCCTCACCAACCCTTCTGTGAACTCCGCTCCTGGTGGCTCCCAGTAGGTGTCAATCCCCATCCCCTTTCCTTCTGTCCCTCGTTCCCCAGAGCCCCTTTTCCTTGTATCCTGCTTCCTCCTCTCTGCTGCCCAGGACCACTGCAAAGTATCAGGGGGCTCGTGGAAGGGACCGGGTTGTTCCCAGCTTGCTCTGCCTTCCTCACCGGGTCATCGCATCCCGCCCCGCCCCCCCCCCCCCCCCCAGTTCTTGTCAACCAGTCATTCTTGGAGATGGCTTGTCCCCTCTGATGAGCCATAAACACTGTTTTTACACGAGTGACGGGTATCACTTAATAGAATGCCGGTGCGGGGAATTTAAACTTAAAACCCGAGTTGCTGCCCGATAATGCTTCCCCTCGGCACTTCTCTGTGCTGGCTGACCTACTTTTGGGTCTTGCTTCCTCCCATTCGAGGTGCTGCTCCTGAGACCCTTGTACCATGCCTCGCCCTCGGTGGGCACGTAAGGTCAGCTTGAGGAACCAGGAATATATATATTCACGCGGGGTGTGCGGTTTATCGTCGGCACCTCCGCTTAGCTCTGCAACAGCTTGGGTGGAAGGAGGGGTCTCAGTCTTAACCACTGCAGTGTGTCTATGTCTGGTCCTTACGTAACAGGCAGGGGGCTCTGGGGTTAGACCCTTGGTCCTGATCCTGATTCTGTCACTTGCCAGCTCTTTGGCCTTGACAAGCCACGCCCCCTTTCCATGCCTGTTTTCCTCATGTGTGGAATGAGGTAAATAGAGTCGCTCGCCATAGAGGATTATGATGCTCAGTAAAGCTTGGCTCTGTTGTTTATCTGTTTTATTGATACGCACATTTAAAAAACATCTTTTAAGTATCTAGGCTTGAACTCACGACCCCGAGATCCAGAGTTGCACGTTCCACCGACCGAGCCAGCCCGGTGCCCCTGTTTATACACAATTTGTCCAGCGCAGTGCCAGTCTGTTTTAAAAATATCAGTTGTTATCCATTTTCAAAACCCTATTTTAATCAGTTTTTTTGCTTTCGATATAAAGTTTGAAGTCACGCTCAGGCTGATGCAGTGCAAGTCTCCCAGTCCCATGAAGGTGGCGGTGTAAATGTTCCTGCTTTATAGCTGGAAAAGCTGAGACCCAGAGAACCTGAGTGCCGGGCCCCAGGTAGCGGGTGAGAGAGCCCAGATCCTCCCCTGCTCCTCGACGTTGACTTGATGCCCGATTATTTTCTGTATCTGCTTTCGTTGCCTCCCCTGCCTTCTCATCCCACTTCACACAGTCCAGTTGGGGGGGGGGGGGATGTTTATGAACCTGGGGTCGGGAGGCCGGTCACGCTTTTGCACACAGCCTTAAAGCAGTGAGTTCTGGTGCCGCCCCGCTGGCTTATGGGCCCAGGTGTAAAATACAGCCCCTCCTGTCACTCCGAGACCCATCGGCGGGCAGCATGTGGGGGTGGGCGGCCAGGTGTGTGAGGTCAGGTCAGCCCGGTTCCTGCAGGGCAACTAGCTTTTCTCCCGCAGCTTTCCAATGCCACTGCCTCCCGAGCGGCCTGCCAGCCGACAGTGCCCTGCTCTCAACCTGCCGTCTGCCCAGAGCCGGGCCTGCCGCCCGCCAACTGTTTCCTCCTTTTGCCAGATCGAGTTGGAGGTGGCTGTGTCGCGCCCAGTGCTCGTTAAAAATGCCTCATTATGGGATTAATTGCTCGGTGGCATTTACAGGCCCCCATCAGTGTTGTGACTTCTCGCCTCCGACCGGCTCCAACTCCTTCGTCCAAACCACCTGGAGTTGGTTCTGCTGACTTTCTGGCCGGCACCGCGAGCCTCGCGTCAGAGAAGGAATGGACAGTGGCCTCCGAGGGCGAGGCTGGGGATCTGGCGGCCTCCCCGCTCTGCCACTTACTAGTGCTGAAACCCGGGCATCTTCAAAGTGAGGACCCTTCCAAGATGCAGAGCGCCCGGGTGCAGACTAGTGCAGTATCACACAGGGCAGACCAGTGTATTACAGGGAGGCTGGGAAAGGACAGCCCTCTTCCCCTTTAAAACGAGTCGCGGGCTTTAATTAGCCTTAGTTGAAATAGTGGATGCCCCTCCCCCTCCCCCCCTTCTGGCTTTCAAACAAGAATCTGAAGAATGTGATCCTCTGTGCGGACCCGAGCAAAGATCAGGGGCAGGATTCAAAGCTCTTCCGGGGCTTTACCAGGCAGCCTTTGTGCTCCTGGACCGGGGGACATTCCGCATTGGTTTGTGGTTGGAAGCCTCTGACAACTACAGGCGCTTTGAATTCCTGGCTCCGAAGGGGACAGCTGGGAGGGGTGGGGGGAGTCAGGTTAAAGAGGAGTTTGCCAGGGAAACGCTTCTGACCGAGGGGCTTGGCGTCAGCCGGGAGGACCACCTCTGCGGTGCGTGACCGGGCAGATCGTGGGTCACCGGAGGCTCCTTCCCCTTCCTGATGATTCTGTCTGGTCTTTGCAGACCTCACACGTTTGCTGCCTCACCAGGTGCTCAGAGGGCGAGCCGAGTGGTCAGGCACGAAAACCCTAGGGCCGCTAGTCAGACTTCCGGGACACAGACACCAGCTGCTACTACCTGCATGCCCTTGAGCAAGTCACTTAGACGTTCTGGGCCTCAGTTTCCTCATCTGCAGAACCGGATTCCTAGAAGAACGTACCTCGCGGTTGTGTGGGCTGGGGAAGCTCTCCTACGAAAAGCACCCAGAACTCAGTGCTAGCGGGTTTTATTTGTGGGGCGTGGGCCCGGTGACACCCGGTTTACGGATGAAGACAGCGAGGTTCAGGGCACTCAAATAACATTCCCGGAAGGGCGCTTGGGTGGCTTCGTCGGTTAAGCATCCAATTCTTGGTTTCGGTTCAGGTCATGATCTCACAGTTGCGTGGGTTCGAGGCCTGTGTCGGGTTCTGTGCTGGCAGCATGGAGCCTGCTTGGGATTCCCTCTCTCGCTCTATGCACCGCTCCCCCCCCCCCCCCTTAAAATAACTAACATTCTCAGAGATTCCCTCAAGCTCTGGGTAGAGACTCCCGCGCTCACCCCAGGCCAGCCCGACTCTAGAAGTGTCACATTTGGCCCTGATCCCACATCCCTGGAGTGTGCACACACGTGTCTGTGTGCACCTGCCTGTGTGTATACAGGTTTGTGTGTGTGCACATGTCTGCGGGATGGGTTCGGTGCGAATCCGGCAGCTGTCTAGAGCAGGGGGCCGCTGCTCCTTCCTTCTCTCCTGTGCGGCCTCGGCCTTGGCCCCCTTTGGAACCAGACCTGGGCAAAGGGGCAGTTCTTGGCGGGTGGTTAAATAATCAGCAGCCGGGTTTCTGGTGAAGGATGTGGTGAGGTCATTGCTGCAGCCAGGCTCCTTGCTCAAGGACAGCTGGGGTGGCCAGCCTTTCAGACGGGGGCATCACCACAGCCTCCTCGAGGGATTAATTAGCCTTCTCTAGTAATCTAATTTCTCTGTAGCGTGGGAGATACACGGGTTTTATCTCCACTCTGCGACTAGTTCTTGGGTGATTTCCCCCAGGGAGGACAAAGGCTCTGGGATGCGGCCTGCCCACCCTGGTTTCTCTGGGAAGCTCGGCCCCGTCCTCCAGGCAGCCTGTGTGCCCAGGTCTGGCACCTGCTGGCTCACTTGAGAATAGTCCCAAGTGATGGCAGTGTAGGGAGGAGGGACAGTTCGGCGTGCAGGTTTGGATTTCTTGTTTCTGCAGCTCAGGGTGATCTGGAGCAGCCCAGGGGAAGTGGCCTCCTGCCCCAACTATCGTGAGTCCTTCACTTCCCACGACAATGGTCACTGTTGGCTTGTCCTGACTGCAGAGTTTGTCTTTTGCTCCCTCTGACCTCTTTTGTGAGATCCTCATTACCCCTCTGGAGAGGAACGAAGGACAAGAATCCTCTCAATTCTTTGTTCATGCCGCCTTGGTGGAGAAGGAGGCCATTCCAGAGTCCTTTTGCCTTTGAAATTGGAACTGGGGACCTGGGTGTGTGTGTGTGTGTTTTTGGGGGAGGGGGGGCTTCTAAAAGTCCATGGACTGTACTTGAGGGTCTCGGTGGGCCCCCTAAGGTGGTAGGCAAAAGGTTCACTGCTGTCAGCCAATTCTCAAAGGGGTCCTTACTGGCCGAAAGCGTTCAGAACCAACGATCCAGAGAGAACGTTGGGTTTCCTGTTTTATAGAGTCGTGCACGCGCGTGCACGTGCGTGTAAACAAGCCATCCACAGGCTATTTGCAGGCACGAGGGTCTGTTCATTAGGGTTAGGTTATGCCACCCCACGGGTGTAAGAACAGGGAGAGTAGCTTCTCTGAGCTCATGTCTGCAGGACAGTGGCCCTTCCTCTCCCATCTGATCTGTCTTGCATCCACCTGTCCCTCTCCTGTCACTTTTGGGCGTCTCTTCGGCATGGGGCTGGGGCTTGGAGGGCTGATGTTCTGATCATAGTGGATTGGATCTGTTGTGATGCTGCACCGAGGAAACTCCGTCCTTGCCATCTTCCCCGCCCTGGGCTCGGGTCCTCCAAGGATGTTTCCGAAGTGCCCAGATCAGGCAGCGCACTTTGTCTCCCTGAGCCTCTGATTGTTTTATTTGCATTTTTATTTAAAAAATTTTTAATGTTTATTTTTGAGAGAGATTGACAGAGTGAGCGGGGGAGGGGCAGAGAGAGAGGGAGACACAGAATCCGAAGCAGGTTCCAGGCTCTGAGCCGTCAGCCCAGAGCCCGACGCGGGGCTCGAACTCTTGCGCTGCGAGATCATGACCTGAGCCGAAGTCAGGTGTTCAGCCGCCTGAGCCACCTGGGCGCTCCCTCGGAGTCTTTTTTTTTTTTTTTTTTTTTTTAAGGGGGAGGGTGGGGAGGCAGGATGGCTACCAGGGCTTTATTGAGGTTGTCGCGATCAGGTGACGGAGCAGCAGGCCACGACATGCCCAACACACGTCATGTGAGGCGGCTGCCATCCACAGAGCCTTGCTTTGGCTTTGGACTTGAGCTGCTCTTTGGCCCAACTTGTGGTCCGGGGGAGTCCCTGGACCAGCCCAAGCCTCATCTACCCAGTGATGAGGTAGCATCTACCTCATCTACCCAGTGACAGTTGAGTCAGATTGGTGTTTTATAGACCGTCGGCTGAGACCTCATTGGTGGGCCGTGAAATTACTTTCACGGGTGGCAACCAGGGTTTTAGACATGAAATAAGATAGACTCGAATGGGAAATAATCAAGGTGAATAGTATGTACCTATCGTTTCATGAAGCTTTTCGTTTGACATGTTTGTGTGTATTATCTATTATCTAAACAGTCTTTATTTTATTTTACTTTTTTTTTTACCGTGGGTTGAAATTAAGAAAAAAAAATGTTGGCACTCCAGGGTGAGATGCTCCGGGGGCCTCTTTCAGTACTGACTTTGTGTGGTTCCCGCCTACAGGTCTGAGCTGAGCTGAGTCTCCTCCTCCACTGCAGCCGAGCCTATAAATGGAGTCCCTTGCAAGATCAAGCTCTTTAACTCGAGTTCTTCACAAAATTCTGGGAAATGAGCTACATTCCTGGGGTGGAATAAATCATGTTGAGTGAGGCTAGGCAGGATGTGACTTCAAACCCCCCGAAGTGGGCTGTGTGAGGGCAGTGCTGTGACTGACTCATTATGAGCTCAGTGGCGACACAGACTTCTTGAGAGAAGAGGCAAAAGATTGTGGCGAGGGGGGCCCGCAGGCCCCGGGGCGCCACCAAGCACCACACTCCTCCGTTAGCCTATTGTGATCCTCACAATTGTTCTGTGAGTTGCGCAGTGCGCTGACTACACTGCAGAGCTGGGACTGTCAGCTAGACTGGTGGGGGCTGTACCCTCACATGCTCTCACGTACTCACAGCTGTCCTGAGGGGGAGCTGGTCGCACTTCCGTTTTGTAAATGGAGAAATTAGGGCCCAGGGGGCCGCGTCAACGAAGCAGAGTTTGTTCTGTTGGTTTAGTTAAGCGATGGGTCTGGAATTCCTGGGCCAGCCTGGCTGCCTCCTGAGTCGGGTTCCTTCTCAGATGCCTTCTGGGAAGGTCATGAATAAGTTATCACCACTTGGAAAGGTTTGTCTCCTTTCAGCGATGAAGCTCATTATCAGAGTCCCATTTGTATGAACGCTTGATCAATTCAGGAAGATTGTGTTGACCCCTGGCCAGTCATGTGTCTCTTAGAAACTGATGAATCAGATTTGACTGGAAGGGTGGGTGAGGAGGAGGAGGGCAGTGATATGATCCGGGAGGCCACCTGTCCCGAGCTTCTGCTGCCTTGCCTGCTAAAGGGGGAAACAACCACACCAGAGAAGGTGCAGGGTTATCGATCTTAGCGTCATGCCCTCTGAGAATGGATGGCAGAGAGTCTGGTGTTGGATGCCTGGACTTTGGACCTTTTGGGAGACTGTCACCTTCCCTATGACTCTGGGTCATCAGTATTTTGCTGCACTTCCCTGTGTCAAGCAGCGGGGACCCAGTGGTGACTGGGCCCTATCTGTGGCCTTAGAGCCCTTGGCTCAGCAGGAATAGGGTTCGGATGGCTGTTGGTGGTGGTGGTTACACTACTCAGTGCTTTTTTGGGTTTGCTGTGCGTGCATGCATGTGTGTGTGGTGTTATTTAAACAGCACTCAGAATAACAGGCTGCTGTAGGCCTGGTAGGCCCTGGACAGAGTGTTCTTCAAAAATTGTCTTTAGTTTCTCATCTCGGGTTGCATTTCTCAGCCGGCACGATGTGGACTCAGGAAACCAAGCACACTGCACTTTCCCGTTGAGACAGTGGCCGTGTAATTACATCTTTTCAGTATGGTTATTTTTCTGCATTGGGTTTCAGCAAACTGTGGCTCACGTGCTCGAGGAAAGAAAAGCGTCCTCTCGGCAGAACCAAAGGGAGGGAATAACCCCTCCGCCGCAGGAGTCCGAAGGGTTCAAGTTCCCCCTTGTGCACATGCGTGCCGCCTAGGCCTAGCAAGGTCTGGAAGGTGGGAGGGCAGGGTCAGTGTGTTCAGGGCGCATTCCTAAGGGGAGGGCAGCTAAGCAGTTCTGTCCACCTTGTCACACCTGGGGGCGAGGCTGGGGCTGATCTGTGCCCGGCGATTTGGGAGGAGACACTGGCCCAAGATATCTTGGTTCTCTTTGCGGTCTCTCCGGTAGGCGAGGCACGTGTGTGGTCTCACTACACAAATATTGAACAATTAAATGCAAAGTCAAGGGTCCAGTGCAGGTGATGTAACTGCAGATTCGGCCAGGGGCCTGAGCAGAAGCTGCTGATGTGCTCCCCCCACCCCGACATCAGACAGGAGGGCTTGGGAGGGCTAACTTGGGAATGGTTGTTTTCTTGGACGGCCAGGCCCCCAGAAGACGCGACGTGAGCCTTGAACCCAAGTGTGTTGAACAATTCAGTTCACTTCCACAAGCACTGAGCGAGGGCCCTCTCTGTGACCCTGGGCTCGGTCAGCACCTGTGTATGGGGTCAGGGGGACAGCCCCTGACTTCAAGGTGTGTGAGGGCCAAATGGAAGGTGGGCAGAGAAGCAGGGTAGTTCTGGTATAAGGCTGGTTTTGCTGGAATTGGCCTGGGGAGGCAAGATGAATAATCTCCTGGGGTGTTAAGAAAGGCTGCTGGGCTGATGGGAGAGGAACGGGTCTAGACTGGAGAGTGTCTGGCAGGGGGACAGGAGAGGGGGGACTGGCAGGACAGTTGGGAAACGTTGGGTGCAGGAGTTGGTTGGGCTTTAAAGGCCACGGGGACCTTTCTGTTTAGGCGGATGGGCATTCTCAATGGCAGAATTCTTGAATGGAACAACAGGGCCATCTTCTTCCTCTGCTCTCTGGTCCGATTGGTGGATTGATTCATTCATTAAGAATGGATCTTGTGGGGCGCCTGGGTGGCTCAGTCGGTTGAGCGTCCGACTTTGGCTCAGGTCATGATCCCGCGGTTTGTGAATTCGAGCCCCATATTGGGCTCTGTGCTGGCAGCTCAGAGCCTGGAGCCTGTTTCAGATTCTGTGCCTCCCTCTCTGACCCTCCCCCATTCATGCCCTGTCTCTCTCTGTGTCTCCAAAATAAATAAACATTTAAAAAATTAAAAAAAAAAGAAGAATGTATCTTGTGGCCTGGAGGACAGGGACGGTATCGTAGAGGAGGTGACCCGTTTGGTCTGTGTGACATCATCCTGCCCGAGATCCGTGCCCAAGGCACTGTGGCTGGAGAGGCCCTGGAAAGCTGGGCTTCTTACTTAGGTGGAAATGGCTGCGGGGGGGCTTCGAGTCCTGCTTCTCCCCGGGCCAGGCTCTTTTGTCAGAGGGTGAGATCTGTGCCTTCATTTGCCCCTGTCTTGTGACGTTTTACCACTTTCTCCCTAGCCCTGTCCTGGGGTTCTTCCCTTTCTCTTAGATTGGAAACCCCCCTCCTGGCTAATCCAGGCCACTTTGCAACTGATCACTTCCCATGGCCCCTCCAAGTGAGGTCAGGGAGGGTGATCTCTTTAAAATACAAACCCAGTGATGTCACCCTCCCGCCCCCCCCCCCCCCCAAGGTGGTAGCCTCCCCTTGTCCTTAGACTAAAACCCACATTCCTCAACATGGCTGATTAGATCCTAGGTAAGCTGCTGTGTTATCCCCTCTGCAGCTGCTCCCTCCACCTAGCCTCGCCCACCTTCTGTCCTTAACCTACCTAGGAGGACGGAACGTACGAAATGCTGGTGTCATTTTCGATGGTCTGGGTTTGTTGGACGCAGGGCAAAGTCAGAATGATCCCAGGCCCTGCCTTCCGTAGTCAGGCAAGTGTGAGCATTTGTCAGTGTTTCCTGGGCTCTGAGGGGTCCTGGGAAGCCCCTCCATGTGGCCTCTGAGGAAGGAAGGGTAAAGGGGGGTGGTCTGTGGGGCTCTGGTGCTAAATTCCTCTCTGGCCTGTCTCTAGTCTGGTTTTCTTATCTGCTAAGCATCAACACAGGCTTGGGTTGGAATACCGCTCATGGCAACAAGTCCCAGCTTCTTCTGTAAGCAAACAGCATTCCTGAGGCCCGGTGGCGGGGGGGAGGGTAAGGGGGCCCATCCTTCCCAGTCCTCAACAGCTTCTGCCTCCTGGGCTCTGGGCCCCGGGAGGACCCTCCCTTTCCCCCTCCCCCTCCCCCTCCCTGGGGAGACCGAGCACCTGTGGGTGGGCGGCTGCGGTAAGGTCTGCCCTCGGTTGGCAGAGTGACTGAGCCCTCCCTGCGGATGACTGTTCCGACAGCCCCGGCGTTTATGCAGGGCGGCTCCTGTGTCCATTATCTTGTTTGAGCCTGAGAGCCAAGCAGCTGCTCAGTGCCAAGCCGGACCCCAATTCAGCCCTTCTGCCGCGGCACATCCCACCCGCCCAGCATTTCCCGGGTCGGCCCCGAGGAACATTTCTCCTGCAGGATATCCCAGGGTACTTAGCCCCATTGGACACAGTGAAACGGGGATCCTTAACTGCGGGCTCCTCAGGGCACTCTGTATGCATCGTGACTGCAGGAGGGCCACGGGGAGGCGGGTTTCCAACCGCGTTTGGCCACGAAACCCTCTTCCTTTGTGCGAAATTACCGGTTGGGAGACACTGCACTGTGCCATGTTGTTCTCGGACTGATGGAGCCTGGAGAAAGAGTCACCAAACTTCTGGAAACTTCTCATAGGCCCCAGGTGTCCTTCTAGGGAAGGATTAGGGCTAATGAGGTCAGGAGGACAAGGTCGGGAAGTTCTTACTCGGTGTCAGAGTCTTTCCTGGGAGCTTGAGTTGCAAGTCCTCTGATACAGATTTTTTTCTTCTTCCTGTAGAGCCTGGAAATTGAGGTGACAGCTTCAAGGTTACAGGAATTGGGGGCGCCTGGGTGGCTCAGTCGGTTAAGCACCCGACTCTCAGTTTCAGCTCAGGTCATGATCTCGCGGTTTTGTGAGTTCGAGCCCGGCGTTGGGGGGGGGGGGGGTCTATGCTGACAGTATGGAGCCTCCTGGGGATTCTCTCTCTCCCTTCCTCCCCCTGTGCCCCTCCCCCTCTCATGCTATCTGTGTCTCTCTAAATGAATAAATAGAAAAAATTAAACAAACAAAAAAAAGATTACAGGAATTGAGCGGGGGATTCAGAGCCAGGTCTGTGTGACTCCAGATCTGTGCCCATTCCATTCCATGACAGAGCATTACGGACTTGTCTCAGGATTCACAGAATGGGTGCTGCACATCACAGTGGTTTTTTTCCAGTTCCATCTGTTCAGAATTGGTACCAAAGATCAGCATTTACAGCACTTGCTTAGCAGACCGAGTGCCCCAGGAGAGGCAGGAAGGGCAGCCCGAGGTGGCTTCACGGGTCCTGATTAGGGAAGAGGCCACGCCACACCAGCCAAGTCACTTCTGGTGTCTCTGGTGGTAGATGGTAGGTGCCTCCACCTTGGTTCATCAGGAAGCACTAGAAGGTTCCAGAAAACTGAGGTGGTTTATTCAACCTCCTGCAAAGCTTCTGGGGACCAATAAATTATTTTCACTCCTATTCTCATCGAGGATTGAAAGCCCTGGTGTGCTTTCTTTCGCTTCTCGTTTTGGGAATATAAGAACTGGCCCATTAATGGCTTGGGTTTTGCAGCAGTGAAGCAGCTGGGACCTGGGTGCCACCAGCTCGGGTCTCCTTCCTCATTCCCGTCAGCTCTCTAACCCTCTGGCCCTCCGCACAGCTCAGGGCGATTTCCCACCTTTTTAGAAACCTCCTCCGTGACTCCTTCCTCCTCTTTGCCTTGTTCCTCATACGTTCATTCTGGAAACCTTAACGGCACCTGCTGGGGTCAGGCATTGCACGAGACGTTTGAAATCAGCCGAATGAGACCCGCCTCCTGTGCTCAGAGGCAACGGCAGATCCGACAGTTCAGCCGTGTGATGGCTTATGGGAAGTCCTTTCGTGGTGACAGTCTGGGAGGGCCCTGCAGAGGACGGAGCCTGCGCTGGGATTTGAGAGAGGAGGGCTTCTGGTGCAGAGGAGGGGGCACGAGGAGAGCGAGCTGTGAACAGGACTTGGTTATGAGGAAGGGCTGGAGATGAATGGGTGTGATCACGAAGGGCCTACTCAGCCTGCAAAGATGATGAGATTTTATTCGGGAGGAGGTGTGGAGCCGTTGAACTGTTTCGAATTGGTGAGTGATTATCGATAGAAGAGGATATAGCACGCATAGAAACGGGGCTGCTGAGTCATCCTGAAGGCGGCAGGGGTATGGATTGGAAGGAGGTAGAAGCCCCCGTGGAAGGCCGGGAAGGAGGCCGCTGTGCATCCTGGAAAGGAGGGGACGCAGTCCTGGAGCAGGGCGCTGGCCGTGGGATTGACAGAGGGCTTTGCTAATCTGCCCCAGAGGAGTTTACAGTGATCGCCTTGGGCGACCAGGCTGACGGTGTCTTTCCCAGAGATGGAGACCCAGAAGGGAGTGCGGGTTTGGGGGGGTTCAGGTGTCCTAGTACCTGTGGGTTCTCCGGGTGGAGGCATCGACTGGTGGGCATTCGGACGTATTTGAGGGGGTTTGGAGGAGGCTTCTGGGCGGGATACATTTATCTAGGTATCATCCTTGGGATTAATCCTGATTTGTCGAAACCTTTCAATAAATGGCATTTGATGCAGTTCCCAGGTGAGTCAGCACAGCCATGTGAACAGCCCCCCAGAGCGTGGTTGCTGCCTGGCTTCCGTGAATCACCTGACCTCTTCCTGCCAGTGAACTTGATTGTGGAGCGGCTGCGCTGGAGGTCCTGGAGACTTGTGCCTTGCCTGGGGAGGCACATCAGCCTCCTTTGCCTGATTTCTTTCTTTCTTTCTTTCTTTCTTTCTTTCTTTCTTTCTTTCTTTCTTTCTTTCTTTCTTCCCTGTCCTTTCCTTTCTTTCCTTCCTTTCCTTCCTTTCTTTTCTTCCTTTTTTCCTTTCTTCCTTTCTTCTTTCTTTGTCTTTCTGTCTTCCTTCCTTCTTTCCTTTCTTTTCTTTCTTTCTTTCTTTCTTTCTTTCTTTTTCTTTCTTTCTTTCTTTCTTTCTTTCTTTCTTTCTTTCTTTTCTTCTCTTTCTCTTTCTCTCTCTGTCTGTCTTTCTGTCTGTCTTTCTGTCTTCCTTCCTTTCCTTCTTTCCTTTCCTGTCCTTTCCTTTCTTTCCTGTCCTTTCTTTCCTTCCTTTCCTTCCTTTCCTTCCTTTCTTTTCTTCCTTTTTTCCTTTCTTCCTTTCTTTTCTTTCTTCTTTCTTTGTCTTTCTGCCTTCCTTCCTTCTTTCCTTTCCTTCCTTTTCTTTCTTTCTTTCTTTCTTTCTGTCTGTCTTTTTCTTTCTTTCTGTCTTCCTTCCTTTCTTCTTTCATTTCCTGTTCTTTCCATTCTTTCCTGTCCTTTCCTTTCTTTCTTCCTTTTTTCCTTTCTTCTTTCTTTCTCTTTCTGTCTTCCTTCTTTCCTTTCCTTTCCTTTCTTTCCTTTCTTCCTTTTTTCCTTCCTTTCTTTCTTCCTTTCTTCATTTTCTTTCTTTCTTTCTTTCTTTCTTTCTTTCTTTCTTTCTTTCTTTCTCTTGACATTCAGGAATCTTTAGAGTATAGTCCAGTAATGGGTTCAGTCAGGTCAGATCCCTTAAAATACAGTGTATTACAGGGGCAGTCACTCCTTGGTGACCGTGCCATCCGTAGTGGTCATCGTTTGGGTCCTGGGAATCACTTTTCACTAGGGACTTCTGTTTTAAGAAGTGTCCACTTCAGACTCCAGAGAGTATTTGCAAAGCAGAACTTTGGCTTCTGTGCAACCTTTGCTCATGCAGCTCGCCCCTTAAATCAGTGGTTCTCGACTGGGGGCAGTTTTGCTCCCCCAGCCCCCATGCTAGGCAATGTCTGGAGACAGTTTTGGTTGTCACAACCGGGGGCAGACTGCTACTGTCGTCTAGAAGGTAGAGGCCAGAGACTCTGCTAAACGTCCTGCAATACACAGGACAGCCCCCACAACAAAGGCTTACGTGGCTCCAAATGCTCAGGGTGCCGAAGCTAGGGAGCCCTACCTTAACTGATCACATCGTTTTACGGTTTATGAAAGACCGCCCCCTCTTCTCCCTGGGCTTGAATCCTTCTCTACCAACTCTTCCCCTCTCCCACCAATTCTCGTCCCCTCTCCTAAGACCCAGTTTACATGCCATCCCTTCCATGGAACTCCCTGGTGCTTTGGGTTTTCCGCTGAATGACCCCTTCCTCTCTGTTCCTGCAGTGAGTTACGTGTTCCTTCATCTTTCTCCACCGAGTCTCGTGTTGGAGCTGGCCGTTTGCATGGTCCCCCCCTCCGCAGCAAATGTTCCACAGTGACAGACGTCCTGCCCCATTGTTGTGCACATTTAAGGAGTGTATGTTGAATTAAACAGCCTCGATAGATAGGGAAGACAGCATGCACAGTTGAGTCAGAGAGGTGGCATGCGCCCAAGGCCACAGAACAAATGCTTCCTCGTCATCCATACGGCACATCTGTGTATCAGACGCCCGTCGTGCAGCGGCGTGCAGGACAGAAGGAAACCAGAGCGCTTGCTTTTTGTCCACTTGTGGTCCCCTTGTCCGGGCTGCATTGCCCAGGTTGGCTCTTTAACTAGTGGCATGGGTGTCTGTCCTGTCATCCCACTACATTATAAACTCCCTGGGTCCTTTATACCTTTGTCGTGATATTTTTGCAAACAGACCCTCAGTATGTATTGATTCATTGAATAACTAAATCTGCGGGGGTTGACGATTTCTCTCTTTTTTTGACGCTTATTTATTTTTGGGAGACAGGGGGAGATAGAGAATCCCAAGCACACTCTGCTCTGTCAGCACAGAGCCCGATCGATTGCAGGGCAATCGGGCAGTGCACGAACTGTGAGATGGTGACCTGAGCCCAAATCAAGAGTCGGGCGCTTAACCAACTGAGCCACCCAGGAGCCCTGGGGTTTGACAATTTCTCTATCATTTCAGCAGCTGCCTTCGTAGAGCCTTTTGGTAACAGTGGAACTAAGGCATCTTGATAGTTTCACTAACTCCAAAGCAATGGCTATAAAAACAAAGAAAAGGGACATGTTCACATGGGCCCTCTGGGGTGGGGGTGGGGACAAAGGATCAGAGGGGCCTCCTTGAAAACATCAGTGATGAACCTGGAACAGGCTTTCGGTGTTTGAGTTGAGCCCACCGGGTCTCTGAACTGGAACCTTGGCTCAGAGAACGGAAATAGCTCACCCAAGGTCAGACCCCTGACCCTTCTTTTAGTGCCAGCAGCTCAAGAGGGGAGTGTGACGCGTTCCTGCTTCAGACCAGCACCAGAAGGTGGGATTTGCAGCCTCGAGTCGGCAGGATCGGCGTCCGTGTCCCTGGTTTGCTTAACTGACCAGGGGGTTCTCAGTTTGTTTTCTCTCTAGCCAGCACCAGAGAGCTCACAGGCAAGGCAGTTGCGGTGGAAGCCGAGTGGGTCTGTGTTTGAACCTGGGTTTTGTGACTGGTGTGGGCCTCATTTCCCTCACCTGCGGGGATGGAGAAAATGGAGAGCTTATTCACAGGCCGTCACTCAGGGTAGCTTTGAGACGGGTTGGGAGAACTTGAAGCCCTAGGCCTAGAACCTGGCCATGAAAGGCTTTACACAAACCCTGTTGTCGAGGAATCGAGACGCTCCCGGCAGAATAAATTCTGTCTTTTAGGGGCTAGCCCTTCCTTTCTTAAACAAGTACACAAGTAACTACAAAGAGAACCAAGCAAAGGGCAGAAAGGTGGGGGAGAGAGGGGGGTCCTTGGGAAAACAGGAAAGAGTAAAAAGGTCCAAGTGGGTGTTCAGGGGAAAGGGGAGAAGGCAGATAGTCAAGGAATTCCACTTTGGGTTGAAAGCAGAGGTTTTTGGTCAACCTATTTACTTTCAGTTTCATCATTTCCTGTGAGTCCTAATTTAGCCTCTGGTCGTGTCCTCTCGATTATGGCCTAAAAAGGCAACTACTTGGGTTTCTTGGCGTTGTACTGGCACCCGCAGGAAGCCAGTGTGGAAAGGGCCGGCCTCTGCCGGATCTGATCTCCAATGGGGAAAGCTGCCTTCTTTTTCCTTAACTCCTTGCTGGCCTGCGAGTCCCACAGATTTCCAGAGTTTCCTGAGGTTCCCTAAGCCGAACCCCCGGCCTTACTCCTGCAGACAGTTTTCCCAGTGCTGGCTTGGTGGCCGCCGCATGGGGACGCTGTTCACGGGACCGAGCGCGCCGACCCTGGGGGAAAACATTTTGAGTCGTACCTGTCAGGGCCATAACAATGCCTGGATGTTCCCCTGTTCCAGTCACTCCACTTCTGGGAATTGATCTCAAGGTGGTCCACCATACAAGGAGAAAACCTAGTGCGTGGTGGTTTAAAAAAAAAAAAAAAATCACTTTGGAATATCCTGCAGCCATGAACAGTGTTTCTCAAGGAGGCCCTGCAGCCAGCAGTCCTGAATTTGGGTCCTCGCTTCCCCAGCTGTGTGTCCAAGTGGGATTACTTCCCTCTCAGAGCCTCTGCCTCATCACCTGGAAAATGAAGCGTTTGGAGAAAATGATCAACGAGGAAACTAATGGCCCAGCGGGGAAGTGGTTATAGTAAATGGGAAAAATCCACAACGTGAAACCCCGTGCTCTGCCTGTGATAATTAAAAGTCTCAAGTGTTTCTACGAACAAGGACCGGAAGGACCATAAAAGAGACAGAAAACTGGGGCGCCTGGGTGGCTCAGGCGGTTGAGCGTCCGACTTCGGCTCAGGTCATGATCTCATGATTCATGAGTTCGAGCCCCGCGTCGGGCTCTGTGCTGACGGCTCGGAGCTCGGAGCCTGCTTCGGATTCTGTGTCTCCCTGTCTCTGCCCCTCCCTCGCTCACTCTGTCCGTCTCAAAAATAAACAAACATTAAAAAAAGAAAGGGCAAACTGATGGGGGGGGGTGGAGGATCTCAGGAATGTATGGGGATAGTTGTCTTTCATTTTCAAAACTTTTATATTTTGTATAGCTTTTACAAAAGGGGCCACTCAGCATGGTCCCAGGCTAGGAAGGGGAGAAGTGGCCACATGCCTCCCTAGCATCCCTCCTTTGATGCCCCTTTTAATCCCTTCCTTCCTTCTGTTCATCCTCCCTCCCTTTCTCTCTCTCTCTCTCTCTCTCTCTACTTCTTTCCCCTCTTCATTTCTAACAGCTCTTCACTAACGGCTTAGTCCATCTGTGCCCTTAGAGTTGACCGTCCCCTGAGTGCGTCGCTGGCAGCCCTGTTGGGACGCGGGGGCGCCTCCACCTGACTCAGGTGGGCACCGGAGCTCAGCTGCGGTCACCGAATATGGATATTCTTGTTTGCGCTGGTGGGAGGGCTTTAGTAAACCCCATTGTGGTGACCTCTGCCCCCCACCGCCGCCATCCAACCCGCGTATTGACCTTGGCACTGCTGCTGACCCACATCACTCCAGCAGAGCAGTGACACCAAATAGCTCTGTCCCCGGCCTGGCCAAACAGGACTCAGCTGAGTTTCGTGAAAGTTCTGCTCAGAGAGGGGCACGGAGGCCCACCTACATATAGGGTGCCCACCTGTGTACTCGGCACCCCCAGAGGGAGAGAGGGGCAGCCCCCTGCGTTGGTCTAGCTCTGAGGCGGTCACAGCGTGCCCCCCTCTCTTATAGGAAGTGCGGCTTGGCCTCCAGGTCTCTGGTGGCCATTGGGGGAGTGCTGCCCCGTAAGCGCCCCCTTCCCTCCCACTGAGGCCTGAAGGTAGGGCAGAATGAGGGGCCAGGTGGAGTGGTCCCCTGCCAGCGGCTGCCATGTTCATGGCCGGCCAGTGCACACCCACCGGTGGAAGACCAGGAGGGCAAGAATGTAACAGTTCCAGTGCGCCCTGCTTTTGGACCGGTCACGTGGTCCACACAGGGAAGGCTCCCTCAGCCTCCCTGCCTTGCCTGGTAGAGCCCAGTAACTGTGTGTTGACCGCTGTGGAATGTATTCCCCCACACGCCCCGTGTCCCACTCAACTTACCGATTGATCCAGCTTCAACGCCAGCCCGACTTCTTCTGTGGGACCCTAGGCACAAGCGTGCTAAGGAGACCCCAGGCCGGGGGGCCTGGTGGACCCATGACTGGATGGGGTGACAGTAGGCAAGTCACTTGCCCTCTTGGAGCCTGTTTCCTCATTTATAAATTGGGGATAATAAAAGCTCTTTTGCAGAGCGATTGATGGTGACGCGAGGTTGATGTTGGTAGGTTAGGGACCTAATGACTGTCCCCCTTTCCCTTCTTCTCTTGGAGGGATCTCGTAAGAGGGCATGTGATAGATATCCTCGGGTGTCTTCCCTGGGCTGGGTTAGGAGAACTCTTAACCAGCAGCGGACTTAGGATTTGGGGGGGACAGGGTTCAAGTGAATCCCTTCTTACGTATTGATAGGAGATTGTCTTGTCCATTTTTGGTTTGAACTTTGCAAAAAGGTTGAGACCCAGCAGCCCGCGAAGCCGTGTGCTCTGTGGTCCTTGCCAGTCCTCGGGCAGGGCAGTGGCATGAGGGGGAGACTGGCTTCAGGAGCCTGGGTCCTGAGACTGGGGAGGCTACCTGGCCAGTGGTCAGATGGATGGCACAGAGGGACAGGACAGCTGATATTTACTCTGGCAGAGGGAAGCCTTCGATTTGCCTGAATGGCCTGGCCAGTGTGGGAGCCAGGACAGCCGGAAGTAAGCTGGTGAGGCTGGGGCGTGCAGGCGGCCTAGACCCCAGCCCCTCATGGAAGATGAGGCCAGGCCGTCCTTTCCTGCCTTGTGGACTGCTGCCTGGCTCTGGGCCCTGCGTTCTCTCAGGGGGTGGTCCTTGCAGGTGGATGATGCCCCTGGTCCCCCAAGAGGGGCCACAGGGGTTTGCTTGGCTGGGAATGTAAACAAAGCCACCGGCTGGGTTTGCTGGGGGAGGCTGCCAGGCTCTGTTCCTTGGACTTGCCTTCCCTCCTGTGGGGGCTGGGGAGCGAGCAGATTTCCTGGAAAACAACCCTTTTCCTGGAGCGTGTCCAGGGGAGCCCCTTAGTCTTGATCTGGAAAGCATTTAACGAGCCCAGATAAGGCCTGGGCGGCCCAGACTTTTCCTTTTGTTCTCTCTGTCCCAAACCTCCAGCCTGGGGAGGGGGCCTTGACCTCACAAGGGAAAGGCCTTCCTGCGTTGTGAGCTGGGCAGTGAGCTTCTAGGCTGCTCCCCTGGTGGCTGTGGGCTGGCTCTATCTCGGACCACGGTTTCGGAGTCCTGCGTTTAGAGTCCTGCGGGCCCCAGCCTGAGCCTGTGAGCAGGAATAAGCACTGTGGTAACCGTGGAAAGGCCACGGGACCGGGAGTCCTGAGTCCTCCCTGGGCGGCAAGCCCCTGAACCTCCAGGAAGCTCCCGGATCCTCATCTGTAAAACGGGCCGAAGCACATTTCTTACCCACTCTACAGCGTTATGACGAGGATCTATGGAGACAGCAAAGGGCGTGTGAAAGCATTTCATAAACCATTAAGCCACACCGGTGTGAGGGGCTATTGTTTCATCTTTATTTTGCAAATGAGTTTAAAAAAAAAAAGACACACATGTGCTTCAGTTCCCCTGGACAGAAATGATGAGGGGTGCTTTCTGTGTTAGTGCCCCGGGAGGGAGGTGCTCTCGCTGCTCATGATATTTCCTGGAGCCTGACTTTTCTTCTCCCCTGATTTCTTTGGGCTGTATTATCAAGACGGAATCAACATCTCTTGGCCACATGTTTTTTGTTTTTTTGGTTTTTTTTTTCCCTCTTGGTGGAACTCCGTGAAATAAAAAGTTTTTTGAACTGACAACTTCCATTACGTGTGGTCGCACTTTTTGTCTTTTTGGGGGGCTACTGGGAAACTTGTTTTCGTGGGAGGTCCTCTTGAGCTGCGTGGTCACTTTCCTGCCTCGGCAGGTATAGCACAGTGACTATGGTTGCATCTGCCTTTGAGACTCAAATTACACTCGTCATCCGGCACGGCGGTCGTTTATAGATTTGTTTGGTTGTGGCTGGATCCTAGGATATACCTTACCGTTCATTTCTCGCAAGATCTCTGACAACAACTCGTTTTTTCCGTCGTGTACATCTTTCTCCCGGTGCCGCCCAGTTGCAGAAGTTTTGCTGTGCTCTAATGCCGTGCCGTTTGCAAAGCTAGGAGGTGCTCAGCGCTCCTCGTGTGGCTGATGTGGTTTGTACCTGACATTTTGTCCTTGTTTGTCCCGCAGGTCCTGGCTGTAAGTCACCATGGCGCAGCAAGCTGCTGATAAGTATCTCTATGTGGATAAAAACTTCATCAATAACCCGTTGGCCCAGGCCGACTGGGCGGCTAAGAAGCTGGTCTGGGTGCCTTCTGACAAGAGTGGCTTTGAGCCCGCCAGCCTCAAGGAAGAGGTGGGCGAGGAGGCCATCGTGGAGCTGGTGGAAAACGGGAAGAAGGTGAAAGTGAACAAGGATGACATCCAGAAGATGAACCCACCCAAGTTCTCCAAGGTGGAGGACATGGCCGAGCTCACGTGCCTCAACGAAGCATCGGTGCTGCACAATCTCAAGGAGCGTTACTACTCAGGGCTAATCTACGTGAGTGCGGGGCCGGGCCCAGGGTGCAGGGGGTGCGGGAGGCCCGGGTCTGTCCCGGAGCGTTGGGGGTCTTGAAGAAAGCTGCGGTGACATCCTCCAGCTTTGGCACGCGAACATCCTAACGGAATGTTGTCGCGGCATTATTTCACCTTTTCTCTGCATAGCCCGAAACACGACAGGAAGCCTGTTTGAGACCACACATAGGGAGAACATCATGATGTGTATGTGAGGGGGCCCGCCCACGGGCCTTGGTCCTCAGTCTCGGTGGGGACAGGAAGGATAGTTCCTTCTAAAGCAAGGGACTGCCATGCCCTGGTTTCCCGCCTCGCTCCTTCCTCCTGCACCTCCTGGTCCCCTTCCCCCTCCCCATTTGCTCAGTCTCATTTTGGAACCTCCACCATCTTGTTCTTTTTAGAGGCCTGTGGGTGTGGCTTAGTTCCCTGGGGAGTGTGCTTTGAGCGGAGATGAGGACTTGAACCTTTGGTCCGTGCCGCTTGGCGGTGCCCCTGCCCTGCCAGGCTTAGCGTCCAGAGAACAGCACGTGTAAAGGGCCCGGGGTGTGCAGAGAAGGTGCAGTCTCTTCTCTCTCTCTCTCTCTCTCTCTTTTTTTTTTTTTAACGCTTATTTATTTTTGACAGACAGAGAGAGACAGAGAACTAGCAGGGGAGGAACAGAGAGAGGAGGAGACACAGAATCCCAAGCAGGCTCCAGGCTCTGAGCTGTCAGTTACAGAGCCTGACGTGGGGCTCGAACCCACAAACCGTGAGATCATGACCTGAGCCGAAGTCAGTTGCTTAACCAACTGAGCCACCCTCTTTCTTCTGGCTTAGCAGGGCTACCTGTGCACAGAGACAGCTCCTCGCCGTAGCGTTTTCCCGTCTCCTGTGTAATAGGCTGCAAGATCTTTCAGTCTTAGGGTCACAAAAGTTATTGCTAATTTCTTATTTCTTCTGTTCAGTGTCCCAGGTATTTCCTTCTAGTTTTGTCCCAGGTAGGGAAGAACTACCTGGCTCTTATTCCTAAAATAGCTCTTTGTTTAGGTATGTTGTTAGGTTTACCTTGGCCTTCTTGGTCTTGGAGCTCAATAAAACAGTTCTCAAAACTTTGTTTGAATTGGAGGAAGAAAACATCTCGAGATGCTTACCACCCTCTCATTTCATAGATGGGAAGGTGAAGCCTCAGACCCAGGGGTTAGCTCATGATCACATACGCAATACAAGGAGGTGCTGGGCTCCTCCTGGCACACGGATGGCGAGTGGCCCCCACAGAGTCGGCCATTTTGTTTTTTATACAGTTTCAGGGTGACCTCAGCACATGTTTCCACAGGGCACTTGCCCTGCCATCCTGGACTGCTACTTCCGAGTGCCCTGCCATGTGCCAGAGTCCTCTGTGAAGTCCCAAACCTCTTGGATTGATTGCCCAGGAGTTCTGACCGGGCCAGCCGCGTGCCGGGGCTGTGTTACCTTGCCGATTGCTAAGTCGGTCCATGATAATGAAGTTCTTATGTCCTGCCGTTGAAGACCACCCTTTGGGGATGGGCCTGATTAGTCAGGAGCTACCAGAAAGGAACTACACAGAGCCGTCTTCTTGGAAAAGTCCTTTGTAGGCCAGCTTAGCCCAACCTGCTGATACGGCAGGTGAGGAGAACTGAGGCCTAGAGGGCGCAAGGGCCCAGTGCGGGATCATGCATCCTGAGACTGTAGCTTGGGGTTTTTTGACCCTCAGCCCAGCTATCTTTTCCTTGGTGAGAATGTCGTATGGACAGAATTAAAAGCCCCTGTCCCTAAGGATATTAACCACTGGAATTCAGAATTGGCGACTGGTAGAAAAACAAGGGGCCTCTGAGAAAGCATCGTTTGTCTGCTGGGGCAGCTGGGATCCAAGTCCTATTGTCTGAGAGTGGGACGCCCCCCAGGCAGGCTCCACAGCAGATCGTGCCCACTCTGCTGTGCCCCTAAGCTGACACAGGCTCTGCTTGGTGAAGCAGGGCGATGAAGGTCACGGCACTTGGGGCCTCCAGGTCCTGGTTCAGATCCCTTCCCCACCACACGCCGCGGCTACGAGGAACCCCACTTCCTCGCAGGCGAGGACTCATGAGTGTGTGAACGCCAGCCAGCACCTGGCTCACGGCAGGGTCCAGACTGCAGCTGCTGCCGTTTGTTCTAAGTGAAGGTAGCTGTTCCTGTGCGTGGCCTTTGCTGGGGGTCTCTGTTCAGCTTGTGTCCCGCTAGGGATTTGCCGAGTGCGACACACGTCAGGGGGGCGGGGCCTGCGCTCGCCTGCCTTAGCTGGCTGCAGTCTTCTGTCCCACAAAGGGAAATATTATTAAAGCGGGTTCAATGATGGTTGCTTCATTTCTCCTCCGCTAGCGTGGGTTTCCCTCTGGAGGCAGGCAGGACTCTTTGGTTGGAGGCGTTCACTCCTGTTTCTGTCGCCTCCCGTGTGCCTCAGACCAGCCTCTTCCTAAGCATCCTCCCCGGAAGAGAAGTCGATTGTCTCCGCAGTCGCCCTAATGGGGACCCCAGCAGGTGCAGAGCTGTGGGGGGATCGGAGCCGCTGGGCAGGGGATGCCGCCTCATTCACAGTCAACCTCTCTGCACACGACGCTCCAAATTGCGACCGGGGAGCCTTTGTGCAGCGTGTTCGCCTGGCATTGTGGGCGGCGTGGCTAATCCTGTGCACAGCTGCTCTGTCTGTTTCCTTGGGGGGTGAGGCCCCGGGACAGGGGGCGGCTGGGCACAAAGAGCCTCTGTGGCCCGTGAATGGAGCAGCTTCCTGGCGTAGCCATGTGGGAGCAAAGCCACTTGCTCGGTGTCCGTGCCTCTGCAAGTATCGAGAGGGAGGCTCGCCATCAGGGCTCCTTCCTCCCACCTGAGCTGCTGGGCTCACGGCTGCTGGTTTGATGGGATTAGTCCAGAGAACTTTGAAGGTCTCCGGAGAGAACCGTCCACAGGACCATCTGCCCACCCAGCTGTCAGAAAGCCTTGTCCCGGGAACCCCCGGTCCCCTTCTGCTGTCATGACCAGCTGTTTGCAAACATCTGGCTCAGAGGCAGGCCCTAAAAGTGTGGCCATGTGTCCTTGGCTTTCATCGGGCCGAGTTCCTAGAGTGTGGGTTTTCTCAAACCCCAGGAACAGAGCTCAATTGTTTCTGAGCTCCTGGGATGACCTCACTGCTCCCTGGCCTTATCTCATCCTGGCCCGACAGTCCCATGGAGGAAAAACCAGAAGTCCCCTGCTTTCCTCTTATCTTCCTGTGATACCCGCGCTGCAGGTGGCCCACACCACGTGTGGCCTTCTCTGCTTCGGAGCTTTCCTGGTCCCTTGTGAAAGAGTCGTTGGAGGGAAAACAAATGACTGATTATCCCAGGAAGAAAGAAAATTGAGGGCCCCGAGTCCCCGCCTCCAAACTGAAGAGGCAGCCAGATGCACTTGGTCCTTTCCAAACTTGGCTGCTCTTCGGCCTGCAGACCACTGTGGGTTACTGCGTCCCTCTGGAGCTCTGCTTTTATTTTTGTCTTATTTTGGCGAGAGTGAGCCAGCATGTGCACCGGCAGGAGAGGAGCAGAGGCAGGGAGACTGAGAGTCTTAAGCAGACGCCATGCCCTGTGGGAGCCTGACACGGGGCTCGATCGATCCCGCGACCCTGGGATCATGACCTGAGCCGAAATCAAGAGGCGAAGGCTCAATCGACTGAGCCACCCAGGCTCTCCTGGAATTCTGCTTTGAGTCTTTAACTTCTGTTTGGAAAGTCCACGCGCCATAGCCCTTGGCCACAGCTGGAAAGGGCTTTGTCCTTGCGACTAGTTCCCGTGTGGAACCTGTCTTGGGGTTCAGCCACAAGACCCACCTTCCGTTTTGGCAGGAGCGGAGAGGGCAGGGCGGGATGGGGCTGGGTTGACACATAGCACAGTGCCCTGTGGGTGTTGGCTGCTATTGGACCGAGGGGCACAGCCGTGGACAGGGAGGGTGGAGGCCACTTGTAATGAGGAAAACAAAAAGATAGGAGTTCAGAGAACTGGCCTCTGACCAGGGAGGTCTGGCCTGGGGAGGGGGAGGGGGTGGGGGACACCAAGGGCTGCTCCCAGCTTTGCCGTTCACTGCTTCATGGCTTTCAGCTGTCACTCAACAGTCAGGGCTGCAGGTGTGTGTGAATGACAGCTTTGCATGGCTGCTTCTGGAACTCTGGTGTGTTGTCCTCGGAAGAGGGGGCTTGGGCTGCGTCCCCCCGCCCCCCCTATCTGAGCACCTACCACCTGGGTGGTTTCAGGAGTCATGCCCAACTTGTTCGGAGCCTGTCTTTTTTTTTTTTTTTTTTTTGGCCCGGGAGACAGATCTTGGAAGACAAAGGAGCAGGTTATTAGAAAAAGAATTAGTAGTCACAAGTTAACACGAATTTACCTTAAGCCCCTGAAGAAAGAGCTGTCTGGCCAGTTGCCACTAGACCCTGCTTTCCTGACCTTCTCAGAGCTCTTCTCCAAGGCTGTCCTGGGTGCGTGCCAGTCCTGAAAACTGCTCAGGGAGGCATAGAGTCCGGCTGTCCCCACTTTACAGATTGAGAAATGGAGGGAGAGGGTGGTTAAGAAACTTGGCCCTTGCTGGGATTTGAACTCAGGACGGCTGACTCTGGGGTCAGATTTTAATCCCATCAGGTCAGACTTGGAGTATTGGGTGTATTTTTGGGTGCCTCACGTGAAGGGTGTTGGCTAATCGGGCTCCCCCTTCTGAGAAGACTCGAGTCTTGGAGAAGGCTCACAGGGGACATGAAAATGGTCGAGTTTTTGAGGGATGCTCATGTGAATGTCTCTAGATGATTCGAGAGGGAGAGCTGTCAGCGATATACTAGCCCACAAAAGCTCTGGTCGGGGTTTTCCCGATGCTGGAAAAGTGTAGGCTTGCCTGTCTCCCCGGGAGTCCTTGAGGGCGGAATACGTTGTGCTTCTGCACAGTTTGCTTTTGCTGCAGCCCGGTTCTTTTCTCTCTGTGCATCTCGTGACGGCAGACACATCTCTTATTGTCCCTGGATCTGAGTTTTGTCACTGGACTTGTACCGTCTGCGCAGCTTGCCATGGCTCTTGCCCAAGGCACCTGCTCGTTGGCGCACAGAGCTGGCAGCGGTCACGCCGTCGGGGGAGGACCCTTGCTGAGTGAGCAGAGACGGTGCCGGTGCCCGTGCCCCCGCAGCGGGCCTGGCAGGGCGCGGCACAGAGAGTTAGGGCGTCCCGGGGTGCCTTCCCAGCAGCCCGAATCCCGGCCCTTGGTGGCAGATAAGTTTGCCACCCAATTTGCACCCCCTTGAGAATCAAGACTGTCTAACCCTTTCCTGTTTGCTGCTCTTTTCTTTAGACCTATTCAGGCCTTTTCTGTGTGGTCATCAATCCTTATAAGAACCTGCCCATCTACTCCGAGGAGATCGTGGAAATGTACAAGGGCAAGAAGAGGCACGAGATGCCCCCCCACATCTATGCCATCACAGACACTGCCTACAGGAGTATGATGCAAGGTGAGTGCCTTGACCTTCCCTGTGGCTCAGTCTTCACGTGCAGCCTCGTGGACACCCTTGCAGGTGCTCATCCACATTCACGGTCACAGGGATTTAGGGCCTGGATTGGCGTTGGTGATGGCGCAGTGCATCATGGAGGTCTCTGAGCCAGTGTGAGAGCCGAGGCCAGTGGCTATCAAAGGGCATGTTTATATGTTGAGAGAACCTTCTAGAAGCTCTAAAAATAGAGTTCCTAGTTACCGCAATTTCTCATTCTTGTCAAGACCCTCTGTGCCAGTCTCCTCACTTACAGGTCCCTTCTACCAGGTACTCCTTTTTCCTCCTCGTTTTTCATGTCTTTTCTCTTGTTGCTTCCTCACAATCTGGAAACGCACTTGAGTTTTTCTTTTCTTTTCTTTTTTTTTAAAGTTTATTTATTTATTTTGACAGGGAGAGAGAGGAAGCATGAGCAGGGAAGGGGCAGAGAGAGAGGGAGAGAGAGAATCCCCAGCAGGCTCTGTGCTGACAGCACGGAGCCCGACGCGGGGCTCGAACTCACGAACTGTGAGATCATGACCTGAGCCAAAGCCCAGAGTTGGACGCTTAACTGACCGAGCTACCCAGGTGCCCCTTAAGTTTTGCTTATCTTTAAGAAACAAGCACTAAATCTCTCTTGGATTCTGCACCCGCCCCCCAGCTTGTGTCCACTCTCTGTCTTCTCACACTGGAACTTGAGAGAGGAAGTACCACACCCCGCTGGCCCCAGCACTTCTCCACTCTGACAAAGGTTACCCTCCCTGTGTTGCTGTTTCCACAGCTCTCGCGTGTTCTCATCTTACCTAACCTCTCCCCAGTGTTGGACAATCTTGACCGCCCCTTGTGACAGCCCTTCCTTCCTGTGTGACCCTCTCTCTGCTTCTCCTGATCTCTGGCCACCCCTCCGCGCATCCGTGTTCCTCACGGTCTCACCGCTTGCTCAGCTGTTCCTCTGGATGACGGACCCATCCAGTTGAGCGCCTTGACCGGCACATTCTGGGGGAGGATCGGGACCGTCGCCTGATTGATGCTGGCCCTTTGCCCCTGGCTGCCATTTCTCCGTCTACCCAGCCACCCGGGCCCAGTGGTTCCTCTGCTCTCCTCTCTCTCTTTCTCCCTCCTTTTCTCAAGTCCATTAGCACTTTCTATGGGTTTTATCTCTTCATATTTACGGCCCCCTTTCCCCTCTTTCATCCCTTGGCCCTGACCTCAGTTATGGCCTCTGCAGGGTTTTGCCTGCACTGTTGCTGTGACCTCTTAACCTTCACTCTTAATAGAGCCCTCCCTCTGCCTTTGACAGAGGGTCATCTTTCTAGAATGCAAATCTGATCAGACCCCCTGATTCAAAATCTTCAAAAATCTCGAAAAGGCTCCTCCGTGGCCCCAGAGGTAACTCTGCAACCCGCCAGCAGCATGCAGTGCCCTTTGTCATCGGCTTTCCACTGCCTCTGGCTTTCCTGCTACGGGGACCTCATCTGTTTCTCTACCAGGCCTTTCTGCTTCAGGCTGCCTGGCCCGTGCCAGCTGCCTGTAGTGCCTGGCAAGTCCCTACTCCCTTGTGAAAGACCAGACTGAGGCATTCCTGCCCTCCAGGGAGGATGTCTGGAATAGATTTGGTGATACTTCATTTGACTTCGGTGCTCACAGACTTGTTTTTCCCTCCTAGACACAGACAGGGCCCATGTTGCCTTTATATTCTCGAGCTTAGCCAGGTGCTTGGCCTATGGCGGCATGTCAATGTCATTCTGAGTCAAGCCCAACTTCCAGGCCGGGCTGTATTCCCAAACCTCATACTGATAGTGCTTTTCCAAATCCGAATACACGCGCCTGCTTGTTTCCTTTAAACTTGGCCACGAAGCTGGGCAGTGGTGATAGAGAACCTTGCTGTATTAGCAGCTTTATCTGTGGCATAGTGGTTTGAAGGGGCAGCCCGCGGGTCTGTCTCGTGTCGTACACATAGTTGTTGTGGGGAAGGCATTTCGTTGCCAAGCTCAATGAATTCTGCAGCATGTACGAGTTTGGCCTAGCCTTTGGCTTATGTTTACATCGATGAAAATTTCTTGGGGAAACCAGCCCATTACTTTTAAAGTGGGATGTCTGTTTTAAAGTGCTAACTAAAGCAGTCTGGTGGGAGAACATTCTGTGAGATTCCAGAAGAGCCTGAGTCTGTGTCTCTAGAGGTTATGAGTCAGTTTTCTCCTAGCTGTCTTAATTGGCCCAGTGCAAGTTCACCCCAGAGTCTTCCTGAGCTCTGCGTTGCTGAATTAGGGCACATTCCCACACTCGGATCCTGGATTTGAACGGTTTTCTAGCACGTGGCCTTCCTTTACTTTCGGGCAAGCCATTGTGGCAAGGGCGATGTCATGATGTGGAACATGGCACCAGCAGCTGGGGGTCCTTAGAACTGGACTCCCAGCCTTTCTTCCCATGTCTTGCACGCAAGACTCCTTCCTAAAGAGATTTGCCCAATTTTTATCCAGCAATAAAAAAAATTTGAGGAGCACAAGTCAGCTCCATAGGTTGGAGATAATTGAAAAATGGAAAGGGATATCCAGAAGGCTGGAGCTTTCCTTCATGTTGACCGGGAAGCTTTGGCCCTAACGGAATGGTCTTGATAGGAAGCGAGGGGCTTCCCAAATTACGAGAGCAAGTGGGTGTGCGTTTCATCCTTTGGAGACCAGGGATGCCAATCCACTGCGGGCCCAGGAAGACAGGGGCCTTGGTGCTTCTTTTTAACGATCTGTGGGAGTTCAGGGCCCACGTAATTTCTAACCCTCCGTCTGAGAGGTTTTCCCTCACCTCCTGCATGATGCTGGAGTTGCTGCAGCCCTGAGCCCCCACGGTGACCGACTGAGAATATTTCCGAGTCCCTTCTCGCTGGGCACAGCTGACCTGCCAAGCAGTTAGCCACAGGTCTCTTGTTCTTGGAGCAGAGAGGAAGTTACTTAACAGGACTTAATTATGGACAGTGGTACCTCGGGGTCAGCGGGCTCTGAGATGAGCTCCTTGGCACTGGCCTTGGGGGAAAACAGGGTTGTTCTCTGCTACTCACCTCTTAAAGGGCACAGCCGGATAGTTCCTTTTCTGCTTTTTCCCTAAACAGGAACTCGAAAAAGGTTTCCTCCCTGAGCTGCCTGTGGCTTATGACATACTAGCATTTATTCTGCCAAATAGGGTAGTTGGCGGCTTTGTCTGGGGACTTTTATGAGATGAGCTCTTTGCCTGTTCCCGGGACCTCCCTGCCTTTCATCTCTTAAACGCTCTGGTTTGCCTCAGTCCTAACGTATGCCTCTTGTCCCGCAGTTAATATTAGTGGTGTCCATTTTCACTTTCAAGAGCAGCCCAGTTTGGGTGATAAATCCTATGGTCACCCTACCTATTTGTCAGAGTGAGCCAGGGCTTCTCAAACTTGGCAACTCTTGACTTTGGGGCCGGATAATTCTCTGCTGGGGGTAAGGGGCTTGTTCTGTGCATTGTAGATGTCTAGCAGCAACCTGGCCCCTTTGTACTAAATGCCAGCGGCACCCTCCCTCTCCATTGTGACAACCAGAAACGTCCCCAGACTTTGCTACTAGATGTTCCCTGGGGGGCAAAACTGCCTGCACTTGGGAACCACCGGACTGAGCACTGCAGAGTGGTTTTATTGAGTGTCGGCTTCCATGGATCAGTAGTGCCTCCGCCTTGCCAAGGATCCAAGACTCAATGCCAAGGGATGCTGCTGGGATAGATTAGTGCTGTCTGCCGTGGGCACAGGATGGGGCATGGCAGCCTTTGGCACCCTGGATCAGTCTGTGGAGAGAGGAGGTGGAAAGTGCCGGAATACCAAGAGGTTTAGTGCATTACTCTGGCACTGGAGACCCTGGCAGTCCAGGCGGAGGGATGGGACGTGTTTGTACGCAGACATCTGGGGCCGTGGCTGTAGAAGAAGACAAGCTGCCACCGTGTCGATTGCGCGGCTGCAGCAGGTGTCCTGGGAGTTCAGGGGAAGGTGTGGCCACCCAGGCCTGGGGTGGTCGGGGAGGGACCGGGGAGGCCGGCTCCTGTGGAAAGGCTGGCAGGTGTGCGTCAACAAGTGGTTACACTGTAGCCCAGACGTGCCCGGCAGTTCTGTTTGTTTTAAGCCTCGACCTTGGGTTTAATTAAAGTTGCGGTGACTCGGTCGGTTCACCCTCCCAACCCTGGCTTCTTTTCTGCTTGGTTAATATGTTGCCGTGGCCATGAATGGGTTCTTCCTGCCTCAGGGATTGAGCCGGTCCTTGGTCCTCGGGGTTCCGTAAAGGGCCGCTGGAGGAGAGCGTGAGCCCCTTGCCGGGCAGGGGATAGCGCTGTGGGGCATGAGGGCACGTCCCGGGGCAGGAGCGGCACGCGGCCTGTTGAAGGCGCCATGGGGTTGGGAA
The DNA here is from genome assembly GCF_024362965.1 of Panthera pardus. Taxonomy (NCBI): domain Eukaryota; kingdom Metazoa; phylum Chordata; class Mammalia; order Carnivora; family Felidae; genus Panthera; species Panthera pardus. Next base: position 11,681,766 of record NW_026526991.1, read on the forward strand.
ATGGCACCCCGGGCTCTCCCTCTGGGGGTCAGGCTGTGTGCGTGTTCTTAGGGGAGAACCGACCAGTGAAAGAATCTGACTTGAGCGCAGCTCTCTCCCCAGCGAAAGCAGAAAACCTCTCCTGTGCCGATTAGGTAGAATGCCAGGTCCGGTTCGCTTTCGGTGACTTCATGGTATTTTAATGAGCTCCCAGCGTGTCTGGGGGAGTGGCAGCGGGGTCTGCTTTCATTCCAGGCCTAAACTAATCTGAGAACTATTTAACCCTTTGCTCTGGGCTAATCCCACCTCTGCGTCTCAGCAGAAGCTGCCCGGAGAAGCGGCTGGTCCCCCAGCAGCTGCTCAGAGTGTCCAGCGGGTGTCCGAGCGCCCTCGGCGGCAGACTGACCTCCGGGCTGACCCAGGGGTGGAATTCTAGCGCTGTCTTCGTATGTGAGTGTGATCCCTGTAATTCACCGGTGAAGGGACAGGCCCAGAGATGAATGCTAACTGACTTGTCCAGTCAGCGCCAGAGACCAGGGCCTCCTGATTCCGTCCCCCCGTCCCGGTGCCTGTCCCCCAGGGGCACCGTTGCCCCTCGCTCTCTGGCTGGCATTTGGAGGACTTCTGTGTGTCTGGCTGGCTGGAGGCCCTCGTTCCTTCTCCACACTCTCTCTGCCAACTGCTGCTGTTGAACTCTCTGCTCTCCGAGGCCTTTCTGAGGGAAAAAAGCGCCAAGCGGGGGGAGGCGCTGGGGAAGTGCTTCCCGGGGACGGGGAAACATGACCGTGAACACACGCACCAGGACAGGCGGCCGAGGAAACCACAGATGGGATGACTCCACTTAAGCAGGAACGTGCCGGCCAGGGGGCTCAGGCCTTGCCAGAGAAGCACTACCGTGCACGCAGAGGCCCCCGCCAGTCGCAGGGAGGTCTGGGGCCAGGCCCCGAGTGCCCACGTGTGGTTGCCTTCCCCACGGGGCGTGCCCCCTGCCCGCAGGTGGTCTCTGTGCACCAGACTTGGGCCCACCTGGAAGAGGTCCCGAGAGGCAGGTGAATGAACTTGAGGAGGAGGGAGAGAGCCTAGCACAGAGCAGGGAGCCTCGCCTCGCCTTAGGGCTGCGGGGCTGGTGGGAGCGGCTTTGACACAAGACGCGGCATAGGTCACCCACGCCAGCAGCCTCAGCTTTAGGAGGAACTTGTCTTGTGAGCCAGAGGTGTGGTGTGGAGAAGAGTGGCTGGGGTTGCCCTCGATTTGGGTTCCTGACTGATGGGGGACCGCTCTCGCTGAGCCTTCCTCCTCTTGTCTGCCTCTTGGCTCAACGGAAACGTACGTGGCGGGGGGTTTTGCGGGGATGAGACAAGGGGCCTGGCCTGCAATCAGTTTTTGACTTCACCGTCTCTGCCCTCCACGTCCTGCATTCTTTCCCTCCACGCTCCCACTCGCTTAACGGAGGTGATCGCCAAATGCTCGCTCCAGGGCAGGCTTCTTAATCTTCTCCGAGAGCAACTCGGGAGAGTTCAGGCTCTGGTAGCAGTGTGCATAGGAAGTGACTCGTCAAAGCCACCTTCCCAGCAGCGGCCGCAGAGCACACAGGCATGCGCGGGCAGATGCGGTCTCCGACTTGGCCCGTCTTGTCCGCGGCCCCCAGCGGGCAGCCGGAGGCCCGCGGGTCGACATGGCTTCGGCGGGGCTTCAGGAAAACGTGCACTCAGAGGTGGCTCTTTTGAGCAGCGCTGAAAGGGATCCTCTGTTGACATAAGGTGGGGACCCCGGGGGTGGGGCGTGCTGTGACAAGCGACCCCGGGTCCACCCGAGCCTGGACGGGGTGGGGGTGAGGTGCTGTCCTACAGCCCCTCGCAGGAGGCTGCTTGGTCGGGTCCCCCAGTAGGAGAGCCCGGTCCTCAGAGTGAGGCTGCTTAATTATAATGTGGTCGTGCCTATCCATCCCATTTCTGTAAAATGTTCTTTCTAGAAGAGGAATCTGCGGTTCGTGGATCCTTTTCAAGGATTCGGCTTTATTTAGGCTTTTTTGTTTGGCTTTGAATCCAACCCAGTGGGTCTGCTGGGGTTTGCTCTGGGCCATCTGCAGTGGGAGGCGAGAAGGAGGTGCCCTCTGGGAACCTGAAATTTTGGGGGTGGTCCAAAGCGTGGCTCAGTGTATCCGTCACTACCCCTCTCCAGCCCACGGACAAACAACCAGAAGGCACCTGCAAAGTCTGTAATGGCCCAGGAGCTTTGTGCTTTTAGCCTCCCTGGACACGCCCCTCCTCTCGGCCTGTGAATGCCGCTTACCGGCCTTATTTCCTATTCTGTCCAGTTCTGGCCCAGACTCCAGCAGAGTTGTGTTCCAATAGGTCAGGACTGATCGTCCGTGTGTTCAGAGGAATGGGTTGCTTTCCTTCCCCTGCCTGATTTCAGGAATGAAGCTGTCCGATGAGAACAAGACGAAGTCTCTAAAACTAAAGAGTAAGAGAGCTGAAAGTGTGCCGGCGTGAAAGTCAGGATTCTCTAACTGGCTTCTGTCAAACTCCTTTGGTCTTGACCAAGGCTGTTGGCCCGGTGGCCACCTTTGCCACGAACTCTGAGGACCCTTGATGTTCTTTTGGCCAACAGGCAGCTCTGGCCGGGGCTGAGGCCGTCATTCCAGCCAGACTTGGGGACTCGATGAAGATCCGGTCCCCACCCTTTGCTGGTCCACAGACACGCTAAGCTGAAAGCCAAGGACAGAGGCCATGCCCCAGGAGCAAATTCTGGCCTAACAGTTACCAACATGCCTTTCATTTCGTTTGATGGCCCCTTCTCAAGGCGACCGGGGCCACTGGCTTCTTCGGGACGCAGCTCCACGTGTTATAACCGCTCGCCTCCCGGCACCCGAGTTCCTGCTGTCCTCCGCCAAGCCTGACGACACTCATCACGGGGGCATTTCTAAAAGCCAGGCCTGTTTGTGCTCTGATGTGGGGCCAAGTAGGTCCTGAGCTTTGTCTGGCCAAGTCCCTCTCATTCCTGGTGCCCCACTGTCCTTCCCTCCCATGCTTCCCTTCGTCCCTCCTGGACAGTGGAGCTGTGACCTGGGGCTCTAGTGGGCCTAGCCCAGCCCCCCTGCCTGTCTCTCCTTTGCCCTGAGGGGAACGTTGTTTAAGAGCAAGGCAGGCTGGCCTTCCAGCGTTTGGGACACGGTCTCTCTGAGCGTCCAGGTGGCATTTGCTGTGAGATGTCGGCACTCACGTGTGACGTTCGAATTTCCCTCCACCCTGACAGACCTGCCAGGGCTGTCTCAGCAGCCGCCCCACACTCCCAGCCCCGCCCAGGGACGAGGTGTCCCAGCGACCAGCGGTGGCTTCTGGCAGGTCTGCCCGCGCCCCGGGAGTCACCGGTGTGAGCAGCTAGGTGCCTTTCGGCCGAAAGAGGACTTGTTTGGGGCCTGGCCTGCCCTCTACCATGGTGAACGTTAAGTGCGGTCCCTGGGGCTTCTTTCTAATTATCAAAGGTGCCTGATGGGGGAGGCGCCCGTTCTTGGCCTCCCGCAACGACAGACCTGGGCCTACTTGGCGGGGGTTCGGCCACAGCCGCGCCTGGGGGAGTGTGTGGGTGGAGACACTGGGCCACAGCCAGCTGCTTTCTGGCCGCGGTTGCTGCTGACTGGCATCTTCCTGGTCTGGACCTACCCGCGTGCCTTGGCGAGACCGTTGGCACCTACCATGCTGCGTGCTTGGGAGTCCCTGGCTGTGGACGGCGAGGCGGGCGGTCTGCCAGAGGCTCCACGACACACGGGGCCTGAGGCTTAGCATCGGCCTGCCGCCCGTGTCGACGTGGAGCATCATTCTGCCTCTCTCACCTCTCTCCTTGCCTCCCAAGCACCTGCAACCCGGGTGAATGGGTCTGGCTTTGGAGAAAGTACCAGGTGGGTCTGTAAGGCCCCCGGAACCCTTCCTGAGAAAGCAGACGGCTCCTGCTCTGCAGCGTTGCTGGTGGCCGAGCGGCCTGCCCTGTTAGGAAGCGTCCACAGGGAAGAACCAGACTCCCGGAGGCCCGGCTTCGTGGCCCAGCTTGCGTGCCTTTGACAACGTAGGAGAGTTTCCGGGACTCGGTGTCCTGCCCTCTGAACGGACTTGTTTGAGCCAGATGTTCCCCGGGGCCTTCCCAGCCCCCAAGTTCTGAGCCTGAACCCACAGGTGTCTCCACGTTTCATACTTGGCGAAAGCTTTGCCCTGTGGCCCACAAGAGCCCGACACTCCACGGGGCTCTTGAGAGAACCGGCTCCGGAGTGCGGGCCTTTGTGCCTTGTTCCCGGGCGACACTCTGCAGGGTTCACACCGTGAGCCACCCTGGGGTCTGTCTGCCGTTTTCGTGACAGGCACATGCCTCGGTGGGGGAAAGTTTAGGCCTGCTTGTCACGGGTCGCCCCACACTGGTGTGCACCCGACCTGGGACTGCCCTTCGTTTTCCTTTTTCTTGGTCCATCTCCACTGCTCAAGAAGCCTGGTTGATCTGAAGACGGGTCCCGAGGGCAGGGCGTTCCTCAGGTGTGCCCCCCGAGAGCAACCGGCCCTCGGGAGCCCTTAGCTCAGTGAGCGTTTGATGAGTCAGTCCCGGCAGCGGCTGTTGGTGAAGCAGGCCCGTTCTCTTCCTTGTGTACTTCCTGTCGGGGCTGATGTCACCACTCTGCGAGCCTTGTGGCCTTTTATGGACAAGAATCGCAGCTCCTCTCAGTGAGGAAGTGAGCGATAAAGCCCCTAGCAGAAGTCTGTACCTGGGGTGAAATACCTGCGGTCAGGTTTCCCCTCCTCCCACCTGAGCTGGGCCTCCTGAGCCGGCTGGAAACACCTGTCCCGGGCTGGAGGCCTGTATCAGCTCTGAAAGGCCTCAGGGCATTTTGGGTTTCAAATAAAATCAGGAAAGGGAATGGCCTCATCAGTGAACATGTAGCTTAAAACCTTTTTTGTGGTTGTTCTGTGGAGGGTGCACAGGGGAGGTGCAAAGGGCCTGAGGTTATTAAGGACAACGTTTCCAGGCATCTGTGCTGTACCACGTGCTTCAGGCACCCATGTCATTCAGTCCTTAGAGCAGCCCTGCTGGTGAGGCCCTGGCCTCCGATTCCGAGAGGTCAAGGGGCCAGGCATCTCTAGGGAGAGTACAGAGTGGAAATCAGAACGCTGTCCTCTCTCTTCTGTCAGTGCTCCAGACACACAGGTAGTGGTTGTCTAAGTGTGCTCTAAGGAGCCCTGTCTCTACCACCAAGGCAGCTCTGGTGTTTATCTCCTGTTCTTCAAGTTGGAAATTCAAGAGTTTATCTGAGAGAAAGTTGCTCTTAAAGAGTTGAAAACCACTAGAGAGACGTTTTATAATCCCATCTCTACCCAGCCCCCACCAAGTTAGGGGCTGGGCAGGAGAGGTTAGGGGCCACAGTCAGGCTGATGCCTTCATCCCGGCAGGAAACCTGTTTCTCAGAACTGGATTGCCTCTGATGGGTGCACTCGCCTGGTTCTGGGCAATAGGGTTCCTGTCGTCTTTCTGTCTGCCTGCCTCCTCCTGGTGTGGCAGAAGGAAGGGTGTTTTCAAATAAGCCTTCAGTCCCTATAGGCCCAAATAAGGACTTCAATCACAGCAGAGCGGCCTGAGGGTGCCTGGGTGGCTCAGTTGGTTAAGCGTCAGACTTCGGTTCAGGTCATGATCTCACGGTCTGTGAGTTCGAGCCCCGTGTCGGGCTCTGTGCTGACTGCTCAGAGCCTGGAGCCTGCTTTGGATTCTGTGCCTCCCTCCCTCTCTGCCCCTTCCTTGCTCGTGCTCTGTCTCTCAATCTCTCTCTCTCTCTCTCTCTCTCTCTCTCTCTCTTTCTCTCTCTCTCTCAAAAATAAATAAACAGTCACACAAAAACACAGCAGCCTGAATTCTGGAGTGTCTGTGTGCCACGAGGTTACCCTGTGGGGAAGGTCTTACGGAGTGGGTGTTAAGGAGGGACCCCGCTGGAATGCACGGGAGGTCTGGCCGAGTAAACTGAGTCAGGCAGAGAGCTTCCTGGTTGCTGAGAATTCTAACCATCCCCGTACCCAGAAGAGCTTCCGAGCTGAGGAACAAATCCAGAAGCACTATGAGAAGAAACACACGTAAACCAGGGACAGTGCCCGCCTTGTCCCCTGCCTCCTCCTGTGAGGCCGCAAGATAACAGACCCAAACCCACTGTAGGAACTGAAAAGACCTTTCCAGACTTACGGGGCCATGGTGTCCTTTCACTGCAGGCAGGTGGGTTTGGGGCCCCACGGGGTAGAGACCAGAGCTGAGGAGACGAGAGAGGCCTCCATCAGTTTTTCTTTGCAAAAGCGTTTGCCCAAAAGAGTATTCTGGCAAAGCGAATCCAGACCTCTTTATAAAATGAGAGCATCGGAGTGTGTCCTTGCAGGCCGTGTTGACAGTGGTGCTTCAGGGATTGGGGGTGAAGGGTCAGGAGAGGAAGGCCTGGAGGCGGTGAAGTGCATGGAGGCTGCCTAGCGTTTGGGTCCAGAATCGGGAATTGAAGCGTGTTCAGGCCTCTGTGCGTGCCACCCGTGTGCGCGTCTGCGTTCGTGTTCACGCGCACCCGCGTCCGTACCTGTGTGTCCACGGACACTGTGTGTCCACGGACGTGGGTGTGCATGTGCTCGCGAGCGCATGGGCCCGCACGCAGCCTGTCCGCGGCTCTGCGCGGCTGTGTGTCTGCACACGTGTGTGTTTGTGGGCTCTGCTTCCTGTTGTTCGGCAGCTCAGCATCTGACACACAATCAGAGGAATTCTAGCCATCCCAGGGACGGGGCCTGGGCAGCCCTGGGAAAACGGTTCCTTCTGGAAGGGATGGGGATGTTTCCTTTTATGGTAGCGTCGGCCGCTGCTGCCTTACAACTTGCCAGCCCGCGCAGGTACATTCTTGCCCACTTGTGGAGCAGTGACTGAACGTGTCCGCGGTGGGGGCTGGCCCCACAGGGATGTGAGGGGGTGGGGGTGGGGGCGCCAGGGCCTGGGATTACAGCCGGGTTTGCTCAGACCTTGCTGGTGACCATGCTGTCCTCAGGGGGCGGGTGCTGGGGACTGCCCTGTCCTCCCCAGCCCTTAGCCCCTGCTCCCTCCCTGCCCCCTCTGTCTTCCGGAGACCCTGCAGAGGCTCCCTGGGCCCTTGCTGCGTGGTCTTGAGGTCAGTCTTGAAGGACCTCGTTTGGTGGGAAAGTTGAGACCAGGGGCTGCTCTGAGAAGGTGCCCAGTGGTGAGCAGGGTGTGGGGTGTGTGGGTCGAGGTGCCTGGCTGAGTTCCCTTGCACCCCCACACTGTTGATGTTTGCTAGGGGGCCAGAGGGAGGGCTGCGGGGGGGGGGGGGGCGCTGCCGTTTGTGTTGGGTGGGAGGCTTATTCTTGCCTCTCTCTGTCTGGATGTCCTCTTTCCCTCCCGAGCGACCCACAGACAAGGGCTGGAGACGCGTGTAAACGCATACGCGCCGAGATTGGGCACGTTGGAGGCTCTCCTTGCCAGGTGGCAGGTGACCTAGCTGATCCGGTGTCTGTTGGTGTTGAACAGCTAAAGCTGTCTCCTGAGGCCGTGAACACAGTGAGCCATGAGTCACTTTCCCGTTGTCCCATCCTGCAGGGCCCTGGCCGGGCAGTGGCAGCCAGTGAGCGTGTCCTTCCAGATCACCAGCGCTGGTTTCTGTGCAGCACCACGAATTCTGATTGTGGCCGGTCCTCCTCTGAGACTCCTCAGCCAGTGCTCTTCTACTGGGGCTTGACTAGCAGTCCTCTGTTCCTCCTCATTAAGAACTCCCGCTTCGCGTGGGGAAGTAGATAGCGGCCATTTGCGGAGCTCGTCCTATTGACGTGCCGGTCCATCCGTTACATGTGTTATTTCTGTTCTCCACGCTAATCCTGTCAGGGAGTTAGTAGCATAGTTACTCTATGGATAAGGAACCCGAGACTTGGGATTTACAGACCTCACGGCAGCTCAAATATCAGCAAGGAGCCTGGTCCCGGATTCAGCGGATTTGACTTCAGGGAGTCGAGGGGATTACGCAGGGTGGGGTGAAAAGGGGAAAAACATGAGTTTGTCTTCTCAGCCATTGCTTAGGATTGGACACCCCGCCCTGAACCAGGTCAGCCCAGACGCCTTCCAGCATTTCTGTCAGACTTCGCTTTCAAAGCGTGGTCGGTACTGTTCCTCCCGCACACAAGGGGCGCGAGCTGGTGTATCCTTACTTGCTAAGGGAGTCACAGCTGGGGACGGTCGTAGAAAGTTCCCGACGGCCAGGCCTAGAGGCCCAGGTTGTCCCAGACGCCGGTGAGAAGCTGTGATTCTGACATGTTTGCGTTCCTTCCGAGCTGCCCTTGAACCAGCTCGCTGAGCACTCCCACGTGCCAGACCCCGCACTGCTGCCTCCGTGCACGGGTGCTCGTCTCCCCGTCACGGGAGGAGGCGGGGGCTCCGGGAGCCCGCGCACGGGTCGGAGGTCCCACACACCCCACGGCAGAGGCGGCCCTGTGCCCTAGCCTGGTCTGCCCGGCCCGCACCCAGCCGCCTCACCGATGTTGCCGGGCCTTATTTCTACGGCCCCCGCCCCAAGGGTCAGCGTAACAGGGCAGGCCTCCCCTCCGCCCTCGGTGCAGCAGACTCCTGGGGACCTCTCTGGAGATGGGCTTTCTTGGAGGTGGTTTCCTGGGGGGGAGGGTGGGGGTGGGCAGGCTGAGCTCCCGGAGTGGTGGGGGGAGGGGCAGACGCCCAGCGACACTGGCACCTGTCCGAGTGGGGCATCGGGCGGGTGGATACCGGCCGGCGTGCGGGGCCTTCCGCAAGGGCAGCGGCCGAGACCTTCTGCTCCTGGGGAAGGGGCAGCTCTTCAGAAGCCTGACAGGGAGGCTTTTGTATCTGGCAGAAGTTAACCTGATGTCTTCTTTGTTTCAGACCGAGAGGACCAGTCCATTCTGTGCACGTAAGTGTTTCTGCCCGGTGGCGGGGCCTCGTGTCACCCCCTGGGTTGTCCTCGCTGTGCGGACTCCTGCCGAGACCCAGGCTGCTGAGGTCCGCTCCCAGTCGGGCCCCCGCCCTTTCCCCAAGGGATGGGCCTCCAGGCCCCAGGTTAGCCGCTCGGCAGTCCCGTGGCACAGATAAGCTTGGTTTCGGGGCCAGACGTGGACTCCCCTTCCGCTTCCTCGTACCGTGCGGGGAGGTCCGTAGCAGAGAGAAGCAGGAATCTTCTCCACAGAGCACAGTTGGGAACTGGTGGGTGCCTCCAGAGCACATTCCTTCTAGCTCTGAACGGTGGCTTTCTTTACCTGCTTTGAAGCAGACACCGGGGCTGCTCGCCCTGGCCCCCGGCACTTACCGAGGAGATAAGTAAACCCCACTGTGGGGGGAGTTGATGGTACAGAACATTCCTTCAAGTGGTTTCGAAGGGACATGTGTGAGTGCCTTTGGCCCGTGAGACAACAGCTGCCCAGAGCCGATCCTGAGACTTTGTGACAGCAAGCCTCCCAGGTGACCAGGCCGGGCAGCGGGTCCGGGCGGTCTGCTGTCGGGCCTCCCGAGGCCCATGGGAAGCAGCCGGAGTGAGGATTCCAGAACGCAGCATTTATTCGCCTGTTCCCCCTCCTGCCGCAAGGGGTTGGGTCCCTCACTGACACCTAGCGGGACGGGAGGCGGTGGCCCGGGTGCGTTGCGCTTCAAGGCTTTGGCCACGTCCCCCCTGAGAACTTTCTTGGCTCTCTTGGCAGGGGTGAGTCTGGAGCCGGCAAGACCGAGAACACCAAGAAAGTCATTCAGTACCTGGCTCACGTGGCCTCCTCACACAAGAGCAAGAAGGACCAGGTGAGCGCGGGCCTTCCTCCCTGAGGAAGAGCATCTCACGATTCGTAGTTCGGAGCGTTTGGGGGATCGAAGCAGAGGCCGGACCCTCTTTCACGGGAGGTGGCAGCTCGGCCGTGTGGGGAGCGGGTCCGGTGGTAGCCAGCCCACTTCTCCCCCGGCCTCCTAACTTTCTGAGTGGCTGTGGACACCGGAGACCCCCAGGTTTTGCGAAGCAGCGCTCCCGGCGTTTACGGCTAATTAGAGATTCCCAAAGTCGGTTCTCAAGTTGTCGGAGACTTGGAGCCTCTCGGGCAGGCCAGCTTTTGAGCCCCCGCCTCTTCACCCTGCTGTTGAAATGCCTCTGGGTGGACGGTCCCCCAGTGAAGAGAGAAAGGGCAACTAGAAAGTCATCTCACTTCCCTTTTTCTCCCCCTCCCTCTTGATGGATTATGGTCGAACCCAGCAGTGTCCTCGCTAGGTGAGCTTGCACGTTTACTGCACGTTCTGCACCAGGAATGCGTGTTCTGCCCATCGTGTGCCCTTGATTTATGTCTTTTCTCCTGAGCAGCTTTTCACTCCACACCGTTGTCACCTTCTGCGGCTAGACCTGTTCTCGTAGGCTCGGCTCACTGACTGTCTTGGGAGGAGGGGCTGGGTGTGACACGCGGTGACCTCTCGTGCACTCTGAAATGACAGCCCCCGCAGAGCGGGTACGGGCCCCATCGCCGGAGCCGTTCTCGGAAACTCTGGTCGTGCCCAGAGCTCCCTGTGCCCACGGCAGCTGTAAGGCCCCGGTGCAGAACCCCGACCGAGGTCCGGCGGAATGGGAATCTGCTGTCCCGGAGCCCCACGTGCTCGGTGTCTGTGGACCGGATGGAGATGGCTGTCCCCCCTCCCCCCCCCCCTCCCCCCCCCCGGCCACCTGCCAGCACTGTGCCAGTCAGAAGCAGCGCCCGGAAGGCCCCACACTGGAGTGTCCCAGGGTTGGGGATGATCAGTCCTAAGCATGCCCGTGTGGTGCTCTCTCGCCTTTCTCTTAAGCACACACTCTTAGGCTTCCTTGTGAATTCCAAGTGCCCGTGGTGTCCCCTCAAGCCATCAGGGGGGACTGCGCCGTCTCTCCGTGGCTGCCCCTTGCCCCACGGGGGGCTCACGGGGAGCCGTGAGCAGCGTGTGGAAGTAAGTAGCGGTGTGTGTCTGTTGCATGCAGACCCGGGGTGTGTCCTGAATGTCCTAATGGGTACAGTCTTCTGGAATCGAACCAAAAGTAACTTTTCATGTGCCAGACTGCTCAAGACATTCTAAATCTTTTTCCGTGGGGCGTCAGGAGTTATATTTAGAAACTAATAAAGTTTCTCTTGCTCCCTGTCTCCAACCCCCATTTTCCATTCTCTTTAGGAGGCCTATTTCAAAAACAGAGCCGCGAGGCTAGGAATCCTCTAGCTGTGGTTTTCCGTCTCTGAATTTGCCATAAAATCCATTTCCCAACTATTTATTGAATGTCTAGTATGTGCCTGGGTCTCTGGAGGGTGACCTTGGAGTCCCTGCCCTGGAGGATGGGGGACAGGACCGCAGTTACAGAGTCAGCACATAGACGCGTGGGGCTTGTGTCTGGAACTCCAGCTGCAGAGGGGGGACGGCAGGCCCTGGGCACCCCACTCGGAGGAGACGGCCTGCTGGAGGGAGGGGTGATGAGGGGGAGCAAACTTGTCACATCCTATGTCTCCAGTCACAGTGTGTGACAGGCCACTCTGTCCCCAAGTGGAGAGATTGAATAGGTTGCCTCTGGCTTCCGATTGCTGCTCAGGCCCTCAGTCGTAAAGGCCGCTGACAGTTTAGTGGATTTCCTTGCCTAAAGCTGTACAGTGATTTTCCACACACAGCTGGGGCACGAGACACTTGAACTTGGTTTATGGCTCTCGTATTCTGGAGCCTGTCACGGCACACTCTGGGCGACAGCTCTCCCTCGCAGTGACCCAGATGCTTCTCCCAAGGCTGCCCACCGGAACGCCCCGACTTCACGAAGCCCACGGGAGGGCCGGGCTTCGGCCGGGGCTGCCGGTTGGCGAGGCACAGCGTGGGCGGGGGGGGGGGAGCCGTGATCTTCAGCCGTTCTTCCTCTTCCTCCCTCTGTTGTTTATATACTAGTTGGAGGCCACTGGCAGAAACACCAGCCAGTGAAGCCCTTCAGAAACCGGATGGGTTAATTCTAGACCTAGAGCATATGTTACCGACAGAACCTCATAAGGTCATGGTCACGTGCAGATTTTATTGAGAAATAAAGGTCCCTTCCGTGCCCGGGTATGGGTCAATAAGGAAAAACCCATAGGTTAGCCACCACCATTGTCTGCACGGAGTTCGGCTCCGGAATCTGAAGTGGCTGCCCCCTAGTTGGCCGAGCGGTCCCACGTTGCCACGGCAGCAACGTGTGGTCCCACAACAGAGACCTTGGCGAGGCTCCCGAGCCAGGGCAGGCGGCAGGCTCTGGTGGGGACCGTGGTCCCATCAGTCTGCGGAAACAGGAGCGGGAGTGGCCCAGCCAGCCTAGTGGCCCGGCCTGTGCTCTGCGAGGAGCGTCTTAGTGGGTGGGGGAGCGGCGCTCCTCCAAATTGGACTCCGTGGTCTGCCTCCGCTGACTTCGCAGGCTCGCGCGAGCCCTGTGGGCAGGGGCCCAGTGTCCTGTGACAGCTGGTGCCCAGCACACATGTTCAGCCCGTGCAGTGGATTTGCTCCCTGCTCCTCAGCGTGGCTCCACTGACCCTCCTTCACTTAATCCGTGTGGTGTGAAAACAAGACTCCCTGGCGTCCCGGGTGCGGTGGGGGGGGGGGGGGGGGAATCCCTGGCCGAGGATGGGCTGCTGGAGCAGGAGAGTCTGCCCCGGCCCCTTCCAGCCCCTTCCAGCCCCTTCCAGCCCCTTCCAGCCCCTGGCTCAGTGCTCTGCAGACGGGTCTCGTCAGCAGCAGGTGCGCCTGGAAGGCTGAACCTCATGACTCTCCCGGGAGCTCCTGCTACTTCCAGTTTTCCTTTTCATCATTCACAGGCAGCCGTTCCCGTAAAATCCTGGCCGGAGTCCAGCCTTGCTAATAAATACAAAAGCTGGCCTGGCCCCTGTGTGATGTTCTTTCCCCCTAGAGAGATCCCAGGTATTAAGGGCCGAATTTTCCGCAGCCAGCGTCCGTTACTGCCTGGCCTGCTGGGAAGGTGATGGCTGCTTCCGAAACTGATCTAGGCTGGCGGGGGTAGAGCCCCACGCAGGGCTGGGGGACAGGGCGGTGACTGACACCTGTCGGAGAAGACGCGAGTTGGCGGCTGCTTTGCCGGATGACCTCGGGGCCACCCTGTTTTGCCTATCCTGAGGATCCGGGGATAGGGAGGCTTAGGGTGTGTCAGCCACATGTGTGGCTTGGGACCACAAGTAGAGTTTATTGGTGTTGTCGATAAACAGTTTAGAACCCGTGGTGGGCCTCACTGATCCCCGGCTCACGCGCTGGACACTCTGGAAGCACGTCTGTGGGGGTGGGTAGGTGGCGGGACAGGGTCCAGCAGGGAAAGTGCCGTGTCTATCAGGACACGGATGAAGTGAGCTGGTGTCTTTTATGGAGCTGATTCCTTCTCGCCTTGTCCTGTGAAAAGGAAAAAAATGTTGTCGGGTGTCGGGCAGAGAGGGCAGAGGGAAGCCGTTGTTCCGGGGGGCGGGGGGGGCTCTGCGCAGGGGGAGAAACGGTGCCGCTTCCTGACGCGTCCTCCAGAGTCGAGCTGGGGGAGCCACCCACCTTCCCTTCCTGGGGGTGCTGATCGGTCAGTCCGGCGACGTAAGTTCAACACCCGGTGGGAAGGTCGCTCCCGAGTGACACAGGGACCAGGCTGTGGCTGGCGTGGCCGGAACGCCCTCTGTTCCTGGCGTGCTGGGCGTGTAGGCACAGCTCTGCCACCGGCCCCCCTGCCTGGCGGAGCAGGTTCGACGACCCGAGCCACTGCCTGGCCTTCACCGCATCCCCGGGTTCCTTTCCAGGGCGAGTTGGAGCGACAGCTGCTGCAGGCCAACCCCATCCTGGAGGCCTTCGGGAACGCCAAGACTGTGAAGAACGACAACTCCTCCCGATTTGTGAGTAGTGGCCGGCCATGCCCAGCTCGCGGGGCTCAGGCTCCCACCCACGGCTTTGGCACACATCGCCTTCCAGCTGCCGCTCTCACCTCAGAAAGTGAGGCAGCTTCGGACCTGGTTGCCTCCCGGCCTGTGGCGGGGAGTAGGCTGGGGTGAGCTCCAGCTGGTGGGGACCTGCACACGTGGCTGCTTCAGCCCAGGTGGCAGAGAACTGGGGGGAAAGGAGGGACAGTGGGGAGTTACCTGCCGGTCCCGCTCCTTGTCCTGTTGTAGCCAACAGCCAGATGAAAGACCGAGGAGCACTCCTGCGCCTCAGTGGATGAACTTGGGCATCTCTGGATCTTGTCCTGGCCCAGGCTTTAAGCAGCACAGCGCTGAGTCCTGAGTACCCATGCAGTGCACTGCATGGGCCCCTGGCCTCCGACATGGGCACGGTCTCTTGATTTTCCCTCTTCAGACTATACCGCAGGAGCTAGAAACTGGAGGACCGGGCTTCTGATTCTCTTCATCTGTCTCTCCTTAGGGCAAATTCATTCGCATTAACTTTGATGTCAATGGCTACATCGTGGGAGCCAACATTGAGACTTGTATCCTTGGTCTGGAAACGAGACCTTGTCTGGAGGGACGGGACCTTGATGGAGAGGAGTCCTGGGCCTGGAGTCCCGCGTCTAGAGGGGAGGGACAAGACTTTGATGGAGAGGAAGCTGCCTCCTGATTCCACAGCTTCCTCCTTACGGGCCTGTTAGGACACCTTACCTATGGCTTCAGGAAGAGTACCCAGAGAAACTCATGGAACACCCAACCCCGAGCTCAGGTTTTTCTTTACTGGCAGGACAGAGTTCTGCTTCGAAAGGGATGGGACGACAGAAGACCCTCCAGTGTGGTTCCCAGAGGGGCAGGGTTCGAGTGGATGCTCCTTCATTTCTCCCTGGCACAGGCATCGTAGCCTTGCTGGTGGGAACATTCTGTGCTCCAGCCCCTTGTGGGAGGGGGCTCTTTACCCAGACAGGGCTCCCAAGTGCGAGAGCTGCTTTTGGACAGGCTGTGCCCCCGGAAGGAGCCGATTTGGTTTGCTTTTGTTCGATTTTGCCATTTTCTGCCTGGCAAAGTCCAGTCACTTTTGATGGGGGTGGGGCGGGTGGGAGTGGCCTTCCGTCCTGCTTGCCTGCGCAGTTCCTTAGCGTTTGCCAAGATCTTTTGGAGAAATCTCGTGCTATCCGCCAAGCCAAGGAGGAACGGACCTTCCACATCTTCTACTACCTCCTGTCTGGGGCTGGAGAGCACCTGAAGAGTGAGTAGTGGGCCGGCAGCCTGGCGCGCGGGCTGCGGGCCCTGGTCGGGCCACATGTTCCTCTTGGGAAACGAAAACGCCAGCCTTCCGAGGCCTCGGCGTTCTGATTTGAGCACGCCAGAGGAAAGTCAGGGCGGTCGAGCCTGCCTCTGTGAATCACGGGGCCCTGACGCTCTTGGGGGCTACGTGAATGTCAGTCTCACGCCGGGGAGAGGGCATTCCTGGCTGCTCTGTAGTTCTGGGGGGTACCTCGGGGCTTAGGGGTGCCTCCCATTCTCCCAAACCTCTGAGACCCCAGTGCTGACTTGAACCCTGGTTACAGCCCCTCACTGACCCTCCTTACAGCTGATCTCCTGTTGGAGCCATACAATAAATACCGCTTCCTGTCCAACGGGCACGTCACCATCCCGGGGCAGCAGGACAAGGACATGTTCCAGGAGACCATGGAGGCCATGAGGATTATGGGCATCCCAGAAGAGGAACAAATGGGTACAAGGCTGGCCCTCCTGTGGGGGAGGGAGGGGAGGCAGGAGGCTGGTCATCGCGCCCTAGGAGGCACGGGGCAGCTGACGGGCCCGGGGAGCGCTTCCTGTTGGCTCTGGCTCTCAGGGAGTCCTGTGGAGGCTAGGAGGAAGGCCTCGAGTGGGCATGAAGCAGTACCTCGTATCTGAGTGTCAGGGTTGTCTGTTCCCAGTGGTACCACGGGCATTTCTGCACAGGAGGACAAAGGACGGGTGCTTACCTGCTCCGGTCCTCGCATTTGCTGAGAGGGGAATATTCCTGCTTCGTCGGAAAGGGGCCAGGATCTTTGCATTGGTGGAGTGTGGAGCATGCCTGTGTCTTCCTCTTTCCCCAGAAAGAGGGCAAAGAGGCCTTCAGGCTTTGTTTTCAAAAGAGTGGGGGACAGGGAGAACACACCCTGTTCTCTAACGTGAGGGTCGGAGCCACCTTGGCTCAGCTACAGATAATATGCAAACGGTGGGTACAATGTTGTGCGATAAAACTTTACTTATAAAAACAGACAGTGGGCCCTTGGGCCAGAGGCACGTCCTTGGCCCAGAGTTAGAAGGTTTAGGAGTTTTAACAGAGCTTGGATCTAAGCATAGGGCTGCCCAAGCCGAGGTCTGCCCGAGGCCCTGACCGTGAGCCCTGCAGGGGGGCTGTGCCCACCATGTGGCTTGTCCTGTCCACGCCCCCCCAGGGAGGGGAGCGGCTGCCTCCACCCAGGGGCTTATTCCAATCCCTGCCTGGTTCTGAGCTGCCTTTGGTTGCACCCCAAGGCTTGCTGAGGGTCATCTCGGGAGTTCTTCAGCTCGGCAACATCGTCTTCAAGAAGGAGCGTAACACCGACCAGGCATCCATGCCTGACAACACAGGTAACACCCGTGGGCGCCTCACCTGGAATGTGGGGCCTGGTGTCTGGGCTTGGATTTGCTCAGGAGAAGAAGTCTGGTAGAAATTCCAGACCGTCCTCCGTTTCTCGTCTCCTGTGTATCTCTGGCTGGCTATCACTTCGGGTTCTTTGCAAACTGTACGCGAACGTGACCCTAGTGCTTTTTCGGGGAGGCGGCATCAGAATGACTTAGAAAACCCCTTGATCATATGGACCAGGGCTTCCCTCTTTTGTCGTGGAGGCCAAACCAGTTGTCCAGTTAAAACAGCGATGTCGGCGGCCTCTCCGTCTCAGTGCGCGCCTTACCCGTGAACACGTCAGGACCGTGAAACGCCTCGGCCGCCACTGTCCCCCTGAGTCCTGCAAATGGCCCCACTTAAGCGATCAGCCTTAATGCGCCCTTCTGAGGGGCTTCTGAAAAGACTGAACACGTGGGTGTCTGGGCGTAGAAGGCGTTCCCGCGGGATGTGTGCCGTTGTGCCCCTTAGCGGGATCGGGGCCGGCTCCTCGCAGTCCTGTCCCTGGGTGGGACGCACTCTTGCACTGTGTGGCTGAGGTTGTGCGGAGGAACCGGTGCTGGGCCCCCAGGCAGGATGGGGGCCTCCCGGCCGCTCGTGGCTGGTGAGGGTGCAGGTCGCCATGGCTGCTGGGTCTAACAGGGGAGCCGAGGACTCCGTGCCCTGCTGCGGAGGGGCCCCGAGCCGGTCGTCCCGGTGATGATTGTTCAGCCACCACCTCGTGCTCCAGCAGAGGGACCCGTTCTCTTGGGGTTAATTAAAACTTCTCTCCCTTCCCTTCCTTACTCTTCGGAAAATACCAGCCGCCCAAAAAGTGTCCCACCTCCTGGGGATCAACGTGACAGATTTCACCAGAGGAATCCTCACCCCGCGCATCAAGGTGGGACGGGACTACGTCCAGAAGGCACAGACTAAGGAACAGGTACACCCTCTGGCCTCGGGGGAGGAGGAGGTGGGGGGCCTTGGGGGGGGGGGTTCATCCAGGAGGCTCAGACTAAGGAAGAAGTACGCCCCCTGGCTGGGGCGGGGGGGTTTGGGGGGGACGGATTGGGGGGGGCGCGCTTCCTTAGCAGGGTCGTTGCGGTGGCCTCTCTGGGGCCTGCTCTGGGCCACTGTTGTGCCAGGCGCCTGGCCAGGTGCCTCATTCAGCCCTCACCGCAGCTCAGGGAGCAAGGTGGTGTTTACCCTCCGTGAGAACATGAGAAAACTGGCCTCGGGGTGTCCGTGTGCCGCCAGAGGCCCAGTGACCCGAGGCCCCTCGCTCAGGAAGGACCACCTTTACCAGTTGAGCCTCTTTGCGCCAGGGCGACCTCGAGACCAATCGGTCGGCGGGTGCGGAGGCAAGTCCCGTCCTGGTAGAGAGTGAAACGGGAACCTGCTGTGTCTCTAGCACAGCTCGCTCAGGTGCAGGACGGCGGCAGCCGCCCTCCAAGCCCGGGCCTAGAAGCTGGCTCTCCATTGCCTGCTGTCTTGTGCGTGGTGAGAGACGGCAGCGATGTCCCTCAGCCGCAGCCTCCCCCGGGAGCCCAGCTCCCGCCCCGCCAGGCCCCTCTGTCGGCGCGGGTGGTACCATCTCCCAAAAATGCGCTCAAGTTCACTCTTCCCTAAAGGTGCCGTCCGCTGTAGCCCCACTCTGGTGGCTCTCACCGTCACTGGTACAGAGCCACCCCACCACAGCCAAGAACATTGTTCCGAAAAGACCACAGTTGTCACTAACTGTTCATTTCCCTGATAATTAAAAAAAAATTTTTTTAATGTCTATTTATATTTGGGAGAGAGAGCGCGTGCGCACGCGCGAGGGAGAGGCAGGGACACAGAGACAGACTCAGCACGGAGCAGGCTCCAGGCTGCGAACTGCAAGCTGTCAGCACAGAGCCCGACGCGGGGCTCGAACTCACAGGCTGTGAGATCATGACCTCAGCCGGAGTTGGGCGCGCAACCGACTGAACCACCCAGGCACCCCTCTTCTTCTTTTTTTTAATGTTTGTTTATTTTGAGAGAGAGAGCACACTCACAAGCAGGGAAGGGACACGGACAGAGGGGGACAGAGGATCCAAAGCAGGCTCCGGGCTCCGTGCTGACAGCAGAGGGCCTGATGTGGGGCTAGCCCCCACGAGCAGGGAGATCGTGACCTGAGCTGATGTCAGACGCTCAAGCGACTGAGCCATGCAGGTGCCCCCATTTCCGTAATAATTAAAGAACCTTTATTTTTCCACAATGAAACTACTGCACGATTACCGCAGATGCTGAAAATATAGAAAAGTCTAGAGCAAAGACGAAACGATCACAGTCCTAGCCAGTGACAGTTATCAGCCAGCTCTTTATTTCCTGCAAGGCTTTTTTCTTTCTAAAACTTAGCTGTCACCCTGTTCAAGCATTTGCACGATAGAATAGGGTACTGAGCCCCGTGTGCCCATTGCTCAGGCAGCGTCGAGTCACTGACTCCCGGCCAGTCTTGGCTCATCATTAACCTTATTCCCCCATCCCCCCGCCTCGCACATTATTTGAAGGGAACCTCACACGTCCTATCATTTTTTCTGTAGATACCTCAGTATGTCCCTACTTTTTATTTTATTTTTTACTTTAATGTTTTTTATTATTTATTTTCGGGAGAGAGCATAAGCAGGGGAGGGACAGAGGATCCAAAGCGGGCTCTGCACTGACAGCAGAGAGCCCAGGTGGGGCTCGAACGCACGAACCGTGAGATCATGACTTGAGCTGAAGTCGGGCGCTCAACTGACTGAGCCGCCCAGGCGCCCCAATCCCCATCTATTTTAGAAAGTTTTTTGCAAATATCTAAGTACTTGATGCTATGCCTCATTGCTGGGTCCGCAGGCTGTTTCAACTTTTTGTCATTATAAATAACATTGTAGCGAACATACTTGTGTGTGAAGCTTTTTTTGCATCCTGAGGGCTGTTTCTCTGGGGCAGATCCCTGCAGGTGGGTTTGCTGGAGCAAAGGGTTACCAGGTTTAAAGGCTCCTGTACCTGACACTCTGTCCCCTGGGGTGTGTCCTCTCCCTTCCCCCACCAGGCTGACTTTGCCATTGAGGCCTTGGCCAAGGCCACCTACGAGCGAATGTTCCGCTGGCTGGTGCTACGGATCAACAAGGCTCTGGACAAGACCAAGAGGCAGGGCGCCTCTTTCATCGGGATCCTGGACATCGCTGGCTTCGAGATCTTTGATGTGAGCTCCTCCCTCGTGCCTCCTTGGCCACCTTCTCCCTGGCTGGGCGTCTTCTTTCCTGTGGCCCCAACAGGAGTCTGAGCGGGCCACCTCCTGCCTCACATGGAGGCAGGAGACATCAGTGGGCCGTATTTTAAGTTTAAGTAAACATGCCCACTCCCAAGCAGCAGGGCTAGAGAGAGCGGGACCGTTTAGCTGCCCTTCTGTTCGTGGGCAGGTGCTTTCTGAGATTTTACTACTCTTCTGGCAACTATTTATTGGGCATTGGGACAAGACACCGTCTCTGCCCATGAAGACTGAAGTCTGGTAGGAAAAAAATGATAATTACAGTAGATCAGACGTTCTTAACCTGGGGTCCATGGCACATCTCGGAGAGGCCGTGAACTTTGGGAGGCGGGGGTGGGGAATCATCTCTTTATTTTTCACTAACGTGTCACTGAGGTGATGCATTTCTTTTTCATCGTGAGTTGAGCAACGTATCGAAACCGCAGTTGCCTGAGCAGCGCTTGGGGTCTGTCTCCGGTGGAAATCAGATGTTTGCACATCACAGCAGTTGCTGTGGGGACGTTGTAACATCATTTATGTTCCTCCACTTCAAAATGTTGCAAGTTGGGACGCCCACAGCCTGTGCTTGTTATGTATGTCATTAGTATGTCACGGTACTTGGGTAATTGCGTTTCAACAGGACTTCTTTCCTTCGCAAACTGTTTTATTCATTTCCAAACGTTGTTCTGAGAGAGGTTCTGCCAGGCTGCTAGAAAGGTCCACAGGAGCCCCGGCTCTGGGTTTGATGAGGGAAGGCGCCCGCCCATCCGGGCTCCCCGGGGCCAGCGCTCAACACCCGTCCCCTCCTTCCCGAGGCGCTGCGGCTCTGCGGCGGGCGGGCAGCCCTCTGACGTGGCCTCCTCCTTGCAGCTCAACTCGTTCGAGCAGCTGTGCATCAACTACACCAACGAGAAGCTGCAGCAGCTCTTCAACCACACGATGTTCATCCTGGAGCAGGAGGAGTACCAGCGCTGAGGGCATCGAGTGGAACTTCATCGACTTCGGCCTCGACCTGCAGCCCTGCATCGACCTCATCGAGAAGCCAGTAAGAGCCAGACCTGCCCAGACCTCAGACCCGGCTGGTCCCTCGTCCCCTCACGAGGACACGCCGTGTTGGCCGTGGGGGCTGGGAGGGGGCGTGTCTGGTTCCTCTCCCTGGCGGTGTCACCTGCAAGAATAAGGTCATGGGCTCAGACCTGCGGCCTGGGAGCCTCGCCCAGCTGCCGACCAGGTGGGGATGCGGCTGGTGCTTCAGTCCCAGAAGACCACCCAGTGTTTACCTAAGGGGCGGGCGCGACAAGCCTTTGTCTTAAGGAAACAGGCTTGGTTTTAGGTCGCAACATCCTATCCCCGGATGCTTCTGCGGCAGCGTAGGTTGTGCAGACCCAGGGCGTGGAGTGCTGTTCCTCGTACAGGTGCTGAAGCGCCGTCTGCCCCCTCAGGACTAGCTCAGCACCAGAGCTCCCGCCCCAGAGCGTTGGCTGCTGGCGGGTGGTGGTGACCAGAGAGCCGTCCCCTCTTCCTTCACTTCAGAGTGAAAGCTCTTGCCAGGTGCCCTTGGGGTCTAGGTTGGACAGGGTGTGCTCTTTAATGTCCCCTCTTCCTTCACTTCAGAGTGAAAGCTCTTGCCAGGTGCCCTTGGGGTCTAGGTTGGACAGGGTGTGCTCTTTAATGGAGCCTGAGCTGTTTCTTCGTCTGTATCCCTCCTGATGGGGTTAAAGTGCTGAATGACCCCACATCTTCCCGGAGTCCTGGGCTACTGAAAATGTGTACACCAGAGTTACCCCGAACTGCTAAGTAGTTGGAAAAGCCTAGGAAGAAGTTGGTGCATTTGAAACTACTGGTCAAGGCGGGGAGCAGGGGTTAAAAGACCCCACGATCCTAACGTGAAGCAATTTACTTTTGTGATGAGTTGGGGTTTTTTTTGTTTTTTTTTTTTTGTTTTTTTGTTTTTAAATCCGTCGAGTTTTCCAATGAACAAGATCCCATCTGGCTTTGAGTCTTGTCAGCCAGTCTCCATGGTGTTTGAGTCCGCTTTCTGATTTTATCAATTGAGTGTACTTGGGGCTTCCTCGGAGGACTTGACCTAAGTGTTGCATCTCACCACATAGTGGTGCAGACACAGCATGTGGGGCGGTGTCTCAGGGTGACTCCAGGGGCAGAGGCACCTGTGAGGACAGCCTCTGGGCATGCGGTCATGGCACACGTCCATCAGACCTACCGGGGATTTCCAGGGCACTAGGTTGGAGAAACTCCGTGATGGATCATCTGGCTGAGATGTGTCAACCACAGACTAGACCCCAGAAGTTTCATTTTAAATTAGAACTCTTTTTTTGTGTGCGTTTATTTTTGAGAGAGAGAGAGACAGAGAGAGAGAGACAGAGAGAGAGAGAGAGGAAGGGAGGGAGAGGGAGGAGAAGGGGCAGAGATAGAAGGAGACAGAGGATCCCAAGCGGGCTCTGTGCTGACAGCCAACTGTTTGATGCGGGGCTCAAATTCATAAACCGTGAGATGATGACCTGAGCTGAAGTCGGACACTTAACCGGCTGAGCCACCCAGGCACCCCTAACCTAGAACTCTTGAATCGAGTTTCGCTAATGCTGCTTTTACCTGGAGTGTGGGGGCACAGGCTGTCTACCTTCTATTGAGATTCTGGGGCTTTGAATACTGACCTTTGCCTTCCCGAGAGGGCAGGGGTAGGGTGCACTCGCCAGGTCAGGCTTCACCTGTGTGATGCTGTGCATTTTCCAGGCTGGTCCCCCTGGCATCCTGGCCCTGCTGGACGAGGAATGCTGGTTCCCCAAAGCCACCGACAAGAGCTTCGTGGAGAAGGTGGTACAGGAGCAGGGCACCCACCCCAAGTTCCAGAAGCCCAAGCAACTGAAGGACAAAGCTGATTTCTGCATCATCCACTACGCAGGCAAGGTGAGGGGAGCACCTGCACGGAAAGGTGCCGGACAGGTGGAGATGCTTCCGTCTAGGCTGAGGAGCTGGGCAGCCCAGGGAGTGGGGCGGGGGGCGGGGGGCACTGCTTGTCTAATGACTCACCCAGCAGTGTGCCTCGACTCTAGAGTTTGAGCTAGAACTCTGTCACTCGTTAAGTAGTGTGACTTTGGGCCAGTCAACATCTCTGAGCCTCATCTGGGAAATAGGAAACGGCTGTCGTGCACGGTGACATGTATTAAATGAGCTTGCGAAGCCCGGTGCTCGGCATAGGTCAGCGCTGTGGGGCAGGGCCACTCCGCCTCTGTGCTCCTGACCCTGTGGGCTGGACCACGTGCATCGCCCGGGACCGTCATGTGCTTTGTGGGATGTTTAGCAGCACTCCTGGCTTCTGCCCACCAGGGGTCAGCAGCACTGTCCCTAGACGTGACGAAAATGTCTAGGCTTCGCCAAACGGAGTGGGGACAGTCGTCCTGGTTCAGGGCCACCACTGTAGGTGACGGCTTGGTCATCACCGAGCCTGCTCGGCCACAAAATGGCACAGCTGCCTTCATCCCTAACCGAAGAGGGTACCCTGAGTCCACAGGGGTCTGTGCGTAGAATAAAGCTGGCTGCAGCAAGTTCCGTGTCGCTTGCTTGACGCTCCTAATTAGTGATTGCAGGCAGAGCAGGTGGCGAATCAGGCGAGGAGAGCCACCCCCTCGCGTCGCTCACCCTGAGCCACACCTGGTCCCCGCCTGCTGCCCTTGCCCGTGGCCCCCACGCTGCCCGGCCGCTCCCACTCGGCCCGCCTGGTCCCTACAGCTGCCGAAGTGCGCAGCTCTTGCCTTTAAAAATACTCATTAAAAAACCCTGTATCTGTAGTCACCTAAGGTAATGTCCCTGAACCTGTGTTTCCACCTCTCCCTTTGTGAGAAATGCACGTGCAGCGACGCTTGCCGCGCTCTTGTTGCAGCATTATTTATAACGCAAAATAGCGGGCACCCTTGAAAGCCCGCTGGGGCGAGCCTGAGCGACGAAAGTGTCCACGTGTGTCCACGCTTGGGCTGCGGCACCGCAGCTAACGGGACAAGCCTGCCGGCTGTGCCCAGGTGGCCACAACGCCGTCCCTGCGGCTTTTGTCATTTCCCAGGAGGTGACTGTGCTCCTAGGGAACAAGAAGCCGGGGTCACACACCTCATCGCCAGTGTGCGTGTGGGAGAACCTCCAGAAGGGGCCGTGCAGGAGCAGTGGCCCGAGAGCAGGGGTCACCTCTGCGCGGTGCCGTGCGTTGGGAAGCGGGAGGCCAAGGTGGCCCGCACGCCGTCTGTACTGTTCGGGAAGCTTCACAGTGAAAGTACAGCGGATTGCCCATTCATGTATTTTGGAAAAGGCAACAATCGTGCAAGCTCAGAGAAAACTCGGGCGTCCTAGAAAAAACAAAATAAGTAAATAGGTAGATCGCAAAAGTCCTTGTTCTGTTGCCAAAAAGAAACACTGGAACACTTTGGTTATGTCCTGCTAGGGTTGTTTTCTTTATGTTTGTATTAGGAAAAAAAAATAATAATAATACAGACTGTTCTGTTACCTTGGCTGCAACATAGATCTCTTAGTCCCCCGTTGCTGGATGTCCGTGTGTGCAGCTTTTCGCCCTCCCGTGTCACACCGCCCTTGCCACGCCTCAGTTTCTTTCTTTGGCAAGGAAATACCAGCTCAGGGGGTGTTGGCGTTGTTAGGCTTCTCCCCAGCCCCCGCGGGGCCGGCTGGTTTTCGGGGCCCGCAGTGAGAGCTGGCGTCCCCAGAGCAGCCTGTGACCCGCGCGGCCCCGACCCTCGCAGGTGGATTACAAAGCCGACGAGTGGCTGATGAAGAACATGGACCCCCTGAACGACAACATCGCCACGCTTCTGCACCAGTCCTCCGACAAGTTCGTCTCGGAGCTGTGGAAGGACGGTACGCCCTTTGCACCCCCTCTCCCTTCCCGCCTTCCCTGCGGTCCCAGGACACGGGGCGGGGGTCCGCCTGACGCAGGCCGGGTGGCCTCCACCCGTGGGAATGACAAGGCGGCCCAAAGCCTCGCCACACAGGTTCCCGCCCCCCCCGTACTTTACTGCGTTTCCGCCTCTCCTTGGCAGGCCGGTGGCTCTGGAGTTGTTTTCTTTCCTTGTTTCCGTCCGTTCCTCCTTTCCTCCTGCCTGGTTTTGCTTTAACCTCTCTGTTGCAGAGATGCAGAACACTCAGAGAGCCTATTTCTATCAACGCTTTCCCATTCTCCACCTAGAACCAGGTGACTGGCCACCCGGAGGGGTGACCCTTGTGTGTGCCGCATCCGGGGCTGTGTGAGACACGCTTCTGCTCAGATTTTCTTACCCCCCCGCCCTCCCCCGTTGGCTCTTCCTGCCTGACTGTCCTCTTCCCCAGTCCGGCCCCCGGCTCGCGGGCAAGCTGTCGATGTTGATCTATATGGATCTTGAAAGCGGAAAACAGCAAGTGTGAAAATTCATATGCTCCTCAGAAATGCACGTGCAGAGATGCTCGTGAGACGCTGCTTGAATGGCTGTGCTGTCTCAGCATGAGACTTAGATGTTGTGCGCCCCCTGCCCCGCGTACGTGCACCTGAAGGCTAAAATCGCCTCTGTGCCTTCGTGCAGGGCTCTCAACCAGGGCCTGCCCCTTCTGGGCCGGGCCTCCAGGGGGCAGGACGCACTCACATGAAACGGCCGGTTATTATGGGGCACATCCGACCTTCCTCCGGGCAACCTGAGTGGCCACAAGCCACCCGCTCGCGGGAAACCCTCTGTAGCCGGTAAAACGGGCCCCGGGTTCCTAAGGTCAGAAATGCCTCCCATTTTAATTGACTGGATCATCGAGTCTGTCCTTGCTGCCTGCTTCGGTCTTGAGCACCTGTTCTTTCTGCCGTCTTCAAATAAATACTAGAGGTCTGGCCGCAAAGGAATAGGAAGCAGACTTTGGCACAGAAGCCTTAAGCTTTTACATCCAGTAGCAGAAGCCCTCAACGTTCATATTGGCTCTTGGCTTAAAACTGACCTCAAATCACTGGCCACTTTGGTGAGGTTTGCTGATTACTTTGGTCTCACCTGGGAGGAAGCAGTTCCTTCATGGCTCCGGGCGTGCGCCCTGGCGGCAAGGGCTGCTTCCTTGGAGGGCGTCTTAGACGATGAAGACCCGTGAGCTGGGAGACCTGGCAAGATGCAAGGGCGGGAGGGGGTCTTCAGACTTCAGAATATGCGTTGGCAGCATTAGTTCCTGAGACCTCTCTGCTCCTGACGCCATATGCTGTCCCGGGTCCCTGGTTTAGGGAGCTCTGCACGGGAGGCTCCCGGACAGAGAGGGAATCATCCAGAGTCCTATAGACAATGGCAGGTAGCTTTACGGCAAAGGTCAGTGGGAATTCAGAATACTGATTGTTTTTTTTGTTTTGTCTGTTTGGTTGGGTTTAAAAAAAACTTTTTTGTAAGTTTATTTATGTATTTTGAGAGGAAGAGAGAACGTTAGTGGGGTAAGGGCAGAGAGAGAAGGAGAGAGAATTCTAAGCAGGCTCAGCACTGTTAGTGCAAGAGCCCGGTGAGGGGCTCGAGCTCATGAATCGTGAGGTCATGACCCGAAACCAAGAGTCAGATGCTTCATCGACTGAGCCACCCAGGTGCCCCTGTTTGTTTGTATTTTTAACGGGACCATGGGACTAGAGGATTCTGCAGGTCAGGTTTTAACACCTCCTTAGAACCAGCCTAGCGGCATAGCCTGGAAGCTTTATCGCATCTCTCTGGGAATAGAAGCTTCCACAGTGGGCCGAAGATGGTTAATGTGAACGTGGGGTTGGCCAGTAGACCGTCCCCCTTAATGGCTTAGCCGGCTCTCTCAACCCTTTCCTGCTTCCTGTTCACAACATCAAGTTTGCTGAACGTTTGAGGTTGATCTCAGCTCTCTGTGTAGATTCTAAGTAGAAGTGGTCCCTCTGTTCCGGAGTCTCCCCTCCTTCTGTCCAGGTGTCTGTCTGTCTCTTTCCTGTCACTCCACTCCCCCCCCCGGCTAGGACCACTGGGTATTCATGTGCTGTTTGGGTGGTCTCCACAGTGGACCGCATCATCGGCCTGGACCAGGTGGCCGGCATGTCGGAGACGGCGCTGCCTGGGGCCTTCAAGACTCGGAAGGGCATGTTCCGCACCGTGGGGCAGCTCTACAAGGAGCAGCTGGCCAAGCTGATGGCCACGCTGCGGAACACCAACCCCAACTTCGTCCGCTGCATCATCCCCAACCACGAGAAGAAGGTGCGGGTGCTAGGCCCCTGTCTGTCTCCCCGGGCAGAACTGATTCCTCCCCACACACCCTGAGAGCCTCGGTGAAGGCCCCCCGCCCCCGCCCCGGCTGCGATCGTAGCCGCCTTCCTGCTTGGGCACACCGTCTCTCTGTGGCCTTTCCCAGACCTGGGTCGGGTAACGTGGCTGTCCAAACCCACGGGCCGCAGCGATGCCCGTTACCCGGGGCTGTTCTCCCGTTGAGTCCGGAGGGGGTCTTGCCCTGCCTTTCTCCATCAATCCTCCACACGGGGGCGAGACCACATGCACGTTATTTGTTTCTCCAGGCTGGCAAACTGGACCCCCACCTGGTGCTGGATCAGCTGCGCTGCAACGGGGTTCTGGAAGGCATCCGCATCTGCCGCCAGGGCTTTCCCAACAGGGTGGTCTTCCAGGAGTTCCGGCAGCGGTGAGCCTCGGCCGGGAGGCTGCGTCTCCGGGGGCAGGGCACCCGGGCCAGGGAGCGGTGTCCCCGTCCACGGAGAGCTGAGGTCCGGCCCGCTCCCGCTCCTTCTCTGTGCCGCCCTCTGTGTGAGAAGGGATTTTTATTCCTAGTGATTGGGAGGCTTTGCTGCTGTTGGAGGAACCGGGAAGAGAAATTCAAAAGGAATCAGCCGGAGACTGGGGTGTTAGAGGAACTGTGTAGAAAAATGGAGATTGCAGAGCGCTGCAGCCTCTGGCCGTGCGCACAGAGAGGGGCGTTGATGACACCGTCCTGTTTGCCTCACGACTGCGTTCAGTGCCAGCCCTGTTTCTGGGGCCATCCCACGCGTTCGAGGCCCTGCGGCACCCGGGGGGAGAAGGGGAGCGCGGCCTTCCCGGGTTAGAGATGCGGACAGTGGGCAGTTAGCAATCGGGGAGCCCAAGCTAAAGCTCGCCCTCGAGTGGCAGAAACAGTCCAACGTGAGTTTCCATTCACTTTCTGGAAAACACGCAGGCGGCCTTTCTGTGCCGTTAGGCTAAGAAAAGAGCGGGGTGGGATTTGCCAAATGTCTTCCTTCCTCGGGAGACCGTGGGGGAGAGAAGCCTAGCTGTGCTGCCCGTAGGGCCCGTCCTCCTCTCTCCGTGCGCCCCAGGCCACGTGGAATCCAGGCAAGGGTCCAGTGCAAGCATGGCTGACCAGGCTGCTCTTTTTCGCTCAGATACGAGATCCTGACACCAAACTCCATTCCTAAGGGCTTCATGGACGGGAAGCAGGCGTGTGTGCTCATGGTGAGTACGGCTGCCACCTGCGCCTCCCTCTGGGGGTGGGCCCTCGGGCGGGAGGGTGCCCGTGTGCCCGGACAAGTGCCCCTCTCACCCGATGACGCCTGTGCTCCGTGGTCCTGCTCTTGCTCTGGTCCTGATCCTGCCAGGCGCTCCGAGCGGGGGACCAGGGCGGTGTAGAGGACACCGGTGCTCCAGCCATGGCAGGGCTCTGACGTAGGAGGGGCTCTCCCTTCTTCTGGGGCACATTCTCGCGCTTTCTTGCTCATATCTCCTCTGATCGTCACGCCCAGTGTGGTCAGCAGAGGGCGCTTCCCCACCAGGGGAGCAGGCCCGGAGCACTGCAGCTGTCCCAACCTGCGCAGTCCATGCTTCCGGACGTTTCCTCTCGGCCCCTAGAGCAGTGCCTGATGTGCATTGGGCACTCTGAACTCTGCCGGGATGAAGGACGGCCTGTGGCGATGCCAGCCAAGCCGGGGCCCGATCCCACTCTGTCGTACTTCCTACTTTGTGGGCGTCCTGCTGTTCCCGATGGTCCAGGGTTAGCGGCCACTGCCTTTGGTCTCCTTTACTGGGCATTCTTCCCAAAGAGGAGGGAGGATGGGCTAGGGCGTTGGCAGAAAGAGAAGAGGGAAGAAGGAATCCAACGCCGACTGTGTGGGAGACTCTGCGTCAGGGAGGGAGAGGGAGGTGGGGTAGGAGGGAGGAAACCGTTCCCCACTGTCCCGCGCTCACCAGCCCCACCCCGTGGGACAGAAGGCGTGATCGGTGGAGGGTGTCTGGGCCACCCTTTCTCCAGGAGACTCAGTTAGTGGCTGTCCAGGTTAAAGGCCCCTCCTTCAGGTGCAGGCAGGGAAGATACCCACGCTGGCTCTGGCCCAGCCTCCCCTTCCTCCGGGATGACCGGGGCGTCTGTGGGCCCCGAAGCTCCCTCGGACCTGACTCCGCCCACTGCAGGCTCTGCCTTTTCAGAGCTAGTGCAGAACCCTCCTCTCCCAGGAAGACAGGCGGCCCCTTGCCGGTGGGTTAACGAGAGAGCCTTGTGCCGCACCGAAACCACTCGGTGATGGTACTAGCCGCTGAGATCTGTTCCTTACCCAGTACGTGTGGCCCCAGGCTGAGCACTTTGCTCTCCTTTCAGTTCCCGCAGCTGTCCTGGGGAGGAGGCACTATGACTTGCTTTCTTTGTTCACTGCTTAAAAAAAAAAAAAAAAAAAAAAAATTAAAGCCTTATACCCATCTTCTAGCTGAGGGAGGGTGGGTTCCCAGAGGCTAAAGCCCCAGGCACCCAGTCAGCGTCTGTGCCGGGCTTGGCCTGAACTGGAGCGTGTCCTAGTCCTGGGTGAGGAGGTTGACGACGCTCAGCCAGCTCTCTCTGAGGGCAGCGCGGCTGGGCATTGGTAGTCTGTGATCGCGGTGTGCGGGGGCGGGAGGTCGAAGGAGAGGTCTTCAGGTCCCTTTAACGTCCAGGTTCTGTGTCTTTCTGCCGTCTCATGCGTCACTGCGCCGTGTGTGGGAAGCCACCTGCCCCTCCTCCCGGCATCCTCCGAGCCCGCCTTCTCTGGCCCCGGGGCCGCACAGGCCGCCCAGCGGAGAAGCGGCCGCTGGCAGACAGCCTCTCGGGGACAGACCACTGGCTCTCCGCGTTGCTCTGAGGGCCCCGTGGTGGCACGTGGTGAACGGCCTGCTCCGCTCCCGTCTAGATCAAAGCCTTGGAGCTGGACAGCAACCTGTACCGCATCGGCCAGAGTAAGGTCTTCTTCCGGGCCGGCGTGCTGGCCCACCTGGAGGAGGAGCGGGACCTGAAGATCACCGACGTCATCATCGGGTTCCAGGCCTGCTGCAGAGGCTACCTGGCCAGGAAGTAAGTCCTTAGAGGGGCCCGCCTCCGCCCAGCCTGCCTGTGCGCGGGCCCTTCGCAGCCTTCCTGCTGCACAGGGGACTGTTGGGAACTGGTGGCCTGGGATGCCCTGACGCCAGTCGGAGGTCCAAGGGATGCCCACGTGGAGCTCCCTGCTCCCTGCCTTCTGAGTTTATGTCTGAGGTTTTAGGTGACGGGCTGGGAAGGGGGTGACTCTGTGCTCGGATTTGCCTGTCCCAAACAGTCCTGTTTGCAAGTTCCTCTTGTGGGGATGATGCCCGGAACCTGGTCGTCCCCAGAGTCCCCTGTGCTCCCGGGGCCCGGAGACTGTCCTTGGGTCCAGAGCAGCTCCTTTGAGAGTCGGGCTCACGTGCTGCAGGACAGTGGGTGTGGGAGCTGCACGTTAGTCTCCTGACCGGGTCTGTGCTGAAGGACGTACATTCCACGTGAGCTGTGAGCACTGGGGGACAGAACAGGGGTTTGTGGTATCGGACCCACGGAGCCTTCATTTATCCAGAAGCCCCCGGTCGACACCTTGAGCCCCCCTTTGTAGGACGTCAGCTGCTGACGTTTTCCTGCCAATCAGAAGCCCCCGGTAGCAGGTGGCAGGAGGGTGGGACGCTAAAGTCAGTACATGTCCTCAGCCACCGGCCGTCACACTTGACTCGGACCTAGTTAGCTCGCGAGGGACTTTCACCCCTCGAACCCACTTCTCCCTTGGTGAAGGAGGGCGGTCGGGGTCCTTGTCGCCCTCTGTGGGGTCACCCACAGGACTCAGCGCCAAGGCCGGGCCTCTTCGCTACACTCCTGTCCAGAGGTCTGCGGTCCCCCACCCTGACCGCGTCTCTCCACCCAGGGCCTTCGCCAAGCGGCAACAGCAGCTGACGGCCATGAAGGTCCTGCAGAGGAACTGCGCCGCCTACCTGAAGCTGCGGAACTGGCAGTGGTGGCGGCTCTTCACCAAGGTGGGTTCTGGAAGGCGGCCCCACCTCCCCGTGGCCCGGTGGGCGCTCTGCCGGCCCCAGCTGCGGCAGAGGGGGACAGCGACCTCACGCCGGCCTCTGTGCGGGACTCACAGCCCCAGGGGTGGCTCCCTGACCGCGTGAGCCCGAGGCGGCCCTGCCCCGCCCGGTCTGGAGTGTGCAAGCCGTGTCGTGCCTGGTACACGCGGCCCAGCCTGCCGTCGGGCTCAGAGCAGCTCCCGAGGTGTGACGGCCCTGCGTGCTGCCCGCGCTGTGCCCCCAAGCGGCCGCGGGGCAGTGGGTCAGAATCCGCACGCAGTCGTTCACCGGCTTTGTTTTTAACGTTTTATTTATTTATTGGGGGGGGGGGGGCGGGGTTGAGGGGCAGAGAGGGAGAGAGAATCCCAAGCAGGCTCTGTGACGCAGGGCTCAATCTCACAAACCATGAGATCATGACCTGACCCGAAATCAAGGGTCCAGCGACGCTCACTCAATGCAGTCACGCGGGGGCCCCTCAGCTGCTTTTGTTTGTAAAAAATAGCCTAAAGAAGAGAATAAAAGCTCATGTGTAATCCCTTCAACCCCAAGCCAACATCAGTATTAAGTACATGTCTCAATATTTATTCCCGCTATCTTTTCTCCCTTAAGTCTTTGCTCAGTAAGCCATATGCATTCTTACCCAGCTGAGCTCTGATTTCTGTAGACAATCTTGTGTTTTATATTTTCCATTTAGAATTCCTTCACGAGCATCATTTTTTAAAAGTTAGCATGTTGTGGGGCACCTGGGTGGCTCAGTCGGTTGGGTGGCCAACTTCGGCTCAGGTCATGATCTCGCGGTCCGTGGGTTCGAGCCCCGCGTCGGGCTCTGTGCTGACAGCTCAGAGCCTGGAGCCTGTTTCAAATTCTGTGTCTCCCTCTCTCTGACCCTCCCCTGCTCATGCCCTGTCTCTCTCTCTTAAAGGTAAATGTTAAAAAAATTTTTTTTAAGTTAGCACGTTGTTCCCTGGAAATGTGTCGTATTTTACCTGGTTACTTTCCCCACGGTGTCTCTTCAGCTCATTCCCAGTTTCTCACCGTTGTAAACAATGCCGTCCTGAACACCTTCCTGCATACATGGGGGCCGTTTCCCTGACGTGTAATTAGTGGGGCAGAGGCCTGTGGCACACAGCACCGAGTTGATCCCCAGAAAGCTCGTGTGTGTTTGCACCTCCTTCCCGTCAGTCTCAGCAGCTTGCGTGGGCGCAGGTGAGGGGAAGGCCTCATGTTTTGGCCGTGCCCCCGTCTCCCCTTCTAGGTCAAGCCGCTGCTGCAGGTGAGCCGGCAGGAGGAGGAGATGATGGCCAAGGAGGAGGAGTTGGTGAAGGTCCGCGAGAAGCAGCTGGCTGCTGAGAACAGGCTCACGGAGATGGAGACACTCCAGTCCCAGGTCGGTATCTGCAGGCTTCGCCCCGGCGGTTCGCGCGGCCGCTCCCGGTGCTGCCACCTGCTGGCCACCAGTAGGCGGGGCATGTTTGGGGTTTAAGGAGATGTCAACGGTCACTGTCAAGCAGCGTTCGTGAGAGACGAACCGTTCGGGGTCCTGTGAGGTAGGGAGGGCCCCCCCGCCAGATGGGAGGTTCCTGAGTGTTAGGTTAGCCTCTCTGAGCCGGCATCCTGGGGTTCGCCATGGCCAGCTCATGGAGCAGCGGTGAAGGATAAAGAACACAATATTTAGGAAGCTCCAGGGAGCCGAAGCAGCCTCCACCCCCCCCCAACGTGGGAGCCGAGCGAGACAGCACCTGGCCCCGAGTGGCCCGAGGAGGTCGCAGGGGGCTCACGTGTTCCGCGTGCTCCCCGCAGCTCATGGCGGAGAAGTTACAGCTGCAGGAGCAGCTCCAGGCGGAAACGGAACTGTGTGCCGAGGCGGAGGAGCTGCGGGCCCGCCTGACCGCCAAGAAGCAGGAGCTGGAAGAGATCTGCCATGACCTGGAGGCCAGGGTGGAGGAGGAGGAGGAGCGCTGCCAGCACCTGCAGGCCGAGAAGAAGAAAATGCAGCAGAACATCCAGGTAGAGGAGGGGGCGGGGCCGGACGCCGGAAATGGGGCGGCGGGGGACGGGACCGGAGGCAACGCGGAGGCCGCCTGAGCTGCCCGCGGGGCCTCGGGCCCGTCTGGTTTCCCTGCCCCGGTCCTCGCCGCGGCCAGCCTGAGTGGCCGGGGCGATCGGCTCGGCCTCGCTCGTGGCGGCACCGCAGAACGAGGGGCCACGCGACCGGACCGGGCCTCTCGTCCCCGTACCCCAGTTTTACAGACAGGACCCCCACGAGCGGGGGGCGGGCCGCGCGGCCCGCCACCCCTCACGGTCTCCCCGGCTCCGTGGTAGGAACTGGAGGAGCAGCTGGAGGAGGAGGAGAGCGCCCGCCAGAAGCTGCAGCTGGAGAAGGTGACCACCGAGGCCAAGCTCAAGAAGCTGGAAGAAGACCAGATCATCATGGAGGACCAGAACTGCAAGCTGGCCAAGGTGAGGCCCCGAGCGTGGAGACGCGGGGCCGCGGAGAGCGAGCGGCCGGGCGCAGGCGGCTCGAGGCCCGCGGCCTCCTCCCCCTGCCTGTGGCGCTGCGGCTTCTGCTGGGTCACGGTCACAGCTCCTCTTCCGGGGTGTCCGCATTCTCTGGGAGCCAGCGTCCTGTTCAAAGGGATGTTTCTCACAGTGGAGTGGGGCCCAGGGGGAAGGTTTGGCCTCTGTTCTCAGGCTCTTGGCCGGCTCCCGAGACTCGTATCCGAGGGGTTTCGCACCTCAGTCACCAGCGGGCTCTCCGCACCTTGGTGGCTCAGTGTTGTGGGGCGGGTGCCCTCTGTCAGCCATCTCCAGGGTGGTGGCTGTTTCTCTCAGAGCCAAGTCGGGTCCCTGTCAGAGTCTGCCAGTGAGCGGATCAAAGCCCAGAGGTGTGTCACAGAAGGAAGGACGGGGGGCAGAATGTCATCCTCGATCCCCAGAGCGGGGACTGAGGAGTTGAAGGGGCAGGATGCCTGCCTGCAGACTCTGACACGAGACCAAGATGCATGCTGAACGATGGCGCTTGCTGGGTGGGTCACCTTCGTGGGGCGCCTTGCTGACGTTAGGACCCTAGTGGTGGCCACATAGTAGAAAGCCAGGACAGCAGCCAGGGCTGTGTGGGAACACAAGTAAGGGGGGGGGGGGGTCACGGCCCACCTAGTGGATGAGTGTGGGGCACAGAGGGCGGTGTCACTGTGTGTGAATCCCCTTGGTGATGCTAGCTGCCACCTGGACGCCGTTCTAACCCAAGCCCAGAGGGGTGACACAGGTCCAGGAAGGCCTTGGGCACCCACATTTGTAGACCCTAAGGAAGCTTATCCGGCCCTTTCAGGGGCGCTAGTGACCTTTCAAAATTACCCTCTGATCCAGGAACTCCTAGTGAATCAAGTAGTTAAGGCCTGCCCCTTCGTCCAATTCTAAATTGCCGGGCGGGTCATAGTTTGAAGGAGAGCTGAAGCGTTCTGTGCTCAACTAACTTTAAGCTCTGACCCACCCTCGCCCCCACAGGAAAAGAAGCTTCTGGAAGACAGAATAGCGGAATTTACCACCAACCTCATGGAAGAGGAGGAGAAATCCAAGAGCCTTGCCAAACTCAAGAACAAACACGAGGCGATGATCACCGACCTGGAAGGTGAGAGGGCGGTGGGCGGGAGCTGACGGACCCGGGGACCAGGCCCCCCGCCTCCAGGGCCAGCCTGGGCCTCACTCTTGTGCTGGTCTCACGTTCGTGTGTGCAGGCAGGCTCGCAGTCTGCAACTCCCAGCCACCGCTCTGAAAGCCTAGGGACAACTCTGTCTCTACGGGAGCCTGGGCCTCCAGGCACTGGCTGGGCTGGGGAGGGGTGTCCCCAAAGTGAGGAGCTCTCGAGAGAACGATTCGGCGTCTCTCCGTTGTCGCGTGCCGTGAGCTGCACAAGACTGACTTCCTACGAGGTTCTGGGTGCGACCCTCGCTCTGCCACTTTACCAGCTGTGTCATCCTGTCGGCCTCGTTTCTCTTCCCGCCAAGGGGGACACGGTGAACGGGCGGCCATGGGGACTGAACTCAACCACACAGAGACACGCTGTGTATGCTCTGCTGGACAGGTGCCGTGAGAGGCCGTTGCTTGACGTGGGGCAGGGTGACAATCGTGCCTTTGCCTCCCTGGGTCCCTGGAGGAGGACAGGGTAGATAGAACACAGGTCTGTGTCTGTCTGTGGACTTCTCACCCCTGCGTCTGGAGAGGCGTGGACGGCAGAGGGAGAGGGGAGAGGGCACCATGGGGGTGCTGTGAGCTTGTGCCAGAAACCCCAGCTCCCTTGGTGGAGACTCAGGGCAGCCCGGCCTGTCTGGGGTGCTTGTTGATGCCCCCTGGATGTAGGGCCCACACCAGCCAGGTTGACCTGCAGGAGGGCTTTCCCGCCCCCCCCCCCCCCCCCCGCCCCGTCACATTTGTATGGGACGAGGCGAGTCAGACCGGCAAGGGGAAGCGAGGTGCTGACAGAGGTCTCCCCCCACGGACTCCCTGCCTCAGCCCGGAACAGTCTGAAACACTCAGCTGAAACTACACATCCAGGTGTAGGAGGGTACAGCCCCCAGGGCAGGTGCACACAGAGAGGGTCTGGTTAGTTGGACACTGCTGAGTGTTAAAGATGTGGAGCAGTCCAAACGCGCGCGCGCACACACACACACACACACACACACACACACACACACACACGGCTGGTGGGAGCATAAACTGGTAGGCGGCCTTGATCCATCTGGCGTTGCCTGGTGAGGTAGAAGCTTCACGTGCCCACAACCAACCCAACGTTCCCGGCCCTGTGCGCTGGGGGTCCCGGGCAGGAGCGCTCCCGGCAGCACCATTCTGGGGGCACACAGGGAACAAACCCCGAATGCCCGTCAGTTGTAGGACAAATAGACGAGCTGTGGTATGTTCACACAACGGAACATTCTGGTCCATGTGGATCCATTGCAGTGACACTTCGCTTGCCAAATCTCAAGGTCACGATATCGAGTGACAAAGGCAAGTCGAGGAATAAAAGTCGCTAACCCTTAGTGAGCACTGACCCTGGGCTAGGAGCTGTCGTAAGTGTAGAGACTGACGCTCACGAGCCTTGCAATGTAATGAGGCAGATTGTCTCATTGTCCTTATTATTCGGATGACACATGACAAAGCTGAGGGATTACCTGAGTGACGTCCTAGTGGAAATTGTAAAGCCAGACATTGGACCGCGAATCCCGTATACCGACTGTAAACTTCATACAGGACGTTCCCGTGTAATTTAGGTTCATGAAAAATTAAACATACTTTTTAGGGACACAGACGTGGTACAGCCTTAAAAACAAGGGAACTGTGAACACAGTCTTCAGGGAGAGTAGGTCCCCAGTGGGGAGGTCAGCAGGGTCGGGAGGGGGGGTGGGCCTGGACCTGGCAGCTCGCGGTGTCTTCATCCAGGCGTTGGGTACGAGTGTCTGCGTGCGGTGATCCTTCAAGGTTCACGTATGGTACGGAACAAACACTCAGTATTTTATGTAAAAAATGGAAAACAAAGACGGAAAAATCAGCAGGCGCTGAGGGCTGTGTCGGGTCTCCCCGCGCTTCCTCCCCAGAGCGCCTCCGGAGGGAGGAGAAGCAGCGTCAGGAGCTGGAGAAGACCCGCCGGAAGCTGGAGGGAGACTCCACCGACCTCAACGACCAGATCGCCGAGCTGCAGGCCCAGATCGCCGAGCTCAAGATGCAGCTGGCCAAGAAAGAGGAGGAGCTACAGGCCGCGCTGGCCAGGTGAGGGCAGCGACCCCCCCCCCCCCGCCCCCGCGCCTCCCAACCCTGTCATCTTGGAGCCACTGCGCTGCAAGACCTGTCCTGTCTGCTAAAAGTTACGAGTGTGGCCTCTAAAAGTCATCTGCTACGTCACACAACCACCACAGGCCTTCCCTGTCTTGCATTTTAAACTTACTGGCTACAGGCGTGCTTTAAAAAAAAAAAAAAAAAAAGCTTTGTTTTATAGCAGTTTTAAATTCACAACAAAATTGAGCAGAAGGTGCACAGAAATCCCATAGGCCCCTCCTCCCATGGCCTCCCCCACTGTCACGTCCCAGGCCAGGGTGGCACATTTGTTCCAATTCTTGGAACCTGCACTGCCATGTGATTATCCCTCACAGATTGTCTACGGCAGCCTTTGTGTTTTTACTCAGTTGCTGTCATGACGGGCTGTAACATTTTATTCCCTTTTCAAGTGTTTTCGTTTTAACACTTAATCTTTATTTATTTTTATGTTTGGAGCATTGAGTTATGTTTGGAAAATGAAGTGATTCTTCTGTGAGGTTTTCTAGGTCTCAAAGTGGTTTTGCTCCTAAACCTGCTGGAAGCTCCCAATGTTGTTTTTGCGGAGAGGAGCGCCTAAGAGCCATGGTTATGACTTCCAGAAGCGGCTTCCGCTGCTCCTCTCCAAAGCCTGTTCTGCGGACCCTGCTCCCCGAGGCAGAAGGGACCTCCTCCTGATGTCCGTGCTCTCTTTGGCAGAGTGGAGGAGGAAGCCACCCAGAAGAACATGGCCCTGAAGAAGATTCGGGAGCTGGAATCACAGATTTCCGAACTCCAGGAAGACCTGGAATCTGAGCGCGCTTCCAGGAATAAAGCTGAGAAGCAGAAGCGGGACCTCGGGGAGGAGCTGGAGGCTCTGAAAACGGAACTGGAGGACACTCTGGACTCCACGGCAGCCCAGCAGGAGCTCAGGTGTGCCACGAGGCCAAGGAGCCGAGTCACCGGGGGCGGGGGCGGGTGGCAGGGAGAGGGAGGCCGGGAAGGGGGGCGGGCGGCACTAGAAGGCAGAGAGGATAATGCCCCCTCGGCAGCTCCTCCCTAGGGTGTTGAAAAATCTGGCTTGGAGTTCAGGGCGGGCTTTAAGGCTGAAAGGGCACAGATTTCTCTACAAGGTGGGACCGCGAGCCCGTGCTGGAAGATGCACAGCCGAGGAAGGAGGCGCCTGGGCAGCAAGGCTGGGGCGGCCGCCGCCCCTTGCCGGCATATCTGCAACCAGGGAAGAAGAGCCCCGGGCGGCATGCCCAGGCCTGGCCTCCATCCTGAGGGTGCTTCTCTCCAGGTCCAAACGCGAACAGGAAGTGAACATCCTGAAGAAGACCCTCGAGGAAGAGGCCAAGACCCACGAGGCGCAGATCCAGGAGATGAGGCAGAAGCACTCACAGGCTGTGGAAGAGCTGGCTGAGCAGCTAGAGCAGACGAAGCGAGTGCGTGGGTGGTGCCAGGCTGCTGGGGGGGCCAATCCGAGACTGAGGGCGGTGCCGGGCTGCTGGCGGGGGCCAGTCCGAGACTGAGGGCGGTGCCGGGCTGCTGGCGGGGGCCAATCCGAGACTTGAGGGCGGTGCCGGGCTGCTGGCGGGGGCCAATCCGAGACTGAGGGCGGTGCCGGGCTGCTGGCGGGGGCCATTCTGCGACTGAGGGCGGTGCCGGGGTGCTGGCCAGGGAGGCCATCCTGGAGACTGCTGCCACTCGCTAGGGCCGAGCCTACAGAGAAGAGCCTGTTTGCCTCAGTTTCCCCATTTGTAACGATAGTCTGTCTCATGCAAATACATGACAGGTGGGGCTGACGGCGTGTAGAACAGGTGAACAATAAGGGGTCAGTAAGTTGTTCAAAAATTAGCATCACTGGTATTTTGTTCAGGACCCCATCAGGCCAGAAAGCCTCAAGGGATTGGAGTGGCCTGGTGCTGAAGCCTTAGGGTTTTCTGTGGAGCACCTTCAGCGGTCAGCTGGATCTTGGTGGGAAGCCCTGGGCTGCTCACCGCGCTAGTCTTGGGCAGGTGGCTGGGCCAGGCAGTTTGTCTAGACACGTTCTGAGTGCTGTGGCTCCCAGCGCCAAGCCACTCTTGCCGGCAGCCTGAGAATATTCTGAGGCCTGTGTGTTGTTCTCAGAAACACGCGGTGTCCACCGGCATCCCTTCTGGGGGAGCCTTTCCCTGCCCTTCAGTTTTTCTCACCTGGCACGCCTTCAAGTTCATACAGCTCCCCTCGAACTTGTCTGTGACCCTGCAGCCAGCTCAGCACAGAGTAGAATGGCGTGTGCAGTTGAGTCTGTAAACGCCACTCTCATATCTTTTAGAAGATGTTTACGTTATTACCCGGAAGATCAAATTTCAAAGAGGCTTTACTGGAAGCCTGACTGAGCAGTTATAATTTCCCTCATCTTATGATAATGTCGCCAAAGTCGTGGTAGATGAGCTGTGAAAACACCTCACGCTTGAACGTCCCCTCTGCCCGGTGAGGGAGGCTGGCAGGGATCGTTTCAGAGGGGAGGGCACATGCCAAACACCCCGTCCATCTGAGCGATGAGGATGGACCCGGCTTGGCTTTCTGAGCCCACACCTCTTGCCTGCACGCCATCCCCTGAACTTGGCCCGTGTCTTTGCTGCAGGGGCGGCAGGTTCTGTCTCTGGACCTGGTGGATCCCCCGGTGCCGTTAGGAAGACCAGCCTCACGCCGGGGCACCGACGCCCCTTGGCACATCTTTGCCTTTGTCCCCACCAGGTGAAAGCCAACCTGGAGAAGGCGAAGCAGACCCTGGAGAACGAGCGAGGGGAGCTGGCCAACGAGGTGAAGGTCCTGCTGCAGGGCAAAGGGGACTCCGAGCATAAGCGGAAGAAAGTGGAGGCCCAGCTGCAGGAGCTGCAGGTGAAGTTCAACGAGGGAGAGCGAGTGCGCACGGAGCTGGCCGACAAGGTCACCAAGCTGCAGGTGAGGCCTCCGCTGGGACCCGGGCCTGGGCAGGGGTGCCTTCGACAGCAGCTCAGGTCCACCTTGGCCTGAGAGCCGAGGTGGGGCCAGAGCAGTCACGGTCCCTGTCCCTTGTCTCTTCCGTCCCCGTGCAGGTTGAGCTGGACAACGTGACCGGTCTCCTCACCCAGTCTGACAGCAAGTCCAGCAAACTCACCAAGGACTTCTCTGCTCTGGAGTCACAGCTGCAGGACACACAGGTAAGGTGGCGGCCGGTCCCTGCCCCGGACCTTTCCTGGGAGGACGCTGAGCCCCTGCGGCATCGGCTGCCCCGGTTCATCTGATGAGCCGCCCTCCCCTGTATCCACGGGGTCTCTGGGTCCTCCTGGCGCCCCCAGCTGTCCCCCGAATCAGAGGGACCAGCTCCTCCATCCTGCCGAGGGTGTGGGGCCCGGGAGGCTCTGACTCGGCGCCTCCTGAGCCCGTGCCCCCCGCTCGTCCTCGGTGTAGGAGCTGCTGCAGGAGGAGAACCGGCAGAAGCTGGGCCTGAGCACCAAGCTGAAGCAGATGGAAGATGAGAAGAACTCCTTCAAGGAGCAGCTGGAAGAGGAGGAGGAGGCCAAGCGGAACCTGGAGAAGCAGATCGCCACCCTCCACGCCCAGGTTCAGTGCCGGCTCCCCCTCCGTGCCCCGGGCCGCACGGATGACCCAGGGAAACTGGCTGGATTCTGCAGGCTTG
The DNA here is from genome assembly GCF_024362965.1 of Panthera pardus. Lineage (NCBI taxonomy): Eukaryota > Metazoa > Chordata > Mammalia > Carnivora > Felidae > Panthera > Panthera pardus. Next base: position 11,722,333 of record NW_026526991.1, read on the forward strand.
GGGGGTGGGGGGTGGGGGGGGGGTTTCCGGCGGGGCACCCGCCTGCACATTTGGACCCTCAGGCCCGTCCCGAGCCGGGCGCCCTCCCTCGGGGAGCTCCCACCCTCCCCGGCCCGAGCTCTTAGCCAGGGGGACCCAGGCAGAACTCAGGGATCCGTGAACTTGGCTAGAGGCGACGTCACATCTGTCTGGCCACCAATCTGGCTGACGTTTAGCGTTTTCTTCCGTTAGGAACACAGGCAGTAAGGCATGACCGCAGCGGTGCTGGGGTTCGATAGAAACTGCCGGTCACCGCGTCGGAGCTGAGGCAGGGCTTTGGGGGTGTCCTCGTGCTCCCCGCCACTTCAGGAGCTGGTATTACACGTGCTACTAGGGCAGCACGTGGGTTACTGTATCACGGCTTAAAAAAGCACGCGGTAACCGCATTTTTCCGTATCGGTTTACTTGGTGATCCTATACATCTTATGCGTGTTAAAGCATCGTTCTAAGAGGGACGCCATAGTCTTTTTCTAGACTATCAAAGCGCCCACAACCAGAACTAGGTCAAGAGCCCCGTTCTACATCCTGTCTTGGGACTTCAGTGTGCTGGGCCAGGAGACCCGCCCCACCTCCTCGGGGTGGGCCCGGAGCCCGTGTGACAGTCTGGGTGGGAGCAGCTGTCAAGTACGGGGCGGCAGCTGTGTCTCCCGGAGCAGGGAGGGGCTGTGGGACGGGTGTCTGTGGCACTCCTGCCTCCCGCAGACTGTGTCCGTGGGGAGAGGCCGATGGAGAAGCCTCCCCTCTGGTCCGTCTCTGTAAAATAAGGCTTGGTGTTCGTCACGACTGGGAGGCCTCCCCCTGGCCTGCCCACTCTAGGCAGAGGCCCTCTGCGGAAACCCCGTTTCTCTCGCCCCGGCGGAAGAGGGGCATCCCCGTGCCTGGGCCTCCGTCCATGAGGTAGCAGGCAAGCCGCCGTCCCGGGCACGGGGCGGCTACCTCCCTAAGTCTGTGCTCCCGTCCAGATGACGGACGTGAAGAAGAAAATGGAGGACGGCGTGGGGTGCCTGGAGATAGCGGAGGAAGCCAAGAGGAAGCTCCAGAAGGACCTAGAGGGGCTGAGCCAGCGCTACGAGGAGAAGGCGGCCGCCTATGACAAGCTGGAGAAGACGAAGACGCGGCTACAGCAGGAGCTGGACGACCTGCTCGTGGACCTGGATCACCAGCGCCAGACCGCCTCCAACCTGGAGAAGAAGCAGAAGAAGTTCGACCAGGTACGTGCCGCACGGCATGGCCTCGCGTGCGAGGGCCTCAGTGGTCCCCCTCGGGGAGGGCGTCTCTTCCCCTTTCCGGTTCCTTACATCTTTCAAATGGCCTATGATGAGCCCCTTTTACAATGAGTGGGGATGTTTTTTCTTTTTGAGTAAACTCTGCCCCCGACGTGGGGCTCGAACTCATGATCCCAAGATCAAGAGTCACGTGTCTTACCGACTGAGCCAGCCGGGTGCCCCTGTTGTTTAGGGTTTTTATTTATGTGTCATACCTCTGTCTCCTTCCAAATACTCTGAGGCAGCTTACAGAGACACAGACGGTGGGATAGGATAGAAAAACAGTAAGTCCGGCGTCGGCCCAACCGGCCGGCTACGGCCCTGCACTTGTTGCCGTGGGCAAAAGTGCGTTAGACCTTGCCACGTTCCCTCACGTGCCGGTGTCTCCGGCTGCTTTCGTGGTTTCACAGAGTCCTGCAGCGTCTCACGCATTCATCGTCTGGCCCTTTAAGGAGCGGGTCGGGGACAAAGAGGTGTTGGGGCAGAGGGAACAGGAAGGTGGGGAAATAAGGTCTGGCCGCGGGTGGGCCCACGTGGAGGGTGGACACCGGAAACTTGAACTTGCCTGGGCATCCTTCATGAGGGGCACAGGTGGGATCTGGGCCTCTCAGCGGCCAGACCGACATCCTTTTTAGGGGAAGCACCGACCGGTTGTTGAGGAGAGCAGAGCCTTTTCTGGTTCTGAGAGGGGAAGGTGTCCCGTGGGTTCCCACGGAAGGGGCACCATGGGACCTGCAGGACCACGATTAGTAAATGGTCAACGCTGCAAGCAGACTTCAGAGCGCACTGGCAGAGGTGATCTCTGCCCGCCTCTGGTTCCGAGGACACCCCGCATGGCACGCGCCACGCTCAGAAGCGGTGGCCTGTGCCTGCTCTTCGCGGTCCCCTCCCCTCGGACCAGCGCCTGGGGCCCTCATCCCCCGAGGAGTTCGGGTCCGTGTGCTTTGCCCGCCTGAGGTCCGCACGCTCACGGTGACCACCTCTCCCCCAGCTGCTGGCCGAGGAGAAGACCATCTCTGCCAAGTACGCGGAGGAGCGCGACCGGGCGGAGGCGGAGGCCCGGGAGAAGGAGACCAAGGCGCTGTCGCTGGCCCGGGCCCTGGAGGAGGCCATGGAGCAGAAGGCAGAGCTGGAGCGGCTCAACAAGCAGTTCCGCACGGAGATGGAGGACCTCATGAGTTCCAAGGACGACGTCGGCAAGAGCGTGAGCACCGAGCTGGTGGCCGGCCTGTGCGGCGGGGGGGGGGGGTAGGGCTGAGCGGACACCGAGGCCAGAGGCCTCATCCCTCCGCTTCTGATGTGGCCCCCTTGGGGCGGGGGGCAGGTCCACGAGCTGGAGAAGTCCAAGCGGGCCCTGGAGCAGCAGGTGGAGGAGATGAAGACCCAGCTGGAGGAGCTGGAGGACGAGCTGCAGGCCACCGAGGACGCCAAGCTGCGGCTCGAGGTCAACCTGCAGGCCATGAAGGCCCAGTTCGAGCGGGACCTGCAGGGCCGCGACGAGCAGAGCGAGGAGAAGAAGAAGCAGCTGGTCAGACAGGTGCGGACGCCCCTCCCACTGCCCTTGCCCCCGGGCAGAGGTGGGCAGGGGCGCCCCCCTCGTCCCCCAGTTTCCGGTCGGCTTCCTTTCTCCTTCCTCTCCCCGGGCTGTCTTGGGCTCCTTGTCCACCCCTCCCACGTCCTTGCGTTCCAGCCCTCTGTCACCGGGGTCAGGGACCCTCTCGGTCAGTAATCGTCCTTGGCCGCAAGTAGCCCCCCCCCCCCCCCCCCCCCCCCCCCCCCCGGGCACGGAGTGGAGCAGGGCTTGGGGGCTGGTGCAGCCGCCCGAACCGCCCTCCCGTCCCCCAGGTGCGGGAGGTGGAGGCAGAGCTGGAGGACGAGAAGAAGCAGCGCTCGATGGCGGTGGCCGCTCGGAAGAAGCTGGAGATGGACCTGAAAGACCTGGAGGCCCACGTCGACTCAGCCAACAAGAACCGGGACGAGGCCATCAAGCAGCTGCGGAAGCTGCAGGTGAGGTCAGGCCGGGCCACGCTGGGCGCGGCTGCCCCCGCGGCTCTGGCCTCGCAGGGGTCTGGGACACTAGTGGGGCGCTGCTGAGTGCCGAGGGGCACCGCCTTCCCCTCTCTGAGGAAGGACCCGCGTGCCCTTAGCCCCATCTCACGGGTGGGGACTCAGACCCAGGGGTCAAGCGGAAGCAAAACAGAAGCAAACTTGCATTAAGATCGTAGGCTTTGCGCCCATTAAACAAAGAAACCCCCGTAAACCTGGAAACTCAATGACGTTAGGAAAGTAGTCACCTGGTGGCAGATTTCCAGAGTAAACCAGATCTGGCCCACGTAACCACCCAATCCAGCCTTGGGGGACGGCGATGGGAGGTTCCGACCTGAGCACGGAACCCTACATGCAGCACAGAGCACAGAACACATACTTGGAGAGTTCTCACCAGTGATTAAAGTTCACAAGTTTTACTCGCTTACATGTTTTTAATTTTAATTTTATTCAAAAAAATTTTTCATGTTTATTTTTGAGAGAGAGAGAGAGGGAGACACAGAATCTGAAGCATGCTCCCAGGCTCTGAGCTGTCAGCACAGAGCCCGATGTGGGGCTCAAACTCAGGAACTGGGAGATCATGACCTGAGCCAAAGTCCGACGCTTAACTGACTGAGCCAGCTGGGCGCCCCTTAATTTTATTCTTATGATAAATTCAGTGTGGTTAACGTACAGAGTTATGTTAGTTTCAGGTATATGATATAGTGATTCAGCACTTCTGTATGTAACTCAGTGTTGATCAAGATAAGTGTTAAAGAGGGGCACCTGGGTGGCTCAGTCAGTTGGGCGTCCGACTTCAGCTCGGGTCACGATCTCGCGGTTTGTGGGTTCGAGCCCCGCATCGGGCTCTGTGCTGACAGCTCGGAGCCTGGAGCCTGCTTTGGATTCTGTGTCTCCTTCTCTCTCTGCCCCTCCCCCGCTCAAGCTTTGTCTCTGTCTCTCTCAAAAATAAACGTTAAAAAAAATTTTTTTTTAAATAAGTGTTAAAGATAATAAATCGTAAAAAACATCCTTGAGAAGCCACATCACACCCAGAAAACCAGCAACAGGAAGACCAAATTCGGTGTCGGTGGGCGAGGTCGTAGGGCCCAGATGCTCTCGTTGCTGGTGGTGGTTCCATCTGGTACCATCTGGCCTGGAGAATCCCAAATTGGGATTTATCTGCAGAAAGGGAAAAAGGAAACAGAAAAAAGACAAAACAAAACCCTATTTGACCAAGATCTTTAGAGTTTAAATCACAGGAGAAGAACAGAGGAAATGGGTTTCTACCTCTGGTCGGGGCTGACCTGGCAGGTGGGCATTGACCTAGAGCAGTGGGTGGCACGGGGGGACAGCTCCAGAGCGCCAGACTCGAGTCCACAGGAAGTCGTGGAAGGCGAAACCCAGACAGCAGCTCGAACTAATGTGTAACCAGTGACTAACACTGCCAAAACCATGCCCTGTAACCGTAGTGCTCACCAAAGTGTAAAAAGAACACAGGGTAAAGAGACATTTGTCCTTATCGCCTTGCCCTTTCGCTGTTGAGTTGGTTAAATGTGGCGTCAGGCCGAGAACCAGCCTCCGGTGCCTGTGGGTAGGGTGTCCGTGCACGGGGTGGGGGGGCTGGCAGCTGTGGCGGTGGGTGCCAAGCCTCCCTTGCCCACCACAGGCCCAGATGAAGGACTACATACGGGAGCTGGAAGACACGCGCACCTCCCGCGAGGAGATCCTGGCACAGGCCAAGGAGAACGAGAAGAAGCTAAAGAGTATGGAGGCCGAGATGATCCAGCTGCAGGAGGTGGGCAGGCCGCGAGGATGGCACTGAGGGGTCGCTGCCCTCTGGCCAGCAGCAGAGGGCCTCCGCCCAGACAGCCTGGGCACCCCCCCCCCCCGCCCCCCTCCCGGGCGCTGCTGGCCAGGAACTAGCCCAACTCTGGCAATGGGGTGGGGGTGGTTTTTGCTTTATGAAGGAAATCCCCGAGGGGTTTCGTTAAGCAGCAAGGCTCCCTCGTGTGAGTAAAACGTGCATGTGAATTAAATTGTCACCATTTGGGGCCAGCTCCCTTGCATGAGATGAGGCTTGGTGGTAATCGTCGCCTCCTGCTGGGAGTTGGCACCTGGAAGGAGGGTCCTTCTCCAGCGCTGGTGCGCGGCATGCCCCCCACCCCCCAGCCTTGTCGGTCACACGCAAGGGGCATATTGTGAAAGGCTTCCATCGGCCCTAGGCAGTCTCCTGTACCGTGAGCCGACTGGCTGCCCGGTGCCCCTACCCGGGCCCGGTGTCCAGTCTCACCTGAGGGCTGTGCTCTTCTGCCTGGGCCTGGGCTGATCCCTCCCTCTGAGGTCACATGTGGGTCTCTGTTGAGGCTTTCAGAGCCCCCAGCTCACCTGGCATTCAGAGCCCCTATGCTCTCACCCTGATTAAATCCCTGCCTTATCCCCCCGACTTCTGGTCTCCCCAGAACACAGAGGAACCAGCGTATCCATTAGGGCAGGACGGTTTTTTATTTCCATCCCCAGCATATGGCTTGGTTCCTAACACTTACACGTAGGGGCTTTGCAAACACGTGGTACCTAAGCTATGGTCTGAGAGGAAGGAATCAGCCCTGTGAGTTAGAGAGGCTCATGAGGAAGGGCTTCGTGGAGGAGGCAGGCCTGGGGGGTGGGGGGGGAGTCGAGAGGAAGGGCCAGGATTCCGGGAGCGTGGCGCTTGCAGAGTATCAGGAAAGGGAAGGGGGGCTCTCGGGGCTCTGGGCTGCCCCAGGGGGTCACCGTCTGGGTCCCCGTGGCAGGAACTGGCAGCGGCCGAGCGTGCGAAGCGCCAGGCCCAGCAGGAGCGGGACGAGCTGGCCGACGAGATTGCCAACAGCAGCGGCAAAGGGTGAGCTGTGGCATGGCGTGTTCGGCTGGGGGCTGGGGGTGTCCCGCCTCTGGGACAGGCCCCTTCTCACTCCTCCCTGCCCTCGCCCAGAGCCCTGGCCTTGGAGGAGAAGCGGCGCCTGGAGGCCCGCATCGCCCAGCTGGAGGAGGAGCTGGAGGAGGAGCAGGGCAACACGGAGCTGGTGAACGACCGGCTGAAGAAGGCGAACCTGCAGGTGGGCAGGGGCCGGGGCTGCGCGGGCACTCCTTCCAGACAAGGCTCCGCTCCTCCCAGACGGCGGCTGGCGGAAGCTGAGCGCTCGCGGTGCTTAGGGGAGCACGTCCTGGACCCTGGCTCTGGAGGAGCTCCCTTTCCTGGGAAGACCCAGAGCTTGCCGGCCCCGGGGCCTGGTGTTATCAGGGGCCCCTCGGGACCCAGCGGCCTCACGTGTGCCCCAGCCAGGGTCCCCAGCCTTCCTCGGGTCACGGGCCCTCCTTCCCGCAGATCGACCAGATCAACACCGACCTGAACCTCGAGCGCAGCCACGCCCAGAAAAACGAGAATGCGCGGCAGCAGCTGGAGCGCCAGAACAAGGAGCTCAAGGTCAAGTTGCAGGAGATGGAGGGCACTGTCAAGTCCAAATACAAGGCTTCCATCGCCGCCCTCGAGGCCAAGATCGCACAGCTGGAGGAGCAGCTGGACAACGAGACCAAGTAGGTGCCCCTGCTCGGCTCCTGCAGCGACCCGCGGGGGCCTCACGGGGCCGGGGTCAGGGCCCGAGGGCCACCTCCACGGCGGGAGTTTTGACAGCTGTCTGGGGGCTGACTCAGACGCAGGTGGGGGTTCCTGTGGGCTCAGCAAGACTGAGGCTTCTTTGGAGGTACTGGGGGGGGGTCACACTGGGCCCCACATCTCAATTCCCCTTTACTGCCTGCACATCTGCTCTTTGGACTATGTCACCTCCCTCCCTGAGCCTGTTTCCTCATCTGTGAAACGGGGCTGGTCACAGCGCCTCCCTTAGGGGACCTGGGGTGTTCGGTGGAGGTGGCCCGCCTCGGCCTCAGGGCCTCCCTGGGGAGGAAATGCCCACGAGGCCCCAGAACAGGTTGTCCAGCTGGTGGCGTGTGGCTGGACCCTCGAAGGGAGGGTCACTGAGCCGCCGCGTCTGTGCCTCGCAGGGAGCGCCAGGCGGCCTGCAAGCAGGTGCGTCGGGCCGAGAAGAAGCTCAAGGACGTGTTGCTGCAGGTGGATGACGAGCGGAGGAACGCCGAGCAGTTCAAGGACCAGGTGTGTTTGCGCGCGGGGCCGCCCGGGTCGTGGCTGGCGAGGGGTCCCCCGGCCTCCCGCATCAGAGCCCCTAACCGGGGCCGCCGGCCACACGTCTCTGCAGGCTGACAAGGCATCCACCCGCCTGAAGCAGCTCAAGCGGCAGCTGGAGGAGGCGGAGGAGGAGGCCCAGCGGGCCAACGCCTCCCGCCGGAAACTGCAGCGCGAGCTGGAAGACGCCACCGAGACGGCCGACGCCATGAACCGCGAGGTCAGCTCCCTCAAGAACAAGCTCAGGTGAGCCCGGCCCCCTCGACACCCTTCCTTCTCCTCCCGAAAGTCAGTGTGCTCCGAAGAGCACATTTCACCAAATTCGGCTCCTAGAAACTGGTTCCGTTCATCAACTAGATGTCAGTGGGCAAGGCGCCCCGTGCTCCGCGCTGGCCCTGGGCCGGCTCTGCCCCCTGGGCCGTTGCCCGGCCTTTTGAGTAAACCGTGAAGTCTGGGTAATTCGTTCCCATCTCATCTGAAAAATCTGGTCACGTGGCTGCTCTAAACGCGACGAGGATGTTTCCGTGCTGCGTTTTTTGCATTAGAAGTTGCTGGAAGTGACCGGGCACGTCCCCGGCACGTGCTATGTGCCTTGTAAACATTTGCTGAGTGAGTCCCGGTGCCCAGTCACAAGGCCCGTGCCCGCAAGGATGGCTGCCTTGCGTTTCTCGAGGAGCGTTTCCCTTCAAGAAGTATCAGATGGGTCTTTCCCCCAGGTCTCACTTCTTACCTCCTTTTTTTTTTTTTTAATTTTTAAATTTAAAATTTTTTTAAGAAAAGTTTTTAATGTTTATTTATCTTTGAGAGAGAGAAGGAGAGCGCAAACAAGAAAAGGGCAGAGAGGGAAAGAGACACAGAATCGGAAGCAGGCTCCAGGCTCCCGGCTGTCTGCATAGAGCCCAACGCAGGTCTCGAACCCACGAACTGTGAGACCATAACCTCAGCCAAAGTCGGACGCTCAATCAACTGAGCCATCCAGGAGCCCCTCTCGTTGCTTTTATGCCTAAAGAAGATAAGACGTGGTTGAGCGTCTGACTTTGCCTGGAGCCTGCTTCTCTCTCTCAAAAAGAAATAAATGTTAAAAAATGTGAAATAGCGACGAGAGCGGATGTTCTAGCCAGAACTTAATATTTTCTTGCACGTGATGGGAAGAGGGTGTTGGTATCTGTGTACCGTGTGGAGTTATTCTGTATCTCTGGTTACACCGTGTGCTCGAAGTTTGAGCGAAGGGTGGCATTTTGCAGAAGGTGACTCTGCTTCTGGGCGTTCTCCCTCTCGATCAGTCCCAACTTGCTGATGTTTGTCTTCACCAGTGTCTCGGGTTAGAGCGGGAGGCTGTGTTCCCGAGGCCCCGTGTTACTTCTCCCCGTGCGATGTTGGGGCCTGGGGTCCCTCTAAAGCGCTTTGAAATGTGTGAGCTGAACTCCGTCACCCTGGCCGGCCCTGCTGACCCTGTGCCTCTGCCCCCAGGCGAGGAGACCTGCCGTTTGTCGTGCCCCGCCGGATGGCCCGGAAAGGTGCTGGTGACTGCTCGGACGAGGAGGTGGACGGCAAAGCCGACGGGGCCGAGGCCAAAGCTGCCGAGTAACCTCTCCTCCTGCTGCCCGAGACGGACGGACCGGCCGACAGACGACTCCGCCTCCCCTTCCTAGCCCCCGCAGCACCCCCTCCGCCTTCTTGGGACTGCTGTGATCGTGACCTCCCCACCCCATCCCACCAGGCCAGGGGACCTCAGGCCTGCACCCCACCCCCTGCCCACCCCCCAGGCCTTTTTGAGGGCGTTTGGCTTCCTCTGCTGCAGCCGCCTCCTGCTCCCCTCCCGCCCCCCAGAATCTGATACCAAAGAGTCAGAGTCTTGGGCCCCTGGCCTGGGAACAGAGCAACCAGCAGGATCTTTGGCCCTCTCTTGCCAAAAAGCACAAGATGGTGAGGCAAGGCGGGCAGGCCACCGGGGACGGGCAAGAGTTTTCTACGAATCTATTTTTCTCCAGACTAAGAAGTTTTGATAGCTCGACACCCCAGCAGAGTTGTCACCTTCCCCCTCCTCCGCCACCAGCTCCCCCTCCTTCTTTGCTGTTGGCAATCACACACGGTGACCTCACACCCTCCGCCCCGTCGGCCCCCCACTCCCGTGGGCCCTGGGCGATCGGGCAGGAGCAGGCCCAGGGACGCCACCTCTGTGCAGGGCACAGAATGCGGGGGGGTGGGGGGGTGGGGAAGGAGGGTCGTTCCTCCCCACCCCCTCCGGGCAGCGCCACTGTCCTCTTCCTGATTCTACAGCGTCTCAAGTGCAATGACGGCCCCCCTCCCTCCTTTGCCGAGGGCAGCCTGCCCCCTGCCACAGCGAGGCTGTGGGGCCAAGCAGACCGGGCCCAGGGGCCAAGCTGGAAAGGCCCGCAGTGGCTTCTCCCGACATTCTTGGGGACCAAATATATTTAATGGTTAAGGGACTTGTCCCAAGTCTGACAGCCAGAGCATTCATTGCAAAGGGCCAGTGGCCCTCCCGTGATCTCATACCTACTCTAGGACTGGGGCCCGAGGGTAGATTATCTGCAGCATTGACTGAGTACGGTTTGAATCTCTGCCATCTGCACAGATGTTTTTGAAAGGAAAAAAAAAAAAGTTTTCTTTTTTTTTCCCCTTCTTATAATAAATGATACAATTCCAAGTCTTTATCACTGCCTCTCCTTTGGAACCACGTTTAGAAGAGAATAGTTTGTCCTGCGCTGGTCTACACTGGCTGCTGAATTAATTCACCTGTGTTCCTGTTTTGTATATGCTGCATTTAGACTTACTTATGGCAAAGAAGGCATTTTTTTTTTTTTTTAAAGGAAACAAACTCAACAAATCATGAAGATACACGAAAGCTACATATGCCTAAAAAGCTCTGAATTCAGGTCCCAGTTGCTGTCACAAAGGAGTGAACGGAGCTCCCAGCCCCACCCTTTTTTTATATAATAAAAGTGCCTTAGCATGCGTTACGGCTGTCACCACTACAGTTAGCTGGTTTACAGATGTTTTCCACTGAGCGTCACAATAAAGAGTACCACGTGCTACGAGCCATGTGTCTGCCGGTGTCTGTCTTGCCAGAGCGGGTGGCCTGGAAGGGACTGTGCCTTGCTTCCGCGGCGGGCACCTACTTTGGGCATCTTCTAGAAGCTTCCGGTAGCTCAGCATGGCGGAGGTTGGGCCAGTGGCCAGGGTCTCCTAGAAACCTCAGTCCGCCAAGAGGGACTCCTAGAAACCTCAGTCCGCTTCCGTTATTGAGGACCGACTGTGTGCTTGACTGGGGACAGGGACACAGACCGGGATGCTAAGTTCCAGGACCTTCCGGAGTCATCAGATGAACCAAAACCTGCCCTGTAGGGGTTCATCCCAAGTTGTGTATAAGCAGGACCCGGGGAGGCGGTGACTGGGCGGGCCTGTGTGTGTCAGCGCGGGAGACTCTGCGGGACTGCTGGGGACCACTGAAGCTCTCATCCGCTCATTGGTTCATTCATTCTTTTAACATAAGCTGAGCACAACCCCGGCCCCCTGCTGGGCACCTGGAGGGCAGTGAGAACAAGAGGGAGGGAGGGGGAGAAGGCCTTCCTTAGAGAAGGGCCATGGCACCCCTCTTGGTCAGCGTGTGGACCCAAGTGGCTGCCCCGCCCGCCAGCGTCCCGGGACCTCTGTTTGGCCACCTCGGTTGCTAAGGAAGGCTGTGAGCTTCCAGCGAGAACACTCGTGGGCCTGCCATATGACAGAGCTGGGGGGGGGGGCACCACCCAAGGGCTGGGGGTGCTTTTCCTCCTTTTAGCTCTGCCCTTTCCTGGGGGCTCCAGGGGAGAGCTTGCCTCTCTGGCTCCAGGCGTCCCTCCAATCTCTGCCTCTGCCTGGGCCCTCCCCCCAGCTCCCTGTCGTCTCTCCTCCGTGTCTCTTGTAAGGACACTAGCCATCGGATTTAGGGCCCACCCGGACAACCTGCGACGATCTCAAGATCTTTAACTTAGAGGATTTGCAGAGACCTAAGGTCTTTCCACATAAAGTCACGGTTAGGGGTTGCAGAGATTAGATCATGGACACATCTTTTGAGGGGACCCCCCCCCCCCCCCACTCAACCCCCTGCAGCTACTCGGCAAATACCGGTTCTCCCCTCTAAGATCCGTGACTTGGCTGCACTTTGCACAGGGGTAGTGCTGGACCGGGTCCCCACCTCTGCCCACAAGGGCTGGGCAGTCCTGGGGTTGCCTGACCCGCCCACCAGGCAGAGGGGGAAGGAGGTTCACAGAGTGCACTTTGGAAAAGGACAAGGAGGGAGTAAAGAGAGAAAGCCAGAGGGGCAGAGGCGAGGGAGCCGTGCCCAGGACTCTCCCTGCAGAAGAGCAAAGTGATGTGGAAGGGCCACTGGCTCCTGGAGGTGAGACCTCCACACGTGGGGGTTCCGCGGGGGATCCCGGCACAGCGGAAGGAGGTTGGGAGGGGCCTCCGAGGTCCTGTCCCTCCTTTAGAGACCGATTATTCAGCCACAGAAAGGAAAGAGCTATTTATATAGGCAGCAACCCGGATGGAGCTCCAGGGCATCACTCTGGGTGAATTGTTTGAAAGCCAGCCTTGAAGGCTTACGTGCTGTACGAATCCGCTTGTGAAATATTCTCATAAGGCCCAAATTATGGAGGTGGGCAGCAGATCGGCGGTCGCCAGGAGTTAGGGACGTCCTGAGAAGGTGTCACCCTCAAGGGTCGGTCCTGTGGAGCGCCCCAGCAGCAACAGAAGGGTCTCGAGTGTTGCGATGGTCGCCTGAACTGGACCGGTGGTAACACGTCGCAGGACCATCTTTATGTCTAAAACGAGCGTGTGCGGGAACGAGTGAAATTTGAGCGAGGTCTGCCAGCTAGTTCGCGGCGCTAGGGTCCGTTTGCTGGCCTTGGCAATGACTGCGGTTACGTGAGCTGTCCCCATCGGGGAAAGTTGGGTGTAAGGGACACGGGGCCGTACTTTTTTGTCTTGTGAGTCTGTGGTTGTTTTCCTTTTGAAGTCTGTGACTAGGGGCGCCTGGGTGGCTCAGTCGGTTAAGCGTCCGACTTCGGCTCAGGTCACGATCTCGCGGCTCATGGGTTCGAGCCCCGCGTCGGGCTCTGGGCTGACGGCTCAGAGCCTGGAGCCCGCTTCGGGTTCTGTGCCTCCCTCTCTCTCTGCCCCTCCTCCACCTGCGCTCTGTCGCTCTCTCTCAAAAATAAACATTACATAAAGAAAATATCAGTTCTTATTAACTGAGCACCAACTGTGTGCCGAGCGCCATCCCTATTTTGCCTCTCGTCGTCCCCTCAGCACCCCTGTCAGGTATGTACTCTTCCCCAAAGCAAGGAAACTGAGTCACAGCGAAAATCGGGGAGGCAAACTCAGGCAGGGCTGCGCAGTGTCCCCACAGTGTGCGCAGGTCACGGACGGGAGACCCGGACACGGCCGAGTCTGGGCCACGGCGCGCCGATGGAAGCCAGCCAGGGCCGCCTTCCTGACCCCCTGGAGACGGAGCACTGGGTCAGGAGCCCGTGATGCCAAGTGGCAGCCACCATGCGTCATCGGGGGCTCAGACTGCCGGGCTCGCCCCCCTCCCCCACCAGCTGAGCTCTGAGATCGGTACGTGAAGTTTCGTGGACTTATCTCGAGCCAACAGGGAGAGTTTAGGGCCAGAAAGTACATTTCTGGAATACTTGAGGGTTTTAAGGATTTCTCTCCCTCTGGGCTGCCAGCCTTAAAAATCCAATAGTTCTGTCACCTGCGAAATGACTTCCTTCGGGAACAGCAGAGGAATCGCCCTTCGGGACAGACCATGGCGAGCCACACGCGAGTCTGGAGAGACAAAGGGAAGTCGCCTTTTCCTACCCGTCGGGAGGACACTGGGGAGGGTTGCTCTGAATGCGAGTTCAGCGGGGAAGAAGAAGAGTTCAAGGGTGTGGCGGCTTCTCGTTGGCCGGGTGTGTCCGGGCAGGGAGGGAGCCTCCTCCCGTTTCTTAAAAGCAGAGGACGAAATTCCTACCTGGAGAGTGTCCTCCCTCGTCCGGATAATTCTGATCTTTCTTCTTCCTGCTGGTGCCACAGGCTGCGTGGAGAGGGAGCCGCAGAGAGCGCCCCCTGCAGGGCCCGCCCCCCCCCCCCTTTTCTCCCGGGAAAGCCCAGGAGCCAGAAAAGAAAACAAGAAACCAGAGCAGGGAGGCCGCCCGCCCCCCCACTTCTTGAGCAAATCATCTCGCCCATCTGAACCATAGTTTTCTGTGAGGCAAGAAGAAAGGTTTTCATCGCAGGGCTCTTGTAGCGAATACCGTCCTGGGTGCAGATGCCTTGCCAAGCTTATAAAGGGATCAGGCGCCCATGCATTACTCTCTTCCACGAAGGCGGGGCTTTTAAGGATTCATTCCTTTCGCTGGTTTGTTTTTTGTTTCATTTTACGTGTAGTCAAGTCTGGTTAATATACAGTGTTATATTCGTTCCAGGTGTCGGATGTGATTCGACAATTCACTGCATTTCTCAGGACTCATCACGGTAACTATACTCTTATTTCTTGCTTTAGAAAAAAAAATTTTTTTTACATTTATTTATTTTTGAGAGACAGAGAGAGACTGAGCACAAGTGCAGGAGGGGCAGAGAGAGAGAAGGAGACACAGAATCCCAAGCAGGCTCCAGGCTCTGAGCTGTCAGCACAGAGCCCGACTCGGGGCTCGAACTCATGAACCGTGAGATCGTGACCTGAGCTGAAGTCGGACGCTTAACCGACTGAGCCACTCAGGAGCCCCATATGTTTTGCTTTTTTTAAGTTTATGTATTTATTTTGAGAGAGAGAGAGAGAGCGCGCGTACGTGCCCGTGCAGGGGAGGGGCAAAGGGAGAAGGAGAGAGAGAGAGAGAGAGAGAGAGAGAGAGAGAATCCCAAGCAGGCTCAGCACTGTCAACACAGAACCCGATGCAGGGCTCGAACTCCTAAACCATGAGATCATCACCTGAGCCAAAACCAAGAATCAGATTCCCAACCCACTGAACCACCCAGGTGCCCCTGTCCTTTTTTTTTTTAAATTAATTAAAAATTTTAATTCCTGGGGCATCTGGGTGGCTCAGTCAGTAAGCATCCGACTTCAGCTCAGGTCATGATCTCGCAGTTCGTGAGTTCGAGCCCCGCGTCGGGCTCTGTGCTGACAGCTCGGAGCCTGGAGCCTGCTTCGGATTCTGTGTCTCCCCCTCTCTCTGCCCCTCCCCTGCTCATGCTCTGTCTCTATCTGCATAAACACAGCTAGATAAGGACCTGTCTCCCTCACCAGAGGCTTCTTTGTCTTAGAAATCTTAGGTGGCCCCTCGGGTGTCTCCCTCTCTCTCTGCCCCTGCCCTGCTCACACTCTGTCTCTATATTTCAAGAAGTGAGTAAATATTAAAAAATATATATATTCAAAAGAAAGAAATCTTAGTTGAATTCGATAACTGACCATTTAGGTCGCTTGTTTTGTTTTGTTTTGTTTCTCCCAAGCTTTCTATTCACCAATAAAGAGTTAGCCCACAGGCACCTGGGTGGCTCAGTCGGTTGAGTGTTCGACTCTTGATTTCGGCTCAGGTTATGATCTCAGGGTCGTGGGACCGAGCCGCACATTGGCTCTGTGCTGACAGCGTGGAGCCTGCTTGGGATTCTCTCTCTCTGCCCCCCTCTCTCTGCTCTCCTTCCCCACTCGCCCCACGCATGCAGGCGCACGCTCTCGAAATAAACATTAAAAGAAAAGAGCAAGCCCTCAAAACCCTAGGCCCCCACCCTCAGCCCCAGTAAAAGCAGAAGCCCAGGCCCTTGTACACGCGGTTTCTCTACCCGTGAACTTGCTGCGTGATCCCAAATGTGCTGATCAAGTTCCTGGTCCGGTAAGTAATAAACCCGTATTTTTTTTTCAGTTTCTTGCTGGTCGTTGCTGCGGGCCACCTTGCAGTCCTAATGAGAACCAAAAGGCCGTCCCGACCACAGCATTGGTTATCAGGCCGAGACCAGACACAAAACACCCATCGGTCCACACAGCTCTTTTCGTCCTGTAGAACCGAAACATTGCCCCCTCAAACGCCCGCTCCCCACAACCCCCTCCATAGCCCCTGGCCCCCACCCGCCGCCCGCCCACCGTCTACTTTTTGTCTTTATGAATGTGACCAAGTTCCACATGTACGCGCAATCGTGCAGTATCTTTCTCTTTCGTGACTGGCCTATTCCCGGAGCATAATGCCCTCAAGGTTCAATCCATGTTGCAGCAGGTGTCCGGCTTTCCTTGCTTTTTAAGGCTGAATAATATCCCACCGTGTGGGTGGACCGTGTTTTTCTCACCCGTCCATCCTTGGATATTCCGCTATTTGGATATTGTAATGCTGCTCTGAACACGGGAATACAAATAGCTCTTGGAGACTTCTCTTTCTGTTATTTTGTGTGTATACCCCCAAGCAGAAGTGCGGGGTCGTGTGGTAATTTTTTTTGCCAGATGGTCACCTATATGTAAATTTTTGAGGAACCGCCATACTGTTTTCCACAGCAGGGAGGAAGCATAAGGCAGGCTGAGTACAAGCCAGCACCCACCCCCGCCCCCAGATGGGATCTGTGTGATATTCCTCGGACACTCCTGGCTACCCAAGAACAAAGGAAAGGGGTTTAAGTGCTTGCCATGTGGGAAACTAAGGCAAGTGAAAAATTAACTTCCCTACTGCCTACAGCCCATTGCCAAGTCCTGGAAACCAGCAGAGTGACCTCCCTCTAGGAGCTCAGCTCCCTTGATGATGACACTTTGCTGGGGGCAAAAGAGAACCTTGGCTTAACATTGTCCCAGCCTCAAGGGTCCTGTAAGTCTACTTCTTTATGTCAACTGCCCCAGGATATATGCTGGCAATCACGCTCCAAGCTTATGCCCCCCCATATGCATCTGAGGGGGGTCTCATGACTGAGGTTTTATTAAATGGTGATAAATGGTGTTTCCCTAGCAACAGCTAGCCCCTCAAGGTCCTGGAAAACTTGCTTACAAAATTCCTTAGAAACATACTCTATCCCTGTCCCCCTCCCAACCTGAGGGTATATAATGAGTTACCCTTCACAACCCCGGTGCAGCTCTTTCTGCCCAAGGGTCCTGCCCCCATGCTTTAATAAAGTCACCTTTTTGCAAAGACGTCTTCAAGAAGTTTTTCTTTTCCGTCTCCTGACTGCTGGGGGTAGAGGTTGGTTCTCGCCCCCCCCCCCCCAACACACACACACACACACACACACACACACAACACACCTGGGAAATGTCTGGTGATGTGGCTCTCACAGCCCATCCCCACACCCACCATGGCTTACTCATCCTGTTTGGGGACCTGCTGAACTTGAAGCTGCTTCCTCTGGGCTGAAGTTTATTTGCAACACCCTGAGAACTTTCCGACTTGAAATCATTCATCTAAATTGATTACGCAATTACCTGTTTTCAACTGGAATCCAAAAGCTGCTTTATTCACTCTGAGAATGCGTCCAATTCTCTTAAACCTCATACACACATTAACATTAACCACACATCTACCTGCCTTGGCTTCAACATACAATTATTAAGACAATGCTTTTGAGTTTGTCGTCTATAATTAAAAAAAAAATTCTTTTAGCGTTTATTTCTGAGAGAGAGAGAGAGACAGAGAGAGCAAGCGGAAGAGGGGCAGACAGAGAGGGAGACACAGCATCGGAAGCAGCCTCCAGGCTCCGAGCTGTCAGCACGGGGCCCGACGCGGGGCTCGAACCCACAAACCACGAGATCATGACCTGAGCCGAAGTCAGCCGCTTAATGGACTGAGCCACCCAGGCACCCTGAATTGTCATCTTCATACTTTGTTGTAAGCCTTCCTGAACTTGACAGTTGCTACTTGGCGCCCGATTTTACCACCGATGTGAGCAAAGGCAAATAGCATTTGTCCACTGCGTGGTCCTAACGGCCTTGCAACGTGTGACCCAGACCCGTGGCTCCCCTTCCACGTCCCCCGAGTGACCGGGTGCCATCAGCATGGATGCATTCACCATGCTCTGAAATCCTAAGATGTCTGTCTCTGCCAGCCACCCTATGACTCCAGATGTCCCCATTGTCACATGCCCAGTTTACAGCTCCCCACTCCCCACCCCCCTGCCACTGTCCCTAGAGAAAGGGAGAACCAGGAGGTGGGGTCCCTGCTCTGAAACATACGAGTCAAGTGCTCGCTTCGGCAGCAGGTACACTGAAACATACAAGTCATAACGTCCAGCATGGCTGAACCGAGCCCGCCTCCCCATGGGATGGAGAGACTGCGTGGGGGTGCTAGCTGTGTGCCCGCCTGCTGACTCCCCCAGCCTCCACCAGACGATGCTGGGGGACACCTCCCTCAGCAATGTCAGGGTCCCTTTCCCACTGAGTTGGGATTGTCTTCACAGTGGGCTGAAATTGCTTGCTGACCAACGATTTTGCCCCAACCCCCCCCTGCCCCCGTCGCCCCCACTCTGGAACTGGAGTCATCCTGGGTGACTCTTCTTGTGATCTTGGGGGTCAAGTTGAGCCCTATTTTATAGTCGCTAGATCTCTAGGGTCCCCAAGTGGGGGGGGGGGGCTCAGCGCATGTCCCTGGAGTCACAAGATGCCTAATCCTCACTTGACGTGTCTGCAACCCCAGCCTGGTTGGTGGAGTCCATCCGTGTCGGGAATCCATTCTGCATCCTCAGTAGACAATCAGGCCGCAGGTGTATGGATAGTTCATTGAATTCTGTACCTCACAGTGGTTTTTATCTGGCCGTCAAGCGGAAGAATCAGGAGGAAGGGGAATTACAGAAAAAATGACCAAAAGATCACGAAACAAGCAGAGGTGGACAAAACATAACTCGAAGCAAGTGTCAAGGGTCGAAGTGACAAAGTGCCTTTGAGCTTGGCTCCCTCCCCCGCCCTGCCCTGAGCTGCTGCACGAAAGCCACCCCCTCTCCCCTCAGCCGCGTTTCCTCATCTGCAAACTCACACCCGTCCCGGGCCCACCGTCTAGCCCCGTGTCCATGCGTCCCCCCGGAACCACACAAGGGAGGAAGCCTAGCTTCCTGCTTTCCTTTCCCATTTCTTGACACTCGCCTTCCTGGACAAGTCCTGCGTTTAGAAAGAGGTCTCTGGTCAAGCAGAACTAAGCAGAGGTTAGAAAACAGCAGCCTGGCCTCAGCCGTGTCCTGCAAACAGCACCGGCCGCCAAGGACGGGCCTCCTCGGGCACTGGGGCTGTCCCTGCCATCAGCGACAGGTCTGGCGAGACCTGATTAGATCCAAAGAGGAGACACGGACACCGTGGTGGGGTGGCATGCGTGCCGCGGGTTTAGACTCCTCCCCCCGGTGCCACGGGAGCACGGTAGGGGACAGCGGACTCTGCCTGCGTGGAGGCTGGAGGGCTTCTCAGAGGAGGTGATGCTAGACACATTATTGTTTTGTTTAACATTTCTTCCGGGATATTTGTAGCTTTTTCTTTCTAGCTTACGTATAGGTTCTGTTGGGACTGACCGATTGATTTTTAAAGAGGTTATTTTTTTTAAGTAATCTCTGTGCCCAACGTGGGGCTTGCACTCAAGCCCGAGAGCAAGAGTCGCACGCTTGTCACTGAGCCAGCCAGGCGTCCCATCGTTGGGGTTGATTGATTGAGTTTGTACAAGCTTTTTGGTTTTTTCCTTCTTTTCCTCCTACTCCCAGATGTTACTTCTCCCCCCCTTCCCCCTCCTCTCCCTCTTCCTCTTCCTCCTCCCCCCCCCCTTCCTCCCACTCCTTCTCTTTCTTCAGAACGTCTTTAATGGCTGCCACTGCAATCCAAAGGAACACGGCTTTTTTTGTGTGATTTCCAAGGAGCAGTAAGGAAGCGGCCTCCACCCTTCTCCCCAACCGGCAGCCGTTAGTGAGCAAAATTGGGCTAAGGCTGGAGGGAGCTGGGCCCGACGTCCACACCTGGCCTGGCCACCCTGGGGGGAGGGGAGGCTTTGGAAGGCGCTTCTGGGTCTCAGGCATCGGGACACCCATGTTTTTCTGCGGTTTCCTCTTCCTCTGTCTCCTCATATAAAAATATTATGGCTGGAGTACGGAGACACGAAGAAGTGAATGGAAACTCTCAGAAATCTGAGAGGCCTGTCAAAAGCGCACTAAATCAATAGGGTAATTTGTATCAAACCTGAGGCACAGTCTTATTTGTTCTCGGCCAGAAAGAGCTTCTCCTCAAGATAGACAAGAAAAACAAGGAAAATTACTCAGCGGTGAATGAAACTGGGGTGTGCCGTGGCTCCTACACCCCAGATCTTAGCCTGGCTGTGCCCTGGAGCCCCCGGGGAAGAATAGGAAATGCGGCAGGGAACAGACAGGGCCTCTGCGTGCTCAGAGTGGAGGAAACAGAAGGCTGGAGAAAATACAGAGAACCACGGAGAGGACAGAGCACAGGCAAGGAGAGCCTAGAGAGTAATGGGGCGGGGGCGGGGGAGAAGCAGGCAGAGGAGGGAGCCTTTGAGCTGGGCATCTAAGCACAGATCAACGTTTACAAGTTAAGGAGGGTGGGGAAGGGCTTTCCAGGGGGAGGGAGCAGCCTGAGCACAGGTGTGGAGGCTGAGGTTAATCAGCAGCAAGGGGCAGAACATTGGACCTGCTTGGGCAGTAGAGCAAACGACTCTTGATCTCGGGGTTGTGAGTTCAAGGTCCACGTTGGACGTGGAGTCTACGTAAAATAAAAATTTCAAAAGAGAAAGGAAAAAAAAAAAAAAAAAGAAGCAAGGAAGCTCGGGGTCCGTGAGGGTGCCTGGACCAAGGCAACGAGGAAGACAGGAGGAGCAGCGACAGGGGGATGGGGCGCCAGGCTAAGGAGTTTGAACCTGGTGCTTGCTGTCTTCACCTCCCCTTTCCCTACCCGAGGAGGATATCCCGCAGCCACTTGCAGGGAGATGCTTTGGTGAGAACCTCTGCCCTACCGCATCTGGAGAGCTTAGAGCTGGTGAGGATGGGAGGGCTCCCAGTCTGGGCCACGTCGTCGCACAGGACAGGCCCCTCTCTTCTCCTCCTCCCAACAACCTGGCGTGGAACTGACCAGTCAGCAGGCTAGTGAGGACCCCCCCCCCCCCCCGCCACGTACGAACCAAGCAGGAGGGAGCAACGTCCAGGATCAAAACCCAGCAGACACCCAAGACAAGGGTCAGGGCCAGGCCAAGAAGAGCACAGGACGGGAAGGATGAGCCCGAGGGTGCAGACACATCTGCAAACGTTTGGTGTCATCCAGGGTCTGGTTCTGTCTATCCACGCAGTTCTCCTGGTCTCTGGTGCTCATGCTTCATGATGTCACTTGGCGGCCTGGGTTCCCAGGGTCATGCAGCATTCAAAGCAGAAGGAGGAGAAGGTGGCCAGCTAGATCTCCTCTCCTGCCTGTCCCTTGCAGCAGGAAGGCCCCAGGCCCTCCTTAAGCCGACTTCCCCTTGTGTCTTGTTTTGGCCAAGGCCGGGCCGGACAGTCGCCCGTCGCTGCAGAGGCGCCCAGAAAACACATACCTGGTGTCCAGGCCCCAACATGAGAGGCAGCAGGGTGGAGGGGGAGGCAGGTGGCCTGGGAGGAGGTGGAGGTGCATGGGAACTGGCGGGCTGGAAAGCAGCAGAGGCCGCGAGCATTGCTTTGTCGTTAACATCAAGGCTGAGAGCAAAGATCAGTAGCTAGAAATGGATCAGTGTCAGCAAATGACCAGGGCAGCAGTGGTTTGGACGGAGGAAGATACCTGCTGGGAGCCGGCCGCACCCTTGCTGGGCCTGCCTTGATCCCCTGACAGCTGCCTGTGTGCGTTCTTTCCTCCTCGGTAGAACCCATGATACCCACCGTGTAGGTCCACACCCTTACCTTCCGTGCCCTTCAGGCTGAAGCCGCCAGGCACACTCCTGTGGTTGAGGAAGAGGGCGTTAGAACTGATTCTAGGATCTGGGCTTTGAGGGAGGCTTTAAGGAAACAGGGCCGCTCTAGATAGGGTGCTGTGCTGCCGAAAGGGGGGTCATTTCTATCAATGGGTGTCTCAGTAATCTTATCTAGCCCAGGAGAGGACAGAGGGCGATGCCTGGCTCAGTCGATTAAGCTTAAGCGTCTGACTCTTTTTTTTTTTTTAATTTACATCCAAGTTAGCATCTAGTGCAACAATGATTTCAGGAGTCGATTCCTTAGGGCCCCCTTCCTCATGGAACCCCTCCCCCCTCCCACAACCCCTCCAGGAACCCTCAGTTTGTTCTCCATATTTATGAGTCTCTTCTGTTTTGTCCCCCTCCCTGTTTTTATATTATTTTTGCTTCCCTTCCCTTATGTTCATCTGTTCTGTGTCTTGAAGTCCTCATGAGTGAAGTCATATGATATTTGTCTTTCTCTGACTAATTTCGCTTAGCATAATACCCCCCAGTTCCATCCACGTAGTTGCAAATGGCAAGATTTCATTCTTTCAGATTGCCAAGTAATACCCCATTGTCTATATATGCCACATCTTCTTTATCCATTCATCCATCGATGGACATTTGGGCTCTTTCCAGACTTTGGCTATTGTCGATAGTGCTGCTATAAACATGGGGGTGCATGTGTCCCTTCGGAACAGCACACCTGTGTCCCTTGGATAAATGCCTAGTAGTGCAATTGCTGGGTCGTAGGGTAGTTCTATCTTTAGTTTTTTGATGAACCTCCATACTGTTTTCCAGAGTGGCTGCACCAACTTGCACTCCTACCAACAGGGCAAAAGAGATCCTCTTTCTCTGCATCCTCGCCAACATCTGTTATTGCCTGAGTTGTTGACTTTTAGCCATTCTGACAGGTGTGAGGTGGTATCTCATTGTGGTTGTGATTTGTATTTCCCTGATGAGGAGTGACATTGAGCATTTTTTCCTGTGTCGGTTGGCCATCAGGATGTCCTCTTTGGAGAAGTGTCTATTCATGTCTTTTGCCCATTTCTTCACTGGATTACTTGGTTTTTGCGTGTTGAGTTTGATAAGTTCTTTACAGATTTTGGATACTCACCCTTTATTTGATATGTCGTTTGCAAATATCTTCTCCCATTCCATCGGTTGCCTTTTAGTTAAGCATCTGACTCTTGATTTCAGCTCAGGCCATGATGAATCTCATGGTTTATGAGACCCAGTCCCATGTTGGACTCTATGCTGAAACAAAAATGCATAAAAAAAAAAGGGAGAGAACAGAACAAGGACACAACTTGCTAAAGAAGTAACAGTCATTCTTTTTAGCCAAGGGAGGGAATATTACCTGGAGGGAGTGCCAGGCTAGCCAGCCAATGTCAGGGCCTCTTGTGGTTTTCTTTCTCAGTCCCTTATCACAATCATATAATAAATAGAAGGGGGAAAATGCTCATAGGTATATATGCATTTTTTAAGTTTATTTATTTTGAGAGAGAAGGCTCTAATGGCAGAGGGGCAGAGAGGAGGGATCAAGAGAGAGAATCCTAAGCGGGCCGCACACTGTCAGTGCGGAGCCTGACGCGGGGCTCGAACTCATGAACCATGATCATGACCTGAGCCGAGATCAAGAGTCAGATGCTTAACTGACTGAGCCATGCAGGTGCCTCCTGGCCTTTCCTTCCTGAGCCAAAGTCAGCTGCTCAACCAGCTGACTGAGCCACCCAGATGCCCCCAAAATGCCCATATATATTAAGACTCCCTTTCTTATTAATTATAACTACCTTTTTTCACCTTTATAGCTACCTTTTTTTCGTATATTTTGTCTCATTTGCCCTCATTTGAATATTATTAGGAACTCATGGCTTTTCACTGACTCAGCCTGGCCCAATTAAACATGATCATAATGATCATTATCTATTATTATTATTATTATTAGATGTAATTTGTTGGGACTTCCCCATGGGTGCCCTGTTGAGCACGGCCCTGAACCTCCCCGAAATCATCCTTGCCCCCTGGAGTGTGGACATTGCAGACCCGTGGAATCCAGGAATTCAGTTTTCCCCCAAGGAGTCTTACTACCTTTGAGTAAGAAACACCCATGGGTGCCTATGTGAGTGGGTGACATATTGCTAGGAAATATATCTGTTGAAGGTTAGAGTTCACTCTATTCTAGTTTAACTCATGTTATCATCCCACTTTTTTTTTTAACGTTTTATTTATATTTGAAAGAGAGAGAGATAAAGAGAGAGCACATGCATGTGAGCGGGGGAGGGGCAGAGAGAGAGGGAGACACAGAATCCGAAGCAAGGCTCCAGGCTCAGAGCCGTCAGCACAGAGCCCGATGCGGGGCTTGAACCCACAGACCGCGAGATCATGACCTGAGCCGAAGTCGGACGCTCAACCGACTGAGCCACCCAGGAGCCCCAAACCTTCAAATAAGATGGCAACCCCAAGAGCACCCACCTCATGGAGTGTGTGTGACTAATCAGTGAGGGAACCATAAGGAGCCCTGCCCCTCCTAGATACTTGATCCACATTAGCTATCGTCAGTTAATAAACACAGATGTGCCTGACCTCGAGTAACTTCTAGAACATTCCGTCCCATCTTTTCTTCTGTGTTTGGTTTTATTGCCTCTATAGCTTCTCAGATGGCAGTCTCCCTCTCTGATTGTCTTCTCCTTGTGCCCCAACAGGACAGCAGGACTGTGACCTGGCTTGGGAACAAGCTGGAGTGAGGTGAGTAACCTTCCTTAAATAGCAGCCAGTAGAGGCCAGGAGACAGACAGACATATCAGGTTAAGTCCATTTTGGCATTTGTGACCTTCCCAGAGGGAACCACCGGGGACCTGGCCCCTTGCTGCTCCCTGTGGTCACCGCTGGCTCACACTTGACCGCACAATTTGTTCTCTCTTTCTCAAGGGTGAAGCGACCCCTCCTTCCGACCGGGACGCAGACGCAAGCTGGGGGGAAAAGTCTGAGATCCCACTGCTTGCACCATACCCAAGAAGCCCGTGGGCTCTGCCCAGGTAGTCACCTTCCAGATGATTCCCGGAATTGGGGGAGTGCCTCCAGCTGAGTTAACCCACAGCGGAATCAGTCCCTTGAAGGGGACTGATGAGTGTCCTGGGCCCTTCAAGAGGGACCAAGGGGGAGCCCCCACCCTTGGTCCGGGAGTCCATAGGGGCCCCTCCCTCCTGTCCTCTTCTCAGAGTCATGGCAAAGGTGCTCACTTCCTCCCTCCCCCTGCCGCCCATCCAATGACCCAGAAGTGAGGCCGGGTCAGCCCACAGGAGGTGGGGGACAGCAGGGGGGAAGGAGAGAAGGAAGGAGTCCTGAACTAGTCACCTTGGAGGCTTCTCCTGCCCTCTTGACCTGTCCAGCCCAGCTGGGGACGACTGTGGGGCTTTACCAAGCCATTCCCTCCAGCTCTCGCCCTGCGGCCGGCCTGACTGCTGGTCCGCGAGGGATGGTGGGCCACTGAACTGGACCCCAGGGTGGCCTTGGCCATCTCCCACCTGTGTGACCCGGGGTGCCTTGCCTAACCTCACCTGTAAAATGAGAATATTCCCTTCTGTTGTTGTAACGATCAAATATAATGTGTGTATGTGGTCTGGGCCGGGACCTGCCACACGGTATGCTGGCCCCGAGTTTCGTTGCTGTCCCCTCTACACGGACCCTGTCAGCTCCAGGTGGAAACCTCCCCTCCCCCAGCACCCCCAGGCTGCCACCTGCCCCTGTCTCAGGAATAAGCCCCCGACATATCAGATGTGAAAGCTGAGGCGAGGCCCGAGGGTATTCACCTCAATACCCCTGCCTAGGCCGGCTGGCAGTGAATACACAGATTTAGTGTTGTGGGTTCCCTCCAGCTAAGCCCCGGTTTCCTCTCTCCCTTAGCGAAGCAGGAAGAAGAAAAAACAAAACAACTCTTCACTTTTTTCTTTTTTTTCCCCATCCAGAGAGCGATATGGAGGATATCATTGAGTATTTCCAGGACTCAGTGAGCTGGGATGAACTACATCTCCTGCTGACTGACCATGAAGCCTGGGAGAGCTTCATGGCTGAGGCCAACTTGTCCAGGTAACCCCCCGGGGATGCCCCAAGGTGGTCCCCAGATCTCCGCGTGGCAGTATCCTCGGGCTGGGGTTGAGTGTGCTCCTTCTCAACAATCCGTGAGGAGTATGTCTCCCATGGCATTCGCTGGCAGGGAATGGCCTCGGGTTGAGAAGAGATGAGACCTGCAGAGGGCAAGTTAGGTGACCTTGGGCCTGAACCTAAAACAGACCTATCTCTGCCTTGGTTTCTTCATCTGTTCAATTTTATCGGGGAGAAACCAAGATAATGTACGTAAAGGGCTTGGCATCGTCACCGACACATAGTAGGTGCTCAATCAATGTTAACTTTTTATTTTTTTTAAGCTTGTTTATTTTGAGAGAGAGACAGAGACAGCACAACTGGGGAAGGGGCAGAGAAAAAGAGGGAGAGAGAGGGAGAGAGAGAGGGAGAATCCCAAGCAGGCTCCACATTGTCAGCCCAGAGCCCGACTCAGGGCTCGAACTCATGAACCATGAAATCATGACCTGAGCTGAAATCAAGAGTTGGACACTCAACCGACTGAGCCACCCAGGGGCCTCAATGTTAACTTTTTAGAAGATTGCCATGAAGAGACAGGGGCCAAGGGTCTTCTTCCTGGAGATGAGGGACCAGTCCGAAGAACGCTGACGTAGCAGTCTGTGCCCCTGGGCATTTGGACTAAAGCCTTCCCTCCCCATCTAAGGAGTTGTATGAATACTGCAGGATCCTGCTGGCCCACGAGGTGGAAAGACTGGAGTGGAGTTGGACCAAGCTGTGTTGGATCCAGACTCTATCTCTGTCCAGCCCTGTGTTTCTGGGTGTGTAGTCTATTAGTCGTTTGTTCAATGTAAACAGTAACTCAACCTGATAAGATTATGGCGAAGGCCTTAGCATGAACTGCAAGGTCAAAGGTGGGGGCCCAAGGGCAATCGTCTTGTCCAAAGGCCGGGATGGACAAGAGGATGTCTAGGTTGGAGGACTAGGTAAACTTGGGCAGCAAGGCTAGGACTGAGTGAAGCTCTCGGCACAAAACTCGAGGTCCTGGGAGAGGGAGAGGGGACATTTGTTCCCTTCCTTCTTTAATCTCCTCACCACTAGGCATGCAGGGCCATGGTGGGGAGGGGTGTTGTCTCCTCCATACTTTGCCTGGGAGCTGGGGGGGTCTTGACCACCATTTGGAAGCCTCTCCTCTTCTTACAAATTTTTTTTAATGTTTACTTTTGAGAGACAGAGTGACAGCATGAGCAGGGGAGGGGCAGAGAGAGAGGGGGACACAGAATCCGAAGCAAGCTCCAGGCTCCGAGCTGTCAGCACAGAGCCCGACGTGGGGCTCGAACTCACGAACCGCGAGATCATGACCTGAGCCGAAGTCGATACCTGCCCGACTCAGCCACCCAGGCGCCCCTATCCTCTTCTGCGTAGAGCAGCCCCAGACCAGTGGGAGCCAATGTGGCTCTGTGACAACTAGTGGCATCACAGGGGGCAGCTGCTAATTCTGTACTCAATTCTGGGGAGACGCACAAGTCCCCACCAGAGGGGAAAGTACTTCCTCCACCAGCTTGTCCAAATGCGGTCTTTTCAGGCTTAGGGTTTCACACAGATGGCTCTCCAAGTCTCTCGTATCTTTAAGCAATTTCATAAAAGTTGCACATAGCGTTGGTGTGCATGCCGACGAAGCTGTCACCAGCTAAGGTGTGAGGCTGATGACACCTGAGAGGTTGGGGGTGCTGGGTGGTGGGTCGGGAGTCAACGACGTGAACTGGAAGAGTCTGGGGGGGAACCAGGGTAACGGACGTCCTGCTTCTCAGTCAGTTGGGGCAGTCACTGGGCCGTGGTCCTCAAACCACCGTGAGGTTGGATGATTCCCTGAAAGTGTTCACAGAGCGCACTGAGAGCTGTCACACTCAGTCATGCTGTTTTCCAGGCAAGGATGCAGATGGCCACGGGGAGAGACGCATGGGGAAGGGTCTGGGAGGGTTTCAGATGCGAAGCTTCCGTTGTCCTCCTCCGGACGTGTGACCGTCCTGCGTTCAATCTGTGACAGTGCAAATGGAGCATGGCCCACCAGGGAAGCTCACACTGTGAGACAAAACACTTTGACGTTGATTAAAAAGACGACTTAATTCAGGGCTGTGGCCATAGAAGGGAGATCAGGCTCTGCTCCGGATACAGAGCTGGGGATTTATAGCCGAGGAGCGGGGCGGGGGCGGTGGATGAGAAATCACTAAGAGAAGAAGGTGGACGACGCTTGCTAAACTGACCCAGCAGGGTTCTTGCTGAAGGCAGGTCAAGAGCTTCCACATCAGGGACGCCCGGGTGGCTCAGTCGGGAAAGCGTCCGACTCTCGATTTCAGCTCAGGTCACGATCTCGCGGTTCGCGAGATCGAGCCCCGTGCTGGGCTCTGCACTGACAGCGAGGCGCCCGCTTGAGCTTCTCTCTCTCTCTTCCTCTGTCTCTTGCCCTCCTCTGCTTGTGCTCTCTCTCACACTCAAAGTAAATAAATAAACTTAAAAGAAAAAAGAGCTTCCACATCAAAGGTGGGATTCGATCAGATATCAAAGGTGATCCGTTATCAAGAGTGGGAAGATTCTCATTAAACTGACCTAACAGGGTTCTTGCGAAGCCCGGGCACTATAGGCTGTCACAGACAGGACACAGAAGGCCAAGGTCGACAGGCTACACAGGCACTGCACCTAGTCAAAAAGAGGGCCTAGAAGATCAAGGAGAGAGTCTTTTAGAGTTTTATGGGGGCCCAATGACATTCGCTGCATGGCTGACCTGTCTGTCATCTCCAGCCCCTCCTTGAGGTCACACCCATGCCTTTAGTTTCTAGTGCCTCCGTAGGTCAGAACCCATAGCACATGACCCAAAGCCCCCATCGTACGTCGCGATGTCAGGCCAAAGGCCCAGGCAAAGGAAGACAGTCCTATCCTTCTAGGACCCTTACCATTCCAGGCAGGGGCCTAGAGGTCACTTCCCAGTAGCCAAGGGCAGAGGGCAGACCTCTCTGTGGGTAAGGTTCATCCTTCCGTACACACTAAGCTTCTCCGAACGAAGGTTTTTCTGCTCCAATGCCACTTCCCTTTGTTCATCTACAAACACTGTGGCGCTGAGAGTGTTGACCTGCCCTTGAGCGAGAAGCCATCTTTCCTGAATACCTACCAGTTGGGGCGCCCGGGCGGCTCCGTCGGTTGAGCGTCTGACTCTTGATTTGGGCTCAGGTCGTGATCTCAACGGCCCAGACCCTCCTTGGGATTCTTTCTTTCCCTCTCTCTCTGCTCCTCCTTCCCCCCACCCGCCCCTCGAAGTAAATAAATAAATACCCTTAAAAACACGCCTCCCACTTAGAGCATCTGAAGAGGAGCACGTATTCATTCCCTGGCTGAGTATGTGTTACGGAACACGAGCAAGGTACAGAACGTGTGTCACATGGCAAGAAACATTCTTCGCATCTGTCAAACCCTTGTCCATTTGATTTGTAGTGCATGTTCTGCGGTCGATGCGGGAAAGATCGAATCAAGCCCACTTGACAGCTAAGCTTTTCCTAATCGCTTGACCTTCACCTTTCCAGGGAGGAGGCAGATGTGCTATACACAGGTCTGTGTGAGCTGGAGGCAGACCTGTGCATGGAGGGCAGAGAGAGGATCCAAAGAGACCACCTGGAGGAGAGGTTTTTGAACGAGTATCCCCGGTTGAAACGGGAGCTTAAGGGGCAAATACAAAAGCTCCACAAGCTGGCGGACAAGGTTGACAAGGTACACAGGGGCTGCACCATCTCCAACATCGTGGCCGGATCCACCAGCGTGGTGTCTCGGGTCCTGACCATCCTGGGCCTGGGTCTGGCACCTGTGACATCAGGGATCAGTCTGTCACTCTTTGCAACGGGGGTGGCGCTGGGAACAGCATCTGCTGTGACCACTGTGTCCAGCAGCATTGTGGAGCACTCGAGCACGTTGTCCGCGGAAGCCAAAGCCCGTCGCCTGGCATCCGCTGGCGATAACAGAGGGGAGACCATTGCAAAGGCTCGGTGTCAGAACACACCCCGAATGTTTCCCGTAACAAACAGCTTCGTGCGAGTCCTGCGAAACATTGGAAAGAATGTTCGTGCCATCAGGCTGGCCAAAGCCGGTCCTCACCTAGCAGCCTGTGCCAAGAGGTTCATGACAGCTGGGAGAGTCTCAGTTCGAAGTGACAAGCGAGTGAAGAAAGTTTTTGGAGGCACTGTTCTGGCAATGATCAGAGGAGCCCGGATCATGGATGTGGCCACCGTGAGCACCTCCCTTCTGGTGGATGTGGCCAACCTTGTGGAAGAATCAAAACACCTGCATCAGGGGGCAAAGGCAGAGTCGGCTGAAAGGCTGAGACAGCAGGCCCAGTTGCTAGAGAGCAAATTGAAGGAGCTCAACCGGATGTATGAAAGTCTAAAGTAGGGCCCGGCCCCGTGACCTCCGAGCAGGGCAGGGAGCAGGGTCATGTGCGGGACAAAGGCATGGAGGTACCTCATGAGAGGGGAAGAGGGGGCCAAATAAAGTTTTTGAGGGGCGCTTGGGTGGCTCAGTCAGTTACGCATCTGACTCTTGGTTTCAGCCCAGGTCACCATCTCACAGTCCGCGGGCTCGATCCCTGACAGTGCGTTGGGGCTCCTCAATGACAGCGGAGGCTGCTTGGGATTCTCTCTCTCTCTCCCTCTCTCTGCCCCTGCCCTGCTCACTCTCTCTCTCTCTCTCTCAAAATAAATAAATAAACTTAAAAAAAATTAAAAAATTTTTGGAATGTGGTGTAAAGGAGCTTGGCATTTCTGTAGCTGCACACGGCGGGGGGGGGGCGGAGGGATTAATGCCAATGACAGGGGCGTCAAAGAGAAGGAAGGCAGGCGGAAGCTGGAAGAAGGAGGGAGGGGGCTAGAGAGTGAGGGGGATGGACCAAAGAGGACACGGAGGACATGGCTCAAGAGAGATGTGGAGGAACAAGCCGTGGGAAGGCCAGGAATACTACAGTTAGAATTGTTGGCGTATGGAGAAGTGCCTCTCTGTTGACCCTCCCCATGGTTTGAGGGACATGCCAGCGAGGACGGACTCCCCCCTTGCTGAGGGGACTCCAGCCCTACCTTTCCTGTCTCGACCCACCTTCATCTTCCAGCAGGCTCACCTTAGGTAGACGGCGACTTCCTCGTGACGGTTGGTGGCCGCGACAAGGATGCTGGCCGCAGTGCTGGCGGTGGGGACGATGGCAGTGGGGTGGGGGAAACGTTTGTCAAGTTGCTGCTGCTCTTAGGGACCAGGGCACACCGAGACACCGATGAAGGTCCAAAGGCTGAGTTGGAATAGTGGTTGATTTGGGGAAAAAACAAAAAACAAAAAAGGGAAGAAAAGCGAAAGACGCCAGCAACAGGTCGAGGAATCTTGCCACAGGTCGAGGAGATCAAGCAGCTTGGGGCCAAGAGACATCGCCTCTCTGAGCCTCAGTTTCCTCATCGTCTGGGGGGGTGGGGGACAGTACTCGGCAAGGTGGTATTTCAAAATTTTTTTTTTTAGTTTAGAGAGAGAGAGACAGAGTGTGAGCGGGGGAGGGGCAGAGATTGAGGGAGACACAGAATCCAAAGCAGGTTGCGGGCTCTGAGCTGTCACCACAGAGCCCGACACAGGGCTTGAACTCACAAACCACGAGATCATGACCTGAGCTGAAGTCGGACACTTAACCGACTGAGCCACCCAGGCGCCCGGCAAGATGGAATTTCAGATTCATGTGGCTCTCCCAGTCTTGTGTTCTATAAGCTACTTCAATAAATGTGGACTGATACAGCAGGCCTCTGTTGTGTTCATCGAGGGGCTCGCCTGGGCTCTGGACTTCCCTTCCCCATGGGCTTGTCTTCTGGGCTCTCAGGGAGCAAGTCCTCCATTGCTTTTTCCTCAGACCTCAGCACGCTGCAGGCCCCACTGGGACACCCAGGGGGAACTTGTCCACATCGCGCTTTGGACTGAGCACAGGCGTTTTCCTCAGCTGGTGTCCAGAACCTGGGATTGAGTGATGACCGTGTTTCTCTAGTGGGCAGGAGGAACGAGTCTTGAACCTCACCGACTTCCTCCTCCCTCCCTCCCTCATGGAATGTCAAGCATGTCAAGGCCTTCCCTTCCCCACCAAGGAATCATGGCGATTCTCTCTCTCTTCTTTCTTTCCCAGACCCCACCTGACATCCCTTCTTCCCAGAACTGCCTTGTTCCAGTTCTCTCCCAGCAGGGTGGAAGGGAGGAAACTCCCGCCATCCTTGTCGTGGGGCTGGTCGGATAAATGGCGGTCCTATGGGTTCACCAGCCCAGCCATCAGATTCTAGGGGAAGGCGCAAAACACTTCGCCGAGCATTCTGGTCTAGCTGTCACCCAGGACTCATTACCAGTGATTTTCTGCACGGGGGTTAAAGAGAAGGATTCGCCAGGTATTTCCCCAACGTTAAGTAACCTAGCCCTTGATGTCTTTCCATGTGCCTGTTGTGCCTTGTCCAATTATCTAAGGCTCTACTCAAAACAAGTGGTATTGCTATTTCAGGCTTCCTAATCTTTGGCGAGTGGAATAATTCTTGGCTCCGCGGCCTGTTATTTTCCTCACCGCCCTTCATTCATCCCGTTACAGACCAGAACTGTGATGTGCAAACCCTCTGCTGTGTTCCCCAAGAGGTAGAGAGCACTCAAGGCATGAGGTTTGACGCCTTCGGATGGTTAGCATTGGGTATGGCCAGGAGCAACAGAGCAGCCACCACAAATTCTGTTCTTGGTATTCTTTGAAAAAAATTTTTTATGAGTTTATTTATTTTTTGGAAGCGAGAACAAGGGAGGCGCAGAGAGGGAGGGAGGGAATCCCAAGCAGGCCCACGCCGTCAGCACAGAGCCCGATGTGGGGCTCGAACTCACGAACCGTGAGATCATGACCTGAGCTGAAACCAAGAGTCAGATGCTCAACCGACTGAGCGGAAACCAAGATCATGACTTGAGCTGAAACCAAGAATCAGATGCTCAACCCAGAGGCCCCTGTTCTTTGTTTTCATTGAATGTCATCCGCCAACAGGGAAGGAACTGGGTGGGGCCAGCCTCTGAGATGAAAGATCATAGGACACAGGGACTGTCCTTCCCCATCATACAGTGACCGTGGATGTGGAGAGTTCCTGGTGTCTGCCTCAGCCGCAGGACGGTGGACCCCAGGGTTGTATCAGTGAACCAACCCCGGGGGCTGGGGGCCCTGATCCTTCAGATGCTGTGACGTCTCCACTATCCTTCAAGTAGCGAAAAAATCTCAGTGGGATTGTTAAAAACCCAGCAGGTAAGAATTTGAAAGGTTCATATGTAAGCATCTGGTGGCTCAGAGGGTCAGGAGACTGGTTTAGAAGACAGAGTTTGTACTTGTCATCAGAATGCGAATGCTGGGAACGTCTAATCCTGGCACATCGAAAGATGATGTGTTAATTGAGCTGAACCCGCGGGGAGAAAGGCCGAGGGGTACACAGCAGGCTGGACAGATGCAACAGGCAGAAATCCAGCTGGCCCCTCGGAGGGCTCTTGAGCTGGGATCAGGAAAGACAGCGGTGTCGAATTGCTGCTAGATCTTGGAAGGGGCAGGGTCCAGAGAGGATGAAGGGGACACTAACCCCCACGAGGGAGACGAGATAGAGAAAATGGCCAAAGGCACTTTGCAAGGCTAGAGATGAGGGTTTGATAAGAACCACGGAGGGAAGGCTAAGCTCCGAGCAGATTTGAGTAGGGAGATCAGAATGGAGTGTTTCAGAAGTGAATTCGTGAATTTCATGGTGACAAGGACATAGCTGGGGAAGTGAGTCTGCACCTTGAGAAGCAAAGGCAGGGGGACGCTGGGATGTCAGAGGGACAGTGGTCAGGGAGGTTGGGACACACTCAAGGGGCTGGGCGTGGGAATCATGGGCGGTGTTTGGGTCCGAGTTGGGTGTTAGGCTGGTGGCAGATGAACTCACCGACAGAATCGCCCGGCTCCGGGAAGTGAGGGGCCAGATTTGTTTCCATGACAGAAGCTACTGGTAGATCCAGAACTTCTTGGCTTCCTGTCTCCAGTGTGGTGGGCCCTGTGTGGTGGACGCCAGAGGCATGCGAACAATGGGAAACCGGGGCCTACACCCTGAACTACAAGGAAGGAGGGCGCTGTGACCCAGAAAACAGGGCCGACACTACCCAGGCTTGAGAAGGAGCTGGACCACCTTAAGAAACCAGATAAGGTGATCCCTGGGCCTGTATGAAATGAGACCAGGGGCCAAAGAGGAGCCACGGAGGGTGTCCGAGGCTTGTCTCACCTCCACATGGAGGAGAGGTTACTGGAAGGAATGTTACCACAGCAGTCGCATGGGTCACCCAACGCCTGGAAACTCAAAGGCCCAAAGATGTGTGACTTGGGGAAAGGGCCGCCGATGGGGTGTGCTGGCCTCCTGACTAAAGTCCTACCCTCTCCCCCTTTGCTACACCTTGAATTTGAGTTCCACAGCCTACTGGTCTCTTCTGAGTTGTCCTCGTGTTCATCCAGTCTGCCGGAGCCTTAGCTCACGTGAATGTTGAAAAGGTGTCCCAATGGGGCCTGCACCCCTCCCATGGCCACATCTGTCCCCGGGGTTACAGAGCTGTCTAGCCAATGACAGAAAGAATGAGGAGAGGGGACCTGGGTGGCGGTTGGGTGTCTGACTCTTGATTTCGGCTCAGGTCATTGATCCCAGGGTCGTGGGATTGAGCCCCACATCGGGCTCTGTGCTGAGTGTGGAACCTGCTTAAGATTCTCTCTCTCTCTCTCTCTCTCTCTCTCTGCCCTTCTCCCCCTATTGCACATGTGCTCTCTCTCTCAAATTTAATAAAAGAAAAGGAAAGGAAAGTAAGAAAAGGAAAGGAATGAGAAAAGGAAAGGAAAAGAAAAGAAAAGAAAAAAAGAAAAGAATGAGGAGAAAGCATTGTCACCAGTAGAACCTAAGGAGTGACCTTTGGTGTCAACGTTGGCAGGACTTTTTTGTTTGTTTGTTTTAATGTTTATTTATTTTTGAGAGAGAGAAAGAGAGAGAGGCAGTGAGCAGGGGAGGGGCAGAGAGAGAATCTGAAGCAGGCTCCAAGTTGTCAGTGCAGAGCCTGACGTGGGGCTCGATCCCACAAATCGTGAAGTCAAGACCCGAGCCGAAGTTGGATGCTCAACCGACTGAGCCACCCAGGTGCCCCGGGCAGGACGTTTTTATGTGGCTGAAGAAGTGGACCCGAAAGGCCAGTCCCCCTGCCATTCATTCATTCATTCCTTCATTCCATCAGTCATTTGTTGAACACTCATTGATACCCTCCCCTTCTGTGCGCCTGGCACTTGCAACGTTCTGGGGACATAAAGATCGGACAAGGTCCCATCCTGTCTGGAGCTCAGGAACCAATGGGGCACTCACGTGGGCACAGTGCAGGAGGGGGAGGGGGGCTCCCAGACATGGCCTCTCCGTGTTCATTCCGTCCCTGCCCCTCCCTCAGCCCTTGTGCTCCAGCACCCCTGAAATGCTGGTAGCTTCCCCCACATCTCCTGGGATGTTCCTCCTCTTTTCCTCGGCTAGTGCCCAACCGTCTGCCAGTTTACACGCCTGGTCCTCCTTCACCTGGCCGCCTCCTGCTTATCCTTCACGACTCCCTCAGCTCCTCAGACCCTCGGTGGGGATTCTAACGCTCCTCTTCTGGGCTCCCACAATCCCATGGGCCTCCTCTGGCATGACCTTGGCACAGCATATTCTCATCAGCTGCTCCATGAGCGTCCCTTCCTGCTGCAGGGACCTGGGCCGCTCTCTGCACTCCCCGGCTGCTGGAGATGTGGCCGTGGATGCTGTCGGACCCAAATGCAATGCGTGTAACAGAAAGAGGGCTGGCTCGGCTTGCTTCTTGTCAATAGAATCGAGGTAAATTTGTACATATGACAAACTACATCCAACTCAAGTGCACAACTCAAGAATTAAAAATAGAACTACCCTACAACCCAGCAATAACACTGCTAGGAACTTATCCAAAGGATACAGGAGTGCTGATGCATAGGGGTACATGTACCCCAATGTTTATAGCAGCGCTTTCAATAACAGCCACATTATGGAAAGAGCCCAAATGTCCATCAACTGACGAATGGATAAAGAAGATGTGGTTTATATATAATGGAATACTACTTGGCAATGAGAAAGAATGAAATCCTGCCATTTGCAGCAACGTGGATGGAACTGGAGGGTATTATGCTGAGTGAAATAAGTCAGGCAGAGAAAGATAGATTTCATATGTTTTCACTCACATGTGGGTCTTGAGAAACTTAACAGAAGACCATGGGGGAAGGGAAGGGGAAAACTAGTTACAAACGGAGAGGGAGGCAAACCATAAGAGGCTCTTTAAATACAGAGAACAAACTGAGGGTTGATGGGGGGGGTGGGAAATGGGCGATGAGCATTGAGGAGGGCACTTGTTGGGATGAGCACTGGGTGTTGTATGTGAGCGACGAATCATGGGAATCTGCCCCCAAAACCAAGAGTATACCATAAACACCGTATGCTAGCCAACTCGACAATAAATTCCATTAAATAAATAAATACATACATACAATACAATAAAGGACAAATAAAAAATGACGGTTGAACTGAAAAAAAAAAGCGTATTATTCAGAAAATTAAAAAGAATTTTAACAGCTGAAGCTTTAAACACCATCACGATACAGAACACATGTATGATCCCAAAAGATCCCTATTTCCAGCCCATTTCTCTCCCAGCCCCAGGCAACCCCCGATTGGTATTTTGTCGCTATAGTGACGTATATAAATTGCATGTACAACGTGGAAATACTATGCAGAGAGAATTTCCTAGAATTGTATATAAATAGAATTACATAGCGTTTCCTGGAATTGTATATAAATGGAATAATGTAGTATATATTTGTACATACTCTCTTTCCCAGCGTAATGCTTTTGAGATTCACTCGCATCGTTGTGTGTATCGCAGTTCATGTTTTAAAACTGATGAGTGATGCGTATGGATATACCACATTTTGTTTACCCTGTTCACAGACATTTGCATTCTTTTCTTTTCTATTCTGTTCTGTTGTTCTTTTCAAGGTTCTCTTTTTAAATCATCTCTATGCCCAACGTGGGGCTCGAACTCATGACCCTGAGATTAAGAGTCACACGCTCCACTGAAAGAGCCAGCCAGGCGCTGCCCCCCCCCCCCCCCGGGGTTGTATCTAATATGAGGCCATTGTGAACAAGGCTGCTTTGTCCTACTCTTGGATGGGCATGCTTGCGTTTTTCCAGGGTATGTGCTAAGAGTGAAATGGCTGTGTCGTATGGTAGGTGAATGTTTACCTTTTGGAGAACATGCCAAGTAGTTTTCCAAAGTGGTCGTACATCTCAGGCTCTCCTCAGTAGTTCATGACAGCGCGGGTTGCTCCATATCCTTGCCAGTCCTTGGAATTGGTAGTCTTTTCCATTTTAGCCGCTCTGATGGGAGTGTCGCGGTGCCTCCCTGATGTTTTCATCTGCATTTCCCTGATAATAATGATGTCGGTGATCTTATCATGTGCCTGTGAACCATTCATCTATCTTCTTTGGTGAAGTGTCTGTTTAAATCTATTGCCCGTTTTAAAACTCGAGTTGTATTCTTATTACTGAGTTCTCAGAATTTTTAGTATATTCTAGATACAAGTCCTTTGTCAGATGTTGCGCTGAGATGGTTTTCTCCTGTTCTGGGACTTCTCTTCTCCCTCTCTTATTGTTTTGTTGAAAAACGGAAGTCTTTAGTTTTTATAAAATACAATTTTTATCAACTTTTGTCTTTTACGGTTCGTGCTCATTGAGTGTTTTCTAAGAAATCACCGCCTGGCCCCGAAGTTATGATTTTTTCTCCCACGTTTTCTTCTACAACTATTAAGTTGAAGCTTATGCATTTAGCTTTTCTTCCTTAAGTTTATTTATTTATTTTGAGAGAGAGAGAGAGTGCAAGCAAGCAGAAGAGAGGCAGAGAGAGAGAGAGAGAGAGAGAGAGAGAGAATCCCAAGCAGGCCCTGCACTGCCAGCATGGGACTTGAACCCACGAATGGTGAGATCATGACCTGAGCTGAAACCAAGAGTCAGATGCTTAACTGAGCCACCCAGGTGCCCCCACTTTGTTGATCGTCTTGAAGAACTAGCTTTTGGCTTTGATAATTTTCTCTGTGGTTGGTCTATTTCCTACTTCATAGGTTTCTGCTCTCATCTTCATGATCTTCCTTCCTTCGGCTTACTTAGAGTTTAATTTGCTCTCTTCTTTCTCGCTTCTTGATGTATCTTTCTAGATTTTGATCTAGAATCTTTGGTCATTGATTTTACGTTTTTCATATTTTCCGATATAAACATTTCAAGCTGTTGCATTCACTTACTGCTACCTCTGTAACAAGTTACCACACACTTGATGGCTTCACACAGCAAATTTATTCTCTTAGAGTTCTAGAGGACAGAAGCCTGAAATCAGTCTTGCCGGGCTAACGTCAAGGTGTCAGAGGGACTGGTTCTTTCTGGAGGCTCCGGATGTGAATAAGCTTTCTTGCCTTTTCTAGCTCCTGGAGACACCTGCATTCCTTGGCTCAAGACCCCTTCCTTGCATGACTTCGACCTCTTGCTTTGATCATCATACCTCCTACTTTCTCTTCTATAGGCAAATCTCCTCCTTCCTCCCTCTTATTTTTTTTTTAAAGATTTTATTTTTAAGTAATCTCTATTTTGAGATTCCCAAAGTGGGACTCAAACTCACAACCCCGAGATCAAGAGTCACGTGCTCTACTGACTGAGCCAGCCGGGTGCCCCCCTTCCTCCCTCTTACAAGGGCACTTGGGATTACATTTTGTGCCCACTCATATAATCCGAAACAGTCTCCCTATTCAGGATCCTTGACTTCAGCACATCAGCAAAGTCCATTTTGCCATATAAAATAATAGTCACAGGTTCCAGGGATTAGGACACGGACATATTTGGGAGAGCCATTATTGAGGCTTTCACCACTACAAACATTATTCTAAGTAATGCTTTTGAAGCATCCTGCCAATTGCTATACATTGTCTCTCTCTGTCTTTTTTTTTAAGGACATGAGAGAACCATAGTTATTTCACTTGGACAAGCATGATTCCTTTGCAGGCTGAGCACGAAAGCTCACGTGAGGAAAGTACCCGTAACAGCAGAATTCATGTGCTTTTGTCCATGGGGAGCAGGGAGGGTCACAAAGTGATTTTCAAAGACGGTTACCCTTCAAGCAGAGTTGAGACCACAAGCTTTGAAATCTCTGATTTATTTCATTACATTGTCTCTTCATTTTAATTTAGTTCAGTATATATATTTTTAAGTTTCCCTTGAGAAATCCTCTTTGGCCTATGGATTATTTAGAGGTATACCTTTTTATTCCCAAATGGTTGGGATTCTCCTAGATATCTTATTTTTTATTGATTTTGAATATAGCTCAGTCATGGTCAGAGCACATTTTTTGCATGATTTAAATCCTTTAAATTTATTGATACTTGCTTAATGATACAGCAAATGGTCTAGTTTGGTGACCATACCATGTGCCCCTGAAAAGAATGTGTATTCAGCAGTCTCTGTGTTCAGGGTTCTACGAATAGCACTTAGTTCTAAATAATTAATAGTGTTGTTCAGATTCTCCATGACTTTACTGGTTGATTGATTGATTGATTGGTCTATTAATTCGTAAGAAGGAGGATGTTAAAATTTCCAGCTGTGAGTTTGGAACTTACTCCTTTATTTGTATGTATTTTTGCTTCATGTATTTTGAAGCTCTTTTATAGATGTGTACACATTTTTTGTTATTATGTTTCCCAAATGAATTGACCCTTTCATCATCATGAGATGTCCCTTGTTATGTTTGGTAATGTACTTTGTCTTAAAGTCTATGTTATCTGATATTAAGAAAGCCATCCCTGCTTTCTTATGCTGATGGTTTGCATAGTATATATTTTTCTATCCATTTACTTTCAGACTGTCTCTTTATATTTAATTTTACATATGTTTGTTTATAATCTTTTTTTTTTTAATTTTTTTTCAACGTTTTTTATTTATTTTTGGGACAGAGAGAGACAGAGCATGAACGGGGGAGGGGCAGAGAGAGAGGGAGACACAGAATCGGAAACAGGCTCCAGGCTCCGAGCCATCAGCCCAGAGCCTGACGCGGGGCTCGAACTCACGGACCGCGAGATCGTGACCTGGCTGAAGTCGGACGCTTAACCGACTGCGCCACCCAGGCGCCCCTATAATCTTTTAAAAAATGTTCATTTATTTTGAGAGAGAGAGAGAGAGAGAGCACATATGCCAACAGAGGAGGAGCAGGGAGAAAGGGAGAGAGAGAATCCTGACACAGGGCTCAGTCTCACAGACCATGAGATCATGACCTGAGCCAAAATCAAGGGTTGGATAATTGACTGAGCTACCCAGGCGCCCCTGTTTGTTTATAATCTTTACATGTCTCTTATAGACAGCACATGGTTGCATGTTGCTTTCTCATCTATTCTGATCATCTCTGCTTTTTATTGGAGTATTTAGCTTATTAACATTTAGTGTAGTTATTGATATGATTGGACTTAAGGTGACTAATTTATTACTTGTTTTCCCTCTTTTCCATTCTTTGGCTTTCTCCTTTATCAATTTCCTGTCACTTTCCATCATTCATGATTACCCTGAGTTCTGTCCTCTGGTTTCCATTTTTCCAGAAAGATGGCAGGCCTTCTATCAGAGTTTCAGCCACTTGGAGTTGTGCCACAATCATACCTGCTTTCAAGGAAAAGCTGACAAAATGGAGAACTCACTCTTTGCCCATCACTTAATCCATATTGACTCCCCCTCAAAATCTGCCTGCTTTTGTTCATTCTCCTGAGCTCTGAAGTGGTCATTTTGTACATTGTCCAAAGTGTATGGCTGTTATCTGCAGGTGGTTCCACTTGTTAGGAGTTGAATTGAAATTATTTTTTGGGCTTTAGGTCCTTTGCTGACTTGCTGTGTGCTCTTGAGCAAGCCACTGCCACTGCCTTTGTCTCAGTTCCCTTATATACATAATGAGATAATTCTGTCCCTACTCAGAAATATATGATAAAGAAATAAATAAATTGCAAACTGTGTTGTGCTCTTCTGTGATAATAACATTCATCTTTCTTCTCTGTCTTCACAGGCTATTAAGGGTCCAGGGTGCCCCATGATGTTTATCCTGGCACAACAGTCTTTTATAGTGAGAGTGAACCTAGACCTCTGTATTCCCACCCCACTCCCATCCATTTCCCCTTGGAGATAAATCAGAACAATTAAGACCACCAGCTTTGGAGTCAGACCTGGATTTTTACTTCTCTCTGTATCTCTGAGCTCTTGGGCAATTTGCTCTCCTCTCTGAGCCTTGATCTCTTCATTTATAAAATGTGTACCTCCCTCCCGGAGTGGATGTGGGAATTCAATGTGAAACTGCTTGTAAAGGGGCTCCCAGGTGGCTCAGTCGCTTAAGCGTCGACTCTTGGTTTTGGCTCAGGTCGTGATCTCGCAGTTGGTGGGTTTGAGCCTCGCATTGGACTCTGTGCTGGCAGTGCAGAGCCTGCTTGAGATCCCCTCACTCTCTCTCTCTCTTTCTTCCCCCTCCTCAAAATAAATAAATAAACATAAAAAAAAAAAAAACAAAAAACGAAACTGCCTGTAATGACCTTAGCCCACTAAGCCTTTAACAGCTGACTGCCGTTCTCCACAGCCATCGGGCAGAAACAGGTTCGCTTCCTTTGGTACCTTCTGAGTTACTGTAATACTTGCCACTCTCCCAGCTTCCTCTGTTTCAGGAGAAAGGATGTGTAGTCAAGCAGAGATAAGCTGCTGCAGGAAATCCAGGTTCTCTGGACACAGGCTCCCACAGCCTTCTGTGGCCATCCACACATCATGGCCACCAACTCACGCTTTTCAATTTCTACTTTTATTCGAAAACTATTCACCTCTCCCTACTTGAGTCTAGGCCTTGCGTAGATGCTGGGGACATAGATGCACCGGAGAAAAACCACCGTGTAGTCACCAGAGTCTAGTAGAAGGAGACAGACAAGGAAAGAGGCATATGGCTGGATTTAAGCACCCACAGGTACCATGGAAACACCGAGCTGGTGACAGTCGACTCTGCGCGGAGGATTCCGGAGTTTCTCCAAGGAGGTTTTGTCTGCTTTAGGCTTTGGAGGACGACCTAGATCTTTCCAGGTGATGGAACCAAGTGTTCCCAGTGGAAGGAAGGCCATGAACTCACACACCTGGATGCAAGTCGCACACAGGTGGGCCCATGGCATTCACCACAGCAATCAGGCCAGCTGTTTCTTTTTTCTTTTAAGTTTTATTTATTTATTTTGAAGGGGTGAGTAGGGGAAGAGAGAGAGAGAGAGAGAGAGAGGGAGAGAATCCCAAGCAGGCTCCGCACGATCAGCGCAGAGCCTGAGGCAGGGCTCGATCCCACAGACTTCGAGATTGTGACCTGAGCCGAAATCAAGAGTCAAACGTCACCCAGGCGCCCCTCAGGACAGCTGTTTCTGATCTGACACCGCCCGGGTGGCAAGATCCTGAGCCACAACTGATGGGGCTAATGAAAAAGCTGGGTTGTGAAAGACACCTCAAAACTTACGGCACTTTGTACCTGGAGCACCGGCCCAAACCATACGGATCTTGATAAAAATTCCTCCCCAATTAAACCTCCACCAGCATTTAGACCTGTCACCACAGCCAGTCAACGCGTAGCAGCCTGAAGCCCCGGGGTTTCTGATCCTTCCATCAAGAGGGAAGTCCTGGGGAGCTTTTGCTTTTAAGAGAAACCATTTTCATCAAAATTAAAATCAGATCCAGGTGTAGCCTTCTCGATCAACCCATCATTCCACCACTGTGGGAAATGACTTATGACTTCACAGCTTCCTCACCTGCGCTCAAGCTTCGCAGGAGAGTTAACGTCGTGGAGAGCTTGGAGGTCCTTGGACGCGCTAACCCAGCCCCAACCTGCACAGAAGGGGGCAACAGGGAGCTGTTCAGGTCTGGGGGCGACGGGAGAAGAAAAAGGTGGTCCTGTGTGTCCTGTGGATTGTCAGTGTTTGCTGTGTGTGTGTGTGTGATCGTGGGAAAACTTGCCCCGGATTTGTTCCAAAAGGTCAATTGCTGGAGAACCCTGCCTGATACTGACGTCATTCCACTGGAGGTATTTGAGTGAAAACAAAGGCAAGAATTGCGTTCACTGAAGCCACGCGCTCAGAGCCGGGGGTGCCCTGGGTGTGGGGCTGCGGCCGGAGTGGCGTCGGGAGGGAACTAAGCCACACAGCCAGGTGGTGCCACGGCCTGTGTGGCCAGAGGAGAGGCCCCAGCAGGTCTGGACGTGGCCTCTTCTGAGTTGCCCAGCCGAGGGGTGGAGCTGAAACTGACTTACTCCTGTGTGATCTGTTTCTTTTCTGGGTCATCTTGGACATTAGAAGGAGGGTGTGGTTATAACTCAGTCAACTGGGCCCTCAGATTGGCGACCAGAATCTACAGAGGCGGTAACAGCCACACCTCCCCCGTCAGTGATCCCTGAGGGTGTGGGGTCAGGCGGAGGAGGAGCATGGCCTCCCTCTCACCTCTTCCCTGAAATAACCCTTGGCAAACAGGATTATTGCCCCTGTTGACAAATGGAGAAGCTGAAACATGGGAAGTTTGGGCGATTGGTCCAAGTTAGCAGATCCTGGGTTCAAACCTCTGACCGTACTTTGCAAGTCCGCACGCCCCTGAAAGGGAGTTGGGGGAGACCGAGAGTTCTCTGGGCTCTGCACGGGATCCCGGACCACTTGGTGCATGGCCAGGTGATGCCCAGAAGGCAGCGGCTGTGGGCACAT
This sequence comes from Panthera pardus, assembly GCF_024362965.1. Taxonomy (NCBI): domain Eukaryota; kingdom Metazoa; phylum Chordata; class Mammalia; order Carnivora; family Felidae; genus Panthera; species Panthera pardus. Next base: position 11,765,686 of record NW_026526991.1, read on the forward strand.
GCTTTTCTCTGGCCGCTAGGATCCCTGGTAAGAATGGATCCTCATCGGCCTACCTATTCCTGACAGGTGTAGCACCACTGAGTTGCCTCGATTTTCTTTTACACGTTGGAGGCAGCGCTGGGTAGCAGCCGGCTCTTGAGGGAGGACTGGCCTCTTGGGAAACCGCCCTGCCTGGTCTGTTGGCTTCACCTTCCCTGGCCTCCAGTGAGGGCCAGAATGACACCGGCAAGGGTAGGCACAAGGAAGGAGTGTCATCCGTGGCAAATGGAGAACACAGAAGGTTCCTTTCCTAGCCACCCAGGCCAGCCTGCCCACTCAGCCACATCAGCTCGCTGGGGCAAACTGGAAGCCCACAGAAGTTTTCTCACCGAGGCCAAGGTGTCTGACAGGCCCGCATCCCTCCCCGGAAGGTCACAAAGGATGTGTGAGCAGCTGGTCAGGGGGGCAGGGTGTGAATTCACAAGAACAGTAGGAAGAATTTGTTTGCTGTTTGGAAAGGCTTTGGGCCAGCGGGTCCGCCATCATTTCCTGCCGATCCCACATTAGGGGGAGCCTGATAGTGGGGTCTTGACTTAGTCTGAGGAGTCAAGGGTTGAGGAGGATGGGGAAGGAAGTGTAGTGAGAGTAGTGGAGGCAGAGGACCCACACCTGCAAAGGCCTGTGGCTGGGACGGGGGACACAGGAAGACCTGAGGCCCAGAGTCTGAAAGGCAGCCGGCGTCGGCCGCTCAGGCTCCCCTGTGCCTGGACTCCTGCTGAATCTTCTGGCAAGGGCTCTTGCTCCAGATCTGGGGCACTGGGGGCACAGGACGCCACCGGCAGCCTCCGAAGGGACGGGAGGTGGCGCTGTTGGCAAAGGCACAGCTGCTATGGGAGCGGGAGGACAATGCTGGCGAGCCGCTGCCTTTGACGTCATCAGTGACAGGAGGGGCACAAGTCAGAGCAGGAAGGGGCTGACGGCTGGCACAGGGAAGGGAAGAGAGCACACCAGAGATGCCGCCTGGCAGGGGGCGGGGGAGGGGCTCTCCCAACTATCAGGAGAACAGGCCTGGGATCCAACAGGGCAGGAGGGGTGGAGCCAAAGAAATACCCCTTTGTGACTGTTTTGCCCATGAACCAGAGAGCGGGGGAAACAGGCCACATGCAGCCTCACCACCCGTGTTGAGAGCCCAGGGTTTGCCTGCAGAACAGAATGGTCTGGGGGCTGTCCAGGTAGGGTCTAGAAGAGAAAGGCGCTCGGCACTCCTCTGGCCTCAGCCCTGCACCTTGACCTATGATCAAACTCCCCCAAGGCCCCTGTGTCCCCCCCGCCGCCCACCTCCTGCACCCCTCCCACTGTCTAGCCATCCCTCTGGGCGAGGCAGGGGCTCTCGAGGGCATCGTGGTGGCTAGTAGGGTCATTGGCTACATTTTCCGGTTTCCCCCCTTCCAGGCGTGAGGTGGATTTACTCTTCCTGTCCTCCTTAGGGTGGGGCGGGAGGTGTAACCCGTTCTGGCCAGTGAGTTCCGAGTGGAAACGATATGTGTCATCTCTAAGCCATGGCATTTGGTGTTGATATAAGAACCTTTTCCCCCATCACGATAACCAGCGGTGTCCAGAGACTGGCTGCCCCCTTCCTCAGGGCCCAGGAGGAAAAGGTCACAGGAGCAGACTTGCACCTGACCCCTGATGGACATGTGGCACGAGCAAGAAGCAAACTCTGTGCTTGTAAACCAGCGAGGTTTGGGGCTTGTCCCGCAGGATCGGCTCTGCTCTCCTGGCTGATGGATACAAGCAAAGGCCCTGGAAGTCGCGGCGCTGTCCGTAAAGCAAGGTGCACACCTTTAATTTCTTATATAAACGAGAATGGTGATTAACCGTAGTGAAAATCGCTTACTGAGCCCTAACTACGACTCAGGTATGATGCTAGGCTCTTTGGCAAATGTTTTCTAATGAATCCCCACCATAGCCCCAGAAATCGACATCGTCGGCTTGCTGGGTGTAATTAGTCTCATCGTAGAGATCAAGGGATTCAACCTCTCGACTGAAGGTCAAGACCGTAGCTAGTAAGTGGTAGAATTGAGATGAAATGCAGGGTCCTCTGACCCCGTAACCCTTAATCTTTCATATATATATATATATATATATATATATATATATATATATATATACACACACGTATATAGTGTGTATATATATATACACACGTATATAGTGTGTATATATATAGTACTGTATGTATGTACATACATAAATATATATACACACAGATATATATATACACATATATATAAATTATATATATAAATAGAGAGTCTATAAAGTATACATATAAAGGAGACGAGGTCTATCAAGAAAAAAAACCCATGCATTTTAAAAAGAAATTATCTCTTAACAGGAAAAACATGAGTATCTGCCTTTTTACTAAATTGAACATGAAAGACGATCTTGCCGCGCCGAACAAAGCCGCTGGCTCTCTGGTGTGATGTTTGACAAGGGGATCGCCGTTCATTTTCTCCTCTGATTGGGCTCCCTACCAGATAAGCAGCGGCAGGCACCAAAGGTGAAGACGAATTTTAAGAGGACAATGTTGTCCGTCATTTCAAATTTTTATGTACAAGATAAGAAGCAGCTGGCCTCATGCGTGTTTGCAGTGGAGTGGTCTGAGCGCTTCCCGCAGGGGTGGCTGTGGGGAGAGAAGACCCAAGCCTCCCACTTTCTCATCTGTTCTGCCTGCCTCCAATGTCCTTCCTCTCACCCCTGATCTGCTAACGCATGAGGACCCAGCTCCACTGCGGCTGCTCTGGATGTCCTACTAGTCCTTCCGGGCTGAGCTCCATCACCCCGTTGTGACATGTGGAAGTGACCTGGGCATGCGCGGGGCAGGGGGTGGGGGGGGTGTCTCAGACCCTAGACACGAGCTCCTCAAAGGCAGAGGCATGCTTCATTCTTTAAAAAATTAAAGCTTTGGGAGCCTGGATGGTTCATTCGGTTGAGCGTCCGACTTCGGCTCAGGTCATGATCTCACAGTTCGTGGGTTCGAGCCCTGCATTGGGCTCTGTGCTGATGGCTCAGAGCCTAGAGCCTGCTTTGGATTCTGTGTCTCCCTCTGCCCCTCCCCGCTTGCAATCTGTATCTCTTTCTCTCTCTCAAAAAGAAATAAACATTAAAAAATAAAAAAGAATAAATGCTATAAAAGCAAACACACACACAGATGCAGCACACAACCAGCCGGTTTTCGACTTGGAGGTTATAACTGCCAGTTGTATTTTATTGTACCCAGTGGGGTTTCTTCCTCCTCTTCAGTATCCCACCCAGGATATTGACTTTGCTACAGTCAAGACGCAAAACGTTTCCATCCCCACAAGGATCCCTCCTGTTGCCCTTTTATAGCCACGCCCACCTCCCTCCCACCTCCGCCCCCTCTTTTTCCCTCGCATTACCGACCTATTCTTCGTTTCTAGAATTTTGTCCTTTCAAGATTGTTATATAAATGGAATAGCACAGTATGAAACTTCCAAGGATTGCTTTTTTATATTCAGTACGATTCACTGGAAAGTCATTTCGTTTGCTGCATGTATCAATAGACTGCCTGCTCCTTCTGACTGCCGAGCAGTTTTCAGGTGTGGATTATCATTTACCTATGGAAAGCCTCCTTCATTTTTTAGGCACCAGCACCTCTTGGACAGATATTTGCAGGCAAAAAGAATCCTGAAGAGCAGCATCAGTTGTGATGACAAGTGTGGGCTCTGGAGTTTGAGTCCTAGCTTCAGAATTTACTCTCCTTGAGAGCTGAAGTAAATTACAGTTTTCTCGTCTGTAAAATGGGAACAAAGGTAGTGCCCCTCTTCTAGAGTTATTGTGAAAATTGAAGGAATCAATGCTTGTTAGCCCAAATCCTGGCTGATGGTAGGAATTACCATCAATTAAAAGTAATAATATGGGGCACCTGGGTGGCTCATCCAGTCAAGTGTCTGACTCTTGATCTCACCTCAGGTCATGATCTCACGGGTCGTGAGTTCCAGCCCCATGTCGGGCTCTCTGCGATCAGCGTGGAGCTTGCTTGGCTCTGGGTCCTTTGTCCCCGGCTCTCTCTGCCCCCTCCCCCCTTGCTTCAAAAAATAAATTAAAAAATAATAAAGAAATAAATAAGATTGGCTCTCATCTTCCTGGCTTGACCTGGCGTGGGTTGAGGCCCTGGATAAACCATCTAGCCTTCTCCCCACCCCTGCCCCCCATATACCCCAGGCTTGTCCATGTGATTCGGAAACGAGCTGCACCGCAGTCACAAAGGGTAACTGGGACCTGGGATCCCAGGGGCTCCTACTCCAAGTGAAGATTTGTGGGAGCCAGCCTTGTTCTCATCATCCCCCGGGGCTGCCTGTGCCCAGTGACTGACGGGGGAGCTGCAGTCCGGCCGCAGAGCCACGGTTTTCTCCTCGAGCCGCTAACTGGCCCATGACCTTGGCCTCATTAGCTTGGCGCTCTCCACCTGAGCTGCCTGGATCGGGGCCAGCCAGGGAAACTAGCTCAGGCCCACAGGCCCCTGGGAGAGGTGTCGGCCAAAAATAGACCAGAGAGAGCCAGAGAATCCTCAAGCAGGACGGCCCGTGGAGGTCACTGGCTCCAGGATCATCCAAGCTCTACAGATGGAGGCCGAGGCCAGGGAGGGGAGGGGGCCTGGCCAAGATCATGCCGCAATTCACGCAGAGCTGAGGATGGGCATCACCTGACTCCCGAAGTCCCTCACCTGTGCCTCCCATCAGGCTGTGGTCAGGGAGGGATGCAAACAAACAAGAGATGCTAAGAATTACAGATTTTGCATCGTATTGTGCACCTGAAATCATATATAACACTGTATATTAACTCCCTGGAATTAAAAAAAAAATTACAGATGATGGAACAATTCATCATAGGGCATTTGTTTCTGTTTAAAACACACACACACACACACACGTAAAAAAAAATGACCTGAAACAAAGCTGGTATGAATTTTTCAAAGAGATAAAGAAAAATTCATTAAGAGACAGTGTCACCTACCAAGCGGGAACTCTGGAACCTCCCTGTCTGCGTTTGAATCTCAGCTCCACTCCTTATTTGCTGTGTCTTTCACAAGTCACTTAATGTCTCTGTGCCTTGCTTCATTCACCTGTAAAATGGAGACAGCAATGGAGCCTGCTGTGTGGCGGGGATATGATGTGGGGCCCATCCACGGAAAGCACGGTGACCCAGGGCCACCGCAGAACGGCACCGAATCTGTGTTGGTAGGGAGTGTCAGTTGCATAGAAAGAAAGAGGAGAAAGAAAACAAAACCCAGTCTGCTCCGCTGGGCCCTTTCCCCAAAAGGTATGTGTGTTACAGGAGATAGCCCATGCACAGGCCAGCACATGTCTGTGCACGCAACCATGTGCGTTGAGCAATATTCTTTCTTTTTTTTTTTAAATGTTTATTTTTGAGAGAAAGAGAGAGAGACAGAGTGTGAACAGTGGGGGTGGGGGGCAGAGAGAGAGGGAGACACAGGATCTGAAGCAGGTTCCAGGCTCTGAGCTGTCAGCACAGAGCCCAACACCGGGCTCGAACTCACAGACTGTGAGATCATGACCTGAGCCGAAGTTGGACGCTTACCCGACTGAGTCACCCAGGCGCCCCACGTTGAGCAATATGCTTTCAAGTATGGCCTTAAAGCACCCTACTTTTCCACATGTTCTGATCTTGTCTCATCCAATTAGTAGCATATCTGGACAATGTTTTTTAATCAGTTGGTTCAGATGTACCTCCTTCCTTTTAACAGTGTTCCATCCTATGGATGGGCCATAATATATTTAACCTGACCCCAAGATAGATGGTCACAACAGGAATGACTCGGTCTAGCAGAAATGGATGGAGTCACAGGAAATAAGGCCACCAAAACAGGTTGTGGGGAAATTGTCATGGGCTTGATTATCAGTTCTGTAGCTCCGTGCAAATAACTTTCATTTGCGCATTGAGTGCCAACTGTTTGCCTCATTACCCCCAGGTCTCACAATAACCTGCTTGGGTAGATCACCATTAGAATCCCCTTTGCAGTGTATCCCAAGGGGGAGGTTGGTTTTCTGAGGTCATACCACTCACCAGTAGGGCAGCACTAATGCTAACCCGGGCAGTGTGGTCCAGAGCCCATACTCTCAAAACACATGCAGTGGGAAGTCTGGGCTTCCTTTCGTAGGAAGTGATGAGCCCCCTCCCACTGGTGTGTCTGTGACCTCCTCTTCTCATCAGACACTTCTCAGTGCTCAGAGCTTCACTGCAGCCTAGAATGAGCTCAGGCCTAGGGCATGGCGGGGGGCTTTGTTGAGCCTGAGGGCCTGTAAGTCCAGGCAATGCTAAGCTGGAGCAGGAGCAGGCAGGAGAGGGCTGGGGTCTCTGCTCAGACCCCTATGGTCCAGCCTGACTCCTGACTCCCTTTGGAGAGCAGTATAATTCCTCAACAACCTTGAGTGTCTCTAGGGCCACCATGGGATCACCATGGTTTACTGAAACCATATTTCTTCCAGCATGGGTCTTCCATTATGCACTCAGGTGCTCCTCCCTCCCAGGAACCTCACCTAAAGACCACCTCTGGCTTAGTAAAATTTACCATTTTGTATATGGTGGGAAGGTGTCATGCAGACACCTGAGCCTTTGCCTCAGGACCACTTCTTACGAGTTCTCCTCCTCGTTGCTGGAGCCCTGTGCTGGAGCCTGCCCTGGGTCGGTGTCTCCAGTATGAGTCTATTTCCCAGAAGGGTCTGCAAAATATCCAAAGAGTATCCAAAGGGGGGGGGGGGGGGGGAAATGAGAACAGATCCCTACCTCACACCATAACAAAATCAACTCCAGATGTAAATATGAAAGGCAAAACTTTAAGACCTTTAGAAAAAAAACAGAATAATATCTCTGTGACCTTGGGGCAGGGAAGGAGTTCTTAAAGCATAAAAGGCACAAACCATTCAAGAAAGAAGACCCATAAATTTCACTACGTTAAAATTCATCAAAAGATACCATTAAAGGAGTGAAAACAAAACCAACGAACCAAAAACCCCATCAGCTAAGTGAAGATATTTTCAACACATAAATTACATAGGATTAATGTCTAGAACGTGCAAGGGAGAATGATAGTATGATTTGTTTTTCCTCAAATCGTTAAGGAAAAAACGAGCAGCCTAATAGATGGACACAAGGCATGAACAGCATTCAGAGAGGACAGCCAAAGAACATCACCAGAAAGTGGGAAATGCTCATTAAAACCACGACATGACCCTGTTCTGCCTGCCCCCCTGGCTGCAGTTGGGGACCCAGAGATGGATGTACTGAAGAGAGTTTCAGCACTGGGCTGGCTGGCCTCCTGGCTGGCTCACACCCCACAGCCTTCCTGGCATGTCACGCCTGCCTTGAGCAGCTGCCAACCAGCCCAGCTTTTATTCCACTCCTGCTTTTTGCTGCCTGGGACTTAGCTTTCCTGGGTTCCTGGTTTCCTAAGCCTGGGTTCCTCTTGTTCTTTCCCCAAAATTTCGTTCAGAAAAACTGTTCAAGCTTGCAGAAAAGTTGAAAGAATGGTGCCATAGATCCTTGTACACCATTGCCCGAGAATCATCACTGGTTACCATTTTGTCACTCCTTATTATAAATTTTATTGTTACCCTTAAAATATTTTTGCTGGACCATTTGAGGGCAAATCTCAGGCATTTTGACCCCGTGACTCTAAATGCTCCCTGCAGGTTCACCACACCTTCCATCAAGGAAGAAGACGGCCAGGAGGGACAATAGAATGCAGATCGAAGGGGTTACAATGTTTTTGTCTTCCCATTACACATGAAATCCAGATGTTCGCTGAGGCCTCTCTCCCTGAGGTAGCTTTGTCCCTCATCTTACAATCAAGCATGAAATACCTGCACAGTCACGGAGCATCTGTGGAAGACGCAAGGAATTGGTATGTGATTGCCTCCATGAAGGGAGACCGAGGGACCAGGGAACAAGTCTGGGAGAGAGATTTTTCATTTTATACACTTTTGACCTTTGTAGCATGGACTTTTATTACTTGGTCAAGAAAAAAAAACCACATTTGGGCACCTGGGTGGCTCAGTCCATTGAGCGTCTGACTCTTGATCTCAGCTCAGGATCCTACCGTTTGTAAATTCAAGCCCCGCATTGGGCTCTACTCTGACAGTGAAGATCCTGCTTGGGATTGTCTCTCTCTCTCTCTATCTCTCTCTCTCTCCTTCTCTCTCTGCCCCTCCTCTGCTCGCTTGCTCTCTCGCTCTTAAAATAAAGGAATAAACATACAAAAAAACCCCCCCACATTTTGTAATTGACCTAACCAAGGTCACTGGGTACCAGGAGGCAAACACAGGACTCAAACCCAGCTCTGCAACCACGAGCCTAAGTTTGTTCTCAGCATCACAGGAAGTTATATAAATCCACCGTTTTAACCTAAATCGATCCACTTGGGCACTGCTGGGACAGAAAAGAGGTAGCCGAAATCCAAGGGAAGACACAGACGCCTGCACCTGCCACACAGAAGTGACATTCTCAGATGCCTGCTGGGATTTGAGCTGCTTTCAAAAGGCAACAAAATTCTAAGGTTGGAGCACGGTGGTATCCTCCTCCGAGAGACTTCCTGAGCTAGTGGGACGGACACAGTCCCTGAGGCGAAATGATATGGGTCCCCCCTCCCCCCATAAGCTATAATTGTGACCTTGGAGAGGTCATCCAGCCTCTCTGAGCTTTGATTCCTTCATCAGGAAAATGGGGGAGATAATATTGCCTATCGTATGGCTCCGCATTGTCGTTAGTCTAGCAAACTCCCCAGAGGTGAGGTGTCAGATCACAGCCAACGTGCTGAGGGACGGTGGCAGGTGGCTGGCGCTCTCTGTCCACAGGGGAACACAATGATGAGATCGGCTCTGGGTGGGGACTCTCCAGCATGGTGGAGCATGTGACCTCAGGTGGTCCTTTCTTCCTTTCTGGTAAAGTGGGTGGGCCGAACCGCGTGTTCTCCCTACTCTGGTGTTCCAGAATCCAGGGCACTTCTGGGCTGAGCCTTCACAAGTGAGCCCCTCTTAGGCACCCTAGCGTTGTCCTCGGTGGCAGGTCTGGTGAGGGGAGGAGAGGTAGTGGCCGCACAAGAGGACCCTGGGGACGGCTGCAGAGTAGGGCAGGGGTGCCTGGCGGCCATCTCCACCCCCGCCCCCTGTTCCCTCCCTGCTTCCCACTAGAGACTGTGCAATCCGTCTGCCTCCTCTGTATCTGTCTCAAGGATATTGGTGACTGGAGATTCTTGACGCTGAACCTGGCTCTGAAAACACCCCCAAGCAGAAAAATTCCAGGGCAAAGCAATTTCCCAACCTGGCAAGAAGCTACCTGTCTGAGCAGAGGTGGGAGTGTGGTTTGGACCCAGAGACAGGTCCACAGGCTCTCCCAACTCCCCTCAGGCCTTGGTCCCAACCCCCTTCCCTCTAGGCCTTTCCTACCGCTCCCTTCTCTGCTGAACCTTTGCGCCGGCTCCCGGCCGCTGCGGAGAGGGGCGCTTCCATCGGCTTAAACCCCCCTCCCTCCTGCCAAGGACCCCAGCCCTCCTCTCTGCACCGCCCCCTTCCCAGGCCCCTGGTCCGCCTTCTCCCCCCTCACTTTCCGCTCTGAGCAGTGAAGAGCTGTCCTGTCCCTACGGCGTCACGTCGCTCAATAGTCCTGGAAGGTAAGCGGTGCTATGGTCCCATTTCGCAGCACGGGGAACTGAGACAGACCTAGAGAAGTCCAGCCGGGATCACAGAGCCAGGAAGCTATGGTGCCACGATTCCAGTGCTGGACAACAGCAGAAGTCATTGTCCTGCAGTCACGGCCCTGGCTCCTTGTGACCCAGACACCCTGGGGAGCCCCTGCTTCCAGCTTGTGCCCAGATTGGAGGTGTGATGTACCCACGCGGCTCCCTTGTCAGTGGCAAGGCCCTCAAGAACAGGGACGAGGCATTATTCGCCCTCCCCGGGGCCAGGCAAGGACCTGGGACACTCAGGAAAAAGCTAGCTGAAGGGACCTTCCGGTGTGGTCAGAAGGAACGTGGGGCAGGGAAGCTGCTAGGTCCCCCGGGGCCATCCTTCGCAGGGTCCTGGCCCCACAGCCAGTTGGGGAACAGAAGGTCAAGGCGTGCTCTGGACGCTGGCTCTCTAGCAACAGCAGGCTGCAGGTTACTGCTTATTTCCAGCTACATCTCTGTGAAAACACAAGCGTCCCGCAGTGTTCAGAACCGAGGTGGGCCCTTGCCTTGCTCTCTACCATTCGGCCTCCGTCCTTCCCTCCCGCCTACCCGACCTGACAGCCAGGTGATTGGAAAAAAGAGACGTAATGCATCTCAAACTTTCTGATGAGAAGGAGTGGAAGTCCCCCCCTCGTCATGGAAAATAAAAGTTGAGGGGCGCCTGGGTGGCTCAGTCGGTTAAGCGTCCGACTTCAGCTCAGCTCGCGATCTCACGGTCTGTGAGTTCGAGCCCCGCATCGGGCTCTGGGCTGATGGCCCGGAGCCTGGAGCCTGCTTCCGATGCTGTGTCTCCCTCTCTCTCTGCCCCTCCCCCGTTCATGCTCTGTCTCTCTCTGTCTCAAAAATAAATAAACGTTAAAAAAAAATTAAAAAAAAAAAAAGAAAAGAAAAGTTGCTCCTGGTTTCCTGCTCCCTTCCCTCCCCTCCTCCCCTCTCTGCCCCGGGGGGGGGGGGGGTGTCTCTGTTTCAAACTTGGATTGTTCGCAGAGGGGCAGCGGGCAGCTGCACGGGCCGTGATGACCGGGAGTGAATGGGTGGAGGGGGAAATCCTTCCCTGTGGAACCCTCACCGGAAATGTTACTGGTCTTTGTCCAGGGGACAAACCGTAGGTAGATATATTAATAGAAACGACACGTTTTTATCACTGCAGAGACTCAGTTCACAAGTACTGCTTAAGCTCTGGCATTTTGTACCTCCACTTGGTACCTTACGCTCTAGTTATTTGTGCCTGGAGTCAGGTGGCTCTAGGGTTCAAGTGCCTGCTCTGCCATTCCTTGGCTGTGTGACCTTGAGCAAGTCACTTAACCTCTCGGAGCGTCACACTTCTCATCTGTAAAAGGGCAAAAGTGTCAGCGGTGTTGACGGCTCAGAGCCTGGAGCCTGTTTCGGATTCTGTGTCTCCCTCTCTCTCTACCCCTCCCCTGCTCGCTCGCTGTCTCTCCCTCACTCTCTCTCTCTCTCAAAAATGCAGATTAAAAAAAATTTTCTTTAAAGGGATGAGTCGCTTGAATCCTCTCTCCAGGCATTGCTGTCAGGATCGAGTGGAATGCGAAATGCACACGCACATACGCTGTGCAAACTACAACCACACGCACATGTCACGTCACACATTACCACTCTGTGAGCGTCACACCTTCCAAACTCGTCTTCACTGGCTGTCTTGCATTAGCCCCAGTCCTAATCCTGCAATTCTCCTCTGCTGTTCTCCCCTTGGTCCGTGTATGTCACACTCATTTTTTTTTTTTAAGTTTATTTACTTTGAGAGAGAGAGTGTGTGTGTGTGTACATGTGAGCAGGGGAGGGGCAGAGAGAGAGGGAGAGAGAAAATCCCGGGCAGGCTCCACGCGGACAGTGTGGAGCCCAACATGGGGCTCGAACCCACAAATCGCGAGGTCATGGCCTAAGCCGAAGTCGGCGGCTTAAACCCACTAAGCCACCGAGGCGCCCCTATCCGGCTCGTTTTTAAATCTCTGGGCATTTACCGGTGGGCAAAGGGCAGACACAGCAATGCCTTGGAAATTCATTACAGTTAAGAGCAAGACCGCCAAGGTAGAAACCGAACTCCAACTAGCAGCTGTGTGAGTCCTCGAGCAAACTACTTCCCCTCTCTGTGCCTTAGTTTCCCCATCTGAAAAATGGGACGAATAATAGTTTTTATCCCATAGGATGGCCGCGAGAAGGGAAAACTCCTTAATCCACACGAAGGGCTTAGAACACTGCATGGCACCTGGTGGGGTCTCAATAACCCCTCCAGCTCCTTGGCTCCCGGCGTGGATGGTATTGATCAGGAGGATGAGTACAGAACGCCCAGGGAAAGCACAGAGGTCGGCGAGCAATGGCTTGGGGAAAAGGCTGACAGGTAAAGGAAGGAAGAAATGGGTCTGGAAAGGCAGAGCGGGGGGGAGAATGAGAGCAGAGTGAGTTTTGAGAGGGTGTTTAGAGCAGTTTAGATGGGGAAGGAGCGCCTGGGAGCAGCGGATGCTGCACCATGAGAAAAGAGAGAGACTGATCTGTTCAAGATCAGTGAATATTGACTGACCAGGCACTGGCCACGGTCCTTGTTACTCAGTGTTTGCAATCTAGGCAGGAAGGCCAAGCCAACCCGTGAACCGCTGTGGGTTGCAGTGCAAGAGTGAAATGGTTTGCTCTGGCCCCTACAAGCCATCTCTCGAGGCAGGGCACGCTCAATTGTCAAGGGAGTGGCCCGGGCGATTAATTAGAGAAGTCAGAGGCGGGCCAGGCTTCTGTGGGACCCACCGCAGCCCAGCCCGTGGACGTCCGAGTCGAGCAGAGTCTCCCGAGAACGGTCAGAGCTCGGTTCCCTGCTTGCTGCACGGCAGACCTCGCTCTTGGATTCATTACCACGTTGATTGAAAGCGACTCTGGGTCCGGGCTCTGGCATGTTTATAAAGGTCTTTATTTTCCCCTCTCATATAAGTGATTTTTAGCGAGGCATAGGATTCTTCTTTCCAAATACTTTGCCACGGAACTTTGAAGGGATTGTCCCTATGGTCTTCCGGCCCCCTCAGTACTATAGATGTCATTCTGGCCCTATCCAATCTTGTTTCTTTGTAAGTCATCTGCTTTTTACCTCTAAAAGCTTTTGTGGGGGGACGCCTGGGTGGCTCAGTCGGTTGAGCGTCCGACTGCGGCTCAGGTCATGGTCTTGCGGTCTCTGGGTTCGAGCCCCGCGTCGGGCTCTGTGCTGACAGCTCAGAGCCTGGAGCCTGCTTCGGATTCTGTGTCTCCCTCTCTCTCTCTGCTGCCCCCACCCCACTCATGCTCTGTCTCTCTCTGTCTCAGAAATAAATACACGTTAAAAAATTAAATAAATAAATAAATAAATACAAGCTTTGGGAACTGGGGCACCTGGGTGGCTCAGTTGGTTAAGCATCCAACTCTTGATTTCGGCTCAGGTCATGATCTCACAGTTTGTGAGTTTGAGCCCTGTGTCAGGGTCTATGCTGACAGTCTCCTTGGGATTCTCTCTCTCCCTTTCTCTCTGACCCTCCCTGCTCACACAAATGCATGCTCATGCACTCTCTCTCCTTCTCTCTCAAAATAAATAATAAAAAAAAACTTTTAGAAAGGAAATAAAATAAAAGCTTCTGGAACTTTCCCTTGGTGCTGGCAAATTTCATCAGCATGGGTTGTTCTTCATTCATAGACCATTCAGTCTGAAGATTTGTGGGTTTTTTTCCAGCCTGGGGAGTTTTGCTATTATTTCTTGGATTATTTCTTCCTCTGAATTATTTCTATTCTTTAAGACAGGTATGGAAGTCTCTGGATCTACCATTCATGTCACAACTTTTTTTCGTATATTCTATATCCTCCTAATTCTTTGTCTTTCTATGCTCGTTCTGTTATCCAGCCCATCTCCCCCACTTTCTTTTTCATAACTGCCGGTTTCTCAGGCTTAGTTTGAAGTCTCCAACAAGAAAAACCCTGAAAAAACGACTTGAGGGGCACCTACTCAGGTGGCTCCGTCGATTAAGCGTCTGACTTCAGCTCAGGTCATGATCTCACAGTTTGTAGGATTTGAGCCCCATGTCAGGGCCTGGAGCCTGCTGCAGATTCTGTGTCTCCCTCTCCCTCTGCCCCTCTTCCGCTCATGCTCTGTCTCTCTCTCAAAAAAATAAATAAACATGAAAAAAATTATGAAAAAAATGATTTGAGTTCAAGTGGCTGATTTGGGAGATGATACCAGAAACTCCTCGTAGGGGAATGGGGAGGTGAGGTGGGGAAGGGAAGGCAGGCCATGAGGGGTGAGCTAGGCACCCTGGAAGACACATGTCTCCGGGGCACCTGGGTGGCTCAGTTGGTTGAGCGACCAACTTTGGCTCAGGTTTTCTCAGAAGAGAGAAAAGCATGGGGGAATGTTCTAGAAGCTGTCTTTTGGGAGTAGGGGGGCCTCAGATTGGTCCTAGGTTCTACCAACTGCATGGGGCTCTGCCGTGTCTCTTGCTTTTCCGACCCAAGTTCTGGACACATTGCTCTAGGTTGAGGCCAAGTGCCTTGGCTGCCTGATGTTGGGCAAAGGACTGGGTCCACTGCTTGCCGTTCTAAATACCTGTTCTCGAACAACCAAATGGCTGATGACCTCAAGACCTCATCCTGCTCCTCAAATCCATTGTCCATGACTTAGAACTCCCACTACTCACAGCCTTCCTCTTCCGCACGTGTTTTGGGCTGCGGTTCCCCCAACGGATCATCTGCCCCTTATCCATGCTTGCTCTCTCTCTCTCTCTCTCAAAATAAATATAAATAAACTTGAAAAAAACCCAACCTTGTTACTTAAAAAAAAAAAAAAAAAAAAAAAAAAAAAAAGATCCCACAATAAGGATTTGGGTGTCAGACTAATGTTTCTTTTTTCTTATGTTTATTTTACTTTTGAGACAGAGACACAGAGAGAGAGACAGAGCATGAGCAAGGGAGGGGCAGAGAGAGAGGGAGACACAGAATCCGAAGCAGGCTCCAGGCTCTGCGCTCTCAGCACAGAGTCCGATGTGGGGCTCGAACTCGTGAACCGCGAGATCACGAGCTGAGCAGAAGTCGGACAATCAACCGACTGAGGCGCCCCTAATGTTTCCTCTTAACAGGCCACGTTGATAAGCGGCATTGAGATGGGTTGTCCTTTTCAGCAATGGCTGCAACTTTATCTGCCAGTTATCTTCACCTTTATGTTACTTTAACATTCCTTTCCCTGAATGGTAGGATCTGTCGTCTCCCCTTGAGCCCTCTGCTTCACGGCAGAAATCACCCACTAGCTTCTGGGGCTGAATTCTTAAAGTGCCTCACACTTTCCACCTTGTTCTTTTGGGACATTCACACTTGAAACACAGCCACCATGCCCCGAGGACGCCCACACCGGCCCACATGGAGAGGCCACGTGCAGCTCCGCGGACCCCCCAGCAGACAGGCAGCTGCAGCTGCCATACATGTGAGTGAAGCCATATCTAGAGGATTCCAGGCCTTACCTGCCAAGCACCCCCAGCTTTTGAATCTTCCCAGCTGAGGTCCCAAACACTGCGGGACAGACGCAAGCTGTCCCAGCTGTCCCCTGGCCAAATTCCCGACCCATAAAAATCCCTGAACATTGTAGAAAGGTTGTTTCACACTTCCAAACTCGAAGTTAAACAACCCCAAAGAATCATTGGAACATGAATCACAGGGGGCTCACATGCACAGGCTCATTCTTGTGGTTATCCCTCCCTGGAGTGCCGTGTCTTTCCTCTTTTTACCTGGGTACTTCCTCCCCATTCTTCAAGAATTAGCTCGGTCGCCATAAAACCTTCTTTGACCCGTCCAACTCATGAGGATCTAATCCCTTCTTGGAGGCCAGTGAACATTCTAGTTCTCTAGAGAGAGGTAGGGTGGGGTAGTAAATGTGGAAATCTAGGGGCGCTTGGGTGGCTCAGTCGGTTAAGCATCTGACTTCGGTTCTGGTCATGATCTCGCGGTCCATGAGTTCCAAGCCCCGCGTCAGGCTCTGTGCTGACAGCGCGGAGCCTGGAGCCTGCTTCGGATTTATTATTCGGATAATAAATAATAAAAATAAATAAATAATAAAAATTTTAAATAATAAAAATTTTTAAATAAAAATAAATAAAATAAAAATAAAATAAAAATAAAAAATAAAATAAAATAAAAATAAAAATTAAATTAAAAATAAAATAAAATAAATAAAAATTTTAAATAATAAAAAGTAAATGTGGAAATCTAACTTTGACATCAGAAGTATTTGGGGGTCTACTCCCAGTACTACCCTTTACCAGCTGTATTTACCGGCTGGGAAAGTTGCTTCATCAACTGCATTGCTGAGAAGATTGAATGAGATGATGTGTGTTACCACAGATTGCCAACCACCAGGCAGCCAACAACTACTTATTGACTGCTGTCGTGAATAGCTGGTGCTGTGTAACCTTCCACCCCAAAAGCCAGTGGTTTGAAATAACAACACCCACTTACTTGACTCTTGAAACTTCGACGTGAGCAGGGCTGAGCGGCGCAGTCCAATTCTGTTCCCTACACGTAGGGTGACTCAGGTGGGGCCGGAAGGGCTGCTTCCAAGATGGCGGACTCACATGGCCGGCAAGTGGGCGTAGGCTGTTGACTGTTCCTACTAGTTCCTCTACCTGTGGTCCTCTCCTTAAGGCTACTTGAGTTTCCTTCTGACATGGAAGCTGGTTTTCAAGAGTGAGTGTTCCAAGAAACCCCAAGTGGAAACAGATGGTCTCTTAAGACTTGGGCCCAGAAACGAGCACAGTGTGACTTCGGCCTTCCGGTCAAGGCAGTCACAAGGCCCACCCAACCCAAGGGGAAAGAACATAGACCCCCACCTCTCAACAGAAGGAGTATAAAAGAAATAGCGGCCTTGTTTAATGGGCCACAGACGTCTTCTGGTATTAGGTGCTCTTGTGTGCTCCACGATTATCGTATAGCACGAGACAGACGTGCTGCTCGTTCTCGTGGAAACTATACTCTACTACTTGTTTTGTTCTATGGACGTGTATCTTGTGTCTCCAACCAGCCCGAAAATATCTTCCAGAGCAAGGTTCTGTCTTCTCTGTCTTTCTATCCTTCACACTTGACACACTGATTGACATGTCGTTAACGAACAGGAAATCTTGCGGCATTTAAATTCTACCGTGTGGAATCAGATCATGAGAAGACAGTTTGTAAACTGCAAACCACAATTCAAATATAAGGACCATCGTTATTCATTTAAATGTTTAATGATCACTTACTCTGTACCAGCCGCTATCTTGGCCCTTATGCATACAGAGATGATGTGACGGAGGCCCTGCCCCCAAGCCCCACATTTCCCCTCTGACTGACCAACCAGGAAGCGGATGCGAAGGCAGTTAACTACCCGCTGAAGCATTAAGGGCACACCCCACAGACACAGCAGAGAGCCCTCAACAAAGGACGAGAGACTGGATATCTTAAAGCATTTAAGGAAATCTCTAATCATTAGCTGCGCACTTCTAGCTACGAGGTTTACCTACCAGAAGCTTCAGTGGTTGCATATAATGAAGAATGCAGACTTTACAGAATTGGGCCAGGAAAGTCCCTAAACAACCAGCAGCAACTGCGACGAGCAGTAGCAACAGTAAACAGCAAATAGTAAACGTCCAGTTTTTGACAGAATAGTTATGAGACTTGTAAACCAACCAATGAACCAATGGGAAAGTCTAGCCCCTCCTGGAAAGAAAAGGCAGCCAATAGAAACTGTCCCTGGGGAAGCCCAGGGATTGGAGTCACTGTCAGTTTCAAATCAGCTATTATAAATCTGCTCGAGGAACTGAAGAAAACCATGCCCAAGGATTAAAGGGAAGTGTAAGGATAATGTCTGGCCAAATAGAGAATATCAGCTGAAGCAATAGAAATTATATTTTTAAAGGGCGCCTGGCTGGCTCAGTCGGAAGAGCCTGCGACTCTCGACCTCGGGGTCGTGAGTTCGAGCCCCATGTTGGGTGTAGACATTATAAATAAATAAACTTTAAAAAAAGAAATTATATTTTCAAAAGAACTAAATACAGGAGTGCCTGTTTGACTCAGTCAGTTGAGCGTAATATTTTAAAAAAATTTTTTAATGTTTATTTATTTTTGACAGAGAGAGAGAGAGAGAGAGCGCGAGCGAGCATGAGTGGGGGAGGGGCAGAGAGAGAGGGAGACACAGAATCCGAAACAGGCTCCAGGCTCTGAGCTATCAGCACGGAGCCCGACACGGGGCTCGAACTCACCGACCGCAAGATCATGACCTGAGCCGAAGTCGGATGCTCAACCGACTGAGCCACCCAGGAGCCCTGATCGTAATATTATTATTATTATTATTAATGATATAATAGTTATTATTATTATTATTTTGGATAGAGAGAGCCAGGGGAGGGGGAGGGTCAGAAGAAGAGAGAGAGAGAGAATCTTGAGCAGCTTCCATGCTCAGCAACTGAGCCCAACACAGGGCTCAACCCCACAAGGCTGGGATCATGACCTGAGCGGAAATCAGGAGTCAAACGCTCAACTGCCTGAGCCACCCACGTGCCCCTGTTTGTTATTCTACTTCTATGGAGCACATATAATATTGATTGTATGAGTCCACTTCTACGGGGTCCGTGGAATAGTCAAAAACATAGATCAGGAAGTAGAACTGTGGTTACCAGGGGTTGGGGGAGGCAGAGTGGGGAGTTATTGTTTAAGGGGTACAG
The DNA here is from genome assembly GCF_024362965.1 of Panthera pardus. Taxonomy (NCBI): domain Eukaryota; kingdom Metazoa; phylum Chordata; class Mammalia; order Carnivora; family Felidae; genus Panthera; species Panthera pardus. The sequence goes on from NW_026526991.1 coordinate 11,784,142, forward strand.
AGTTTCAGTATGAGACGATGCAAACGTTCTGGAGACAGGTGGTTGTGATGGTTGTGCCACAGCGTAAAGGCGCTTAATGCCACTGAAGTGTATTCTCAAAAATGTGGGGCGCCCGGATGGCTCAGTCGGTTGAGCATCAGACTTCGGCTCAGGTCATGATCTCGCGGTTCGTGAGTGCGAGCCACACATCGGGCTAGCTACAGTCAGTGCACTGCTCAGCAGAGCCCGCTTCGGACCCTCTGTCCCCCTCTCTCTCCCCCTCCCCGACTTGCGCGCTCTCCCCCAGATAAATAAATATTGAAAAAAATAATAAATGAGCTGTACACATAAAAACGGTGAAAATGGTGTCTTATGCACATTTTACCATAGTGTTACCATAGGCATAGTTTTACCATTAAGAAAAAATAAGCTTCAAACACTACACAGAGACAAAAAAGAATGAAACACTGATGACCCCTTGAGAACGTTCTGCTCGGCGAAAGAAGCCAGGCGCAAAAGATCGCATGTTGTAAAACTCAATTTATACGGAACGTCCGGAACAGGCAGATCTTCAGAGACAGAAAACAGACTGGTGGAAAGACGCAGCTAACGGGCCCCGAGCTTCTTTCTGGGATGTTGGGAATGTTCTGAAGATAGAACGGGTGACGGTCTCACAGCCAGGCGACTGTACTGAAACCAATGAATTGTATGCTTTAAAAGGACGAATTTTATGGTATGTGACTTATATCTCAACAAAGCCATTATTAAAATTTTATAGCCCGTCTTGATTGGCTCTACATAACTTGCAACCAAGGATATCTGGTTAAAGGAAGCCAGGGAGACGGGAGATGAAAGGAGATAAGCTGAAAAAGACATCCCCAGACCAGATTTCACGACATACTTTTGAACTATAAGTGTAGTGTAGGCTAATCAAAAATTACGAAGAGTATAGAGACATAACTTAAGAGTCTCTTCACTCTCGCTCCTCAGAGGTGACCCCTATGAAAATAGTGCGAGCCTCTGGATCCCTGAGGGCATTTTGGTGGCAAGGGACCAGCCCCTGAGAAGGCGAGCAGGGATAGGGGTCATTGGAACGGTGCGAGTTTGCTCAATTTGGAGATCCCAGGGGGTTCCAAGGTCAGAAGCAGCCTCAGGAGGGCGCCACAGCCGGAAGAGGCAGCTCTGATCATTTCTCCTCCATCGCTGAGGCACTGCACCTCGGGGTCAGACCTCCCCACCCAAGATGGACTGCTTTGTAGTGCCTGCTCCAGGCCTGACTTGTGATGGGACGAGCTTGGTGGTCCAGAGCCAATCGCTGGGGCTGAGAAGAGCTGGTGCTCTTGTTGGCCAGGCCTGAGTCCCACGCTCCGGCCCGGGGAACGGTGGGAGGAATAGAATCTACCCCAAACCACTGGGATATAGAATATGGGGAAGATACAGTTCTCCAAAGAGGATCTGGGTACTACTTCCAGAAGAAGGTGGAATGAATGTCTCCGGATAAGCGGAAACAACAAATGTCTACCACGGTCTCCTTCTGGATGATAGATAGAGCTGCGGCTGGAGCTGGGTACAGGTGTAGATAGGGATGCATGGAGCTGGAACAAATACACCTGTATATGTAGACACAGAAATAGATTTTATATTAATACACCGTTCTGTAACCCGCCTGGTTTCCCTCTACAACATATCGAGGACCTACTGATATACGTCTCATGACTCAGTCGGTCTTTCCTTATCTGTACACAGAGATCTTCATTCTTTTAAAATACCTTCATACTGGCGCCTGGGGAGGTTCAGTCAGTTAAGCGTCCCACTCTTGACTTCAGCTCAGGTCATGATCTCCCGGTGTGTGAGTTCGAGCCCCGCCTCGGGCTCTGTGCTGACAGCTCGGAGCCTGGAGCCCACTTCGGATTCTGTGTCTCCCTCTCTCTCTGTCGCTCCCCCACTCGTGCTCTGTCTCTCTCTCTCTCAAAAAAAAAAATGAATAAACATTAAAAAAAAATTTTAATGAAATGTCATGAAATAAAATAAAATAAAATACCCCCATACTGTCCCACCGTGTAGATGTGCCCTAATTTATTGACTCCTTCTTCGATCGGTGGACACCTAGGTTGCCTTCAGATCACAAACACGACCGTGGTGAACAACCTTGCGGGCACATCCCGGCAAGTCCACGTGTGAGTGTTTGAGTAGGACGGATTCCTGGGAATGAAATTTCTGAGCCAAAGGGCATATTCCTTTTTTTTTTTTCACTTCCATAATCTTCCTTGACCTTCATGCTGTTCCCCTCCTTCTTCCTGCCCTTCTGTCCCTCTCCAGAGCTTCCAAATGAGGCCAGGTTCCAGGGTACAGAAGGCAGCCTGAACTCTCAAGAACTCCAGCTTTCTATTTCTGTGCAACAAACGCCCCTCAAAACTCATGGACTTAAAACAGCCACCATTTTTCTTATATCTTATGGTATTTGGGGTCAGGAGTTGGGGCAGGGCTCAGCTCGGTGAGTCACCCGCTTCACGCCGCATCAACAGTGGTCATGTGCTGGTGTTCGGCTGGGGACTGGGCTGGGCTGGGCTGGGCTGGGCTGGAGAGGGTGGCATGGCTTCCTTCACATGTCTGGCGCCTTGATGAGGACGTCTGGATGGCCGGACTCAGTTGAGCTCTTTTTCCTCCCCATGTGGTCTCGGGGCCTCTCCATGTGGTCTCTCCCCGGCAGGGTAGTCAGACCTCAACATGGTGACTCATGCGTCACGAGAACGAGACAGAGCTGCAAGTCTTGCCATTTTTGCCATGTTCTATTCGCCAAGGCAGTCACGATCCAGCCCAGATTCAAGGGGAGGGGAGGTAAGCCCCACTTCTGAATGGGAGGGGCACGGGGCGTCTGGGTGGCTCAGCTGGTTAAGCCTCCGACTTCGGCTCAGGTCATAATCTTGTGGTTCACGAGTTCGAGCCCCGCGTCGGGCTCTGTGCTGACAGCTCAGAGCCTGGAACCTGCTCCGGATTCTGCGTCTCCCTCTCTCTCTGCCCCACCCCCGCTAACCCTCTGTCTGTCTCCCGCTCTCCCTCAAAACTAAATAAGACATTTTTAAAAAATGAATGGGAGGGGCCGCGAGCACATACCGAGGGGGAGGAATTTATTCCACCCAGTGCGAATAGTTATTTGACTTGTTAGTCACATGTTGTGATTATTTATTATGGAATACATGGCATGTATGCTAGGTTACCTTCCTACAGATGGAAACATTCTGAATTAGGGAGCGCATTTGGTCCCACTGGTTTTAGGTAAAAGGCTGTGGGTCCTTATTATTAGCCCCATTTACAGAATAAATATTTACAAATTAGGAAACAGAGGCTCAAAGAGGTAAAGTGAGTTGCTTGATGTCAGTTCACTTCTGGGACTTGAAGCTAAGAGAAAATGTCTCATTAGCATTATTCATGCCCTGGCACCTAGAATGGAGTCTAATAGCCCATTAATGGATTAGTATGTGACTTTAGAATGAGTGTCATCCAGCCGGCAGGTCTCAGACCCATGCCCAGGGCTCCTTCCCCTGCAGTGCCCGGAGGGAGGGTCCAGAATCCCCTGCCAGCCCATCTGCCTGGGATGTCTGCGTCCATCCTCTGAGGAGCCTCTGATTGGCTCGATGCGTCCATGAAATCAAGGCAATGGGTGGTGCGTCTGGAACGCAGCCTTCAAGGTCAGAGGAGAGTTAACGTGCCGGCCCCCATCGCCAAAGACCACCAAGCCTGAGCGGAATTTAAACCTGGCTAAGAGTAAAAAAAAAAAAACAAAAAACCCCCCAAAAAAACCTGGCTAAGAGTAACAAAGAGAGAATGCTTTCCCCGAGGCCCCATCCTGCCCTCACTCCCTGTCACGATTGTGCTTTAAGACCAAAGCGTTTCCATACATCCTATCAAATGTTCCTGGAGTAGGAGTGTAAATTCCTTTTTTTTTTTTTTTAACATTCATTAAAAATTGTTTTTAAATGTTTATTTTTGAGAGAGAGAGAGAGAGACAATGCGAGCAAGGGAGGGGCAGAGAGAGTGAGGGAGACACAGAATCTGGGGCAGGCTCCAGGCTGAGCCATCAGCACAGAGCCTGATGCAGGGCTCGAACCCACGAACTGTGAGATGTTGACCTGAACGGAAGTTGGAAGCTTAACCGACTGAGCCGCCCAGGTGGCCTGGGAGTATACATTCTAAGGAGAGGTCCATCAAGGTCGGAGAACATACCATCAGTCGGAAAGAGGGATTTCTGGTTAAAAAAATCATAGTCCATTGAACTTTAAGATACATTTGGTCCTCGATAGGAGCGAGCTTGTGCCCCTCCAGCCTTTCATGGGAATGCAATCACACCATGTTGTGCTGTCACCCTATAAACAAAGCCTTTCACCAGATTTGTCAAAAACCAAACGGAACACAAAAACAACAAAAACCCATGATGCCCCATTACATTTGAGAATGTGAGAATTTCACATAAGCAACAAGTAACTTTTAGTACGAACATGTCCTTTTAGGACCTATTATTTAACTTCTTATTTATTATTTACGCTATTACTTAATATATCTTAAATATTGATCCGAAGATATTCATACTGGCAAATGACTTGTCGCTTTTCTGAACGTTGAAGTTAACCGGGCGTCCCGTATTTTGTCTGACGACCCTTCTGGTTGCTTGAGGGCTGATGGTTTCTTTAGTAGAGGCTCCGTGTTGCAGGATTCTGGCTTGTTTATTCAAAGAAAGGCCGCCAGCAGGTCCCTAGCACCTAATGCCTGCCACAGAGAGGGAGCTTGATAAATATTTACAGAATGTTTATCTGCCTGCGTGTCCTACCGGATGCCAGGACCTGCGACCATGGAAAATCAGAGGCTACGGTGAGTGTATCAGGGGCTGTGACTGGGGAAAGCCTGGATGATGGAGTCTGTGTGAGCTGGGATCTGGGAGGGGAGGTCAGGAAAGGCTTCTTAGAATGATGTCAGAGCTGACAGGAGTAGAACAGGAGCAGCAAAGGCCGCTTAAGCTTCTGGAATGAGATGAGAGCTGACCTAAATAGATCAGAAGCAGAAGAAGCGAAAGCGAAGGCAGGGAGGCTGGGGAGAGCTTTCTGAGCTGCACATAATGGGGCTGGCAGGAGGCAGTCAGGTCAGGAGGACGTCGGGAAGGGTATGTCCTCTGCAGGAGGTGTGGAACAGCACACGGAAGGAGGATGAGATAATAGTTTCACCCCAATACAGTGACTGTGATATGACGATGTTTTTTTCATACGCCCGCCCTGCCTAAAATCATCCTTGGCTATTACTAGACGCACATCTTTATCTGGTACCAACAAGGGGAGGTTAATACCCAATCTGACCACAGCTGCCACCTGGCGGTGATGCTTATGAGGACACCCTGAGGGAAAACCACCACGCCTAGTTTGGATCACTAGTTTTGCTCTTGCCTCGGTGATGGTGATCATTTGTTGAGATCCTACCACGTGTAGGATACTTTACATACTCTCTGTTAGTGCATTTAATTCCTGCAGCAATCTCTCAAGGTAGGTATTTTTGCTCCCATTTAACAAAGAAAACCGAGCCTCAGAGAGGTCAAGTAACTTCTCAAGGTCACACAGCTGGGAAGACAAAGATCCAGGGTTTAAACTCCGATCATTCTAGCCACAAGGTCCATATATTTGCCAATACACAATGGTGCCCAATCCAACTGTGCCGCCTTACATTGAAAGTAATAATAATAATAATAATAATAATAATAAAACAGGATAATCATGACGTTTGTGATAGGCAGTCTTCTAAAACAGCTCCGATGGGGGCACCTGGGTGGCTCTGAACCTGCTACAATGTGGATGAACCATGAAGAAAGTATGCTAAGTGAAATAAATCAGCCACAAAAAGGCAAGTATTGTATGGTTTCACTTGTAAGATTCCACATATATTTCACCACCTAGAGAAGTCAAATTCGTAGTGATGGAAAATAGAACAGAGGTGGGGGGGGAGGGGAGGAATGGAAGTGACTGTTTCATGGGGACAGAGTTTCTGTTTGAGGAGATGAAAATTGGAGGGATGGACGGTACGATGGTCCATCATTAGGAGCACAACATTAGGACTGTGCTCAAGGCCACTAAATTGTTCAAATGGTAAATTTTGTGTCATGCCCATCTTAGCACAATAATAAAAATAATAATAATTTCTAAAAGTGTGACTTCTGTGTTGCTGGCACCTCTCTCTCTCTCTCTCCCCCTGCCTTAGATGAAGCCAACGGCTGTGTTGTGAGCTGCCACAGGTAGAGGCCAACATGGCAAGGAATGGAAGCCCTCACTCCCAACCGAATCGTGCCCCTGAACGAGCTTAGGAGTGGATCCTGTCGCAGTTGATCTTGGGATGACCGTGATCCCAGCGGACATGTTGACTGCTGGCTTGAGAGATACCCTGAGCTGGAGGGACCAGCTGAGCGGTGTCCAGGTTCCCGACCCACAGAAACCACGAGATAATAAATGTTTGCTGTTTACAGTGATTTGTCGAGCAGCAAGAGAGAGCTAAGGCACTATTTTCGGCACGTCAGCTTCGCAGATTTCGTTAGTCAAATTAGATGGCGTTTACAAAGGTGCATGTAAATGCCAGGTGTGGTAGAAGGACTAAGACTGAGCTAAAGAGAGGCAGTATCTGGCGGTGAGAGCCCAGGCTTTGGGGCCAGACTGTTCCGTTTGTTTACAAGCTCTGCCATTTCCTGGCTATGTGACCTTGGGCAAGTTAGTTCATCTCCCTGTGCCTTGATTTCCCCCTGTAAAATGGAGCTGATGAGTACGTTCCCCATCGGTCATTGTAAAGATGATAATTTCAGGGCACCTGGGTGGCTCAGTCGGTTGAGCGTCCGACTGAGGCTCAGGTCATGATCTCGCGGTCTGTGAGTTCAAGCCCAGCGTCGGGCTGTGTGCTGACAGCTCAGAGCCTGGAGCCTGCTTCGGATTCTGTGTCTCCTCTCTCTCTGCCACCCCCCCCACCCACTCTGTCTCTGTCTCTCTCTCTCTCTCTCTCAAAAGTAAATAAACATTAAAAACATTTTTAAAAAGATTCTAATCTCTTATAGAGCCCTTAGAACAGTGCCTGGTCTAGTTTATATGACAGGGTTATTTGGAGGATTAGTATGTGAAAAGAAATGGTTAAATATTTTAAGTGAAAATAAATGACCAAATAACACCATCCCGATTTTATTAAAAGAAATATATATATATATATATATATATATATATATATATATATATATATATGCATGCTAAACGTGACTGCACAGAAAATACCCGAATCATCTAGAAGAGGATTTGGGGGCATAGTATGACAAAAAGCACACACTAACTAGAGCCCCCTAGTTATGCGGATGTGAGTAGATCACCTTCCTTCTCTATGCCTCAGTTTCCTCAGTGGGAGCTTAGACATCGTGATAACTACCTACCTACTGGGTATGGTTGCTGAGGAAATATGGGCAACACACACAATGCCCAGCACACAGTAGGCACTCAATAAATGCTAGCTACTGCGCTCTGCGCGCAGTGCTCACGAATGATTTTAAGGTTTTCATTATGCTTTTGTGGAATTCACCAAAGTTTCTCTGTCGTTTATGTATCACTTCCACATCTCGGGACAGAGATGTTATAAGAGCACGTGGCAAGTTCCTGGCACAGAGGGACCTCCCGAGAGGTCACCTCCCCACCAGCAAGCTCCTTCCTCTCTGACATCTTATGAGAAAGGCACCGAGGGTCCGGTCCCTGGTCACCACAGCAGGACACGGACATTTGTGCGGCCGGAGAGATGGCCGCGGACAGAAGAAGGAATTTGGGGCAAGGAGGGTGCATGAAGCTGTGGGAGGAAGAAGGGGGTTCTCGCTGAACCCCACCAGGGTGGCCTCAGGGAGGTGTGTGTGGGGGACCTTCTGCCTCAGCGGTCACCACGGAAACAAGCTAAGAGAACCAGGTGGAATCTCCAGGTGGGTATAAGGGAGCTCGCTGTAAAACGGTTTCAGATTTGCTGCTGGTTTGAAAATTCTCATAATAAGATGTTGGAAAAATTATTAGCTCGGTGGGTGGGGTGGGGAAAAAGAGAAAGAGAGATGGAGAGTTGAAAGGGGAGAGAGAGAGAAAGAGAACGCCTAGGGACCGAGAGAGGCTGCAGAAACCGTCTGTGGATCAGGCATTACACCCAATTTAAGGCAGCTAAGTCACATGGGCATCACATGGGCCAGCGCCCCTGCTTTCCAGATGGGGAAAACCTGTTTTCTCATGTCACCTGGCCAAGGAGCAAGGGCAACATTTTTTGTCATGGTACCAAGCTGCCTCGTGTTTGGGATCCAAAACAACTGAGGATTTTTCCCAAGGCATCCTTCTCCTGCAGAGGTATGGCTCTGATTCTCCCAGATGGAAACAGGCCAGGATGGGGGGCAGAGGAGCTGTAGGCTGATCCCCCCCAAGGGGGTGGGGGGGGAGAAGCTGAAAACACTCAAGAAGGGTAGCTGACCCAAGGGACGGGCCAGCCCTGCTCTGAATAAGCTGCCGTGGGGAAGCCCCCATCACGTGTTCCGGCAGAAGGAAGGTGCGAGATGGCCTCTCCAGAAGGTGCTTCGAGCAGCTTTTGTCGGTCATCATCAGCCCATCGATATTTCAGAATCCCTCCCCATACTCAAGGGGCAACTCACAATGGAAATAAACCAGCATGAAGCCAGGCACTAGGCTTTAAAAAAAAAAAAAATTGTTTTTAATGTTTATTTGTCTTTGGGAGAGAGAGAGAGAGAGAGACAGAGTGTGAGCAGGGAAGGGGCAGAGAGAGAGAGAGAGACGGAGACACAGAATCCGAAGCGGGCTCCAGGCTCCGAGCCGTCAGCACAGAGCCCGACGCGGGGCTCGAACTCGTGAACCATGAGACCATGGCCTGAGCCGAAGTCGGGCGCTCAACTGACTGAGCCACGCAGGTGCCCCTAGAGACTAGTGTTGGACACACTTAGCTTCCACCTCTGCTCTGTATCCTGTCAGCTGCCACCATCAGGCACCACACTTGGGTGCTTGGCTCTCGGGTTTCCTCACCCACAAAATGGCGGACCGCCTCACCAGGCCTTTGGGAAGTGAGCCAAGATGACGGGCCCAACAGGCTTAGCCCTGTGTCCCATGTGTGGAAAGTAAGTGACAAGTAGTGTCGCTGTTTTCGTGGTGCTGGTGTGTGTATTCGTTAATTTTTATATTAAAGATTCATCCACTCAGCAGCTTTTACAGGGCGAGTAGCATCCTCTCTGAACCCCAGATTCCTCCTCTGGAAAATGAGACAAGTGACTCCCACCTCAGAGCTCGTAGGGAGAGCTTGGGGTTCATGAGGCAAAGCGCCCGGCTCCCGGCCAGAAGGGACTGACAGCTGACAGCTACTCTCATTACCGGTTGAGCTCAGACGCTGCCTCGGCGTTCCCGTCAATGCGCGAGTGAAGGTGAGGGTGGGTGGAGAGGAACTCGATCTGTCATCCTTGACGTTGTGCTCAATAAATATTAACTCCCAGGATTCTTCTGTATCACTTTTCTTTCCCAAATAGCTACTCTCCAGGTGCTGCCCTGTTCGGGGAGCATTTCGGCTCAGAAGAGGCTGTGCTCAGACTGTAGGTTCCGGTGAGGGACACAGGACTCCAAAGACAGCTTGATGCTGTGTCCCCTGCCATCTAGAAATCCTTGGGTTTCCCAGGAAAGAAAACATGCTAGCTAACGAAACGCCTCCCAGAGGGTCAGGGTTTCCTGTGAGTGTGGCTACGAGGATTGGGATTCCAGGGGCCCCGAGCCCCCCAAGTCCACCATCAGACCGAAAGTCCTCCTTTAAAGCTTTCCACCTCGGCCTCGACACGTTTTGCAGATGAAAACACCTAGGAATACTCTGTAAGGTCTTTTAGTTACTCTGTTATCAGGAGCAGAGAACTGGCTTTGAAAGGCCTGACTATACTAAGGATTGCAGAAAACTATGAGGAATGGACTTAGTTCTGAAAATAAGATTTGACTATGGAATTCTAGAACAAGTGCTGAACTTAAAGGGAGGCAGAACTGAGTTCCATCCAAGCCAGTACACAACGAACCATGTCAACGTGGACAGGTCCCTTAACCTCTCTGAGCCCAGATTTTCTCCTTTGCAAAATTTGAATAATAATACTTTTTATTTATTTTTTTATTAACGCTTTCTCCTTACTCTAAAATCCGCTCTCAGGGGCGCCTGGGTGGCTCAGCCGGTTGGGCGGCTGATTTCAGTTCAGGTCATGATCTTGTGGTTTGTGGGTTTGAGCCCCAAGTCGGGCTCTGTACTGATGGTTCGGAGCCTGGAATCTGCTTCGAATCCTGTGTCTCCGTTTCTCTCTCTGTGCCCCTCCCCTGCTTGTGCTCTGTCTCTCTCTGTCTCCCCAAAATGAATAGATGTTCAAAAAAATTTTTTTAATCCGCTATCAAATGAAATAATGGACAGAAAATGTTTCATAGTACATTTTCCCACTAGAGAGTGGGTGGTTTATCACAAAGACTCGGTTATGAGAGCAATCCAATTCCAACTAGCTGAAACTCTATAAAGGAACTTATTGGCTCATGTAATTAAAACCAGAGATTGAAAGGCTTCAGGCTTAGCTTGATCTGGAGGTGAAACCATACTTTCCTGGCTGTCTCACCATCCCTCTGCAGAGGAAGAATTTTCTTCCACTGTATAGAGTTTCTTTCATGGGGCCAGGGAGGATGGCCCCAGGGCAAAAGAGAGCTTTTCCACTGCCCTCCCCCCCCCCCCCCCCAACACACATACATCACCCCATCAATCCCAGGGAAAATCTGCAATGGCATTATTCTGGTCATGAGCTTTCCTTGGGCCACTGTTGCTGCAAAATGCAATGCAGTGGTTAATCTGGTCTGAGTTACTTACCTACTCCATAACTAGGGGTGGGTGGGTAGATGGACTTTCTGCCTCATAGCCCCACGAGACCTACCTGTCTGGGGGCGGCGGTGGGGGGTGGGGCAGGTTTAAAGGTTCTGGCCAGGTGGCCAGGCTGGGTCTCTGCAGAAGTCCCAAGTTCCCTTCATGAGAGAGACAAGGTCAAATGAGCTAGGGCTGCCATATGGTCCTTCCAGCACTTGGGACAAAATAGATGCTGTATCTGCTATTTGTCGTGTTGTCTGTATGCCCAGCACGTTTTCAACATTTTGTTATATTTGAGAAATTTCCATCTCCCCACGGTGGGCGGAGGCACAAGAGCATTCGCTTTCCAGCCTTCCTTGCAGCCAAGGCACAGCATGTGACCCAGTTCCACCAATCAGATGCCCCGGGGGAGACTTGGGTAAGGAAGTGAGAACTCCAGAGAAGGAGGCTCTGTGTGGTGAGGGTGGCCTCGGGCCCTTGGTTTAGGGCAAAGCTCTTGGTGCAGAAATGGCCTAGAGGAGAAACAGCCGAGGCGGTGTTCTGCTTATCCAGCTGTTTCTATGGTCGCTTCCGGGCATTGATCCTGGAGGCACAGCCCTCAACGATTCCGTGAGTGAATATCCTTTTAAGAAGCTCCTTTTCTGCTTCATCAGCCAGCGTGTTTCTGTTAGCTACAAGGAAAAACTCTAATGGGCACTCTAATCCCCCCCCCCCCCCCAGCAGGTACCAGGTGGGAGAGCTCTCCCAGAGGGGCAGTTTTCCCCATTTGCCAAGGAAGACCCGGGGGAGCGGGCGGGGGGGGGGGGGTGACCGGAGGAGCAGGGGAACTTCGGGCAAACCAGGGCGATGCTGTCAGATCACCTGCTACCTTGGCCCCAGCCATAGGACCTGGAACCAAGTTCCTTAAGGAGAGGACGGCTGACCTGAAGACAAGTCAGTCGGATGAATAAGCCATATGACTGGTCGTACATGGATGACCTAGTATTTATTGGGGGGGGGGGGGGGGGGAGGTTATTCTCATTGAGGTAGATTTCACATAACATGAATTTCACCATTTTCAAGACGCACGATTCAGTGATGTTTAGTACATTCACAGGGTCGAGCAACCATCTGTGTCTAGTTCCAGAACATTTCCATCACCCCCCCAGAGGACACCCCGTACCCATTAAGCAGTCACTCCCTATCTCCCCCTTCCCCCTAGCAACCGCTAATCTGGCTTCATTCTCTATGGATTTGCCTTTCCTGGATATTTCATACAAACGGAAACTTACGATACATGACATTTTGTGTCTGGCCTCTTTCACTTAGAGTGACTTTTTAAAATATATAATTTATTGTCAAGTCAGCTTGACAGCTCTTGGCTTCGGAAGTAGATTCCCGTGATTCATCAGTTACATACAACACCCAGTGCTCATCCCAACAAGTGCCCTCCTCAATGGCCCATCACCCATCTTCCCCGCCCCCACCAACCTTCAGTTTGTTCTCTGAGTTTAAGAGTCTCCCATGGTTTGCCTCCCTCTCTGTAACTATCTAGCGTGATGTTTTTGAGGTTCACCTGTGTCGTAGCCTGTGTCAGCATCTCGTTCCTTTCTATGGTCGAATAATATTCCACTGTGGAATATACTGCATTTTCCCCATCCGTGCATCAGTTGATGGACATTTGGGTGCTCTCCGCCTTTTGGTGATTGAGAACATGCTCCTAGCCATGGGAGAATAAGGAAGGATGATGGTTGGGTAGGACTGTTGGAATCCAATGGGCGCAGTGACACAGCGACATCTTCAGCCTGGAGCAGAGAGAGCGACAGAGCCTGGGAGCCTCCTAGTGGGTTCTGGGGATGAGCAAAGAACACGAGACAAATGCCAGGGGGGAGAAGGGGGTCTGTTGCAGTAGCTGAGGAGCACAAATGCGTCTCTGGGAGCTTTGAAGGAGAGAAAGTGGGTCTGAATGGAGAGTTCCAGTCATTGGGCCAGAGACAAGGACAGCAGTCGTGAGAGCACAGCTCAAGAGGCAAATAGGCCAGGTCTTAAATCCTGACTCTTACTCACCAGCCCTGGTCATTTCGTCTTTCCAGGTCTCGGTTCCTCTTGTAAATGGGGCTAATAACCACCCCTCCTTCACAAGGTCGCTGTGAGAACTAGGTTAGATCATGTAAGTAAAGCACAATACCAGGTACCTGATAATCTCTTACTATAAAGGTAGTTATTACCCTTATTTTTATGGTTTGGCTAGTGTTATTGTGTCTCTGTCTGTTGCTCCCTGAGCAAGGTGTTAAAAATGTGTAATAGGTGTGAATCTACGTAGCCCATAAACCTGGTAGCACAAAACGTCTCTTTCCTCGTTTTTCAACGTCAAACCTAAATCTCTTTATTGATTCTCCACTCCTGTCGATGATGGAAACTTATCTGAGTCGGTGTAGAGTCTTCTAATTCTCAATAGGGTGTCAGCTAGCCCCTGGAGGGGACTCGCAATGAGCCGAGTCCTGGGGACGGGTGTCACCTGCCTGGACTTCGGGGACTGTATCTGTCAGTCGAGGTTCAACTGGAGAAGCAGAACTACTAGGACGTGTTAAGGGATGTGTTGCAAGGCATCAGCTTATGCAATTGTGAGAGTCCAGAGTCTGCCGTGCAGATTGGCAGAAGGGCTGGAACTCTCAAGCACAGGCGGAAACTGCTTTCCACAGGTGGAGTTTCTTCAGGGGACCTTCAGTTCTGCTCTTAAAGCCTATCAACGCATTGAATCAGACTCACTCAGATTATCTAGAATAATCTCCCCTAAAGTGAACGGATTATAGACCAAGGCACAGCAACACCTAGCCTTTGACTGAGTAACTGGGGACCACCGCCCCCCCAAATGACACGTGAAACTGATCATCGCCATCACCAGTCCCAATCTCTGCTGTCCTTCCCGCCCAGCCTCTTGGGGGTGTCTCAGGCCTGTGGGCCTCCTCGCAAGCCGGCACACCTTGGTGGACGGGAGCAGGGCCTCCCGGGCCAGGGAGCCTGGCGTGGAACATGCTCGGCCATCAGCAGCTGCGGGGCATTAGGCAAGTTACTTAATGTCTACACGTCTGACTGAAACAGGGAGAACAATAGCATCCGCCTTCTGGGGTCATTGTGTGGATCAACTGGGCAAGAACAGGTAACAAGGACTTAGAACAGTGGCTGATACAGGCTGGGTAAATATTCTCTCTCTTCTCTTCCTGTGCCGGTCCCCTGCGGGATGCAGGAACTCTGGGCTCTCCTGGCCACCTCGGGATGCCTGCTCTCAGATCTCCAGCCTGGGGAGAGGGTCGTCTTGAGCTACTCAAGGGCGGCCGGGAAAGGAGGCAGTGAAACCCTGGGGCCACCCGCCCCCAAAGCGGTCCCGCAGTGCGCGCGCGCGCCCCCTCGAGGAAGTGCGGGGACTAACACAGAGGACATAATCGTTTGGGACGCTGGCAGCTTTGCGGTGGGACGGAGAGCAACAATCGGGAGAAGTTCTCTTCCCTTCTGGCTTCAGCAGACACCCGTGAAGCTACCTGCTGGGCTACCACCGCGTTCCAGACGGAGGTGGAAGCACGCCGCGTCCCCACCCAGGCGCGCAGGACCAGCAGCCGCGCGCCTCCAGGGGGCGCCACTGAGCTTCGCTGCGCCCCGCGCGGGCGGGACTCGGGCGCGCGTCCGCACCCTTGCGCGCTCTTGGAAAACACTGCGCTTCCCGTAGCCAGCTGGGTGGGGTCCTGGAGAGTTTGTGATTCAGGGTGTGGCTGTGGCGGTGACTTCATCTGCCCTGCCAGCCTGGGGGACGCCAGTCACGTGTCCCTGTCTGGTTTCCCGCTGGGAGGGGAGTGGTGGGGAGGGCTGTGTGTTCCTTGGAGGCGGGATGTGGTTACCTCTGCCCCCCTCGCTCGAGTCCCTAATAAGCATGTCTTTAGATGTGATGGTGCCAGTCTCCCTCTTCCCTGATGTGGCTGACAGAGCTTTATTTAGCCTCTGCAGACCCCTCGGGTGCCTGATGGGAAAGCAGGCTCCGACCCTGCTGTTCCATTAACTGGGCATCGCCGGGCCTGGCCTTGCGCAAATGAGGCATCATTTGTGTCGTAGTGACTGACACTGGCCACAGCAGGCTGGAGGGAAAAGAGAGGATCAGGATAAAAAGTGGCACCTCGTGGGACTTTGTTGGAAATTCTTCCCCCTTGGGGGCGCCTGGGTGGCTCAGTCCATTAAATGTCTGACTTCGGCTCAGGTCATGATCTCCTAGTTTGTGAGTTTGAGCCCCAAATGGGGCTCTGTGCTGACAGCTTCAGAGCCTGGAGCCTGCTTTGAATTCTGTGTCTCCCTCTCTCTCTGCCCCTCCCCTGCTCATACTCAGTCTCTCTCTCTCTCTCTCTCTCTCTCTCTCTCTCTCTCTCTGTCTCAAAAATAAATAAACATTTAAAAAAGTAAAAAAAAAAAAAAAAAAAAAATTCTTCCCCCTTTACTAACTAACTCCCCAGCCAGGGTTGTCCCCTTGTCCCCTGAGCCTACAGGCCCCTCAACAAGTTCATCATTACCCCCCTCCATGCTTGAAGAGAGGCAGGCTGGGATCAGGGAAGGAGCTTGGGTTTGAGAAAAAAGCAGACCCAAGACCAGGGCTGGAATCCTGTTTCTGCTAATATCACCCTGACCCTGGTTAAGTTCTTTAAGATCTATGAACCTCCGTTTTCTCATATATAAGATGGACACTGTAACACCCACCTCTTAGGATTAAATAAAATGTTAAAAAGAAAAAAGGATTAAGGTATGTGTGAAGAGCCTAGCACACATCCTGGCATGTATCAATAAATAATTGTTGAATAAATATAAATATACATTTATTTCATTTATAATATACATTTATATCTAAATTAGGTAGTCAATTAATCAATGAAAATTGTAGGGGCGCCTGGGTGGCTCAGTCAGTTGAATGTTTCACTCTTGATTTCGGCTCAGGTCATGATCCCAGTGTCGTGGGATTGAGCCTCGAGTTGGGCTCCACACTGAGTGTGGAGCCTGCTTGGGATTCTCTCTCTCTCTCTCTCTCTCTCTCTCTCTCTCTCTCTCTCCCTCTGCCCTTCTCCCCTGCTCGTGCGCACTCTCTCTCTAAAATTAAAAAAAAAATTAATTAATTAATTATTAAAAATTGTAGATAGAATCTCAAGGTCATAGACCCACAAAACTGGAGACACTTTAGAGATCATGGCCTAACCCCTTCATGTGAATATTTAGGGTTTTCCCAGATCCATTAAGCACGGCAGAGTAGTCAAGAATGCGGACTGTGGGGCCAAGCCACTTAGTTCAACTCTTGCCCTGACATCTGAACTGGATGTGTGATCTTGGGAAATTTACTTAGCCTCTCTGCCTCAGTTTCCTCGTGTGTAAAATGAGGATAATGGTGTGTGCTTCATACGTTGCTGGCAAGATTAATGAGAAAACCTGAAAAATATTTAGGGCAGTATATAGTAAAGGGCTCAGCAAACATTAGTTATTGTATCAGGTACCATTAAGGAACGTGTCAGTCACGGGTCATCCAGAGATCAGTGGTGTCCAGACTTTAAAAAATTTTTTTTCAAACAAAAATTTATCTAGATATCATATCATTCATTCATTCATTCATTCATTGCTTCAACAAATAAATACTGTCTACTCTGGGCCAGGCTTCGTTCTAGGTGTTGGGGATACAGACCTCAAGCTCTCAGAGAGCATGCATGCTACGGAAGGGAAGCATAAAATACACAAACGGGCAAACAAAAATAAATCCCTAACACACCAAGTGGTAATAAGGCTACCAAGGAGAGTAAGGCAGGGCACTTCTAGAGTCTGGGGACTTGATTCCTGCTCAGCGGCCAGTGGTTTTACTCAACATTGCTTTTGTCAATCACTGCCTATGTCAATAAGGCTTTAGAAAGCAAATAATGTGTTAGGAAATAACGTCCCCTCTCCCTCCAGTTTCTACCCACAGCACTTTGTACAAACTTCATTTACAGAACTTAATATGCTGCAGAGCCTCATGGCCTTATCAACAACTCAGAAATTCCCCCAACTGCAAACTGAACTTTGGTTTGTTAAATCATTTGGTTTTAAAACCTGCCTGGGAGGATCCGAGGCTATTTATAGTCTTTTTTTTTTTTTTTTAAACTCTAATGTGCATATCCACACATGTCACTACAGCAATATAAATGTGTTTCATTCCCAAGTGTTGCCTCAGGCCCACGGGGGTGCAATGAGAATAATGGTATTATTCTGTTTCCAAAATCTGATGAATTCTGAGATCCAAAACCCATTGACCCCCAAGGATTTGGGGTGAGGGACCGTGGACTTGTATTTTGTTCTCCTGAGTACATCCATTCTCTTCTGCTTCATCGGTATCCGTGATGACGGGTATCGTGTCCTCAACACATCTGTGTTCCCAGATTCCAGCAGAGGGCCTGGTGTGTCAGTGCAGCAAACTCTGCAGAATAAGTTATGAATTTTCCATAACTCTATGGAGAGCTCCCACACCAAATCTTGAGGAGAAGATTGGGTCTCGGAATTTTAGGGTAATGTTCAGGTTACAGTGCCAGATTGGACGTACGCATCTAATTTCACTCCTTCCCGAAACCCCACTAGAACTTCTGGAAGAGGGATTAAAACACACACACACACACACACACACACACACACACACACACACAAAACCCCACAATGTTGAGAAAACAGGACGGGAAACCACAGCCACAGGAGGAGGTGCAGAGTGGTAACAAATTTGGCAGGCCTGGGAAAGCCGAGGAAAGCAGCCGCGGGAAGGGCTGAGCACAAACCTGATTTATACAGCAGACTCAGCCCGAGACAAAGCTACTGGAGGCACCAGGTCCCTCTGTGAGCGAAGGCGGGGGCCCGGGGGCGAGTGCTAAAGTCACAAGAACTGGGAGTGCTCTCTAGGAAGCAGTTAGGTCCTAGATCCCCTCTCTCACCCCACAATCCTCCCCACACCCCCCCCTGCAACTGATCCTTCCCTGTGTTGGAAGAAGTCTGGAAGATTCTTCTCAGGAGAGGGTGGAACAGAGCTTCTCTGGACTGGGGGGCACTGGGCACAGGGTGGAAATGGCTGTCGCACAGAAAGTGGGGAATAAAGAAACCATGTGTGTGTTAATGCTGAGGGTGGAAACACCATACCCTCGCTGCTCCACTCCTCACCCCTCAGCTTGGTTCCTCGAACTCTGGCAGCCAAACCCTTACCCTCCCGGGAGGGGGTTGGAAGATGTCTGGCTTAAAGGAAAGACTTAAAAATTAAAAACTCTGGATTTCCCAACAGATAACCCCCAGGTTACCCTGCTCTGAAACTCCGAGTGGACAGTCAGTCCCTCATGTACTCAAAGCTTCCAAGAAGTCTTTCCATATTCCGTTGACAGTGGGGCTGAGGAATACCTCACGTCTGAGGAAAACCTTGAACGTTGAAGAGAGCCACCAAAACAAACAGGATGAAAGCAACCTGGAGCAGACAGGCACGGGGATTTTTTGTTTTAGTTTTTGTTTTTTTTAAGAAAGAGCATCATGTCTTCAGAGAGATAAGAAAAAATTATTGCATCCCCCCCGAACCGAGACAAAAACAGGAGACCTTTAGAAAACATTCAAAGATTTCAGAAGGGCTTTAGAAATTAAAGAGAAGTTGCTTGGGGGCGCCTGGGTGGCTCAGTCGGTTGGGCGTCCGACTTCAGCTCAGGTCACGATCTCGTGGTCTGTGAGTTCGAGCCCCGCGTCGGGCTCTGGGCTGATGGCTCAGAGCCTGGAGCCTGCTTCCGATTCTGTGTCTCCCTCTCTCTCTGGCCCTCCCCCCCCCATTCATGCTCTGTCTCTCTCTGTCTCAGAAATAAATAAACGTTAAAAAAAAATTTTTTTTTTTTTTTTTAAATTTTTTTTTCAACGTTTTTTATTTATTTTTGGGACAGAGAGAGACAGAGCATGAACGGGGGAGGGGCAGAGAGAGAGGGAGACACAGAATCGGAAACAGGCTCCAGGCTCTGAGCCATCAGCCCAGAGCCTGACGCGGGGCTCGAACTCACGGACCGCGAGATCGTGACCTGGCTGAAGTCGGACGCTTAACCGACTGCGCCACCCAGGCGCCCCAAAAAATTTTTTTTTTTAAATAAAATAAAGAGAAGTTGCTTGAGATAAAAATAGTAAAAGGGTTGGAACGAAGCCCACTTTAAAAAAAAAAATAAGGAAAACGAGAACTCTTTAAGGTGTCTGGGGCACCTGGGGGGCTCAGTCAGTTAAGCATTGGAATCTTGATCTCAGCTCAGGTCTTTATCTCCCGGTCGTGAGTTCCCTGTGTGGGGTTCCACACTGTGCATGAAGCCTACTAAAAAAAAAACAAAACAAAAACAAAAACAAAAACGAGTTAGAAGATCAAGTTGAAGAAACACCTTAGAGATCAGAGCAAGAAGACAAAAAGAAGGAAGAAGCCAGAAATGAAGAAAGGCAAATGGAAGTCCAGACTGGGAGATCCAATGTCAGAATAGCGGGGGCTTGCTCCCTGCCCCTGCTATTCTGAGCGGCTCAGTCAGTTAAGCGTCAGACTCTTAGCTTCGGCTCAGGTCAGATCTCACAGTTTGTGAGGTTGAGCCCCACGTTGGGCTCTGTGCTATCAGCTTGCGATTTCTCTCTCCCTCTCTCTCTGCCCAGCTTTCTCTCCCTCTCTCTCCCTCCCCAGCTCTCTCTCTCTCACTCTCTCTCTCTCAAAAACTAAGGGGCTCCAGAATAAGGCTCCAGAAGGCTCCAGGGGCTCCAGAAGAAGAGGACAGAGAAAATGGAGAGAGGAAATCACTCGTGAAAATCCCAGGAAATTCTGCAGAATGTAAGTTTCCAAACTGAAAGGGCCGAAGGTCCCGTGGATGAACATAGACCCAAATCAAGTCACATCGCTGAAATTTCAGAATGCTGAGAAAAACAAGATTCTGGGGAAGGGGAAAAAACCAACAGCCAAAAACAAAAAGGAGAACAGCTTAGACTTTTCACAATAACCCCTAGGGCTAGAAGGTGACCCGGTGCCTTCAAAAGTCTGAATGCAAATAATCTTTAATCTGGAATTCTATTCTCGGTGAAGGTATAGACCAGTTATGAAGGTTTGACAAAAACATTTTCAGGTACCAAAACCCCAAAGCACTTTCCCACGCAGCGTTTCTCAGCAAGCTACGGAAGGATAAGCCCCACCCAGAGAATGTAAGCCACTAAGTAAGAAGATGTGAGTTCAGTAAACCAGAGACATATTACGTGAGAGTAACAGTCGTGCCCCAGACTCAGAGGGCCACCAGTTCAGCCCAGCCAGAGGGAGTCCTGGGCCTCAGCACATAGACAAATGTGTTTGGGGTATTATCACCAGGATCCTAGCTCAAAGAGAAGGTCTGGATAAGCAGAACTCCAAGTTTCTTCTGGATCGGACTCGCCTTGGCCAGATGCTAGCAGCGTTGAATTGTTTCAACTCCACGTGAGTGTACCGCTTTGACCCATTCCCAAGGCCAAGACAGAGGTCACAGAGCTGAAAAAGCAAAACAAAAACAAAAACAAGACAGAGTGGCCCCCTCTGCGTGGAATGTATTTCTGCCATGGCTAACCCTACAGCCCTTTCAGACGCCCTGATAACACCCACTGACTTCCCTGGGAGCAGCCCTTGTAAGTAGCTGGAGTCTCGTTGCCGTCCTGCATGCTGTCCCATTCATTTTCTGGGGGAAAATTAGTAGCAACCTACTAATCATCTGTTAGCAGCAATACTGCCCTTTCCTTGCAATGGCTTGAGCTTTCTTCTCAGTTTCCCCCAAAGTAAACAATATGTGGTTTGCAGATACACACATATCCGCAGGCCGATGGTAGGACGGCAAAGAAGTGGGAGAGGATACTTCACTGAAGATTCAGACTAGGGCTTACCTTTGTGAGGACAGTGATGCTATCTTGGTGGGCGGGGGGGAGGGGAGTGGAATCTCAGGGTGGAATTTTTAAGCTACCAGAAATAATCTTCTTTCTGAACCAATTTCTTTAAATGGTATGCACATAATTATAGAATCTTATATATTTATGATTCAATTCACAATAGAATTTGAAAATTTAGGATAAGTGAGGAGGCTTTTGTTTTGTCTGTTGTTTTTTGAGAGAGAGAGAGAGAGAGATGTGAGCAGGGGAGAGGGGCAGAGGGAGGGAGAGAGAGAATCTCAAGCAGGCTCCACGGTCAGTGCGGAGCCCGACATGGGGCTGGATCCCACGACACTCGGATCATGACCTGAACCAAAATCAAAAGCCAGGTGCTCAACTGACTGAGCCACCCAGGTGCCCCTAAGTGAGAAGATTTTAAATGGCAACTCAGGGATATCAGATATTTGGTTTGTAGGTTTATTTCATAATTGTATCGCCTTATTTAATATTGTAAACTGCCCCGTCCTCTTCCCATCACCCCTTCCCTGCCGTCATCTCCTGCCCCCCACCTTCAGACTCCAATCCTCTTATTCTGATTTTCTTTTTCTTTCTTTTCTTTTCTCTTTTCTTTTCTTTTCTTTTCTTTTCTTTTCTTTTCTTTTCTTTCCTTTTTTTTGTCCTGGTTCTTGAATTAGCTTCTCACATCCTCTAGGATAGTGGGTCTCAAAAGTTTTTGTCCCAAGGTCCATTTTACCCTCTTAAATATTACTGAAGACTTCAAAAAACTCTTGTGATGTGGGTTGTAGCTAGTGATACTTTCCATATCTGAAATTTAAACTGAGAAAATGTCAAAACACAAGAATCACAAGCACACGTGTATGCTACACTGTCAGACATCAGGTAGCCTCTGGAAAACTCCATATACAGTCATGAGAGAGTAAGAGTGGAAAAGGTGAAGTCACAGTGAGTATTGTTATGAAAGTAGTTTTGACCTAGGGAACCCCTGGAAAGGGCCTCAGGAGTACCTGGGACTCTACGTTGAAAACCGCTCTCTAGAACGATGTCGAGCATGTGGTAGGCCCTATTCAACAAATACGTGCTCAAGGTCCGCTATGCAGAAAGCCCTCTGCTAGGTGCTTCTGGTGGTACACACGTAGGGATGACCCAGCCTCTTCCCTGAAAGCACATCTCCAGAATCCCAGAAGGATTTCTGGTAGTAGAATATTTGTGTTCACCCTAATTCTCTGTTTCTCTAGAAACCCTTCAGGACAGCAGTCTTGGTGTTCGTCCAAGAGTCTATAACCAGTCCACACTGTTAGCCAGTCTGGAAAGCTGTATGACACATGTGGATGTTTCTCCCAAAGGCCAGTTGCTGCCTTAGAAATGATGAGAGGGGTGCCTGGGTGGCTCAGTTGATTGGAGCGTCCAACTCTTTTTTTTTTTTTAATGTTTTTTTTTTTTTTTTGAGAGAGAGAGACAGAGCATGAGCAGGGGAGGGGCAGAGAGAGAGAGAGAGAGGGAGTCACAGAATCTGAAGCGGCTCCAGGCTCTGAGCTGTCAACACAGAGCCCGACGTGGGGCTCAAACCCATGGACCGCGAGATCATGACCTGAGCCGAAGTCGAACGCCTAACCGACTGAGACACCCAGGCGCCCCTGGAGTGTCCAACTTAATTTTGGTGCAGATTGTAGTCTCAGGGTCGTGGGATCAAGCCCTACATCGGGCTTTGTGCTGAACGTGAAGCCTGCCTAAGATTCTCTCTCTCTCTCCCCCTCTAGCCCTCTCCCCTGCTCGTGCTCTCTCTTTAAAAAAAAAAAAAAAAGAATTAATTAAAAAAAATTGAAATGGTGAGAGTTGAGTACACATGGCTCCCTTCTGAGCTAAGCCAAAGCAAGTGGAGCAGGAAGGAGACATGACTCAGGGCCCCTGTCACATGACCCTGGGTGGGTCACTTTCCCAATTTCTTCCGCGGCTAATTAGGGCTATGCCACTAGAGGTTAGTCCCTGGGAGATGGCTGAGATTGCTTCCAATGTTAACCTTTCCTGGTTCTACTCATGTCAGTGCAATGTTTCTGGATTTTAAGTACTCAGTGGTGAGTTGTCTGTCTGAAGAGTGAACGAGCCCAGCTGAGCCACCTGTGGGAATTCGCCTGCTCTGAAGACATTTGATCTCCTGCCCAAAAAACCCCAGGGCCACCGGAGTCACGTGGGACAGTGAAGCTCTAGAGAAAACAGACTGCAATCCCGTGGCACGACGCAACAAGGAAAGCGGAGTGCGCCGTTTACTTCCTCTGGAATCCCATTTTGGCTAAGCCAAGTGACGACAATTTAAGTCTTGGACGCCAATGAGAAGAGCCGATCGGATTAATTCCCGTTAAGTTTATTTCATTTATTCATTCATTCAACAAATGTTATTGAGCAGCTCTGTCCTTTCTTATATGAGATACTGAGAATACCACTGTGAGCAAAATGCACTCAGGATGCATTTTATTGTAAATGCACTTAAAATGCACTTGAGAGCTCATATAGCTTCTCCAAATAATTCGTTGGCAGCATCGAAATAAATGTCTGGGGATTTCGCCTACAAATCCAAATTTCCAACGTCGTAAGGAGAATAAGAGAAAGTAATAACCCAAAGGAAAATTAGTTTTCCTTTGATTCCCCAGCTGTCTTCTCTTGCTACTGTCCTACCTTCTGTCCCTGACTCTGCTGGGCATTTGTGTTGGTGCCTTGAGGTACAGCTGGAGGGGAAAAGAGACGAGTTAATAAGTAACAATGTGTTAAACTCTTCACTGGAGCCTCCGCTAAGTGCTAGAGCGTGCTTAGCACAACCACCCTGTGGCCTGCACCCTTCCAAAGGCTAGAGTAGGGGAGAGAGGGGGAGAGAGAGATTCCCGCTCCCCGAGAACCCCTGGTCCAGGAGGAAGGCCAGACGGCTGATGTCCAATTGCAGTGCCATGGTGGTGACAGGTGTGACAGTGCTCTGTCGTGGGGTCTCGAGGGAACAGTTCGTTTCGCTCAAGTTGGGAGCGGAGCGGATTGCGGAATCCAAGCTGTGTTGAGAGAGAATACGCTCGCGTAGGTGGGGAGTGAAGAAGAGTTGTGAGATCAGTCCCCAGTCCCTACTGACTCTTTGGGGGCACAGAGCCCCAGGGCACTTGCCTCTCACAGACGTTCACCAATGAAGGCGAGTGTTATTGTTAATACCCTCCCGGTTTTGTCGCAAGCTCTCAAGCCAGTATTCCCTGAGGACCTTCCCATATGCTGCTCTCTCTACGTGGAGTATTCTCCCTCCATATCTTTCCATGGCTGGCACCTTCTTGTCATTCAGCTCTTAGCTTAAAAGTGACCCTCAGAGGGGCACGTGGGTGGCTCAGTCGGGTGAGCGTCCGACTTCGGCTCAGGTCATGATCTCACACTCTGTGAGTTCGAGCCCCGCGTCAGGCTCTGTGCTAACAGCTCAGAGCCTGGAGCCTGCTTCGGATTCTGTGTCTCCCTCTCTCTCTGCCCCTCCCCTGCTCATGCTCTGTCTCTCTCTGTCTCAAAAATACATAAAAACATTAAAAAAAAAAAAAAGTGACCCTCAGAGAGGAGCAGCTTTCTCTGTTCTCCTAATGAAAAATGGCCACCCCCTCCCCCTCAATCCTGTCACCCTCTTCTGAGTCTCTGATTCTACCACTATCTAACATTTGCACTGTCTATTTTCTGTCTCTCCCCACTGGAAAATAAGCTGTATGAGAGCAGGAACCTGGTCTGTCTTCTTCATCGTCCTGTCTCCTGCATCTACGGTAATCCTGCCACTTAGGAGCCACTCAGCGTGCGTTGAATGTGAACAAACCGTGTATGAGACATGATGATGGATGCAGAGGGACAGTTGGGAAATCCTAAATTACAGGCTGGAAAGGAAGAGAGGCACCAGGATGTCTAAGGCAGAGGCTGGCTGACACCAGCCAAGATGGCCACAGAGGCAAGGTGGTTTGACAAGAAGCCAGAAGCCTCCCCACGAGTGCTAGGGGAGCTGGCACTGGACGGCCAGACGCATCAGTGCCTGGAGGAGACTCCTCTCTGAACCTCAAGGTTGCTCATCCACAAAATGGGGATGGTAATATACCATGCTGGGTGACAGCACGGACCTTTCTCACTTAGCCGTGGTAACAGGGGTTGGGCATTCTTTTTAAACAGTCCCCATTCCCTTGACATCTGAAACATCACCTTTCTTGCCGATTCACATGTACGTGGTGCGGGAAAAATTCCAAGTCTTCTAAAAAGTCTGGAGAGAACCTTTGAGAGTGGCGCCCTCTCCTCTTACCCCTGACGTTGGACATCTTGGTGCACGATGGGAAGATGACCCTTCCGGCCGAAAGGAAGGCGTCAGTTACTACTCAAGATTAATTTTGCATCCACGCTATGTTTTGGGTCTAAATAGGCGGAAGAATTGCTGGAGAATCATGAGAGATTAGGAAATGGGTTTTTCATAGGAGAAACTTCCATCCTTGCTTTAGTTGGCCTTTTTTGAAATAGGTCCTGACCCAAAGACTTGGGTGCAGTGGTTTATTTGGATCGTGGTTCCAGGAAGCACAGGGAGGCCGTGGGGAAGGGAGAAAAGGAGGAAAAGGTACATTGATGACCAAGTTAACATTTGTGAGCAACTGGGGGCTCACTGCCGTGGTGGATCCTTGGAGAGACTGGGTGGAAATACCTCAAAATTGTTCTACCAAGAGGTGAGGAAGGGAGCGCCTGGGTGGCTCAGCTGGTTAAGCCTCCAACTCTTGATTTCAGCTCAGGTCACGGCCAAGGGGATATGCGTGTGGCAACAACAGCATCTACTATTTCCCCTTTGGTCTTTGGGGACAGATGGGGAAAAAGCAATCCCACGTCTTCATTTTCCCTTAGGGAGAAGGAGTGTAGTAATTGTATTCTCATTTAAAAAAAATACTCAGTGCCTCTCCCTTTGGAAGGATTAAACATCCCCACGCTCTTAAGGGCAGGCTTGGCCATGTAACTTGACTTTGGCCGATGGAATGAGAGAAGAAAACAGGTGTGCCCTTTCCTTCATGTGGCCCACCGCCCTTCCTCTTCTCCCTTCGCCACAGACCAGTCATGATCAAGACATGGCCCCGCCTGTCATCCTGGGTCCCAGAGCGAGAACAACATACAGCCAGCCCACAAATGGATATGTGAACAAGAAATCTTTGCGGTTGTTAAGCCACTGGGAACTTAGAGGTACTGCCTCCTGCCACATACCTTAGCTGACTAATAAGAAAGAGTGATTTATCTGGTTGGGGATTTGGGACGAAAAACTGGACGTGGCTTGGCTCGGCTCCTTCCTTACTCTTTCTTCAGATCTGCTTGACCCCGAGAGTGGGGGTTTCTGGTTAGCTTTCCGCCATGCAGCAAGGCGCCTGTTCCTACAGGGGTAGCTTGTGGTTTGCCAGCTGTACCAGTGGCCTGGCTGTTGAGCGTGTCTCATTCAGAAGCAGAGATTCACAGCACATCCCTTTGGGTGCCCACTCAAACCTCGGGGTTATCAGTAATAAATCAGACATCTTTATTTCCTCCCTCTGTCTCTTGCGTCCGCCTCTAAATTGGTTCCTGACTTGACAGAGAAGAGAGGTGCTATCTAGCGAGCTCCTTCCAGCCCCCAAAGTCTTTCTGCAGGAGTCCAAGGATAAAACGGCTTTTTCCAACTTCGTGGCTTTTGCCTGCCTTGCCGCATGGCATCTGGCTCAGCTTTATTTTGTATGTTCACGTCGATGACAGACAGCAATTGCAACTCGACTTGTGTGTGTTTGCGAGTGTGCAGAGGGCAACGTCCCAGGGGGTTCTGGCTGACAAGCACTGTGTTAAGTCACAAAAGTGGGAGCGGGGACAGGTACACGCCTTCTAGAAGATGATTTCTACCTTGCCTTTCACTATTTATTTTTTTCCTTTTCTTCATCTTTACCTCCTTTGCTCTTCCTCATGAAACCTAAGAGAGTCAACGTCCTGGGTTTAACCAGAGTTGATAGGTTATTGGATTTTTCATTCATTCAGTCATTACTTATGAAGCATCTCTTATGGCAGGCATTCTGACAGGCTGGTCGAAAGAAGGGATATGAGATGCCTTTCCTGTTTCAACATCAGGCTTTGAATATTGTCCAAAGATAATACTTGGTATTTTCTTTGAATTGGTGTCATTTTATGCACTTTCAATTTCATAGGGTTTAATCCAAATGGTTAAGCTTCTGATTCCCAGTCTCTGATCTTTTTATATGTCGATTATGAGATAGGACAATATTTAGGTATTTTTCTCAGTCAGAGTAAGTAATATAACCTGCTCTAGAATACACACACACACACACACACACACCTTAAACCTCAGTGGCTTAATACGATTCGGTTTCATTTCTTGTCAGTTGCTGGTGGAGAAGCTTCTTATATAAGCAGCTCTCTTCCAGTTGACGACTCAGGCACCTGGGCTCCTTTCCTCTTCTGATGTCACTGTCTTTAGCTGGTGGCTTCCACAGCTGCAGCCGAGGGGAAAAGAGTAGGCTAGAGGATTGGCAGGAATGTCTTCAGGGGCCAGGCCTGTAAGTGGCCTCTGTCACCTTTACCCACATCCCATTGGCCAGAATGTTGTCACATGTCCCCATCCCAGTGACAGAGGAGGCTGAGAACCGTCTCCCTGGGTCAGCAGAGAGTTAACTCATGTTCTCTCCTTCCCTCTTGCAGGTACCTTCCACTATTCCCCCCCACTCCCTTCCTTTCAGAATAAGGCTACTACGGTGGGATTGTAAAGACAGAGAAGAGTCAGGGCTAAGCTTTTCAATTTCAAAATAGACTTTTAAAACACATGGCTTGAGAAAGAAAAGTCTCTGGGTTTTGAAAGTCTGGTCTTTTGAACTCCCATACAGTCTAACCCTTGCATGATTCTGGTCATGCAATCTATGCCCCGCGAAACCTAGAGATTTTTCCCAGAATTAGAACCAGCCAGGACGAGTCTGGCGCCCCTATCCAGAAGGGGCAAATGTGACAAGGGCTGAGGAGAGAGAGACAGGCAAACTGCAGACGGGGACAGAGCTGGGTCTCTGGAGGGTCCCTGTCTTCTGTGTCCTCCTAGAAGGAGATTCAGGGAGGAGACAGGGAGACACAGAGCTCCGGGTGGGTGTGACATCTGTAGGGAGAGGAGATCTGTGCCTCCCATCCCCATCAAGAGGCGTTGGAGGGGACACATTTGCAAGCGTTCCCCTCTAACAAGGGTATGAGGAGGAGTGATTCCTCCTCGGTGTGTCTACACAGCAAGGGCCAGAGACAGCCTCTCAGAGATTCCCAAGACCTCCTGGGAGCAGTTAGGGTTTTCCATGCCCTTGGCAGAGGTGTGAAGCCATGAGACAGAGTCTTTCCTGGAGAGACCCTGGGTAAACCACACTCTGGCTGAATCAAGGAGCAGACAGGACAGCTCAGTGAGGGCTGGCCGGGATGAACGTCAATGCCAGATGGGGATGCGGAGGAAGATAACTGAGCAGGTGCCAGCAGGGACAATGAAGACCCAATGTCTTAATGCAACAGAAGTCCAGGAGCTAATGCCCGGGTGGAATGCAGGATTGAGACAGTTAAGTTGTGTTTCAGAGAACAAAAAGTTATCCCCCTCCCTAGAAGATTTGTACCCACCCAAACTAAACCACCGTAAAGGCCTTCACAAAGACACAGGGAAGCAAGGGAGGGGCCGTGGACTTGGAGTAGGGGGACCTTTCTCGGCAGCCACTCAGTGTGACCTTGAGTCTGTCATTTCACCTCTCCGGATCTCAGTTTTCTCATTCGTAAAAAGAGATGTATGGGGCGCCCGGGTGGCTCAGTCGGTTGAGGGTCCGACTTCGGCTCAGGTCATGAGCTCGTGGTCTGTGAGTTCGAGCCCCGCGTCGGGCTCTGGGCTGATGGCTCAGAGCCTGGAGCCTGCTTCGGATTCTGTGTCTCCCTCTCTCTCTCCCCTCCCCCACTCATGCTCTGTCTCTCTCTCTGTCAAAAATAAATAAACATTAAAAAAAATTAAAAAAATAAAAGAGAGATGTAATACTACTTGCTTTGCGGATGTGTTGTGAGAATTAAATGAGAACAAAAATGCACCTAGTTCAGGGGCAGGTGCGTGTTAGGGGAGCTTAGTGGAAATCCAGACCATCCCTGTGTTTCCCTTCTGAGGTCATTTCCAATCTCAAAACACCATACGTCTCTGCGGGAAAGATGGATACACGAGGTTATGTATACCAGGGCCTGGAAGATAAAATAAAGTGCCTTCCCCCACTCTGTAAGGAAGCCATCAAAACCGAGTACGAGGCACAAAGCAGACAATGAAAGCCCGACTTGAGACCGGGGTGGGGGTAGGGGGCAGGGTGAGGGCGGTGACTGCACTAAATGAAAAACAACAACTCAATACCCTGCTATCATCCTTCATCAAACTACAGAAATAGAAACCAGACAAACACATTATGTGAAGGGCAAAAGGGTTGGCAAGGTTCTGGCCTATAGGAAAAACCCAGGTTCAATAATGCCATGAGCTGAGGGAGGTAGGGAAGTGAGGTCAAAGTCAATAGCGAGGCTTGTGTTGGAAAGGCTGGTTTTATAGTCCTAATGAGGCTTAAACATCACACGTCCCTCTTTTGCTGAACTCGGTTTCTCATTAGGCTCTGTATCTGCTCCCGGATCAGCCAGCCACATGGCAGGAGCTGTTTTCACTTCCTCTGGCCGATGAATTATCAAGGGTATTCTCCGCCTTTCTTTTTTGGGAAAAGAAAGCTTTGGAGTAGAAAATGCTCCCTTCTATTTATATCTCCCCTTCTCTGATTAGAGAGATGATAAATTTTAGGGAAGGACTCAGGCCCCAAGCGCTCTGTCTTTGTTTACAAGAGGGCATGGTTAAGACGGCACTTCTAAGCCCATCTGCTCTGCTCTGGGCCTTTATCTGTTCTTCCAGGGGGGATGTGAGAGCTAGGGCTGGGTTTTTGAATATTTTTGGGATTGATGGAAGAGCCACTTGTTTGTGCCAAGCTCCGTGCTCAGTGCTAGGGACACAGAAATCAAGGAAGGGATTAAGAAAGGGTTCATATTCTCGGTGTTTATAAATACAGAGATTGAGGGGCGCCTGGGTGGCTCAGTGGGTTAAGCGCCCGACTCTTGATTTCGGTTCAGGTCATGATCTCACAGGAGCCCTATGTCAGGCTCCATGCCTAGCATGGAGCTTGTCTGGGATTCTCTCTCTCTCTCTCTCTCTCTCTCTCTCCCTCTTTCTTCCTCTGCCCCTCCCCCGCTCTCATGCATGCATCTGTGTGCACTCTCTAAAGAAGCAAACAAATAAATACAGAGATTTATACCACCAGCTTGTGTGATGGCTGTCGGTAAGCAGAGTGCTGGGTTAACAATAACGGGCATTTGATTAGACCTTTCATAAGGTGGATTACGGTAGTCCCCCTTTATCCGCCATGGATAGTTCCAAGACCCCCGGTGGATGCTTGAAATTGTGGATAGTACTGAACCCTCTATATACTACGTTTTTTTCCCCTATGTGTACCCACCTATGACAAAGTTTAATTTATAAATTCGGCACAGAAATAACAAATAATAAAATAGAACAATTATAGCAATGACCGTAATGCAAGTTACATGAATGTAGTCCCTCTCTCTCTCAAAATATCTCGTTTTACTGTACTCACCCTTCTTGTGATGATGGGAGACAATAAAATGCCTACACAGTGAGACGAAGTGAGGTGAAGGACGCAGGTGTTGTGGTGTAGAATCAGGCTACTATGGCTTTCTGACAATTTGGCAGAAAGAGGATCATCTGCTTCCAGACCGTGGGTACCCGAAACGGCAGAAAGCAAAGCCACCGATAAAAGGGGACAATTGCGTCCCCTATGGCCCCACAATAGCCTGTGGCGAGGTGCACCCACTTCGCTCTTCCAGTCTCCAGTCTCAGTTTGAGGACCACAGCTGGTACTGACTCCGGTCCCAGTGATGGGACCCCAACTCCAGCACTCTTAACCCCCTAGCAGAATTTTTCTCTTGGTGAACAGTGCGGAATCCCTCCCAAGCCCTTGCAGGCACACGAGAATTTGCCCACTTTTTATCGGAACCCTTATCCTAGGAAACTCCTCCCCACTTTTATCTTATTTTTAAAGTTTATTGGGGTGCCCGGGTGGCGCAGTCGGTTAAGCGTCCGACTTCAGCCAGGTCACTATCTCGCGGTCCGTGAGTTCGAGCCCCGTGTCGGGCTCTGGGCTGATGGCTCAGAGCCTGGAGCCTGTTTCCGATTCTGTGTCTCCCTCTTTCTCTGCCCCTCCCCCGTTCATGCTCTGTCTCTCTCTGTCCCAAAAATAAATAAAAAACGTTGAAAAAAAAATTAAAAAAAAAATAAAGTTTATTTATTTATTTTGAGAGAGAGAGAGAGAGCGCGAACATGAGAGCAAGGGAGGGGCAGAGAGAGAGGAAAGAGCGAGAATCCCAAGCAGGCTCCACACAGTCAGTGCAGAGTCCGACACGGGGCTCCAACCCAGGAACCATGAGATCATGATCAGAGCCTAAGTCAGAGGCCCAACTGACTGAACCACCCAGGCGCCCCTACTCCTCACTTTTTTTTTTTTTTTAACATTTATTTATTATTTTTGAGACAGAGAGAGACAGAGCATGAACGGGGGAGGGTCAGAGAGAGAGGGAGACACAGAATCTGAAACAGGCTCCAGGCTCTGAGCCGTCAGCACAGAGCCCGACGCGGGGCTCGAACTCACATACCGCGAGATCGTGACCTGAGCCGAAGTCGGACGCTTAACTGACTGAGCCACCCAGGCGCCCCTACTCCTCACTTTTAAAGACCCACATGAAACATAACCTTCTCAGTGAAGCTTGTCCTGACTCCCCGAGACAGGACGAGTTGCATCTTCCTATATGCTCCTGGAGGTGCTGGCATATATAATAATCATATTAATAAGGATAATAGGAGTAATAATAGTAGTAAAAAGGTCTAAGTTATCATTTACTGAGTGTATCTATGAACCAGGTGTCGTGCTAAGTGTTTTGCATGCATTATTTAATGCTCAAAAGAACCCTAGGGGAGAGATACTGTTATTATCCTCAGTTTATAGATTATATGAATTAGGAGTTAAGTTTGGCTGCAGGTAGAAACCTGTTCACAGTGGCTGAACCAAACAGGACCTTATTTTGCTCAAATAACGAAAAATTAGAGGTAGATGGGCTAAGGCTGCTATGGTGGCTCCATAATATCATTCTTAGCATGTGGCTTCTGTCACTGTGGAGACAAGACATCTGCTGTTTTCCAATCTGTGTTCCAGGCAGGAGGAAGGGTAAATGGTAAAGGGCAAAGAGTCTTCTTCTTGTGGTTTTGTCTGATTAGCTGGGAAGGGACGCTGTCCCATACTTACCTACGTCTTGCTGGCCAGAACTGTGTGATGTGGCCACCCTTAGCTACTAGGGAGCCCGAGAATTCTACATTTTTTTTTTTTTTTCTTTTTAAAGCTGGGCAGATTTCTGCCCTGAACAAAGCTGGGGGTCTGCTAGTAAGGAATAAGAGGAGGATGGATATTGGATTGGGAACTACCCAACCTTGTCATACAAATGAAAAACACAGGGCATCAGAGATGCTAAGGATCTTGCCCAAGGTCAGATATGTGGCCAAGTTAGATTCCAACCCATGTCTGTTTGACACCAGAGGCCATTTCCTTGACGGCTATGAGAGATGACCTCCTTATTTGTGATGCGTTACAATTGTCTTTTTTATTTGTTCCTCCCTTCCCCAGATCGTGAGCTCCTTGGTACCAGGAATCAATTTTACTCATCTTGGTATCCCAGACTCTTACCCATAGTTTGTTAAATGGATAAGTGAATAGGGGCGCCTGGGTGGCTCAGTCAGTTAAGCATCTGACTTTGGCTTAGGTCATGATCTTGTGGTTCATGAGCTTGAGCCCCGTGTCAGGCTCTGTGCTGACAGTTCAGAGCCTGGAGCCTGCTTGTTTATGATTCTGTGTCTCCCTCTCTCTCTGCCCCTCCCCCACTCATGCTAGGTCTCTCTCTGTCTCTCAATAAATAAATAAACATTAAAAAAATAGATACATGAATAAATGTCAGGACTTCAGTAGTTCCTTCAGCTAAAAATTCTTTCTAGGAAAATATTCTTTAATTGTTCTCTTCCTCTGGAATGTTTTATAACCTGTTCCCAAACAAGTGGCTGTACATGTATGTGCAAGAAATAATCCTGTCTTTGTGCCACCATGAGTGCCTCTGGCCTCTTCTATGACTTACAGGCTCCTAGTCCTTCTTTCCTTACATGCTTAATGCTTATTTACAGAGTAGGGTCCAATTTCTCTTTGTTCTGCCTGGTCATTCAAACATTCCTATGCTACATCATTGTATTTCTTAGGGACCTGTGTGCTACTTGAATAACACTAATTTGAGTCACAAGCAGCCCTGACCCCAAATCTCATTTCTTGCCGGGTCAAAGAGTAGGCCGGAAGGTATTTTGGCAAGGCAGATATGGAGGGGAGGAGAATTCTTTTTTTTTTTTTTTTTTTAATTTTTTTTTAAATATTTATTTATTTTTGAGACAGAGAGAGACAGAGCATGAACGGGGGAGGGTCAGAGAGAGAGGGAGACACAGAATCCGAAGCAGGCTCCAGGCTCTGAGCTGTCAGCACAGAGCCCGACGCAGGGCTAGAACTCACGGACCGTGAGATCATGACCTGAGGCGAAGTCGGACGCTTAACCTACTGAGCCACCCAGGCGCCCCTGAGAATTCTTAAGATACCAGTTTAGAAGGTAAAATTTTCGGAAAGCCAACCACTGGTGTCCTTAGGTTAAAAAAAAAAAAAAAAGTCATTATTGTTCCACAGGCCACCGGGAAACATCCTGATTTTTCCACAAAGCCATAACGTTTGGTTTGAGAGTTTCAAGCCCCATCCGCTGTGGGGTATTGACAACAGGGACCCCTGACTTAGGTTGGTGCTGCCTAATTCAGGTCAAGAATAGGCTTGCAGGCATCTAGACTTCCAACTTAATGGCCCACATAGCAATATATTTTTTTTTTTAAACTTAGTTTTTTTTTAAGAGGTGGGGGAAGGGTAAAGAAGAGAGGGAGACAGAGGATCTGAAGCAGGCTCCGAGTTGAGAGCAGTGCGGTGCTCAAAACTCCCGAACCGTGAGATCATAACCTGAGCTGAAGTCGGAG
The DNA here is from genome assembly GCF_024362965.1 of Panthera pardus. Classification (NCBI taxonomy): domain Eukaryota; kingdom Metazoa; phylum Chordata; class Mammalia; order Carnivora; family Felidae; genus Panthera; species Panthera pardus. Next base: position 11,818,103 of record NW_026526991.1, read on the forward strand.
GCTTAACCGACTGAGCCCCCCAGGAGCCCCCCCAAGTAGCTGTATTAAGAGATGTCTGGGCTTCTTTTGCCAGCTCCATAGGCCTCTAGCCAGTAGCTTACAATCACTAAACAAATTGGATGATAAATATTTACCCCTTGTTAAGCCGTCGCTATATGTTAGGCGCTGTGCTAAGTGCTTTATTTTTGTCTCATTTCATCCTTAGAACAACACTGTGACTATTATCGTCATCTTACAAAGAAGGAATATAAGGCTTAGTGAAAATAAGCAATTTGCCCAACAGAGCGGTTGCATGAAGGGGTGACTTGGGGAGCTCTGTCTGCTCGTCTTAATCTCTAGCAGCTGCACCAGTAGCCGCCTTATGTAAATTTAAAAACCCACAGTAGTGATACTGATACTCTTTGATCTTGATAATGAACTTTTTTTTTCACTCTCATTCAAAATGTGAATAAAATGATCACAGTAATAGTAATAATAACAGCTAACGTTTATTGAGTGCTTACCATAGGCCAATCTGTTTGAAGTTCTACGTGTGATAACGCATTTAAGACTCACGGTAATCCCTTCAGGGAGGTGCTGTTATTATCTTAATTCTCAGATAAAGAAAGTGAGGCGTAGAGAGGCTAGGTAGCTTTTACAAGGCACCATGACTTATAAGTGGCAGAGCTAAAACTTGGCTATTTTTATTGATCTGTAATTTAGCTTAGGTTAAAAAAAAATGTGCTTGCTATGAAAACTTGGCTTCAAGGCAATTCTTTCAGTTTTTTCACCCGAGCAAGGTGCAGGCCCTAAACCCCTTCCAATAGAACTTCTTAAGTCATCACTGGGCCAACATCATATGGGTAGTGAGTGGTAAAACTTGGATTCAAACTTGTGTTGGTCTGATTCCAAAGTAGGGATCTTTACCATTCAGCACTAGCCAGGTTAAACCCAAGTTCAAAGGACAAATCATAGACCCATCTGGAAATGCCCTTAGAAGTCATCTAACCAGGGTTTTTCAACCTCAGCTTATTGACGTTTGGGCTGGATAACTGTCGTGGGGACTATCCTGTTCATAGCAGGATACTGAACAACATTTCTGGCCTCTGCCTACTAGATACCAGAAACCCTTACCTCCCCCCCACCCATGTGACAAACAAATATGTCTCCAGGCGTTGACAAGTGTCCTGAAAGAGGAAGGGGAAAAATCACCCTGTTCACCAGCCACTGGTCTTAAACCATCACCTCGTTTCACAAATGATGGGGCAGGGGTCCAAAAAGATGAAGTAACTTGGTTAAGCTAGTTAGCAGAATCCAGGTCATTTCGCGAAACATCACTGTATCCCTATAATGTACACAGCATAGGTGGAACTCAGAGGAAGTAGATGCCCGCTTGGTCCTTAAAGTCTGGTAGGAGACAGAAGGTATTGCACATATATCTCTGATTGTACGACGCTGAGAAGCAATAAAGTGTCATACAGACAGCGAGGTGTAGAGAAAGAGAATAAATATGACCTGGTGTCCTGAGATCTGAATCTGCCACTTTTTACTTGTAGTACTTAACTAAGCTTCAGGTTCATCATCAGTGAAACGGAGATCATGGTATTTACTCTGCCTGTACCATCAGCTTCAAAAGGGGTCTGTGAACCCCTTGTGCAAGCTGTAAAGCTCTTACAAACATCAGGTATTATTAAGATGATCAGGAGTGTGATAATTATGATTAAAGTCTTCCAGAACTGGGGAGGGCCATGTAGTGGTGTCTTCATTCCTGGACCTTCCAACTCGAGATCCCCGTTCTTCTGCGGGAGGGGGAGCTGCCACAGAGCCCTCTTCCACAGAGGGCCTCGTTCCTCGCCCGGAGCCAAGGCGGCCACCTGGGCGAACTCGGGTCACAGCTCCGCGAGACAAGCCCTCCCCGGCCCCTGGGCCTCTCAAGCTCCGCCCGCCCTGGATCGCGGCCCCGCCCCTAGAGCTCAGACCCCGCCCCCTCCGCGCGGGCTGGCGCTCCAGCGGCGCGGCGCCTCCAGGACAACCCCTCGCCCCGGCCGGAGATTCCCGAACTCCTCCGATCGCTTCCCGGCCTCCCTCGGACGCCCGCAGCGGAGGCGGCGGAGATTGCCGAGGGGCGCTGGCCCCGCCCCCGCCGCCGCCGCCACCGCCCCCGTCCCGCCACAGCCTCCCGCGCGGGCTGGAGTCCCAGATCCCGGTCCCTCCCTCCTCCTTTCTCTCCGCCCGCCTTCCCGGGGCTGCCACAGTGGCGGGTCGGAGGCTCCCGGCCAGTCAGCTCGTTCCGGTCCCGAGCCCCTCCTCTCCCCCAAACAAACAGCCCTCCCCACGCCTCGGGAGCCCGGACCGCCCCCTTCCTCCCTCGGCCCGGCGTGTGGCGAGGGGCAGTGTGAAGGAGCGAGCGCGGGCCGGCGGGCGAGCTCCGTGAGTGCGAGAGGCGGGGCGCGCGGCGGGCCGGGCCGGGGTCGCGTGTGCGCGTGGGGGCGCGAGCGAGTGCCCGTCGCGACCCGCCGGCCGCCGCGAGCGAGCGAGCGAGTGAGCGAGCCGCCGGCGAGCGACGAGCGGCCACCGCCAGCCGCCGAGGGGCGCCGGGCCCGCGCGCGCGCACGCACGCACGCACGCGGGGGCGGGGGCAGGCGCGCGCCCGCCTGTCGCGACAGTCGGGGCCGAGGCCCAGGGGGAGGTGGCCTGTCGCGGGTCGCCCGGCTCCCGGAGGCGAGGGGGGCGCGGGCGGATGGCGGAAGGCGCCCAGCCGCAGCAGCCGCCTCAGCTCGGGCCCGGCGCCGCTGCCCGGGGGATGAAGCGGGAGTCGGAGCTGGAGCTGCCGGTGCCCGGAGGGGGAGGAGACGGAGCCGAGCCCGGCCTGAGCAAGCGGCCGCGCACCGAGGAGGCGGCGGCCGACGGCGGCGGCGGGATGCAGGTGACTGCGCGGGACGGCGCCCCGTTACGGCGGGGGTGCGGCGCGGGGGGCCGCGAGGGCGGCGGGGGCGCCGGGGTGGGCAGGGGGTGGGCCTCCGGGGGGTCTTGGCTTGGAGGTGGGAGGGGGCCGGTCGGGGCCTGTTTGGGAGGCGGGGCGGGCTCCTCGGGCTGGGAGGCGAAGGGTGCAGGAGGAGCCTGGTGTGTCCCAGAGGGTCTTGATTCCTAGGGGGGTGGCGGGGGGGGGGGCGACGCGTGAATAGGTTTTGGGGGGAAATCGAACATGGTTGAGACGGATTCCATTTCTTCAGACCCTTCCTTGGTTCCCGGGGGTGGAGTGGAAGCCGGGAGATCCTGGGTCTGGTGCCCAGAGAGCCGCTGCACTGAGTGGGGGTGGGGGGCGACGGTGGGAAACCTCCCAAGGAGGAGTACCTTTTTGGCGTCTCCCGACCCACACGGGGATGGGGACGGGGAGCGGCATATAAAGAAGAGTGAAAAGGGAGAAAAGTCCTCGAGAGCCCAAAGGGGATGTGGCTTAGCTTGTGGGTTCAATCAGTTAGTTACACAAGGAGTGTGAGAAGTACGAGGAGTTTGGTGATGGTGTGGGGACCCCGTGGCGCTCGGTCTCATTAACTTTGTGGAGCACGCTGAGGAGTCTGGAGAGAGACACAGCACGGACCCCTCTTTACGTGGCGAGGGTACCGACCGGCTCTTAATGTCCTGGGGTATAAGTGTCCTGGGGTATAGGGCTTTTGGAAGACTGGATTCTGTGTTGCGGACTCCAAGATAAGCCGGTTGATTTGGGTAGAGAACGGAAAGGCAGTGATAATGTCAGTTGACTTTGTAGTTTGAGGAAGAGCTGAAACCTTCGTACCTTTCAGGATTTGGTCTCTGTTCAGAAAATACTTGCCGTGAAATGGTGGAGCTCACCTACCAGCAGTTGTTTAGAGATCTGCCTGATTCTCTTAGAATCATAGAATGTTACAGATAGACGGGACCAGAGACATCATTTTTTCCCCCAGGGGTTCTTGGTCTGGATAGACTTGGAAGATTCTTACGCAGAACAGTTTACTTGCGCTTTTTTGGTAGGAGGGGAGGCCACTACTTTTCGTCTTTGTTTTTTTCTGTCCCCCCCCCCGGGGGATTCACGTCTCAAAATGCTTTGACCACCTCATTTTGTAGAGGAGGAGTCAAAAGTCCGGAGAAGACTAGTGACTTGGCTAAGGCCACCCAGTTAGCTGGGTAGCAAAACTAGAGCTCGAAGCCCAGTCTTCTAATTCCTATTCCTGTGCTCTCTCCATTACACCACTCTTGGAAATCCCTGCTAAAAGACTTCCTGTGCTCTGCTCCCCGCTTTTCAAGGCTCTGCCTGACTTCCTGTGTTAGAGACCGAGCTGTATTTAAGCCTGGCGTGGCTGCTGTGTGCTTCTTAGTCTCCTTTGCAGAAGCCACTCTGTTAACTTGTGTTGATTTGGCTAAAGGCACCCTCTTGATGTTTATTTGTGAATTCTTTTGTTTCCCTGCTTTTGTTCTCCATCAGAACTCTGTCAGGCAGAGGAATTGGGAGAAGTAAAAAGCCCAGGGCCTTGGAAAAAGTAGCGAGGAGTAGGAAGAGACTTCAGCTGAGGTGGGGGTTGACGTTGGCTGACCCGAGAGAGGATGACTGGGTGTGGGTGCTGTGCTGGTGAGCAGGGTCAGCTTGGTGGGTGCACGTATCTGTGTGTGTCTGTGTTCATTCATTGCTTCTGTCAGTCGCCGTCAGCAGTGAGACTCCCTCCCCTCCCTTTCCTCTCCTCCCCTCCTGGGGCTAATTATTTGCTGGTTGCCTCCAAATTGGCTAAGGATAGTAGTATTTGGAAATGGAGCAGTGTGCAGGGACTTTGGAGTGTGCAGAGGAAGGAGGGGATTAGGCCCTTTGGGTGCAAAATGGGCAACTTAGAACCATCCCACAGAGAATCTTTTTTTCACTCTGCGTGTTTGTGGATCTTTATTTATTTTTCACATCACGCATTCTCATTGCTGTAGTTCTGACACACCGGGTCACGTAGGTAGTCACATCTTCATTGATTTAGCCCCCTGCCTTCAACGAGCTGTATGCTTCTGGGAAAAGCCCTTCTTTGGGGACCTGTTTCCTTAGTTGTAAAATTTAGGGTTTGTACAGGATGATTTCTAAATTATCTTCTAAGAAACATTTCAGGTTCCCTGACCTTAAGGTACTTGGTGCTTCCATCTGGGTGGAGAGACAAAATAGGTGAAAAATTATGACAGAGAGAAAGAGAAAATGTGTGTGTGTGTGGTTTTGTGTGTGTGTAAGTCCCAGAGGAACAGGAGCAGAGATACCACAGGGTGGATGCATGATGTCACAAGTCATTGCATAATTTAGAGCCACAATACGCAGAGGATTTGTGCCACTGGGTCCAGAAGAAGGAGATGGTCATTCCTGCTGAAATGGTCAAGGAGGGCTTTATGGGAAGGTTGAAATCTGAGGCATAATCTGAGTAAAGGAGAAAAAAATGTTCATGAAAAGATAAAATTTAACCCTCGGTGACCTACAGCTCTGGTACTTTCCTGTATCATTCTGATAATAATGGTAGGGTATTTAATATTCATTTAACTAATGTTTATTGAACAGCTGCTATGTGCCAGCCTCTGTTTTAGAGCCTAGGAGACATGGCAATAAAGAAAACAGACTCCGCTCTCATGAAACTAATAATCTGATGGAAAGAGACAGTAAAGAAATCAGCAACTGTTATTAGGGGGTGGTAAGTGCCAGGAAGAAACTTAAAGCAAGGAGAGGGCTAGAGAGTGAAGAAGATGGTCAGGGAAGGCGTCTGATAGGCGATCCTAGGGTGAAGTGAAGTGAGAGGAATGGACCATTCAGGTATTTGAGGGAAAGGGGTTCAGGTAGAGGAACCGGGGTTGCAGAGGCATTGAGAAAGAGGTGCACTTGACGTGTGTGAGAACAAGAGGCCAGTGTAGCTGGAGCAAAGGGAGCAGGGGGAGACAGCCTTAGGAGATGATCGCGGCTGTGTAGAAATGCCTTGTAGGCCCTATGTAATATGCACTTAAAAAAAATCTAGAGTAGCCAGTCTTTTTAGCATACTAGTATATGGGTTAAAGCACATTTTTTTTTTGAAATTTATTTACTTTTAGTATTTATTTATTTTTGAGAGAGAGGGAGAGAGAGAGGCAAGGGCAGAGAGAGAGAGAGGTGGGGACAGGATCCAGAGCAGGCTCCACACTGACAGAAGAGAGCCCCCACGTAGGGCTTGAACTCACAAACCGTGCAGTCATGACCTGAGCTGAAGTCAGATGCTCAACCGACTGAGCCATCCAGGTGCCCCACATTTTTTTTTTTTTTTTTTTTAATCTTTACTTATTTTTGAGAGAGAGGCAGTGTGAGCAGGGGAGGAACAGAGAGAGAGGGAGACACAGAATCCGAAGCAGGCTCCAGGCTCTGAGCTGTCAGCACAGAGCCTGACGCGGGGCTTGAACTCACGAACTGCGAGATCATGACCTGAGCTGAAGTCGGCCGCTTAACCGACTGAGCCACCCAGGCGCCCCTTTTTTTCTTAAATCTTAACAAGTGGAGTTTTCTTGAGGTCATAGGTCCTTCTAGGAAGCCTTCCCTGACAACTGAGGTCACACCAGACTCTCGTCTTGCCTTCTGTTATTTTGGTGCTTAATTTTGCATCACCTTATGTTGTTCCTTGTCTTATTCTTGTTCTCCTAGTGAGACTGTGAGCTTCCAGAAGACAGGAACTATGTTTTTTTGTTCTACCCTTTATAATATGTAACAGTTTTGGGTACATCGTAAGTGCTTAATGCCTGTGAAGTTAAAGTTTACTTTTTACAGATGATTAAGGGATGGAAAAGATCATGAAATTGAGAGTTCTTTTATGAAATTCCTCAATCTTCTGAGTGTCCAAGAATTAACCTTTTTTTTTTACAGAAAGAAATCGTTTACTGGGGTTAATGTCCCAAGACTGCTTTACTGAGAGGAACTACACCTCAGAGCTGTAGATTCCGAAGCTGAACCCTGTTGAGTTACTGCCAGTAAGCTTTTGGAGTAAATCATTTCCTTCCCAAAGTGGAGCATAGAGGACATGAGGGAGTCTGTGGTGCTTATGTTATAATCCTTAGGCTAAGAAGGAACCATGGCGGGGAGAGGAAGGATGGTACTTTTCAAGGTCAGTTTCCAGAAGCTTAACGTGGACCGAAGAGGAGTGAGCACAGCTCTGGAAACAGTACAGAAGTAGAGAAGCTTGGGCGGGCGAGGAGGGAAGAGAACATTTCAACCTGAAAATTGAAATATGGTTTGAGAAATGTAGTTGGTTGTTAAAGAGGGTGATGGAAATACCGTACCCTCGCCTGGTGGAAAGTTAAAATGCGTTACATGTATAGGTATGGGAGGTTCATTTCACTGTAAGCCAAGTCTGCTATGTGTGAAACTTGGGCTTTATGAAACATGCTAGGGAAAGAATTCTTTCGGTCAGCTCTTGTGGTGAATATAAATGATTTGATGAACAAAGATTCAGTTTTTGTGCAACTTTATAGGAACTTGGCTGCTGTATAAAAAAGGCAAGGTGTACCCTAATTATTACTTACAACTTTTAGCAAAATTCTTTATAGCAGTGAAATGTTGGTATGTGATTATTATACGGCCAGCTAACTGCTTCTGACCATCAAGTCATAAATCCGGGTTAGTTAAGTGGGTTCAGCAGTTGTTCATGTTAGTGGTTGATTCTGGAAGTAGGAAAACTTCTTCCTGGACTTAGGGCCAGGGTTCCCGATAGCCTGTGATCGCTACGTGTATGCTGTATTTCTTGTAAGAGTTGATCTTCCCGTTTTCTTCTTCCTGGGTTTCTTTCCTCCTATGTGGGTGTCTCTTTGGTCTCTTGTTTGGCTGTTTGGTGCTGATGCTGACCACGGTGCTACCATCGGAGTAGAGCTATAAAAATAATGTGCTTTCTTTCCAAGTAATTTCATGAACGATGTCTCACAAAAATTACCGAATTTTTCGTATCTATTTGTCTTAGTCTCCTCGAGCACTGTAACAAAATACCAGAGGCTGGATGGCTTGAACAGAAGTTTATTTCTCACAGTTCTGGAGGCTAGAAGTCCAAGATCAAGGTGCTGGCACCTTTTTGGTGTCTGCTGAGGGGCTCTCTTCCTGGCTTCTCGCTGTGCTCACATGGCCTTTTCTGGGTGTATGCTCCTGGAGAGAGAGAGAGAGAGACCTATCTCTGTCTTCTTACCAGGGTACTAATCCCATCATCGGAGTCCCGCCCTTATGACCTAAACTAAACCTAATCACTTCCCAAAGGCCCCACCTCCAAATACCACCACAACTGTGTGGGCTAGGGCTTTAACATACTAATTTTGGGGGTGGGGAACACAGACAATCAGCCCATAATACTACCAGAGCTGCAACTATTGATGGAGAAACTGAGGCACAGTCACTTTAAAAATTAGTGATTTTTGGGGCGCCTGGGTGGCTCAGTCGGTTGAGCATCCCACTTTGGCTCAGGTCATGATCTCGCGGTTCGTGAGATCAAGCCCCGCGTCAGGCTCTGTGCCGACAGCTCGGAGCCTGGAGCCTCTTCAGATTCTGTCTTTCTCTCTCTCTCTGCCCCTCCCCCGCTCACACTCTGTCTCTCAAAAATAAATAAACATTAATAAAAAAATTAAAAAAAATAAAAGTTAGTAATTTTTTTCAAGCCTCACAAGGAAGCCTGTGACTGTAAAACTCGAAAGGTCTTTGAGAAGGAGAAAGATCTGAATTCAAAGTAGGACTGTTCTTTAGGGTGACTCACGGGATTAGCCTGAGTTGAATTTGTGTCCCACCTCCCTCCCATCTTCCAGCCACCTTGTCATTTTTTTCCTCTCGCACACTGACATGTGAACACAACAGAAGCTAACTAGAGATTTAACTTTCATTTTGGTATAAAACAGACTGGTGCAGACAGGCCTCAAGATAACAGGATTGGGGAGAAAGACACTACACTACTTCGTGTAAACAAGAATGTTGCCAGCGTGGCTCCAATTTGACACCTCTCAGGCCGTCAGTTTGATGCCAGGCTTTCATAATTTGTAGAAACAGTAAAGGCAGTCATTTTGGTGAATGGCTTTGCTTGAATTTTTGTTGATATATGCATTTGTAGAGCATAGTAAACGCCTTTATTCTGGTGCCTGTGTGCACTTCCCTCAAAGACCGGAGGGAAGAGCATTGGGGATGATGGGAAGGAAATGGCAGTAATTGGATGAACAAACAGATGGAGGAGGGACGGCGAGTGCATTTGGTGTTTTAGGTGGCCCCGAGGAGTATTGAATTTCTTATTCTTCTCCCCTACAGCCCCAATACAAGCAGGCAGCTTACATGGCTAAGGTTTCATTATCTAATCCATCGCAGATCAGCTTGAATAAACCCATTGGCTGGCGCTGATCTAGTTAGGAGGGCAGTGCAAAGCTGCTTGAGCCAGGATTGGGGCAAATCGGATCAGAACAGCCATGTGAATCTTGGACATATTTCTTTAATTTGGGTGGGTAAAGTAGTTTGGGAAATACTTGAGAGAGAGAGAGAGAGAGAGAGAGAGAGAGAGAGAGGGAGAGTGAGCGCGCATGCACGAGTGAGCAATCAGCCATGAGTTTTTTTTCAGATATTGTAGGGACTCTGAGGGGCAAGTGTACGGACGATTTGATCTATTTCTCTGGAGTGTAGGCAGGTTGCTTTGATTTTTTTGAGTCTGAACATTTTTGGGTCACTAATGCTCAGTAGTAATCTTTTGTAGCAGCATTTGGAGGTTCCAGTTGCGATCACTTAATTATGACTACTCTGAGTGAACCCTTAATCCGAGACTGTACGATACGGGTCCTCGCTCAGTTTAAAAGGGGAGATACCGTGGCTGTCGCTATTGTGATGACCAACCTTAATGTCTATAATTATGTTTGTTATCCATGTATACTTGAAGTATGGGGTAGTGAAAGAAACACGATTTAGAATTTCTCATTTTGGGTTTGACTCCTGGCTTTTCCACTTAGCAGATGAATGACCTTTGGCAAGATGTTTAGTGTCTGAGCTCCTGATTACACATCTGTGACCTGGGAAAATTAATACATACTGTAATGAGCGGCAGTAATGAGTAACTGAGATGATTTAGAGTGTCTATCATGGAGCCCAGCAGTAACTGTTTATTCCCTGCCTCCCTCATAGCCCGCTGCACGACACTCCTTGAGTTCCTGCTTAGTGCTTGATCAGCATGGAGTGGTTAATGCGTTTCCGATTGATTAAGTGTCAGAGTTGGGGACTACTAGAGATGAGCAGTGTGTTAAACTGAATTGCTTGTCATGTGGGTGGAGGACGTGAATGGGCCTGGTTGGTTACCACGGGCTCTCTGGTCAGAGGAGAAGGAGACATTTGCTTCTTTGCTAAGCACTAAAAGGGCTACTGAGGTATCACACTGCCTGCATTGAGCAGTGGACGTATCATGGAACCTGTGAGGTCCCGACTGGGAATGTGCGTGACAGATATGCTGGCCGTTTGGGTGGTGAAAATATCGTTTGTGTTTCCAGGGTTGTAAGGTTTGCTGGTCAGATATATGACCTCAAATAGATGGTGCTTTTTGTTCTTATTCTGGTTTGTGGAAATTGAGATGGAAAGCCTTTGTCTCTTGTGGTCTCTCTCTGGTCTCTTCAAGCCTGCCCTGCAGACTAGGAAGAGTCATCCACCTAAAAGAGCTGAACGACACTTGATGGTTTGTCTTTGTCTTCCGGATAGAGTCCGGTCTCTCATTTGGCCTCCTCCTGGCCTGACTTGTGCTGGTCTTTGTAAACTCATCTCATTTTTACAGTCTACCTCTTGAGTCCTGTTAGGGGGCTTATAGTTTCCTGAGTGCCATGCGGGCTCCTTCGTTCTTCTGTGCTTTTGTTTCCGGTTTTCCCGGCTGAAATTCCTGCCTCAACATCTCTCTCTCATCTGTAAGGCTCAGTCTTCAAGAATCAGCTGGGCTATGGACTCCCCCTGGATGCTTTTTGTGTCTGCTCCCATCCCTCCCACATTCCTGCTGGTTTCTAAAACACTGTGTCCATAGCTGTGTGTGAGGATTTTTTTGCTTTACCATTTGTTTAAATGTCTGCTCCTGCACCCCTTCCCAGACTGTGAGACCAGGGGATCCTTTGGGATCCCTAGGATTTAGCGCTGGGCCTGGGCCCCAGTAGTCAAGAAACTGTGGTTCTTGGTGAATTGAGCCTTGTCTCTCTGCTCCTCAGCGGGGCCTGCAGATGGCTTTAATTGTTTCTCCAGATTTTCCCTGGGGGGCCTGGCCCTCGGTCTGCTTTCCTGATCCTGTGAAGACTGGGTGTTGTGGGATTTGTGAATGGTACCTGATCTTTCCATTGATATCGGGGTTAAAGGTGAGAAAGGGGTCTTTGAAAACAGAAGCCGGGGTGGAATTTAACTGTTGAATGTGTTGGGTGGGCATGGCAACCAAATGTTTAGTTTCCTGTGCTCAGATATTAATTGAGTGCACGTGTGTATGTGTAAAAAGCGCCTTTGTGATGGTGTGGTGAACGAAAAGAGAGGAACCGCACAAGCAAGGGGCAATTAGAGCTAACCTGTTCCAGTTCATTGGAGCAGTCTGTTGATCTGCCTTTTACAGTGCTGCCGAGAGATTCTGGAGTGTTGCAGTTCGCGGATATTACCACCATTTGGGACTAAGCCCATTTGATCAACTTTCCCTTCTCAACCAATGAATTTCATGAGCTGTTACAGCTTCTTTTGTGGATACGGGAAAAATACCAAGCTGAGACACCTCACAGAACACATGCTGTTTTTTCAGATCACGCACTGGATATGCTTGCAAATGAGGAAGCTTGATACAGTTCTTTTAAACCGCAGCCTTGGAAATAGATTCATAGATGTATTTTACAGGAATCCTCTCTCCTTGGCCCTTGTTCTCCCCACCTCCTTGCCTCTCGGCTAATGATTTGTGCTCCTATATAATCCTCATCTTTTTTCCAGCCTCGAGACTTCCCTTACTAGTTTAGTTGGGGCCCCTTTAAAGGCGATTGGGTATATATACTTTGTAGTGCCTCTGGCTTCTGGATTCTGCTTCAATAAAGCAGATTCTAGGAAGGGAATGAGAGAGAGAGAGCAGCCAGTAATATCACTTGCTTCTGACGTGTCCTGTACATACGTGGCATCTAGAAATTTTCAGCTGAGGATTCAAGGCACAGGACACATGGTAAATACCACTTCTGAAGCAGATGACAATTTTGAGTTGCCAAATGATAATGGTTGAGTAACTGCTTAAAAACCTATTTTCCCAAGGGTGGAAATGGCCTTTGAAGTTTGGGTTTCCACAAGGGTGTGTTCAACCATAATACTTGGGGGTTTTTTTGGGACCTGAGTCCTCAGATAATACCTTGGTATGTGGGATTTTTCCCATGTGAAGGCTGGCTCCTTGGTTTCTCCTTTGCTGAGGAAAAGAGATTTTGCACTGAGTATTGGATGTTTTATTCCAGGCATGTGGTTTCTGAGGAGGCATACTGTTTATTTTTCTTTTTTGGCTGAATCAATTTTCTTGAATCTTAATTTTTTTTTTATTTAAAAAATTTTTTTAAACATTTATTCTTGAGAGACAGAGAGAGAGAGACAGAGCGTGAGTGGAGGAGGGGCAGAGAGAGAAGGAGACACAGAGTCTGAAGCAGGCTCTAGGCTCTGAGCTGTCAGCACAGAGCCGGATGCAGGGCTCGAACCCACGAACTGTGAGATCATGACTGGAACTGTAGTCGGACGCTTATCCAACTGAGCCACCCAGGCGCCCCAGATAAGTTTATGTATTGTTTTTTTGAGAGAGAATGCATGCGTGGGAGGGGCAGAGAGAGAGAGAGAGAAAGAGAGAAAGAGAGAGAGAGAGAGGAGACAGAATCCCAAGCAGGCTCTGCATTGCTAGTGTGGAGCCCGTTGCTGGCCTCAAACTCCTGAGCCGTGAGATCGTGACCCGAGCCGAAATCAAGAGTCGGACATTCAAGGGACCGAGCCACCCAGGCGCCCCTGTGGGATCATCATTGTAAATGTCACAGCAAAGCATGATTTATCATGAAGGATGGGCAGGGGGACTCTCGCAGTGATGGGGCTTTGTGTGGGCAGGGCAGACACGGTACCGGTCCAATTAGAGGAACCGCAGACCTGGTCTGGGGGCAGTGTGGGGGCTGGAATATGGGCTGTGGCTCCTGCTTCAGTTGGAACACTTTTGGAACAGAGACTCATGGGAAGTTCTTCCATTTGCTGTAGTTTGAGCAGCTTTTTCCTCTGCACATTGGCAGCTGTTTGGAGGAGGGGGCGTTAATTGCTGTCCGCCAGAATGATTTCCAAAACAGACCTATATAGATTTCATGTAGGGATTTATTTCAGGGGTAGGTGGTTTGTCCTGAGTCAGGAGGACTTTGGTTCCATTTTCCTGGAAGTTGGTGGGCTTCCATGAGCCTGCTCTATTTATCTTGGACCGTTAGGCGAGTAGAAAAGCAGCTGCATAGTTAGCCCTTGTGTGGAGCTTAGTTTCATAGGTCATTCTCTCTTGGGGATTTTTATACGGTCACATTTACAGCCTGAAGTTTTCTTTTCCTTTTCTTCCCTTCTGCAGCTCAGTGCTCTGCAGAAATTCTGAGGAGGGTGGATAATAATTTTGGGTAAAAAGCAAGAATTGTTTAGCTTCCTCCCTTCTTTTGGTTTCTTTACTAGCCCCCCCTCCTGCCGCCCATCCTTTGCAAAAGAGTCTGCAAATGAGGTCGCTTATCCCTTAATCGGACTGTCTTGTCCTCTAACACTCTGAATATGTGGCTTTGACAGCTTTCACCTGCTATTTCTTGGTTTCCAGGGGATGGGATAGTAGGATTGTGTGATTTCAAAGCAAAAACTGGCAAAATTGGAAGATGTTTTGTGGTGGCTCCCAGCATCCACAAAGCGTAACTCATTGGTTTGCACCTCATACAAACTCGCAGGAGTACCGTCACCGTCAATAGCTGGCACAATGGGTTTGAGGACTTTGTTGGAACTTCAGGAAGTCTCCACAATGGCTGCCTCTCACAGTGGGAGCTTTGGCAGGGCTTACCGGGAGTTGGTAGTGCTTGTTTTGAAAGTAGGAGTCTGGTCCTATCCCGCTGGATGTCTCTGAGAAGGGCAGGGGCAGATTTGTTTGAAAAAGGGAGAGTGGGGCTCTGTAGCTGTCAGTTATGTGGTCCATTTTATAGATGTCTGTGTTTGCTCCACTGACACACGAATTTTACTGCATGTTTTGTATGTTGTATTCATACTTGAAGCCATAGTCTGACTTGTGACTTTCAATAAGCTGATTTGACTAATTTTGGTATTAAAAAAATTTTTTTTAATGTTTATTTTTGAGAGAGAGAGGGGGAGGGGCAGAGAGAGAGAGGGAGACATAGAATCTGAAGCAGGCTCCAGGCTCTGAGCTGTCAGCCCAGAGCCGGACGACGATGACAGGGGCCTTGAACCCATAAACAGTGAGATCATGACCTGAACCAAAGTTGGACGTTTAACCGACTGAGCCACCCAGGTGTCCCCGATTTGGCTAATTTTGATATCATCTTGGACTTTAAAGTGAAGGTGGTCATATTTAAAAGTTCCATGTGGGGGCTTAGAAGTTAATATTTCTGTTGGCTCTTCCCTCCCCATCCCCAGCTGCTGCTGCTGCTTTTATGCATCATAGACACTTTTTTTTGTTGTTGTTGTTTTGTTCCTCTTCTTGGTGTTATAGGTCTCTCGCCTCTTGTTGTGATTCCAAATAGATCTTTTTGCTGCAACATTGTGGCTTTGATCTGGCTGTTTTACCCTGTTGTAGATCAATTGGTTAACTTTGGCATTTTGCATACATACAACAGAAATCTTTTAGAAAGGTGCTTTTCACTGACCGTTAGTGATTTTTGTCAGCTGTGTAAAAATGCTGTGATTAACAGATACACGTGTATCTGTGTGCTTGTGTGCTTTTCCTTTATGCTTACTTTGCATTTCTGTTTCTCTCTCTAGGAGTGGTTGGGACTGAGTGCTATCCTGTAGGCTTTGCTTTTTAATCCTGGCAAGCCCGTCTCAGGAAACCTTCGCATTTGATATTCTTGGGCTGTGTGGGGATCATTTACCCCTATTGGATTTTAGCTTCACTGTGGATTCTTTTTTGCAGTGTTACTTTTAGGCAAATAGTAAATACTTGTTTGGTTTCACAGTATCCCAGAGTTTGAAGAAACCCACAACATTTGTCACACATACTTTGTTTTTATTTTTTTATTTTTATTTTTATTTTTTTTTAACATTTATTTATTCTGGAGACAGATAGAGACAGAGCATGAGCAGGTGAGGGTCAGAGAGAGAGGGAGACACAGAATCCGAAACAGGCTCCAGGCTCTGAGCTGTCAGCCCAGAGCCCTATGCGGGGCTCGAACCCACGGACCGTGAGATCACGACCTGAGCCGAAGTTGGACGCCCAACCGACCGAGCCACCCAGGCGCCCCAATACTTTGTTTAAAAAAAAAAAAAAAAAAAAAAATCAATTCTGATACAAGAAAAAATACCTCACTGGTCCAGCATCCTGTTTAGGCAAGGAAATTGTCGAATTCAGAGTATTCCAAGCTGTTTTCCATTGATTGCTCTTTGAGACATGGTAAGAGGTATCATTCTTCTGAGAACAGAAAAATCAAATAACTTTGGACTAGCGTTAAGCAAAATTTGAACTATTGCATTTTACATTTCACAAGCAGATGTAACTCTCAATTTATAAAAATGCACTTAATGAAGTGTCTCTTTCTCCTCTGGGTTCCCCAGGTACTCCGTACCCCTTCGCTAATTACTCTAATCCCCGATGTTCATCCCTTGCATTATTCCTCTCCTTTCTTCCCCCCAGATGTTAGCAAACTCTACACGCTTTTACATGCTACTGTTTTCAATGACTATATCAGAAGTTAATTTTTTTTAAAGATTTTTTTATTTTTAAGTAATCTCTACACCCAGTGTGGCTTGAACTCACAGCCCCGAGAGCAAGAGTTGCACGCTCTACCAACTGAGTATGGCTCTACCAGCCAGGTGCTCTAAGGTTACATTTTTTTTTTTTTCTTTTTAAAATTTCATTATTTTGAGAGAGAGACCAAGAGAGAACGCATATGTGAGCAGGGGAGAGGAAGAGAGGGAAGGAGAGAGAGCATCCCAGCTCTGGGCTCTATCTCGTGAACTGCAAGATCATGACCTGAGCCGAAATCAAGATTTGGATGCTTAACCGATTGAGCTAGCCAGGCACCCCTATTTTTTGTTTGTTTGTTTAATGTAAACGAGGTCTACTAATGTTTTCGTGAATGGGTTCTGTGTGTGTGTGTGTGTGTGTGTGTGTGTGAGTGTGAGTGATGCTTTGAAAAGTTTTTCCCACTCCCAAGATTATTAAAAGTAGAGTGGGCATGGGGCGCCTGGGTGGCGCAGTCGGTTAAGCGTCCAACTTCAGCCAGGTCACGATCTCGCGGTCCGTGAGTTCGAGCCCCGCGTCAGGCTCTGGGCTGATGGCTCGGAGCCTGGAGCCTGTTTCCGATTCTGTGTCTCCCTCTCTCTCTGCCCCTCCCCCGTTCATGCTCTGTCTCTCTCTGTCCCAAAAATAAATTAAAAACGTTGAAAAAAAAAATTAAAAAAAAAAAAAAAAGTAGAGTGGGCTTGTAGACCGACAGAGCTGAGTTGGAGCCCTAGCTTTTCCATATCACAGCTGTATGATCTTGGCTAAATGACTTAACCTTTTCTTCCCTTGTGAAATATACTATAGGATTAGTGTAAGAATGAAAAGAGGTGATGCACATCATATGCTTTTTAGTTCAGGGCCGGACACATAATAGGTATTATATAATAGCCATTTTTATTATAATTACCAAGCCCTATTTTCTTATACCCCAGTTGTGTTTCGACTTTCTTAAAAATCTTTAAAAAAATGTTTATTTGTTTTTGAGAGAGAAAGAGACCATGCACACCAGCGGGGGTGGGGCAGAGTGAGAGGAGGACAGAGGATCTGGAGCGGGCTCTGTGCTGATGGCAGAGAGCACAGCGCGGGGCTCGAACTCATGGACCGTGAGACCATGACTGGAGCCGAAGCTGGATGCTTAACCAACTGACCCACCCCGGTGCCCCTGTCTTTTGACTTCTTGAAAGGTCTCTTAATCTTTGTATCCTCGGCTTCTGCGTAAGTGTCTGAGAGATACTATAATAAGAACCTGGTAAATGTTTGTTGAAAAAATCAGCCGTTATGTGACTTGTTTGTAAAAATCTCTGTAATAATTTTGTTGCTACAAAATTATTGCCACAACAACCCCACAAGATAGGTGGTTCTTTTTCCTATTTTTCAGATGGTAAAAATACACTTCTCTAAGCCTCATGACTAGGAAGCAACAAAACTGGTGCTTCTACCCGATCTTGTGGCTCTTTATTCAGTGCCTTTTCCTTTGGGTCTCGTGCCCCTCAGGCCAAAGGGTATGACTGAGAAGGAATGGAGTGAATAGTGAACGTGAACTTCACGTGACGCGTATTTACTATTGAAAACGTTTTGTCAGGGCACCTGGCTGGCGCAGTCATTTACGCTCAGGTCACGATCTCACGCTTCGTGAATTCAGACCCGGAGACGGGCTCTCTGCTGTCCGCACAGGGCCGGCTTCAGATCCTCGGTGCCCCCCTCTCGCTGCCTCTTCCCCCTCGCATGTACTTGCTTGCTTGCTTGCTTGTTCTTTCTCTCTCAAAAGTAAACATTAAAAAAAAATTTTTGCCCATTACCTAACAGTTGATTCATGTAGAAGTCAACAGCGATCCCCGGTTTCTTTCTGCAATAATTTGGATCTAGCCAGTGTTTTGAATTGGGATTTTGCTAAAATTTAGTGTGTACTTTATACGCCAAGCATTGTATTACAGACTTTATGTGTTTATCTCACTTTCCTGTAGCTCATATTTGGAGGGGTTAAATGAGATTATTCGTTGCCGTATGTATGGTAGTTTGTTATTGTTGTTATTATTTTTTTGCCTCAAAGTTTTCCCATCTCTAATTTTATTATTGATCTGATAGATCAGCAGTAGATAAATCAATGGATTGGTAATGGTGGGTAGTATGAAATGATGAGAGCTGAAGTCATCTAGAAGTTATCTGGCCAGCTCCCTGCTTAAATCAAGTAAGGGAGGTGATGTACTCGTTTTCAGGGACAAGTTATTTCAGTCTCCGAGAGCAGATAGGAGGACAAGCAATAAACTCAAACTTTTGGCTTTAGGTCTAAGTAGAATCTTTCATTTCTTAGTCTTTTTTACTATTCTGGTATTTTCTCTGAGAGTTTCTTATATGGGGTTCCCCTGTCCCCCTGCTTTTCATTGATTTTTTAAAGCATGTGACATATTCACATGGTGAATGGTTCAAAATATGCAAAAGAGTAGAAAGTCTCTGCCTTCTCCCAACTTTCTAGTTTTCTCCTTGGAGGTAACCAGGATGGTTAGTTGTCTGGATATCCTTCCAGAGATTGTAGTTACATAATATTTTCTCTACCTCCTTCTAAAAAAAAAAGCTCAGATGGTGATATTAATATGCATACTATCTGTACATACTACATGTATTTTGCTTTTTTTCCTCTCTCTATTTGGAAATCATAGCAGCGTGTAGATATTTTTTGTTAGATTTCTGCAGTTAGGATTATTCTCTTGTGGGCTGCTGAGATGACTATACCTAAATGTCTCTGGTAAGGATGACTCTGATTAGTACAGGATCTCATAAAATGTGAGTCTGTTCCATGGAATCACAGGGTCAGAGACATACTCTTTTTTTTTTTTTTTTTTTAACGTTTCATGTTTTTGTTTTCGGAGACCTGATCTGCATCTGTGTTCTTTCACTTGAATACCCTACAAGTCCCTGGCCGATGATAGCATTTTAAAGATGTTTGAGTAAAAGGTAGGCCTCCTCAGCTCTCCACCTGCTCCAGTCAGCTGCTCCTGATCCCGTCTTTTTACACTCTAGAGGCCCTTTTTGGGTCAGATACCCCATTTGTCATTGAGTTAGTAATGATACTCAGGATCTGCCTTGAGTCATTGCACACAGAATCTAACTGCAGTGTGATTTTATTCAGTGTGACATCTTCTGTACCAGGCATATCCAAAATGTCCAGTTTATCCTGATTGAATGTCATTGCTGTCAGGAGGCTGGTCAGTGAGCCAAGTTTGGTATGGAATTGGGAGTAAGGGAGGTTTGGTTCCTGGTAGGTGTTTGTGTCTCAGCGGTCACAATGGCCATTAGTTTCACTCAGCCCCTGTGTTTGTGGAAAGCCTGGGATTGAGTGAATGCTCTTCATCCTTAGGAGATGGCCACTCTGCCACTGAGACTTGATGGGAAGTAAATAGATATGGCTCAACAAACAGAGTATTTTTCTTTTGTTTACCAGACAGTGGATTCTGATTCAGACATAGCATCAAGGATTTCACGCTTAGGCTTGACTCTAGCTCAGTTGACCTTTAGAGACTTCTGCATTTAAGGCTAGGAAACTGTGCTTTTTTTCAGAGTTAGCTTCTGCGATGGACCTTTGTCTCCACAAGGGTGTTATTACAGAGGAGGTAGCGTTCTAGCTGTTGGGCGAATGAGGCCAGTGGAGACGTGTCTTGCACTCTAGGTGAATGCTGACGTCCAGTACATGGTGATGCTGCTCTCACCGCACAACCTTTATGGTCCCAGGGCTTTGCAGTGAGCGAGTTAGGCCCACTCGGTCTCTGGCCCCACGCAGTGAATGGAAGCAGGCAGGGCACCAGATGCTGTGTTGTTGCCCCTCTCGCTTCTTCCTTCACACCTGGTATAAGGTTTCCAGGCATTTGTGCAACCTGATAGCAGAAAGCGCCTGTCTTAGCAGTTGAGAGATGGGTTGGCAGGTGGCTCAAGTTACTCCACGTTCCTGATAAGAGCCACTGATCCATGCTGGTGGCTGCTGAGGGCGGGGGCCCGGGTAGGAGCTGTACTGCCGGTGCCCTGCCCGGCAGGAACGGTGGTGGGTTCCGTCTGGTGTGTCAGGACTCCCGTGAATGTGCCCAAAGCAGTTCGAGAGGTCTGGCCGGCATCTCTAGGGAAGCGGCAAACTATTGGAGAAGCGGCAAACTATTGGAGAAGCAGATCTTGCCTTAGAGGACATGGGTCTTAGGGAATGGTGGCACACAGGGGCAGAAGAGGTACCAACCTTGAAAATATGAAATACAAGCCCAAGGAATAGAAATCACATTTTATTATTGGATCTCTTAAGTCGAAACTCAGCGAAAGACTTTATTGAGTGAGGTGGTGCCAGGCACAGTGATGGCTAAGACGTGACTTTGCAGTGGGGAAGAGGATGTGTACACAGATGCTTTTCACACCACGTGATCATTGCTCTGACAGAGGTATACGTGGAGTATGTGTCAAAGCCTAGTACTTGGTGGCGGGTACTCCGTGTGCAACTCCATCAGAGCAGTTGTCACACCGTATTAAAATATCGGGTTAAAAGGAGCCATTCCGGTATCAGACTGCTTAGGTTCCGACTGTCTCTATGCCTGCTTACCTGTGTGTCCCTTGAGCAAGTTACGTACGTCCTCAGTGCTTCAGTCGTTCGTCTGTGAAATAGGAAAACTAGTTTGTACCTGGCGACGTGTGTGAATATCGAGGTGATAAAGGAAAACGTGTTTGGAGGGGCGCCTGGTCCATGGTAACCACTGTACGTGTTACCCGTTGTTACGGTGGTTGACGTAGCGCCAGGCAGGGGCACCAGAGACCATGGCAGACACACGCTGACCCGTGGCAGTGCGGAGTCCGGTATTTATTGTGTTCCCTGAAAGATTGTTAGCATTAACTATGCCAGGTGCTGTACGGAAGAAAATGAGTGAAACGTTAACCATCTGTGTCGCTGTGTACGATACATGATGTGAGTCAAGGTTTTGGAAAGGTGTGTAAAAAAATATGTATACTAACGCGAGAAGCTTCAGTGTCCCATGGCAGTTTCAGAGAGAGAATCTTCCTGTTCGTTTGGGAGTTGCATTGGAGGCCTTTCTGCTTTCTTGACACTTTGAGGATAGGCTGTCTATCTTTAAGGTGGGACAGTACTTTATTTCGGACAAGTATTTCTTGCTTTTTAAAAACCTCTAGGAGAAACCATTTTAGATCAGAATCCATCCATCTATCCACCCGTTCCTATCCCTCTTCCCCTTACAAAGGGGAAACATTACTAATGCTTAAACCCCTTCCTCATTCTTTATATTAAAAGTAAACCTCTCATTGTGCAAAAGCCCCTACTGTTTTTTTTTTTTTTTTTAAAGTAATCTCTGTGTCCAACATGGGGCTCGAACTCACCACCCTGAGATCAAGAAGACTTGCACGCTCAACTGACTGAGCCAGCCAGGCGCCCCCAGAGCCCCTGCTCTTTTGCTTGGTCATTCATTCACCTCACAACATGTGAGTGCTTACGACATGCTAGACCCTGGGGGGTACAGAGTTAATCAAAGGGAAGGTATTACGGAATCTGTGAAGTTTATTGTGGGAGGTGTCTGGAACAGCTGTCCGTTGGAATAAAAGTTTGGTACACGATGTATCGCTAAGGGTGTGGGTAGAGAAATGGGTCCTCATGGTGCTGGTGCGGTGAAAAGCCGCATACCCTCCATGAAAAGCTGTCTAGCAATATCTACTGAACTGTAAAACGCACATATTCTTTGACTCAGCAGCTCCATTTCTAGGAATTCATCCAGTAGATATTTCTGCATCTGTGTGCAGGGAAATACATTACAACATCACTTGAACTGGCAAATGGTTGAACAAGGCAGAACACTCTTCGACAGGAAATCTGCGAACTAAAATAAGGTACATTCACGGGATGGAATATCACGCGGCCGTTACAAAGGGTCAGACAGCTCCATATGAACAAACAGAGAAGACTCTGAAATACATCAGGTGTGAAAATTCAAGATGCAGAAAAGTGGACAGTTTGCTGCCGGTGTGTCACAGAGAAAAGCATCTATGCAGGTGCACACAGACTCTTTGCCAGGAAACACAAGACTGCGGTAACGGGTTGCCTCTGGGGAGTGTTCCCGAGTGACGGAGAAGTAGGGGTGTAGGCGGAAGGCTTTTTGTCGTAGCCTTTGAGTTTTGTGTCATGTGCTTGTATTGTTTAAAAAAATCAAAGTAATTTATTAATGTGACGTAGGGATAAGTACGGGAGCCATCTTACTCATCATAATGCTTGACTTTGTCAATTTTCATAGGAAAATGAATGAAGTCATGTGTTAGAGCAAATGTGCCGGTTCTGCTCACCACCAAGAAGAAAATAGTACTGGGGTGGCACGTGGCCATTTAAATTCTGTCACATTGTTCACTGGTACACAGGGTGTCGCCAGTGATTATATTTATTATTTACTATGTTTTATTATATCTATTATTAACTGTGTCTCACTCCATAAGGCTAAAGCCTCTGATTATAACGAAAATTCTGATACGAAGGGGAGGATAAGTGTAGAGATGATTACAACCGGAAGTAACGTTAGAAATGACATACTGACCGTGTGTACGGGATGAATTGTGCAACGACGCAGACGATTATAACGGGTCGAGAGCAAATCATAAAGTGAGTTGAGAAGAAATGAGACGAGTTGGGACCATTACCGTAAGCCAGTTTGCTTAAATATTTCCTCACTAGATGCACACCTATGGGTTACTTGGATTTTTTCATGTTGGGATTTTATGAACTAGCGGACTTAGCAACAGCCTTTCCTCCCAGACCTAACCTGATGGTAATAGAGGAGCTTCTGTGCCCTGATAGGAATGAGTGCAGTGTTTCTACGGGAGCATAATAGAGGGATTCTTATCCGGTTGGGTGGCATGGGCCCAGGGAGACATTCTGCAGGAGCTGTTGCTGAGAATTGAGTGAGTGAGCGAGGGCTAGGCAGGGAAGGGAAAAGGGAGGGCAGGCCCGTCCAGGCAGACGCAGCAGTAGGTGCGAGGGCAAGGGACGATAGGAGCTGGGGGGGGGGGGGAGGGTGGTCGGAAGAGAGGGCGCGAGGACATGAATTTCCCCGTGTCTTCGGTAGGTAGTTCGTCCACAGACTGCAGTCCCCTTGCAGTCTGTACCATTGTTTTTGACGTTGGCATAATGGTGATGGTGATTGGATTATCCTGCCACTCAAGGAACATGGCCCCCTGGCAGGGGGAGTAGTGACAAGTCTCTGTTCATCAAAGAAGAGTAAGAAAGAACAAAGAAAACCTGTATTTGCTTTTGTTGTATATATGTAGTTGAGCTGTCTTCTAGCAGAATTCCTTATTTGTTTTCAGCTGTCTCTATCCTTGAAGAGGTTTTCTCTCTACTTGGAATCACAGTTTGAGTGCTACATGGAAAACAACTTGAACCTGATGTTCCCTTACATTATATTTAAATTTATGTGAAGCACTTTCGACCTCGCAGGCATGCATTTTGCTCTTGCTTGGAATGCTGTAACAACAATGTTTTGTCCATCAGAAGCGTTCCAAAAATTTTATGAATGTTAACGTGCTTAATCTCCCAGTATTCCAGGGTAGGTGGCAGGTAGGCAAGTGATTTTTTTTTCTTTTTTTTTTTATGTATCTTGTGTGTTAGCACATTTCGGTTGTTAATGCCTCTTAAGGAGAAGGTTTCTCCTTTGAAGCTGAAATATCCTATGCTTTGAATTCACTCAAAAGAAAAATTACTCCAGAAAGCTTGAACCAAACCTGGTTAGATGCTTCTGAGTTATGCGAGAGGGATTGAAATAAACTTTTTTAGCTAAAAATAATGTTGCTCCCAAGTTACCAAAAATGGCTGACTAAAATGCTTTTAAGATCCTGTGTAAGCCACCATAAGCTGAAGGTCAAGAAAAAAGTTTAGAACATGTCTTGAGAAACGATTGGCTGTATTTTGCCAAAGCTTTTGCCAAGCTTCTTATTCCATAATTATCTCATGGGACAAAAGCTGGTGGAAAGTGTTATGCCTTAGATTCGGTAGGGTTCTAGAGATTCTTTAAGTATGCTGCCTGTTTCTTCCGACGGTAACCTTGTACCTGTGGAAGGCATTAGGGTAGGTGAAAACCGGACATTGAATTCTAAAGATATTGTACAGCTGCTTATGCTGATTAATTATTTAAAGCCCTTGTCTCCTGTCACAGAGCAGTTTTGCTCTCGGACAACATTGGCCATCTTTCACAGAGAGCCAGGTGTTGGGTCGTTAGCGTGTGGAATCGCCACCAGCATTAACCTTGTTTAATTCTGAAACCTCACTGTGCTTTAATGATTACCCAGAGGACCCCTCTGCGGCAGCGGTATGTGCCGTTGGTGGGGACAGCTTGAGGAACTGGAGAGGCATGTTGACTTTCCTCCTCGACGTTGCTTAGAATTGTAGAATATTGGGGCGCCTGGGTGGCTCATCCGGTTAAACGACCGACTCTTGATTTCGGCTCAGGTCATGATCTCATGGTCGTGAGATCGAGCCCCAGGTCGGGCCCTGTGCTGAGCGTGGAGCCTGCTTAAGATTCTCGCCCTCTCTCTCTGCCCCTCCCCTGCGTGCATGCTCTCTCTCAAAAAAAAAAAAAAAAAAAAATTGTAGAGTAAAATCTTGAATTAGAATGAAATTTAGAGGTTTTTTTTTTCATAAAAATTACTTTTTTTTGGTAGAGCCAATATAAAGTCATGGCTTTTTCCTTCCTAAATATCACAACTATTTATTGAGCACTAGATGTGTATGAGAAGGCTAGGTAACTAAGCTCGTGTCCAAAGACCTCCTTCCTTCTGTTGGGGAAGAATGGTAGCCTGCAGGCAGCGTGTTGTTTACACTTTGAGGAGAGTAGAGAAATTTTAGAAGTAGCTGTTCCCGTGTAGTAAGAACTCATCAAAAATTAGAATAAAAGGATCAGATGGCTCAGTTAAGTGCCAGCTTGGATCGAGGTGGTCCTACGGCTTCTTAACTTTATTAAACCACGCCCCAAAGCCCACAAGGGTAGCCAAGTGCGCATTGCCCTGGGTGGGGCCCAGGGAAGCTGGAACAAACAGGTTCTAGTGCAGTAAAGGGTCGGAGAAGACCAAGGACAAAGGACGGGCTTGTGATACAAATTTGAGATCCTGCTGTTATCCTGCTGTTAGAAGAGATTGGGTAGTGAGGATTCCTAAGGAATAGTTATCAGATGGATGATTTGGGTGGAGAAAAGCCCGCCGGAAATAAATAGGTCGAAGTTGGAAGCTTGCGGAGGGTCGTCAGCTTGACTACTGACATCATTGACGACTAAACCGGTGGACTCATTGGGCAGATTGAGAGAAAGTCATGGCAGTGGAGAAAGTGGAGAGAATGATATATAAGGATTAACTTGGCTGTTCTTAACCGGGGGAGGTTTGGCCCATCACGCAACATTTGGTGACGTCTGGAGACGTTTCTGATTTTTGTAGCTGTGGAGGTGCTGCTGGCTCTTGTGGGTAGAGGCCGGGGGGTGCTGCTTCAACACCCTAAAACGCATAGGGCAGCCCCCTCACGAAGAATGATCCAATCCAAGATGTCAGTACAGTGATTCAGTCCGAGGTTGAGATGCCCTGGATTGTTTCTCCTCCCTTCCATTCTGCTCTGTAGAATTCTGCACATCTGGTCGTTCTTTTGCTCGGTGATCATTTATGGAGCTCCACCAATGTGCCAGGCACCGTGCTAGATAGGCATTAGGAACATCAAGATTGGTTAGACATCACCTCCTTTTAAAAGTTTATTTCAAATTATAAGTTAATACGCGGATATATTCTTATAAGTAAAAAACAAAATCAGGAACAAACACGTAAAGCCAGTGGTGACTTTGACTACCACCTTCAGTCTCTGTTCCTTCTCCAGAGGTACCCAGAGCTGTTAGTTTGGCATGTGTAGCCGATTATTAGGTCACTTCCCCTGCATCCATTTTCTTTCCTTGTCTTACATGCTACGCCAAGAGGTTTACTTTCGAACATTTGTACTAGGCTGCACCTTTCTTAAAATGGGGACCAGGTGTTAGGTTTCTCTTTTTGACTTCTCATTATAATATACGTGGTATGTAAAAAAAAATATAAATATAAATATAAATGTAAATGTAGATGTAAATATATATATGTGGTATACAATAAATGTTTGATGAGTAAAGAATGAAATGAATTGATAGAAAAGCAGCAGTGGGGAGAGCAAAGAGAATGCCAAGTCCTAGTAATGGCCTTTTATAGGCTTTGGAAGGCTGTGGGGTATGTTTATGGGGAAAATGAACTTATGTTAGGATATAGAAATACTGAAAGAGTGAGGAAAAATTCAAAGCTGTACAGGTATGAAAGGGTTTCCTGGGGGCCCAGGTGCTGAGCTGGTACATAGGTGAAGGGGTTGAGAAGGACCAGAGAGCTTCATTGTATAGGGTTCAAGAGTCAAGGAAGGGTAGTAGGGTACCGGTCTTTTGAAGGTTATTGCAAGTTAGCAGTGAAGAAGAACTTCCCAATGTAGGAGCTTTTCATAGAACTGGAAGAGTCCAGAAGTTCCTTTTGGAGTGTGATGTGATAGAAGCCTTCGTAGTTCTGTTACGTTCTAAAGGAATTCTGCTTGTACACGTGCTTAGAGATACGTACCTCTTTATATACCTAAAGGCCCTTCTTTGTTTTTCACTGAACAGAATGTCTTAGGGAACATTTTGTTTCAGTTTATGCAGATCAACCTCATTCTTTTGAAATGACCACATAGTATTCCATAGAAAGTTTTTTTTTTTTTTTTTTAAATCATGATTTGTTTAAACATTCCTATTGCTAGACATTTAGGTTGTTCTCAGCGTTCTGCTACTCTAAGTGGTGCTGCTTGTGGCTGTGTCCTTGTGCACGTAGGTAAGTCCGTGAGGACATATTCTGAGAAGTGGCATTGTCGGTTTCTACGGGCATGGACATTGACATTTTTGATAGGTATTGCCAGGCAGCCTCCAAAGTTGTACACTGCCGTGAACAGCAAAGATGCGATTCGTGAGTAGAAGATGACTTTTTCCTGTCGTTTTGGCAAATGTGTTTCCATACTTTGATTTTTAACAGTCTAAGTGAGAAACGGTACCTTGGTCTTTTGCATTTCTGTAATATAAAGTGATCTTTTTTTTTATATATGTCTAAAATTCATTTGTATTCTTTGTCATCAACTCAGGCTTGAAACAGGTTTTGTTTTTTTTTTAATTGGCAAGAACTTTTATAAATTAAGGAAATTAGCTCTGTCATTCATGTTGCAAAAATTTCCCCGACAGTTTGTCATTTGTCCTTTGAATTTATTTATAGCATAGAAGGATGTGTATGTGTTTGTGTATATTTTGGAATATGACTGAGTATATAAGGTATTTATTTTCAAGGTTTTGGATCTTTGGGTGTTTTTTTTTTTTTTTTTGGTCTTGTTTTTTTCTGGGAAAGACCGTCTCCACTCGGAGATTTAAAAATAACTTTCTGTGCTTTCTTTTAGTACTTTAATTGGAAAAACCTGGATTTTAGTTTCATTTCTATCGTCTATTGGTTTTGTGACATTGGGCAAGTTGAGTAATCTCTCAGAGCCTCAGTTTCCTAAACTGGAAGGATTAGAGCAGATGATTTGTACCATTGTAAGGAACTTTCAATTATAAAATGTCTTGTTTGCTTTTCAGTGAAATTTGCTTTTGTTTTGTGCGGGGACCTGAAGTTGGGGGCAGGGTCAGGGAAAGAGGTAAAGAGACATGGAAGGAAGACAGACACATGCACAGAGGGCGGAGACAGAAACCAGGACTGTGAACAAAATCCAAAACCGCCCCAGAGAAGATGGAGGGAAAACAAAGGAAAACAGACACAAGGAAGGTAGATACTGAGACCCCAAGTGGGATGCATTTTTCATATCATAGGAGGTAAAACACATGTTGGGTCCCTTTGTTCATTCCCTCTCCCTCTTTTCCTCCCTCCCCCTCCTCCCTCCGTTTTCCTTCCTTCTTAGAATAAAAAAGTTAAGTGTAATACAGAGGTTGTGAATTAGCACAAATCGTCAAGTGCAAAAGTTAAAGCTTCAGAGTCTTCCTCAGTGTGTATGTACATAGTACTTAAAGCCAAGTGCTTTGAACTCCTCAGACACAGTGTGTTGGAATTGTTATTACAATATTGATTTATCTATCGCCTGGCAGTCCCTTTCCAGGTCTAAAATTCTGTGTTTGAATGTAGTGTACATGTTTTAGTATTTCTGTAAGAACTGTATCTTCTGCATTTCCTGCTTTTGGGATATTAAATCTGTAAAGTTAATAATGGGTTCCTACGTGTTTTGTATTTTCACGTCTAAGACTGAAGTTCTCCCCATAGATTATGCCTTTAAGAAGCCTAGCTTCAGTCTTTGGACACCTGTCTTCCGTGAAAATTTGGGCTGAGATATTCCACTGCTTCCCTGTTAGTCTCCCTGTCTGCTAAGCATGGGTAATAGTACTCATCCAGCAATGTGTAGTTAACGAAAATTCTTACGTGACCAGACCCTCTAAAGTCTAATGTTCAGTTATTTCCATTGCTTATTAAAAAATTTTCTTTAAGTATTTATTTATTTTTGAAACAGAGAGAGCACAAGTGGGGGTGGGGCAGAGAGAGAGGGAGACACAGAATCCGAAGCAGGCTTCAGGCTCTGAACTGTCAGCACAGATCCTGACGTGGGGCTCAAACCTGTGAACCGTGAGATCATGACCTGAGCCAAAGTCAGATGCTCAACCGACTGAGCCACCCAGGTACCCCATCCATTGCTTATTTTTTAAAAGTCAATTTATATATTGTCCTTAGACCCCAATTTATGATTCTTTCTTGTTGCCTGGTTTGGGGGGAAAAAAAACCTTAAAGAAAATTGTATGCTTACCACCTTGGCGATATGTGAATTGAATACACTCTGACCTTTTAGCTGGTGGTAATTTCCTCTCACAAACTCTTTGTTGCCTTTTTAACCTCACGGACCCCCTGCCCCTCCGAATGGGCCTGGGACATTATTATCTGCCGGCTCCCCCAAGTTGCCCTTCAAAACAGACGGCCGGACTTCTTGAAATCCTTGCTGGTTATCATGGCAGCGGCTGCCGCTGTGGGCTGATTGGAAAGGAAGTCATTGCGGTTGTCAGAAACACGGTCTGGAGGAGACGGGGCTGAAAGTGCAAGTCCGTGGCTTTGGCTTAATGGCTCCAAGACTGGTTGTTGTGAGCAGTTGCCGGGGCCTCGGATGTCCTCTTGTCCTAAGACTTGATAAAAACTTTCTCCTCCACTTCTGGAGGATGGCTTCCTTTGGAGAGACTCAACCTTTGCTTGCTTCCTCATCGTGCGCATTTTAGATGCAGTCCCTCGTCTCATCCCTGCCCTCCTTTTACCTAAAGTAAAACCTAACCGAGAGGTGGTGTTTGAGGTTTCACTCTGCGTGCGGCAGTGTGGGCAGGAAGAGGAAGGTCCAGGGGGTGACCTGCGAAGGCCTTTGATATGGTTGGGTCGATGGTGTATAAACTGAGTTAAGTAACAGTCTAAGTTGATGAGGTAAAACATAGTGAAGGGTCATAAACCTTGCTAATTCGCTGGTGAGGAAGATCGTATTTAGTACAGGAGTGCCCACAGTTGTTTTGCTGGGTTTGCTGGGCACTTGGAAAGGTGAGACATAAAAGGCGAAAAAATAAAAGGGATCCAGAATGTAAGCTCTGGCGATTGAAAACGTTTTTATGTGTGACTTTTACAAGTTGTCATTAATTATTGTAATCATAAGCCTGGGAGGCTAAGGGAAACTTTCCTCCGGCCGTGGAAGCTGACTCAGACTTTCCTCTGGGCTCCCTCCCCATCTCAGGATCTCCTGCCTCTGGCTTTGGAAATTAGTCGCAGGAGGTCCTGTGTGTGATGTAATATAGCAAATACTTAAATTCCGCGTCAGAAATAACTAAAGTTCTGCATTGGAAAACAGCACTGGAGAGAAGGGAGTGAATGGAGAGATGTTGAATCTTGGTCTCTCGTGGAACAGCGTCACTGATGGCAGGTGGGCAACAGGGGGAGCTGAGGGGAGTTTTCATTGGCTTCTAAAAATCTCTCTAGACCTCTCCTGAAGGTAGCGGTGCTTCTTTTCCCCTGGGTTGGGGTGGCTGGTGAATTTGAGGAGTAGGGACTGCTTCTACCACGTGAGTGTCTGAAATGACCGAGGAACCCACACCTGCCCCCCCGCCCGAGCGCGTGTTGCTAGAAGCCACGTAAGCTGTGGGCACAGGGCTTTTGAAGGATGGCTGTGTGGGTGTGGCAGTGCGTGCGTACTGGTTCTCCACATCTCCTGTGACCAGAGCCCGTTGACGTTGGTTTACGTCAGAGGCCAGTAAGCCCCCATTCTTCCCTAAGGTGTCGCACTGTGCGGAGTCCTCGTGTAGGAAGGTTACCTGCTGTCTCGCTGCTCATTTTAGGACACTCGGCTGGACCGGGCGTCAGCCACCTTTTTCCTTCAGGACCTCAAGGCTGACGTGTGAAGACGGACACAGTTTCGGCCAGTAGGAAGTGGAGTAGGAATCTGCAGGCTGGTCGCCTTCTGATCATGCCGAGAAACACCCTTCTGGCCTGTCTTCCTGTTTCCTTAAGAGACAGTGTTACAGCGTCATCGTCGTCGTCGTCGTCATCATCATCATCATGATGCGTGGAATGGGAGTGGAGCTCCTCTTGCCCTGGGACTATGTCTGTGCTAAATTTCAGCAGCCTCTTGTTTCCTGGTGATTTTTTTTTTTTTTTTTTTTTTTTGAAGAGTTCTGTTCAAGTCAGAGGTGTCTGCCTTTCCAGCTACTCTTTAATAGTTTCTTCCTTACCTGGGGGGGAAAGGGGGGGTTCCCGTTAGCCCACGCCGCGGGAGACACACGGTGGGAGAGGTATCCCACCCCGGGTAATCGTCTCTGGGGGGCTTCAGTGGTGAGCCCGTGGTTGCTGCCTTCACTGGGAGAAGAACTTTTAAGTAAGAAGGGAGAAGAAACTTCTTGTTCGGGCGGCAAAATGAAAACCAGCTTTTCTGAGGCCAGATTGGGATCGTGTGTAATCAACTATGAATTCATCCTCTTTTTCCTCCCCTCCCCGCCCCCCTGTTTGCAGTTGATCTCACGACAGCTGTTTCCAGCTGTCCTCTGGATTTTGCCCAGGCCCCTTGGGATGGATGGCTGCATGACTCACACAACTGGCTTGTTTCCACAGCGGTTCAAATCTAGCTTCTCAAGAAGTAGGAGCGAGAGGAGAGAGGGGGACTCTGGTGGCCCCGGAGTAGATGTTCCTGTGGAGATTACGGTCGGCTGACCGCTCTGGTTTCGATTGGTCCCCCTTCACGGCAGCGAGCTGAGAAGAGGACATTGCTGGGGGAGGGGAGGCCAGTGTGTTAGCTGGAGAAGTGGTTTTGGAGAAAGCCAGATGTTCTTGTTTTGTTTTGTTTTGATTTTTTTCCTTTTTTTTTTATTAATTTTTTTTTTTTAATTTACATCCAAATTAGTTAGCATCTAGTGCAACAGTGATTTCAGGAGTCGATTCCTTAGTGCCCCTTCCCCATTAGCCCCTCCCCCCTCCCAGCACCCCTGCGGTAACCCTGTGTTTGTTCTCCGTATTTAAGAGTCTCTTCTGTGTTGTCCCCCTCCCTGTTTTTATATTCTTTTTGTTTCCCTTCCCTTACGTTCATCTGTTTTGTCTCTTAAAGTCCTCATAGGAGTGAAGTCATACGGTATTTGTCTTTCTCTGACTGACTAATTTCACTTAGTATAATACCCTCCAGTCCCATCCACGTAGTTGCAAATGGCAAGATTTCATTCTTTCGGATTGCCGAGTAATACCCCATTGTCTCTATATACCACATCTTCTTTATCCATTCATCCATCCATGGACGTTTGAAGCCAAATGTTCTTTTACTTTTTTTTCTCTTTCCCCCTCCAGATCTGCTTCAGAGCAAACTGCAACTTTCCTTTTCAGTGGGACGTAGGGTTGTGTGTGAGATGGGTGGCTGAGTGAGAGCTGAGGGAAGTGTCGGTTAAAAATGCAGGTGATGCTAGGGGCGCCTGGGTGGCTCAGTCGGTTAAGCGTCTTGGGTCATGATCTCACGGTTTGTGAGTTCGAGCCCCTCGTTGGGCTCTGTGCTGACAGCTCAGAGCCTGGAGCCTGTTCGGATTCTGGGTCTTCATCTGTCTCTGCCCCTCCCATGCTCGCTCGTGTGTGCTCGCTCTCTCTTTCTCTCTCTCTCAAAAGTAAATAAACATTAAAAAAAATTAAAATTCAGGTGATGCTCTCCGTACTCCAGCTGATTCTTGGTAGGAGGGTGTGTTCCTTTCTCTTCAAAGCGGTCCCTCCCTTTCCCAACAGTAAGCACTGCCCTTGCCCCCCCTCCTTCCTTCCATGAAGGCCACTCCTTCCCAGCGTGGGAACCTATACAGTGATACGGCTCGGTAAAGAAAATTTTAAAAATTCTTTAGGTATTTGAAAAATTCTTCACTTTGATCTCTTTGAGCTCTACACTCACATTTCTTAAAGGGTAGCAAGCTGCAGAAAAAAATTCTCTAGACCTGCTCTGATACAGGAGCCATTAGCCACTTGTGGCTGTCGTGGTCTTGAAATATGGCTCGTCCAAACTGAGATGCTCTGTGAGTGTAAAACACGCACTAGATTTTATTTGCTTATTGTTTATGTATTTGTGTATTTATTTATTAAAGTTTATTTATTTATTTTGAGAGAGACAGAAGCATTGCAAGCGGGGAAGGGGCAGAGAGAGAGGGGGAGAGAGAGAATCCCAAGCAGGCACCTGACGTGAGACTCGAACTCACGAAACCGTGAGATCATGCCTGAACCGAAGGCAAGAGTCGGACGCTTAACCAACAGAGCCGCCCAGGCACCCCCTCAAATACCCACTAGATTTTAAAGACCAGTGCAAAAAATTTTCATTGAAAATTTACAAATCATTGACTATTGTTGAAATATTGACATGTTGAAACGCTAATATTTTGGATGTGTTGGATTCCCTAAATTATATTAAAATTTACCTTACCTGGTTTCTTTTTTAAATGCTGTTAACTAGAAAATTTTAAATTAAGTAAATGGCCCATATTTCTTGCTGTCATTACATTTCTGCTCTAAACAGAAGAAGTTACTGAACAACTGGTGTGCTCCTCTCTGGTAGTGTCCGTTTTCCAGAAGCCAAGTGATAGTTTGGGACTCACAAGCCGGTGTGCTACAACATGCCCTCTGTAATAGTTGTCTTTTGCCCCAGAACATGTTACCCCTACACTTGCTGACTTGAAACAACACACCTTTATTATGTCACAGTTTCTGTGGGTCGTAAATCTGAGAGCAACTTAGCTGTGCGGTTCAGGCTTAGGATCCCTCATGAAGTTTCAGTCAGGCAGTTGCTGGTGTCGCACTCATCTGAAGTCTGAACCGGGGCCGGAGGATTCCAAGATGGTTCGTTTCACGGCTCTTGGCACGTTGTCAGTTCCCCGCTGGCTTTAGTTCCTTCCAACACGGACTTCTCCTTAGGCCTCTTGAGTGTCTTCCCTACCTTATGTTGACTTCCCCCTAGAGTGAGTGATCAAGTGAGAGATCGAGTAAGAGAGAGAGCAGGTGAAGGGGGGAGTTGCAGTGCTTTTAACGACCTAGTGCCTGCAGTATACGTTATCATTTCTGCTTTATTTTATTTGTTAGAAGCAAGTGTCTGAGTCTAATTCCTCCTCTCAAGGAGAGGAAAATTAGGCTCCAGTTTTTTAATTAGTTTTAATTTTTTTTTTTTTTTTTAGGCTTCACTTCTTGAAGGGAGTAGTATATAGGAATTTGTGGACATATTTAGAAACCGCTACACTTTCCTGTTTGTCTGCTGTTTTCCCCTGTGAGTGTACCTGGATTTCACTGACCGCCTCTGAAAATGGTCAGAGTTCAGCGGCTGAAGTCCATTTTACCCTCACCTGCTACCTCCGCAGTGTTGCTTGGAACAGTTTTACCCATTTTGAGACTGCCAACTCTGACCTGTAATCAAAATTGCCTTTTTTTGGTCGGGCGACGGGGAGGCCACGATGAATTCAGCTTTGCGTGAGCCTTAAATACTGGTGTGTGCCTCAGTTGATTTTTAGTAGCAGAATAAGGCTGGATATTCCATGGTAAATGTGTTGTTATTATGTGGATATTTTATTTCTCTTAATTAAGATTCAGAGCACTCAGGAACCATTCTGTATCTCATTCTGCCTCTGGGAGGTTTGAAAGTAAAGCAGGGCCTCCTTCTGTTTTCTGCTCCAAGTAGGGGCATGGAGGTGAGTTCACTGGTGCAGGAGGCGGAGTGAAGGTGTTGTGAGGGATGGAGAGGTATGTCTGGCAGAGACATAAATGGTACGCTCCGGTGGCTTAAACCGGAACGTGGGAGCAAAGGTACTGTTAAATAAGAGTGTGTAAATAACACGCTGCCGAGTTTCCCAAGATGGACTCATCCACGCCTCCCCTCCCTATAGCTGTTTTAGTTTTGGCTCAGCCTCACACTTCCGGAGGGTAGACTGACACAGGAGGCAAGACCTACAGGGTAAGTGGCCCAGTGGACGTAATAAGGGAGGGTCAGTTTTTGTCTGGCCTCCATCAAAATGGGGCTTTAGTGCAAGGAAACGAGGTATGTACGGGAAAGTGGTTGGGTCAGAATAGGGCTCAAGATTCAGGACAGCAGGGATTCATTTAAAACCACTTGACTTCAGTTTTTTTCTGATGGCTTGGTGTGATTTACTCAGGTACTTCCTAGGGAATCGAGCGTGATCTTTTCCATTTGAGAAGTCTGAAGGCGTAGATGAATGGGTTGTATTAGAAAGTTTGTTGCCTTGGACAGAAAATCAAAAATCTATGGAGTCTGGCTGTCTTCTCAATCCTTGTTATCATTATCATAATCTTGGTACTTAAGTTTAATTTTGAATAGTTGCTTTCCTTTGTGTGTGTGTGTGTGTGTGGGGGGGGGGGGGGTTTATCTCTTGTCTCTGTAACCAGACTTCGTTTTCTTCGCTTTCATGCTTTTTATTTCTTTGTGTTCTAATAACAACTTCTGCGTTGTATATTCAAGAGGATATGAACTGAGGCGTGGTGGCGGGACCCACTGGGGCTGGGAGAGGCGTAGAGCGCAGTGGTTGAGAGTTCGGGGTTTAGAGTCCTACCGGCTCTGCTGCTTAGTACATTGATAACCTCGTACAACTTTTCTTAATTTCTCTGAGGCTAAGTTCCTTCATCTGTAAAATGTTAATGATAGTTTTTGCCTCATAGACTTGTGAAAACTAATGAGATATTACAAGTAAGGCACTTAGCACAGGAGCAGCTACATAAGTTAGATTTGTAAAAGTGTAATTGTCTAGCTTATTAATGCTTTTTATTAGAGGCATCCAAGTTCTTGAATCTTGAGCCTCTCATTACTTATTTGACGTTATTTATTGGTTCATCAGTCACTGATACCAGAAGCCTAAACCGGGTGTGTGTTCTGGTCAGCGTGAATGGGTCCACATCCTAACTGACTCTGCTCAGAGAGTGTTCTAGTCTGCCGGGCAAAAATAGGTGTTCTGGGCCATGGCTTTTTCCTTGCAGGGCCCAAGGGCGCCCCCTCTCTCGAGAGACCAGAGGCTGCCGTTGTTTTCTGTACGGTAGAGCCTGACTTGGCCTGCAGTTAAGGCTCTCCAGAAGGTCACTTAAACCCGGCTGATGTGAACTCCTCGCAAAAGGCCCAAGTCCTTCTGCCGCCGTCCAGTTTTCTATTAAGAAACTACTGGGACTGTTTTTTTTTTTTTTTTTTTTTTTTTTTTTTTTTCTAAAGAAACTGCAGCAGCCAAACCAATCATTCCTTTCAACTCTGCACTCCTTGGTCAGCATCCAGGATGTAAGCAGCTCTGGCCATCTGTATATTCCTGTGACCTCGGGCCTGACTGATTTTTCTCTCCTGACCTGACCTTCATAGCTCCTCCCCTCATAGACTGTCCCGTTTTTCCTGTTGCATTTGTAAACAGTCCTCCCCATCCTCAGCCTTTTCACGGACTCTTATATCTAGTCTTTCCTCTTAGCTAAATCCCATTTCTTTCTGAGAACATCACCTCCCCCTCCTACTGGGTGTTTTTTGTTCTTCTGCTTTAGGGAGGTGGGTATCCTGGCGTCTCTCCTCTCCAGGATTCCTGTCTAATCTTCTTCCCTTGGGCAAAATTGAAATTCCCTGCTCCTTTAAAGCTCCTGTAATCTGGCTCATCTACCCACTTCCCTTACTCAGTGCTGTCATTTATCCATTGCCTTGCCTCTCTTCCTCATTAAAAAAGCCAAAAAAACCCCAAACTACCTAATGTTGGCACCGGTTATTGGGCTTTCTCTCGACCTTTATTGTCACGAGGGATAGGAGACCCAGCGTGTGTGCGGATGACTGATCCGGCGCCTGCCTCTGAGTTCTTTGACTGAGGGGCTTCCCTGACTGGAACCGCGCAGGTACTTACTTGCACCGCCTGCTCTGAGGACACGCCCTCCGTCTTGTCCATCCGGAACGGCTTCGTTTCTGAAAATTGAAAGATGGACATCTCATCTCCTCGTTAACACCCTTCCATCTTCCAGTTCTCTCGTTAATGTTCATCAGCTACCGCTGCGTCTCATCTCCAGCGTCATTGAGAAGTCCATACACTGGCCCTCTCTGCGCTCTCTCCCTTCCTGTGAATCCCCCCCGCACCCCCCTGACTATGCTCCCTCCTCCTCCCCCCTCCCCCCCCCCCCAGTTTAGATTTCTCGGCTTTTGCTTAAACCACGCTTTGGCCGGTATTCTCTCTTTATGTTCATTTTGTTTGACCTACTAGCAAAACCCAGGCCTAGATGGATGCGACTGTCTGCCTTCATGGTTTTCAGCGATTCCTGGATCCTTGACTCCTGCTGGCAGGCTTTGTGTTTTTGAGTGACCTCTCCTGGGGATTTGCCTCCAGAGCTGTCTCAGATGTTCCTCATGGTCCTACATTCACTTTCCCTTCACTTAAGCAAGAATTTTTGTCTCTCTCTCTCTCTTTTTTTAAAAGTAGTCTTCATGCCCAGTGCAGAGCCCAACATGGGGCTCGAAATCAGTACCCTGAGGTCAGGACCTGAGCTGAAGGATACCTGGGTGGCTCAGGTGGTTGAGTGTCCAGCTCTTGATTTCGGCTCTGGTAGTGATCCCAGGGTTGTGGGATCGAGCCCCGTGTTGGGCTCTGTGCTCAGCATGGAGCCTGCTTAAGATTCTCTGTCTCCCTCTACCCCTCCTCCCAGCTCGAGTGCACTCTCTCTCAAAAAAAAGACAAGAATTGAGATCAAGAGTTGGATGCCCGTCCCCAGAATTCTTGCCTCTTAATTTATAGATGAAATAGAAGATGTCAAATTGAAACTCTTAATTTCCTGCCATCAAACCCACAAACTGTGTCTGTTACAGTGAAAGATGTATTGTTCTTCCTTTGGTGAATCCTGCTTGGATCTTTTTCCTGCATTTTTGTTTTTTATTTTTTATTAAATTAAAAAAATTTTTTTAAGTTTATTTATTTTTGACACAGAGAGCAGGTGTGAGCTAGGGAGGGGCAGAGAGAGAGGGAGACACAGAATCCGAAGCAGGCTCCAGGCTCTGAGCCGGCAGCACAGAGCCTGACGTGGGGCTTGAACTCACGAACCGTGAGATCACGACCTGGGCCGACGTCGGCCGCTTAACCGACTGAGCCACCCAGGCGCCCCTAAAATTTTTTTAACGTTTTACTTTATTTTTTTGAGAGACAGAGAGAGAAGACAAACACGGAAGGGGCAGAGAGAGAGAGAGGGAGGCACAGAACCCAAAGCAGGTTCCAGACTCTGAGCTGTCAGCACAGAGCCCTATGTGGCGCTTGGACCCATGAACATGAGATCATGACCTGAGGTGAAGTCGGTCGCTCAACCGTCTGAGCCACCCAGGCGCCCCTTTCCTGGATTTTTAAATCTACCTTTTTGTATCTCTTCTTACCAACATTCTATATGCCTCCCTCATTAAATAAAATCTAGCATATTCAGTCCTCTGGTCTCCTCCGTCCTCCGGCTGCTCTTTACTCTTCTCCCTTCTACAAACTACAAAAGCAGCTTCTTGACATAATTGTCTTTATCCTTTGAACACATTGAAGTCTGGTTTCTTCTTCGACTACAGCGTTTAAACTCCGTTCCTCCAACGTCACCAATAACCACCCCTGTGGCTGAACCCAGCGAATGTCCTTTCTGTCTTCCCTGTCCTTGAAATGCCCCTCTCCCCCCGGCTTCCTCTGGCCCCATCCTTTTTAACACGTTTCCCTCCCCCGCCACGGCCTTTTCCATGACCCTTCCTCAGCCCCCACTTACAGGTTGCTGTCACTCAGCATTCTGCTCTAGGCCTCTTCCTCTGTGACATGTGCTCTCCTTGGGTGAGCTCATCCACAGCGAAGGCTTTATTCATCATCTATATGCTGACAACTTCCAAATTGCTATCTGTAGCCTAGATCTGCCTCCTGCACTTCCGATGGCAGTTTCCACCTGCTCGTGTGCCCTGTGGGTACTGCAAAGCCAGCATGTCTATAACTCATCCCTCCCTGCCTGCCCTTTCTCCAGAACTCCACCCCTGTGTAGCTCTGTGGCCAGTGCCACTGCTTACCCAGGGGTCTTTTTGCCTTCACTTTTGTCCCTTCCAGCCCGTGTCACTGCATCTCAGTGGCCTTTCTTAGAAATGATTCATCTGAAACAGCTCTCATTGTATCAGTGCCCTTCAAGTGACTTCGGTGATCTAGCTCCTAGCTCATCTCCTAGACCCTTGACCCACTCGTGCATGGACCGTACAGCTCTACTTGAAGTTACTTCTACATTTTTTTTTGAATGTTTACTTATTTTTGAGAGATAGAGACAGAGACAGAGACAGGGAGAGAGGGAGACAGAGGATCCAAAGCTGGCTCCGCACTGACAGCAGAGAGCCTGATGCAGGGCTTGAACTCATGAACTGTGGGATTCTGACCTGAGCCGAAGTCAGATGCTTAACTGACTAAGCCACCCAGGCTCCCCTGCGTGAAGTTACTGGTATAATACTTCTCTTTCCACCTTTTACACACTAACCCTCATCTTAAAGTTCGTGCTTTAGGAACCTTTCGCTGAGTATCTCCAGTGGGGTAACTTCCCTAACTGCTGTTATAATTCCTTGTACTTTTCCCTTCCTGGCATTTATTGCACGGTATATGTAAGTGTCTACTTTGACCTCCTCCCAAACTGTAAGTTCCTTGAAGGTAGGGACAATGGTTTGATCCTTTTTTTTTTTTTTTAAATCCCATATCTAGCACAGTGACTGATATATAGTAGGCCCAATGGTTATTGGATAGTTAATGGTTGGATAGATTATAGGATTTTAGAACTGCAAGAATCTTATCTGTATAGAATACTTGTCCCAGATTTTCAGGGTAGATGATCACTGAGTGGCATTTGGTTCTTTTGCTAGAGATAGTAATTTCAAACAAAGTCACATTCTAAGGTCAAAACTTCCTTTGAATATATTACTCGATCTCACTAGTTAAGTACCTTACCCCTAGCTGGTTTATTTCAAAAGAGGTAGACAGGGGCTCCTGGGTGGTTTAGTCAGGTGTCCGACTTTGGCTCAGATCAGGATCTCACCGTTTGTGAGTTTGAGCCCTGCATCAAGCTCTCTGCTGTCACTGTGGAGCCCACCTTGGATCCTTTGTCCCCCACCCCCCTCTGCTTCCCTCCTGCTTGATGCTTTCCCTCTCTCTCTCTCTCTCTCTCTCTCTCTCTCTCAAAAATAAACACTAAAAAAAAAAAACACACACAAAAAAAAACAACACCCCCCCCCCCCCCACACACACACAACAGGTAGATCCACATGTCTCAGTCCTAGCTGCCCATTAACATCATCTGGGGAGCTTTAACAACAAAAAAAGAAAAATCCTCATTACTCCACACTCACCAAATAAGAGAAGAAATTTTATGCTTATTCTGGGAGGATTGTCATCCATTTGTAACTTGTTAAAGTTGATCAACAGCAGTCTTATTTGTTCTGTGACTAAAGAAATGGCACGTAAGACTTTGTAACATCTAATTTCCAGAAGCTCCTGGCATTAAGCATTTGGAAATTAGAGGCCCCTTTCTGTCTGTGACCCTTGGAAGCTTGCCTTGTGAACTCTTGAATTGTGATCTGTAACATAGAACGTGGGCAGAAAGTCTCCATCTGATGTAGTCACTGTCTTCAGGAGGGTCTCTGGTTGGAGTCAGTGCTATTACATCACAGGCTCTGTGATGGGATGATAGATTAATTGCCTAGGGGTTGACCTGAAGCAGTTAGGAAAATTTGGTTATCAGCACCAGAAGGAGCAGTTTAATTACCTCATTAAATGCCTTTTCTTTGCTTTTAGGGCTGAAACATCTCTTCAGCAGCCATTTGAATTTTGGAGACATTGTTGCTTTTGGTAACTTTGAGGAATCAGGTTAATTTTTAAAATGATTTTTCTTTTTTAAGTTTATTTTTGAGAGAGACAGAGAGTGAGCGAGGGAGATGCAGAGAGAGGAAGACACGTGGACAGAAGATCCAACGCACTCACCGCGCTGATAGCACAGAGCCCGATGCAGGGCTAGAACTCGGGAACCGTGAGATCATGACCCGAGCCGAAGTCAGACGGTCAACCAGCTGAGCCACCCCCGCGCCCTAAAATGATTTCTCAAGTCGTGAGCTTACTCTAGACTACACTTCGTTGTGGTAGTAATTGCTTGATAAAATCTGTCTTCTGCTACTCAACTAGTATAATATGTAGGATCCATTTATTTGCATAGAGACCCTTCCATTTTCACCGCCTTGGAAGGATGTGAGCAGCGCCTCAGGTTTACTCTTTCCTTGGTTTTGACAACAACACAGTGTTTAGTACTGGGGCCTCCAGGAGTTAACACATTCTTGGTGTGTTGTTTATGAGGAACATGTCACAGATGCGAGGCTGAAAGAATGGCTCGCGCCAGTGTGTACCATAGATTTGAGAGATTTAAATGCTGAATGATGAAAGGTATTTCACTCTTGTCATTAAAAACCAACACATGACTTTTAAAACCATTTAAAACCATCAAATAATAACACACCGAACCGATCACAGAGACACATGAAAACAAGTTGGGCTCTTTGCCTTTGTTTTTCTCCCCTGGGCCATTTGTGTAGCAGCTTTCTCTCTCTCTCTCTCTCTTTTTTTTAATATACATATATACAAAACCCTCGTTTCCAACAAACAGCTTATGAGGACTGATTAATATTCAGGATAGATGATCTGTCTTCTTAACTAAATGAGATCTGGATCTCATGTCTTCACTTAGGTTAAGCAGTTGACAAATAGTTGGTAAATGGCTCACCATTGCTAGTTTAAAGGTGGTGTTGGTAACTTTCCTCAACCTCAGAAGGGGGCTAGGACAGTAGGGGACGGGAGAACGTCTGTGTACTTTTAACTGTTCTGGCTGATGCTTTCTCTTTTGCCTTTCTTGTTATCTTCTTTACTTTGGCTTTCTAGTCTAACGGAGGCCTTCTTAAAGAGGGTGGGCATAAATAAAATATGCATACTCTTTTCCCTGCGCGAATGACAAGAAAACATCATCTGTTGTCAACTTTGGTTTTCAGTGATGCATTGGCTTTCAGAAAAATAAGTTGACTTATTCTAGGGGCAGGTCTGTCATTTCTTCCCTGTCCCACCCTCGGGGCAGGCTTATCCGTTTGGTGAGCTCAGGTTGCCTTTTCAGACCTTGGGTCTCAGCTTGTGCTTGACAGAACTTTGTTAAGTGAATCAGGGAGTCTGAATTATTCATTCTCCTTCCTCATCCTGCTGTTCATATCACATTCCTGCTGTGTCTTTGGGGCATCTTGCCAGTCTTCAGCATAATTGATTTCCTTGCTTTGTGGGGTGTGTGTGCGTGTGCGTGCATGTGAGTTGTGCTTCTGTTGAAGCATTCCTGATTGCCTAGGATAGGAATATTTATTGAGCACACGTGGGCAAAAGCACAACGGTTCACTCCAGATCACTAAAAATACAGCGGACTTACTGCTCTAAAGGAGAGGCTGGGATGGGTCTTTTTATTGTCCAGCACACAAAATATTCTTTCCGGGCAACGAGAATTTACTGCCTGATGAATTATGGAGAGTCTTCTGGGGCACCTGGGTGGCTCAGTCAGTTGAGCGTCTGACTTCAGCTCAGGTCCTATCTTCCGGTTCCTGGGTTCGAGCCCAGCATCGGGCTCTGTGCTGACAGCTCAGTCTGGAGCTGCTTTGGATTCTGTGTCTCCCTCTGTATAAACATTTAAAAAAAAAAAAAAAAAAAAAAGAGTCTTCTGTGATCTGATTGGAACACTGGGGACAGAGACTGGGGGACCGTTCTTTTCTCTTTTTGTTCTCCAGTCTTATTGTCTCTTCTTCAGTGTTTTTCTTTAGGAAGACATCTCCTTGTAGAGCCCTGTCAAGACCAGAACGGTTTAGAATGGTCTAGTGCAGAGGTTGCAAACCAGAGATGTGTGGTCTGGCCCTTATACATGGGGTTTTGTTTGGCTTACACAATATTTTGAAGGCATGTGGATTTAATATTTAAGCACTGGGAGAACACACATGAAATCCAGATTTCTGGCTTTTCGAGGCACCAGTGGGCCCACATTCCTGCGGGGTACACTCTGGGAGCTGCATAGTGGCTGTTCCCCTTAGGAGTGCCTGTTCACTCTAGTCCTGTACAGTCTCTGCTTGTGTGCTTCACTTTTTATTTGCCTCTGGTGAGCATTATAATTCCAGTCTAATCCAGTCTACTTATTTTACAGATGAGAGGAAGAGATTTGCCCCAGATCTTGTAGGTAGTGGGAAAAATTTAGGTGAGGATTCATGCT
Source organism: Panthera pardus (assembly GCF_024362965.1). Lineage (NCBI taxonomy): Eukaryota > Metazoa > Chordata > Mammalia > Carnivora > Felidae > Panthera > Panthera pardus. Next base: position 11,860,855 of record NW_026526991.1, read on the forward strand.
TCTTGACTCTTTTTTTTTTTTTTTCAATTAAAAATTTTTTAAAAAAATATCTATTTATTTTTGAGAGAGAGAGCGAGTGAGCGTGATCAGAGGAGGGGCAGAGAGAAAGAGGGAGACACAGAATCCAAAGAAGTCTCCAGGCTCTTCGCCATCAGCACAGAGCCTGACGCAGACCTCGAGCTCATAGACCGCAAGATCATGACTGGAGCTGAAGTCGGACGCTTAGCCCACTGAGCCACCCAGGTGTTCTGCTTCTTGACTCTTAGTTGAAGTTGATTATCATGATTATTTCTACAGGTTTTTTTTTTTTTTTTTTTTACTTTTACATTTTTTCTTCCCCTTACGTTTTTTATTCATTTAGAATATTCATTGTGGAGGTACTAAGAGTAAATGCTGGGAATGTAAAAGGAATACAGGAAAGCTCCCTGTTCTTGATTCAGTCTTAAAAGATCAAATAAGTCTGCCTCTGGGGAAAGTTACTACTACCCACCCCTACTCTGTCATGTTGTGTTGCTTTATCTTCTTCATGTCACTTAACCGCCATCTGGATTTATTTTAATTTGCCTTCTTGTTTACTATCTGGCTTCCCAAGTAGAATGTAAGCACTGTGAGACCAGTGACTGTATCTAGTACAATGTTGTATCTCCATTGCCTGGAACAATTCCTGACACTGAGTAGATTTCTGGTTTTGGGGAATGAATGACTAAACCAGGCAATAGATAGAACGGGGCTTTGAAGGATGAATAGTTTTCCGTGCAGATAGGGGAAGGTTGTTCCAGACAGAAATATTGGTATGAACTGAGGCATGAAAATACATGGTATGTTCTTATGCTTCTTTAGGGATTGGCCACAAAAAGCTCTTTTTGTTCAGGTTCTTTTTTTTAAGTGTAGGCTCCATGCCCAATGTGGGGCTTGAATTCACAACCCTGAGATCAAGAGTCTCACATTCTGTCGACCGAGCCAGCCAGGTGCCCCACAAAAAGCTATTTTTGAGAACAGAAAGGCCATCTGGATTTGAAGGACTTGGGTCCTTGGTAAAAAAACAAAAACAAAAATTATAAACTAAATGAGTTTCTGAGTCAAAAAACTCCAGTACAGCTTTTCCCCCTCCTCTACAGTCTTTTAGTGGGATACTGGCCATTCATTATCATTAGTGATTTATAGAGCTTTATCGGCATATTTACTCAAGTAGTATTACATGACAGATGTGAATCAAGGGTGTGGTTCTAATGTGCCTTCAGTCTAATAGCTTGCAAATCCAGAACAACAGATTATATTTTGGGTATATAATGGACCACATGGTGAATTTCTGAGCGTGTATGGCAACATTAGTGAGCTGTACATTAGAATCACCTGGGGAACTTTTAAAAATTTCATTCCTTGGCCATACCCCGTCTTGGCCAGTTAGATCAGGAACTCTTGGAGTAGGACCCAGGAATTCATATTTTGTAAAACTTCCCCAGCTGATTCCAGTACATGGCCAAGGTTGAGAACCATTGACTTCAGTGGGGGCACAGAGGAAGGGAGGTCCTTTTAGTTTGGGGTAAGTTGAAGTATAGGGAGGGAATCAAAGGGGACAGTCATTAAGAAAGTAATTGAAGATTAGAGAAAGACGTATATGATTTCACTCATATGTAGAATTTGAGAAACAAAACAGATGAACATGGTGGGGGGAAAAGAGAGGCAAACCAAGGAACAGACTTTTAACTGTAAAGAACACTGATGGTCACCAGATGGGAGGTGGGTGGGGGAAGCGTTACATAGGTGATGGGGATGAAGGAGGGCACTTGTGATGAGCACTGGGTGTTGTTTGGAAGTGATGGATCACTAAATTCTGCACCTGAAACTAATACTACACTGTGTGTTAACTAACTGGAATTTAAATGAAAACTTGGGAAAAAAAGAAAGTAAAGAGAATTATTAACAGGTTTTCTGAGTGGGAGCGCCTGGGTGGCTCAGTCGGTTAAGCGTCTGACTTCAGCTCAGGTCATGATCTCAACTGTTCTTGAGTTCGAGCCTCACGTCGGGCTCTGTGCTGCCGGCTTGGAGACTGGAGCCTGCTTTGGATTCTGTGTCTCCCTCTCTCTCTCTGCCTCTCCTCCCTCCCTCCATACCTCTCTCTCTCAAAAATAAATATTAAACAATAAAAAAATTGTATTAAAAGTATTTTCTGAGTAGAGGAGAAGGAGTATTTTAGGAAATCAGTTTAGAGACGTTTGATTTTTAAATCAGTTGGAACATAAAGGGGTTGGAAATGTTATAGGTGGTGTCGCTAAAGGAAGTGTACCTAGTTCTTTGAGGGAGAGTGTCTAAATTCCATGGGGTCTGCTGTATGCATGAATTATCCAGAGACTCCGGCTTTCTAGTCATCTAGAAAGGAAGAACACCTTTCTTTTTTTTTTTTAAAGTTTATTTATTTTGAGCGAGAGAGGGAGTGTGCGCATGTGCAAGCATGAGAGCAGGGAGGGGGCAGCGAGAGGGACAGAGAATCCAAAGTAGGCTCCACGCCGTCAGCACAGAGCCCGACATAGGCTCGACCCCACGAACCACGCGAGATCACAGCCTGAGCCGAGAGCAAGAGTCAGACGCTCACCCGACTGAGCCCCCCCCTCCCCCGCCAAGACGCCCCGGAAAAACACTGTTCTTGAAGTACAACATTGTGGGTTACAGCCCTAGATTTCCCGCTAATTACTTGTGTTCATTTTAGTTCAGTTCAGCAACCGTTTAGGAAGCGCGGAGCACGGTGTTGGGACTCCGGAGATGGATTAGGTGTAGCTCTTGCCATTTAGGATGTGACATTCTAGGGAATTCCTTTGTGTAACCGCAGTTAGGCAGTTTTTCTCTGGGCATTTCTCCATCTGTGGAACGTGGGGACCCGAAGAGTTTTTTCCCGAGGTTCCTTTCAGCTTTGACATCTCGTTACAGTGATTGCAAATAAAATCTTAGCAAAAATCAGCACCTCTTCGCAGCAGTTCTGTGGTTTGTGCTTCCGTAGAAAAGAAAAACCAGGGAAAAGTACAGCGCAGGGTTCAATTCGAAACGCTCCCAGGACCTTACCAGACCCTTTCCCCAGCTTACCTTTCTGTCAGGTTCTGTTGGGTTTTGACAAGCGTACCTGGAAAGGAAGAGGGGAGAGTGGATGTCCCCAGCGGCGCAGTTGGCTGCTGGGTTAGAGTCCAGGAAGAGCCTGCTAGAAGCCTGGCAGTTGCAGGGCTGCAGGCCGGTGGGGGAGTGTGTTACCAAAGTATGTTTTTGAGATCTCCCATTGTTCCCAGCGCCTCGCTGAGGACTTCCTGGCTCCATTCGTCCCCAGACGAAGCCTGTAATTGGGAACAAACCGCCAGCCCTTCTTGCCAGCGGCTCTGAGGATAAACTGAGGAGAACTGGGGAGATGTGTCTTCTGAAGATTCTTGGGTACTGCACATATTCGTTGTTTTCTCTGGTAGCTTGTTGGGAGAGTGGAGAGGGGAAAAGGCAGGGGGAGTGGGAGGCAAAAAAGTTTCCCCCGAAAGACAGAAATCAAAAAAAGGAGCCCTGAAGAGCTGTTTGTGTTGAGAACCGGCGCTGGGAGGGGGGAGGGCTGTGGTGGTCGTGCAGGCTGTTCTCGATACTGTACTGCTTCAGGGGACGTGGCACTGATGATTATGCTTAGTTGTTGTTGTTGTTCTTCCCGTGGGATTGGTAGCTTTTCCTATTGTTGCGAATCTATTACCGACTGTTAAAGGGTGATTTTCTTTTTCTTTCTTTCTCTCAACATTTTAATTTTAGTTTTTGAGAGACAGAGACAGAACAGTAGTTGGGGAGGGGCAGAGAGAGAGAGGGATGCACAGAATCTGAAGCAGGCTTCAGGCTCTGAGCTGTCAGCACAGAGCCCAACGTGGGGCTCGAACCCACGAACTGTGAGATCATGACCTGGGCTGAAGTCAGACGCTTAACTGACTGAGCCACCCAGGCGCCCCTAAAGGGTGATTTTCTTCTGTAAATGTTGCACTCAAAATATCGGTCCAGTGTAGAGACCGTACCATGATTTCTCTTTAGATATCCTGGATCTTCAGACCTCAGATTACTGTCCAACCATTTCCTTTTCCACTGCCCACTTCCCGTTTCGTTCCGCAGTTCTCGTATGTGCCGCGTGACCTTTCATTCAGAGCCTGCATGCCTAGCACCGTGCTGGCTGTTGAGGGTATGGAAGGAGGCAGAGAGACATTCCCTGTCTTTGGGAGCTCAGTATAGAGGGGGAGGTGACTGACACCAGGCAGAGATGTAATGTGGGCTGTGCATTGAGAGCGTGAGTGAATGCTGAGATGGGGCAGAGGGTACCGAATCCAGCCGGGGCAGGGTGGGTGGCAGGGAACCGGGCCTGGGAGATGTAAGAGGAGTGACGTCACTGTGTGTTTAGACAGTAGAAGAAATAGGGAAATACTGGTTTAATGGATAGAACACAGGGTGGGGAGTTAGGACCCTCCCTTAGTGGTCTTTTTATGTGCAAAAGTACAGCAGCTTTTGGGGCACTTGGGTGGCTCAGTCGGTTGGGCGGTCGACTACAGCTCAGATCATGATCTCACAGTTTGTGAGTTCGAGCGCCGCGTCGGGCTCTGTGCTGACAGCTCAGAGCCTGGAGCCTGCTTCGGATTCTGTGTCTCCCCCTCTGGGCCCCTTCCCTGCTTGTGCGCTCTCTCTCTCTCTCTCTCTCTCACTCACTCTCTCTCAAAAATAATAAACATTAAAAAAAAATTACAGCAGCTTTCTTTGTTCCCCACTCCTGGCAGTGGATTGTCTATTCCTTTGAAATTATGTGGGTTGGAAAAGAATGGAAAGGAATGGGCCCACCTGCATGGGGGGAGAGGGAGGCATTAGGGATGTGGGTGTTTAAAAGCTCTCGGCATGACTGGCTATAAGCACAGATGGCTATTTGTGTTGCCATTATTGTAGCTCTTACGCCTGCATTTCCTTTCGCGTGGTGCTCTACAGGGATAATTGTGGGGTCCTAACTTCTGTCTCTTCCTGCTGCCAGCTAAAGTAGATGCTGATGTGTTGTGCATTACAGGGCGGACGACGACTTCTGTGTGGGCTGTCTTCTTAGCGCTGCCTTCAACTTTTGGGGCCCCTGCAGCATAAGGGGAAATCGTTGTTGTTGTTGTTGTTGTTGTTGTTGAAATCCGCATTGGTGAACACACGAGTACAACCAGATTTTAGCGAGGAACCGGCTTCTAAATGGAGCTAAAATGAACTTTGGAGAGCGCTTGGATTTTGAAAGTGTTAAATTGCAAGGGTTGGCATATCCAGGGAAAAGGTGATTTGGGAATCTGAGGAACTGGTCCTGTTCTGGGTAAAACTGAGGGGGATGAAAAAGAAGGAGGATGGGTTTGATGGCCGACCTGCCATTTCTGTGTGGCGTGACCTTGTCCAGGCCACCTTTCTCATCAGTGAACTGGAGCTCCTAACGACGGCCACGGAGTTGTTGTGACAATGAAACATTTATTATTCCATTTCTGAAGGCCTTTCACAGGGTTCTTTCCTGGTATTTCTGTCCCAGCAACATAGAATCACTTGCTGTTTCTTTCCCCTCTTTGCCTTCGGACATATCTTTTCTTGTATGGTTTTCACCTGCCCGCTCAGGAAATCTTCCACCAAGTAAAACACACATGAGTACACAAACCTGGCAAATTTGGGTTAATTATGTCTCGTTACTTCGATCTCGGCTAAATGGTGTTCCCCTTTCAAGGAAACTTTCCCCTTCCCACTCCTATCTGGAAGGTGTTCTTTCGATGATGTTCTGTAACACTCTTTTTGTTTATGTGTCTCCCTTGCCAAATTATGTGTTCTGAAGGCAATGATTATCATGCCTACTGTTGGGTTACTGCCGTGTAGCCCGTGCCCTCCTCCTTCCCTTCACTTAAATGATGTAGGATCTGAACCTGAGCTACTTGCAAAACTTAGGAGAACACCAGGAGGCACAGTATCCCCTCTGTCCCCAGTTGGTTTATAACTAGAAGAAAACCACTTAATTTACACATAATTGATGGTAAAACCCACTTCCTCTGGGAGTAAATTTGGCTTTCAGAGTCATCGAAGCAGGGAGCCTAGTAAACCTGATTCTTGGTGCTTTGGTAGAGCTTCAGACTTTTGCTGTTTTTCATACATAATAGTTGTTTTTCTGCTTTGAGTAGAAAACCACTAGAAATTAAGAGTATGATTTCTGGCAGTAGTCCAGAGTCAAAACTGGGCCAAACAGTTCTAATCTCACCGCAATCACTACTTGAGAAAAGGACCCCTTTAAACAAAATTTAGACTACCTCTGTGGATGATGCAAACCTAAGGAGAAGAATAGTTTGAGACTCCTCAAATATACTGGGATTACCCACGCCTCGTTTTTTTTCTTTAGGGCTGTTCAGCCCTTGGAGGAGTGTGTGTGTGTGTGTGTGTGTGTGTGTGTGTGTTCATAGGTTCACGAGACACAGACCTTTCACTTCCATGACCTAAACGCATCCCATTGTAGCCACTGGTCTATTTGTCCTGTCCGTCGCAAAGTGTGACCCTCTAAGGGGTCAGACAGAACTTAGGACAGAGTGAGGGCCAACATTCCCCGCGCAAGAAGGCCAACCGTGGCACCTGTAATCCTTTATTACTTTACAAGGCTGGCTATCTCTGTCAGGCCGAATTCCTCGAGCGCAGGCCTGGTCTGATTCTTTTTACATCCTCAGTGGTCAGCACACACGTTGGCCTGTCCCTCTGCAAACCGCGGTCACCTGTTTGGGGGACAAGGTGGCGTGGTGCCGTAGCAGAGATTGAAGGCCTTCAGGTTTGGCACGCCTCAGGGTGGGGCCAGCACTTGTTAGCTGGAGGACTTGGGGCCAGGTTTTCACTTTTCTGAGCTTCAGCATCAGCTTTTTTGTGAAGATCAACTCTGTCGTGCCCTGCATACTTCCTGGCATTGGAGGGCTATTATTTTTCATTTATTTTGAAATAACTTCACAATTAGAGAAAAGTTGCCCGAACAACAACTGAAAAAAACCAAAACCAAAACTCCCCAAAAGAGAAAAACTTTAAAAAGGCCTATGTTCTCTTTACTCAGATCTCCCAGTTGTTAGTATTTTATTGCGTTTGCTCCATTGTCCACTCTCTTTGTGTGTGTGTATACATGCATACTATTTACCATTAGTTTTTTAGTTTATTTATTTTGAGGAAGAGAGTGAGCGCGAGTGAACATGAGTAAGGGAGGGGCAGAGGGAGGAGAGAGAATCCCAAGCAGGCTCTGTGGTATCAATGTGGAGCCTGATGCGGGGCTCAGTCCCACAAACCGGGAGATCGTGACCTGAGCCGAAATCAAGAGCTGGATGCCTGCCTGACTGAGCCACCCAGGCACCCCTCTCTGTTATTATTTTTCGAGTTTTGAGAGCAAGCTGTGGATGTGATATCCCTTCACGGTGAAACACTCCAGTGCGTATTCCCCCTAATAAGACTGTCTTCTATAGCCAGCATATGCTCTCCAAATCAGGAAAGTGGTCCTCACCGGACCTCAGGCTCACAGCCTTAGCTGTGACAACTCCTTCCTGGACCAGCCACTTCTGTGATAGTTGCCAAATGGTGATTCTCTGTCTGTATTTATTAGTTGACATTCCACTCTAAAGAAGAATTTTCCCGGGGCACCTGGGTGGCTCAGTCAGTTAAGTGTCTGACTTCAGCTCAGGTCATGATCTCACACTCCGTGAGATTAAGCCCCGCGTCGGGCTCTGTGCTGACAGCTCAGAGCCTGAAGCCTGCTTCAGATTCTGTGTCTCCCCCTCTCTCTGCCCCTCCCCTACTCATGTTCTGTCTCTGTCTGTCTCAAAAATAAATAAAAACATTAAAAAAAAATTTTAAAGAAGAATTTTCCCTTCTCATTTGTTTATTTCTGTCAGCAGAGACTCATGTATCCTGTTTTGTTCAGTAGGTTGTAATAGGTTGCAATTCTATATTCTGATCCTTCAGCTGTCCTCAGTTTAGCCAGTGGGACCTGCTTTATGCTGGCTCCTTTGTCCTGTTGGCTTGACCCTGTCATTCATGGGACATTTCTTGACACGAGATTTTCCAGGCTTATCTTGGTTTTTTTTCCTGCTCTAGCCTTGGAATCAGCCATTTCCAAGGAGCCCTGCTTCTTTTAAATGGAGGATGGTAGTTAGAAACCAAAATCTGGGTGCTGAGATATACATATCGTTGCTGGGGTGTCACTGCCTCTAGGCTCTCTCAGCAGACAGTCAGAAAATATATTTATATATGTACACTCACATACCATATATGCATACATCTGTAACTATTTCTCTATTCCTATATGTGTGTGCAGATATGATGTGATGTTTGTATGTGTGTGAATATATATGTGTGTATATTATAGGTTTTATACTGTAAAATCATGAGTGTTGTATCATAAAACCAGAGTTCGTATATTGATAAGCCCATCTTAAGTCCAGCTAACCTCTTTCCAGTTTTGCAGCTATATTCTCAAGTAGGGAAAAACTTGGCTCCTCTTATCCTCAGTACATTTACTTATTTCATTTTACTTACCTGCTCAGTGTAACCAGTTTTCCAGCCATGGAGGTTGTCTCTCCCACCTTTGTACCCCACTCCTCATGGCTTGGAATCCTCAGTCACTGGGCCCTCTGACCTGGTTTTTGAGATGGCCTCCCTGCCTCATCATAGTCCTTCAGCTCCCCGAAACACTCTGTGACCGTAGGCTCTGGGCCTGCTGGCCTGTGCCTCTTTATAATTCCTCGTCCTCTGGCCCACCTGCATCTTCAGCTAACTCCTTTATGATGAAAGGAGAAGGCTGTTATTTTTTGAGGGAGACTTTTATGTTTTTTTGTTTCTTTATCAAAGTATAGTTTACGTGCAGTAAAGTTCATCCTTTGAAATACGCATACCTGTGAATTTTGACAAACATAGCACAGTCATGTAACGACTGTCACAGTCAAGACACAGAATACTTCGTTACCATAAAGAGTTCCCTTGGGTCCCCATCTAGTCAAGCCTTCTTCCCATCCCCAGCTGCTGGCAGTCACTTATCTGATTTCTATTCCTATGGTGTTTTGCCTTTTCTAAAAGGTCATATAGATGGAATTACTGTGTAGCTTTTTGAGTCTAGCCTCTTCCACTTTGTGTTCTTTTGAGATTCATCCGTCCCATTTTACATATTAGTGATTTGTTCCTTTTTATTATTGGTAGTTCCTTGTCGATGCATGTGCCACAATTTATTTTTCCATTCACCAGTTGATGGTCACTTGGGTTTTCAGCTTAATTCAATCATGAATAAAGTTCCAATAAATATTTCTGTGTATATGGTTTTTGTGTGGACATTTATCTTCATTTCTTTTGGGTAGATACCTAGGGGTGGGGTTGCTGGTCATATCTTAAGCTTGTTTAAGAAACTTCGGGGCACCAGGGTGGCTCAGTCGGTTAAGCGTCCAACTCTTGATCTCAGCTCAGGTCTTAATCTCAGGTCTTGAGCCAGCATTGGGCTCTGTGCTGGGCATGAAGCCTACTTAAAAAAAGAAAGAAAGAAATGGGAGGGGAGGGAAGAGAAGGGAAGGGAAGAGAAGAGAGGAAACTGCCCAAGTGTTTCCCAAAAGGCTTACCAGTTTTGCATTCCCGGCAGCACCGAATGTATGAGGCAGTCCCGGTTGCTCCACATCCTTTCCACTACCGGGTTTTGTCGATTTAAAAAAAAAAAAAATCTTGAATGATTCCAATAGGTTTGTAATGGTATCTCTTACCGGTTTTCATGATTATTTCCCTAAATATTAATGGTATTGAGCAGCTTTTCATTGGCATATTTGCCATCCATATTTCTTTGATGACGGGTCTGTTAAACCTTTTGCTCATTGTAAAAATCGGGTTATTTGTTGCCCTAATGAGCTTTGAGAGTTCTTTATGTATTCTTGTTACCAGTCCTTTATCAGTTAGATGTTTGCAAATATCTTTTCCCATTTCTGTAATTTTACATTGCAAATATAGCTTCTTTAGTGTGTAGAAAGGTTGGCCTGTTTTCCATATAGCCTTAATGCTGTGAATACCAGGAGAAATCTTTGTAAGAGGATGAATGTAGGCTTGAGGGGGGAGGTGGAGATCCCGGAGGATCTGGTGGAATTAACTGCCTCCTCCCAGTGACTTACTGAGGGTACTTGTTGAGGAAAGAAAGGAAGGACAGACTGAAAAATAAGAGGGGTGATAGTAGTGGCCAGAGCCTTTGGTGAGAGAATGGCTGCTAGAATTGTCCAAGCTAGAAAGACAAGGAGGACGAGAGGAGCCAGGGGGCTTTGGCATGGATTGTGTTGAAACTGTTGAACCTAGGGGCACCCGGGTGGCTCTGTTGGTAGAGCATCTACCTCTTGATACCGGCTCTTGTCGTGGATCTCGAGGTTGTATTATAGAGCCATGAGTGTTGGGCTCTGCACTGAGCATGGAGCCTGCTTGGGATTCTCTCCCCTTCTTTCTCTGTCCTTTCCCTTCTTGTGTGCATGCTATAAATGAATGAATGAATGAATGAATGAATAGAAGGAGAGAGGGGGAAGGAAGGAAGGAAGGAAAGAAAGGAAGGAAGAGTTGAACCTAGGTAAAGTCAAATGGGGAGCTTCACTGGGCAGGGAAGAGGCTCAGCAAGGGATTGTGGCTTTCTGAAGATTATGGGGACTGTGAAGTGGCAGAGCTGGGACTTAAATTAAGATTTTTAAGAACAGTTGTGAAGAAGGGCCTCAGCGCCTAAGAAACTAGAGTTCAGACCAGGCTGGGGTGACAGGGTTTTGTCATTATGTGTGTCTTCTACATAATTTATAATCATTCTTCCTGGGGCGCCTGGGTGGCTCAGTCGGTTAAGCGTCCGACTTCAGCTCAGGTCGTGATCTCGCGGTCCGTGAGTTCGAGCCCTGCGTCGGGCTCCGTGCCGACAGCTCAGAGCCTGGAGCCTGTTTCAGATTCCGTGTCTCCCTCTCTCTCTGACCTTCCCCCGTTCATGCTCTGTCTCTCTCTGTCTCAAAAATAAATAAACGTTAAAAAAAAAAAAATCATTCTTCCTGTGTGGTCTCAATATTTAGTATAATATAGCAAAACTGGGTTTACAGCAGAATTGGTGGTTAGATTGGTAAGAAAGAGTTTGACTATACCTCCAATTGAAATGTATTTTGAGTTAAACAGAAAACACTAGAAATCAAATAGGAATGCATTTTTTGGCACAAGAATGTTTGGTTCTGACACCAAAGGGGAAAAGATACTAAGGAGAGTAAGAGATCATAGATCTGGCTTTTGCTGTTATAATTCGCTATGAAAATACTAACTCTCAAGGTTAAGATTTACTGGAATTGGAATTGCCTTTGTATAATAACACTTTTTTAATGTTTATTTATTATTATTGAGAGACAGAGCATGAGCAGGGGAGGGGTAGAGAGGGGTGGAGACACAGAATCTCAAGCAGGCTCCAGGCTCTGAGCTGTCAGCACAGAGCCCGAAGTGGAGCTGGAACTCACGAACCGATCCGAAGTCAGACGCTCAACCGACTGAGCCACCCAGGTGCCCTGGAATTGCCTTTGGATTAAAAGAGAATGATGAAAGGAAATCTCTGGAAAAATGTGATAAACATAGTTATTTTTATTGGATACCTAGTCTGATTCAGGCACTGTGCTGGGCTCCTTGGCATTACATTTTCCTGATCCTTCCATAACCTTGCAAGAGTGTTTGGTGATACTACATTCCTGTTTTATTGAGAGTCCAAGAAATTAAATAACATGTCCAGAGTCATAACTAGTTAAGGGATTGAGCTGGGATTCATCTCTAGGCCTGGGTGGCACCAAAGCTTGGTCTGTTCTCACTGCCCTGGGACTAATCATGGTGCCCTCTGTAGACCAGCATTCTCCCACGTGGTTTCTTACCAGTTCACTCATTACAAGAGAGGTATAGAAATTGCTTGTGAGCGTTGAGAAACTTTTGTAGCAATTTGATAGAGAAATTTTATGAGTATCAAACCTAATAATAACAAGTTTGGGCTTGTCTTTTGTATGTCTTTGTTTCTTAAAATTTCCTTTTTTTTTTTTTTTTTTTTTTTTTTTTTTTTTTACCCCTAGTGATTCTTTTTCTTGCATTTTACAAAAGTACCATTCCATGATGGATTGGAAGCTTAAGAAGAACAGAATTGCTGCAGGTTGTTAGAGAAGCCCTCCCCGTCCCACGCTTTCTCTGGTTTTGAAATCCTTGAATCAGCGTGCAGTTTGCTGGAGCATTTCGGCTGACTCAGAGTTCCGAATGACAGGGGGGACTGGGTCAGAGAAAGGGAATAAGGCAGTAGGGAAAGGCGAGGATCTAGGGAAGGAATCTTCGGGAGAAGTCTCCAAACTTTGCCCTCCAGTGGCAGCTGTAAGGGTGAGTCCGGGTTCTCTCCTAAAATGAGGAAGCGTCCCGTGCCTCCTTTGGTCACATGTAGTGTCCGGATTGTGGTCGTCTTTCTGTTGAGTCCTGACTTGCTATTCGTTACTCCCCGCGGCGATGCTGGTGTTGTAGAGGGGGACAAATACAGGAAAAGGAATTGATACGAGTAAAGTTAACTGGAGGTAGAAATTCCAAAAATACTCCTTTTCTCTGCTCACAACCACACACACAGGAACACGTACCTTGAAGCATTTTCCCTTTAAGGAAAAGCCTGCAGTTCTTTGGCAGGGCCAGGAGTTTTGATTGGCCCCCTCCACTGCTGTTTGCCATGAAGAATCCTGCCCGGTCCAGTTGTGTTTAGAGCTGGTCTGCGAGCGAGCCGAGCTGCCAAGTTCTCTGGGCCGAATTTGAAATGTATTAGTGTTCAGGGAGCGGGCCGGGTGCCTCTGATGCGCCTCCTACAGTTCAGCTTGGCTGTTTCTGGAACCCCATGTGGGAGACTCTTACTTCTCTCTGAATGCCTTTGAAGTCTTGCCAGTTTAGGGAGGGGGGAGGTGTAACTCACTGAAGGGGCATGTTTTTAGGGAGCTTCCCCACATGGGATACGCCATGCAGTGGTGCGGGAGAAGCGCTAACCCGGATGGGAGACTAGGCAGAGCCGGCTCAGTTTTATAGGATTATTTGTCTCTCCACTTCTAACATGTGAAACGACACAACAGGCCCTCTAAGAACCAGACCCCTGCTTGACCAGTTTTAGTTATGGAGGAAACCCGACCTGAGATAAAGGCAGCTACCCCGCGGTGTGCGCCTCTTGCCAGAAACCTTACATGTGCTAGGAGCGAATTCCTGCCCTTCTGGTTGTGGCTGCGGGCGTGGCCCAAGGCAAGGCTGGGGACGGGCAACAGTTCTAGTCGCAAACCTTTTACTTGCTCAGCTGGTTCTTAATCCCTGCAACCCAGCCTCGGGTCAAGAATTTGTTCCATAGGTACAGCCAGTTGTGGTGGCTTGCATAGCTCCTGTGTCGGGGACAGCCTAGGCTGGGGGTGATTTGCGTAGATCTGCTTCTCGAAGCTCTGTAGATGTAAACTTACTTAACATTTATGGAGCCCTGTGATAAATTCAGGTGGTTTACAATGCCAGCCTTCAAATTTGAACTGCTCTGTGTCTTTCCAATAGATGAGACATTTCCTGAGGATAGGGTACTTTCTGATTCATTCTTTCTTCCTTCCTTCCTTCCTCTTTCTTTCTTTCTTTCTTTCTTTCTTTCTTTCTTTCTTTCTTTCTTTCTTTCTTTCTTTCTTTCTTTCTTTCTTTCCTCCTTTCTTTCAATTCCCCAGAGAATCTAGCCTTCTTGGTAGATTCAATAAATATTGGTTGAGATCAGTTAAATAAAGAAGACGCTTCTGAGCGCAAAGAACAGAGTTGTATTTCGGTGGTTTATTTGTGAATTGAACTCTCCCGGTCTCTGTGCCACATGTCTCTGATATCAGGTTGCCGGGCCCAGATGACCAGCCTGGTACTTGCCTTTGCCGTTTTACCCCCTGCCGTGGTTATGATGTCGCCAGGCAATAGGAGCACAGGGAACGTGGCTTATAGAAGTGTGCTAGCTGGCAGGCCCTGCCCATTCTCCATGGGCCATCACACACCCAACACCTTTCTGTACGGTCTTTGCGGGCAAAAGAAAACTGCCTTCAAGTGCTGACTCCTAGGTGAAGCCGCTGGCTAGTTGTGGACGTAGGCTTATTTTTGTTAGGTGTGTGGAATTGGAGGGGGTAGTGGTGCTGGGAGTAATCTTACTGAGTCTGCCATACCCACCCCCCACCCCCCCCCCCCGCCCCATGTTTTGCCAGTGAAAAACAGAGACCCAGAAAGGTTACATGGTTTATTCTTAGCCACGTGGCTACTTCATGGCCATCAAGACTGTTCTCTTGGTCTCCCAGATCTTAGCTCTAGGCATTTACCACACTACTGGAGAAGTCTTAAGTCTTGGTTTTTGTAGAAAGCTTCGGTGAAAATCAGATTCCTGCAGAAGCAAATATTGGCAGTTTAACTTAGGAATGTGAGTAGGAAAACGTCCCTTTTGAATCCTAGGAGAATTATCCCAGAGTTTGTCTTTCTACGCTTTGCATGATGTAGAAGACAGAACAGAACGAAAAAGTTTCATAAAGGATCCGCTTCGTTCAATGCAGAAAAAAGTAGGCCACTTTGAATTCCTAAAAATAACATTAAAAAAAAAAAAATCCCAGAATTGTGTAAAGAGGTATTTCAGTTGCACGAACGCTGTAATTTTCTGGGGGTTCCTGGGCCCGGGGAGGATGTTAGCCCTCTGAATGCTTTATGACTCTTTTGTTTGAGGGGACCTCCGAATGGGAGATGGAGAAATGTGCTCCGAAGGGTGATTTGGGGGGAAGGGATGAGAAAGTTGCGGGCGGGAAAAGCTCAGCTCAGTGGTTTTAGGGAGTTTTCATTTCATTTTATGTTTTTAAAGGCAAGGCCTGCTAGGAGCTTGGTCCTAACTGATTCCAGATGGGCCTGCTACAGTACAAAGGTTTTCAGTGTGTTTGGGATGGGGCAGACCAAGAGGGCCCCCCGAGCGCTTCCTGTGCAGCCCTGCGATTGTACTCACCTAATCAGAAACAGCCCTGCCTGCTGGGGCTCGGGGACAGCCATCTTGGCTTCTCTTTGTGCCCCGTTGTGCGAACTGCCCTTTCCTCCTGTTTGGTGCACCTCCGCATTCTCTTCTCCTTTCCTGTCTGATCTCTTCTCCATTTGTTCACAGGGAGCCGTGTGTGTGTGTGTGTGTGTGTGTGTGTGCGCGTGCGTGCGTGCGTGCGCCCGCGTGTGTGTGTGTGTGTGTGTGTTTCGTTCCTCCCTATTCCTTGTGGGGTAAGAGCTGGGAGGAGGGGAGAGGAGAAAAGGAGGGGGGAGGAAGGAGGAGGGTAGAAGGGCCAAATTAAAGGCAGATGCTGAAAGACTTTCTTCCTGGACCCGGGACGTATTTGCGGGAAATGGGTATTGGGAACATGAGAATGTGAAGCAGATTTGGAAGACCAAGCCACTATTCATTGATTCATTGATTCATTCATTCGTTCATTTTCTCCCCCCCTTTCCTCACAATCCTGCACTCTTTCCAAAAGGTTCAGAACACTGCAGGTAGATTGTTTGTTCACATTATAAACCGAGTTATCGCTGGCCCTTTCTGGTTAAAGGGCGGGTTTGGCAGTGATTTTCAACCCAGTAGGAATAGAAAGGTGTTTTGCACTCCGAGCCCAGCCTTGTTGCCAAGGGAGCATGCCTTCTGTGCCCTGATGGCTGTTGAATTTGGCCAGCTTCTCAGCTGTTGCAGGTGCTCTGCTGAGTGTAAGAGAGGATTTTCGGTGACGCTCTGCTGCCGGGACAATGAATTGTTCTTACGGGCCTTCCAGACTCCACCAGGGATATATTTTATACCTAAATTTGATCTTCTGTTTTGGCACAGATGCCTCTTAGACTGAGGGTATGCTTGGTGATTGAATCTCAGTCTTTTGGATCTAGCTGATGGTTGCAGAATGTGGTCCCGGGGTTTTGTCTGGGTCCCTGTAGTTTTATTCTGATCCATTTGGCTATTGTATTCATGTGGTTGCATAAATGCGAATTTATTCAGATAGAATATGGACAAATACTATGTAGGCATAAAGTTCCCAGCGACATAGGTTTGTTTTGCTGACCTGTCTGTACTTTTCAGTGTCCCCTTTGCCCTCGTGTAAGTATGGTGATCGCACTTTTCCCGCCGAAACAAATGTGTGGAATATATTGTCCAATGAAAAATTTTCACGCTGTTTCTAGTCTTTTTTTTTTTTAATGTTTATTTAGTTTTGAGACAGAGAGACAGAGTGCGAGTGGGGGAGGGGTAGAGAGCGAGGGAGACACAGAATCTGAAGCCGGCTCCAGGCTCCCGAGCCATCAGCACAGAGCCCAGTGCGGGGCTCAGACCCATGACCTGGGAGATCATGACCTGAGCCTAAGTCAGATGCTTAACCGAGTGAGCCGCCCAGGCGCCTCTTTATGCTGTTTCTAGATAGTGAGGTTGTCTGGGAGATACAGTTTGGAAATGGAAATAATATGAATTTCTGGGATAATCTGATGTTAGTGGGAATAATGGATGAGTGTTTAAAGTTGGGATTAAAAAAAATTTTTTTTTTCAAAGTTTATTTATTTTTGAGAGAGAGAAAGAGACAGAGTGTGAGCAGGGGAGGGGCGAGAGAGAGAGGGAGACACAAAATCTGAAGCCGGCTCCAGGCTCCGTGCTGTCAGCACAGAGCCTGATACGGGGCCTGAACCCATGAACTAACTGTGAGGTCATGACCTGAGCCAAAGTCGGACGCTTAACCGACTGAGCCACCCAGGAGCTCCTAAAATTGGGATTTCTTAAGCTAGGTCACACGGTTACCCTTCTTATGAGTGAGCCTTAGCAATATGACATTGAAGCTAACAGAGAATTACCTGATGTTTTTAACCATCAGCTGCTTGTAATAATGTTCTCAATTAACCAGTAGTGTCTTTCTTCCTTCTTCACTTTATTTTTTAAAATCGCCCTTTAGGCAGGAAGGGAAGGCAGCTAAGGTGTGTTTGTTTGTCTTTTGAGTGGCTATTATTTGCCAAGTATCAGACTCCTCCATTACCTCCCTTAATTTGTGGTGTGGTGGCCTTAATCTGGTTTGCAGAGGAGGAAACTGCACTGGCCCAGTGTCACACAGGCCAGTGTCATAGACGGCTTCAACCCATTATATTCTGGATCCAAAGGTGGTATATGTGCTCTCACACTCTGAGTTCCATAGAAGTCCTAAACTCTTCTCCGAAAAAGAATTTCTTTTCTAAGGGGAATGTAGTGGTTAAGCTTTTGTAAAGATCATGTAAAACTTACTGTCGACTTCCCTTTTTAGGCGTGCTGATTTTCTGCCTCAGACATATAAAAGCTGATACCGGAGAGAGGAAGGAGGTGAACCATTTAATTATAATGCCTGTTTATAGAGAGGCTTTGAGCCTCCAAAAGTTGCTTTCTTTAAAATCGAAATTTTTATTGGGATAATTATAGATTCCCATGCAGTTGTACAAGAGCCACTTGTGAAAGGGTAGAAAGGCAGAGGTTCTGATTCAGACACCTTTGCTCATCCTCGAAGGCAGGGTGGAAGGAGAGGACAGGAGGCCCTCTAGAGACCTCCGCTCCACCTTAGCAGCTCTTTGCTGTCTTTGGGAGGCACTTTTGCTGTCAGCCCCGTACGGAGAGAGGCCCTCAGTTGTAGTTTCTAGTTCAGGGAGGCCATCCCGTGAACTCTTGATTTGCTTGAGCCGAGGCAGCATTCAGAATGCAGGGATAGATTGGAGGTAGAGGCGGCCTTAGAAATTGGAAGAGTGAGTTGGAATTGCTAGAGGGGAATCAACCAGGCATCTTTGGTTGGGATCACCAGGAAGACTCCTTTCGTTGTTTTTCCAGTGGTTAGAAGTCATCTTCTGAAGGAGGCCTTCTTTAACCTAAAGTACATTCACCCAATTTTCTTTGACATTTACCATGATTTAGAACTACTTATTTATGTGGTACAATGTTTTTGTCTGCTATTTGACTAAACTTCACGAGGGCAGGGACTGTGTCAGTTTTCCACACTGTATACGTGGTCCCTAGATTATGGGACCATAGTTAAATATACAGAACATAAAAGTTGGTTGAATGAATGAATACCATGGGAAATTGTGGTTCTTGTTAAAGAGCTCAGCTCTTGGCTGGTCAAGCCTTTGCCTATTATTTTGGGTCAGAGGAATGACTGAAAATTTTCTGGATAAAAGAATTTTAATCTCATAGATTTTTTTTTTTTTTAATCTTGTAAACAAGGTAGTAAACTATTTTATCTTGAGGTCTTCCCTTAAATTCGGCTGATGGATTTTGCATTATTTCAGAAAATATGCTTAAGGCCTAGAAGCCCAGCCTGTGAAGCATCTGGTCTACTTTGACCTCTAAAATGAGCAGACTTGTTCTTTTCCCTCCTGCTCTACATGTTTAGAAGAGTAGCACAATTCTATTTTGAGGCTCGTTACAAAATAGAATAAAGAAAACTCTGACTCTGGTTTAAAAACTCTCTGCTCATCTGAATTGGTTTAATGACTATTCTTTACTTTAACCCCTTCAACTTCTCATCCCAGAATCGACCTTCCTAAATTTACCTCTCATAAAGGGGTCATATATATTTGATTCCTAACTCACTGAGACTCTTTTTATTCTACTTCTTTTTGTTTAAAAAGAAATTTTTTTTTAATGTTTATTTGTTGAAAGACAGAGACAGAGCACAAGCGGGGGAGGGGACAGAGAGAGAAGGAGTCACAGAATCCGAAGCAGCCTCCAGGCTCCGAGCTGTCCCGCACAGAGCCCGGCGCGGGGCTCACACTCACAAACCACGAGGTCATGACCTGAGCCCAGGTCAGACACTTAACCGTCTGAGCCACCCAGGTACCCCTTTTTTTGGTTTTTAAAGGTAACCTTTCTCTCCAAGAGCAGGAAGAAAAGGATAAGTAATTATGGGTAAGAAATTTGGAAAACATTGAGGGAAAAAAAATGTATGTTTGGGTGGGTGTGTGAGAATTTGTGTGTATACATGTGTATTTTTTTCCTTCTCTGCTCCACTCTTCTCTAGCTAGGATGAGATTTTTTTTATTTCGGGAAAAATTGCATAATTTCCAGACTCAGCTGTCTCTTTTAGGTAGTTAGGCTATAAAATACTGAATTTGTAGCTGTTATCTTATTAAGATCTTAGGTATACTCTTAGGAAAATTGGTAAATGATGTGGTTTTCAGGTGTGTGTATTGAAGAGGCAGTAGCAGTAATAACGTAATGCCTTGGTCCTGCTGTTCCTTATTGAAATAGAAATTTGCTTGGAGAGCTCAGGATGGTGGAAGATGATTTATTATTTTTGAGCTCTGATGTCAGAATCCTCCCAGCTTATATTTGAGTGTCATTCACTTAGGACAGGGATCTCACATACCATTTTTCTCTCCTATAGCACCTGACTCAGTTCTGGGCAGCAGGAGGGCTTAATGAATTTAATTTAGTGTGATCTTGCTTAATTCATAGATTGTTTGAGTTGGTTGATCTGTTTGGTGGAAGAAAACCTCCCTTGTTTATATACACATACATGATGTGCCTGGGAATTTCAAAAAATACACATTTCAGATGCTACTTTATTAAAAGTTTCTAGAGGAAAACTGCGAGAATATATCTTCATGATATTCTGTACTTGAACCAGGACATAAATACTGTCTATCAAGGGAAAAAGTGATAGCTTGTCTACATTAAAGTTAGGAATACGTATTCATTAAAAGACACCATTAAGAAAGTAAAAAGGCAAACGTCAGAATTCAGGAAAAGATATTTGCAATATAGGTATCTGGCCGGTATCCAGAATATATAAATAACTCCTACAAATCAATATATAAAAGAAATCTTATCAGTCAGGCTTAGAACAACCCAGTAAAAAAAATGCGCAGAAGATTTGAATAGGTACTTCACGAAAGATCATATCCAAGTGCCCAAAAAGTAGTCAGTATTATTAATCATCAGAGTAAAGCAAATAACCACAGTGCGATGCTACTATACTAACTCCAGAACGGTTAAAATGAAAAACGCGGACATCTCCAAGCATTAGTGAGGTTGTTCAGCATTAGGAACACTCACGTACTGCTAGTGGGAATGTAAATTGGTACAACTTTGGAGAACTGGCATTTGGCAATATGTGCCAAAGCTGAACCAGTTGCCGGCAATTCCACTCGTTTTATACCCAACAGAAATGCGTACAAATGTGCACCAAAAGACATGTACAAGAATATACAGAGCAGCTTTTTTAGTAATAGCCTCAGGCTGGAAATAACACAAGTGCCTTTCAATATTACTGAAATGTTTTTCAATAAATGATGATACATTTATGCAATGGAGAGCTTTACAGTGATGACAATGGATGGGACCATTGCTATACTCGACAGATGGATCAGTTTCACAAATATAATGTGGGCTGAGAGAAGCCAGCAGAAGAGAGTATATGACGTGTGATTGACTCCATTTATACAAAGTTCAGAAACAGGCAGAGTAAATCTATGGTGTTAATTAAAGTCATCGTTGTGGCTGATGGGAGTGACTTTGCAAATGCGTGAGAGGGGCTTCTAGAGTGGTGGTAGTTTGTTGCCTAGATGCTGGTTACCTGGGTGGGTTCTCTTTGAGGAAATTCATGGCCCATTAGCCATTTCTGTGTATGTATAGTCACTTCACTAAAAGGTTTGCTTCAACATTAGATTCGACTTTTGTTCAGGGAATGCTGCAGCTGGTAGATAGCTTTTCCCTCATATGCATGCGAATCCTTTGCCCGGCAAAGCTGGTCGAATGTGGGTGTGCACCTACATTTAGGCGTTTCGTGTTAGGGCTGCTGTGTGGGCCATGAAAATTCTTTTGTTCATCTCAGCTTGCTTGTCCCATATTCACAGTAAGTTTCAGACATCAGTGGGAAAGGGAAATTGGTGAATACACTGCACTGATGAGTTCTCAAACCAGTTCTCTGAGACGAATAAGGAAACTGCTTCATAGGGAAGCAAATTTGGATTTTGCTCTGTAGACAGAAGAACCTCTCCATTAAGGTTTCTCAGCCACTACAAGTGTCATTTTCAGAAGAATGCACTTCATTTGGACCTTTTTTTTTTTATAATTGAGATATAGTTGATGTATAATATTAGCTTCAAGTGGACAGCCTAATGATTCAGTACCTGTGTATATTGTGAAATGGCCACCGCAGTAAGTCTGTTTAACATCCATGACCACATATAGTTATGCCTTTTTTTTTCTTATGAGTGAGAACTTTTTTTTTTAAGTTTATATGTTTATTTTTAGAGAGAAAGAGAGAGAGTGGGAGGGGCAGAGAAAGAGGGAGAGAGAATCTCACGCAAGCTCTGCAATATCAGTACAGAGCCCAGTGTGGGGCTTGAACTCATGAACCGTGAGATCATGACCTGAGCCGAAATCAGGGGTCTGATGCTTATAACCAACTGAGCCACCCAAACAACCCCCCTCTCCCTACCCTTCTTTGAAAATTTATTTACGTGATGAGTGAGAAATTTTTAATGTTCATTTATTTTTGAGACAATGCGAGAGACAGAGTGCAAGCAGCGGAGGGCAGACAGAGGGAGACACAGAATCTGAAGCGGGCTCCATGCTCTGAGCTGTCAGCCCAGAGCCTGACGCGGGGCTCGAACTCACGAACTGTGAGTACATGACCTGAGCTGAAGTTGGATGCTCAACCGACTGAGCCACTCAGGTGCCCCGAGTGAGAACTTTTAAGATCTGTTCTCTTAGTGGGATACCAGGCTGGCTCAGTTGGTGGAGCCTGTGACTCTTGGTCTCGGGGTCATGAATGTGAGCCCCACATTGGGTATGGTTTACTTAAATAAACTTAAAAACAAACAGATCTACTCTCAGCAACTTTCAGATATACAGTACAGTATTATTAACTATTTTCCCTATGCTGTATATTACATTCTAATGCGTTATTTATTTTGTAACTGGAAGTTTGTGCCTTTTGACCACCTTCACCCATTTTGCCCACTCCCCATACCCCACTTCTGGCAACCAGTCTGCTCTCTGTATGTAACAGTTTGCTTCTCCTCCACCCCACTTCTGGTTTCACATGTAAGTGAGATTATATGTGATTTGTCTTTCTCTGTCCAACTTATTTCACTTAGCTTAATGCCCTCAAGGTCCATTCATGTTGTCACTAACAGCAGGATTTCCTTCTTTTTATGACTGAATAATATTCCATTGTATATATACACACTTTCTTTGTCCGTTCATCTGTCAGTAGGTACTTAGATTATTTCTTTGTCTTGGCTGTTATAAATAATGCTGCAGTGAACATGGGCTTCATGGGCTTATTTTTATTAAAAATTTTTTTAAACACTTACTCATTTTTGAGAGACAGAGACCGAGCGTGAGTAGGGGAGGGGCAGAGAGAGAGGGAGACCCAGAATCCGAAGCAGGCTCCAGGCTCCGAGCTTTCAGGACAGAGCCCGACTCGGGGCTCGAACTCACAAACCGTGAGATCATGACCTGAGCTGAAGTCAGACGGACGTTTACCGACTGAGTCACCCAGGCGCCCCTGCAGATATCTTTTTGAATCAGTGTTTTTGTTTTCTTTGGATAAATACCCCCAGAAGTGGAATTCCTGGATCATATGGTGGTTTGATTTTTAATTTTTTGAGGAACCTCCATACTGTTTTCCATAGTGGGTGAACCAATTCAGATTCCTGCCAACAGTGCATGAGGGTTCCCTTTTCTCATCATCCTTACCAACCCTTGTTATCTTTTTGATAATAGTCATTCTAGCAGATGTGAGGTGATATATCCTTGTGGTTTTGACTTGCATTTCCCTGATGGTTAGCAATATTGAGCACATTTTTATGTATCTGTTGGCCATCTGTATGTCTTTGAAAAAATGTCTGTTTACATCCTCTGCATATTTTGTAATTGGATTGTTTGTTTGGTTATTGAGTTGTATGAGTTCTTTATATATTTTGCATTAACCCCTCATCAGATATACAATTTGTAAATATTTTCTCCCATTCTGTAGGTTGCCTTTTCATTTTGTTGATGATTTTCTTTGCTGTGCAGACGCTTTAAAATTTTTTTTAAAAACTATTTATTTTTGGGAGAGCACAAGGGAGGGGGGGCAGAGAGAGGGGGACAGAGGATCCGAAGCAGACTCTGTGCTGACAGGCTGACAGCAGCGAGCCCGACGTGGGGCTCGAACTCACAAAACATGAGATCGTGACCTGAGCTGAAGTTGGAGGCTCAACTTAATGAGGCACCAAGGTGCCCTGCTGTGCAGAAGCTTTTTATTGACCCTTATTTTTATCATGGAAACTATAAGGAGAAGAACTCTCCACATGGTATTAAACCAACCCCCATGGAAGTCTAACTCAAAGTAAGTGTTTTAGGAAAATCTAACCTGGATGAGGTAGAAAATCTAAAAGATGTTGCCTTGCCTTCTCTCAGCTGGCCGTATCTCTCAATTCTCAGCCTGGCCTTAGCAAAATACTTGAAAGTTCTCCTAAGTTTGCTTTGTTCTCTCATGACCATACCTTTGTAAATCTCTTCTCTCTCTTCCTGGAAGGCCCTGACCTGCCTCATTTACCTCAGCGAACTCCTGGGGCTCGTTCTTTATGGCACCTTCTAGAGTTAGCCATTTCGTCTCGTGGACCCTTAACCGTACCCGTATACACCTCTGCTGTGTCACATAATACACTTAACTCTGTTTATTTGTCCTCCAGTGCTAGCCTTTTGAGCTGGCATGTGGTAGGTACACAGTAAATATTGAAAGAAAAGATGAACAATTGGGCATGTGTTCTGAAAGACAATCGCTACTTTCTAAAGAATAAAAGCCAGTTATAATATTTTGACATCAGTAGATATATGCTCACAATTTCTTTTCAGGAGTGATACTTTGCATTAATTTCTCAGTAAAACCCGGGGTGTATATTTACAACAGGGTGCATATTGTGGCAAGAGGAGAGAGATGCTAACTGGTTCACATGGGTACCAGACACATGACCTTGGCCTCTTTAGCGTGGTTCTCTAATCAGCTGATTTAATTTTAGTGGAATCCCTGGAGAAATACTTTGAAATGCTCTGGTTCTATATGCAGAATTTAGAAATCATAAATCTAATGTATAGATCCTGACTGCATTAGGGTTTATGGATTAAAAACCAGCAGATGACACTGTGGGCATTAGGACATTATGACTGGACCAGTGTAGGCATTAGAAGAGTGATGATTTTGTTCATCTCAAATATTATAAAATTAAATTCTATAATATGTTATCTGAAGTTTTGTCATTTCTCTTCAGCATGTAATTTCTCAAGCCAATTTTAATTTAAAAAGATCTGAGTAGAATCATTGCCATTTGTCCAGAAGTTTAGAATAATAGGATTAGAATAATAAAGTAATAAGTATTGAGCGCCTGCTTAGGGTTTAATTGTCAGAAATATGTGAAAAGTATAATTTTGCTCTTGATGTCGAGCAATATATTGATGATACGTTTCATGGATGACATCAGAAACCACAGATACGAAATGATTTTTAAATGTCCCTTTCCAGCCTCAACTGTCTATAAATAGGAGGCCAAGTAGAAAAAACACAGGCTTTGGAGTCCAACAGATCTAGGTTAAAATCTTGGCTTTTTAAAACATTAAATAATGAGTTATATAATCTTGGTCACGCTGACGTCTCCGGAACTCTAGTTTCCTCATTTGCAAAGTGAGATAAGAAGGTATACCACTTGCAGATTTTCGGTTTTGAGAATGAATGACAACCCCTATAAAACTTCCCGGGCACGTCGTAAGGGCACCTAACGCCGGTATGAATGAAACGAGCAGGTAAATAAATAGAGCTGTGTTCATCGCAGTGGCCCACTTAGCCCGGACCCTTGTGGGTGGCTTTCCTGATGATAACTAACATAAACCAAGCTCAGTAATTGATTGGAGGGGCATCTTGGAAACTGTGCTGCACTCTTCCCGTTGTAGCGTAAGGTGACTGACCTTCTGTTTGATTTGAAGAGTGTTAAAAAGGTCTTTTAGAAGAGTGTTCATCGTAGCTCCTGGAGCCATCTGACCCCAGGAAGGTGTATAAGGAAGGGTTTCACCCACGGGTGGCTCGTTAGGAGTCCATAAGAGGTGAGCTAGGAGAGCACGTAGCTCAAGGATGGGCTAATGCGGCTGAGTTCCTTCTCCTCTCCTTCCCCCAGAATGTGGCTTTCCGTTTGTTAGCAAATACTGCATCCTTTTCCACAACAGTTGTAAAGCCTATTCTGGATGCCTGTGCGTTAACTAGTGGGCCTTTGGGACTTTGACTTGCCTAAATGTTCCAAATTGTTTAAATTCTGTTTAGGGTCAATGACTACTTATTTTACGAAATCATTTTCCTTTCATGTCTGTTTTTTTGGCTGCAGAATTGGTGCCCTGGAGCTGAGTCTTTGCCCTGCAAACCGAAAATATAATTTTCCTGGGTGTGTCTTATTTTAATCGACTCCCTTTCATACTACAGGGCTCTGACCTGCTTGGAGCCTTTCCTACTTGGTTACAATTGATGCTTTGTCCTTTGGAGTCATATAGGACGTAGCCACTGGGTTGATTCCGTGTTGAGCTGTCAAATGTGGCTCCGAAAAAGGATTACCTTCCTAGAATGGGCAGGGGGCAGCTGAGCTGGAAAATGGGGCCCTGGCTCGTATATGTAGTTGTCATTTAGGGAGAATGAGCAGCGGTTTCAAAATGAGACTTAGGGACTAAGCAGAGAAAAAGTAGGGGTAGCTCCCGGTGAGCACTAGTCAGAATTGGCTGGTGTGTGAGGGGAGTATAGCTGGACTTTACCAGAAGTAGACGCTGTTTGGGGAACTCTCTGTGGCTTAAGAAATGATGCATGTTTTGTGGCATATTTGTGCTTCTGGAAGGACAGTTTTCTAGAAGTTCATGTTCTTCCTCTGGGGCTTATTAATTTCTGTTAATATCCACAGGAATTTCACTGCTAATGATGTCGGCTTACTCTTTATTTATTCAGTCTCTCTTCGGCCGAGGGACTTCCAACTACTTTACATTAATTTTGTCAGTAATTCTTATAACCTCCCTGTGTGGGAGCTACTTGTAGATGAGGGATGTGAGAACTGGCTCCAGTTTACCTAGCAGGTCAGTCCCTGGGATGGAAAATTGGACCCAGGATTTGTGGTTCCAGGCTTAGCGTGTTTCCTCCGGGGGAGGAAATAATACTGAGCAAACAGCAAGAGAATCTGGTTGTACGAGTTGAGAGATTTCTGCCTTTACGCACGGGGTTCCCAGTCCGTGGCTCGGGACGGAAGCAGGCAGCAGTCTGATGCTCGGTACATGAAATGTCCCAACTGTTTTTTTGACTGGTGCATACTTTTATTTTTGTTCTTTTTTTCCCCCCTCTCCTGGGAGGAGAGGCGGGTGTGAGAATTTTCTGTGTACCAACCTTAGGTGCGGGGGCAGTCTGGCCGTTTGAATGCTCAGCAGGAATTGCCATTTGCTTTTGGGTTGGGGGCCAGGAGGTCAAGCAGCCGCTTTAGGGTGGGGTTGAGAGGCTCGTGGACTGTAGGAAGAAGGACGTTTCTCTGTATTCTCTTAGTCATAGGACTCTGAATCCCAAGTAGCTAAATTTAGCTCAGGTTCCTGTTGAAAGCATCATTTTGGGGGGGGGGGGGCGGGCGGTGGGGGGAAAACGGAAAACCTTTTTGTGTATCCTGCTCCATGAAGCCAATAGGGAAGCAGGAGGAGGTGAGGTTGCCATGGAGATGGTAGCTGTGTGCAAGGGGAGAGCAGCAGGGTTTAGAATTCCAGGAAGGAAGAGAGAGTGATGTCATCAGATTCCATGGACCAGCCCAGGAACCCCTGTGAGGTTGGTGGGGAGTCGGGTGTGCGTGGGGGGTGGTGGAGTGGGAGTTTGTGCAGGGGAATTGTGGCTTCAGTAAGGTGTGGGGAGTCCAGTTCAAGCAGAGAGGTTGGTTGTGTGGAATTGTGCTGATCTGCATTAATGCCTGCTTTTTAAAAATCTGTAAAGCATTCTGAATTTGCAGAATATTTTCTTTGTTGCAAAAGGACGTATCCGTTTAAAGAAGGAGCTAATCTAGATGTAGAAATGGTATCTTTCTGTAGTTCTGTTCCCTGTAGTTGTGTGTGCCTTTATTCCTTGTATGTGAGGCTGTTTGTGCACACATTTTGGATATGTAGTTGCCTTTGTATGATGCCTTTTATGGGGCTGCATGCAGCTAAATGCTTCATTAATGCCTGATTATCGTATTTATTTTTCTGTGGCTGGGTGTGTATAAATAAAACGTACTTCTTATGTAAAAAAAAAAAAAAAATTGAAAGAGAATCAAAACAGTTGCTTTTGCAGCAGGAAGGAGAACTGCATGCTCCAAGACAGTCATTCTGAACATATGCTGCGCGTTCGCATTGCTAGTGAAGGGCAAACGTGTTTCTTTTGGAATGACTGAGAGGCTCTTTTTTTTTTTTTTTTTTTTTTAAACAACTCTAACAGAATCTGTGCATCCAAACGAGCAGTGCCCTTCAAAATAGTCGCTTTGGCTCTGGTGATACAGACATTGCGCAAAACATAAAGAACTCTCATTTGGAATCAGCTTCAGAGATGAGAGATAAGGAGAGCATTCTCCATACCTAACACCGAATTTTTTATTTAAAAAAATAACCTAGTTGCTCAGATGAGGTTTCTTCACAACTGGCTTTTCCCCATGTGGGGTTGTCAAAAAATCAAATCTGTGTGCAAATGACAAGCTTTTATCCCAGTTAAAGATATTTCAAGCCCTAGATGTAGGTTCTGAAGGTATTTTCGGTTGCAGATAAAGAGCTCTTAGATTGTTTAGTTTAGCAGGTGGCAACGTTTTGAATGATGGCAGCATCTGAGGAATGAGAGCAGAGCCTTCCTAGGGCGACATCTTCTGAGGTGACCCATTTGGATTTATTTGTTCAAGAGTGTGTTAAAATCCGTGACGTTACCATTGGGTAATGTGGGAAGCAGCATTCTGTGGCGCGTGTGAGAGCACAGACTCTTTGGAATCAGATTGGCTCAAGCCTTGAACAAACCCTGTTCTGCTACTTCCCGACTGACCTTGGACAAATGACAAGTGACAGTCCCGTGGTGTGTTGGTTTCCTCATGTATAAACGGGAATAATAGTGCTAGAAGTACCCACCTGATAGTGTGGAGCTTAGGGGTAAGTAAGCTGATATTTAAAGCACTTAGACCTATTGGCTGCGTTCTCAATCGATGCTTGCTCTAGTTATGGTCATTCGTAAGTATGCATTTCTTTGAACTACGGAGCGATGAGGTAGAAGGTCCCATACACCGCTGCATGTCGAGGAGTGGGGGGAGGGGCGGCAGCAATCTACAGTTTTTAAAGGATTCCCAGAGGATTCTGACGATCAGCCAGATTTGGGGACCGCTGTTTGGGTGTAATCTATTTTGAGTGTGGTCCAAACACCAGTAGCTTCATCATTTCCCCGGAGCTTGTTAGAAGTGCAGACTTTCAGACGCCACCCCAGCCCCACTGCATCAGAATCTGCATTTTTAACCAGATAATCCGACAGTGACCTGTATGCGCATTAAAATTTAAGAAACACTACTTCTACCAATGGGAGTGATTGGGCGATTACTGCATTTTAAAGGTGAATTCTCTCTCAGTTATTCCCATTGGTGGAAGAGAAGCAGTCTAGCCAGGCTGCTGTGTAGATGAGCGTGCACTTTACCTCCCCTACTGCTCGGCCTAGGGATGAATGCTTTTCTGGGCTGAGTCACCGCGTACCATACAGGGAAGAGCAGAGTTAGAACTGTGGCTCTGGCCCTACCATTTACTGGCTGTTTGGCCTTGGTCCAGTCATTTACCCTCTGTACATCTCAGCCTCTTCACCCGGTAACGGAATCATCCCTAGACCACGAAATACTGTGTAGAGAGTATCTAGCACATTACGGTGCCTGCGTGTGTTAGTGCCTTGCCCCCGCCCCCCCCCCTCAACCTTCCAGTGATGATCCGTGTGGTAGTTCTGTCCCTCGGAAAGGGCCACCAGTTGTGACCTAATTCCGTCCTCTCTTGTCCTCCCAGCTATCTCAAGCATCGAGTTGTATGACAAAACCGTAGGGATAGTTTTCTTTCCTACTTTGTTCTACAAAATACGTTTTACTTAATGGAGACTGTTACCCAAGAGGGCCGGAAGAAGAGCTATAGGAGGTCCTCTGAGTAGTTGAGCTGGTGCAGGAATCAAGGTATGATGAGATCTGATAGAGGCAGCTCTTTGATGAATTCTTAATAGTTGACCATATGTTTAAAACAATAACATTTGTGCTTAAAAAAAAATGCCATGTAGAGCTGTCTGGGGGGCTCAGTAGGTTAAACATCTGACTCTTGATTTTGGCTCAGCTCATGATCTTGTTGTTGTGAGATCAAGCCCTGCGTTGGACTCTGTGCTGAGTGTGAAACCTGCTTGGGATTCTCTCTCTCTCTCTCTCTCTCTCTCTCTCTCTCTCTCTCTCTCTCTCTCCCTCCCCCTCTCTCCCTCTCTCCCTCCCTCCTCCCTCCCTCCCTCTCTCCCTATTTCTCTGCCCCTTCCCTGCTCCTGCTCTCTCTCTTTCTTCCCTCTCTCACTACCCCCCTCCCAATAAATACATTAATGAACATTAAAAAAACCCAAAAAATTGTATAGAAAAAAGTACATAAATTCAGGTGGCTTCATTTGAGGTCCATTAGATCACTTCTAAGCAAGAATTAACATGGCGGTTATCAGAAGATCATTGAATTGAAAAGTAAGGAGAATCTTTTTTTTTTTTTTTCCTAACTAGGGTATCCACACAGTAAGAGGAAGTTCAGGGACTTGCTCTGGGGATGCCAGAAATAGATGGCAGAGAGTTTAGGTCAGAGGATCGGCCGCTGTGGCCAATAAGGCATTGGAAGCAGGAGCAGGAGATAGATAGGTCCATTTTCACTCATTCATACAAGCATTAGGGGGACTGAGGGATACAGCAGAATTGTGAACTCAAAGCCTGTAATGAAAATTGTTGTAATAGCTTTCATCTGAAGGGTAGGTAGGTACACTCCTAGGTGCTTTGTATACATTGTGCTTAATCTTAGCATCTGGGCAGTGTATAGGCATAATTACATATATTCTACAGATCAGAAAGGTTGAGTAACTCTCCCTTGGTTACCTGCTAATAAGCAACAGAGCTGCTTTGACATCGTGTTGGATAGCAATGTGAGGGATGAGACTGTTAGAAAAGGGAAGTTGAAATAGCCAGTAGACACCAGTTAAATAAAATTTATTTTGTCTATGTTGACCTTTTTGGTGAAAGTGTTAATTTAAATTAAGACTATGATATTCAGCATGTTTGCTTATCTTAGAGGGATTTTTTTGAAAGCTGCCGAATTATCCTTTTGGGATAGATTTCCTTTATACTCGGAACTAATTAAGAGATCTCTTTTTTTAAATACCAAAGCTTGTGAAGTCTTCAGTTCATGGAAACACCAGTTTGAATTAAATACTGTAACACAGACTAATTTGTTGGTGGTTATCAATTGGCATATTTAGCCATAATAAGTATTTGCATAATCATGTCTATTATTTCATGCTGATCCAAATACAGATAATTATCAATGATTGCACAAAGTGAATTTCATGCTCCTAGATCGCTTTCTAAGTTTTAGTTGAAAGAACCCCAACCTTGCAATTGGAAGTCTTGGGTTGCATGCCCCTTTTTGTCGTTAATTGCCTTGGAGACCTTGTACGTGTCACTTCACCTTAGGAAGTCTAAACCTGAGTTTCCCTCATCAAACCATAATGTTCTCTGTTTAGCAGGATCGTTATGAATAAGAGGATGCGTTTGATACAAGTTCTGGTCCTCACTGACTATAACCATGAGAGAGTCATTTAAAACCTTGCACTGCTTTGGTTTTCTTATCTGTAAGGTCTGCCTGTGTGTGTGAGTATAGGGTGAGGGGAGTAGAGTGCAGATAAAGGAGCTGGATTAGAA
Organism: Panthera pardus; assembly: GCF_024362965.1. Taxonomy (NCBI): domain Eukaryota; kingdom Metazoa; phylum Chordata; class Mammalia; order Carnivora; family Felidae; genus Panthera; species Panthera pardus. The sequence continues at coordinate 11,891,848 of NW_026526991.1, forward strand.
TTAGATGGCCTACGTGGTCCCCTCGAGACCTGTGATCCTATAATTGTCAGATCTGCCTATGGTTTGTAGGTGGTGAAGTGTCACACACAGATAAGGCTTTGTTTCTCGTTCTTGTAATTGTTCTTTAGCTGTGGTAGCCTATTAAGGAACAGGTACTGCCAGGTCACTTTGCATGTATTATCTCAGTTAACCTTTGTAACAACTCTAGGAGGTAGGTGGTGTTATTTAGAAGGGGCAGGAGGAATTTGAGGCTCCGAGATGATCAGGGAGCTAGTAAGTGTCAGGGACATAGGTCAGCGTGATACCAACAACTGTACTTTCCTTTCTGTACCTTACTGTGCATGGAATTATTTGTGACATGTTGACGCTAGGAAGTATTTGTGGGCTTATTATGTATGCCACAGACAAATTGCTTCTTAGGCCTATTATATACTAATGAGGAAATTCAATAAAATATTTTATTTTTGCAAACCTGTGACACATCTACTATCATTGGGAAGAATATATAAAGATGTGTAAGATGTAGTTTGAGAGCTTATGATCTACTTGGAAAGAGAAGGCATAGGCATATACATAATACATTTAGAAATCAGTCTGTGGGAGAATAAAGTCAAATGTGCAGTAAATGCTGTAGTAGTTACAAGAAAGGAGTAGTTAGTATGGGCTAGAGGATTGTTTTGCAAGCTTTTTTTGACCATGACCTATGAAAAAGAGATCCATTTTATGTGGCAGCCTAGTGTATAAATACTTATATGTATATATGTGACTAAAACAAGTTTCATGAAATAATCTTTACTCTTGCTAAATATGCTTGATATTCTTTCTTGTTAAAAATTGTGTTGTAGTCTAGTATGATGATTCTTAAAATGTGGCCCATGGACCCCTCAAGGCACTTTTTAAAGAGGGTCTTAAAGGTCAGAACTATTTTTATGATAGCATTAAGATACTATTTGCGTTTTTCACTGTGTTGATATTTGCACTGATACTGCATAAGCAATGATGGGCAGGACTACTGATGGCTCTGGCAAGAATCAAGGCAGTGTAACAAATTGTACGTGTAGTCATGAAATTCTTCACTGCTACACACTTGCAGTTAAAGATGGAAAAAAAAGCCAATTTCACTTAAGAATGTCCTTGATGAAGCAGGAAAAATTATTGCTCTTATTAAATATCCACCTTGATTATGTATCTTTTTAATATTCTGTGTGACAAAGTGGGTAATACATGTAAGGCACTTTTACAGACTGAGTAGGAAGGTTATCTCGAGGAAACACTTCTGTGATTGTTTGAGTTACTAGCTGAACTAGCCACTTTTTTCGTGGAACACCATTTTTACTTAAAAATCAAAATGACTAGGGTGCCTGGGTGGTTCAGTCCGTTGAGCTTCTGACTATGGCTCAGGTCATGATCTCACAGCTAGTGAGTTCAAGCCCCACGTCAGGCTCTGTGCTGACAGCTCCAGGCTGGAGCCTGTTTCTGATTCTGTGTCTCCCTCTCTCTCTGCCCCTCCCCTGCTCATTCTCTCTCTCTCTCTCTCTCTCTCTCTCTCTCTCTCTGTCTCTCAAAGTAAATAAACATTAAAAAATAAAAATAAAAATGACTGAAGGGGCTCTTGGGTCGGTTAAGTGTCCAGCTTCGGCTCAGGTCACGATCTCATGGTTCACAAGTTTAAGCCCCGCATTAGGCTCTGTGCTGACGTCTCGGAGCCTGGAGCCTGCTTTGGATTTTGTGTCTCCCTCTCTCTATGCCCCTCTCCCCACTCATGCTTTCTCTCTCTCTCTCTCTCAAAAATAAGTGAACATTAAAAAATACTTAAAAAAATGACTGGCTATTGTTATTTAGACTTGCGTATTTGGCATAGATTTTATTAAAAATGAAGTAAAAAAATAGAAATAAAAATGAAGTGACCCGATTTTTCAAGGAAAACAATGACAGTATTTGTTATCAGTGATAACATTTGAGCTTTCAAGGAAAATTCTGGTTGAAATTAGAATTTCAAAAAACTTGTGTCCTGGACAGTGGGCTTGATAGCTCTAGTACTTAGATGTATTCTGATGATACTGATGGTGATATTAGTGAATGTAAATTTTTTTGGTGTTACATAATGGGATATGTCAACATATAGAAAATCTTATAATTTAATGAACCAGCATTTTATAAATGAACCATGCATAACGTTAAATAATCACGATAGGTAGAAATTCATTCAAAATGCAAGACAGACCAATGGATTTTGATATAATAGAGAATGAAGAAGACTATTATAATAGTCCTGCCTTTTCCAAATACATATCTATGGAAGGCCAGATTTTCTTCTTATATTTCAACCAAAATAACCTATCATGACATTGAATGCAGAAGCAGATAGGAGATTCTAGCCATCTTCTGTTAAGTTGGACGTGAAAGGTGTTTGCAAAAATGTAGGACAGTGCAACTGTTCTTATTAAATTTTGTTTTTGTTTTATAAAATGTGGTTCATTTTCATAAAATATTTTCATGGTAACATAATGTTTATCATTGGTATTTTAAAATGGATTGACAAATTTTCTAAAAATTACTGTTTTAATTTTTAATAGGCAAATACCAATTTATAGCCCACATAAACAAAAGTTCTTTGGAAGCTTTCATAATTTTTTAAGAAAGTAAAGAGATCCTAAGACCAAAAAGTTTGAGAATTGCCACCCTACCTTTTTTTTTTTTCTTAATATATAATGGTTGAGGTCTCTTAAATATGTCACGAATGGGTCTTGACCCAGAGCTTGAAAACGTACTGAGCTAGAGTTACAGGGATTGCCTTGTGAAGGGAGTTGGACTTTGCTAGATTTTACTTAGGTTGAATTGATGTGGGAGAACACCCTAAGGTGTGAAGTAAGTTGAGTAAAGTTGATACCTGGAGATAGCTGTTTGCAGTAATTCTCTGTAAACCCCATTTACATCTTGCCTTCTGTGAGTTCCCCTTGTGATTTCTTCATGCTTTTCTCACTCCATTATCACACCAAGTACACTTGTTCCCTCTGGGCCTTAACATTTTATTGCATGATTCATGCCGTATTTATTTACATGCCTCTCTCTCTTACTGGACCAGGAGTTCCTTAAGAGAAGAATTAGTGACCTATTTGTCTTTCTATTTCTACCATGGTACAAGACCCATGAAAATCCCTTAATAAATGTTTGTTGAAGAAATAAATAAATGGGGAGGAAAAAGGAATGACCGGTAAGGCCAGATTTAGGGTGTTAGGAGCTTGAACATGGAAGCAGTGAAGGGCCATTAGCATGGGAGTGATATGGGCGATGTTTTATGAAATTAAACCTGGCCTTCCTTGGTAAGAAAATTGGGAAGAGGTGGATGGCGGCTGCTGGATGAGCCAAAGAACTATTATTACGGTAACTTAGGCTTGACTCAGGTGATCCAGGCCTAGATTAGGTGAATGCTTTTGTCATAGATAATGAGAGACATGTATCCTGAGGAATATTTACAAAAACATAAACATAATCACACCTATGCTACCTAACATTTATTGAATACTTATAATATCCTGAATACTGTGTTAAGGACTCAGTATGTATTATCTCATTTAATTTCCACAGCATCCTTGAGAGGTACAGTTGTTTCCATTTTTTTGATGATTAAGTAAAAATAATACATGTTCATTGTTGAAAAATTAGAAAATGCAGATAGGCAAAAGAAAAGTAGTGTGTATCATTGTAAATCGAAACTCGACACTGAGAGACAATCACTGAATATTTTGGGATATATCCTTTTAGACTTAAGAAGAAAAAGGTGTGTGTGCTGATATATGACTGCATATAAGGAAACCCTGAATATCAGGCTTTATGCTGTTTCCCCATCGAAAGGATGGGCTAACCTAAATATATAAACTTTTAGGGATGTTGACGAAAGAGGCAAATGTCTTTAAGATGTTAATTTTATTCATGCATATCCAAAATAATATACAAAATTATGTAAGTAGAAACATTTTATCTTTTAGGGTTTTTGAAGAAGATAAATACATACTCTACTATATCAGTGTCTGTATCTTTGCTTAGAACCATTTGAAGTCTTCAGACAGCTTTCTAGGCTATATGGTGAGATACAGCACTCATATCTGTTATAAGTCGCAGATGATTTATTTCAAGCTCTAAGTATCCATTCAGATGACACCAGGAAGGTTGGTTTTCTTTATTTGTGCTATATGGTCTACTGCATTGCTCAAAAAAAGTTTTTTTTTTTTAATTGAGTTGAAATTCACCTAAAATTCAACCTTTTCAAATGAACAATTTGGTGGTATTTGTTACGTTCACAGTGTTGTGCAGCAACCACTCCTATCCGTTTCCGAACATTTTCATCACCCCCAAAAAGAACCCCACACCCACTCAGCAGTCACCCTCCATTTTCCCTTCTCTTCGGCCTCTGACAATCACCGGTCTGCTTTCTGCCTCTATGAATTTACTGTTCTGCATATTTCATATAAATGGAATCATACAATATGTGACTTTTTGTATCTGGCTTCTCTCATTTAGCATAATGTTTTCAAGGTTCGTCCATATTGTTGCATATATCAGTACTCTGTTTTTCTTTATAGCTGAATATTCCTTTGTATACATATTGCCACAATTTGCTTATCTGCTCTTTAGTTGATGCACATTTGTGTTGTTCCTGCCTTTTAGCTGTTGTGCATAGCACTTTGATGAACGTGTGTATAAGCATTTGTTTATCTGTTTTTGGTTCTTTGGGGAATATACCTAGGAGTGGAATTGCTGGGCCATATGGTAATTCTATATTTAACTTTTTGAGGAACCACCGAACTGTTTTCTGCAGCAGCTGAACCATTTTATATTCCCACCAGCAGTGTACAAGGGTCGGTTTGTCAATTTATTTTTAATGAGGAACACAATAAGATGGGGGAAAGTAAAGAGAAAATATGTGTGGCCTTTGAGTTTATTAGAGCTTTGTATCTCAGATTTTGCCTGACGGACTTATTAAATATTTAACATCACTTCAGCGCTGAGAATGAAATTTAGCGTAGGGAAATGTATCTAATCTATTTTAAGTGGTAGCAGACTAAGAAGTGAAGATTGGAGAAGTGAAAGAAGGGAAATTTAAATAGACTTGAAATTCCTTGAAGGCAAAGGACCTATTCAACTTTGCATCCTCTGTTATTTAATAAAATGCTTGGCGTGGCATAGGTTGTGCTGGATTTCCCCAAGACTATCCTAGGGCCAGCGATTCACTGGCATGTACAGAACTCCACATGTAGTTCTTATACATGGCTCATGTTCACTGTCATGGCTGTGAATTATAACATTGAAAGTGCAAAGCAGAACCAGCAGTGGGAAAGAGCGCCTGGGGGTGAAGTCCAGAAGAAATCAGCCTCAAGCTTCCAAGAGTTCTCTCCCAGGGGAGTCACACAGGATGCGCTTTGCTTCCTCCAGCAGCAAGTTGTGGCAGTGTCGTCTATCAGGGAAGCTTATTGGAGACATAGCGCTGAGATTTTTCTTCTTTGAGGGTAAGTGGGAAGGGTTGTTCACAGAGGACCTCTGCCTACTACATACCACAAATCCAGACTTTTCCGAAGGAAATGTTCAGCATAAACCGTATTGTTTGCAGAATTCAGGCACGGTGGGCCGCTCTTATCAGTTCTGGGGACAGAACCCTCCCAGAATGAAATCTAAGTTCTCGGACACCGACCAAGACCAACCTCGCAAGCTGCCCTTTCTAAGGATAGCAGTCAAGCCTGCTATGTTCATTCTTTTCCTATGCTTAGGTGTTTTCGTTCCTTAAAAAGTGTTGCTAGGTTCTGTGAAAAAAAACTAAATACCGTAGTAGAGAACCAGCAGGGACTTTAGTGTTAGACAGACCTACATTTGTATTACTATAGGCAAATTGCATAGTTTTCTGAGCTTCAGTTTTCTTACTATAGAGAGAGACATTATGGAGTTTCATGAGAATACCAAGTGGTAACGTAAAGAACACTGATAACGTAAAGACGCTACGCATAGTGTCTGCCCTGTGTTTAGTAAGTAGCTGTCAACGTTTTGTTTCAGCTCACCCGTATCAGGAAATAAAGAGAACTCGAAAGAGTAGCAGATGTACTCTAACAGCAAGTGTAATATAATGTAATAATCACATATATATATATCATGTATATATTACGTATATATGATTATTACATTATATTATACCTGCTATTATATTACATCTGCTACTGGAGTTTTCTTTACTTCCTGATACAATATTGATATAATTAATATCTAATAGCAATACCCCTGGGGCTGAGATAAGGCACCAAAGGAAGAGCCTACCTCCCCTACCCCAGCGGCTGAGATCTGGACTTGGTTGGAGAGGGCGTGGCTGTGGCTTTCTGAGTGGCAGAGAAGTAATTCCCCTGTGATGCCAGACCTGCAGAACTTGTTGGAACTCTGCCTTTTTAAAAGTTGCCCAAAATCTATCTTCTAGGGTACAGGTTTTCTCTGCTGTCTGAGAGTAAAGTGTTCCTGTGAAACCTTTTGTAATCCAAAATGGAGTAAAGTGAAGAAACGATTACTATTAATATATATGGAGAAATTTTTGAACATTTCTAGCCTCCCAAAACAACTTCTCTTAAGTGTTTTTGGTACCTTTGGACACGCGTTGCTAACAGATGCACAAAACAAAGATAAAGCACAGACGCTCACAAACCAGATACTAGTGTAGCTTTTTCTTTCAAGTGAAGTGGTGTAAGATAAATGTTCAGGAAGAGGGGGATGCGGGTCTTGAGGAAAGCTGTTGACAGGGAGTTGTCCTACCAGAGGTCCTGTGCCATATACCAGCCCAGGGGGGGTTCCTAGGGGAAGCTGCTGATGGCGAGGTGCTGCTGCCTGCTATTTTGCACTGCAGGAGCTGGAAGGGAGGAAGAGTCCTTGTCTTGTGGGAAACTGCTGAGAAAGCACCTTGGGACCTGGAAGCAAAACCCTTTCCGCTAAGATGCATTTCCTGTGCTCTCTACTGACACAGCTTGGCACCGTGCATGCTGTCGAAGGGAACCTGCTTAAAAGGCTCAGATCCATTTTCAGAGAGCAGGCAAAAAGGATGTATTTGGAGCTGGGAGTCAACTAATTGATAAGCAGCATATGGGTAGAACGCATATTTAATTCCAGATGCTCAGAAGCCAGGAAGAAGATGGCAAATAGAGATCTAAGGTACCCAAATGTCAGTAAGCCACATGCAAAAAACAAAACAAAACAAAACAAAAAAACCCCAAACAAACAAACAAACAAAACCAACTTGGACACTTATACCATACACAAAAATTAACTCAGAATGGATCTAAGACCTAAACACAAGAGCTGAAACTGTAAAACTCTTAGAAAAAAACACAGGGGTAAATCTTTCTGACCTTGGATTTGGCATCTTGGATATGACACTGAAAGTACAGATAAAAACAACAACAACAGGTAAATTGAACTTCAGGAAAATGAAAAACTTCTGTGGATCAAAGGATATATACCATCAACAGAATGGAAAGTAGCCCCAAATGGGAGAAAATATTTACAAATCATTTATCTAGTAAGGGATTACTATCCAAAATATTTAAAGAACTCCTTCCTACAACACGATAATAACAAAACAGGTCTAGGTGGTTTCACGGTGGGTGTCTTGGCCACAAGCAGTTTTGCTCCGTAACAAAATGGTTGTAAGGCAATTTTGTAGTAAAGGGTAAAAAATAACTGCTTGACAGTTTGGTTTGACAGTTGTTGGTTTCATTGAGTGGTGACAGTTTGGTTTCATTTCTCTATCGACATAGTACTCCTGTCTTTATATTATTATATAAGTCTTAGGCCTCCTTGTCAAGGTCCATATGGTGGCATAGTTTTGAACCCTTATCTCCCAAAGAACTTTGTAATGTCTGTTGGCAAACATGTGACAGGATGCCAAGAACAACAGTGTAGAAGGCTTTCACGATGCAGTACAGAGTCTAGTTATTAATAGACACCCTAGTATTTGGAAACGGATACCTCTTCTAATGAAGTAAGAAGTTCTAGTGAAAGAAAAAGTGAGATGCCAAACAAGGAGACCAATCAGGAAGCAAAAAAAAAAAAAAAAAAAAAAAAAAAAAGTAAAGTACTAAGCGTAATACGATGAATGACAGACTTGGAAGACAAGTGCTAGGCATAATTTAAATATTAAACATAGAATTGCCAATAATCCAGCCATTCTGCTTCTGGATGTATACCCACAGAAGTGAAAGCAGGGTGAAAGCAGGGACTCCATATTTGCACACCCATGTTCATAGTAGCCTTATTCACTATAGCCAAAAGGTGGAAGCCACCCAGTGTACGTGAAGAGATGAATAGTTAAACAGAAGGGGTCTATCTATACAATGCAATATTGGCCTTAAAAAGAAGGAAGTTCTGACTTAAGCTACAGCGTGGATGAACCTTGAATACATTATGGTTAAGTCAGAACTTCCTGAACACTGGTTTTTTGAACACTGGTTACAAAAGGTTATGGTTCCACTTACATGAGGGTCCTGGAGTCGTCGACTTTACAGAGACAAAGTAGAATGGGGGTTGCCAGGGACGGGGGAAGGGGAGAATGGGGAATCGAAGGAGTAGTGAGTTTCACTTGGAGACAGTTCTGGAGACAGTGGTGAAGGTTCTACAACAGTGTGCGTGTACTTAACGCCACAGAACTGTACACTTAAAAATGGTGGAAATGGCAAATTTTATATTATTTCTATGTAACAACGATTTTTTAGAAAAGGAAAAAATAGAAACTGCTGAAGAATATTTATAGTCTGATGTCAGACCTTGGTACCGGAAGGAGTAGATGGAAGGGGAATTTTATTTATTATGTATGTACTTGGAAATACAATTTGGTTATCATGATTGAATTTTAATTAAAAAAATAAGTTAGAACCGAATGGGTTTGTAAGGAAATTGAAGAACTGGGAGTGTTAGCCAGTCAGGAATTGATCCCAGCAGGGTGGATTGCTAGATTGTGTGGAGCATCCATACATATGTCACAAGAGGCCGAGTTGCTTTGGTCACCTTAGAGCTGATCGCATTGATTTTTCTGTCGTTGAATGCTGGAATGGATTCATAACGTTACTAGTTGTTACCTCGTGTTTGAACACCTTCAGGTGATGCGGGATGGCCATTCGGCACGTATTTTTAAAGAACTGGCTTTAACATAAGCTAAGAAAAATCGATTGTTGTTGATTTGGAAATTTGTTACTTTGTAGGAATGAGTCCTCTTAGACTGATTGAATTTCTGGAGTCATTTGCGACTGATAGACAGGGGGGCGGGGAGGGAATTCTTGTGGAACTCCCTCACAGTGTGTTACATCCGAGAGATTAAGGAATTTGGCCAGAGTCACACCGTTAGAAGGTGGCACAGCCGGCTGTCTCACTCCCAGAGTCCATGCTTTCTCTATCGCTCATGAGTGGAGCTCCTTACAGCGGCAGTGAGCAGAGTCTGAGGCGTCAACAGCTTCCATGATTTGAGAGTCCAGGGTTCTAGGCTGTAGGTTCTCTTTTCTGGCTGCTTTGTTGAAAGACTGTGGGCAGAGTACTTTTCTTGCAGTGTCAGTTTCCTCAGCTGTAAGAAAAGGGTTTTGATTGGTTATCTCTTTGAACTCTGTGGTTGTTCTTGAAAAGAGGACGTTTTAGTGTGTTCCAAAGGTGGGCTGCCAGGACCCAGTAAATCCCTGTGTCAGCTTTTAGCATGAACGTATTACTCACACTGGGGCATTTTTATTTTAACTTAGAAAAGAAAAAAAGAAGACGGTGTTTGGGGTGGGAGGTGGTGAGTATAACAAAGTACTATCATCAGTTGTCTTGACTGGGATGTAGAATAAATTATGTCTTATTTTACTGGATCATGAAAGCTTGGTTTACCAGTTACCAGTTGCATTTATGTTGGGACCGTGTTGTTAGATACCGCCAGATTCATATCCCTTCTAAGTCTTCATCTTGTCTCTGGGTACCTTGAATCCTATATGGCTTGGAAGCAGAATGATGCCCTGGGATTGCTTAGCAATCTGTCTTCCTGAGCCGAAGATTCTTGTTACTGGGATTGGTTTTTGCATGCCATAACATACGGAATTTAGGTACTAGTCTTCAGTTCCTGTGGTCTCCCCTCCCATGTCCATACTTGGAAAACAAGTTACTTTGGTTGCAAAACAAGGTAGTGAAATATCTTAGGAAACTCAACTCGCTTTTTCCAGCCAGTATGGTTTAAATCAATCTTCCTTCCATTGTTAAATGTGCATAGGGTAATGTGAGGTTCATTTTCAGCCACAAATAAGTCTGTGAAAAATCTGGACTTGTTAGCATTGCCCAAGTTTTGTTTGTAGAGGACAGCCTTGTTTCTTTCCTTTGCTTCTTTTTACTTTTCCTCTCCCCAGATTGCCTGGTGGCAGGAATTTACTTTGTTCCATTCTCAATATTTTTCTTCCTCTTTCATTTGGTGAAATGGGTTTGATTTTGTTAGACACGAAAGACAACCAGGTGTGTTTTGATTTTTTCTTTTTTATTATTGCTTGATGTAACTTCATTGTGCATTTCCGGTTTTCTACACCCTGCCCCTAGACAGTCCTCATCAGTGATAGAAGCCAATGAGAAATACCCTTGTAATAAATCTCTGGATGTTGAACACACAATCTGTTACGTAGGTGAAACCAGGGAAGTTTGGCAGAGGGTGTCCTTCATAGGCTCCTGTTAATATTTCATGGATCATTCCATTGCTTAGAGGTTATGGCTAAAGTACTCTATCACTACTATATTTGTGTATGAATGTAGGGATTTTTTTGATCTTCAGTGTTGTTAATTTCTCCTAACACTTCTTTTTTAACTGTATTTTAAAAATGCTTAAGGAAGGGCACTTGGGTGGCTCAGTTGGTTGAGTGTCCGACTCTTGGTTTCTGCTCAGGTCATGAACCCATGGTTGTGGATCAAGCCCTGTGTTGGGTTCCACGCCGAGTGTGGAGTCTGCTTGGGATTCTCTCTCTCTCCTCTGACTCTCTTCCCCGTGCTCTCTTCTGTTTCTGAAAAATAAAAGTAAATGCTTAAGGAAACAGTACCTTTTGCTTTTCAAAAAAGAAAAAAGCAGATATGGTGTCTTTCAGAAAAAAGAAATGTTTTTTTTTTTTTAATTTTTTTTTTTTTAGTTCATTTTTGAGACAGAGGGAGACAGAGCATGAATGGGGAGGGGCAGAGAGAGAGGGAGACACAGAATTGGAAGCAGACTCCAGGCCCTGAGCTGTCAGCACAGAGCCCGACGCGGGGCTCGAACTCATGGACCGTGAGATCATGACCTGAGCCGGAGTTGGAAGCTCAACCGACTGAGTCACCCAGGCGCCCCTGAAATACCGTGTCTTTTAAGCATGCATCGGTCAGTCACGGTGCTGAGGTGTGGTCCTCCAGTGAGCACCCTCCCCCGCCCCCATTCCCACACACACTGTTCTAGAAGATCTTCTGGAGGCCTGACTGTTGTTGGTTATGGGATCAGTCACATTCTCTTGTAATTATTATGAGTTTGAGCTCCTCAAGGCAAGGATACCAACGCTGTGCTTGTCATAAGGTGATTGTTCAATCACTCATACTGAATAAAGGAAGGATTCTTTGGCTTAAGTGGATTTTTCAAACATAGGTGCATGTGGGAGCTTCTAAGCCACCTGTGAAAGAATACAAAAGTCAGCTGCTGTTTTTCTTCTCTCGGTGTCCACTCTACACGTGTGATCCACTGCAGTTCTTTATTTGACCATTACTTAAGGAGCCTTCTGTTACAGGCCTGCTAACCAGAAGCTTCTAAACAGGTTTACTTGCTGACCTCTAGTCACTAAGGATTCTTGTGGTTTGTATTTTATTTCTTATATCTTCTTCTTATTTTTGAGCAGCCTCTGTGCCTACGCAGAGTCCGTTTTGAACTCTTCCGGTCTTGCTCGGCCAGAACGTTTGCTTATGTAGGCCCACGCATAGCTGCTGAAGCCTGTTCTCTTGGAGTTTAACACGTCCGATTTCTAGCCTGTCCGTTCCATTAGCCAGCCTTGTAATTCCATGTCTACTTTAAGTATCAGTTATTATTTTCACACTGATTAAGAACTCAGATCTGCACATCTTGGACTGTCAACATTGTCCCAGGGCCAGAGGAGTGTTCTTTACTATGGTCACGAGGCAGCAGAGGTACTGGGTACAGAGTTAAGGTCTAAGTGTGAAGGTGCCTCAGCCACTGTCATTAGCTGTTTGGCCTCAAGCAAATCACTTAATCTTTCTGAGATTCAGTTTTGTTATCTGTAAAATGAGGGTCATAAAACCTATTTTCTGCATCATGAGGACTAAATAAGATTATATGAAGGTGTTTTTGGAAGTTATAAAGCACTACGGAACACTGGCAATGGTGACTTTTTTTAGTTCTTTATAATGTTCCAAGCAATATGTGGATTTTACATTTCGTCAAATTGAAACAATTCAGATAAAGCATGCCCTTTCAGCCTTCCACAGATCATACTCTTCTCCCTAGAGGTAACCCCTGTGCATTTATTTACTTTCTAATATGCATGTAGAAATACCTCTTAAAATGTTTTTTTTTTTTTAATATTTATTTTTGAGAGAGAGAGAGGGAGAAAGAGACAAAGTGTGAGAGGGGCAGGGAAAGAGAGAGAGGGAGACACAGAATCTGAGCTGTCAGCACAGAGCCCGACGCGGGGCCCTAACCCACAAACCATGAGATCATGACCTGAGCCGAAGTCGGGTGCTTAACCAACTGAGCCACTCAGGCACTCCTGTAGAAATACCTCTTTAAAAAAACAGCACGCTATTCTGCTGTCATTTAGTATGACTTGAGATAGTTCATAGAGGTTTTATCTTTTTAAAAGCTTGCACAGGGGTGTCGAAATAATAGAATAGCATTAGTTTCTCATTATTAACGGAGACTGAGGTTCTTTCCAGTTTTTCACTGTGAGAAACAGCACCGCGTTGAAAGTCTTTGCACACGATTCTTTGAGCACGTGTGCAAGTGATTATCTAGAGTGGCTGCACAGGTCAGAGATGTGAAATTACAGGAAGGTATGTGCATTTAGCATTTTAATGATTATTGTCAAATTGCTCTCCAAAGCAGTGGTCTCAATATACTTCTGTTCTTACTATTAGATGTGAAGGTGCCTATTTACTCTTCTTCTTGCTAACTCGTGATGTTTTCATGTTCATTTTTGCCAGTCTCAGGAGTGAAAAATTATACGTCAAATCCAAAAGAACGTTCATAGACAGCATGGTTTGTGAGTGCAAACAGAAAGCATAACTGGAAACAGCTTAAAAATCTATTAACAGGAAAGTAAGGCTGGTCCATAAATTGCGGCATAGTCGTAAATAAGATAGGGTACCAAACAGTAGTCCCCGTTAGTGAAATACAGTAACTGTTCATAAGGGGAGTTGAATCTCATGGTTTCGAGCAAAAAAAGGAAATTGCTGAAGAATGCGTACAATAAGATCCATTTTTATAAATTAAACAATATGCAAAGTTAATGCATTTTGAAGGGACAGATTTGTACATGATAAAGTTAGAAAGGTGAGCGAGCCTTTGTCATTAAGTGTAGGCCACTTTCAGAGAGACAGAGTTTCTGAGAGCTGGTGAGTTCCAAGGAGCCTGATCTGAGAGATGGGGGAGAGAAGAGCCTGACCTTGCTGAGAGGCCGGCGAAGGAGTGAATCCATTTCCTCTGACATATATCTGTGCAACGTATTATATTTGTCTTTGCTGTTAAAGTTTCTTTTCTTTTTTTTGTTACTTATTTTGAGAGAGGTAGAGAGAGAGTGCGTGTGCGCAGGGGAGGGGCAGAGAGAGGGAGAGAAAGAATCCCAAGCAGGCTTGGCAGCCTGGAGTCCACCATGGGGCTTGACCAGAGATCCAGACCTGAGCTGAAATCAGGAGTCCGACGCTCAGCCAGCTAAGCCACCCAGGCGCCCTTTTGCTGTTAAAGTTTCTGACAATACCGGCTTCTAGGAATGTGACTTTTTTCCTTATAAAAAGTTCTCTGCATTGCTGAACTCAAGAATAGAGTTTATATGTGGGATATTCTCTGGGAGTGATGAATGTTAATTTTGCTTATTGGTGTTTTCCATTATTATCTTTTTTTTTTTTTTTTTTTTTTTAGTTTACTCATTTATTTTGAGGGAGAGAGAGGGCAGCATGAGCAGGGGAGGGGCAGAGAGAGAGGGGGAGAGAATCCCAAGCAGGCTCCTTGCTGTCAGCACATGGAATGAGACATGAGGCTCAATCCCACATTGACATTGTTACCTGAGCTGAAATCTAGAGTCAGGCACTCAACTGACTGAGCCACCCAGGCACCCTTCCATTGCTTTCTTAAATATTGTGGAGTGGTTATTACAAAAGAGAAGTTGATGAAATGGAAATAACAGGGGCTTTGGAATCCAGCAGACCTGGGTTGATAGTTTTTTCCCACTTAGTACCTATGCTTTATTATCTTCTCCTCTTTGTTGTTTTCTCTTCCTCTTCCCTTCCATCCTGAGACTATACCTGGATTTAATGTTCAATATCTAGCAGTTATCATCACCTTTCTCATCATCACTGTTAATATTTATAGGGAATGATGTCGAATTGAATTATAGAATCTAGAACAAATAAGGCACTTGTAGATTTCAGAAGAGCCCTGTTCTTTTTGTCACAGTCTAAGCTGTATGTCTCCCCTGTAAAAATTAGTGTGAAAGTAGCTAGATTGCCTGTTATTACTATTATTAAGTAACAGGTTGATTGACATAGAACTCACAGACCATGGGGCTCCTGGGTGGCTCAGGTGGTTGAAGGTCCAACTCCTGATTTTGGGTCAGGTCATGATCCCAGGATGCTGGGATTGAGCCCTGCATTGGGTTCTATGCTGAGTGTGGAGTCTGCTTAAGATTTCATTCATTCATTCTCTTTCTCTCTCTACCCCTCCCCCCACCACCCACCTGACCCCTTCCCCACTCTCACACTCTCTAAAATTAAAAAAAAAAAGGGGCACCTGGGTGGCTCAGTCAGTTAAGTGTCCGACTTTGGCTCAGGTCATGATGTCACAGTTCGTGAGTTTGAGCCCCGTGTCAGGCTCAGAGCCCGGAGCCTGCTTCAGATTCTGTGTCTCCCTCTCTCTCTGCCCCTAACCCACTTGCACTGTTTCTCTCTCTCTCAAAAAAATAGATACACGCTAAAAAAAATATAAAAAAGAATTTGCAGACCATAAATCTCACCCTTTTAAATTGATTTTAGTAGTTTTTAGTGTTGTGGTAGTTTTTAGTATAATCATCAAGTTGTGCGTCTGTCATCACTAATTCAAGAACATTGTCACTACCATAGACAAACCCAGTACCTGTTACCACTCATTCCCCTTTCTGCCCTTTTATCCCCTAGAGCTGCTAATCTCTTTTCTTTATGGATTTGCCCATGCTGGATATTTCATATAAATGGAGTCATACAATTTGCTGCCTTTGTCTGTTTTTTTCCCCCCCCACTTAGCATGGTGTTTTCAAGATTACCTGTTTGTCTCAGCACCTCATTCCTTTGTATTGCCCAGTAACATTGTTATGAATGTATCATACTTATGCATTCAGCAACTGGTGAACATTTGGATTGTTTCGACTTTTTGGCGATTATGGAATAAAGCTGCTTCGTACATTTCTGAACAAGGTTTTACGTGGATATGTGTTTTCAGTTTTCTTTCTTACCCCAAGTGGAGTTGCCGGATCATATGGTAACTCTGTTTTAACATTTGGAGGAACTGCGGGCCTGTTTCCAAAGTGCCCGTACCATTTTACCTTCCTGCCAGCAGTGTATGAGATTCCAGTTTCTCCACATCCTCACTAAAGTTTATCTTGTTCCCGTAACGGGTGTGAAGTATTTTCTCATTACGGTTTTGATTTGCATTTCACTAATGACTAAAGATATTGAGCATCTTTTCATGTACCTACTGGCCGTTTGTACATCTTTGGAGAACTTCCTATGGAAATCCTCCGTTTTATTTTTATAGCTTTTTTTTTTTTTTAATGTTTATTTATTTTTGAGAGAGAGACAGAGAGATAGAGCGTGAACAGGGGAGGAGCAGAGAGAAAGGGAGACACAGAATCCGAGCTGTCAGCACAGAGCCTGACGCGGGGCTCGAACTCATGAACCGTGAGATCAGGACCTGAGCCGAAGTTGGACGCTGAACCGACTGAGCCACCCAGGTGCCCCATTCTTTCCCCATTTTAAAGTTTGGGTTGTCTTTTTAAGAGTTCTGTATGTATTGTGAATACAGGCCTCTTATCAGACGTATGACTTGCCGTATTTTCTCCCGTTCTGTGAGTTGTCTTTTCATTTACTTGGTGGAGTCCCCCCTCACTTTATTGAAGTATAGTTGACCCATAACCACGTATAAGTTGAAGGTGTACAAGGTTTTGATTTGGTACATTTATGTATTGGGAAGTGACTGCCAGCACAGTGTTGGCTAACACCAGCCTCATGTCACAGAATTGCCATTTATTTTTTATGGTGAGAACATTTAAGATCTGTTTTTTTAGGAGCTTTTTTTTTTTGTTTATTTATTTTAGAGACAGACAGAGCACAAGTGGGGGAGGGGCAGAGAGAACCGGAGACAGACTCTGAAGCAGGCTGAAGGCTCCGAGCTGTCAGCACAGAGCCCGACGCGGAGCTTGAACCCACGAACCATGAGATCATGACCTGAGCCGAAGTCGGACACTCAACCGACTGAGCCACCGGGTGCCCCCCCACCCTTTTAATGTTTATTTACTTTTGAGAGGGCGGGGAGGGGCAGAGAGAGAGGGAGACAGAAAATTTGAAGCAGGCTCTGCACGGTCAGCACAGAGCCCGATGCTGGGCTCAAATTCACAAACCATGAGATCACGATGTGAGCTGAAGTCGACGCTTAACCGGCTGAGCCCACCCAGGCACCCCTTCTTTTTCTTTTTTAAAGTTTAGTTGTATTGAGTGGGGGAGGGGCAGAGAGCGAGAGGGAGAGAGAATATCCCAAGCGGGATCCCCGCTGCCAGCACGGAGCCAATGCGGGGCTCCGTCTCTCACAAACTGTGAGATCGTGACACGAGCCAAAACCAAGAGTTGGACGCTTCACCAGCTGAGCCATGCAGGCGCCCTGCAACTCTCAAGTATATAATACGGTATTATTAATTATAATCACTATGTTAGGCAGGAGATTCCCAGAATTGATGGTGTCCTTTGAGCCCCAGAAATTTTTAATTTTCTTGAAGCCGAATTTATCTGTTTGTCCTTTGTCACGGGTGTTTTTGGTGTCATACTGAAGAAGCTGTTGCCTAACGAGAAATCGTGAAGATTTACTTCTGTGTTTTCTTCTAAGAGTTTTGTGGTTTTAGGTGTGTGATCTGTTTTGAGTTAATTTTCTGTATGGGATGAGATAGCGTTCTAACTTCATTCTTTGATATGTGGGCATCCATTTGTTTCACCATTTGTTGAAGAGTGTTCTTTCTTGCTTCGATTTTCTTGGCATCCTCTTAAAAAATCAGTTGGTTATAGTTTTAAGGGTTTGATTCTGGACTCTCAGTTGTAGCCCATTGATCTGTATGTCTATTCCTTAGGCCAGTATCACACTATGTTGATGACTGTAGCTTTGCAGGAAGCTTTGAAATCCGGAAACATGAATCCTTCTGCTTCACTCTTCCTCGGGATTGTTTTGGTACCTATAATTTTTCAAGGCTGTTATCTTTGATGTGCTTTCTCTGCGGAGGCTTCATTTATAAACATCCAGAACAGAGACTAAGGAATCAAAAAGGAGAACTTGGATTGTCAATGATTGAATCAGTGATGGATGGCAAAGTAACTTCTGCTTGTTGAGCTCCATGTATGTATTTCTGCATCGTTTTGTGTGCCCACCACGTGTTAGACGCTGTGCTAGATAGCAGGGAAACCACGATGAACACACAAGGTGTCTCTGCAGTGGGCTTAAGTTGGCTCCTTGCTTTCATGTTTTTGAAAACACGGCGGGTATTTGATAACCAAAGGTAAGGATATAATCACAGCAGATGTACCATTGGTTGGAAAGCGCTCTCTTGCCATATGTGAACGTCCCATCCGTGAAAATTCTTACCTTGTTAATCTGCTAGTCTGAATGAAAATATAAATGGCTGGAAGAAGAGGATGAGCGTCTTCCGGGGAGCGGTGTTGAGCACGTTGAAAAAAATTACAAAAGCATATTCTCATTTACACTTTTATGGGCACGTGTATCTCTTCCCATTTAAAAGTTCACTTAAAGACAAGGGCCTTGTGTCCCTTACCTTTCTTACTGATGACTATCAGTCATTTAACAGTACTTGAAAAATATTAGGTGTTCAGTACATGTTGACTGAATCATTGAATGGGTCAAGCCATGAATGAGTGCTCAGATCATATCACCTTATACTAATAGGGTTTGCATAGCTTTTATTGACTGTCATTCTTGCCCTTCAGGATTTTGATTTAGTGGTTAATGTGAAGATGAGACACTCACTATGGTATACTGTTACAAAAATCTGATTAAGGCATATGTCATATGAAAAGGAAATTGTACAAATAGCCTCAGTGCATTTTAATTTATACATGTTCGGAGTCACTCGGGTCTCTAGGGTCATAGAGGGTGATAGAGGAAGGGATTTCATGTAGGTTTCAAAGAACTGAAGGAATGCATATTGACAGGGGGGTGTGGCTAAAACTTCCAGACCAAGACGTAGTTCTCAGTAGGGGTGGTACTGTTGAGCCAGGAGACTTCTGGAAATATGTGAATGTTTTTGGTTGTCCCTAGTGTTCAGGATTGCCGGTGGCTTTTAGTGGTTAAGGGCCAGGGATGCTAAAGTCTCACAGTTAGGAGTTGATTTGCCCCAGATCTCAGTTGGCTCCCCGTTTGAGGTACACTGAAAAGGAAACAATTAGCTGAACGAGGAAAATAGAGTTTATGAATGGTGTTTTGAAGCAAATACTATGTTTGCTTGGTTTCGTTTTTGCCGTTGTAGAGGCTGCTGGCAGGGGTACAGTTAGAGTGGAATATAGTGATAGAACATCTTAAGGACTGTTGCAGGAATTTATATTTGATCAGTTTGGATGATTTGATGCTCCTTAACATTTCCTTTTGTCTTATGCTTGATTTTCTTCTTTTTCTCTTAGAACGAGCCTCTGACTCCAGGTTATCATGGATTCCCAGCACGGGACAGCCAGGTTGGTATCTGCTGTGTCAGATGGGGTGTGTGTATGTGTGTGTGTTCGTTCTAAGGATGCTCTGGTAGAGAGCATTTCCAGAAAGTATTTTGGAGAGTGATGTGGTTAGTTTCAGCAGTGCATTTACATTTAAAGATACAAATAAAATACATGTCTTAATCCTAAAAGAATTGTAATCACGTTTCTGAAATTGTGGGTGTTATGGGGGAAAAAAACCAGGCACGCACAGACATAACCGCTTTTGTTTTCTCTTCTCCAGGCTGTTAGAATAATTTTGTAACCTGGTTTTCTTGGTGTTTCATAATTCTAAGTGCTGGACTTGTCTCTTAATTCTCTGCCACTTAGCTCCTGCCTGCACAGATTTTTTTGAGTCCTTGCAATAATCTGCAACAAAAAATTCCATTCTCCTTCCTGGGGGAATTCAACCTTACGGTTTTAATCAGGAAGACTAGCTTGAGAGAGGGAAGTTTCTGCTGCCTTTCTTTGTTACATTGGGAGCATGATTGGAAAAAAGCCCAGGCCCTAGTGTGGGTTAGAGCAGCACTGCTTCCTATGAGACGCCCTCTGGGCGGTTTAGGTGAATGTATAAAATGCCTTCCTTGTCCTTCTGCTGTTTGAAACCTTGGGCAGGTGGGGCTGAAGATGAGTTAGGGTAGAAGAACAGGTAACTGCTGCCTCAGAGAAATGGTGTGGCCTGAGGTACCTACCCTCTGAAATTTACTCCTCGGAGCGCCTGGGTGGCTCAGTCGGTTAAGTGTCTGACTCTTGATATTGGCTCAGGTCAGGATCTCATGGTTCATGGGATCAAGCCCTGCATTGGACTCTGTGCTGACAGTGCAGAGCCTGCTTGGGATTCTCTCTCTCTCCCTGTCTCTCTGCCCCTCCCCCACTTGGTTGCACACACTCCCTCTCAAAATAAATAAACATTAAAAAAATTTTTTTTTTTTTTTTTTTTTTTGAAATTTGCCTCCTTGCTGTTTGGGCATATTCATATTCTCCAGGAGATTTGAAAGGTTACCCCTAGTGATTATCTTTGAATGTCTTTCCAACTTCCTCATAGGGTTGTCCAAAAAAGCCCCCAGTTTTAGGCTTGTCCAAGGGACATTGTATCATCAGAGTGTTAAACTAAAGGGTTGACGTAGTTCCTGTTTCCAGAAATTAATTGAATCTCATCGGAGCCCCTGGAGCTGATCTTGAAAACTAGGTTGGCACCATAATCAGTGGTCATCTATTGAGTGGCCTTCAGTATTCCGAGTATTTGCCCCGTTCTTGCACTTTGGGTGCTGGGTTGGTGTCAGACTGACTGGCCCCAGTTAGGGTGGGGAGGAACAGGGGGAGGGAAGATGTTGTTCATCTCTGTGTTTATCTCCCAGGGGGATCGTCACTGTTGGGATCGAAGTTTGTCCCTAGGGAAGCTTTTGTTAAAAAGATACAGTCGTTTACTTCAAATCTTTTTTTTTTTTTCATTTATTTTATTTTTTGTTCATATTATTTTGAGAGAGAGAGTGCGCGAATGGGGGAGAGGGGCAGAGGGAGGCAGAGAAAGAATCTTCAGCAGGCTCCATGCTCAGTGCAGAGCCTGCCATGGGGCTCAGTCCCGTGTCTCTGGGATCATGACCTGAGCCAAAATCATGAATCTGACGTTCAGCCGAGTGAGCCCCCCCAGCCGCCCCTCAAATCTAAAGTCAGAGGATTTTTTCTTTCTGGTTTGGGTCTGCTCTGGAGCTCTTGTAATAAGCTGTGAACTTTATGCCCTTTGATGGTAGTTCTAGAGCATGGTCACATATCAGGGAAGGTACTACTGCCTAGAGATCTAGCCCCCAGAGACTCTGTAACCAGGGTCTAAAAGTGCATTTAGTCGTTCACCTATTTAGAAATACCTACAGGCGATGCTGCTTTGCAGCCACTGTCGAGAACTGCAGTCCTGTGGGCTACTTTAAAAGTAGTGACACGTTCCGTTTCATCCTGTACTTTTCACCTAGGACCCTTCAAATACAAAGGATCATGGTCAGTCTCTGTCTACCCTTGCATATCAACGCATATGTTTACTTATTTATAAAATGTTGCTTATTTTGGATATAGATTTATTTTATTTTTTTTAATGTTTATTTTTGAGAGAGAGAGACAGAGCATAAGCAGGGAAGGCACAGAGATAGAGAGGGAGACACAATCCCAAGGCAGGCTCCAGGCTCCAAGGTGTCAGCCCAGAGCCCGATGCAGGGCTCGAACCCACAAACTGCGAGGTCATGACCTGAGCCGAAGTCGGACGCCCAACCAACTGAGCCACCCAGGCACCCCTGGATATCGGCTTATTTTAGATGTAGGAAGGTAAGACTAATTGAAGTAAAGCATGGGAATAGACATACTGAGTTTAAAAGGATCTGAAAGGTACTGTATAATGCTGTGTTCTTCCTGTGAGGATTACAGATCAATAAAAACTAAGCAAAAGGAATTAAGAGGAATTTGTTAAAGCGTAGAAGTAGTCTTGTTGCTTGGAACTACTTTATTTTTCCTTTCTCTTGCGGTAGGGACACACTTCTGTAACCTGCGCATTTATCACTCAATACTGTCTCTGCTGTAGGCCTGTGCAGACCCTTTTGCCAAGGTTTAAAGCTGCTAATTTACTTTCAGGCACATTCCGATGGTGACAGGTTTATATTAGCTTATTTTCTTGGGCTTTATTTTGTTCTCTGACTGGATCTTTGAATTAGAGATCTTAGAGCAGTGCAAACAGGCAAATATTGAATGGCTGCTTGTTGTATTTGATGAATACAGAATCCAAATGAGTCCCGCTAATTAATGCGCCTAACCTTGTGAACTCTCACTTTGTGCACTGAGATTTGGGGGACATGTATCAGTGTGCAACGCTGGTCACTGAGCGGCCTGAGCTGGGCAGAAACCGCACTTGGGATCTTTACATCTCCCCAGACTGGTCTGGCTCGGCAAATCCAGGGTGGGGGTGGGGGGGGGCAGTGAAGGTGAATTTTAACTGTGTGTCTTTATTTGCCTTCCTTATTCTGTTGCTGTTCCTTTCTAAACAGATAGGAATCGTCCCCAGACAGGATTTGTATCAGCATCTCATGGTGATTTTAAAAGAGACAGTTACAATCCTGATCTTCCTAGAGCACGGTCATCCGTGTTTCCCCCCCTCGTCCTCACGGCCACCTTTTGAAGTAGATAAAACAGAGGCGGGAAACTGAGGTACCCAGAGGTAAAGTGACTTCTCCGAGGAAACCATACAAGGTAGTAGCTGCAAAAGAACTGAAATTTTCTTCTCTTTGTGAGGGCCCTTTCCTCTGTGCTGGGGAATCACTGACTCACACAGGCAAGAATGTGGTCGTGTGCACGAGCACCTGCTCACGCCTGTACCTCGTTTGTCGTCTGGGGGCTTCGTAGGCCTCTTGGAGCTCAACCACAGATCTAGGAATCCATGATCCCTGCTTAAGGATTATTACCCCTGGCTTCCTTAACACTAAGTATACCAATATACCACTGTTCAGTGGTCCTTTTCATCCTGTTACGTAAGCTTCCGCCAACACATTTGAATTGGAAACCTGTGGAGGGGAGGAGGGGAAAAACCACCCGCCAGCTCGTAGAGGTTGTGCTTTCTTATGTGCCGTTCCCTCAGCCTTCTTTCCCAGTCAGTTAGCAAGTTTTATGGGGTGACAGTCCGCTGTGCTCATAGAGCTCTCCCGAGCACTTCACTGTGCTTGCTAACGAGCTCCGTGTGGGAGTGGAGGAGACAGACATTGTCCAGATTTGCAAAGTGAAAACCAGCTCAGAAAGTCTGACTGAGTGTCTCATCCGAGCCGTGCAGTTTGGGTTGATGATACGATACAGTGGTTTACATTCGTAGCTGTTTCTTTGTGGTTTAGGTATATGCGCAGATGCTTATTTGAGTATTGGTTCGGTCTGGAATATTTTGTGGGTTTGCGGTATTTTTAAATGAGAGAATATTTGTGTGTGTTAGCTCCAGGGTTTATGGATAGGAGGGGCTTAGGAATAGCAATCTGATTAGAGAGGGCCTCAGTTCTACACAGCAAGCTCACTGTTTTTGCTGACATTGTTCATTTATTTAGGACAGCTTTCAGGGAACTCCCGGAGAGCACAGTGCGAGTCCCGAGTCCATCCCCTCGCCATCACTTGGTGCCACAACTTTACATCTGCTACATCAGGGTGACCGTATAAGTTGCCATTCTAGCTGGGACACTGTCGAGAGTGAAACGTGATGCTTATGTTGAAACAGCCCCGTGCAAACTGGGATGAGCGGAGGTGTGTAGCCACCTCAGCTGTAATTCAAGAACCATAGGAGCACCTGGGTGGCTCGGGTGGCTTAGCGTCCGACTCTTGATCTCGGCTCAGGTCATGATCCCACGGTTTGTGAGATCGAGCCCTGTGTCGGGCTCCGTGCTGACAGCTCAGGGCCTGCTTGGGATTCTCTCTCTCTCTCTCTCTCGCTCTCGCTCTCGCTCTCTGTCTCTCTCGCTCTCTCTGTCCCTCCCCCACTGGTGTGCTCGCTCTGTGTCTTTCTGTCTCTCTCTCAAAATAAATAAACTTAAGAAAAAATTAAGAACTCTGGCAAATGTCCTCTTTTTAAAAAAAAATTTTTTTTAATGTTTGTATGTATTTTTGCGACAGAGTGAGACAGAGCATTGGGGGAGGGGCAGAGAGAGAGGGAGACACAGCATCGGAAGCAGGCTCCAGGCTGTCAGCTCAGGGCCCGCCGCAGGGCTCGAACTCTCAACCACGAGATCGTGACCTGAGCCGAAGTCAGGCGCTCATCCGACTGAGCCACCCAGGCGCCCCTAGCCAATGTCCTCTTAACTGATGTGATCGGGGTTTGAGATTATGGCACAGTGTATTGCCTCACATGTAGCCCGCGCAGGAGCGAAACCTTATCATTCGCTTTTGAGGTGAGAGAGGGAACAGACTCTTGGTTGGGTTTAGGTGTTGAGTCGGGTATGGAAGTGACAGTCTTAATATGTTAAAAAAACTAACGTTGTAAAGTACTTTGCAGTGTGCTTCCATGTTTGCTGAGTTTTGGTCTTCACAATAGCTCTGCTAGGTAGGTTGGGTTTTATTATCTCTACAGATAAGAAAACCAGTGGAGAGATTAAAAATTATTTTTTGTATTTTTACTTTTTGAGAGCGAGCGAGCGAACATGTGCTTGTGCATGTGTGGGAGAAGGGCAGGGAGAGGGAGTACCTTTTTTTTTTTTTTTTAAGTTTTTTTATCTTGAGAGCGAGACCAAGCATGTGAGCGGGGGAGGGGTAGAGACAGAGGGAGACAGAGGATCCCAAGCAGGCTCTGCATTGTGAGTGCAGAGCCCATGGTGTGGCTTGAACCTGTGAACTGTGAAATTATGACCTGAGCCTAAGACTGACGCTTAACCAGCTGAGCCACCCAGGTGGCCCAAGAGAGAGAGGATCCCAAGCCAGCCTCTCTGCTCAGTGGGGAGCCCGTCATGGGCTTGATCTCATAATCGTGAGATCATGATGTGAGATCATGACCTGAGCCAAGGTCAAGAGTCAGAAGCTTAACTGAGCGAGCCAC
This sequence comes from Panthera pardus, assembly GCF_024362965.1. Lineage (NCBI taxonomy): Eukaryota > Metazoa > Chordata > Mammalia > Carnivora > Felidae > Panthera > Panthera pardus. The sequence continues at coordinate 11,916,587 of NW_026526991.1, forward strand.
CCAGGCAACCCCCGGTGCAGAGATTTTTAAATGGATTTCCCAGTGTCACATAGAGGGGAGGTGGCAGAAATGGACTTGAACCCTGGATTTTCAGCCTCCATGTCTTTTGTTTCCCTTTTGTGTTCTTCTGTCAGTGTTTTCTCTTCTCTGAATGGGATGTTCTCTTGCTAGTGTGACAAGATATTATGGAATCATTAGGGAATGGAGCCTCATGAAAAGGCTTCATGTGACTTGGAGGTCCCTTGAGTAATTTATTTCTGTCAAGTTTTCTTCCTGTCTTATTTGCTAAAATAGCTTCTGGTCCACAGTTTGTCTTTTTGTATTTATATAGTATTTTGTAAATATAAAGAAAAAATTAATGTCATGGTGTTAGGCTCTTTATTTTTAAAATGCTAGCCAGTGGCTTGCTAAAATTATTTTCCTTTGATTTTCTAAAATTCTGTTGAAAAGCCACTGTGTGGACATGTTCAGGTGATTCACAGAAACAAAGGGGGAGTATCAAAGGAGATGTTCAAAGATGTGACTTTGACCGTTAGAGATTTCAATTGGGAGTGGCAGCCATACTTTTAATTTAGAGGATAGATTAAAAATGACCTAGGGGATTTATTTTTCAAAAGCATTTTCTTTCTTAAGAATTTAATGACTTTTCCTTTTCTTCCTTTTATCCCCGGGATGAACTTTATTTTAGTAGAGGTTTTTATAAATGAACTTTCAGGGCTTTTAGGTATTGATTGGGAGCCATGGATGATAGCAAACACATTTTCTGTCATACTCATTTGTTTTCATGCAAAGAAATGGTGCTGCTCTTCCTCCTTTGGGAAGAATTGGAACAGAGGACATGGGGAGAGTGTTCAAATTCTAGCTTGGTGCTGCTTTGAAGCTTCAAGACAGGAACCACTAGTAAAGCAATACTTTTTACATCATGACCCAGCACGTGCGTGCATGCGCGCGCACACACACACGGACACACAAATGTAACTTAGAGTTAGTCTTCCAAATAGTACTTACCCTTACTGTACTGTAAGCATTTTCCGTTCATTTCCATTCCATTAAAAAAATTGTTGGTTGTGACCAGCAATTGAGCAAAATTGATTTCCTGGGCCCGCTAATAGATTGCAGTCTGTAGTTTTGAAAAACAAAATTCTCATGATTGTTGTCCTTAAAAATGCAACCTTAGGGGCACCTGGGCGGCTCAGTCGGTTAAGTGTCCGACTTCGGCTCAGTTCGTGATCTCGCGGTTCATGAGTTCAAGCCCTGCATCCGGCTCTGCTGACAGCTCAGAGCCTGGAGCCTGCTGCGCATTCTGTGTCTCCCTCTCTCTCTGCCCCTCCCCTGCTTGTGCTCTGTCTCTCTGTCTCTCTGTCTCTCTGTCTCTCTCTCTCTCTAAGATAAATAAACATTAAAAAAAAATGCAACCTTAAAGAACTCCATATACTTTAGCAGTCACTTCTCTATGCCGCATCCCCCTGTAACCGCTCATCTGCTTTCTGTCTCTGTGGATTTGCCTGTTCTGGATATTTCACGGAAATGGAATCATATAACATCTGGTCTTTTGTGACTTGCTTCTTTCACTGAGCATAATGTTTTCAAGGTTCATCCATGTTGTAGCGCGTGTTAGTACTGCATTCCATTTTTGGTTGAGTGACATCTCACTGTATGGCTAGAGGGAGTGTTCTTACGTGAGCCCACTGCCTGCCTCTGTGGTTCTGTCTCCTGAAGCTCTCTTATGTACACTTGGCCTTGGCCTCGCCGGGCATTCTTGAACAAGCTTGATTCCGGCTTCAGTGTGGAGCCACTGTCTCCTCTACCTTCAGACACGCAGTACTCTTCGCCCAGATGCTCACTGTCTTCTCATTCAGGCCACAGGTACAAAATTTACTCCTTGGGGAAGTCTTTCCTGACTATACTCGCCTAAAGATACCCAGATATACAACCTGACCTTCTTCAGATCTGTTGCCATCATCTGAAATTATGTAGTGCGCATACTTTATTGTGTATCTCTCCCACTAAAATGTGCTGTGCAAGCTGTGACTTTGCTTAGAGCAGAGCCTGATATGTAGGAGGAGATCAATAAATATTTGTTGAATGCATAAATTAAAATTATCTTGTTTAATGTTGACGATTTTGAAAGGTTTTAGGCAGGGAAGTGACGTGATTCATTATACATTTTTAAAAACAATATTCTGGCTGCTGTGAAGAATTGAATCTTAGGAGGAGCCACAAAAAAAGCAGCCTTAGAACTCTCTAGGCAATGGCTTTATTATTTGCTGTCTTTAATATCAGTTCTAACTAGGACTTATTTGTTGAATGAGAAATTTTACTCCCCCGGCCCCCTACCCCCGCCCCAGCTGGAGACTGGGTTAAAATGACTGGTTTGGAAGTAAATTGTTTCATACCCCTTCTGTATCTCACAACCTATAATAATTTTCTTACTGGCCCCCCGTCTAATGAAAAATACTTCTGCTTTGCTCTTCAATTACATCCGAAATCGCTTTTTTTCCCTTTCTGCTAGGTTGTACAGAACCCCACTGTCAGCCTTCATGCGAGGTACATTATAAAATGGTTGCTTCTCCCCAATATCTAACATCAGGTTGCCCATCAGTGATTAGGGCCTTCTGCGATGTTGCCTTACACCCTCTAGTGGAGGAAGGGCTGGGAAATGCTGCAGCATCTGGTGTTCTAGCATTTTTCTTGAACCATGTAATCAGCTTCAGACTTACTCTTGCATTTTAGATCATTTCATTCTGCACGTAGTTCATAAGATTTTTTCCTTCTGGGAAAGACCATTTCACTTCGTCTGCTGCTGACTGCCAGGTGTCTAAATAACATGCTTATTCTGCTCTTTCTTGATTTACCAATTTTAGACACCATATTTTGGCTGCCTGCTGTTGGAGAGGAGATATTAACAGTTTTTTAGACATGGTCTCCTTCCTTCTAATAAGGTCATTTAGAAAAATCAGTGTTTATTCCCGATTTATGGTTACATAATAATTACATTATTGTGACTAAATATAGCCAAATCATAAAACATGATTATATTCCCTTTCATAAATACTTTTCCATTTCCCCTGGAGTTACCAAATATATACATACATGTGTATAGAAAATATATATACATATATATTGAGTAAGAACTTAGAAAACACTATTGAGATATAATTTCCATACCATAAAAGTAATTCAATGTAAATATACTTATTCAGGTGTCTTATACAGTTTGTAGAGCTATGCCATCACGGCCATAGTATGGTTATAGAATGTTGCCATATCCACCCTGCCCCCAAATTTTCCTAAATTTTTTTTGCAGTTAGTCCCACTCTCACCTCAGTCCCAGGCAACCGCTGATCTGCTCTCTGACTCTATCCTTTCTGGACATTTCATGTACATGGAATCATATGATGTATATATGATCTTATTTAAAAAAAAATTTAAATGTTTATTAAAAAAATTTTTTTTAATGTTTATTTTTGACAGAGACAGGATGCGAGTGGCTTAGGGGCAGAGAGAGGGGGAGACACAGAATCCGAAGCAGGCTCCAGGCTCCGAGCTGTCAGCACAGAGCCCGATGCGGGGCTCAAACTCATGAGCTGTGAGATCATGACCTGAGCTGAAGTCGGACGCTCAACCGACTGAGCCACCCAGGCGCCCCTATCTGGTCTTCTGTGTGTGACTTCTGTCACTTAGCATAATGTTTTTGAGGTTCACCCGTGTTGTAGTGTGTATCACTATATCATTCCCTTTAGTTGCTAAATAGTATTGTTTTGTATGGATGGACTGCATTTTGTCAGTCCATTTACCAGGTGATGGGTATTTGGATTGTTTTCAGTTTGGTGATTATGAATAATGCTGTTATGAACATTTGCATGGAAGTCTTTGTGTGGACATATGTTTCAGTTTCTCTTGGGCACATTTCTAGGAGTGGAGTCGCTGGGTTTTGTGGTAAGTAAGCTCATGCTTCACTTGAAGAAACTACTACACTGTTTTCCAAAGTGGCTTGATTTTATCTACCTTTTTGATTATACTGAGTATGCATTGGTAGCTCGTTGTGGTTTTGATTTGTATTTCCTAATACTGAAAGATGTAGAGTTACCTTCTCGTTTGCTTATAGCCATTCGTTATGTCTTCTTTGTTGAGATATGTGTTCAAGTCTCTTGCCTACTTTTTATTTGGTTCATTTATTCTCTTAACAAGTTGTAAGAGTTCTTTATATATTTTGGATACAAGTTCTTTGTGAGATTTTGCAAGACAACTCTTTCCCTTCCCCCCCAGTAAAGCAAAACTGTTTTCAACCTTATTTGCTAAATTTGGATAAACTCTATGTAGCTCTCTTAGGAAAGAGACGGTGGAAACAGGCATTTGACTGTCTTTGTTCAGGCCTGGTGATGGCTCCAAGGAGGACTGGCAGGTTTACAGTGGCTTTGTGTTTGGCTAACATAGCCTTCTCCAGATTTTTGGTGGCAGGCATGTTTGGGCAAGAAAGCTCTTTGTGTGGTGACAAGCGGTTATGCTGCTTTCTGCATGTCCGGAGGGACGTGATACGCTGAAGGATCGGCCATGTTCATTGGCCTTTTTTTTCCTTCTTTAACCAAGACACTGTCGCGTCTGTGTAAGGCTGGTTCGTGGAAATTCCTCTGGATACACACGCATAGACATACACACACACACACACGCGCATGCGCAGACTGCATCCTGGCTTTGGGCTTAACTATCAGCTCTGCCATTGCAGGCTCCGTGACTTTGGGCAGGTTTTTTTCCTTCTGTGAGCCTCAGTTTCTTCATCTATAATATAGGACTGGTATCTACTGTGAAAGGTTGTTGCAGGATCAGAGATAACATACATAAATTTCCTGGCATGTAATAGGGTCATTAAATCATTTTTCTCATTAGTTTTATGGGAAGGAGGCCTTAGGGAAGCTTTTATAAGGGAATATTTAGTTCCTACAGTCTCTGATTTAAGTCTTTCTCTCTCCTTTTTTTTTTTTTTTTTTAAATTCACCATGTAAAATGAATTCTGGCTGTAGATTTGAAATTTCTACCTCAGGAACATAGCTTTACCTTACTTCCAAGAATAATACGCCTGTGTAAGGGGAGTGAAGCCTGCATAAGTTTGTTTACCTAACTCATTATGGATCTTGGCAGCATCAGTAGAAAGAGGGGGTCCGTTCTCAGACTGTCATGACTGGAACGGAATCTGGCCAGACTGCGCCGACGTCCACGGCTCTCTACAGCCATCGTGCTCGCTCTTTGCCCCTTGCACATATCTCTTCCATGCTGCATGGCTCTTCAGAGTCCTTCACGTCTCGGTCCTGGATATTTATTTCTTCCTAGTGCCTTTTACTTGCAATATTTCTCCTGTTCCCAGCAGACTCCTAAGTATCCTTCAAGATCCCTGGTCATAATTTAACTGGGACGTATGAAACCTTTTCTTATCGCCTCTAATCGTTTGAGCTCCTCGAGCACACCATCTGCCTGAGCATTTCTGTAAGTTTCGAATCAAGGGAGTTTGGGAAGTTTGGTGAAGACTGAGCAAAGTATTTAACTTCTCCAAGGCTCAGTGTCCTCATCAGTGGAAGTGAGGAGGGTAGTACTTACTTTTGTAAGCATTACATTTTAAAAAATTTCCTAGGTCAAGAGCGACTTACTGGTTGATGTGATGTTTCACTGCCTATACCTTCTGTTTTCCACGTAGGCTAGAAAGTCTTTTCTCATCCCTGGGCTCTGCTGGGTCTGATTTTGTGGTTGTTGGCATATCCTGCTTCCTTATGGAAATAGTGGGACTTTTTATCACGTAACTTCCTACCTCTGAGTCCAGCCATACTGCTCTGGATCTGTGGATGGATGAGTGATGTGAACAGGGAGCGGGGAAATGATGGCTGGCTGTCTTCTCACCCCTCTTCTGTACATGGTTTCTTTGTCACATCCTGGCAGTCATGGTTTGCCTGTTTGGACTCATTTTGAGCTTGCTGTGATTTTAGGCTGTCAGAACAGTTTGGATCTCTTGACCCAGATCCTTATTATTTTGCAGATGGAGGGATTATAACTTCTCTGCTTGGCTTTCCAGTAGATTGACCTAATACTTTGTATGTAGGCAATTGATCTGTGTTGTAATGAGAAGTTTAATATGGCCTTCAAAAAGAATGAAGGATTATGAATCACTGGAACTATTTATAAATTCCTTTGTTAGTGGTTTTCAAAACCAGGTAATTCGTCTCTTTAGGGTTGTTTAGAGCAGCCAAGTAGTTAGTAAGCATAAGCAGCAGATAGTCTCACAGCCACAGTTGGCTACCATTTTGTGAGTTACTTTTAAGAAACATTGGGGTGCCTGGGTGGGTCAGTCGGTTAGGCAACTGACTTCGGCTCAGGTCATGATCTCGCGGTTCGTGAGTTCAAGGCCCGCGTCAGGCTCTGTGCTGACAGCTCAGAGCCTGGAGCCTGCTTTGGATGCTGTGTCTCCCTCTCTCTCTGCCCCTCCCCTGCTCATGCTCTGTCTCTGTCTCAAAAATAAATAAAACATTTGAAAAAATTTAAAAAAAAAAAGAAGAAACATGGTAGAGCCCCTCAACCCTTCGTTCTTCAACAGATAACCCGTGGCAGATGGTTTAGAATGAAACCAACTAGTTACATATAAGATAAAGCAAAAGCCCCCATAGTTGGTGGCCAGTATGGTTATGTATTTCAGTTATAGATTAAATATTTTTATTTTCTTGATAGCATCAGCTTATGCCATTATGCTGAGCTGATTTAGGGTTGATTTAGAAAGGCGGGGGAACTAAGATCTTTGTGTTAGAAAATTTTGTGCCACCAGAAAATTTCAGTAAATTCTGGGTAATCATACACTTAAACAAAGGCACAGCTCTCATCTCACTGGGTAGCATTATTCTGTTTAGCTTTTATCTGTTGAGAACTCTTCAGGGGATACTGTTAAGTGAATACCGTGATTGGGCCCCAGTCTTTTTCTTTCTATGTTGGGTAAGGTATTCTGTGTTTTAGCCACACTATGGGATGGAGTAGTGTAGCTTTGAAATCAGATGTGGGTTTTAATTCCAATTTCTTTACTTATGGCATTTAATGTGTTGACATACCACGCTTTGCCACCATTTATTTTTTAATTTTTTAAGTTAAAAAAATTATTTTTATAAGAGAGCCAGTGCACACATGCGTGAGTTGGAGAGAGGGGCAGAGGGAGAAAGAGAATCTTTTTTTTTTTTCTAAGTTTATTTTTATTTATTTTGAGAGAGAGATAGAGAGCAAGGGGGGAGGGGCAGAGAGAGAGGGAGACAGAATCCCAAGCAGGCTCTGTGCCATCAGCACAGAGTCCAGTGGGGGGCTTGAACTCACGAAGGTGAGATCATGACCTGAGCCAAAGTCAGTAGGTGGATGCTTAACTGACTGAGCCACCCAGGTGCCCTGAGAGAGAGATTAAGAGAGACAGAGAGAGAGAGAGAAAGGGAGAGGGAGGGAAAGAGAATCTTAAGCAGGCTCCACGCTCAGTGCAGAGCCCAATTCAGGGCTTGATCCCACAACTCTGCGATCATGACCTGAACCGAAATCAAGAGTTGGACGCTAAACCTACTGAGCCACCCAGATGTACCCCTTTACCACTATTTAAGCCCCACTCCAAAGGCTGTCTCCTCCTTTAAGTCTTGCATGATGCACTTATTTGGGAACAGAATTTTAATGTCCTCTGAGCTCCCAAGCCATGTTATTTCCACTTCATAATAGCATTTTATCACTGCCTATTATTTTATGATGACCCATAATGTTCTGTGAGAATAAGGATCCTGTCATACTTCTTTTTTAAAAAATTATTCGTTTATTTATTTACTTACTTTTATTTGCATTTATTTTATGCAGAATTTACTCCTTTTTCCCCCTTCTGTTTCTTCTGGGATATCTTTTTCTTCTGTGCAACTTCCTCTTCTGGTTTAGGACCACTCTGCTCCTTTTCTGTAAGGATCATCTCAGTGTGGCAGGGAGAGCTCACGTATGGCGGATTAATCCAGCCATGAGCCCTGCAAGTTCTCTGCCTCATCTTGGGGACTTTGTTCACCTGGATGTGCTCAATGACCAGAGCCTCTGCATCTAAACCCTCACGTTCAGCATTACTCTCTGCATTTTTAAGCAGGTGCAGTAGAAATTCAGCAGTCTTTTTGGGCCAGCGACCTTGTGTCCAGCCCCACTGTTTGGCCTTGGGCACACCTACCAACTCCACCATTGTAGCGACAGAATGGCACGTATTGCTTCTGCAAAGTGACGTCTTTCAGGTATTTGGTGGCTTTTCGGATATGCACACCCTTGATGGCCTGGGTCGCTTCATGTGTGTTCTTAAAGTGAACACGGAGATTTGCACCTCTTAACTTGCATGATTTTGTCGAGTTTTCCGGGTCAAGTGAATAGCAAATTATTTTCAGAGATCACCTCAGGCCACTTATGGGAAGAGCACTTTTTTTTTTTTAATTGTTTATTTATTTATTTTGAGAGAGAGAGAGAGAGAGCGAGCAAGCAAGTGAGCAGGGGAGGGGCAGAGAGAGAGAGAGAGAAAGAGAATCCCAAACAGGCTCTATGCTGTCAGTGCAGAGCCTGGTGTGGGATTTGATCCCATGAACTGTTGAGATCATGACCTGAGCTGAGATCAAGAGCTGCCCGCTTAACCGAGTCACCCAGGCACCCCTGTCTTACTTCTTGATATTCTCAAATACTTTGCTCAAAGTAAGTACTCAGTAGGAATTTGGTAAAGGGATAAATTAAACAGTAAACTTTCGCCTTCTTGAACTGTAGAGACTACTCTGTTGGGACTTTTTCCTGTGGAAGATTAAAAAAAAACTTTGTTCGGGCTTTCATTAGGCTTTTTACCTTTGCCTTGCCAGAGCTATATAAAAAATTAATACTCAAGAAGGTAGATATCTGATCTACCTCTCCTGAGCAGGAGAGTGCCTCTTACAAGTTTAATGGTTTTGGTCAAGTGGATCTTCAATGTAAATCTGCCGTTTTGTGGAGCCATACAGAGCTCTTAAACCACTCAATAAACATCCTTATTGAATTAGTAGAACTTTGTGTATCTTTTATTCTTAGGATTTTTCATTGTTCCTTAGAGTACTTTCAGCCTGTCCTCTCGAAGCTTTGTGATATCAGGTGGATCATAGAATCATCTAAGCTAAAGATGCTTTGAGTTCCTGAATTCTGTTATTTCCTTCCTGGTATGGGGAGCCCATGCATTAATTCTAGCAGGTGTGCCTTAATTTTAGAATAACAAGTGAGGGTTCCCAGGAAGAGAGAGCTAGCATGAATCGAACTTTGACTATGTGTCAAGCCCTGTATGAAGCATTTAGCAAGTTTTATTTTATTCCTCCCATTTGCAGGTGAGGAAGCCAAGGCTCAAAGAGATTTAAGTCATTGTCCAAGGCTTTGTAGCTGATAATGAGTAAAGTTGGGTTTTAAATCTAAATGTGTTAGATTGAAAAGTTTATGTTATTTCCACTGAGATATTTTCCTTATTTACTTTTCATTGAATGTTTGGGGGTTTTTGTTGTTGTTTTTCACATTTTACTTGCAAGTTTGATTTTTCTTTAGTCAGTAGAAATGGTATTATTTCCCTACTGGTTCCCCTCCCCAGCCCTATACTGAGGGGGTGATAATTTGTATTATATTTCTATAGTCCTGTATCCTTTACAGATCACTCTCCTGTCCATTTTCATTTGATCTTGGATGTGTGGGGACGGGGAGGGGGGGGGAGGAGGCCGGATCTTAATCTCCATTGGCAGATGAGGGAATTAAGGTGCCCGGTGTCGTGAGAGATTTGCCAAAGGTGGTAATAAGTGGCAGAGAGAGAAGAGCATAGCTTTTGTTTGGAAGAGGTGCGCTGACCTTCAGACTATACTTTGTAGCCGCAAAGTCTTTTTCATCTGAAGTACGTGGACACAATATAGGAAAAATGGAAGTGGCGTGGTCCTCCTAGAAAAGATTTGGAGGACGTGGAGCCCCGCCCTCTGGGCTTCCTCTGGCCCCGAGGCCCCTCGGCTGGCTGGAACCCGGTTTGAAAACCACTGGGGAATAATCAAAGAACCTTAGCGTCCGGCAGATCTGGGCTCACAGTTTTAGTTTGTGCCTGCTGTTTCATCTCTCTCAGGCTTGGGTCCTCATTTGTAACATGGGTAGGATTGCTGACGGATATTAACTAAAAACCATGCTGGAGCCTGGCACGGGGCCCCCTCGGCGTCTCTGGAGGAGAGCTCTGGGTGTCAGGGAGTATCAGCCCTCACGCTGTGTGGGGCGCCTGCCAGAGGGGGTGGGGAGCTCGCCCCTGAGGCCGGGCCCCCAGCAACTGACGGCGCAGGGCTTCGTCCTCGACCCAGTGACGACATTCGTCAGTACTTTAGAACAAGGGTGGACACACGGTTTTTGCGAAGGATCCGAGAGCAAATGTTGTGGGTGTTGGGGCCTCTGTTGCAGCCATTCAGCTCTGTTGCTGTAGCTTGTGTGCAGCCATAGATAGCATGTAAATGAACGAATGGGGCCGTGTTCTAATAAAACTTTATTTGTGGGCTCTGAATTTCATGTAATTTCCACGTCCTGAAATACGCTGCTTCTGATTTGTTTGTCCCCCGCCATTTAAAAAATGTAAAGACCGCGTAAGTCATGGTCTGTATGCGGGTGATACAAAAACGAGTGACAGGCTGGATTTGGCCCATGGACCATAGCTTGCCGACTCCTTATTTAGACAACTGCTTGTTGATAGTAAGTGCAGTTTTTGACTCAGTGGGAATACTTTCATTTAAAACTGATTGCTAGTAAGGAAGTATTGATACCAGAAAAGGCTTAATTTTGCAGTCGAAAAAGGTAGGATTTTTTTTCCTCTCCCACTCCTGTCAGGAATTGTTCCATGCTCACTACTTTCTTTATCCTCTACCACGTGGCTAAAATTAAGCAGCTGTCGTCCTGTTGGTAATGCCTGCGTGAAAAAGTTTCTGAATAAAGACCACAGTATAGTGGGAAGACCATGAGTCATGAGGAAATCAGGAAACTGGCTTTTCACTAACTTTGACTTTGGATATGTCACTTTACTTCTTTGGGCCTTCGGTTTCCCCGTATAAATGAGGAAATTGGAGACCATGATATCTGAGCTCTTGGCCTACTCTGACATGCTCTGATTCCACCTTTTTTTTTTTTTTTTTTTAATGTTTATTTATTTTTGAGAGAGACAGAACGTGAGGGGGCGAGGGGGAGAGAGAGAGGGAGACACAGAATCCGAAGCAGGTTCCAGGCTCTGAGCTGTCTGCACAGAGCCCGAAGTGGGGCTCGAACCCACGAACTGTGAGATCATGACCTGAGCCGAAGTTGGATGCTTAACTGACTGAGCCACCCAGGCGCCCCTCATTCTACTTTTAGTTGTCTGGAAGGTGCTACTAGACAGTTTTCATGTATAGAAACTTCAACAGTCAGTATATATACTTTTAAAATTATTACACATTGTGCAGGGTTTCACATTGTATCAGGGAGTATTTACCAAAGCAGTTTATTCCTGCTGTGCTAATGCTAGCCATTTCTGAAGTGAAAGGCAACCGTGATTTAAATTCCACCTACGTTACCATCACTTCCTGTTCTGCCGACCTGAGCTAGTTAACCTGTTTGGAGATAAGCTGCAGATGCAAAGTGAGGGGGACTGGGGACGTCGGAAGAAGAATATCCTGACTATGTAGGGGCTTAGGAAAAAATTCATAACTGGAAACCTTTTCCCCTCCGAACCTGAGTCACACCTGAAGGACTCTTGGCTCTCCTGGGGTGGGAGGAAAAAAGGGACAGAGCAGCAGAGCAAGTGGCTATGTCTGTTTTTGTCAACAGAGGGCACCCAGAGCAAAGCAAGTGCTTTGTGACCCAGGCTGGGCTCTGCTCTGCTCCCCAGGCAGGCACGGGGCAGCGTGCAGTGGACTCACTGTGCGTCTGTTTCTCGCAGCGTCTTTTATCTGTGCCCACAGTCTCAGATGTTTGTCCCCTGCTAAAGTCAGGTATTTTACATGCAGTCATAATAATTGTTATTTGTTTTCGCCTTAAGTGGAAAACCAGTTCCTTCCATGTCTCGGAGCGAATTCACTCAAGTTGTAGAAGTGTGGGCTTTTGGGTGGATGTGCAGTCTCAGGTTCTAATGTAATTCAGTCTCTGGGGAACAGGTAGTCCTGCAGGAGCACTCAGGATCTGTGTGGCATATTGAAAGGAGACTTTGTCCTGTGGTTTTCCAGACCAGCAGCATCAGCATCACCTGGGAACTTCCTCAGATTCGTGGTCTGCCCCCTCCCTCAGACCTACCAAAGTGGAAAGTCTGGGGAGGGGACCCAGCCTTCTGGTTCGACAGGCTCTCCAGGTGTCTCTGATGCACGCTGAAGCCGAGAACCACGGCCCGAGACTCCCTGAAGACTGCTAGAGTGTTCTTCATCATCGTCATTTTCCACATGAGAACACCAAGGCTAAAGGTTTCGTATATATGATAAGTGGTAGATTAGGGATGTGAGTCCTGGTCTGACCAGAGCCATGCTACCGTGTCTGCAAAGAAAATTGTGAAGAGGCACTGTATTGTTTAAATTCATTAAAAAAAAAATCCTAAAATCTTTTTCTTAAAAGTAATACACATTCGTCAAGGAAAATTGAGAAGATCCAGTAGGCCAAAAGAATAAAATAAAAATCGTCTTAATATATGTAACTTTATCTTTTCGTTGTTTGTTGGTCTACTCTGGTTTCTGTGCAGTATTTGCATCTACACACATTGTAAAATTCCTTACAAAATGTCATCATGCTGTACAGACTTTGTAGGATGCTTCCAGCTCCTTCCCACTCTATTGTAAATATCTTTTCATGCCAATAGCTATTTTTTAAGTTTATTTATTTATTTTGGGGGGTAGGGGGCAGAGAGAGAGAGAGAGAGAGAGAGAGAGAGAGAGACAATCCTAAGCAGGTTCTGTACGATCAACATGGAGCCTGACACGGGGCTTGAACTCATGAACCGTGAGATCATGACCCGAGGCAAAATCAAGCATTGGATGCTTAACTGACTGAGCCACCCAGGCACCCTGCCATTAGCTATTTTTATAGCAACATTTTTCATGGCTGCCTAGGGTTCCATTTTAAGTTTCCATCCTAATTTTTTCTGAGGTTCATCTGAAGTTGTTTTGATGCTGTGGTAGTTAGGCTTTTAGGAGGAGTGGGATACCGGGTGCTGTGCTGCGAGTGGCTTACCATATTACAAGGAAGGCAGTAAATACAAATTATGGCTGAGGAGAGAGCATAGAGCTGAAGGGGCAATACTGAGCCTGAGGTTTGAAGTTAAAGTGAGTCCAAAAAAAAGGGAAAAAAAATTGAAGTAAAAAATTCAGAAGGATTAGGAATGGACTACGGATCTGTGCGTGAGATGGGTTAGCAAAGTGAGAAAGATGACAAACAATTTGATGGCACCAAAGGCCTGCCTTTTTTGCCGCCTTTTTGATAGGCTGACCTGCTGGAGGACAGCATGAAAAAACTGGGCATAAGACTTCTATAAATAACAGTTATTATTTATTGAGTGCCTTCTGTGAGCCAGGCATCATATGAATCATTTACATAGATTTTCCCATTTAACTTTTATCACCACCGTGTGCATTAAACGCATTAGGTAGTGTTTCTCCATTTTGCAGAAGTGGAAACTGAGAGCGAGGCAGAGTCACGTGGTCACGCACTTTGCTCGGAGCCCAGATTTGTTGCAGTTCCCAAACCTGTGCTTCCCCGTTATCATTTATCTTCATTCCTTTTCGTGGTGTTACAGGTCATTCGTGAGCCACGGCTGCCCCAGTGGGGGTGGGAGGGGGTGAGGGGGGGGTGCGGTGTGCGGTGTGTGCTGGGAGGGGTGGGGGAGGTTTACTACCTTTTCAGGGACAGGGAAGCTAGATGTGGAAGGCAGGACACTAAAGTCCAGACAGAGCGGGGGTGGACTTTAAGACCCCAAGCAGAGCTGCCATCGAGCCCAGTTATCTTGGGAAAGGCGTCAGCCTGTGCAAAAGGAGCAGTTGATAGGAAGGCTCCAGGGCTGGCATTTGGAAACAAGGGGCGGCCAGAGAGTTAAACCCCCCTCATTACGGTTCCCTTCCTAAAGGAGGTGGTGATTCTTTTGAGGCGTTTGAGAACAGCTTTATTGCATATAATTTGGTACTGTGCATTTCATCCATTTCAAGTGTGCAGTTCGGTGGCATCTTAGTTACATTCACAGAGTTGTGCAGCCATCACCGAGGTCAATCTTAGAGCACTGTCGTCACTCCGAGAAGAAACTGTGTACCCCTAAGCCATCATGTCCCAATCCCTCTATCCCCCTTACCGCGCACCCCCCCCCCCCCCCCCCCCCCAGGCAACCACTCGTCTCTACTGTCTGTCTCTGCAGACGTGCCTTTTCTGGATGTTCTATATAAAATGGATCCCATATAACGTGATCCGATTGTGTCTGGCTTCTTTCCCTTGGCATGTTTCCAGGGTTCCTGCACGATGTGGCATGCATCAGTACCTCGTTCTTTTCTGTTGTTAAGTAATATTCCATTGTGTGGACAGACCACATCTTCTTCGCGTGTTTATGTTGGGAAGGGAAAGGTAAAGAGGAGGAGACAAAAAATAAGACTTCTTCCTCCGGATTTAAAATGGAGAGAATGGGCAACTGCCGTGAAAAACCACCCTCCCAGGCTCTCTTGAGGAGCGGCAGCGAAAGGCGTGGGGAGATAGGATGCGTGGCATCTGCCTCCCGGGTTGTTCGTGGCAGAGCAGCGGCTCGTCTGACCTGGACACGTGCGGCATTCAGGGAGCTCATTGTGTAAATCTTGTGTGTTGGCCGGTGCCGCTGTTCCCCACAATACCTCCCGTGGAACCGGAGCGGCCGTCGCTGATCTGATCTGGGTACGTTTCCCTTGGTTGCCGCAGCCCTGGGTCCCCAGAGAGCCCTCTCTAAAGAGCTGCCGGTTTGTTGCGTGCTGGCAACAAGATTATTTCTGACCATACGAGTTGTTCAGTGGAGAGAACACCCATCTTTCAGGCCCTGATCTGTTGGCCAGAAATACTAGCAGCTGCCCCTTCCTATTTGTCCTTCTGAACGTCCCGTTTGGAGGGCTCCTCTTGCAAGCAAACGATGTGCCCTTCCAGGTGCCAGGTGACTTGACGGTTGCCCCGTTGCTTTCTTTTGCTCTCTTTCCTGGTTTAATGTCCAAGGAACAGAGAGTCCTGACCTTCATAAAATGAACAATCTGGACCAGGAGGACTGCAAGTCCCCACACCTTCTAGTTTGTGTTCCAGAACGGTTGTGGCTGACTTTTTGCTGGGCCTGAACTTTCAGTCTAGTTGAGAGAATGAATTGTAATCGCGTGTCGCAGTGTCCCGGCTCTTCGGTGGCACGTCTGCCACAATGCCGAGACAGGAATGCGGGGTGGGGGCATCTGCTTGGCCCTCGGGACCCCCTTGAATGTGAGGGCTGGATGTCGTCCCGTCGCCCTGGTTCTGTGGATGGGAAAACCGAGTCTAGGTCAGAGGGCTACCCAAAGCTGTAGTCGTATGTTCTTAGAGCTCTTGCTAGTGGCGGAGCTGGGTCTCTGGGCTGGAGCCTTCGTTGCCAGTTCAGTGCTTTTCCCCAAGTGTGATCTGTCTCCTGATGGACGTGTGCTGTCGTGACTAAGGAGTGGCCTAGCCCTGCTCCAGTCCGTCAGCAACGCGGGCTTTGAGGTGTGCGTGTGCCGGTTTGACAGACTGGGCTCTTGAGGGTGAAAATTTGTAAGCGAGGAGGGAGCCGGAGCACTGGTTTCTGGGTTTGGTGCCACTGGCTGATGGAACCCAGCCCCTTCTGGCCTTCCCCAGTGCTTGGTTTTCAGTGAGAATTCATGTTTTCGATTGAATGAGTGTCATTCTTCAAGCGCCCCGTGCCTCTTTGCTAAAAAATGCACGTGCCGCTGCATCAGCGCTGCAAGCAGTGACCTTGTGGTGCCTGAAAATGTGTGCTCATGGCTGCTCCACGCTCGATGCAATTCGTTCCTGGTGTAGCGTGAAGCGAAAAGACCACGATACTTCTCCCCCAGCGCGTGGCCCCACTCCCCGTCCCCTCACTCTTGGCGCACAGAGCTCCAGAATGCACCCCGTTTTCCAGCGCCCCGCCAGCCTCCATGGTCCCGATAGATTTCTTCGACGTGATCCTCACTGCTGGGACCAGACTCAAAAGCAACCGTTTCACGGCGGAACACAAGCCGGGCGGTCCTTCCCTTTCTCCTCATCACGTCCTTTCCGTCCTGGTCCTGTCCTCCCCACAGCGTGAACTCCTTCCTTCGCGGGGAGAGGTTGTGGCCTTCACTCACTCTCTTCCCCTGGCACCCAGCACGTTGCTCAGTAGATGGTCATGAAGTAATCCTTGGCTTTTTCCTGCTGTTTACCAGTCTCCGATCTGAGGGGTAAGGTGCAGGGATGCTAATACACTTGTCAGCTGGCGGTGTTTTTTCTTCAGACAAGTTGTGTTATAGTCCTCGAGAATAATTCATAGTGACAGCTACTGTTTATTGAATGCTTCCTGTGCTAAGTACATGCACACACACACACACACACACACACACACACACACCCCTCAGTTCCCCATCATTCTCAGCAGCCTTCCCTTTGAGGTAGGCGTGGAAGCCATATTTGACAGATAAAGAAACCGAGCTTTGGAGAGATTTAGGAGAGTTCCACAGAGCTGGAAAGTAGTGGAACAGGTATTTAAACCCAGGCCTGCCTGACACTGAAGCCTGTGTTTTTAATAACCACGCAGAACCTCCTTGAGTAGTTAATTTGCTGAACATTCCTGTAAAAGAGGGCTGAGTCACTTCTGTTCCCTGGGATTTATAAATGAGACCTCTGTGCTAGCAAAGGGCATTCGTAGCATAGTTTGGATTAAGTTTGGCTTTGGGATTGTAGAGCAGAAACAAAGGGGAGACATAAGGAGCCTCTGCAACTTCCTGAAGCTGATTTGCTTTGGCTCCAGGTTGAGGAATCTTCACCCTTTGGGTCAGGTCATTACTAGTCTACACAGTTCCTGAGGGATGGGTCTGCCCAGCCATTCGGGTTATTTTGGATGGGCCTTGGCCTGGTTCCTGGGGCCTCAATGAGGCAGGCTCACGTTTGTCCCTGGACTGACTTCAAGGGCCTCCCGTTTCCATCCTTCAGTAGGAGGCTTTCTCTTTGATTTTACTTTGGTGCACGTCCCCGTCCCCCACGTCAGTTACTGGGACTTAAAATTGAGTTGTTGTGTTGTGGCTGTAGGTAACGACACAGGGAATGCGGTTTCATTGGCTCTTCAGTGACCAGTCCTGTGGAGTCCCCATAGCATATTGGGGGTAGGGGTTGGCTCTCTGATTCTCTGCTCAGAGCTGAAGTATTTTGTGTATTCCCTTGAAATGGGAGAGAAGTTCTGAGGAATCAAGACTTGTCAGGGTCATAAGATTTTGAGGAGATAGGCCCTTCCTGTGCTCTCCCCTGGGGGAAAGGACGTAGCCAGGATTGAAGGGCATTGCCTCAACCAATTCAGTTAAGTGGCCCCGTCCTGGATTAATAACTTGGGCAGACTTCCCAATGGCTTTGGCAAGGTATTGGGTTTCTCTCTCCCCCAACCCTCCCTTCTCTCTGCCCTGTGCATGTGTGCTGACATAATTACGGAGTGGTTGCGTCTCACAATAAGATACCCTTTTTAAAAAGGAAGGGCCTCCTCTTAAAGAGGATGGAGAGAAATTCAGGGGAAGGGATGAGGTTGTGTAGTCTTGTCATGTTTTCGGAATGGCAGACTTTGAGCAAAATGGTAGCAGAGAGGCCAACAGGCTGGTTCCTGTCGCCATAAGGGCAAGGGGGCAGGCAGGATGGTGGCGGTGTTGATTTCAAGCACCTAGAGCAGAAGCCTTCCTTCCTAATTTGGGGCCAGAGCGATATTAAACTGCCTCTTTGCATTTGCTCGCTCCTCTAGATTGTATTACTAGGAATCTGGTCATTAAAGAACAAGCGCTCTCTTGTTCATGAAGGTCAGAGGTTACAGTCTTCTGAGTTTGGTGGTCAAGTGTTCAGAAATATTTTACAGATTTAGTTGAAAACCTGAGCAGATGCTCCTGCTCTGTTTCCCCGTGGGGATCGGGTGACATTCCTCCCCCTTTCCTCTTCCCCACCCCTTTGGGAGCCGACCAATCACAGCAAGGAGTGGATTTCAGTGCCTCTCTGGCCTCCTCCCATAGGAGTCTGCCCAGCCCAGGCTCTCTGGAGCCTTGGCCCTGGCCGAGGGCTTAACTCTTGGGTGTCTAAACCATAGGGAGCTGCTGACCTTGCAGTTAGCTTGTTCTCTAGTTCACGTCGACCCTCTGAGCCCATTTAACGTTAAGCCAAGCTTGCTGTGTCCCCAAGGGAATGTTCCTAATGAGGCAAGGTGCGATGCATCCAGCTTGCAAAAGCTGATTTTAAGCCTTAGTTCTGCCAGTAACCAGCCGTGTAACCTTGGGAAAGTTCCTTTCCCTACTTGGACTTGAGTCCCTTTCTGCTAAGTTAGACGGAAAGGAAAGGGAGAGGACGGACATTTGTGACATATGCCAGCCGCCGGCGTTTTGCATATGGCTAGCCTGAGGTTTGAGGACAAACAACCTGTATTGCGTGCTTCTTGTGAAGCAGTTTGCTTTCTACAGTTTGCCTTCTGCAGGGCACATGCCATTCATCCGATTTTAGAGAGGAGAAGAGAGGAGGTTAGGGAGGCTGTCCGACTTGCCCAAGGTCAAAGTTAGGAAGGCCCATCTGGCTCCAATGCCCAGGCTTTCTTCCGTTCCACTGGGCTGGCTAAAAAAGCCTGAGAATTCCTTCCAGCATTTTTATTCTCATGCTCTGGAAGCTTTAACTCCTTAGTGGCTTTTAGCCCTGCCCTGTAGAAGACCAAACACTGCTATCTTCCGGTTCACAGCCGTGTCTCTAGAGAAGGTGAGTGACTAAGACGATCCTGCCATCTCCTGAAAGCCACAGAAGAAGATGATTCAGCCATCAGTTTTCCCCTTTCGTACATAGAAACGTTCTCATCCTTTCTGGCCATCATCTCCCACTTTCTGAGCATCCCCCTTACCTCATGTAGGGCAGGTATTTCCTTTCCTGTTTGCCATTGTCAGATGAGTACAGTATGGCTGATTTAAGGGAGGGTGGAATTTGGAAGAGTTAAAACAAAACAAAACAAAGCAAATTCCTTTACTCGAAGCTTTTCTATGACATAGATACTGCAGTATTGGGTTTACCCCTACCCGGAATCCCTGACATCTATCCTCCCTTGTTGGAAGCTCCCCCCGCTGTGAAGAGCTTTGTTTCTCATGATACCACCTATAAATTCCCCTAGTCACGGGCTCTAATAGGGTCATCTTGCCCAACGGAACACTGTGTTTCTCTTCCTGCAGATTTTACTTTGAAATTCACAGAGAAAATAGCTCTCTTTAGGTGAGTTCTTACTGATGTTATGTTGGTACGAATTTAATTTTTTTTTAACGTTTATTTATTGTTGAGAGGCAGAGAACACAGCGTGAGCAGGGGAGGGGTAGAGAGAGGGGGAGATACAGAACCCCAACTAGGCTCCAGGCTCTGAGTCATCAGCACAGAGCTTGACACGGGGCTCGAACTCACAAACTGTGAGATCATGACCTGAGCCGAAGTCGGTTGCCCAACCAACTGAGTCACCCAGGCGCCCCTTTGTTGGTACCAATTTAAAAGAAATTATAACAGTGGCCCTAAAATGTCAAGGAGTCCTTTCCATTTTCTGTCTTTTATTGTGGGCTGAGAAAAAAAATGACAATAAGCACATCTATTAACAATTGTAATTTACTTAGCCGGGCACTAACCTACTAGATGTTTTAGGTACGTTATTTCTGATTTTCATGATAAATAGCCCTGCATTTACAGATGAAGAAACAGAGGTTGAGAGAGGTTAGGTTAGAGTCCTTGCTCAAGGTCATAGCTCATGAGTGGTGATTTGGCAATTTGATTCTACTTACAAACCCAAGTTCTTTCTTTAGTATCATGCTGCCTCCGAAAAATGAGCTTGAGAGTTCATTTAATCATCCATGTCCACGCCTCAGCTCACCCCAGAAAATCCGTATGTCTTCTGTTAAAAAGGGAAGTACCATTTTACGTGATAAAGGTCAGAGTGGAAAACGGCTTTTTAAGAGGAGCATTTCTTGGTCTTTGCCAACTTTTACAATCAGGGAATTTTTAACGATGTTTATTTTGAGTTATTTTTACTGAAATTTAAATCCATCCATTCTTGTTATGAGTGAAAATGCTAAATCACGAGCTTTTTCCTGGAGATCCTGGAGAGTTGGGGATTTCACTGTGAATTGGAGGGGGCAGGAAGAGGTGGGCATGAGAAGATGAGTGATAAACAGGTAGATGGAAAAAGCAGGTTGAATTTCCTTGGAGTGAGGAAATATTGTCATTTGCTCTGTCATTCGATGTATCCTGTGTTCACCATGTTTTTGAACACACGCGAATGGGGATGAGATCCCCCAGTGGGAGGTGCCTGGGTGTCACCTTCATGGCCGTGTTCTTCTCCCTCCTTTCAGGAATTGCTTGCGATCCAGTGCCACTGCAGTCAGGTTGGCCCTTCCTAAGTTGTGTGCAGTGAGATTCACATAAGAGAAGTATACTTTACTCCGTGGCCCCTGCCATCCGGATCAGCCTAACAAATATTTCAGCAATGAGTACCATGTGCCTGTTCTGTGCCAGCCGCCTGGCATGACGCGGATGATCCTGAGATGAATAAGACACGGCTTTTGCCCTTGAGGAGCTCATAATCGAACTTGCAGTCTCGTTCAGGATATAAGACCTATAGACATAAAATTAACAAAAGGCAGTTATATACTTAAGGTTGTAAAAAAAAAAAAAGTGAACCAGGGACAACGGATTTTACTGGGGTTCAGAGATCAAAGGGGTGAGGGTTTGCCAGAGCAGTAAAGACAGGGTTTATTTACAGTCTCGTCCAGGGGGTGGGGTGGGGCAGGGGCAGGGGCAGGGTGAGAGGGGGTATGGCTCCTGCCACTGCTAGGGAAAGGAGACCATGAACATGGCTCACTGGATGAGGGTAAGGCGCTTACCCTTCTGAAATCGTTGATGGAGGTCCGGCAGTTAGCATTTTAAGTGGGGATGTGTAGATGCAGGCAGCTGATGTAAAACAACATCAACAGCAGCTTGGGCCCTGAAGGAGACAGTCTTTAGGAGAAAGTTAATAAATCTCTTACATTTATCGTTTGGTTCCCTGGTTAGCTGTGGAGTACAACATCCTCCATATTGGAAACCTTGACATTTATTCTTGCTGGGTTTGTAAAAGATGGAAAACTTGAAGCAAAGTCATACACAGATGAAGACCTCTGTGGGGCCACTTGTCAGGAGCGTGGCTCGCTTGTGTGGCAGTGTTCTTGTGGACTAAGTATTTATTAGGTTCTCTCGCAAGCAGCTCACCGGTTGAAGAACTCCTTTCTTCCTCGTTTTAGGTTCCTGAAACCCACCGAAACCCCTCCACTGGGAGAAGGCTTAGGGAGAGGAGATTCTTTCCTTCTCCCTTCCCGCCCCCACCCCCCAGCCCCATGGTAGCTTAACTTAAGTGCCCTGTGAAGGTGAAGATAAATGTGAGAAACTTCAGGATGAAAAGAACATTAGAGAGGAGAGAAGTCAGGGGAGGTCATATCAGGCTTAAAGTGGAAACTATGTTACAGCCTAAGCAAGGAGCAACTGATAGGTCTATAAATAGGACTTTATCTCCTCATAGAAAATTTTTGGCATGGTTGTAGCTTCCCATGTGGGGGACTTTTATATTTACTAAAAATAAACTGTGTTTCAGAAATGATTAAAGTAAGTCCCACTGAACTCATGTATGTTATTAACAGCGTAGTCATGGCCTGAAAATAAGTTTATAGGGTTTGGGATGTACTATCTTTTGGGAGAACTTGGATATGGAAGACATCGCTTAGATCTGGGATGGAAGGATCTGGTTCACTCTAGCATTAGACAGATTACCTTCTCAGGAGATCGTGTTATTTCGGTGTTTTTATTCTTCCTGCCGGCTCAGAAGACCGGCAAGCCCTCAATACATCAGACTCACAAACAGCCATTATAAAAGAAGTGTCTCAAACAGGAAAGGTAGAATAGTTCCAATTCCCCAGAGACCATACTGCTTAATTAAAGCTGCTTGGATATGGCCGTTCAGCGGGGAAGGGTACATAAAAGGGCAGTGCCTCTGGTAGCCCTTCTGGGAACAAAAACCTTCAAGATGTCTGACTTTGTCTCTCACACTCCTGTTATCCTGACTGTAGCCCTTTAAAATGTGCCGCAGACTCTTGGCATCTGTCTGCCTGTCGGCTCATCTCTGACACCCCTGGATGGCTCGTTTGCTGCCCGTGGGTATCTTTGAAACTTAGTAAAAAGCATCTCTTAATTTCGGTCTCCTCTTAGAAGATTCTGAAAAGCGGAAGTCTGGCAAAGAGTAAAATCGCTTCAAGCACGTGTCTCGGAGTTACATGACCATGGAATACTTTTCAAAACAGAATGAATTGAACAACGCAGTGCGACATGACTCCCGTGCAGTGTCTCCGTGGATTAAAGTAGCCCCCAGAAGCGGTTTCACGGGCGCGTTGATGGCTTCAACAAGGGAATTCATTTGCTTTTTTTCAGACTTCAAGACACATTTTGGAGAAGTTAAATCATTCTTAAGTGTAAAAACGGAAGAGATGAAGCCATTTTTGTTTTAAATATACTGCCTGTGCCTGAGTGCACAGGTTTAAAAAAAAAAATCCTTTTTTGTATCAGGGCACCTTCCCTTACTTCTCTCATACTGCATCCCCCCTTTAATGATACGTTGCTACATACTCTGTAGAAGCCATATGCATGTATTCAGTTTTTTCTTTTGAGTGAATAAATTGTAGAAGTAAACCATTGCTAGCATCGATTTAAAAATGGCTGGGCTACCTCTGGACAGTTTGTGAAACGCTAAAACAGGGTTATCTATTTCAAATGTGTCATATTCCCTAACTGCTTTCAACCTTTTACCACCGTTACTCTTTTTTCCCCCTTATAACCACTCAACTCCTTCCACACCCCGCCCCTCCCCTCCCCCCCCCCCCACTTTAGAAAAGGAAACTGAGGTTGCTGATCTAGTATTTTCTGCAAAGTAAAAGAGATAAGAAAGTTAGTGAAGGAGGTTTGACAGGGTCACAGTATTCCTTGGGCTTGAAACCCAGGTTTCTGTTTTAATTGCTTTCATATACTTTTTGTTTTGTGACTGACACTTAACCAGTCAGCTAGTATAGTGGTAATGGCAATAGTAATGATGGATATAACGCTCTGTTTACAGACTAGTTAGCACAGTCTGTTTTATTTGAGTCTGACAGCATCCCTGTGATGTAGGCATTATTACCCGCTTTTTTCACGTGGTGAAAATGAAGGTGTATATATATATACAGACACACACACACACACATTTGACTTTTTTCATATTGGAATTCAGGAGCTGCTACGCTAATACTGTATTTCTATGATTTTGGTTTCTGTCGTATCAAATTTCTATCATTTTGGTTTGTAAATTACAGTAAAATAATTTACTATGGAAAGGCTCACTTAGGATTAAATTCAGCTGCATACAATAGAACCTCCCTCTTCCCCCACCAAGCGGCTAAAACGAGAGTGAGTTTTTATTGTGTTTCAGGAAAAAAGCCTGAAAGTAGGTAGTCCAGAGCTGATGTGGTTCTCCGTGGTTATCACAGACCCAGGATCCTTACTGTTCTTTGCTTTTCTGTCTGTAGGATGTGGCCCAGATGGTTGCTACAGCTCCACCCATGATTCCTCCCCTGCTAAAGAAGACTTTCAGGAAGTCTCCTATAACATTTCTACTAATATTTCCTTGGCTAGAACTTAGTCTTATGGCTGCACCTTACTGCAAGGGAGGTTGGGAGATACAGTTTTTTTGTTTTGTTTTTTTTTGTAAGGTGTGTATGGTAATGTCCTAGAATGAAAACCAAGTTTTGTTACTAAGGTAGAATGAAAGAAAAAATATTGGGAAGTCACCAGCATTCTCCCCTCAGGGACTATCAAAGTGACCTGACCTTGCCTCCCATACGGTACAGAAGACCATTCTGTAGCTTTCCTGGGAGGTTTTCAACCAATCTTTGCTGGATTATCCAGTAAGATGTTTTTATTCTTGAAAAGCGTACATCTTTCTGCAAGCATTTTTTTTTTTTTTTTTCAAAAGTTAATATGAGGTCATGGTAAGGATCATTGCACTTTCTGTAACAGTTCAGCTTTGAGTTTTTTGAAATCAATTCATTAATTGAGATTTCAAATAGTAGAGAGTGAACTTTTTAGTAAGAATAAAATATAAGTTAAATAGGTGTCTAGCCCTTCAGTTAAAAAAAAATTTTTTTTAATGTATGTTTATTTTTGAGAGACAGAGCGTGAGCAGGGGAGGGGTAGAGACAGAGAGAGGGAGACACAGAATCCAAAGCACGCTCCAGGCTCTGAGCCTGACATGTGGCTCGAACCCACGAACCGTGAGATCATGACCTGAGCTGAAGTCGGACACTTAACCGACTGAGCCACTCAGGTGCCCTTTTTAAAAAAGATTTTTATTTTTTTTTTTAGTGTTTTAGCCCTTCAGTTTTTTGAAGCCTGGGTAAGCCACTAGATTATAGGTTTCTTGGGGATAGAGAACTTGCTTTAAAAAAAACAACAAACTTAGGTGACAGTACATGTATGTGGCTCAATATTCATAAGGTACAAAACAGTTGTATAGTGAAAAGTTGCTTCCCGATTCTGGTTTTGAGCCCTCCCAGTGCCTTTCGCCTTGAGACAATAGGCATTTTACCATTTTGTGTAAAATTCCTCATCGCACCCTCCCCCTCATGATAATGTGCTATACATTATTCTGAACGTTTCTTTTATCACTTAAAAATATATAGTAGAGTATTCCAAGAACTTTCTCTACCCCCCGCCAAAGCTATATAGTGTTCTTTTGTATGGAGGAACCATAATTCCTTGAACAGAAGGATCTTGTCTTATTCTCGTATCTGTCCCTGCTCTGTAAACAACATTTGTTCATATTGGTTTAACTGAACATTCGTTCATGTTGGTTGAACTGAATTGAAAATTTGACCATACAGAATATTTTAGGAATGAGTTATTTTTGGTGGTGGTGTATTCCAGCTCGCTCAGAGGATTTTCCCTTCTCTAAAAACCAAGATGTTTAAGATTTCGTTATTTTGGAAATAAATCCTTGCAAAGTGTATTATATAACTATATAATTTATTTCTTTTTCATAGGATAATAGTAGACACTTCGTTAATGGTTTTAACACAGTTGTCAACATCAATTATACTTTATGACTAAAAGGATGGTGTTTCAGGAA
This sequence comes from Panthera pardus, assembly GCF_024362965.1. Taxonomy (NCBI): domain Eukaryota; kingdom Metazoa; phylum Chordata; class Mammalia; order Carnivora; family Felidae; genus Panthera; species Panthera pardus. The sequence continues at coordinate 11,941,992 of NW_026526991.1, forward strand.
CATTTACTGGTGTGGCCTTACTATATGGCTCCATTTTGACATCTGTATGCATTTTAATACCTTACCTGCTTTTTAGATTTTTTTTCTCTTGGTCTCTCTGGTTCCTGATGTGGCTGCCTCTAACATAATATTCCCCTTTCCCCTGGTACTCGGTCCTTACTGCTTCCTAGTTCCTTTTTCCTAATTTGCCTTTTAAATTTTCAGTGGGCAAGTAGCCAGGTAACGAGGATAGAAATGTATTTCTAAAATAAAAATAAATAGTTTCTGAGAGAAGGCCTGGTGGAGTTTCCCTGCCTGCTGATGAAAGTACATGAACATCTTGGTATTTTGGGTACTTGGAAGACCTTTTGCTTCCTAGTTACCATGTTCTAGAACAGCTCTGTCCAATAGAACTTTCTGTGACAATGGAAATGTTTTTTATCTGTTCTGTCCACTAGCCTCATGTGGTTCTTGAGCCCTTGAAATGTGGCTAGTGTGACTGAGGAATTAAAAATTCAATGTTAACTAGTTGAATTAAATTCAAATAGTGACTAGAGCTTACTGTGTTGGATGCATGATTTTATTTATTTATTTATTAAAATATTTTTTAAGGTTTATTTATTTCTGAGACAGAGATGGAGCATGAGTGGGGGAGGGGCAGAGAGAGAGGGAGACACAGAATCCAAAGCAGGCTCCAGGCTCCGAGCTGTCAGCACAGAGCCCGACAAGGGGCTCGAACTCACAGACCGTGAGATCATGACCTGAGCTGAGGTCGGTCACTCAACCGACTGAGCCACCCAGGTGCCCCTGGATGCATGATTTTAGACTCTGGATAATTCTATACAGCAAGCTTGATTGTAGTGGAGCTTGGATTGGGATGCTATTTTACTGTGCTTAGCAGAACACATTTATAGTATTGGAAGGGAGGCAGTTTGGAAAGTTGGTGTTCAGTTTAGCTTAAAGTAAATGGATTGGAACTGCTTTTTCATACCAGTATTATGTTTATTGCAAACTAATATTCTAAAGCCATTGGTGCAGGCATGTATTTATGGTTTGTAGCTATCACAAAACTTTTGAGCCCTTTTGGTTACTAGGGCAAAATTAGTAGCGCTCTAACTTTATTTATAGGACTTAGTTAGACAGTTGCCTGAGTGCCAGAAACTCCTACAAATAACTTTGACCTTCCTTAATAAAAAGTCAAGGGATAAAATGTTCCATAGTAGAAGATCTCAGTTGTATGTGGTATATATAAAATACTGCTTTTTAATAGAGAAATTGAAAACAAATAAGAAAACCGAAGGAATAAATAAATGATTGATTTTGATATCTACTAGGAGGAAAATAAAACGAGCACAGTAGTAGAGAGCAGGGGCTTGGGCGAAGGATCTCCAACTGGAGAGAGTGGTCTGGAGAGTTTTTTTATTTGAGGAGGTGTTTTTAAGTTGAGGTCTGAAAGATAAGAAGGAGCCAGCCTTGCAGAGGATAAAGCAGGATGAGGAGGGGTTTCAAGAAGAACATCTTCTTCGGGGGGGGGGGGGAGGGGGGAGGGAAGCTGAGGAGAGGGGTAGACTAGATCAGGAATTGGCGTGAGGCCAGTGCATTTAGAGCCTAGTGATTGAAGGCCAGGTAATGATGTGCACTGAGGTTGGAGAGGCAGGCACTTAGCAGGTCATCTAGGACCTTAAAGGCCAGTCTAAGGACTTCAGATAGAGGACATTGTTAAGTGTAAGGCGAAGCTATAGAATCATGGGAGTGATAGGATCTGATTTGTGTTTCAAAAACTCCCTCAGGCTGCTCTGTGATGAATGTTTTGAAGGGGAGCCACAGCGGAAGTGGAGGAACGGTGATGTCCAGGAAGGAACCGACAGTGGCTTGGCTTAAGGTGGTGGCAGAGGAGACAGGGAAGTCAGACACACAGAACTTGCTGATGGGTTTGATGTGAGCGGCGTGGGATAAGGGAAGGGACGCTGCCTTTCCTAATTGCCAGGTGGTCCCACGTATCGAGGTAGGGGAACACCAAGTGTATACTGGGTTTCCAGGGGGTGGTGGTGGCAGAGAATTAAGAGCCCGTAATGTGGGACTCGTCTGTGAGATGGCTGAAAGTCCCACTGGAGCGTGAGAAGAGGTCTAGGCTGGGTTATAACTTGGTAGTTATTAGCGTGTTGATGGTATTTGAAGCAATGGGAATGGATGAGACAATTCAGATAAAAGAGCGTGACCCAGGATTGAGCTGCAAGGAACGCTTTCTTTCTAGAGATCTGTTGAGGGAGAAGCCAGAAAAAGTCACTGAGAAGAAGTAATCAGTGATGTAGGGGGGTGATGGTGGGGGAACAGTCCCCGGACTATCGTATCTCAGAAGCTTAGAAAAAGAGAATGTCTGAGAAAGTTGGCAACTGGGTTGAATCCTGCGAAGAGATCAGATAAGTCGAGGACCACAAAATGCCCTTTGAATTAAGTAATATGGAAGTCGTTGACATTGACCATTTCAATGGAGTTCAGTGGAGTGAAGGGCTTGGAAACCTTATTTTGAGTAGATTGAAGAAGAAATGAAGGGTGAAGTGGAGACAGGTGTTGTCAGCTTTTTGGGGAAGCATTACTGTGAAGTGGTGAGCAGGGTGGTAGGGAGGTAAGGGGTCAAAGGAGAAGTTTTTAAAAACCATGGTTCATTTTGTCATTTGCCTACTATAGGCCATTGGCGTTTTTTAAAGTTCTTTTGCTCTTACAGATTGCTATAATGAACTTCCTTCTACAGTTGTGCGGCTTTTCTAAGCTAGGCTCCTTGGAGGTTGGAACTGCTGAGCCCGAGACCACGTGTGCTTCAGATTTTAATAGATCCTGCCAAACTGCCCCCCAGAGCGATGGCAGCAGTATGTGCTTTCCCCATCAGTGCGTGAAAGCGGAGGGAGGTTTTTCTGAGGGTGGGCGTGTGTTTATTTGCTGGCACGATAGTGATGAGTAAAGAGGTGATGAGGATGCAAGAGGCAGGGTGATCAGCAGAGCAGCACAGTCCTTACAGGGGTGCCCGGGGAGGGGCGTGAGCACAAGCGGTGAAATGGGCCGTGACGCCAGGAATGCTTCCTTCGTTGTAGCAGAGCCTAAGAAAGAGGAGATTCCTGCGTTTCTAGGTAGGATTGTAGATTTGGTGGACAGAAGACGCTGTCTGAATGCTTCTCTTATTTGTTTGTTTGTTGGCTTGTTTATTCATTCATTCATTCCTTCCAAAGATTTTATTTTTATTTATTTTTTTTCCATTCTTTTTTTTCAATTTTATCTTTTATTTTTTAAAATTTACATCCAAATTAGTTAGCACATCGTGCAACAACGATTTCAGGAGTAGATTCCTTCGTGCCCCTTACCCATTTAGCCCATCCCCCCTCCCACAGCCCCTAAGATTTTATTTTTAAATAGTCTCTGCACCCAACGTGGGGCTCAGACTCCCCACCCGGAGGTCAAGAGTCACCGACTGGGCCAGCCAACTGAGCCAGCCAGGCGTCCCTGAATGCTCCTCTTTTAAAATGAAATATTTGGGTACAGCAACAGCTGAAAGTCAGATGGTGGGGAGAGAATTGAAGGAGGTTTGAGGAGAAGGCAAGAGTCATTTTGGAGAGTAGGAAGCTTACAAGGGCAGCTTTGGTGGGATTGCTTGGCGTGGATGAGTGCCCCGTTGAGCTTTGTGATCATGAACTTCTAGTGAAGTCGGCCAGCTTGGTTATGTGATCTTTTTCCAGCAGCATTCAGTTGTGTGGGCACAAGCGCAGAGAACGCAGATAACTGTTTCACCAGGATTGGAGATTGGAGTTTTGCCACGTGGCAGGGATGGAGAGGACACGGGATTGAGGGTGTTTGCAAGGTGCGATGCTAATTACGAACTATGGAATCACAGTTGGACAGAGGACGGAGTGGAAGACGTGGCTGGAGTAGGTAGATAATGAAAAAGTGGTTGGGATACGGGCTTCCCAAGAGGGCAGGAATTGTACTGGAGGGGTAACAGAGCTAGTTACATGGAAGTATGGGAGCTTATTTAAGAGTACGATTGAAACATAGTAAAGGAAGAACAGAGCTCTTAAGATAATGTAAAGATAACGCATCTTCCTCTTTTAGGGCCGGTTGCTCTGGGTTCCCTAAACACTGCGGGGTAAGAGCGCTAATACATCACCAATTTGCCTGTAGCTGTACTGAGAGGGGAGCTTTGAGATGCACCCTTTTTCCCCCTCCACCCATGCATCTAGAGCTCACTTTAGACTTCATAGAAGGTAACCGCAGTTCAGAAGAGGTTTCTGAAACCATGCTCTTGACGACATTGGTCGTGGGAATAGGAGTGGTACTTGACCGGCCCGAACCGCAGTCTCTGGGAACTCACAGTGTGTGTCCCCTGAATTCCAAACCTCACCTGTATCATTGATTGCTGGCAGTCTTGGTAATGGGCAGAGGTGGCCTGCAGGGTTATATCCAGGGTAAAATTTCCGTTGATTTTGGCAGTCTTGATTGATTTTATCAGTGAGTAAGTATAGTGCAGTGGAAACTGTCTTGGAGCCCTACAAACCTGTGTTCAGCTTTTGGCTCCTTTGAGCCCCAAGTTCCTTTTACATGTGAAAAAAAATAAAGCAGGGCCTCCCTTACAGAGACACTGTGAAGATGCATTGAGAAAACGCATGCATGGTTCAGGCACGTGGAATGTTCTTTGTACATAACAGCTGCTGGTGGTGTCCTGTCGAAGCTATCAAGCAGGGGTGTGATACTCCCTCCCGGGTTTGTCTTGCAGGGGGTTGAGTCCCCTGACCAGAATGCAGCCACGTCTCCGCCTTTCTTCCTTGAGTCTCTGGCGCTTTGTGAGGACAGTGCTTTATCTGGACCAGCTTTTCAGACTTGAATGTGCCTGCAAACCGCCTGGGGCATTTGTTGTGATGTTGATTTTGATTCTGTAGGTCTAGGGCGGGGCCTGAGAGTTTTCCTACTTAAGTAGCTCCCCGCTGATGCTCAGGCTGCTGATACTAGTCTATGGGTCATATTTTGAGTAGCAAAATTCTGTTAGAGAACTGCCCTGTGGGAATCCTTGCTATTTTAAGCTGAGAGGAAGCAAGGTTAAAAGAGCCCTATTCTTTGAACTTTTTTTTTTTTTTCCAACTCAAATTCAGTTGGCCCTCATACGGCCCGTGTCTATAGCTCAGTGTTGTGGTGAGTCTGTGTTGTCTCTACCCGTCCCGAAGGCGAAAGGAATATAAATTATGTACAGAGGGCTGTCTTGGATTTCTTCTGGAAAAATCTTCAGTGCCTGATCTCCCAGGTATATTTTTACGAAATTTTGTTGGCTCCTCAGATGGACACGCTTCCTTCCCCCAGCAGCCTTTTATACCCACAGAGAACCTGCATAAAACATGCAGTCTCTTGAATTGTTAGACTTTGTGGCAGAGAATACGGAATGTGGCTCCAAACCCTTTCTGAGCGTCTGGCCCACCAGACTCTTCACATTACAAAATCCAGCACTTTCAGAAGTAGGAATTCGAGATGCATTATAGGGCTAGAATTACTGGCAGCACCCATATTGCTGTCCCCGATAATCTGATTTTTTCTTTCTCAGAAGCAGGCTTGCCAGACTTCCTCTGTGGGCCCTCCCTCGGACATTTCCTTCTCTGATGCTCTGATTCACATGTTCTCTCCTCGGAGCTGATACTCAGCCGCTGAGTTTCAGAGTACAGTCACACAGCCTGATGAAATGTTCTAACAGAATGAAGTATGTGTGCATCCTGATCGTATGTACGAGAGAAGACCGTGATCCTTTTCAGAGTGTCTTCGTGGTGTGGAATTGGTAACACCTTTGTGTCTCTTCACCGGCTATAAATCATAGGTTTCCTTATTTGACTTTGACGATTGGGGAGATTTTTTTCCCCCTCTAATGTCTTTGTTTTCTTTCCTTCCCCCCCCCCCTTTTTTTTAAGGTAGGAAAATGCAGACATGCAGGAGCATGAATAAAGAAGGTTCGCTTAGCTTGCCTGTGAATTTTTGGAGTTTTTTTGGTGTCTGTGACGAAAACACAGAAGAGTTTGATTTCCGACCAGACTGTTTACCCAGTTTTAAAAATCATGATCAGAAAAGGAGAAAAGGGAGAGAATCGTTCATAGGAATTTACAAACTCTCCCTGTAGTTCCAAAGTTTATAATGGATCCACTTAGGAGTGTTTTGGAGGTCGTTTTCGGGTTTTTGTGACATATCTGAACTTTTCTTATTTTGTGTCGGAGCTCTTTTCTCTACGCATTTTTCTTCTACTTGGCTCCAGGAGAGTAGGAATATCTTTATCCCATCCCAAACTTGACCAAAAGATAACACCATAAAGGGACAATACGCGAAATTCTATCGTATTTGTTTTTTTGATACTTGGTTGAGAATGAACGAGTCCGTTTTGTGTGTTCGAAGAGTTTGAAAAGACTGCAGTCGCTTAACAGTGTGATTTTAATGCAGATATTAAGAATGGAGTATAGAGAGGCCTGGTAACTTAAGATTTCCGGCATAGACTATGAAACTAGAGAGGAAAGTTGCATTTAAAAATTGATTATAGATGTAACAGTTTATAGGAAGTCAAGATTTATTTTCCCACTGAAAAAAAAAAAGGCTGTCTCATGTTTAGATTTGGAAGTTCTTAGTCTTCTTTTGTACTGGAAATGAGGTAATCCTGCCTTCAGAGGAAGCAGAGAGGTTCTGCAGAAAGCAAAAGAAAAGGTGTGGGTGAGGCTGAGAATACTGGCCCCACCTCCAAGTTTAAATGAGCTGGGAGTTGAAGGTGGGAGGAGAGAAAAGGTATTTCTTATAAGCTCTCTGGCAGAAGGCAGGTAGTTGGTGGTGGAAGAAAAGGAAAAGTGACTTGTCTCCTACCCTAAGAGAACAAAGAATTCCACTGGAGCGGGCCCTAATACGGAAGCACTACAGCAGGAAAGATTAGGCGGGGAGAGCCAGCGGACCTGTACCTGCGCAGGGCCTGCCTTGAGGGTGAGGCTTGCAGACCTTACTTGGAGATTTTACAGGCAGGCGAGAGCCGTTTCAACATGTCTGAGGGGAACAGAACCCTGAGGCAGCTGCAAGGGGGTAGGCCTCTTGTTTTGGGTTTTTTTGTTTGTTTGTTTGTTTGGTTTGTCTCATTTTGTTTTTCCTTTAATTAAAGGAGTGAAATATTCCTCAAAACACAGAATGTATAGTGGACCTACTGTGTGCTAGGTACTATGCAAAAGATTCCATGGCCCGAAATAGATGGACTCTACCCTGAGAGGCGTGGCTACAGGAGTCAAGATTGGTAGGTACGGGAATGCAGTGGTAACTTAATGCAGAAATGGCAAGAGCCTCGTTACAAAGGCCAGGCTCGCAGCGGAGGGAGGGATCATGCATAGCCAGGGAGGGCTTTTGGATGTGAACCTGCAGAAATGGGTAGGAAGTAAGGAAAGAGAGTGGGCATTGATGGATGAAGGAGTTGGCTATTTTCTGAGTAAGAACCAGCAGGACAGATGATTTGGTGATACCTGTTGTTCACTGTGGAACCTAATCGATCAAACTATGCCTGGCGAATTAGAGGAAATTTCTAAACGTTTGCGCTGCACTAAATTAGGAAACGTGTCACCAGGAACTTGACAGCTTACACATTTCTGTCACTGGAGCTAATGACAATGACTCCACAAGGAATACTCCTACACACCGCTTTTGGTTGAGGAAACAAGGGCCTCATTGGGTTGAGTGATTTTCCCCAGGCCATGATGATAATCCTTGCAGACCCAGCTTCCAAACCCGTGCTCTGTCCCCTGCTCTGTCCCCATGTCTAGTAAAGAATCTGCAACATGGTAGGCACTTAGAATCCATGTGACCCTTGTCCTTTCTCCCTTCAGAAGGGAGGCTGTGTTGATCTGAACTAGGGCAAGTGGTAAAAAAGATAAAAGCCCACTTGAGTTTTATATGGAAGTTTTCTTCTGTTTTAAATTCGGAATTATCCAGGAGAGTGTTGCAAGGCCAGCCTTTCGGGGGAATATAGGCTCTGAGCCTGTTCTGTGTTTATGCTTGGCTTCTGAGGGGGCTCCGGAAGAAATGGACAGGGGAGAAACTTGACTCAATTCCCCTTGATCTTCTTGGAGGGCAGAGTTTTTTGGTTGCTTCATTCATGTTTAAAGAACCCATCTTAAACTAGTTTACGTCCAGCATTAGAAACTGGTGCTGGTGGTTTATTGCTAGCCCCGCCCATCCCTGCCTTTTGCAATAATCCCTGCGAGTGATGATTGTGTTTCTAGAAGTAGAATGGCAGAGAGAGATTCCCTGAAGGCAAATAGAGAGAGAGAGAGCTGTACTCTCCAGTTCAGACACACGGGGCTGGGAACTCCCAGAGAGAGAGGGGGAGAGGGAGGGAGAGAGGGAGGAGAGAGCACAACAGAACAGTCAGCTGGAGAGGAGGGAGGAGGGGGGAGGAGACCGGTCGTTTCAGATTTTTAAGCTCAAGTGATTGGGGGGGGGGGTTTCTCCCCACCCTGAGCCCTTGCCCCCCGCCCCGAGTCTGGCACCTCCTTTCCTCCAGTTCACTGAAGTGCCCTTTTGCAGTCCAGGATCAACTGACCGCTGAGTTTGAGCAGCCCGGTCTGACATGATGTACCTCTGGGTGAGTACAGAGTGCTGTGGGTGAGGGCTTGCACTTGAACATATAAGGAGTGGAAAGCTGCGAGATTGTGCTCTAGCACGAATGGCCTTCCCCTCCGAGCACAGACTGCCACATCCCCTTCTACTCCCAGGTGTTAGGTTCTTGAAGCCTCGCCGCCGTGATGGTGACACTGGTTGTTTTTTTTTTTTTTTTTTTTAAAGTGTTGTTTATCTTGTTAGACTTAGGCGCAGGGGTGAGCTCCCAGTGCGGCGTCATCCCTTGGGCTTGGCAGGTCTGGAGAAGGCAGATGGGGGCGGGCGAGATGAGCCGGGCCGCCTGGGAGCTGCAGTCGTCCTCGCGGGCCAGGACCCACCTGGGTTTTGCTTTGGGGGCACTGCGTTCGCTAACCAACCCATCTCTCTAGCTATCGAGAGCCAATAGGTGGCGTGGTTCTTGATGAGGAATAAGCTTTTAAAAGTTTTAAATAATTTTTATTGTCCTCCACAATCGTCTGATGAAGTAGGTCACTGTTGTTATGAAAATTTTATGAGGGAAGTAATTAAGTCACAAAGTGACTTGCCCATGGTCCGACACCAAGTCTGTAGCAGCTAGAATAGTAATTAATAACCAGACATTAGAAAGCATTTTACATTTGCCAAGAGCTTAATACCTTCACATTATTTGAATTTATTGTTCACTGCGGCGTTGTAACTTGGGATGGAGAGAAATCTACTGGGATTGGAGGGGTTTTTAAGTTGTGAAATGTGATAACTTTTAGGGGGATGACAGGGACAACGATACGAGAAAAAAAAAAAACCCATGCTACTTGTAGTTGCGAAAATAAGAGCATCTATAGCCGCTTGCAAAGATGGCGGCGCCCTCTCTTGAGCAGACAGCTGTTGTGTGTTGCTAAGGGAGCCTCCTGGATGTGATGCCCTTGGCCACGAGCCAGCTTTTGAAAGTTTCACTTTGCCCTTTGCCCTTCAGCCTAGATATCTGGAATTGCAGAAACCTACTTGGCTCAGACAGACTAAATTTATAAATATCAGAAGGCAGAATTTTAACTAGGTTTATGGAGACGGAGCTTGGCCACAGAGGGCGTGTGTGTGTGTGTGTGTGTGTGTGTGTGTGTGTGTGTGTTAGAGGGACTTCTTTTCCTCCTTCTCCCTTCGTATTCGAATATGACCTTGAAATGTAATTTCCTCCCCTTATTGATTTATTTTTCTAGCGCTTGTAAGAAGTCAAAGAGCTCTGACACACTTTCCATCCTTTAAGTAGTTTTTAGCTCCCTGTGAGCTAGGCATCTGTGTCAAGGGTCCCTGCAGCCTTCTCGGTGGGACTGATCAGCTATCTGTTGACGAGAGGATGGGTTATTCTGTCTTGATGCGTTTGGAAGAGGAGTTATGAAAGGAAGCAAATTGCATTCATCTCATTTCTGCTCATTTATGTTTGACGAGAGCAGACAATGACGGTCTCCTCAGTTGCTTTCTTTGTGCTGCCAGTTATTTGTAAATTTCTCTCAGCCCCCTGTACTTTTCAGCCTTAGAATAGAGCTTCCGAACCAGAGTACCATATGTTGGATTGAGATACACACACGCCAAGATACCTGTTCCCCTCCGCCCTTGGAGCAGCCACGTGGGGCTAGGATTCCCCTGGTCACTTGGACACATGCATTCTCGTTTGCCACTTTGTGCCACAAAACCACTACAACTGTCTGTGTGTGCCGTGACATCTGAAAGTTTGTGCAGCACTGTTCAGAGGGTGAAATGTGTGTCAGCTCTGTTATTATCTGCATCATCTATCCCAGTGCCCCACACATTTGTTGAACTCCATGAAAATGTCCAGAGGGAGCCATAGCTACGTAACACCCAGATATAGAGAGGGGCATCTAGGTGGTCAAGCATCAAGCGGGGAGGCATTGAGGAGGTCCTGTGGGGAAAATTTATCGGACAGGGAATAGGAGAGCAGAGTTTTGTCTAGGCCAGTGCCCAGCCGTGCAACGTTGGGCAGTCATGTAACTGATGTGAGCGTCAGTTTTTACATCCACGAGATAATAGAACCTCCTGTAATGCTCGGAGTCTGTGAAGTGAGTTTGTGTAGCAGTATACATGCCAGAAGGACACCCAGGGGTGCAAGAACGCTTGGGTCCTGGTAAACTGAGAAATCTGTGAAAAGTAATCACCTTTGTTGCCTGCTTGGTTCGATACCAGTCGTGAGTTACAGGTGCTATTTCTTGGGATTCTGGAAAAATTCCTGAACCGTGTTCACTTGTCAATACCTCTGAGTGGCATGGACATTCTTAGAACCTGTAGAGCTGAAGAATAAAAGAGCTCATCCAAGCATTTGGGTTTGTGTAGTGAGACGCGGCTCCTCGTTTGCTTCTGTGTGTCTAGAACTCTGAGGTAGAATGCCGTCCTGTGCTCTCTGTACGTGTCTCTTGGCCAGATCTTCCCCCCACTTAACTGTTGAGTCACCTGCTTTTTAGAGAATTTGGTAGCCTCAGTGGACAACATGGTATGGCACCAAAATATGCATCTTAGAGACTCTACCGGGTTTAAATCCCACCTCTGCCATTTCTGGTCGCGTGGCCGTAAACAAATTACTTAACGTCTCTGAACCTCGGTGTCTTCATTTGTCCCGTGGGGAAAATAATACCTCTCATGCGGGATTAATGTCAGAATTTGAGATCATCTAAGAAGTGTGCTTAACGTGGTGTGTGGCACACAGTAGATGTTCAGTAAGTAACTTTTTGCTTTGCACGTTTGCGTGGACGGGACCACTCACCACCCCAGAGCATTTCCCCCAGCATGTTAAGAACGCCTTTGAATTTGTGTAGGGAAAACGATGGTAAACACAAACTAGTTTCGTGTGAAGAGTCTCCCCTTCATCAGTATTTTAAGTACTTGTGACTAGAGAACCCTCATTAAAGTTGCCTCCTGATGGAGAACATCCCCGTTGTTTTTTCTCAACTTTTTTTTTCAGGTACGATCCTGTTAAGCTTTCCTTATGAGGACGACCCTTTATTCTGGGTCTCCTCTTCTTGGCCTAACACAGGAGGGAGGGTGGGGCGAAGGGGGAGGGGAGGGAAGAAGGGAGACACATAATTCCTGTAGTGAGGGAACTTACTTGTTTGATGAGCATACAATTTATATGCCGTAAACAAAACTATAGACCATTTACTTAAATTCCCAGAAATTAGGATGTGTTCTCCTGATCTGAGCTGATCTTAGCTGGACTGGTCCCAGGCTCTCTCACCCATATTCTTCTTTTTTTTAATGTTTTATTTATTTTGGGGGCGCCTGGGTGGCTCAGTCGGTTGAACGTCCGACTTCGGCTCAGGTCATGATCTCTCCGGGTTTGTGAGTTCGAGCCCTGCATCGGGCTCTGTGCTGATGGCTCAGAGCCCGGAGCCTGCTTCAGATTCTGTGTCTCCTCCTCTCTCTGCCGCTGCCCTGCTCATGCTCTGTCTCTCTCTGTCTCTCAATAATAGATAAACGTTAAGAAAAAAAAATTTTTTTAATGTTTTATTTATTTTTGAGAGAGACAGAGCGAGCGAGCGAGCAAGCATGACAGTAAATGGCAGAGGTGGAAACTCAGTCCCATCTGTTTCCAACTCCGTGGCTGTCAGTTCTCTTGACGCTATCCTTTTTTGGGAGAAGCTGATGTGTTTGGTTCGTTTACTTTAACTGTTTATTGAGCGGTAACATACATGTTAGGCATCTACCTCGCTCAGTCCCCAGCACACCTGGGAGCTGGCCATTGTTCATTTCACAGCTGGGAGAGCAGAAGCATTAGAAACTTGCTGAAGCCACACAGCTGAGAGTTGGCAGAGGTGGCATTTATACTCCCGTCTGTCTGGCCTCGGAGCTTACTGCGCCGTGCTTCCCATCTTCTGTTTGTTCAGTGCCGTTCAGTTTATCACCACCACCGTCTAGCATGATCTGGGCTAGACTAGAGAAATGAAAATAAGTCCCCCTGAATTCTGTTTCCACGCCCATTAATTATTGGAGACAAGTTACTTACCTGCACATGCCTTGGTTTCCCAGGCTGTGAAAAGAAGGTGGTGGTTTGGGGAACCTTCATGGTGTCATCTCAGAAAAATGTACCCTCCATTTTAGAAGTAAAGTCTCAGTAACTGATGGCTTCATCCTAAAACATGGACATGACAGACTCAGTCAGAGGACAGAGTGTTTGGTCTCAATGAAGCCATCTGCCAGCGTCTGACCTTTCTAGCATTAGTTTTCTGGTCTTTGAAATGGGACTGGTAATACCAGACAGATTAGGAAGTAATCTTTGCTAAAGGTTTTTAGAAACTATTACGTGTGAGGCAAATATAAGGTAATAATAACCAGTTATCGTTCAGGTGACGGTCAGGCTAACATTTTAATGCTCACTTTTGGTCACAACTTTGCCATTCTGATTGGTCTCCACAGTGAAAAAACAAGACTGGATGGTAAATTGAGTTATCACAAAATGTAGAAACAACTCAGTTCAGATAACACTGGAGGCCAGATCCTGTGACTATATCCTTAGCAGTGAAAAGCCATTAAAAGATTTTAAGTAGGATTGAGAGTAGGCTGAAGTGGAGTCGATAATTAGATTTGTTTTTGAAAAGAGAGAGATTAGAGGGGAGTAAGAGTGCAGAGAGAGAAATGGGGTGATGGTGTGTAATCGTGTAAGTGGCCGAGAGCAGTAATGGTGGCCCGTGCTGGGACACCCAGACCTAAGGAGAGATGTGCTGCAGGTGAAATTGGCAGGTGTCATGATTTGGGGAGGAAGAGGTCGGGGATCGTGAGTTTGATTTGGAATTAGTATTTTGGGGTTCCTTTGAGACGTTCAAGGGGAAATTCTGTTTAGATAGTTGGCCACCTAGGTCTGGAAATACAAGGGAAGAGAGAGGCTTAAGCCATCAACTTGGGAGGAATCTGCAGGCGGTGGTAGTTGAAGCTGTGTGCAGGTATGAGGATGGCTTAAGACGAGAATGGCCTAGAAAATGGGAGAAAATGTAGAAGCAAGAAGAGAAATTAATTCCTGGTAGGAGACGAACCAACCCTCGAAGCAGGGAACAAGGTTCGGAGAGGAGAGCAGAACCTTGTTCTGCGGGAGGAAAACCAGCACACTAGGAAATTAAGGGAAAAGAGTGGCAGGAAGAGAGAACTGAAATATGCTGACAGCATCTAGGAGCTGAAAGAAATCTTAAGCAGAGGAGGAAACAGGCAAGCAGAGTGGGTGAGGAGTAGAAAGGGTCACAGATTTTCTAAAAAGGGATAGATTGGTGAGAAAGTATGTATGTTTGGGAACCTCATGTAATTCCACGTGGCTTGTATGTGTGGAATGAGTGGAATAGTGGTGGGTGAAAATGTGAAATTGTAGAGACCAGATGATCTGAACAGTTTAAGACCTTTGTTGGTTTATGCCAGTAAAGAACCTTTGGTGGATTTTAAGCAGGATCAGATAGGATCAGATTTGTATATTAGAAAGGTAATTAGGGGCTTCTATTATTATTTTTTAAGCTTATTTATTTTGAAGGGGGGCGGAGAGTGTGTGTGTGTGCATGGGAGCAGAGCAGAGACAGAATCCCAAGCAGGCTTCATGTTGTCAGCACAGAGCCTGACGCGGGGCTCGAGCTTACGAACTGGGAGATCGTGACCTGAGCTGAAATCAAGAGTCGAATACTTGAATAGAAGCCAAGAGGCTTCTGTTATTGTTGGAGAATTTATATTTATATTGTGGGTGAAATTGGCTTGATGCATATTTTAAATCTCAGCAAACTGTAAGAGGTTAAGCAAAAGATTATATTAATAATATGAGACTCCAGTAGTTAACACATTTATTGATGACAACTGTGTGCTGATGGCTTTCCCAGGGGTCAGGAAGGAGAATGAACAAGATAAAGTTCTTTCCCATAAAGAGTTTGTATTTTTTAACTGGGAAAATAAAACTGTAAACATGTGGGGCGCCTGGGTGGTTCAGTCAGTTGGGCATCCGACTTCGGCTCAGGTCACGATCTCACAATCAGTGAGTTCAAGCCCGGTGTCGGGCTCTGTGCTGACAGCTCCGAGCCTGGAGCCTGCTTTGGATTCTGTGTGTGTCTCTCTCTCTGCTGCTCCCCCCACTCGCACACTGTCTGTCTCTCTCTGTCTCTCAAAAATGAATAGACGTTACAAAAATTTTTTAAAACCCTGTAAACATGTAAGCAAATAGGACGTTGAATGTGTGAACTAGGGTGAAATAGACCAGTTTGGGGTATTCAAAGGACAGAAAGAGGGGGTGTGTGGTTGGAGTGCGGAGAACAAAGAGAAAAGAGAGTGTAGGAAGATAAGACTGAGAGGTAGGTGGGGCCAGATCATTCCCCAGGATAGAGATTTGGTTAAGTTGGGAACGTAATGGGAGATTTTAAGCAGGAGGGTGGCTTCCTTTATGGAAAGTGATAAGGGAAGTCTGGAAGCTGTTTGCTGTTGGTGGAAGCAAGAGGTGATAGCTTAGACTCTGGAGGGCCTGTCTGGGTGGTGAGAAAGGGGAAATCTGGGTTCTTCAGCTTTTGGGTTGAAGAATTAGGATGGATGGGCTGTATCCTTACAACAGAACAGAGTCCACAGAAAAACATTGTTTATGGTTTGGACTTGTTGAGTTTGAAATCTCTGTTAGACCATCCAAGTGGAGAAGTTCAGTGGCAATTTGATATGAGTCTGGAGCTCAGGGGAGAGGTGTGAGTTAGGGTGGTAAGGTTGTGATTCATCTCTGCATATTTAAAGCCTGGGAGAAAACATCACCAGAGAATCTGGCTGGTGCCGAAGCCCCAAGGCATTTCAGTAGAGATCTAAAGGGTACTAAGAACTGAGTAGGGTAGGAGGGAGACAGGGCAAGTATGTGATAGCCTAGACTCTGGAGAGGAAAGTGCTGGGTTTGGATAGTTTAAGACCAAATAATTTGTCGTGGGCCTGGCAGGATGTTGGTTATTGGTGAACTTGGTAAGGGCTCTTTCAGTTGGAATGATGTGGATAAAAAAGCCAGTGGGAATGGGCTGAGTTGTTAATTGGTAGGTGAGGCTGTTGAGACCGTGACTGTTTAGAGTGGGGCGAAGAATTGGGGCAGGGACTGGATGGGTACGTGGGTTCGAGGGAAGATTTTTTTAAAAGATAGGTGATATCCAGGCATGTTTTATGTCAGTAGAAAAGAGCCAGTAGAGGGGAGAAATTGAGGACGCTGAAAAGAAAAGCTAATTGCAGGACCAGAGTATGTTATACCCAGCACAAAGAAGAGGGATTGGCCTTAGACAGGGCCAGAAGCAAGTTTTCCTTTTTAGTAGGAAGGGTGGCAGAGTGTGTGCGTTTAGAGCCAGGTAGGCTGGCAGCATTGTTTTCGGGCAGAAGAGGGAGTCCTAAGATTGTGCCTGCTTTCTTGATAGATAGAAGATGAACAAAGCTGAAAATGGCAGTGTAGGGAGTGGAGAAGTAGGGCAGATTTGTGGAGAGAGGGCACGGTGTGAAACAGTGGTCATCTCATAAAATGGGAAGTGAGTGTACCAGCGAGGTATGATAGGCTTAAGATCTGTGGTCATAAACCTGATGTGAGTGCTGGCAGGTCAGTTGGGTGATTTTTATCCAGCAGTCTTCCGTTTAGATGCAAGAGAGGAGTAAGCAGGTAGTTGCATTTGATCAGGAGTTGAGATTTCATCAGATGAGTTAGACAGAGAGAAAAAGGGGCAAGGGAATTAAGACTTAAAAAAAGATTTTTTTTAAAATGTTTATTTATTTTTGAGAGAACGTGAGCAGGGGAGGGGCAGAGAGAGAAGGAGACACAGAATCCAAAGGAGGCTCCAGGCTCCGAGCTGTCAGCACAGAGCCCGACACAGGGCTCGAACCCGTGAACTGTGAGATCGTGACCTGAGCTGAAGTTGGACGCTTATCCGACGGAGCCACCCAGGCTCCCCAGGAATTAAGACTTTTGAAAAGGGCTGTGTATAGTGTTAGACCCTCCAGTGTAAACTGGCTTAGGAGGGAAGTAAGAATGTGAGGAGGAGGAGGAGGAGGAGGAGGAGAAGGAGAAGGGGTGGAAAAGTAGTAGGTCCACTTGTAGATTTGAGGTCTCAAGGAGGTCGGAGTAATGCGGCGTGGGAGAGCTGCTGGAGTGAGCAGCCTTGAGAGGGTGAGGGTGGTGTCCTCCAAGTGTGCCCGACAGGTTCGGAGATGGTGCTGTTACTGGTGAAGACAGTGCCCGGATATGATGCCAGGTGGGTGCTGAGGTGAAGTGGTGAAAAAAAATAGCTGGTGCTAAAGACATTGAAACAGTGACACGGCTAGGAGGCCGGAGTGTCGAGTGAGTCACCTTAGGCGGGTGTTGAAGTTGTCAAGAAGGATAAGGCTGGTAAAGGAGAGAAAAGAGGGAGCCGTGTGCCAGGGCTCGAGGAGGTGATCTCTGTTTCAAAGGACCTGTAGTTAGGGTGGTGGAAGAGAAATGGTTTGGGAAGTACTGTTGGGAAACGAGGAGGATACCTGTAAGGTCCGAGGGTGTATGGTGATGGGGCTCAAGGAGGCTACTTGCCCCCACTGAGGTATGTAAGGGGTGGGAGAAAAGCTTTCGCCGCAGAAGAAGCAGTATTGTGAGGGGCAGTCAGGTTTCCTTTAGAGCAGAAAGGTGAACGGACCATCACAGAGAAGAGAGCCAGTATACAGGAGAGTCTACTGAGGATCGCTCTTGACTTCTAGGACTTGACTAGGTCGCTCTTGACTTCTAGGGCTTGACTAGATCGCTCTTGACTTCTAGGGCTTGACTAGGTCGCTCTTGACTTCTAGGGCTTGACTAGGTCGCTCTTGACTTCTAGGGCTTGACTAGATCACTCTTGACTTTTAGGGTGGGCCGAGTGGGTGATAGGATCAGAGCAGCAGATGTGTGAAGCTCTCTGGAATGAGCCATCTGGAAGTCTTGACTTCTGATGATGGTTGAGGCGAATGAGGGTGTGAGCCAGGATGGAATCGTTCTGGAAACCTCTTGGAAAAACAGAGTAATTAGTTGAACCTTTAAGCCAGCATAGTAGTTCTCCAAATTTATAGTGCATCAGACTGCACAGATCACTGAGCCCACCTCCAGAGGTTTTTTGGTTTTTTGTTTTTTTTAAGTAATTAATTTTTTTGAGAAAGAGCACTCACATGAGCAGGGGAGGGGCAGAGAGAGAGGGAGGGAGAGAATCCCAAACAGGCCTTGCGCTGTTACTGCGGAGCCCAACTCAGGGCTCGATCTCACGAACCGTGAGATCATGACCTGAGCCAAAATCAAGAGTCAGACTCTTTACTGACTGAGCCACCCACGCGCCCTCAGAATTTTAGACGCATTATGTCTGGGGTTGGGAATTTACATTTCTAATAAATTCCCAGGTGATGCTGATGCTGCTGGTTCAGAAACTGTACTTTGAAAACCATTGGTCCAGAGAAACTATTGTGGCTCAGTAAGAAGCTGTTTAGAATTGTAGCTTGAGGTGAAGTGTGGCCTGGGTGATGGGCAGGGGTTTCCTTGGGACAGCCGTGTCAGGCATCTCTGACTTTGACAGTTTAAGCAGGGAGTGAGTGTATGGTAATTTCTCTAGAGGGATAGTAATTTCTAAATGATTCAGTGTGTTATCAGCAGACATTTATTGAATATTTTATGTAGCAAAATGAGGATCCCAAAAGTTGTATTTTCTTTCTTAAGGATAATGAGGTTAAAGAGACACAGAAGCTAAGTAGATACATAACTGTAGGAAAGACGACAGTCCGTGGGTGGTATGGAAAGTCGTCAATAGGAGTTGAGGAAAAGGGGCAGTCACTGAAGATGGGATTGACTGGGGGAAGGTTTCTTAGGAAGTGTAATTTACATTAGATCCTAGCAGACTAATGGAGACAAGCCAGATGGAAAGCTGGCATAAGGAAAGGTGTGGTGTCCACAATGAACATGAAGCTTGATGACTGCTCATGAGCCCCATTGTTTTCACCCAGGCCTAAGACACCGTGATGTCTTATCTATATTATTATAATAATTTTCTGACTGGCCTTCTGGCTTCTGTTCTCTCTCCCCAACCCTGTTCCTGAAGTCTGTCCTCAACACAGCCGTCAGCAGTCAGATCCCTTTAAATGTCACATTATATTGTTCCCATGCCCAAAACTCTCCACTAGCTTCCTATCTCACTCAGAGAAGTCAGATGCCCTTGGCTGGCCTACAAGGCCCTGTATGATTGGCTCCCCTGGCTAAGTCTTTGACTTTATGTTCTACACTCCTGGCCTGTCTTTGAACATATCAAGCACACCCTTGTCTCCGGGCCTTAGCACTTGCCTAAACCCCTGCTCTTTCTCCAGATAGCAGCAAGACTCCCTTGTTTGCATGAAGTTTCTACTCAGTTCCATGTTATCAGGAGCACCCCATATAAATGGTAATTCCTACCTCTCTGCCTAGCATTTCGCCTCCATTTCCCATCTTTATTTCCCCCATAGCACCTACCGCCGTCTCTTTGACTTGCTGTATGTTCGTTTATTTATCGTCTCTCTCCTCCATGAAGAATGCATACGGGAAGCTTGCAGTTGTATAAGGAAGCTGCCTGTTTTACTAGGTATGATTTATAAGACTCTTTGTTTTGATATGGCATTTGACCTTAAACAAGTGTCTTTTGTCATGTTTCAAACCAGAGTATGGAACTGCGTGTGTTGTTAAAAAACTTCCATATTAAGGGAATAAATTTGGAACCAGTTAAGCAAATAATGTGTTTTTGCAGGTTTTAAGTTGTTTGTTTGCAGGCCTCGAAAATCACTGTGGTCAGAGCACACCTGTGAGGGAGGGAGGGGGTGAGCCGGCGACTCCCAGACGCTTTCTCAGGTCCCTTCGTTTCCTTGCTCAATGAATGAAGCACATTTTAGGAGTTATAATCTTCCTTCACTAGCTCCTTTTTTTCTCCTCTTGGTTCTGGAAATGTGTGGCTTTTGAAACTCATGGTCTGGTTTCAAGCACTGCGTTGTTGTTTAGAATTCATGTCCTCCGCTGCTCCCCTTCACACGTGCTTTTTCAGAATCCCTCACTTTTATTAAATGAGATAACATATAGTCCTTGTAACGTGAGGCCATCAGAGAACAGGTAGTCTGCAATGCCGGTGGAAAGGTTAATTAGATAATCTTAGTATAATGAACTGTGTATGCAGCAAAGTATCCGACTAAAATACTGGCTTTTGATTCCCCTTGAATCTGTAGAGTTCTGTACTCGTACTGTGTATGCACTCATTTGGTGTTTTACTTGCTTCTTTGCATCTAGATCATTAATTCAGACATTAAATAAATCAAAGCCTACCTTCCATTCTTTAAAATTATTGTCACTTCTCCTGAGTGCGAGATGAGCCCTTTACTCACTGACTGTTTTAGCCAGATGACCACATCCGTGACCATCAGAAATGAGTGATTGTAGCTTCATTGTGTGTTGCATCATATGCTGATTATGGTTCCATTCCTGGCTCAGCTGCTAACCTGCTGTGTGATCATAACAAATCACATGATCTTTATACCCCTTGTTGTCTCTGCTATAAAATGAGAATCCTATCACTTACCAGTCACATTGTTGAATGCTGTTTCTCAAAAGTGAATGGGCATCTAAATAAGAACATTCTTTTTTTTTTTTTTTTTTTAAAGTTTCTTTATTTTGAAAGAGAGAGAAAGCGAGTGCACACAAGTGGGAGAGGGGCAGAGGGAGGCAGAGAGAATCCCAAGCAGGCTCCGCACTAGAACTCCTGAACTATGAGTTCATGTCCTGAGCCAAAGTCAGATACTTAACTGACTGAGCCACCTAGTAGGTGCCCCTAAATAAGACATCCTTAATGCTTTATTCTCTTTATTGCACTTGTAGTTGCCAGTTAGATAAAAAGCGATCTATTTTTTGCTGAGGTTGGACTGAAAATCTCACAAACATTACAATTTAAAAGCAGATGCCAGGGTGGGGGGCACACGTATAGGGAGAGCAGTGGCTCTTTTGTAGATGCTCCCCTCTGCTGTTGCTCATTTATTCTGGGTGTTTATCCTTTTGTTTTCTTGTTTAGTTTATTTAGTTTATTGAAAATAAGTTTCCTGGACTCACTAAAAGTCAAATCTTATTTCTGCATGTTGCTCAATACCATGTTCTCTGGCGCTGGGTGTCTACAGATCACATCCTATGCCAGAGACATTCTCAGGATTGTTAAAGACGGTTGGGGTTGGAAGGGAGAAGCGAAAAGAAATTCCCGACTACCTCCTATGTATGAGGCCAGTCCTTTCACAACTATAATTTCATGTCCTATTACACCTTCTGACGCAGAAGCAGGAGTCAGGCCCCGTGGCCAGGTACTTGTCACCAGCTAGTCTACGATCACCCAGGACGGTCTGCAGTGATTCTACACTTGATCTTAGCCAAAAGGCCGAGAAGCGATGGTCTGCAGCGATCCTGACCTCCTGGTAGTCATGCCCTCGTGTCAACCCTTGCCTTTCCGTGTAGGCTGAGCCTAGTGACTCGATTCGAACCACTAGAATATGGCAAGAGTGACGGGATGTCACTTCCAAGATTTGGTTACAGAACATTGTGGCTTTCACCTTGGATGCCAGCCCCTCTAGCCCTCTGTCTCGCAGAGCCCTTCCATCGGAAGGAACAAACTGCCGTGTTGAGCAGCCCTGCCGGGAGGCCCACGTGGCAAGGAGCTGGTGTCCAGGGCCAAGGCCTGGGCCTGCCAACAGCCCGGTGAGTGTGCTTGGCAGCCGAGCCGGGCCAGTCCAGCCTCGGAATGACTGCAGCCCCAGCCGACACCCTGCTTGCGGCCTGTGGGAGACCCCGAACCGGATGCACCCAGCCAGCTAAGCTTCGCCTGGCTTCCCTATACACAGACACTTAGGAGATAATAAATGGGTTTTTTTTTAAGCCACTGTGTGGCGAGAGTTGATCTGTTTCACCAGAAATAGGTAACTGCCGACAGATTCTGGTACCACAAGCGGCGTGCTGCTCCCCTAGCAGAAATTAATTTGTGGGAGTGACTTGGGAACTGGGCAGTGGACTTCGAGAACCGTTAGTGAAAGATTAGGGTACCTGGCACATGTTACTTGTGAAGTTTGGGACTTTGAGGAGATGGCCTTGAGGGTTTAAAGGAAAGGGAACTGGAGAAAAGGAGATCTTCGTTCCGTTCGGGCAGAAAGTTGAGCAACACTATTGTTTGCAGTTATGTGGCAAGCAGCGTGTGTTCCTGCCCCACGAACCGGGAGATCTGGCTAAAGTACACTTCCAAGCAAAACCTTGGAGGTGCCCCATGGTTACGTCTTGCTGCTGCGGGTCAAGTGTGAGAGGAGAGAAACACATTGAGGGAAGGACTGTTAACAAAAGGAGCCAGGGCTTGGTGGTTTTGGAGATTCTCAGGCATTACACCTGGCAAATGATGGGCAAATTTAAGAACTGGGTTCCTGCAAAGGTCAGTTCAAGGGCACTGCCGGGAGAGAATGCTAGTCTAAAGGTGAAGCTGCAGATGGGACCGTGAGACCTTTCGTTAAGACCCCGGAAAAATCAAAGGTGGTGCCTTTAGAGTCACACAGAAGATCCCTCAGTCACACAATAGGGCTTCTCGCCGTGTTAGCAGCAGCACAGGCAGAGAAGGGCTTATCTTGAAGATATTTGTGGATATAGCTTTTGTCTAATGCAGTGAATCTCATCGAGAGTCACAGGAGACCTACTGCAGCTGCAATGGAAAAGGAAAGGGAACAGAACAAAATGAAAAGAGGCTGTTGAACCCCCCCCCCCCCCCCCAAAGTCTTCTGGCAGGAAGCGGGCCCAGCCAACCGCTAAGTTGCTAACGCACGCTGCCTCCCCTGGAAGGATGACTCTGACAAGCCATGGAGAACTGTGGCCCCCGACCTTGAGACCTAATAAAGGATTCCAGCTTTTGCCCAGCTAGATTTCTGAATCACCGTGGACCAGTGACTTCTTTGTGTCTCCCATTCCCCCCTTCCTTCTGAAGGAGTGGTTATGCCATTTGGAGATGACAAGCGATACCACAGTAATGGAAACCAGAAGAGGGCAGGAGAGAAAGGTGCCTGGGTACCGTGCCATTTCTGCCGGGCTCCCCAGAAGGCCACACCTGTTGCTGAACAACCAACTTTCGGCTTCTGTTTGTGGATCTTGGCGTTTCCAGAGGATATGTGAGAAAACTCAAGCCATCAGGAGAGTTCTCATCAGCACGCGTGCCCATCTCCTGTCCGTGGCAGTAAACGTGTGGTCTCTCCTGTCACTGTACACGAACCAGTCGCATTCCTGTATGAGGCTCACACCCGCTGTGCACTGGGTCCCATCTCTGCTGGCCCGGTTGGGACCTGGACCCTGCAATTCTGTCCCTTCTCTCTTAGGTCATCGGTTTTCTGTCTTTGCTAGATGAGTCTCATTAACAATGCAACTAAGCTGTTCCTTCATCCGTTCAAAAATAATACTCCTGACCTCACTTTTCTGCCGGCTGCTGCTTAATTTCTTTTCCTTTAGAGGAAAACTCAGTAGAGTCATCTGTACTTGCTTACATCACTTCTTCTCCACTCATCCACCCTTACACCCACTCGGGTTTTTATTGCCACTGTGCCACTGAACTGGCTCTTGTCAAGATTACCAGTAACTTCCATGCTGCTGAGTCCTGTGGCCAGGTCTCAGTCTTCATGTTCACTGGCCTGTCTGCAGAACATACCATCCCCGATCCTTCCCTCCCTCTCATGCACTTTTTTGGGTACTTGACTTCCAGGACATCACACTTCCCTAGCTTTCCTCTTACTTCTTTGGTGATTACTTCTCTGTTTTAAAGCCATAATACTCTGGGCTAGGTCTTTGGACTTTTTCCTTGATTCTCTCTCATTTAGTGATTTCATCTATCCTCATGGAATGAATGAGCTTTCACTTAAAACCAGGCCAGATAGCCAAAACCGTCGATCATCTGGGTCCAGGGGACTCTCTGATCTTTTATATTGTTTAACTCTTATGATTAACTTAAGAAATAAGAATGATAGTGAAAAACAACGTTATTAGAAATAAGAAAAAAATGCACTCATACAGCTAATGCTATATCACCCTTATAATGACGTACAAATCACATTTGGATGCTATTTGTGTTTGTTTGTTTTTTTAATTTTTTGCCGTATGTTACGCTTTCCTTTTGTGTCCTCTGTCTTTCTGTTCTCTGAGATCTGTGCTTATGGTCGAGGGTAGACATTCTCTCCTTAGTTCTGTATTCTTGCAAGCTCATTTCCTAGCTGTGTGAGGAGTTGTCTTAGTAATTTGCAGTCTTGTAATGGAAACTTTTCCTGTCAACTGAAAGCATTCACTGTACTAATATCAGTCACATCAAAGAAAATAGACACAGGCTATCTTGTAATCTTTGGCGAGCATAGATTTTAACTCTCTTATCAATGTGTCTACCACTTCTTTAGCCTTGTTAACAGTGTAGGATCATTTTAGGCGGTTTTGTTTCTGTTTTTAGACGAGGGCCTTCTGAATCTGTTAACATCTGAGAATACATTGTGCTGAGAACATCAACAGTTTTTTGGTGTTTTGTTTTGTAGGACAGAAAGAATCATCGAATCTCTTTGAAATCCAAATAATGTGCTCTTGATTCCTCTTCCTTTCCATCTGTGAAAATACATTGAAATTCAACCCTATTCTTCCTAACAAGAAAGCAAATTAAGGCAAGCGTTTTTTTTGTTTGTTTGTTTTTTTAACCGAGTAGTACTCAAGCAAATCCCAAACCTATTCCAGAATTGTCTGGTTATATTTATGCCCTGAGATTTAAGTTCTCTGTCATGCTTGTACTGCCTTTGACCCTTTGTTCTGCCCTTGTTCCTTTTGTAGATCTCTAACCTGTGTAGATCTGAATCTTCCAAATAGGTATTTCACGGATACGCACTGTCTCAATTTTTATCCCCTATTTTCCTGTTTTGAAAGCATGTATACCTCAAAAAGGCCACTTCCTTTGAGTGCAGTTTCATCGCTTATCAACTGTCATGCCTCAACCTGGAACATATGCATCTTGTGAATTCTGAGTCCAGGTTCTAAATATATCTCAGATGGACTTCTGGTTCTTCTTATATTTTCATAGTCTAAATGCAATAGTTAAAGGTTTTTGTTTTTGCTTTCATCTCTGATAATGCATAATTCTGTCGCTTGGGCCAGTGAAACCTTGGTCACCCTGGATTCTTTTTCCCTCATTAGGTCAGCAAATCCTTTAAGCTCTGCCTTTCAAAAATAAGTTTGATTCCATCCCTTTTCATTAGCTCTACTGCTCCTATCAGTACATCTTCCTTTCTTGCCTAGTTTACCTGGTCTCTTGCTTTCTACCATGGGCTCAAAATAATTTATTCTTTAAAAAAATTTTTTTTTAATGTTTATTTTTGGGAGAGATACAGAGTTGGGGGGGGTGGGGCGGGGCAGAGAGAGGGGGAGACACCGAATCCAAAGCAGGCTCCAGGCTCTGAGCTGTCAGCACAGAGCCCGACGCGGGGCTCGAACCCATGAACCGTGAGATCATGACCTGAGCTGAAGTCGGATGCTCAACTGATTGAGCCACCCAGGTGCCCCAAAATAATTTATTCTGTACACAGCATTTGTCATGACCCTTTTAAAATATACATCTGATCACGCTCAAAATTCCACCAATGTGTTTCACTCAGAAGAAAAGCCAGAGTCCCTACAAGGCAATGTTGAGCTGGCTCCCAGGTACCTCTCTGATCCCCGTCTCCTCCTGTTGTCCCCATTCTGTATTCTGTTCTCCCCGTCTGCCAGCCACGGGCTTTCTTGATGTGTTCCTGAAATGTGCCGGGCACTCTCTACTTGTTCCCATGCTTGTCATGCTCTCCTCCAGATCCCCTCGTGTCTGTCGCCTTCGTCTCCCTCACATTTTTGCCCAAATATTAACCTCTTCAGTTTTTTTCTTTAAATTCTCCATGGCCCCTGCCATCTTCTAGCATGTCATAAAAACATCTTTTTTACTACTTGTCTCTCCTATAGCGATGTCTGGTTTATTTACTGCTGCTGTGTATCCTTAGTGTCTGGAATAGTGAATGGCGTTCAATAAATATTTGTCAAATGGGTGTTAGATTCCGGAGGTTTTCTACTTGTTACTTTTTCATTAACAAGGGAATACTTAGTAACTATAGGAATTTGTAGGGTGGAACTCTCTTTGTATTTGTCATTCAGTCTTTTTCTCATTTAGTAGGGACCGTTTGTCCCTGGGTGTGTTTGGGGGTCTATACTGTACCATCAGTCGAGCTTCATGGTACCAGCCTTGGAGAGGTTTCAGATCGGCCTCTGCTGCATTCTGTCTTAATGATATTTGTATTGCGGAAAATGGAAATGTTGTAGGGGTTAAAGTAAAACAAATTACATTTTAGAAAGCCACATTAAAAAAAATTGCACTGGTCACTAAAACCCTTGAAAGTCTTACTTCTTCCCTAAATCTCCATGGGTGTCTCCACTGTCTTTGTCAGTGAATTAAATCTGTTCTCTCCTAAACAACATGCAAGATGATTTTGCATGTAAAAAATAAATCAAAAGTATTTCTTATTTAATTACACCGGCATTATTTGTAATTTGCTGCTGTTTTAACGGTCTTGTTTTCTGTTGATTTTTATTTCAGATGTATGGCATTTTAGATCTGTTACTGGTTGGTGTTACTCAAGCGTTCTTCCCCACCACCCCCGCTACGTCATCGCTAAGTTCTTGTTACCTGGTCTGGAAATTCGGCCACCATTTAAATGTGTGTGCATTTCCTTTAATGGGGCGATGTGACCAGAGTTCTAAACAGTTGAAATAAAAATGCATTTTCAGGGGCGCCTGGGTGGCGCAGTCGGTTAAGCGTCCGACTTCAGCCAGGTCACGATCTCGCGGTCCGTGAGTTCGAGCCCCGCGTCAGGCTCTGGGCTGATGGCTCGGAGCCTGGAGCCTGTTTCCGATTCTGTGTCTCCCTCTCTCTCTGCCCCTCCCCCGTTCATGCTCTGTCTCTCTCTGTCCCAAAAATAAATAAAAAATGTTGAAAAAAAAAATGCATTTTCAGAATACGACCCACTATGTAAATTTTCGACAGAGTGTATATTGGCTGTATTTTTTTTTTTTTTTTTTTTTTTCCAGAGCAGACAAGATGGACTCGATAGGCGTCCATTTAAAGAGGCTTTATTTTGAGACTCAGCGGGGCTTTCATCTGTAAGGTGTCGTGTAGTATTACCTAAGAGATGTTACATAAGAGAACAGAATTCCTTTTGCTCCCTTTTCTTGGTACGATCTTTTTTTCTGGGTACATTTCATTGACAAATTTAAGACATTAGAAATGCTAAGTGTCTCCCTTCATATTTATAAACTGAGTTCTTCTTATTCTTTTGTTTTTTATATATTTAGCCCACTCACTCATCAGTTTTCCAGTCCGTGGTAATTGCTGGCAACTGCTTTGGAAAAGGACACTACTAAAAGGCATAATTAAAAGTGCAACTTTTGTATATTGCTAATTTGCATTTTTCCAATAACTTTTATTTTCCTTTGAACCCTTAAGATTCACTGCTTTTCACTAAAAAGTAAACTAATTTTTTTAAGTATATTTATTTTGAGGGGCGCCTGGGTGGCTCAGTCGGTTAAGCGGCCGGCTTCGGCTCAGGTCATGATTTCACGGTCCGTGAGTTCGAGCCCCGAGTCGGGCTCTGTGCTGACAGCTCAGAGCCCGGAGCCTGTTTCAGATTCTGTGTCTCCCTCTCTCTGACCCTCCCCCATTCATGCTCTGTCTCTGTCTCAAAAATAAATAAACGTTAAAAAAAATTTAAGTATATTCATTTTGAGAGAGAACACGAATGAGTGGGGGAGGGAGACAGAGAGGGAGACAGGGACAGAGTATCCGAATTGGCTTTGGATGGGGCTCGAACTCACAAAATGCAAGATCAAGTTGGCTGCTTAACTGACTGAGCCACTCACGTGCCCCAAAAGTAAACTAATTTTTAACCATAATAATGTATCAGAAAAACTTATTAACAAAAATTTAAAAAATTTTATTAACAAAAAAAAATTGTGTTAGAGTTTACTTTGTTTTCTTTTTGTTTTTTCAAGTTTATTTTTTTATTTTGTGGGGGGGAGAGAGAGAGAGAGAGAGAGCGAGCAAGCATAAGTGGGGAAGGGGCAGAGAGAGACAGAGAGAATCCCAAGCAGGCTCAGCGCTGTCAGTACAGAGGCCAATGCAGGACTCCGTCTCACGACCATGAGATCATGACCTGAGCCAAAATCAAGAGTTGGACACTTAACCCACTGAGCCACCCAAGTGCCCCTAAAACTCTTTTATTTTTGCTGTTTAGCAAACAAAATATATTAGGCAGATTTCTTAAAAGCTGATAGTGAAAACTTCTTCTGTGTTTTGCCAGTATAACATAAAATTTAAAACGTCAAGGCCGAAAAAAAAAAACAAACGTCAAGGCAAGGGGACAAGAAGGGGTTGGGGGAGAGTAGCCAAGTTGAAAGGGTGTTTGCAACTGGGTCAGATTTTTCTAAACGGCAGTCTACTTCTCTATGGTGGAGGCTGCAAGCACACACATTTTTAAGCACTTGTTATTTGCAGTTGGCGGGGCCTCGTTTGGGACTAGGTAAAGGATATGTTACTTTCCTGAGTACAGAATCAAGTTTTGGCCATTTATTAGTTGGTTGAAAGTTGACATAGGTAGATACCTTGTAGGGAAACTTTGCCTTTGGAAGTGTTACCTCCACCTAGCCAGTGGTTCCGTTCTCATTCTCTAACGGAAAGAAAAGAAAAAGAAAAAGAAAAGAGGGTAAGGCGTGTATATATTTTAGGCTCAACAAATAAGCTAAAACCTTTCCTTTTGAATACTTTGCCAAAGGACTTCAGTGCCTGTTGTCTTAGTCTGCTGGGCTGCTATAACAAATTACCACTGATCAGGTGGCTTAAACAACAGAAATCTCTCTCTCACAGTTCGGGAAGCTGGGAAGTCTAAGATCAAGGTGCCCGCAAAGTAGGTTTCATCCTGAGGCGGCTTCTCTTGGCTTGTAGTTGGCCACCATTTCCCTGTGTGCTCATACGACCTTCTCTCCTCTCCATGCATGTGATGAGGGAGAGAGCAAGAGTGAGAATGTGCGGGCGCATGTGTGGGCAAGCTCTCCTTGCCTCTTCTTCTAAGGACACTAATCTTATAAGATCAAGAACTTCCCTCATGACCTCTTTTAACCTTAAGTAAGTAGTTCCTTAGAGGCCTTGTGTTCTAATAACAGCCACAGTGGCGGGTTAGGGCTTTACCACAGAATTTTGGAGGGGAGGGATGCACAAAAATTTAGACCATCACCCTTGCCTTTTTAATTCACCAAAAATTTGAGTATTTACTGTGTATTAACCACCTTTATAGACCTGCCATTATCTAGCTATGTAAACTCAAATTACCACTCAACCGCACGTGGCCACAGTTTCTTCGTTGGTGAAGCAAAGGTGTTGAACTGGGCAGTAGTTATGATTCACTTGAACTCAACCAATATTAGTTCCATTTTCACTTTCTCCTCTTATTTTCCTCTTTCTCTGGTATATTTAGGGTTGGTCCTTGCTGGTTTTACCCTTCCTTTTCTCTCCTTTTGTTTCTTTGTATTTTTATGTCTCGTGTTCTGCCTTCTCTCCATTTACTCCTTCCTGAATTGGATGCATTTTCTAAGAACTTAAAGAGTTTACTAGAAGTTCAGCATGTGGATGGAGCGTCTTATTTTCTTTCTGTTAAACATACTGCAAACCTTTAAACTAACCTTACTCTAAATTAAATGGCTTTTTGGTCACATTAGAACATACCTGGTTTGCTTTTCTCTAGTCCGCTGCCCTTTGCTAGGCAAGTTTCCTCACAATGTTATTTCATAAAATTTACCTGGGGAGGCTAGGGATATTGTTTTTCATGTATGCTTTTACTAAGGCCTCTAAGTGTTTATAGGAGTTGATGATGACAGTAATGTATTTATTTTTAAATTTTTCTTTATTTGAGAGAGCGAGCAGGGAAGGGTCGGGGGGGGGGGCGCGGAGAGAGAATCGTTAGCAGGTTCCACACTCAATGGGGATCCCAATGCAGGGCTCGATCCCACAGCCCTGGGTTCATGACCTGAGCCGAAATCAAGAGTCGGACGCACAATTAACAGAGCCACGCAGGTGCCCCGACGGTGATGTATTTTTTATTCTTGAGGGAAGGAAGGGCCTTGTGCTGTCCCCCCCTGATTTCTCCCTTTTGATCTTTGGCATTTGAAAGTGGTTGCTCTGCAGTCTCAGTGGCTTTTCTCCTTTTGTGAATGTCAGCAACAAACTTTGAAGTGAGCTTCTTCACAAGATGTAAAAAAAAAAAAAAAAAAAAAATGGGTGACATGGGTGCGAGACTGTGTTGGTGCTAATGTTTCCATGACTGATGGAGAAAATTTGCCAGAAACAGTGTCAGTAAGACCTGTAGAAACTAGATCATGAGTGGGGGGGAGGTCTTGTCCTACTTTTAATATAAATCCTCGGTCTGATGGGCACAGTCTCAAGAAACCATATGGCAACAAATTGTGCATATCTTAAAGCTGTTTCTTCTGGAATTTAAAAATCTATTATCCCTACAACCTGGTAATAGGTATTGTGATAATGGCAGTGATCATTATAAGGATGCTGATGAGCCACCGCCGATTTTTGAATGCCTACCATTTGCCAGGCTTTACATGAAACATTTTACGGGCATTAACCCACCAGATACTAACAGCAGCCCTATGGTAAATAGTCATAGGATGAATTCTCAGTGTTCCAGCACTTAGGGCAGAGCTGAATACATATCAGGTACTCATTAGTAGGTGTTGAAAGGATTTAAACTCAAGTGCACTGTCTTGCTTAAAATTGTCAGTCTCTGTCTGCCCTCACCCTGCCCAGCTATGGATACAGAAGGCGTGTGAGTTTATTTCTCTACTCTGAATCAGAAAGTTTAGTCTGGCCTTATGTTAAGGAGCTGCTTTCCCGTAGCACAGTCTTTACATAGTCCAGAGTCTCATTAGCCATGTGCCGGGGGTTAAACATCGCCCCCACTGGATTGGTTAGTCTCCTTGCCTATCTTTTTGTTCTGGTGCTTGGTGGCACTCTAGTTTTCCTTGGGACCAGAGCCCAACACTGAATCCCACTTCGGTTAGCTGAGGAATCACTCAACCATTCCTTGCTAGTATCTTTTTACAAATTTATTGGATCTTGATTTTCTTTTTCTTTGAGTTTGATGATATTCCTTCCTTTGAGACTGGGAAAAGTCAGACTTTCCCTTGCCCTGTCCCATGGAACCTCTTGACTAAGAACAGCTCAGATTAGGCTAGTTCAGTATATCCTTATGACTTGATCATTTGGATCTTGACCTCTTCCTGCAGGAGGTCAGTCTTTGACCAGTCTCCACTTTGACCAGTCTTTATTTCAGTTGAATAATTCCTTGCTCCCAGGACTTCACCCCCTTCTGTGTTTCTGTTGCTGCCTGGTGACATACGCTCAGTCTCGGGCTCCACTTAACTGCTGGTCAGAACATTCCTTCTGCCCTGGGCCTTCGCAGCTTCCTCCCTTGTTTTTATTCCCTTATCTTACCTTCACAGTTCTCTTGTTCCTCCCTCTCCTCCAGCCATAGGACACACATTGCTTCGGGAAACCCAGTGATACTTTAGAGCGTAGGTCCTGGAAACCTGTTTTTGCGCTGCCGAGGTTCAGTTTCCTTTCATCGGTCTCTCCCCAGGTACTTAGCACAAAGGAAAACAGCGACCTTTTAGAATAGCTTTCAAGGGAGGTAGCAACATACCAACTCCCCCAGGATACTGTCGAGTGGAAGCCCCCTGGCCTGAAGAAGTAAGAACAGGAAGGGTAAACGTTTGAAATGAACAGTTTGGAACTATGGAACTCATGGAAGCAAGACAAGCAAGAGAAGGGGGAAGTGGTGCTGACTCTAATGTGGATAAAAGATTTTAAAAAATAATAATAAAGGCACTCTGGAACACACTGAGAGCCCCAGTGCATCGTTTTCTTTAAACTTCGTGTTCTCTGTAGCCATGTCTCTCATTGCGTTTGTAAGTGGACTAAATCACATGTCTTCACGCATCTCTGAGTAAAAGGTCAAAAGAATATAGTTCATTAAACTCCTTGTTGCCTCCGAACAAATCCTGAAAGTTCAAATACCTGGGAGTCACTGCCTATGAACGTAAGATACCATACTGTTTTTGAGAAGAAATCGACACCTGCTTTCATCAGCCGTTTATCCAGAAGAGCGTATGTTCTGTATAAATCTAGCCAAGTCTCCTTCACTGTCTGCACATACTCTACAATATGGGTGTTCATAATGTGAACCAGATATTTTCACTAGGGTTCTGTGTTATTTGAGTGATTCTCCCATATTACAGTTCTCAGTTAACCAGAAACTCCCATTGTTTTTTATTCACTTTTATTATTTGTCTTATGTCAGAGAGGTTGTGGGAAACCTTTTCTGTTATCCTTATTTTGCATGTAGACTGCTATCTTGAACCTTTCGAAGGGAGCTTGCCCGCAAAAGTCTGTATTTACATTCTGTATGCATAGAGCCACGATCTCAGGGATGAGAAGGAGGTGTAAATCAGAATCCAGAGTCGGGGTGAGAGAGACTATATTTAAACTTCTAAGTCCTAAATGAACATTTCAGAAAGTAAGGCTGTGTGTGCTCTTCTGGGCTGATGGCAGATTCCGAAGATAAAAGTAAGTGTTGTAGGACAAGGGTTTTAAACATGGTTAAGAGACACTCATTTCAAGTCTCTAATTTTCTCTGAATGACTCAAAGGATTTCTACTTCGTAAGTCTGCAATAGAAGAATGTCATTAAAGCTTGTTCAGACTGAAAGATGTAGGGCGTCCTGAGGAAGATTCAGGCATGGCCAGAAAGGGACAAAAGATTCTTGGCCCTAGATTTTCCCTTGAGGGTTTGAAGCCAGATTGGTTTAAACAACTGTTAAATAAAAAACAAAACACAACAGAGATCTCTCTCAGTGGACTAGCCCCCTAGTAAGACAGTTGGAATGTTGGAGCTGGACAGTTTCTTGTCAGTTGGTCACAGCCGTGGAAGAATACAGTGGGGCTAGGATTTGGGTCTCTGGCTTGGCCCTTAGAGGAGGAGGGGCTGGGGTTTTCTGAAAGGAGGAGAGGTTTAGAAATGAAAATAAAAGTCCCTTAATCAAAGGGCAACATTCAAAAGAGATAGGATTAGGATGTGAGCTTAGGGGAAATACCTAAACCAGAAATATTAGTTGTTCACCAAGGAAAAATAGGAGTGTTTGAATGGAACAGCTCCATAAAGAAGGAATTATCTCAAAACCCTGTTAATTTTCTGGCCTATTGGTTCTTAATCTTTATTTTGGGTCTTGAACCTCATTGAGAATCTAATGAAAGCTGTGGACCAGGTCCCCAGAACAATGTACATATTTACAACATTTTGCACACAATTTTCAGAGGATCATAGGCCCTGTGAAGCCCAACCATACTACGAATGTATTAACTCTTTTGTCATCTACCACTATCGAGACTTAGCCAAAATTTAGTGAACTTGGTGCCACAGGAAGGTTTTGGAGGCTCAGCGATGATTAATGTTGCTTCACATGCGGATGGACAATGGATTAAATTCAGGGTAAAGATACATGTAATAGAATCTTGATTTTAAAGAATTTTTTTATCTAGTACTTTAAAAAATTTTTAAGGTCATCGATACAGCTGAGATTTGAGATACGTTATTTAATGGGCTGGACCGAAGATACTGGAAAACCAGCTGCAACCCAAGCTTTGTCATTCACCATGACTCAGAAAAGGTCATTTATCGTGTTGTATAAAAGGATACATCGTAGAAAGATCCTGCGAGCAAACGAAATTGCACCATCCTGAAAAGTAACAAATACAGAATTGCTGAGTCACATCATCCCCACGAAAAGCACAGGTGGAGTAGACGTACAGGCCAAGGAACCCGGATCGCGAAGGCGAATGTGAAATGGGATGTTTTCTAGCTCTGGTAGTTTGTAGTTAAGGTGGAGGCAGCAGGCTGGATCCAAGTGATATATTTGGAGTGAGGGCGTGTATGTGTAAGAAAGTCGCAGCCAGAGTGTGGGCTTATTACTCACCCGGGTTGAGGAACGCCTGCTAGGTCAAACAGTAGTGAAGATCCACGGGCCAGTCCAAAATCCAAGGGTACTGATGCTGCGGCAAATAGGCCAGGCGGGATTTTAGGGAGAGAATTCTTGGTGCCTGGGCACTAGGGGTGCAAGGCCACTCCATTAAATAGAGTTAGGACGCTGTTCCTTTATTCGGTTTTCTTTTTTTTCAGTAAATACATTCACTGTGCATGCCTGTGGGCCGAGCACCACTGTGGGTGCTGGGGGTACGCAGCGGGCCGGGTTTGGACGCGGAGGCAATCCGTTCATTGCGTCATCTCATATCTAATTACTTTTATGTGTTTTGGGTGAAGGTAGGAATGAATTCCTAAAATTGTTGGCCCAAAGCTTGATCGAGTGTGCGTGAGACAGTCTGGCTGGACTGAAAGGGAAAGAGAGAGAGCAAATCAGTTATTCCTTCCTGTGCTCACGGATATTTTAGAACTTGGAGGACTGATTTTCCTAGATTCTCTTGATTCAGGTGGTGTGTAAGAGCATACTTTGGGGCACCGTTTCCTAAAAACCATAATTTTGATATTTTTTTTCCTAGGAACTTGTGCATGTTATCTTAGTTTTATAAGATGAATCCAAAGTATCTGTGATAGGTCCTTTCTCATTGTTTTAAGTAGCAAGTAACAAGTACTGTAGTATTAACCTAGACTTTCTAGAAGGATTCTACATAATCAGTATTGGTCCTTAATTAGATATTCAATTGGTAAAATAGCCATACCTAACAGTGTATCTTTTGTTTGATACTCATATTTTGGTTTTGGCTAAAGTGATTGAAGGGAATTACTCTGAAGATAATAAAAAATTTTTAACTCTGAAACTGATGATCAAATGGAATTTATCACCTTACTTTTTCTTCATAAAGTAATTTTCAAAAAACCCTAATGAAAAAAAGCCAATCAAACATATTAATAGAGGCAACATCTCTTAAGTTCTAATAGCCCATACCAAAGCAACAGCCTTTAGTTAATTAATTAATTTTTTAAAGTTTATTTATCTGAGAGAGAGAGAGGCAAAGAGAGGAGAGAGAGAGAAAATCCCAAGCAGGCTCCACACTGTCAGGGGGGCCCGTCGGGCTTGAACTGACGAACCACAAGATCATGACCTGAGTTGAAATTGGACGCTTCACCAAACGAGCCACCCAGGTGCCCTTAGTGAATATATTTAAGGCACGTGAGTAACAAATAGAAAGGCTGTTATGAGGAGGCGTCTGCATCTGATTTTGTCCTATGATGTAGGCAGCTATGTGTCTAGTAAACACAAAGAATACATTGTAAAGGCCATAAAACTTTTTGGTAACCCCATACATGATGTAATAAATGTAAACGTTAGGTGTAGTGTTCTTGGTGACATCAACAGGTAAAGCTGCTGGCAGATGTCTTTAAATTATTCTGGATTTCAGGGCTAAGTAGTTTCTTCTTAATTAAACTTTTTATTTTGAGGTGATTATGGATTCATTACACATATTTTATTACTTATTCATTTATTTTTATTTTAGAGAGAGAGTGCAAGTGGGGGAGAGGGAAAGAAGGAAGAGAGAGAGAGAGAGAGAGAAAGAGAATCTTAAGCAGGCTCCAAGCCTAGCATGTGGCCCAACGCAGGGCTCCATCCCATGACCCTGGGATCACGACCTGAGCCAAAATCAAGAGTCAGACACTCAACCCCGACTGAGCCACCCAGGCGCCTCTCACTACCCATATTTTAAAGGGGCATTTCATGAGATTTTGACATAGGGAAATACCTGTGACACAGTCAAGGTAATGAATATATTCACCGCCCCAAAAGTTTTTATCATTTTACCACATTTGCTTTATTATACTCTTTCTATAATTTTTTTTTCCTGAGCCTTTGAAAGTAAACTTAAAAATACATGTGTATGTGTGTGTGTATACACACATGTATGTCATGTTCCTTTGGTCCAAAATACGTCCACGTTTACTTTCTAAAACCATAACCACAGTCCACTTAAAATAAATGCGGCATTTAGTATAGATATTGTTGTCTCATAGGCAGCCCACGTGCCAATTTTCTGGTTGTCCCAATCGCGTCCTTTATAGTACCAGATAGACTTGCCTTTTTACTAAACTTTTATTTTCAGATAACTGGAGCTGTAAGAAATCAGTTAGAGATACGCCACCATTGTTAGCATCTTGCAAAAGCCCGGCGTCACAACCAGGACATCGACATTTACACTGTCAAGACACAGAACACTTCTGTCACCACAAGCATCCCTCCTGTTGCCCATTTATAGCATTCCCACCTGCCCCTACTTCTCCTTAACTCATTGCAACTACCAATCTGTTCTCCATTTCTGTAATTTTGTCATTGCAAGAACGTTTTAGAAATAAAATCGTACGGCGTAGAAGCTTTCGAGACCACGTTCTTGAACAGCATAGTTCTCTGGAGATTCATCTGGGTCGTTGCATGTATCGGTCCATCCTTTTTATTGTTTCGTAGTATTCCGTGGTTTGCGTAGTTTGTTTAAACGCATGTTGGGAGACATCGGCATCGTTTCCAGTTTTTGCCTATCGTGAATAAAGCCGCTGTAAGCGCTTGGGTATTGATTTTTGTGTAATCGGTTCTCGGGGCTCAATGCACAGGTGTGCCACGGCCAACCATCCCGTGGCGATGGCATACTTACTTTTTTAGGGAACTGTTAAATTGTTTTCCAGGGGCTGTGCCGTTTTACATCCCCAGCAGCAGTGGATGAGTTACGTAGTTTCTCTGCCTCCCCACCAGTATTTGATGGTGTTTAACTGTTCTCCCCTCGCCATTCTGCTGGATACACGAAGGGGATCCTGCCAAAGTTTTCATTTGCATTTCCCCAGTGGCTAATGATGTTCAGCATCTTTCTTTGTGCTGATCTAGTCTTTTAGATCCTCTCTGGTGAAATGTCAGTGCCTTACCCAGGTTCTAATTAGATTGTTTCCATACTGTTGACTTCTAAGAGTTCTTTCTGTATTCTGCATAGTAGCCTCGTGGCAGATGTGTGGTTCCCAGCACCGCTCTCTCTCTGGCTTGTCTTTCCTTTTCATAGAACACAAGTTTTTTTTAAACTTGGGTAAAGTCTCATCCATTTTTCCTTTTATGACTCATGTTTTTGGTGTCAGGTCAAAAAGAACTCTTTGGCTAGCCCTGGGTCTTTAAGATTTTCTTCTGGTGTTTCCTAAAAGTTACAGGTCTGTGAGGGTGAACATATGGGCTCCCTGTTTCTCCTTCCCTAATGTTGCTTGGGCGGGGGGATTGGGATGCCTGGTGATAGCCTGGTAAGGGTGGAAATTTGGGGTCCCCACTAGGCCTCTGTCGCCGTGGGTGGGACGTGATCAGTGAGGTTGGGTTTGGCCGGATTGGGCCTCCCCTTTCCTTGTCCATTGATTGCAGAGAGCGGGCTTCTGTTGGGGCCTGTTCTGTCTGCACCCCCTGCCATTTCCAGGGTCTTCAGCTCCCCGAGTCCAGGCTCTGTGAGGCAAAAAGGAAACCCTGGGAAGGGGGTTCACCACCGTGTCCTGAGGTCCCAATCCAGTTGGCTTTCTTCTTTCCACCTGTAAGAGTCTTTATATTTGTTGAGCATATCAAATGTCCAGGGTCTTCAACTGGGAGAAATAGGGGAGAGTGTACGTATTCCTTGTTTCTGGAAGCAGAAATCGGTAGTTTTATGTTCGTTGATAGTTTCTCTGTCAAAGAGAGATGCGTGTGTAAATTAACGTATAAACATAAATGTGCCAAGAGGCATTGATGCCGTTACTTACGCCTACAGCAGACTTTTGAGAAGTTTTCCTTCAAATACACCGCCACTCTTAAGATGTCGTTATCAGTGTGCAGCACGTCTGGTTCCGGCTGTGTCTCTGTCTTCTAACTCACCCTCCGTGTGTGTCCATCTTGGACACACTGGCCGCACTTTGCTAGGTAATGATTGCACGTGTTGTCGCTCACCGCGTCAGCAGTTGAAGTCTGTTTTCCTGATTTGCCATTATTCATGTCATGGTTACTTTTGTTTTAAGCTACAGAACTACACAGTTCCATGGTCTTTTTTCCGGAGCTCTTGGGCCAAATATTGTGTCATAATTTGGAACCTTCTGCATGTTGGAAAGGAAAGCCAGAGCATATACTAGGGTATACGCGGCCTGTAGTTGGCCGTGGGCAACACCCTGTAATCGCAGCCATTCATGTATCTGCAGCTAAATGATTCTGCATACTCATACTGGTGACATTAACGGTGTCGTCACACTTTGTCATCACATTTTATCCAGTGAACCTATCTCCCACCAGCACAAAAAAGGGGGGGTGGGGGAGGGAAGAAAGAAATGCAGTTTTCCAAGCCTTTTGGACTCGGAATTACACATAAAGGATTTTAGGCCCGTGGAAATAGGGCAGTCAGCAAGCCGAGCTGGAGTAAGGGCCCTATTTTTAGCCCTCAACGCCACGCTGTTTAACTGCTGAGGTGGTGCTCCAGGCCCTGGATTTGCCAACTGTGATTGTTTCCAGTATGAAAACAAAAGCGGCTATTGGTTTAATCCTGTTATATGGTGTTGATCTTAAAAATCGCTGGATTCATATTAGGATTTGGGGTTTAATCCTGTAAGGATCAGACTTTCATCTTATTTATCCTAAATCCCTCTTTAATCTTGTTAATTATGCCAGACCACTTTCCCAAGGGTCAGGGTGTGTGTGTGTGTGTGTATGTGTACATATACATATATAGTATGCAGTCATATAGTTCCTTTTTCCAAAGATATTTTTCTCTCTGAAAAAGGTCAGTTTTCTCACAAAGAGCCATAGAACCACATGTCCTTCTCCAGAGCGGCGTTAGCATTGCAAGGATGACATCAGTTCTGTATTCTTACACCTTAGATTATCGTAAATCTCTGCAAGGCCTCCTGAGAGGGAGTCTAGTGCTCGTCTTGGATTTCCTGACAAGGCGCACGGCACTCTTCTACAAGGGGAATGTTGTTAGAGTTTAGGGGCTCTTCGTCAAAAAAATACAGTTAAATTGGTTATAATTGAGATACCACTCTCCTATAGTAGAACAGAAAATCAGTTCTTAACTTTTGACCTTCACGTTGAAATTGTGCTATGTACCTTAGGGAAGGAAGATACACATGTGGTCTCAGATCTCTCTCTGCTTCCACTTCATGGAATGTAACTGCTTTGGGCCTGGTGCTGTTTCTTTCCTTCTTTTTCTTAAAGGATGTCTGTCAACAACTGTCCTTGCCAAGCAGTAAAAATAATAGATCCTAGCTAACCATAAGTCATTATTTTTTTCTTATTTCTATTTTTTAGGGGTGGGAAGTTTTGTAATTGGATTCTAAGGTTTACTGATAGATAGGAACCAATCAACCTATACCAAATGATCTCTCTTGGAGCCCTACATCATTTTTCTTCTTCCTCTAGTTCTTGGGCGGTGGTTACTGTCGTTTTTAAATAATAATTGGGGTGCCTAATATAGATTCCTTAAGCTGCTAGAACATGGTGATTTTATATGGTAGGGAAAAATACCCTGGTTGACTCTATTTTAATCTTTCTATGAGTATTTCACTTCCAACAATTACTCAAGGATTGCTAAATATAAAAGGTAAGGCAAACCATGGTATTGTGAATTAAAATAGCCTTTAGAACTATTGATATCTCA
The DNA here is from genome assembly GCF_024362965.1 of Panthera pardus. NCBI lineage: Eukaryota > Metazoa > Chordata > Mammalia > Carnivora > Felidae > Panthera > Panthera pardus. Next base: position 11,981,359 of record NW_026526991.1, read on the forward strand.
TATTCAGCCAACCTTTATTTTTTCCAAATGAAGTAGGTACAGTCTTTTGGTACATACATAGTTATACACAGCTATCAATGTCTACTTTGCATATTTATTTTAAAGAAAATAAATTATTTAAGGGAACTTATGTATTTATGTAAGGGAACTTTATTTAAGTTAAGGGAAGTGTATTTAAGGGAACTTCTTTGCAAAAATGCACGATGGCTTCATTATTGGCAGTGCTGACAGTGAGATTGTGGGAAGTGGAAAGAAGTTGTTACCAGGATCTAATTATATAAATGGGAAAAACTTAGGGTAAAGAACTCACTTTAGGTGATGGAGTGATTTTGTATGTGCATGCTTTGCCAGAAGTGAGGAGGGGCAACTTTGATTTCTAATCCGCTTTGGGGGAAGCTCCATATCAGGGCTGCGCAGAAACATTCAGTGAAGCAGCTCCTTTATCATAAAGAGAATTTTAATTAAAAAATGTTCTTGCATCGTGAGCAGAGTAAGCGACAGCCGGCTACACTGGGCATTTATCTCCTTCAAACCACATTACCAGTAATTGCTGCATTAAATCAAAGTCAGAAGAGATTACAGGTCTGAATCGAGCAAGAGGCTGGTGCCAACCCAAGGATTCCCACACTGCTGCGTCGCTGCTCCCAGAGCCTTGTCCCAGGCCCCAGTGGGGACGAGAGTCAGGGGATGCCTGACAGTCCATCTGTAAGGCACAAGCATGGTGACCACAATCCGAGAAGGGAGGCGGTTGCACGTTCAAGACCCCATGGCCTTGCCTTTTGGTTAGCTTTTGTTTTGAACACAAGGGGATGATTTCCCATTGTTTTGCAGTGCTCTTAGTGAAAAAGTGAGAGCATGTTACCTGCTTTGCACTTGAGGAGATCGCTTTGGGATAAAAATCACTTGTTCTTTCTCTGCTCCTTTACATAGTTGTATTGCCTTCCTGGTCAAGTGTGGTCCTCTCACTTGACTGAGTGATTCAACAGAAACGGCCCTGCCCGAACCACCTCTCTGTAGGGGTTTCCCCACCCTCCTTCCCCGCTACTGCCTTTCCTCCTAACACAATTAACTTAGCTCTTTAAGTGCTTTCTGCTTCCTGTTGAGGCCATGTACTCCTCAGTTCTAGGTCTGGCTTCATAAATCAGATCATTCTGAAGCTCCTTTAAATGCCCTTCCTGAATTATTGGAGATGATGATGACGACGATGGCAGTGACGGTAAGAGCAGCTGTAATTTGATACTCACTCACCATATCCCGGCGCCTGTGCATGTGCTGCCCCCCATGAGGTAGGCATTCTCATCATCGTTCTTTTCCCAGATCCTAGGACCTGAGGCAGAGACATGTGAAAGAACTTTCTCGAAGTCACACAGCTGGGACATGGTGACCTGACTTCAGACCTCTGAACTCTTAAGAACTCTACCGCACACCGTGTTGCTTCTGTACGCCCATCAGGCATTCTGCTAGGTGTTCAGGATGCTTCGAGGAATAAAACAGACTCTATAAGTCCCTGCCCTCCTGGGTTGGGAGAGGTGACAAGTTGAAAAGGATATGTGCTAGGGCCAAGGGGGTATGCAGGGGAGATGTAAACTAGACTGATCAGAAGTGATTTTCAGAAAAACCTGCTTTTATACTTCTGCTTAAATCTCATACCTAATTTGCCACCATACCCGTAATCTCCCTTTTCACGACTTTCTCCGTAATGTTGGAGGGCATGACGGTGACTTTCCCTATCTCCCTCTACCAGCCCACCCCCTCCCCAAAGAAAATAACTAGCCCTCCACAAACTCCTCGCAGTGAGTGGGGCAGGAATTAGTTTATTTTAATTTTTTAATAGCTCTGTTGAAGTTTAATTGCAGTACAATCAATTGCACATGTGTAAAGTTTATAATTTGGTAAGTTTCACATATGTATATGCCCATGAAATCACCCCCATGACCAGATAATGAATATGTTAGTCATCTCTGAAAGTTCCCTCATGCCCCTTGTAGTCCTTCCAGCTCTCTCCCTCCACCCTGCATGTTTGCAGGCAACCACTATATTCTTTGAGTCAGCATGGATTACTTTGCATTTTCTAGTATTTTGTAAAACTGGAATCACAATAAATTCTCTTTTTTTTTGCCCGGTCTATTCCACTCGGCCTCAATATTTGGAGATTCATCCATGTGATTGCATATACCAATGGTTCATTCATTTTTCTTGCTAAATCATAGTCTGTCGGGCTGTACCATAACTGGGCCACCATTAATCTTCTGATGGTCATTTGGGTTACTTTCAGTTTTAGGCTTTGATCTATAAAGCTGCTATGCATATTCCTGAACAAGTCTTTATATGAATACAAGCTTTCATTTCTCTTGGGTAAATACTTAGAAGTGCAGTGGATGGATCATATGGTAGGTGTATGTTTAACTTTTTAAGAAATTGCTAAACTGTTTCCACACTGGCTGTACCATTTTAGACTCTCACCAGCAGTATTTGAAACTTTCTATTTTTCCGTTGCCTTGCCAGCATTTAGTCTTTTAAACTCGAGTCATTCTAACAGGTATGTAGTGGTCTTGTGGTTTTCATTTCCAAATGAATAATGGCAGTGAATATCTTTTCACAGGCTCTGTTACCATCTCTGTATCTTCTCTGGTCAAGTGTCCAAATCCTTTGCCCATTAAAATATATATATATTGTGATTACTTGTTTTCTTGTGGTTGAGCTTGGAGAGTTCTTATATATCTTGGATACAAGTCCTTTATCAGATACATGCTTTGCAAATATTTTCTCTCAGCTGTGGCTTGTCTTTTTATTCTCCTTACAGTAGCTTTTGTAGAGCAGAAACTTTCAATGAAGAAGACATTTTATTAGTTTGTCCTTCTACAAACTGTGCCTTTGGTGTCATATCCTAGAAGTCTGCCTCATCCAAGGTCATGAAGGTTTTCTCCTAGGAGTTTTACAGTATCATTTTTTACCTTTTTATAGTCTGTGGTCCATTTTGACAACTAGATGTAATATATGGTATAAGGTTAGGATCTCGGCTCATTTTTATTGTGTGTGCATATCCAGTTGTCCTGATACCATTTGTTGAAAAGACTATTCTTTTTTCTTTTTCTTTTTTTTTTATGTTTATTTTTGAGAGGGAGACAGAGACAGAGTGTGAGCAGGGGAGGGGCAGAGAGAGAGAGGGAAACACAGAATCTGAGGCAGGCTCCAGGCTCTGAGGTGACAGCACAGAGCCCAATGCAGGGCTCAAACCCACGAACCGCGAGATCATGACCTGAGCTGATGTCGGATGCTTAAACTGACAGAGCCAGCCAGGTGCCCTGAAAAGACTATTCTTTATCCACTGCCTCGCCTTTGTACCTGTGGATCTATTTTTCCATTTCCTATTCTGTTCTATTGATGCACTTTTCTGCCCTGATACCAATACCACACTGTCTTAAGGGATGTAAGTATTATGGGAACCAGTAGACTTCAGAAAAGTGACAGCAAACTGTCACAAACCTCAGGCATAGCCTGTGATTCCAGTCCACACCTGGTGAAAAGATCGTTCAAATCTTCAAAACCTATTTTTAAACAGTGGAACGAAATGGAGAGAACTACCATGGTCACGAGCCAGAAGATTTGATATTCCCGAGATACTAATTCTCCCCAAACTGATCTTTAGATTCAGTGTAATCCCAATCCAAATCTAAGCAAGTTTTTTTTTGGTAGTAGAAATTAACAAGCTAATTCTAAAATTCATATGGAAATGACAAGGGCCTCGAATAGCCAAAACAGTTTTGCAAAAGAAAAAGTTGGAGCACTAACACAGCTTGATTTCAAGTTACGGTAATTAAGACAGTGTGATACTGGTGTCAGTTTTGAGGTATATACATACCTCTTAATGTCATCCAATGAGATTGGGTCAGTTAGGTTTCGCTGCCTAACAAACCTCCCCAAGACGTAATGCCTTAAAACAGTGTTAGTCGTTTACCTGCTCTCAGTTCCGCAGGTCAGGAATCTGGGTGGTTCTTCTTGTCGGGGTTGGCCGGGCCTGGGTGTCTGGGATGACCTCCCTGTCACATCTGGTGGTTGGCTAGCTGATTGGTCTGGGGAGCACAGCTGGAGCAGTTCCCCTCTATTCCACTTTGTTTTCCATCCGTCCTCACACGGTAGTCTCAGGGTTCCAGAGCATAGCAAGGGAGGGCAAGTCCCAGTGAACAAAACACCTGTCAGACCTCCGATTGCGTCACATTTGCTGATGGCCCAATGGCGAACGCAAGTCACAAGGAAGGCTAAGACCAATTTCAAAGGGTGGAGGGAAAATCCCACCACTTCATGAAGAGGCTCTGAAATCGTCTGACGATTTTTGTAATCTATCACAGAGGTATTATGAATGAAGGAAGATAAAAGTTTCTGTGGAGGGTAAAAGGCTCTATTATGTAGCCTTATGTAGAATCATTTGTAGACATATTTCCCTAACAGCATTTGAATATCTGTAGTTATTTTCTGTTCTAAATGGTGTATCTTTGGTGCGCCTGGGTGGCTCAGTTGGTTAAGCGTCCAACTTGATTTTGGCTCGGGCCAGGATCTCACAGCTCATGAGTTCAAGCCCCATGTCAGGCTCTGCGCCGACAGCATGGAGCCTGCTTGGGATTCTCTCTCACTCCTCTGTCTGCCCCTCTCCTGCTCATGATCTCTCTCTTTCTCAAAATAAATGAACAGTAAAATAAAAAAATAATTAAAAATAAATAAAGGCATATCTTTACCCTTACCCTTTATGTACTGTCTGTCTTTCTGGATTTCCAGTGAATGTCTATTGGCCCATTTTTTACGGATACCTTTTACTTCTTAGTAGTACTGATGTAGCGAAAGAGTAATTAAAGACACTTCTGACAAAAATGTTCATTTCTGGCCTCACTGTTTGCATGCCTTGTCTCTCTCTCCAGATAGAATAACGCATTTCAGCCATAGCGTGGCTTATTCTGTTATTACCCATACTTCCTTGTGTACCGTGTGTCACGCAAAGGAGTCCTTTCTGTACACAACTTCTCCGGTAGGTATAATTTCAAGTGTTTCCATTGGTGTAGAAAATTCAACAATTCTCATAGCACCTTACAACCAACAGAACTTTTGCGTGAATATTTTTGAATAGGCTCTTGACTTCGTGCCATATATTTACCTGCCTGCTTTTCTTTACGCGTGCTACGTATGGCCCCGCCCCTTCCGTGCTGTTGTATGCGTTTGGAATGCTGTTCCACTGCCTCAGAGCCCCCCACCCCACCTGGAAAACTCTTTGCCACAGTTCATTTTAACTGCTCGTGAAATATTCCTGGCTTCTGTTGCTCTGGGGAGTTCGATGGTGGCAGTGATGGCAGCTGTGGCCTTTCTCCCAAGTCACAGTGTAACACATGTGGCATCTGTCAAGTGGTATTTTGGTGTTTATTATTTTCCACTCTCTCTCCCTCGCTGCCAGCTCTTTGAGAGTTTTTTCAATTTCTAGGGCTTCATGCGATGTTGGGGATATCTTGGTTGAACAAATGGGTGTTGACTGAATGAGCAAATGAGAGATGGTCTGTTCCTGGTTGTCAGTCCATTTCGCTCCGATTTGTAGTTGCAGGTAATTGCAGACCTTCCCTTTTCACATGCTGATAGGCATGTGCTGTGTGAAAGGTATTGGCTTAAAAAAAAAAAAAGGTATTGGCTTAATTCTTTTTTTTTTTTTTTTGAGTTTATTTATTTATTTTTAGAGCGGGGGGGGGGGGGGCAGAGGGAGAGAGAGAGAATCCCAAGCAGGCTCCGCACCGCCAGTGAGGAGCCCCCAATGTGGGGCTTGAACTCACCAACCACGAGATTATGACCTGAGCGGAGGTAGGACGCTTAACCGACGGAGCCGCCCAGGCGCCCCGGTATTGGCTTATTTGAGAGAAATACAAAATTGAACAGACAGGTCCTGCCCTTAAAGAAGTCGCCTAAGAGATTAAACGAGCATTGCTAAAAACATACAAGGTGCTTAGTGTGCTATAAGTCAGCTAAAGGTAAAGTACCATGAAGTTCAAACAAAAGAGAAATGCCTTCTGGCTGGAAGTAATCAGGAAGAGCTTTGTGGAGCAGATTGCATTTAAGGGAGACCTCCAAGGGGTCTGTTTTAAGGTTTGGTCATTTTGAGATGGGCACGAAAACCATACAACCAAAGGCACAGAGCCAAAAAAACAAGCAAGGTAGCAGTCCAGTCCACCTTGATAGAGGCAATAGTAGGTGGTTGAATGTATCAGCAATTATTTTTGTACCTCACTGTCACTTGGAAGACGACGAAGTATTCCAAGATAGAAAGTTTTGTTCCGATTTACATGCAGGTATCGTGTCTATTGTCCATTCTGATCATGAATTTATAAATTTTGCTGCCATCCTTTTACTGCTGTTACTAAAACGGCTCTCTCACACAAAACTTCTCGATCCCTATTTGCTAAATTCAGTTATCTTTCCGAAATTCTCATTTTTTAAACCTTTCTGTATTTCTGCTTGACATCGCTATATACTCAACTCTGGTATCAATTTATGAAATACTTTCCCTAGTGTAAGAGACACAAGATAGAAGAATAGTAACAGATGTCCTCTATGTCCTGGCTTTTGTGAACAGTACATGATCCTGCTTAATCTTTTTTATCCTTTGTTGCTATTTCTGCCTTCTAGAAGTGAGTATTCCTTAAGGTTCTATTTTCAGCCCTTTGCCTTGTATCCACTGCTCGTTTATCTTTCTTTTTTTTCTTTTCTTTCTTTCTTTCTTTCTTTCTTTCTTTCTTTCTCTCGTTTATCTTTCTTTTCTTTCTTTCTTTCTTTCTTTCTTTCTTTCTTTCTTTCTTTCTTTCCTTCCTTCCTTCCTTCCTTCCTTCCTTCCTTCTTTCTTTTTTCTTTCTTTTTTAAAGTACATAGTGGTTCAGTAATGTTGTGGACTAAATCAGTGTGGGAGAACATTGCTCATTTTTAATCTCAACCACATTCTGCTGTTGGCTGTTCCTCCCATGCTCCTGTTGCCTCTTCATTTCTAACCCTGACCTCTCTTCTAGGGCTGCCACCTACACCTCTGAGCACTTGTTAGACATTTCCTGTTGGATGTCCTGCCATAACTTTAAACCAGTGTATGCTTCTGATTTTCCTGTTTTATCAGTGTGATACTTACTTGGCCAGTCAGCTCAACTTAGAACCTTAGTGTTAGATTTAATTACCTTTCTCTTCTACCCTGTATCCGAACAGTCTGCAATTCCCGTGGATGCTGCCCTTGTAATGTCTCCTACGTCTCTACCTTCATTATTCCTACTGCTGGCATGTGGTTTTGCATTAGTAATCTGTAGATGATTGCAATTGTGTAGCCTCTCCTCGGCCTCCCTGCCTTCAGCTTGTTCCTCCTTTCCGTTCTTCCTATGGCCACCAGAGCTGTTTTCACGAAACAGTTTTGTAACAACACTCTTCCCTTCTCAAACTGTCTTTAAAGATGAGGTCTGAAATACATACATAGCTTGATGTCCTAGGCTCTCCACAGTGAATCCAACCTACTTTTCTTAGCATTTGCCACTATTTACCCACAGTTGTCTAGACTGGTCACACTGGTCCATAAGTAGGTCTTGCGTATTTCTAACTACATATTTTACCTATATATATCTCTGTCTTTCTCTGCCTCGTCCCCTTCATCCCCATCTATCTCAAGCCCTGTCTGTTTTTGAACTGCTGTGTTATCCCTGTACACAGCAGTCATTGGAATCTTCTAATATTATTGTCACTAAAACTAATTTTATACCTTAGAGCGGAAGTCCTTGCAGTCTGTGTTAAGCATCCTACCGTGGATACTCTTGGTAGGATTGTGGCGTAGGCAGAAGGGAAGGAAAGAGAGAAGGAAAAAAGAACAAGAGAGTAGAAAAGAGAAGAATCTCCCAATACTGTCTGGCTGTCCGGTACTTGGTAAGTCTTGAGATGCCTCCGAGACTTAAATTTCATGAATCTCAAGGTAGCTTCTAGATACCTCACTCTTAAATATTACTAGGTCCGTTTCTCTCTGATATCATTACATTCTGTCTAACACATGTGTTATAGGTATGTCAGCTGTTGAACTGTGATCTGGGTGTCTTACTAATGAGATGCATGAAATATATATGAACAGCCATTTTCTGTATTTATAACTGATGAGTAAACAAAGACTTCAATACTATGAAAGCAGTCATAATATTGCAAAAAGTGTGTACTTTTTCAAATGGCATATATTTTAGAATTTTATTTTGACTATATTACAATTTAAAATTTTTTACGAGAGGTGAGTCAACAGGCAAGAAATACAGGGAGTTATAATTGAGATGCTGAATTATTTTGTCATTTTTCTGAAGGGGGCTAATTATTTAAACTAATTATTAGTTTAAATAATTATTAAACTATTAATAGGCAGAATCTAGGTAAGACATGGTTAAGTTTGTTTATCATCCGTGTCCTCCAGAGAGTTTATAGTCAGGCCATCATGTAAAGTAAAGCAAATGTGATAGTATAGAGGCTGAGAAAGTATGGCTAAGTTTTAAAGTACTTATACTCAAAGGAAACTGTTTTGATTCCCTTAAACTTATAAAAAGATAAATTATGGGAGCACCAAAGGCTAATTTAAATGTATTCAAACATATCAGAAGTTTGTCTTTAAAGTAATAAATGAAAACCTCCTCACCGTCCCACCCCCCCTAGAGATGTAGGTTTTGTCATATGTGTGTGTATATAAATATATGTTACATACAGTACATGGTATATATGTGGCATCTGTTGGTATGTGTATCGACCAGTAAGTTATATATGTGTGTGTGTGTGTGTGTGTGTGTGTGTGTGTGTGTGCGCGCGTGCACGTGACTATGTAACGTATCTAAGATATATAAAGCTTACAAATTAAATACATGATTTATTGATTGATATACAGAGATACATATGTGCATTTAAAAATATGGAATTACACTCTCTACATTATTCAGCAATATAATTTTTTTCACTTAATATTGTAGTCACATCTTCTCACCCTGTATGTATAGATCTATCCTCAAGAAGAATTTAAAGCTCTCGAAATTGACAAGGCTCGCAGTAACATATGTGGAGACCATTTTCAAATTTAAATTATACAGGTTGTTCTTGGGGCGCCTGGGTGGCCCAGTGGGTTATGACTGTTGGTTTCAGCTCAGGTCGTAATCTCACGGTTTGTGGGTTTGGGCCCCGTGTTGGGCTCCACGCTGAATGACAGGGCTTGCTTGGGATTCTCTCTCCCTCTCTCTGTCCCTCTCCCTCTCACGCTTTCTCTCTCAAGGCAGATAAATAAACTTACAATTTTTTTTTTATCAGTTCTAGAATTTGAATTATAGTGTGTCATCTTAAATACAGTACCATCTGGGAACTTCTGGGATCTTCCGTAATTAATTCACCAAATATTGAACGGAGTTAACTCATGAAATTTATCAGCCATAGTTCATTATTGCAGCCCTCCGTGGTTTATAAGACGTGCATCGTTTCCCAGTCTTCCTATCGAGAGGAATCTTGATACCAGTCACATCAAGGATGTAATAGTGATTTATGTTAGTTTACAAGTATCTTATGTGGCCAGTACTGCTGTACTGCTCTGTATGAAATGCAGTAGGGTGGATGTGGAATGGTATGGTGTACAAGGAGTAAGAAGGGTTGGAGAATTATTTGATTTGTGATTAGAAGCAGAAATTTAGTGGGGCGCCTGAGTGGCTCAGTCGGTTAAGCGTCCGACTTCAGCTCAGGTCGTGATCTCGCCGTCCGTGAGTTCCATCCCCGCGTCGGGCTCTGTGCTGACAGCTCGGAGCCTGGAGCCCGTTTCGGATTCTGTGTCTCCCTCTCTCTCTCTGACCCTCCCCCGTTCATGCTCTGTCTCTCTCTGTCTCAAAAATAAATAAACGTTTAAAAAAAAAAGTAGAAATTTAGTATCAGATTTTATTACAGAAACATTACTTTTGTTATTTCTTAGTTACCGCTTTAATAGTGGTGTAGGGGATAGTCAGAATGTATATGAAAGGCCCTTAACATGTGACAAATCCAATCAAAAATGTTATGAAAATGTTATGAGGCTCAGATAATCCCGAGTCAGAATTGACAAAGCCAGAGGCTCATAGTTGTGAGAAAGTGATACTGTGGACGTGTTCATTAAGAGCAGCTTTGAAAAAAATGTTATTCTTTGTGTGAGAAGTGACTTATGGTGTTTAATTTTGTGCTGTAGCCTCCTTTTGCCTTTTGGTTTTACCTGTGTGCTTACCTATTTCCCCCAAGACTGTAAAGTCCTTGACAACAGGACTGTGTTCATTTCTCCAGTGTTTAAGCACGGTACTAGATGTTCAGTAAATTTTAAAACGTTACACTGAATTAATGCATTATTGTATCTCGTGTGTAATGCACAGACCCAGTATACCAGCGATCTGAAGATAATCTAGTACGTTCTAATGGTCCACCCAATCTCTTAGAACCGATTTCAGGTACATGTTTCACCAAGAGAACTATCTTAGATGTGCTAAAGCCATTTTGACTCTTAAAAAACAATTTCTTCTGAACAATCCTAAAATAAAATGCAATGACCATAAAAGGAGGAAAATTGCACCGGGGGCGGGGGGCACAGCAATACATAAACTCTCACAAATGCCTCACAGTTGCATTTAATCCTTATGGTTTAATCTTACTGAAACATGTTATAATATTACTGGCTCTCCAAGATTAGGGAGATCATAGCCCTTGAAACTAATTTAGAATTATTTACCATTTGAACTTTTGAATGCTTGCGCCAAGTAGGGAATTTCTTAGGAGCACTAGTTATAAATAGTGTGTCCCTTACTAAGCATTCACTTTCTGCTCACTGTATGTCCTATTTTCTAAGAATTACTTAGCAGTTGTCTGGTTTTATTTTTGTTTATTTTTTGCATTTTTTAGCAGTCCTCTGGTTTTAGATGGGCTGTCTCAACTTTGAACCCCAACCCGCCGTGCTTTATCGGACTGACTTAACACCTGTCCATGTTTGTTCCTGCTTTTAATATCTGGCATAGAAATATGCGTGCACATGTGTGTTCGTATATAATGGTAGGGTGGGTATAGCAGCTTCCTAACAGAGGAAGAGCAACTGATTTTCTGAAAAGACCTTTCCACCCCCACCTTTTTTGCAGACAGCCGGAGTTAATCCTTACATGTTTGATTGGAACAGCTGAGAGAGTGTGTTGCATATCTGAAGGTCTCCGGTGGACTCATGTTGCCTCAGAGCTGGGGCCACCTCCCTCTTTTCTAGTGCCGATCCTGCCAGCTGTCCCGGCCTCTGTTAAAGCACAGCGAAGGAGGTGTTAAATGATACACAAACATACACTGTCATGAAAGGGATCCCTTTACTGCATGTAGCGGGGCGACTTCTTTTTTCTGCCCTTCCTTGCCACGACAGAGGGGTTTTATACTGTTAATCCTAGCACCTGTCTCTGCCGGAGACGGTTAGGAGGGGTGTGTGTGGCGTGTGTGTGTGCGTGTGTGTGTGTGTGTGTGTGCGCGCGTGCGTGCGCGCCACCCTACCCAAGGAGGAGTAGAGAAATAACACCAGACCCATCTGCCTTTCCATGTCCTGGATTGGGAGTGTTCCCCTCTGACGCATTTGAAGCCGGGAACATATATATCATTTGGATCCTGGATACCTTATGCTTCCTGCCGTTGTTTTTTTGTTTGTTTGTTTGTTTTTTACTTTTTGTTTTTGCCTCTTTAAGGAGCCCGTGTTCTCTGTCCTGGCTGTCATTCTCTGCCTCTTGAGTTTCTGGTGGTGGAGTTGTCAGTTTGAACCCACCAGAAATAGCAAGTCTCTACTGTAGTTTTCAGGCTGTAACTAGTAACTCAGTTGGAGGTTTTTTTGCTTTTCCCCTGAACGCTTCTTCTGTGTAGTGTTGAATGTTACTGGGGTGGACGCTTGGGCTGAACCAAGCTCCAGCTTCATCATCTGAGCCAGCAGACCTATCTGCGTAGACTGGGAGGCAGCCAGAGATTTTTGGGTGCTACCTAGTCCCTTTGGACAGGACAGCCAGATCAAACAAGGCAAAAGCATAGACGCTTTTGGTACTGTCTTTATCTGAAGATATTTTTCCCCTTTGCTATGTATGGTGTATATTGTATGGATTATCAATATCCTGTTGTCCAGGTAAGCTGAGGGCTATAACGTTTTTTTTGTTTTTTAAAGTACCATTTGATTGATGTGAAGGTTTTATGGTGGGATGAAATGCTTATAAGCTTTCTGTCTTTTGACCTGGTACCACTCAGGGCATAGATTTCCCATGGTACTTTGCTAATTTGCTGAAACAGAAGGTTTGAGTTTTATAGTATTGAGGACTGGGCAGGGGAGGTTACTTTCAACTCTAGAAGTTCTTGAAACTTCAGAGAGATTCCTGTGCGTGTGTGCGTGCGTGCGTGCCTGCGTGCGTGTGTGTGTGTGTGTGTGTGTGTGTGTGTGTGTGTGTTTAAACACAGCGAGCTTGCCATTATAAATGTAACATACTAAGTCACCGTATTAAAGTATACTTGAGGCTTCATTCTGAGTACATGACAAGCACAGATGGCGGTTGCTGTTATGTTTCAGAAAGGTAATGTACGGTGGGGCACTCTCTACACACTTAATGTTTTAGACTGTTTTGTGATGGGATTAGTGGCATCTTATTAACTTACTGAAGTCTAGAATCAGAAAATGTCAAGTCATTATGAAGTGTATTCCAGATATCTACCATTTGCCTTTAAATTAGTAGCAGTATAGTGAGTGAAGTTAAAGTATCCTGGATTCTGATTCAAGCTATAGCGTTAACCACCTCCATGATATGCTCAAATAGCTTCATTTTACTTGATTTCACTCTCCCTATGTATGAAACGAAGGGGTTGGACCAAGTGATCCTTCATAGGTCGCGATTCTTTGAAATATTAATGGATTGTGCTGAAAACTTAGAACAGGAGGATAAAAACGGTTAATACAGTTAATTCTGAATTACAGATACTAGCAGTTTTCTCAGTTTGTTTCGGTTTACTTTTATTTTCATGGTACTTCATTATTTTTTCCTTTGAAATGGCCATTTCTCTAATAATTAGCTCCTAAGCTGTAGGTTGGACAGAAATGCATAGGGTTAAAGGAAGTGACAAACTAACCATTACATCCTATTGTGTATTTTGGGCCTAAAGGCTAACCAGGCTATTTTTAATTGAACCTATTGGGTAAGCTCTCCAGAGGAAACTCCCAGCTCTCATTCATGGCCACCAGGATTGAAGTCAGATGGGAGGGGATGTGGTTATGTTTCTTCAACTATGCGTTTTACTTATATTCTGTTGTATGTATGTGTTCCCATTATTTTGAGTTATTCAGGTCAAGGGTATTTACCACAATGAGGTTTTGATATATTTGTGGGTCTTACTTACCTGTGGACTGTTTCTCTACTGGCATAAAACAGTAGATTGGTCCACATAAGAGTTTAAGGCTGAAAGTGTCATGAGACTAGATTAAAAACAAAGCTTCTTCCAAGTAAATATTGATGTGCTTTTGAAGAGAAACATCTGTGAGCAGTATTTTTCTGAGACCCAGCTAGCAAAGTAAGGGACTTGTAGTAACAGTTGTATAAGTAAAATTGCGGGGAAAAACTGGAAAAGCAAAAGTGTTCCCAAAGAAGATTGAAGTATCAGAGATCTATGGAAAAAATAATTATAATGTATAAAAGAAGTTTTGGGGTAGGAAACTGGCCACCTCCCAACAAGGGAAAGGTGGTGGGGTGGATTAAAGCATTCCTATTTAGAAATTACAACATTTGCTAGTCTTTAGCAGTGCAATTTTATTCGTTTATGATAAAATGTATTTGACACCCTAAATCTTTTTAGTCATTAAGTTTTAGTATTGGTAAAGGTAGCGCTCAGTGTTTGAAACAACTCTTTCCTGGCTTTGCTCCATTTAGTAGCTATATTCTATCTGAAATTCAAGTAGCTTACAAATGCAGATAATGAGATTTTAATTTTAAGAGTACACTCTCTATTCCACCACATCAGGGAAATGAATGAGATTGGAAAAACAATTTTAAGTTGAAGGATCCAAAACTATTTTACAATCTTATTTATTAATTCAGTTAGGGAAACAGTTTTCTTTCAGCGCCTTTGTAAATGGGCAATAGATAGTTGTTGGCCACCTAAACTTTATTTATTAAAAAATTTTTTTTTTAATCTTTTTATTTATTTTTGAGACAGAGAGAGACAGAGCCTGAGCAGGAGAGGAGCAGAGAGAGAGGGAGACACAGAATCTGAAGCAGGCTCCAGGCTCTGAGCTGTAAGCACAGAGCCTGACCCGGGGCTGGAACTCACGGACCGTGAGATCATGACCTGAGCTGAGGTCGGACGCTTAACCGACTGAGCCACCCAGGCGCCCCTTATTTTTTATTTTTTAAAATTTACATCCGAATTAGCATCTAGTGCAACAATGAATTCAGGAGTAGATTCCTTAGTGCCCCTTCCCCATTTAGCACATCCCCTCTCCCACAGCCCCTCCAGTAACCCTCAGTTTGTTCTCCATATTTATGAGTCTCTTCTGTTTTGTCCCCCTCCCTGTTTTTATGTTATTTTTGCTTCCCTTCCCTTGTGTTCATCTGTTCTGTGTCTTAAAGTCCTCATGTGAGTTGAAGTCATATATTTGTCTCACTAATTTCACTTAGCGTAATACCCTCCAGTTCCATCCACGTAGTTGCAAATGGCAAGATTTCATTCTTTTTGATTGCCGAGTGATACTCCATTGTGTGTATATATATATATATATATATATATATATATATATATATATATGCCACATTTTCTTTATCCATTCATCCATCGATGGACATTCGGGCTCTTTCCATACTTTGGCTCTTGTCGATAGTGCTGCTATAAACATGGGGGTACACATGTCCCTTCGAAACAGCACCCTGTATCCCTGTATCTAGGATAAATGCCTAGTAGTGCAATTGCTGGGTCGTAGAGTAGTTCTATTTTTAGTTTTTTGAGGAACCTCCATACTGTTTTCCAGAGTGGCTGCACCAGCTCGCATTCCCAGGCCACCTAAACTTTTATCTCCACTGTAGTTATAAAATTTTCTTACTGGCTTCTGTCATATTCTTATACTTAGTTAAATTAAAGCTCCTCACTGGATAACATGTGTGGTTCTGTACTGATGCATTATGCCATTGGAAATCATTGAGGATATGGCTGAACGGTATTTTTTTTAATTAAAGATTTGGCACCTGTTTTTTAAATTGTTTCTAGAATTGCTAGTGTTGAGATAACGAAATAAAGTGAGTTCTCAACATAAGGCAAAAAAGTATTTTCAGAACTTGACCATTCATTGCTCTTATTGTTAATAAAATCACGCCTATATTAAGAGTACGCAATTGAAATTGGTTATCTTATTAGTTATGATTTTTGTAGAGCCGAGTCTAGACCAAATCAGGTTAAAACACAGGCAGAGTAAATAGATAGGGGCTTGCTTGCTGTGATTTAAAGGACAATGACTATGGTCTCCCTGCCCAGAAAAAAAAAATCTATTTGTTGAGAAACTATTTCTGAAATTATTCTTTTGGATTAAACATTACTGCCTCTGGCTGGATGTTTAAAATGTAACTTGTTAGGATGGCTACTGTAAAACAAACAAACAAACAAAAACAAAACAAAATAACAAATGTTGGCAAGGGTGTGGAGAAATTAGATCCCTTGTACACTGTTGATAGGAATGTAAAATGGTACAGCTGCTGTGGAAAACAGTATGGTGGCTCCTCAAAAAATTAAAAATAGAACTCCCGTCTGGCCCAGTGTTTCCATTTATGGGTATATACCCCCCCAAATCGAAAGCAAGGTCTCAAAGAGATAGTTGTGTACCCGTGTTCACAGTAGCGTTATTCACAATAGCCAGAAGGTGGAAGCAATAACCCAAGTGCCATCAGTGGATGAATGGTTCACCGAAATATGGTAACACGCACAATGGAATATTAGTCTTTAAAAAAAAAAAAAAAAAAAAAAAGAGGCAAATTCCAACATAAGCTGCAACATGGACGAACCATGAGAGTAGTCCTGCTGAGTGAAATGAGCCGGTCACAAAAAGACAGGTACCATATGATGCCACTCATATGAAGTACCTAGGGTAGTCCCATTCCTAGAAACAGAAAGTGCAATGGTTGTTGCCAGGGGCTCACAGGGACAGGAAGAATGGGGAGTTATTGTTTAATGGATACAGAATTCCAGTTTTAAAAAATACAGAGCGTTCTGGAGACGGATGGTGGCAATGATAGCACATTACCAACCTATATGATACCAGTTGACCCTTGAACAAGACAGGTCTGAACTCTTTTGGTCCACTTTTATGTGGATTTTTTTTTTTTTACAGTTTTGTAAATATATTTTCTCTTTCTTATGGCATTCTTACTTTTTTCTCTAGCTCTATTAAGAGAACACAGCATATAATACATTCAACGTACAAGATATGTGTTGATCGTCTCTTTATGTTACCTATAATGCTTCCAGTCGACAGTAGGCTATTAGTAGTTAAGTTTTGGGAGAGTCAAAAATTGTACATGGATATTCGACTGCGTGGGGGATGAGGGCCCTTAACCCTTGTGTTATTCAACAGTCAGCTGTACTAGAAAATCACCGAGGGTAAATTTTATGTTACGTGTATTTTACCACAATACAAAATATCAAGGGGAAAACATAACCCTTGTGGCAGGTTAGGGTTTCCCTATTATCACCGTGTGTCCTGAGGCACCCACTGAACACGTTGGCACCAATTACCATTTTGAGGTGAATGGGGCAGTTGGAGGAAGAAGAAGCGAGGTCTTCCATTGGAGGGGGTGTAGCCAAGTGCTTGAGGGTTTCGGACAGCCAGATACAGCTTAAGGATCTTAGGCATCTGGAAGATTGGGAGACAGAAAGCTGCCTGTCTGAAAGCTCCATTTGCCTACAGCATGCTCGGGTCTGCAGAATGTTGTGGAGTGAATTAGCCCACAGCTGTCCACTTCTTTGGGGGAAGGCGACCTGGATGAGGTGCAGGGAACATATGTATTCTTTAATTTCTCATTTTGAGAATTTTTTTGAGTGCCTACCGTGTGTCAGGTACTGTGCCAGGCACAGGGATTTGGTGGCGAAGAAGACAGGAGAACGTCCAGTAATTTAGTGGGAGACACAGCGTATTTTGGTATTTAGCCTTGGGGAAGCAGCAGACCCATCGCAGTTGTCATAGATTCACCAGCTGTTATTATCTTGATCATCTGGTTATGGATAAATTTGTTTAGATCCCATCCCATTTTCATATTTGTCTAAGATTTCCTTAATCTCTCACTGAATACAGAGAATGTGTACATAATTTCAGTTGTATGTGTGACTTTAGTCGAGTAGACTTTGGGATTTTTTTTTAAAGATACAAGAGTATGTTACTCAAATCTAGATACTAACTTGTAAAGTAACGTTCTCTAACTTTTCTAGCCTCACCTATGTCTTAGATAGGTATGTTATTTGGGGTCTCGTTCTAAAGGTTTGACTTTTGAGGGATAAGAAATAAATAGGAGGGTTATTCAGGTTTTATAAGCATATAAGATGCTTCCCTCACCTTTTTTTTCGAGAATGGGTTCTATGTAACTGAACCCTGCCTAAACTAGAGGAAAGAAGTGGGGAAATAATAGAATTACCCTTAATTTGGCTTCATTTATGCTAAAGGGAATGTGGGGGGAAAGGATATTAAAGTGGCATTGTGTTAGAGATGCTTCTGGGAGAGCATTTAATATCTATTAGGTGTAAATTGTTATTTACATTTAGGGTTATTGTGTGGGGGCGTGCTGTGAAAAGCTTTTATACTAACAAGTTTTTATTATTTCAGGAAATGCTATCCCTTTAATGTTGCTTTTCACTTGGGTGTCAGAGGCGGCCTGGGAAAATAGGAGCAAAACCTCCCTTCTAGCCGGGGACTGTTGGATCTGCTTTTATAGCATTGCTGGTACGTGGGTGGAAGGTACGGAAGTTGAGTCACAGCTAATGTCAAATTGTGCAGAGCAGGAAGAGCACCTAAAGTTGTGAGTTTTGGGTTTTGTTTCGTTTCGTTTTGTTTTTTAATCAGTGGGCATCATTTTGTCTAGAATCTGAACTATTCTACGAAAGTGAAAACTGAGGCCTTTCTCCCACTCTCCTTTTTTACCTCTTCCTTTTAACTTCACATTTCTAAGATACCGAAGTAAATTTGTAAATTTGAACATATTCCCAAGTATCCTTTTGGGAGAAAAGAACACTTTTATACCGTTTTGATAACAGCATGGATACTCTTCATTCTCAGGTGCCCATGTATGTGAAGTAAATGGTTAGAGCTAGAAATCAAGGCATTCTTGTTTGATTTCAGCAAACATTTCTTCATCTGCTGTGTATTCAGGCAGTGCGTTAGGAACTGGGGATACGGTATGAAACGCACAATTCCTACCCTCAGGTCGTTCACCGTCAGTAACCCCAACAGTTAGGAACCATCGGCTAGGTCCCAAGGCATAGGGAAAAGGGGTACCTAACCTAGATGTGGGAACAGGTAGGGCCAGGAAATGCTCTGGGCGGGGGGGGGGATCACTGAAGTGAGCTTTGGAAGATGAATTAACCAGTCAGCCAGATAGAAGGCCATATTCAAGGGCGTAAGAATGTGAAACAGAAAAGAACAGAAACGCGGTGTCATTGCGGAATGTGGGTCAGTGTGCTAGGAGCAGAGAAGAGCGCTGGGTGGTAGGAGAAGAGGGGATCAGAGAGTAGAATGAGGCCGGGTGACGTGGTAGGCACCTAATAAGAGTTAGACCTTCCCCCCCTTTTAGGCTGTGGGGAATAGTTGAGGATTTGAATCAGGGAAATGGCATGGTGGGATTTGCACGTAGAAAGAGGTCCCTGGTGGTGGTAAGCACCTCGGACAGGAAGAATGGTAGATGGGAGGCAGAGGGCGAAGTAGGAGGCTAGATACCAAATAACGTGGTCAGAACTGAGTTTGTGGTTCTAGGGACAGAAAGAAAGGGCAGGTTTCATAGAAATCAGAAGGACTTCCAGTTTGGTGTGGTGTTGAGTGAGAAGGAGGATCTTGGAAGGAACCCAGACATTCCATCCCAGAAAATGCCCTGGAATGAGTTGCTCCTTGGTACCCTACCGGGCATATTCAGCCACTAGGGACTCCAGTTGTTTTGCTGGGTCAGATCCAGGCTGTTCAACTGCACCTTCTTTCTCTTGGGCACCAGGGAGCAAACTGTCCTCTGTGATACAGGCCTTGAAAGCCAGGGACACACTTCAAAATATCCTTCAGTTTGTTCAGTGCTCATTATGATGCTGTTATTCGGTGTTTATGAGAACCATCGTAATATTTCTTTGGATGTTAGCTCATACTAACTCTTTCTTGTGGTAATGACTGTTCTAAGCTCATCTGCCATATAAAATGTCGGTCCTACGTGTACGAAAGAAGCATGAATACCAGGCCAAAG
This sequence comes from Panthera pardus, assembly GCF_024362965.1. Lineage (NCBI taxonomy): Eukaryota > Metazoa > Chordata > Mammalia > Carnivora > Felidae > Panthera > Panthera pardus. The sequence goes on from NW_026526991.1 coordinate 12,000,837, forward strand.
GAAATTTGCGTCCGAGCCCTAGTCCTGGCCTTTTTGCGTGTAGGGATTCCTCATCTGCCTCTATATTTTAAAAAAGATTTTTGGGGGGACATGTTGTCTTTTTTAATGTACAGAGGCTGCAGTCACACACAAACTTCAAGAGAACTGTGACTTTCGTGAGGGTAGTGAATGCGTGATGGGGAGTGGGGGACTCTGTCTTGCTTAAGGTGTTTTGCCCCTAGCACTGTAGTGGACCAGTGGATTCAGAGAATGGCATACGGTGATTCTCAGGTTTGTTTCTTATACTAGAACTGAAAACATAAGTAATTCTCCCATAAACGTGATTGAGATTTTTCCCAAAGTCCACTGGGTTGCCTTTGCTTCCAGTGAAACTCACCTACCTCTTTTCTGCTTACTCTGTATTTTTTTTTTTTAAACTCGACTGCATTTATCTCCTAACTGGCTTTGCAGTTACAAATTGAGAAAATGCAAGGTGTTCTACCTTCCAGATCATTTCTAAAAATGTTAAACAAGAACAAGCCTAGTACTGATCTATTCCTTTTCTCCTAGTTGTTCCCTCCTCACCCCCAATGTTTAAAGGTCCCATCCTTTGGTACATATTTCCTTATACATTGTGGATTATACCAAAAGTATGCAATTATCTGTTAAATGCCCAGAATAGTGCCTGACTTATTGTAGGTATTCAGCAAATGGCTATGCTTATGCCAGTTTCTTCAGGTTCTCCAGATTGGTGGTTCCTATGTTCTTTTCAGAATTGTTAAAATGATTATTAATGTGTGTAGGAGTATGATGATGTTACATTGGGCAGTGTGCCAAACCAAGGCTGGTTATGCATTTTGCTAAACAAATCCTCGTAAAGATAGCAAAACACTATGCATTCTCAGTGTGATTTGTGATTTTAAATTTTGATTTCTTTCGTATATATCTTACACATAGGAAGCTTAATTTTAGGATTAATCTGTTTGCCTTTGGGTAATCTATCAGAGATTATAATAATAAACACATAATGAAAATACAAATAAAATCCCTTTTTTAATGTTTATTTTTTTATTTTTTGCGAGAGAGTGAGAGAGAGTGCAATTGGGAGGGGCAGTGAGTGGGGGGAGATGGACAGAGGATCTGAAGCAGGCTTTGTGCTGACAGCAGAGAGCCAGATGCTGGGCTCCAGCTCACCAACTGTGAGATATGACCTGAGCGAAAGTCGGAAGCTTAACCAACTGAGCCACGCAGGAGCCCCAAAATCCTTTTGTTTTTTTTTAAGTCATTTATTTTGAGAGAGACAGAACGTGTGAGCCAGGGAGGAGGAGGAGGAGGGAGGGAGGCGGGGGGGGGGGGGAGAGAGAGAGAGAGAGAGAGAGAGAGAGAGAGAGAGAGAGAGAATGAATCTCAAGCAGTCTCAGTGCTCAGCGTAGAGCCCCTCACTGGGCTCAATCCCAGAACTGTGAGATCATGACCTGAGCCGAAATCAAGAGTCAGGTGCATAACTGATTGAGCCACCCAGGAGCCCCAGAATACTTTGGAGTAGGCCCTTATTAGAATACCAAAAAAAAAAAAAAAAAAATCTTCATTTTTATGTGAAAGTGATAAACACCGTAAATTCATCATCCACACAGATTATTTTATTTGAAAATTTAATAATTTAAGGTAGAGAAATTATGAAATTTACATTGGGAACTTAAAGACCAGCAAGATCACTTGTAAAGGGCAGAATCAGGGCTTAGACTAGGACTTCTGGACTGAGTCACACCTTTATGCTTTTTTTCACTCTTGTTTTAGTAAGAAAACATTAAAGAAACTCTTATGTCCAGTAAACATTTTCCCAAATCTTTTATATCTGTAGCACATGGTAGCAAGAATTACTGTTTACAATGATGGCACAGATGCCCAGTGTATAGATAAGAAGGAGTTTATGATTTTCAGTAGAGGCTGAAATACCGAGGGCGGGGAACACAAAAGGCAGATTCTCAGTTAACCAGGATTTGTAATGAACCTGGAAGCCTTAGGCAGTCAAATTTGCATACACCTTCCTATACACCTTAAGTTTCTTAAGCAGTCTTGTTTATAGACACTTTTTTCAGAATCCCCAGGTTTTTAACAGTAGAAAAAAATAAGCACTCCTATTACCTTCCTCCTGTCTTTTGGTCCTTTGCAGGCATTAGACTGGTTTAGGACAGGCAGATTCTTGCCGGTTCCCATTCCTTGAAAACCTTCCTGTAAGTGGTCATTCAGCTTTTCACATCTTTCATTAAATCCACTACAACTATAAACTGTACATCAGTGGAGATATTTTTTAAATACTTTTTGTTTCATTTCTTGTTTAATTATCAGGTATTCACGGGTGGAATAGTTTAAATCTGTATTAACTATGGTGAGCTGCTGTGAATGCTTCCAGTGCTGTGTAATTAATGCCCCCATAACAGATATTCATTCCTTAAAATATGCCTGCACATGGCGCCTGCCCCTCCCTCCCTCTCTCTCTCTCTGTCTCTCTCTCCACACACACACACACACACGCACACTCAGACACGCACACACCACACACGCGTGCGCAAAGCACACAACAAACTGCCATTCTCCAGCAGGCCTGTTTCTGGAGTTGGGAGATGTCAGCCTGCCGGGAGGGGGTGGGGGGAGGAGGAAGAGGTGGGGCTCTACTCTGATTAATTACCTTAGGCATTCAGGGGTGGGGCTTCCTTCAGCCATCTGCCTGAGATATGGGAGGGAGCTGGAGAAAGAAGGAGGGGGAGAGACTGCCAGAGAGGAAGAGAAAAGAAAGGAAGAAACGCTAGAAAGAGAAAGGAAGGAAAACGGGATAAAGGGAAATCAATCACCCGCCCTTAAATAGCTGGCTTGGGGGGGGGAGGGGGGGAAGGAAAGCTGTGGAGGTGTGCCCCAGCACGACCGCCCTGAAGGGTTCATCATCTGTTCCGTCTGGTTTATGGAGAAAAAGAAAATGGTAACTCAGGTAAGATTGTGTTTCCTCCGTGTGTTTCTTTTCTGGTTTCTGGGATCTAAGTAAAGATATGGGGGTCGGGTATACTAAACAGAGTTTTAATAATGATTGTCTTCCCAGAAAAGGCCAGATTTATTGTTATTAACTGAAAAGTGTTAGTCTGTGTCTGTTGAGAGAGAGAGAGAGAGAGAGAGAGAGTGTGTGTGTGTGTGTGTGTGTGTGTGTGTGTGTGTGTGTGTGATGTGTCCGTATCCTTTTTTCTCTCCCCCTCCCTCAGCTCCATAGCAGATTCCTGTTTCCTGTTCTGTGCAGCTGTAGCTCAGGAAAGACCCTGTGGGGATTTGTCTACCTCTTTGTCTTGGTTCTGAGAAGAGGGAGGGAGAGAGACTGCAGAGGTAGGAAGAGATTCTTACAGACTGCCAAAAAGAGGGGAAAGGGACCGACTTCCTTTTAAGAATTGCAGAAGAATTTGTGTTCTAGGGAAATCTGATTCCTGATTCACTCTGGTTTCTCAGGGCTGGCTGTGGAATTGCAGTTTCGCTGCCTTCGCTCTACATGGCTTGTTAAAAATGAAGGCTGGAAAAATAGGCTTCGTTTTCATGGCTTTGTTACTGGCAAGGAATGTTTTCAGTAGGAACCCTGGGAATATCCAGGTGTAGCTGAGGCAGGTCGAGCTCTCCCCGAAAGGAGAACAAATCTGAACGGATAAGTGACAATCACACGGGCATTAAAAGGCATTTGAAGGAGAGGGAGTCAGAAATGGAAGATCTCTCTCCGCTTACTCTCCCTCTCTCTCTGTCTCTCTCTGCCTGTCTTTGGTTATGCCAGGCAGTATCTAATCTGCATTTTACCAAGTCATTCCTGACAAACGGAAAGGTGAATAGCCTTCCATGGTTCCCCGGGCAGTGCTCTTTTTCTCATTGGCACCTTCTGTATGTTCCTTTACCCTTTTTCCTTTACACGTAGATAGGGAATGATGAGGCTATGGTTGGAGTGAAGTCATTTGCATGGTCGAGCCTTCCAGTCCTTCAGGCTCAGACCTAGGATCGGTGTCACGCCAGGCTTTTATGCTCTGTAGGGAAATTTCATCACTGGACAGTGCTTTCCTTTTAAGGAGGTTGCCCTTTTTTTGTATTCTCTCTTCTCTTTTCCTCTCCAAGTTACCACCACCGGAGGGCGAGAGAGTCGGCTAGCTCTCTGGATAGAGGCATCATTTTAGGGGCAGGAACAGTGTTCCGTTAAATGTTATATAATGCCCTGCAGTGCTGTTTGGAAAGAGGGAAAGCATCAGGGAGATGCTGCCAACATGACCTAGAGGGAAGGGGAGTTTCAAAGAATGTATCTTTCCAAAGTAATTTTTCACCAGATCTGAGTTCAGAGATTATCGAGAAACCCCTCCTCTTTTGGAAAGGAGAGAAATCTTGGAAATATTTTCTCTTCCACTTATCCCTTCGCTGTCAGCCTAATTAACTCTTTTAAAATATTGCTTTACTTTTTAAAAATTTCCATAAAAGAGAAGACCTATTTCTGGATTCTCTTTGTTGCTTGGGAGATGATACTTCTTAACCTTGGAGCCCTCATTCAATTTTCATTAACTGGCAATATTACAGGGCAACAGCTCTCTCCTTTCTCAGCTATTACTGAGGGCTTTTCAGCTACTTGACTTTTCAATATATATATTTTTAAATCAGTGAAAGAGTTCTCTAAAGTAGTGCTTTTTATAATCAGAGGTTTTCTGTGGCCTCTTGGAACATGTGCCCTGAGTTTCTGGAGGAGCGTGTGTAAAACACAAGTTAGAACGCGTGCTTCTGCACACTTGATATTGTGATCTGAATAATTGGTATGTAAGGAAACTGGAGTTTTAGCAAGTGAAGCAGAAGAGAGAAATAGAAACAGGGAGATTTCTTGGTGGTTAAGAATTCTAACAGATTTAAAATCACGGTGATCGTCTCAGGATGTGCAGGATGCTGAGAGAGGAAGTTGCTCATCTTTGCCCCTCCCGAATTTCTACAACCGGGAAGTGCAGAATATCAAATTTGTGGATTTTCCGTGTGGCAGCATTTTTGTTTTGGTGTATATACTTTCTGTGTCAGTGTAACATACGTAGTTGTTAGTAATCTAGAAAAAAAAAAATGAAAGGAGATAACCAGATGGGCCAACTCTTTCTTTGTCCTTACAGGTTTGGGGTTTTTTGGTTTTTTGGTTTTGCTTTGTTTTGTTTTGATTTGGTTATTTTTGTTTTCCGTTTTTCAAGCCAGACATGTAATCCTGGTGTTTGATAATGATCTGTCACATAGACTTTCTGAATATAAAACGCGTGTGCCGTTTAGGGTTTGGTTTATCAAAGTTAAATGGCTTATTATAGCATAGTATTTATTGTCTTGACTAGTATATTAAGAGAAGTATTTAGATCTGTTTTTATCATTTTGTCACCTCGGTTCTTTGCATATTGGATCTTGACATTCCTGTATCCCTTAATTTTAAATTAACTGCTCACTTGGTGGAAGAAAGGCAAAGTGCTTTCAGATCGATATTAGATCCATATCAGCCGTTGCTCGACGGGTGCACCTTATTATTATATCGGCTGTGGTTTTATGAGGCCCCTTTTTGGTATAATTAGCAAACGGCTCTGCCGTTTACAGTAGGGTAATCAGTGTTTTGCCTTGAAAGAAAAAGCAAAAGACAGTTTAATCACAAAATTCTGTTATACTAGACAGACATGCCCAGGTGACTTTTTAAAATAGAACTTCAGGTCTACCCGCTGTTCGTGTGAATGGTGTAGGTGTATTTATTTCTCTGAGATACTCTTGTTATTTCTGAGCAAGTGAACCAAATTACTACATCTCTTCACATCTATGAAAATAACCATGTAGAAGAAGTCATTCTTGTAATAGGTATAAAATTAGAAAAACAAAATTGCAGTCGACTTCAGTGAATAAGAAAAATGGTTGGCCTGACTCAGACTCAGTTACGCTATTTGTTCTTGAGGGGGAAAGTCTACCAGGCAGAGAGGAGAAAGGTTGTACGGTGTGGTGGATGTGAAAGAAAATTTTTGTACTCTCCTGTAGCGTAAGACTGCCAGTTTCTGTGGAACACAAAGCCCTCCCTTTCTTGGACAGCTCAGTGCTTTGCTGGCATTTTCTTCAAAATCTGTTTTCCATCAGGACCGAGAGGAGGGAAGGTGTTAAGAATAAGGGAGGTTGGAAAGGGGGCTGCTGTTCCTTTAAATAGTGCAGGGAGCCCATGTGGCAGCAGGCCGGCTCTGGAGTGTATTCTTTTGTAATGAATCACCAGTTCCATTGTCTGCTATCTCCCCTCTTTGTAGCTGGAAGGCTGAAGTCTTTCACCTGAGCTGCTGCCCCGTCGCTATTCTGTTCCTGGGTGGTTGGGAGAAGAGGAGAGGGAGGGTGTTCTATGCTTTAATTAAAGACAGATAACTGAGCAGGTATGTTTTGCTTTGTTTCATTTTCCCGTGTCCTTTCTGGGTTTGGCTTTTTGGAAATGAGCCGGAGTAGGGAATCAGTTCTGAGATTTAGCTACGCGTAGTCCATTTTCTGTGGATTTTGGAAGTACTCGGGGATTACTCAGTCTCCATTTTGTGGCCTTGCTTCAAAGCCCTTCCATTCTCTTGCCGGCCGGTTCCACCCGAACCTCATCCCAGCCTCCATGCCCAGAGCCTGGGCCCACACGGTTTGTTTTGGCACACTTTCCACTTTCTATGGGCTGCGCAGGACTCTGGGAAGTTGGGGGTAGGTGCAGATTGTGGGCTGGAGACTAATTTATGTTCCTTTACAATGAACCAAAAAAAGGCTCACTCTTTCCGAAGATTTGGTTTCTTGCGGAATTCTTGTACACTGCTCCGTATCTTTACTTCTAACCATTTCCTTGCCAAAGCCAAGATGGGCTCTTGAAAAATATTGCTGTGCTAAAAATGACTAAGCTTTCCTGAAAAGATACCCAGAATTCCATAAATGTGATTAAATCTGAACAATTTGGACTCGGTAGATGATTCTCTTCTTCCCAGCCACCCCCCTACCCCCACTCCCACCACCCAAACACACACCTTTTTGCCCTTCCCTTTTTTTTCCTTTTTTTCCTTAACTTTATCTTTCTCCTTAGTGCTGCAGTCCAGACTAGGTAAGCCTTTGATAATCTGCTCTGCAAGTTTGCATTGTCACCGAGGACGTCTCCGTGTGGCCAGGTAAATGGCGCTCCTCCTCCCTCCCGGTGACAGCGCCCGGGCGGAAAGTCTTGTGCTCTTCCCTGAGATTTTCACACTCCTGTCTGTACGGATGGCCATGTGGAAACAGCTTCATCTCTCCTTTGACTTGTGGTCTGTGGAGTCCTCAGATGAAAACATCTCTTGGGGTAATTCCTCACCTTGGGTGGTTTCTTGGGCATCTCTGTGCCGTACTCAGGTGGTCACCTGTGATGATTCAGCTCCTCTGCCCAGTGGCCCTTTTCTGGTGTACCAGTCCTCCCTGGAGCCCGACGTGGCTGGTGTCCCAAGGCATCTCGTCCTGGAGCCGGAATCCCTCTCTCTTCCTGTCTCTTCGTTCCCAAACCGACCGGCCCGTCTTCCTTAAACTTTCTTCGCAACACTGGGGCTGTGAAACACAACAAATGCAAACAGAACACGCCCCTGCCGCAGATGCCTTGCCGTTTTGAATGTAGCAGCTTTATTATTGGGCTTCGGTGCTCGACCTCCAGCCTAGGCAGCTGGGAATGCTGCAGTCCGCCATCATGCTGTTTGTGGTGTTCCCATTGCCCAGATGCTCATACGTCCCTTTGTTTCTGTTAGAGTGATGAAATTCGGGGAGCCTTAGAGTCCAATAACTCATTAGAGGTTGTTGGCAGAGTGCATTATTACTTCAAGTGCAAGTCGGATTTTGTCACTCCTGTGCCTTAAAAACCTTCCCGGTTGTTTGTTTTCCTGAAGACTCATTAAATCCAGTGTCCTTACTCCGGTCCCTGAGGCCCTTGTGTGATCAGGAACCCCGCTGGCTCCCCAACCTTCTCTCCTTCTCTTCCCATGTTTCGCTCCAAAGACACTGGCCTCTTTGCTCGTCTCTTACCACACCTTGTACCCTCCTGCTCAGGGCCTTTCCTTCTGTTTTTCTCCCAGCCTGAAATGCTTCCCACTTGGCTTCTCAAGGGAGAGTGCTCCCTTGACCGTCTTGTGTCAACTTGAACTGCCCTATCCCCATATGCTGCTTTTTCTTTATTTAATACTGATCTTAGTGCCTGTCGTTACTTGTTAACATGTATGTTTATCATTTGTGCCACCGACCCCTCCAAAGAATATAAGCTCTGTGAGTGAGGTCAGGGACCTTCTCAGCAGTGTGTTGTATACTCAGTATCTAGAACTATGCCTGGAGTGTAGCCAAATATAGCTGATCAGCTAATCCTGTCAGGTACTGGGCTAAACAGCATTGAAATCCTCTCCATGACCTTGTCATTATCCCCTCGGTACAGAAGAGGAAACTGAGGCACAGAATGGTTAGGTAACTTGCCCAAGTTTATACAGCTCCTAAGAGATGTTGTGGAGATTCATATCCATAGACCGGCTTGGGACTCCATACTCTTAAGCACTGTACCCCAGTGCCTTTTGTAGGTATTATATATTCAGTCAATATTTGTTGAATGTGTGAATGAATTAATTTAGTTGAGGCTCTGATTCACTTCTGGAATTTCCATCTCTGACTTATTCAAGGCTTTGATGGAATAGAAGTTGACCCTTGAACAACATGGGTTTGAGGTGCACATGCCCACTTAATGTGGATTTTTTTCAGTAAATACAGTACAGTGGTGTAAATGTATTTTCTCGCCATTATGGTTTTCTTAATAACATTTTCTTTTCTCTAGCTTACTTTTATATAAGAATACAGCGCATGGTACATATAGTATACAAAACATGTGTCCATTGACTGTTCATGTTAACAGTAAGGCTTCTGGTCAACAGTAGACTATTAGTGAAGGCTTTAGAGAATCAAAAAGTTACATGCAGATTTTTGACAATGTGGGGGCGGAGGCGGCGTCAGCACCCCTACCCTCCCATTAAGGGTCAATTGTACTTGAAAAAGCAGGGAATTTACTAATGAATAAAATGAATCCATTGTAATAGTATTATTTTATAGTGGCAGATAATATTACAGAGTACATATTATGTATTAGGCACTTTTGTCAGTGCCTTGTGTATATTAAGGCATTTATTCCTATTAGCAGCCTTATAAGTGCCGTTAATGTCCATATTGTAGGAATTAAGAAGAAACGGGGGGCCTCCTGGGTGGCTCAGTCAGTTAAGCATCTGACTGTTGATTTCAGCTCAGGTCATGATCTCATCACCATTTGTGGGTTTGAGCCCCGTGTTGGGTTCCATGCTGACAGCGTGGAGCCTACTTGGAATTCTCTCTCTCCCTCTGTCTCTGCCCCTCCCCTGCTTGTGTGTGCACGTGTGTGCTCACTCTCTAAATAAGTAAATAAATAAATATTAAAAATAAGAAAGAAATTAGGAGACAGGGATTCAGAAAAGTTAAGTAACTTGCCCAGGGAGGCAGTGTCAGGATTGGAACCCCAGAGAGTTTCTCTCTGGCTTCCCTGTTCTTAACGCCACTAATAATGACTGTTATTAAAACAAGTTTTTTTGTTTTTGCGTACCTGCTTGACACCAGTTTACAAACACATCACATTTACATCTACATAAATCGTTGTCATTGGCGTATCATATCACTTGCCAATCTCTTTTTGAGATCCGTGGTGTTTTTCCCATCCGTTAGACTGAGATTTGAGAGGTCAGGCCACTGGGCGGCACTAGATACGGACAGAGATAGGTTTCAAGCTTGAAATCTATGTCATTCCAGGTCTGCATTCTCTTCCATGATACTAGCAGCCTCATAAGATAAACAGTTCCATTGGTGGCCCTTCAAAAGTAGAAGAGGTTTCCTTACGGTGAGCTAAAATGTCTTCTCATTATGCTTTTCTCACTGTCCCCGGGTTCTGTCGTCCAGAGTCACACAGAACTTAATCTCTCTTCATAAAAGCCAAGTATTTGAAGATAACTGCTAAGTGTTCCCTTTAATCCTCTGTTCTCTTTGCATTTCTTACCTACTTCCTTGTGTTAGTCCTCACAGCGTTGCCAGAGATTTAGCTATACTGGACTAATTACCTTGATTTATGTGAATGGTTTATCATTCTGCTAAGTAAAATATCAATTATGAGTATTGAGGACCAGATCTCTGTTACAAATTTTGTTTTGTGACAGGTTTGACTTCACTCCGTTTTCATAGCTTATTGATCAATGAGGGTATCTCATCTCCTAAGTAGAATGTTATTTCTCTTTTCCATTGTAAGCCATGCATGCAGCTGTCAGCTGTTTGGCAAGAACCTACCTGTCGTCTTTTAAAAAAAATTTTTTTTTTTTAACATTTATTTATTATTGAGAGAGAGAGAGAGAGAGAGAGAGACAGAGCGTGAGCAAGGGAGGGGCAGAGAGAGGGGGAGACACAGAACCTGCAGCAGGCTCTAGGCTCTGAGCCGTCAGCACAGAGCCCGACACGGGGCTCGAACCCACAAATTGCGAGATCGTGACCTGAGCCAAAGTCGGTCGCCTAACCAACTGAGCCACCCAGGCGCCCCGAACCTACCTGTCTTCTAACCTGGGTCTTAACCCAGATCCCTCAAAGGTTACTAACCATGAAATTTTAATTTTTTTTTTTTACCTTATTTTTTAGGAATATTGTTTCAGAGATGACAATTGGACTGACAAATGACATACTAAAAATCCACAAAAGTAAATACCACTTCGCTTGAGATGTTGCGATTGTATCAAAAAAATATGTTGGAAAAAACAAAATCCGGGATTATAAGAGTCTTTTCAGTTGGTAGCAGCAGGAAAACATGATCTTGTTTTTCTATCGAAAATAGAGGTAAAACACAACCAAAAGATGAATTCAGCCCTTGGAAAATATTCTGAGGTAATAATACTTAGTATAAGTCAAATATCATAGAAATACTCTTAGATCAGCTTCCTTTGGCAGATTCTTTTCATCAGCCTCTTGAATTCTTTCCAAGGGCTATCAGTTTCAGAACATTAGAATGATATTTCTTATTTAATTAAAGCTCAGGAAATAAGGATGGCTAGACTTGCTATAAACAAGAGGAAATGAATGCAGTTTTTAAACTTGTAACTTGAAATCCTATAACTGATGCTATTGGATTCATTCACAATTACAGGATAAAGTTCTGCAGTCAGAATTTGATAGTTCACGTATAAAGGAATATCTAAGTAGACAATATGGAAATGGAAATCAGTGATTATTTTTTGAAATTACAATACTTTCACATCCACAAATAATAGAACTGTATTCTTTCATCTAATATTGATTATGAGATTCCTTATAAAAAGTTCTGAAGAGACAAACTGACACGGAAGTGAAGGAGTTGAGACTTTGAAACATAGAAATCCACAAACTTTTTCCACTAATGGCTTGATAGTAAATATTTTTGGTTTTGCGGGCCATGCTGTCTCTGTCCCAACTATCCAGCCCTGCTGTTGAAACGTGAAAGAAGTCATAGACGATACATAAACGAAGGAGTGTGGCAGTGTTCCAGTAAAACTTTATTTATGGACACTGAAATTTGAATTTCATATAATTTCCATGTGTCACAAAATATTCTGCTTTTCACTTTTTTTTTTTTTTTTTTTTTTCGCTGTTTAAGAATGTAAAAACCATGCTTGGCATTTAGGCTCTGCAAAAACTGGTGGGGGAAGCCACAGTTTGCCAACCCCCGACTGAGAAGGATGGAGGTCCTCCCTACTTGCTAATAGAGGGAAGGTTTTCCCCTAGAGCTTGACGAAAGGGACAGGGACACAGCTCCCGGCAGTTCTGACATGTTTTCATCTCTGTTAGTATGAAACCCTTGACTTGCTCTCTCACTTTCCCCCAGAAAATAGGAAGATTTCTTCCCCCTTTCTTCCTTTATCCCTCCATTCTATCCCCAAATCTAAGGCATATCCCCACGTATGCTGTGTTTTATACCTTCCTGCTTTTCATACAGTTTTTCATATACTGTTACATTGAGCCAGAATACCTTTTTCACGAACGTGATTAATTTCTTGCCTTAAAGGTTCAGCTTAGACTTCACCTCCTTCAGAAAGCCTGCCCCCCTCTCAGGGTTGTCCCTTTATTGTGACTGGCATCGTGTATGCGATGCTCTCTTAGCCCGTGCTATAGTAGTACTGTCTCTGTGAGTATATTTATCTGTTTTTTCCCATCAGACTAGCTTCTTTCAGGAATGCGACCGTATCGCCTGTGTTCGTTGTCACATCTGGTTCGATTCAGTATCTAGTAAATACTTTGCGATTGAATTAATGAATTTTAACCTGTTACTTCATAGGCAGGGTTCTCTTTGGAAATGAAAACAGGAGAGTTAAATTGGGTAATCACATATATCCTCGTGCTTATTACTTAAATCAGTTAATATTTAAAATATAAATGTCATTTTAGAAACGGATGCTTTATTTGGCTAGAAGAAAGGAGAATTTTGGAGTAAACAGCTATTTGGGGAAATCTCTTGTAGATGTTTCAGTGGAAGGCAACATGTATCCAGAAGATAGCAAGCAGGTAAGTGCCATAGGAGCTCTGGTCTCCTGGGAAGTCAGGAAAGGGGGAAGAAGATCTTCAACCCACCCAGTGTGGGAAGGGCAAAGAGAAAGGGAAAGGTGGTGGTGACATTTTAGGGTTTGGCAACTAGAGTGCTGCCACCTCCCTCTCTTCTTTTCCTTCTACTCGAGATGGCCAAAAGTTAGATTCTTAGCATACTGCTTTTGAAAAGCTGTTCAATACAGATACGTATTAGAGTATGACCATTCCGTGTCATTTTCTTTTCTTCTTTTTTTCTTTCTTTCTTTTTTTTTTTTCCATTCCATGTCATTTTCAAGGCTCTCTGTTCATTGTTTTATGGTCTTTTTTCCTCTCCGTGTATTTTCTTTCGGTTAGTTTCTTTGGTGGTATTATCAAGTGTGCTAATCTTTTCTTCTGGAGTGTCTAATCTGCCATTAATCCAATCCAGTGTGTAGTTGTTGCCTTTTTTCCATTAAATCTCAGACAATATAGTTTTCACCTCTGGCCTTTGATGTGGATCATATATGTATCTTTATCTTTCATGTCTCTTAACATGCTCGGTTTTTGTTTTACATACAATTTTTCTTGAACGTGTGGAATACAAACGTTTTAATATCCTCGTCCACTAATGCTGACATCTGTATTAGTTCTGGGTCAGTTACCATTGATTTTTCTCATTATGGACTATATTTTTCTGCTTGTTGACATTGCCTGGTAATGTTTGGTTAGATGCCAGACGCTGAATTTTTTACCTTGTTGGAGGCTTAGATATAATACGTATCTATTTCAATAAATACTCTTGAGCTTTGTCTACAGCCCCGCTGAGTTTCTGAAAAATGGTTTGCTCCTTTCAGGTCTTGTTTTTTTCGGTTGTGTTAGAAAGGGCCAGAGCTGTGTTTAGTCTCTGGTTAGTTTTACCTCACTGTTGAAGTTCTTAGTACTCTAACTGATGTTTCCGAAATAACCAGGTTTTGCCCTCTCATCGTGGGGAAGCGGGCTCTGTTGATGGCCCTGTGTGATCTCCTGGCATTACTCCCTCCACCTCCTTCAGGTGGACGTTCCCCCAGCCTCGGTAGCTCCTCACAGAACGTGCGGTGATCATGACTTAGCTGCGTATGTGAGGGCGACCCCGGGCGCGTCTTCGGAGTTCTCTGTCTGTGCAGCTTTCTTTTTTTCTCTGGCGCTCTTCCCTGTGAACTCCAGCCAGCCGTCTTGGCTTCCCTGCACTTGCAGCTCACTGTCTTCAGCCCATGGGCACCACCTGGCTCTCGCTTCTCTCTGCGCCACAGCCTGGAAACTTTCTCCAGGCAGTAAGCTGGGCGGTCGTAAAGGTCACCTTGGCTTTTCCTGCCTGAGGGATCAGTGTCCTTCTCTGCCTCCCGTACGGCGTCTCGAGTGCCGTACGTCATGTATTTTGTTCTGGGTTTTTTTGGAGCAGCAAGAGAAGTCTGTCCGGTTCTTGTCACTTCACCTTGATTGGAAGCCGAAGGAAACCACTTATTTTTAATTGAAAGCTAAGTGGTATCTCATTTAACATATTCCTAATTGATGAATGAAAACTCAATTGAACAGTAATTTCCGGGAGTATTGGGGAATGCATAGTATGTATAAATAATTAAAATACGAGGCGGAGCATGGTAGATTACATGAATATGACGTCAGTAAACTACCATTAGAGTTCAGATGAGGAAATAGTTTGGAAAGCTTGGCAGCAGCAGAAAGGGTGAGACGAATGGCTCTGGTGGACGCACATGGGCATGTGTGTGCATTATGCAAGACATTATCTCAGTTTAGAACCAAATTCTAGAGTACTGAATGAGACACAGTGGTAGAATAATTTCAGAGAGAGTCTAGGACTCTCTAATTAAAGGTAAAAATAGTTATTTGTTTTTAATTTTTCAAAAACGTTTATTTATTTTGAGAGAGAGAGAGAGAGAGCGAGCGAGCCAGGGAAAGGCAGAGAGAGAGAGGGAGAGAGAGAATCCTAAGGAGGCTCCACACTATCAGCGCAGGGCTCAGGCTCACAAACGTGAAGATCATGACCTGAGCCAAAATCAAGAGTCAGACGCTTAACCGACTGAGCCACCCAGGTGCCCCTAAAAATAGTTCTTTAACAAAAATACATGGACAGGATCACAGGAAAAATAGTGTTTCTGGGTTGTTTTTTTTTTTAATGTTTATTTTAGAATGCTCCAGTAGTTAGACTTGTAACCATTGCTCTTTCATTGGTTTTCAGGTTCTCTAGGAATTTCAGTGGGGAGAGGGTGCTGTGGAACGAAACACGTTGCACGTATCAAAGAATGTGGGTGGCACTGCTTGGAGTTTTCCTAACGTTGGATGAAATGGTTGTCTGTCATCTGCTAGTGTAGCAACTTGAGCAAAAGTTCACCCAAGTGTCTGCTTTCATATGCTGTCCTCTCTTGAGGAGCCAGGAGGCATTTTTGAGAAACTGGGGACGTAGGTGTTTTGTTTGGGTTAATCTCACTTTGCCTATGCTTTTATATAAAGTGAGAAGAAGGTGGTTGTCCCCCCACCCCCCAACATTTATGCTGATGTGACTATTTATGTGAAAAGGAGTATGAAGATCTTTAAAGTTATAGCTCAGCTGTTAGGCCTCACGTTGTGAACTATATTCTCTTTCCCTTTTGTCTTCTTCCTTCACAAATAGTGGTTATTAGCTGTGTGTGTGTGTGTGTGTGTGTGTGTGTGTGTGTGCGTGTGTAAGTCAAAAAAAGAATTTTGTATTCACGATCTCAGTTCATTCTTATGGATGCCCCATTTAGGTAGCTATCCCCTCTCTTATTTTGCAAATAAAAATACTGAGGCATTGAGAGATTTAATGACTTCTCCAAAGTCACACGGTTGTACATGGTAGAGCCCGGGTTAGAACCCATGTTTATCTTCCAAAATTTATGCTGTTTATACCCCTTTTTTGATGATAGCCATTACCTGAAGCATAATATGAAGAATATAGGCCTTAATGTTTATTTAACTTCTTCTTTTTTTTTTTAAGATTTTATTTTTTTAAGTAACCTTTACACCCAGCATGGAGTTTGAACTCACGACCTTGAGATCAAGTCATGTGCTCCACCAACCGAGCCAGCCAGGCGTCCCTCACCTTTTCTTTATGTATCTTTATAACTCACCTTTAGCCAAAACCTTCAGAAATGTCTGCTCATTTTCTTGGAGTCTTGGGTTCCTTTGGGAAAGTACAGAATTGATCAGTTTGACAATTCTGTACACAGCATTAGCTTCCTGAAATTTTATCGCAGCACAGAGGTTTTACAGTTTGATGGTTTAGTAATCATATGGGAGCATTTGTACAGGATAAGAGAGAAATGAAAGTGTTGCCTTATTACAGTAGCTCTTAGCCACTTCGGGCGGGAGAGCGGATAAACTACTTAATGGCACTCTGTTGACTCTCTCTGTTGCAGAGAAAATACTTTGTTCCACATGGTAATGAGCCTAATGTTTCTTCCTTTTTAGTGCATTCTGTCCCTTGGGTAAGGCTTCTTTATCATAGAATCATTGATTCTTACAACTCAACTTTAGTTTACAAATCTGGATGTGGATCCAGAGAGGAGGTGAATTGTCCAAGGTCATTTGGTGCAGTAATGGCAGAACTGGAGCTAGAACTCGGTTTTCCATAGTCCCTGTCTGGTGTTCTTTCTACTGTCAGAACATCCTCCTGGGAAGTTCAGACCTTTAACAACAGATGTTTAGTCTGTAAAGGCGAAAATATCAAGTTCTTTTGCTCCTCATTCCTAAAAGGGAAAAATCTTAAAATGAGTAAAAGGCTCAACTTGTGTATCTTGGGAATTCTTTGCTGGAAAATTATTCTTTTTAAATTATTTTTATTTGTTTATCTTAGCACAAGCCGGGAAGAGGGACAAAGGGAACCCAACGCAGGGCCTGGGGTCATGACCTGAGCTGAAATCAAGAGTTGGATGCTCAACCGACTGAGCCCCTGAGTCATCCCTGGAAAATAATTCTTGAATGAAGCTCGATAGTCCAGTTGATGGGATAATGGTAACAATGCAGTTATAGGTGAGGAAGATTGTAAGCAGGAAGAAGAAATAAACATGCCCTTTGATTGTTTCTGTTTAAAGATGCTTGAAGATTTTTTTTTTTTGTCTTTGTTTGTTGAGCAGTTGGTTTGACATGGAAAGGTAAAAAGTGCAGAGTGAGGGGTGCCTGGGTGGTTCAGTCGGTTAAGTGTCCAGCTTCGGCTCAGGTTATGGGGTCACGGTTTGTGAGTTCGAGCTCCTCGTGGGGCTGTGCGCTAACAGTGCAAAACCTGCCTGGGATTCTCTCCCCCCGCCCCTCTCTGCAGCCCCCAACTTGTGCACATGTGCTCTCTCTTAAAATGAAATTAAAAACAAACAAAAAACCAAAAAAAAGTGTAGAGTGAAATCTGAGAGTGTTTCATCGCTAAGCACTATTGAAGTTTAGACCGCCTTTGGGTTCTCTTAGGAACAGATTTTGGATCTCCAATCTGGGTTTTCTGCATACCTTCTTCCTTAAGTTGATTATCCTCTCCTACTCTGGGACAGGTTTTCCTGTTTTAGCATAACACCTTATTTGCGATCACTTTTTGGATGAACTTTTCCAACACAGGACTCTAATTCCTTCTCTAGGTTTCTTTGTCTCGCTGTGGTCCAGGATTAAACATGGCAGTCACTAGTTTATATTTCATGGCCCTTCTATTCTGACCGAAGGGTCAGAGTCTATGGCAGGCCTTATTGATCCGCGTGGTAGAGAGGTGTAGGTACCGGGAAGTGTTTTTCTCCCTTTAGACCGCCATCTGATCTTGGTCCCTATTGTGTTTGTGAAGGAGGCGGGAGGTGAAGAATTAGGTGTTCTAATTGGCAGGTACTTGATTTTTGTTTTGTTTTGTTTTCTGAGAGTGGTTAGACTCATGAAGATCTTTTATATTTGTCACGATTCAGACATGGTGCTGAGTGAGCTTGTAGGTGACATGTGGACTGTGACTTACGGTGCACACATACATGTATACACAGTGGAATACTACTCAGCCATAAAAAGAAGGAAACCTTGCCATTCGTGGTCACACGATTGGACTTTGAAGGTACTGCGCTAAATGAAATAAGTCAGAGAAAAAAATAGTAGTTCTGATACTTCCTGAGTTGCTTTGCTTCCTGTACTGCAAATGCATATAATTTACTAAAGCGTCAGGACAAGGATGTTGCCAAGAATTGTAGTAAACGCTTCTCATTTTCCTTCAAGCTTCTCCAGTTTGCTTTCAGTGAATCTTGGTGTTCTTAAAGGGTTAAAGAAACGACGACATTCACTACCCCATGTTCTTTAGGAAAGCTAAAAAGGAACCTGATGTTAACTAAAATTTAAATTAAAACAGAAAAGGAACTTGAATTCTAGAGCTTGCTTATGGTTGAAATCTTTTGCAGAAAAAAAATCATGACTTCTGGGTCAAGTTCTGGGACATTCCTGCAGCCCCCATCTCTTGTAAGAGCCCACTGGCATAACAGTGTAGAAGTGTAAACGTGAACCAGTAACAGCAGACAGAAAAGGGCGAAGAGCGATACTGCTAATGAACGAGAGAGTTAAACACATTTCTGGAGAAATTACAGCAAACGGGAACCAACTGATGGATAAATGGAGCGGAAGCTAAAGCCTAACAATGAGTATAGGAGCGGCTAGGGGTGTGTAGGCCAGTCTCTCCAGCAGGAACCCCAGAGAGGCTCTGGACTCAGCGAGAGTGAAGAAGGAATAGGAAATGGCGATTCTGGGTGTATTCTGTACGGATCACTTCAACCGTGTGGCATTTCCGTAGCCTTTCCGCTGCCTTCCCGGTGGAGGCAGCCAGCACTTGTGGCGGCTCCTTTCTCCGGCACCAGAACGAGGAAAACCAAAAACACCAGAGGGTTTGACCCTGAAGAACTTGATCGGGAATGCTTGGGGAAATTGAATGTAATTCTTTCTGTATTAGGTATTGGCACCCCTTCCTTGAGTCCCATACTTGGGGAGGAGATCATTCCACACTTTCCTAGCAGCTTGCAATAAAACAAAGCCTACTGGTTGACATGCTCTTTTTTTTTTTTCTTTTTTTTTTTTTTTCTAAATCTCATACTGAGTTCCCAGTTAGAATTTTAATTCCAGGGAGAGAACTAGTCAGAAAACAGATTATACAATAGCAGAGAAAACCCACACCAGCTAACCAAGTCCTTATACCTGGATCATTGGTGCGTGAAGACCATTAGCCATATTAGAGGGTCCTTCAGCATGACAGAGACCACAAAAAAACAAAAAGAAAAGCTGACCCTCTGGGGAAACAGACAACGCAAGAAATAGAGGAAAATTTAACACAACATTCCAACTAATGGAGTCAGATTCAGGAAGTTAATACATTCATAAACCCATTATTGGGTAAGGGGTGCGCCTGGGTGGCTTAGTCGGTTAAGTGACTGACTTTGGCTTACGTCGTGATCTCACAGTTTGTGGGTTCGAGCCCCGCATCAGGCTCAGTGCTGACGGCAGAGCCTGGAGCCTGCTTCGGATTGTGTCTCCCTCTCTCTGCCCCTCCCCCACTCACACTCTGTCTCTCTCTCTCTCTCTCTCTCTCTCTCTCTCTCTCTCTCTCAAATAAATAAACATTAAAAAAAACACCCCACATTACTGGTATAATGAAAAGGGAGCAATGTGAGAATGCAAAAGAGGGATGGAGATCAAGAATGTGACTGTCAAAAGAAAACATGCCACAGACAAATAGAAAATAAAATTGAAGATAACCTCCTGAAATGTAGAGCTCTAAGACGCAGAGATGGAAGATACAAGGGGTAAGACAGATGGCTTCCTTAGTGTTCTTTAGAAAGTGAAGACGGAGACAAAACCTTCCCTGCTGAATTACATACGAAACAGCCAAGATCCAGAAACAACCTCAGTGTCTCCCAACGGGTGAATGGATAAAGAAGATGTGAGATACACACACATACCTGGATACACAGTGGGATGCTACTCAGCCATAAAAAGAAGGAAACCCTGCCCTTTGTGACCACAAGGATGGACTTCGAAGGCATTGCGCTAAATGAAATAAGCCAGAGGAGAAAAGAACATATGATTTCACTTACATGTGGAATCAAAAAACAGGGGTGCTTGGGTGGCTCAGTCGGTTGAGCATCTGACTCTTGATTTTGGCTCAGGTCATAATCCCAGGGTCGTGGGATGGAGCCCTGTGTCAGGCTCCATGTTGGGTGTGGAGCCTGCTTAAGACTCTCTCTCTCCCTCTCCCCCTCTCCCCTGCCCCCCCCCTCTCTAAAATTTAAAAAGATCAATTTCTAAAGAAAACAAAAGACTGAATGAACATAGATCCAGAGAACAGATTGGTGGTGGTTATCAGAGGGGAAGGGGGTCAGTTGTATGGTACCAGGTGATAATCAGACTTATTAGGATTATGGTCACTTTGTAGTGTATACAAATATGATTTATTATGTTGTACACCTAAAAGGAATATAACATACCAATTTTACCTCAATTAAAAAACCAAAAGCAGAAAAAACTTTACCAACTGATACTGTTGGGAGTACAGTCGTAGGAAAGCAGGGATGAGGAAAGGGGAGTGAAACAAGGAAGGTGGGCTGGCCATAGCCTTGTTATAGGTGTTGTTGATTACAGATCTTCGACTTAGCACGGGGTTATGCCCTGATAAACCCATCGCAGGTTGAAAGTGTGGTAAGTCAAAATGCATTTAAATGCATTTAATGCTACCAAACGTCCTAGCTTAGCCCAGCTTACCTTAAACATACTCACAACACTTAAGTAGCCTACAGTTAGCAAAACCATCTGCCAAAGCCTGTTTTATAACAAAGTGCTGGGTGTCTCACGTAATTCATCGAATACGGTACTGAGAAACAGAACGGCAGTCTGGGTGCAGAATGATCGTCAGTGTCCAGGTTGTTGTCCCTCGTGATCACATGGCTGACTGGGAGCTCTGGCCGCCTCTGCCCAGCATCAGGAGAGAAGACCGTCCTGTATATCAATCTAGCCAGGGGAAAGACCCAAATTCATAATTCTAAGTATGGTTTCTACTGAATACGTATCTCTTTGACACCATCATAAAGTTGACCATCGTTAAGTTGGGGATCGTCTGTATTTGATTTCCGTAGAAGTTTTCAGAAGGGTTCTGTAGATGTTCCTCTTGCTGGTCCATCCAAAGGGACTGCAGAGAGGCATTTTATCTGCTGGTTTCCACTCATCTGTTTCTCCCCCTTTGGTCAGAGTTTGCCATGTGAACAGTTAGCTCACACAGGCTTTGGCCTTCATTGGCCTCAACGGGGAGGCCAGGTCCTACATCCTGTGTGCCCAGGTCTAGAGTGATGTGTCATCTAAGCCTGGAGAAGTAGGAATTGGTACTCCAATGGCAGCCTCTGGCCTCGGACCCGCTGCCTTTCAAGAAACTGTTAAAAGATGGTCATTCCCAAGAGGGTTGGCAAAGGGAGGGATTAGGGGACTGCTCCTTTTTATTATGAGCTCTTCTGTACCCATCTGATTTGCTATTGTATACATGCATTAATTTGAGAAAAGTGAAAATTAAATTTAAAAAGGGAAAATAAATTGCCAAAAACACCCTCAAAATAACTATGAAAGATCTTTTAGGATGCATTTGGGGAAAAAAAATGAACTTCAGATTGAAAGGTAAAATCTAATTAGTAGTTTATATCAGGAGAATCTTCTTTTAAGAAAATTGGACTTACAGACTCGAACCTTTCTCCTTTCCCACCCATTCCTGCCTCACTGCCCGCTTGCATACAGCCCCATGGGACTGAGGTCTAGGAGCTCCTCCCCCTCCCCCAGGGCCACTGCCAGACCCGGACTCTCCTTGGATTACCCCAGCACACGGTCCCTGACCTGCTTCCCTCTAGCTCTGCTGTAGCTCTTGTACCCATTCACCCGTTGGGAGACACTGAGGTTGTTTCTGGATCTTGGCTGTTTCGTATGTAATTCAGCAGGGAAGGTTTTGTCTCCGTCTTCACTTTGTAAAGAACACTAAGGAAGCCATCTGTCTTACCCCTTGTATGGTCCATCTCTGCGTCTTAGGGTTTGCGGTGTTCCCTTCCTCGTGTCCCCTGCGTTTCTCCATGCCGGATGGGTTTGGGTCTCTTCCTGTCCTAATTTTGGTTGTATCTCTTAAAAATTAACAAAAACCTGTAGTTATTTATACACTCTACTAGGCTGGACATATTTCTTTTTTTTCCCCCCTTTTAACAAGCACTTATTGAATGTTTATAAGGCAGTCAGCGGAGATGCAACAATTGATTAGACCTGGACGGTTACCTACCCTCAAAGAGTCCATGTTCTACAGAGGTGATAGATATGTAAACAAACAATTAAAAAAAAAAAATTTTTTTTTAATTGTTTGTTTACTTTTGAGAGAGAGAGAGAGAGACAGAGCACAAGCTGGAGAGGGCAGAGAGAAAGGGAGACACAGAATCCGAAGCAGGCTCCAGGCTCTGAGCTGTCCGCACAGAGCCTGAGGCGGGGCTGGAACCCACGGACCGTGAGATCATGACCTGAGCTGAAGTCAGACACTTAACCAACTGAGCCACCCAGGCGCCCCTAAACAAATAATTTCAATAGAACAGAAGTGCTGTAGTAGAGTTACGTATTAGGTTCAGTGGGAATACGCGGAGGGAGTGATTTTTTTCCTATTTGGAGGAGGCAAGAGAAGCTTCTGAGAACAGTGGATGACCGGACTAAATATTAAAGAATGTGTACAAGCTAGGCAGATGGGTAGGAAGGAGAGCGGCTTTCTAAGCAGAAGGACTGGCAGGTGCAGAGAAACTGGAGGTGAGATAGCACAAGGTGTTTTCCAAGACGTAATACACGTAAGAGCGCCACCTGGGCCCGGCTGAGCCGCTGTCATCTCTCAGGTGGGTTATTACTGTAGCCTCCTAACTGGCCTGCCTGCTTCTGCCTTGCCCAGTGGTCCATGTGAAACCTGACCCTAACCATGTCAGTTGGCTCAGAACCCTCGCCGGAGAGGAAGGGCCCAAATCCCTGCAGTGGCCTTGAGCTTGGTAAGATTTCTACCCAACACCTCTCTTTCCCCGCTGCCACCTTTCTCCATCTCCTGCCACTCTGTTCTTGCTTATTCTGGTTCAGTCGCACGAGGCCGCCTTGCTCCTAGTTCCTAGAGTCAGCTGAGTACGTTTTCACATCTGAGGCTTTGCGCTTGTGTTCCCTTTGTCTGCGGCGGTCTTCCCCCAGACAGACACACGGCTTGCTCTCTGAATTTCTTCA
The DNA here is from genome assembly GCF_024362965.1 of Panthera pardus. Classification (NCBI taxonomy): domain Eukaryota; kingdom Metazoa; phylum Chordata; class Mammalia; order Carnivora; family Felidae; genus Panthera; species Panthera pardus. The sequence continues at coordinate 12,023,688 of NW_026526991.1, forward strand.
GGTGTCTGCTCGGTCGTAACCTGCCCTGACTCCCCGGTGTCAGATAGCGGTCCTCTGTCCCTCCAGCCCAGTACCCCTGTACCCCCTTCCTTGCTTTATTTTCCTCCATGGCTCCCCATCTGTTTCTTGTGTGGCTTGCCTGTTTCTTACTTGTCTTTCCTTACTAGAGTGTAAACTTCCCAAGGGTAGGAACGTTGTCTTTGTAGTCGCTGTTTCCCCAGCATCTAGAACCAAGTGTCTAGCCCCTCATAGGTACTCAGTGAATACTCGGCAGCAAGAATCAAAACTGGATGGGCGAAGGATTTTGGACTTGAGAGTGTAGGCATCGAGGAGCCTAGGATTTTCAGAAGAGAATTAGTTAACGATATCTTCCTGGGAGCTGCTTAAAAATGGATTGCCTGGGTGGCTCGTTCGGTTAAGCGTTGACTCTTGATTGCCGCTCAGGTCATGATCTCGTGGCTCGTAGGTTTGAGCCCCGCATCGGACTCTGTGCTGTCAGTGTGAAGCTTGCTTGGGATTCTTTCTCTGTCTCTCTCCTGCTCTCTCTCTCTAAAAATAAATAAACTTCTAAAAAATGGATTAGGCTGAGGTTGTTTGCAGATGGGAGAATGACTGGAAGAGAGATTCTTGGAATAACCTGCATGGGAGGTGATGAGAGCGGAAGCGCCTGTTCACCGTTTGCCGTGCACAGAGCGCGGATACTCGCACAGCCTTTCAATGAGCGTGTGTGTTGAATACAGGACTGTAATCGCTTGTCTTCTGTGGGAAGTATTTAAGAACAATTCTTGATATCGTGGTGAGCTTTTTGCAGACTCCTAAAACTAGGAAGAGAAAAGGTTCTTATGTGTTTTACAGACTTAGTGCTTCAGAAGCAGATAATCAACTGTCCGGTCGATTCAATTAGCAAACATTTTCTAAACATCAACTGCTGTGTGCTCATCATTTAATGAGGAAGCTATGGATGAAGCAGCATGTGATTCAGCCCATGGTCTACGTAGGGGCTTTACTTGTGAAGTAAATAGAGGAAATACAAGCCATCATGTAGTTGTGGTTGCAGACAGAAGGCAGTTTTGTTGGGGGAAGGGCATAGGGAAAAATTTTGGCTCTTACTGTATGTTACGTGATTTACTTATTTGAAGAAGTGAACTATAATAGAACATCCAATGCTATATATATAAAGAATAATTCAATATTTTCTGATTCAGGAGGCACTACAAAATCTTCCTAATATTTTATTCTGAACCTGAGTTAACGGCTTTTTTTCAAGGATATTGCAGTTTAACGTATAGAAGATATGAACTTAATTGCCCATGAAGACAAAATAAAGAGTAAGTTGATTTAAATTGTATTGAAAATTTGGTTAAGAAAAAGAATAATCACCCATGAATTGTATAAATCAATTATATTGACTAGAATAGACAACCAACCATATTGGCTGTGGGGACCTTCCGTTTCCAAGGAAGCAGGTAGCTGGACCAGAGTATTTCTTATTGTCTCCTGTGGGTGGAAGACATGATTCATGGATGTTTGAGGTTCTAAATACTGCTTACAGAAGATACAGAAGAAAGAGCTTTTAGGAGGTTGGAGACATTAAGACTATTATAGGGTTTGTCGTTTTTAACCTAATAGACTATTGGTTTGAATGACTCTATTCTGAAATATTTATTTTTCTCTTTAAATATTCATAGCTTTGAGATGGCAGAACTCAGCCTCAGGGGAGAGGTCAGCCTGCCTTTTTTCTGAGTAATTTGAAAGCTGTGTGTGTGTGTATGTGTGTGTGTGTATGTGTGTGCGTGTGCGTGTGTGTGTGTGTGTGTGTGTGTGTGTGTGTGTGTTGAAGGCAAGTGATTTGGATACAAAGCCTATACCTGTCCTTAGACTTGCATATGCTAGATCCTCTAAATTATTTTTATTGTAAACATGAATGTACAATATATTGTATTTCCTGTTTTATTTTTATTTATTCTTTGCAAGGGCTCAGGACTGCACTTGGTCCCCTCCTGCACTCCATCTGCCCTTTGGTTAAAACTACTGTAAAAGAAGGAACCATTGTTAGGCTTCCATTTCAGTAGGTTTGCATTTAAAAAAAAAAAACAAAAAACAAACCAGTTTTTATTCTCTTATCTGTAGGTTCCATATAAGAAGATCCCTCTACTTTGAGGTAATTTACATTTATGGCCACTACTACCTCCCTCTCAGCACTTCCTCCCTCCCTAATCTCTGCCCTTCTTCTAGAAGTGTAGCCGCTAAGGGCATTTTCTAGCAGCACCTACTGTCACCATAATTCTCATCATGCCAGCAAAGCCTCTCAGCGTTTCCCAAACCACCTGTACCTGGAGTACCAGGGCCCTGATACAACACACTGAATCATAATCTGTGGGGGGAAGGATCTTGATCTCAAGAAAAAAATGTTCCCGGGGTGATCATTATGCACAATTAAATATGGGAATCTTCACTCTCAAGGAGCCAGGTCAAAGATGAGTATGTGGGTGTGCGTGGCACAGCGTAGAGGAGGGGGCCCATACTGCGTGCGTTAGTGATCTTACTGAGACTTTAGCAGGAATAGATGTGCCCCTAGACTATTTTCTTGGAATCAGATAATACTTTCCCTTAAATTTAATATTTTAGTCGGTGATGGGCCTTTTACTACTATAATCATTATGACACAGTCATTAAATCTGTTCTTGTGAATTTCCTCTGGATCCCAGCCATCTACTCAGTCACGGACAACCAAATGAAGAATGAACCGTTTGAACTGATCCTGAACTCACAAACTAGAGGCTGCAGGGAGTCTCCCTGTGTAGGCTTTTCCTTCCAGTTCTAGATCTACCTGCAGATTGTCTGACATGTCATGGCTCTGGGTATGATTTATATTCACTGTCAAAGAGAAAACACATGACTTTTATCTAACTTATGTTGCTATCAGAAATCTTTTCGGGACTGTTAGATACTAATATTTTCAGCTCCAGGTGTTCAGAGGGTGAAACCCTGCTGACAGGAGAAATGGAAACACTTCTGTTTCACAGCCCTCCCTCCAGGTTATTATGGTAGTTTGAAGAACAAAAGGAGGCAGGAATAGTATAATAAACTCACTGTTTTTAGATTGGCAGAGGGGGACGTTTGTGTTCAATACAGAGTTATTTCAAATACCAAAGGACAGAGATTTGGGGCGGCCCAGTTTTAAGTGTGGGGGTAAATGAAGACCCTAGAATGAACTTCACTGAGTGTCTGGTAAATGTGTGTTGTTTTGTCTTTGTGCGTATCCATTCATTTTCTTTCTCGAGGTCTTCTTAGCCTATCGTTCTTCTACAGAGGTTTATAAATTACTTTAGTTGATTCTTGATCTTAAATCCAGCGTTCTGTTTTTTACCTTTCTGTGAGAGGGTCACAGACATCAGGCGGGCACCCTGGCTTTTGGGACAGGGTCTGAGAAGAATGGCCGGCCTTTTCTTAGGCTCTGTCAGCTGAGTGCTTTTTATAAACCCTTTTTTACAGAGGCAGGTAGGGTTTGAGATCTGAGCCTATCCAGGCAAATCCTAGGGGGTACGAATTATCTAATTTGTAAAATGCTTGAAGGCAGGGGCGCCTGGGTGGCTCAGTCGGTTAAGCGTCTGACTTTGGCTGAGGTCATGATCTCATAGTTCATGGGTTCGAGCCCCGCGTCAGGCTCTGTGCTGACTGCTCAGAGCCTGGAGCCTGCTTCGGATTCTGTGTCTCCCTCTCTCTGCCCCTCCCTGCTCATTGCTCTATTCTGTCTCTCAAAAATAAACGTTTAAAAAAAAATAAAATACTTCAAGGCAAAAGTATTTTCTTTTGGTTACAAAGCTAGAGAATTAATTTCCATTTTTCCTATAGCATGACGAAAATGGTAAGTGACCCTGGCCAGGATGATAAACTGGTGAGAAGATCCTCTACCTAAATAACAAAATGATCGTTGTTGTGAAGGTGTAAATAAAACGCATATCGATCCCTTTCTTTCAGCAATTCATTCTGATCATAGATGTAATACAGGAATTGGGAAACTTTTCTCTTGTGATAGGATTTGCAGCCCGTTGCTTAGAAGCAGCAGATAGCAGATCAAGTATAGAAGTGGGACTTGAGATTACCAAAGTGAGAAAATGAGGATGAGGCTGGGAAATAAATGGGAAGGAGCAGCTGAGTGCCTTAGTTCGTCGAGTGTCCATCTCTTGATTGGCTCCGGTCGTGATCCCAGAGTTGTGGGATTGAGCCCCCCTCTGCACTGGGTGGGGAGCCTGCTTGAGATTCTCTCTCTTCCTCCCTCTGCCCTTCACCCCTGCTCGTGCGTGTGCAACACACACATGCGTGCACTTTTCTCTCTCTCAAATAAAATTAAAAAGAAAAAGAAATGGGAAGGTATAAACAAAAATACTCTTCTTTCTCCAAGATTCCATGGACTTTAATTATCCTACAACAGTTAAGGCAAACAATTCTATTTGGGACCACTCTTTCTGTGTTCTCTTAAAGTACTTTATGTTTAGCTCTATAGCACAAATAATGTTGATGTAATTATTAGTTTAAATGCCTGTCTCACCTTTTAAATTTGGTCCTACAAAAGAAAAGGTACAAAAGACCACCCCAGGGGTGCCTGGGGGGTCTTAGTCAGTTAAGTGTCTGACTCTTGATTTCAACTCAGGTCATGATCTCACAGTTTGTGAGATCGAGCCCCACTGACAATATGGAACCTGCTTGGGATTGTGTCTCTCTCTCCCTCTCTCTGCCCCTTCCCCTCCCAAAATAAATAAACTTTAAAAAAAAAAAAAAAAAAGTAAAATCTTATTTTTGCCCTTGTGCTTCCCCTCCCCCTGATGTTAAAGACTAGGATGTTGTAGGTGCTTAAATGTCAGTAAATAACGGATTCAAGTAATACTCAGAATAACTCCATGTAACAGAGAATATATTTAAGAAACAATAACAACATAGACTCGTTTACCCCAAGCAGTGTGACTTGTGAATAATGAGAAAACTTTTCTTTCAGGTACTGATGAAAGTGCGTGGGTGAATGGGTCCTGAATAGTGAGTCTGCAACTATAAGTCTTAAAAAGCCATCTTGTTCTGCCTATTGCCTATAACTGGTCGGTTGCCACATTCCTTAAATTCCCCCACAGCAGCTCTTGACTCCGTTTTCTTGGCCCCATTACCCTGCTTAGGTCCACATCTTCTCCAGTATGCTACAAACACCTCCTTATTTCTGCCCCCTAATTGCCAACCCCCAAGTATATCCCACATCCTGTTATCTTTACATGAGCTACAACTCTGCTATTCTCCTATTTTGATGGCTCTTCATTACCAAGGAATACTAGTTAAAACCGTCCGTACCGAACAGATTTGGATATTGGGATACTCACTATAGAGCAAAGCATCAGAAAGGATCAGGGAGAGGTTCCAAGTAGGTCTTTTAGACTGGGAATATGATTAACTCAACCAGCAGAAATAAGAAAAGACTGTAATAAACTCACTTTTTAGACACACAGAATTTGCAGTGTAAGTGGGACACGGAAGGCGGAAGGATGGGATCTGAGGAGGAAGAGTGCCCCCCGGAAGAACCGGATGCAGGGTACGATCGAGTCGGACGTCTGGCACTGTATTCGTAGTTTCACTTGCTCTCTTTGCATCTGTGCAACAGCCTCTATGGTAAACAGTCCATTTTGCAGCTAGAGAAGCAGGCTGGAAAGGCTTGCGTAATTCGTCTGTACCTGGTAATGGTAGGATTGGGATTTTAACTCAGGTCTGTCTTTCAGGCTCATGCTCTTTTTTGTTTTTACTCTGCATCCCATGAAAGCATGGGAGGGAGGACACGGTTGGACCTAAAAATATTTGGAAGTCACCCGTAGGTAGGTAGCAATCAAAGCTCTCAGATTGCTGTGGGTGAGGGAATAGACGGATAAAGGGGTTGAGACTTGGCCCCTGGGTTATACATTTTTTCTGTGTGACAGGAACCGTTTGCTGTGATTGTGTATTTGGTTTTAGAATTAAAACATTTAGCAGAGTTCACATTGTATACCAGAAGACCATATATGGTAATGTATCACCTCTGGTACTCCATGTGATTGAAAGGAGAAAGATGTCATTCTTTTTTTTTTTTTTTTTTTTTTTTAATTTTTTTTTTTTTTAATTAATGTTTCCTCTTTATTTTTGAGAGCGGGGGGCGGGGGGTGGGCGGTAAAGGGCAGAGAGAGAGGGAGATACAGAATCCGAAGCAGGCTCCAGCCTCTGAGCTGTCCACACGGAGCCCTCTGTGGGGCTTGAACCCATGAGCCATGAGATCATGACCTGAGCCGAAGTCGTATGTTTAACCGGCTGAGCCAACCAGGCGCCCTGTGAGAGACGTCCTTCTTAGCTTTTGTGTTTGTGCGATTGAAGGAAATCGTGAATCTAAAGCACTGGCACATAAATGTTGATTTCTTTTCTCTCCGAAAGGTACTCTACCATTTCTTTCTTCCTACCCCAACATTCTTCTCCAATTTGACATCAACCCAAGACAACATTTGTTTCATTATATGTTATCCTTCGTTAGTTACACTCTCTACTCTAGCCAAAGGAAGCAGTTTGCTACTGTAGTGTGCCTGTGTGTGACTTCCCATCTTAATCCTTTATTTAAAATTTTTATTTATTGCTTAATATTTATTAGGCCCGGTATGGGATTCTACAGTGTACGAAGCAGTCGCCACTCATCATAAAGAAGCTTTTAATAGGAGAGATAAGGCACTTACCGAGATAAGTATAAGGCTTTGAGTTTAAATATCTTGTACACATTTTTAGTGCAAGCCAAGTGCTGTGGGAATACAGGAGAGGGGGGAAATTCTTCTGACTGGAAATGGGGGTGCAACACTTGCTAAAAGTCTGCTCGGTTGGATGCTGGTCTAGATACCGCTGGTTCTTTGTCTTGTGTTAGCCTCACAGTAGATGGCGGTTACGTCTGTGTTGCAGGTGACAAAACCGGGGCTTAGTGTCTTGTTCAAAGCTACACAACTAACAGGTTACCAAGTCAGGATTCAACCCCAGGTTCATTTGGCTCGAAACCTTAATCTGTTTCCTTTACACCAGAGGTCCAAAAACTATGGCCTACAGGCCAGACCTGGCCCGCTGCGTGTTTTTGTAAGGCTCGTGAACTAAGAATGATTTTTACATTTTTAAATGGGTAGGAAAAAAAAGTCAAAAGAAGAAGAATATTTTGAGATGTGAGAATTAGATGAAATTTATGTTTCGGTGCCCATCAGTAAAGTTTTTCTGGAACACAGCCGTACTTGGCTCATTTACATACTGTCTACAGCTGCTTTTGCATTGTAACAGTGGAGTCCTGTAGTTAGTTGCATCAGAAATCAGACAGCCTGCAAGGCCTAAAATACTATCTGGCTTTTTATAGAAAAAGTCTGCTGACCCGTGCTTTATGTCGTACTTCCTTTCTAGGGATAGCTTCGTGGAGAAGGGATTATTTGAGGTGATCCTTGGTGTCCGGCTACATTTTCATTAGGCATGAATCCTCTTGGTAGGGGATACCGCATGGGGACCAGCACTGATCCCTGCTATAGCAGTCTGGCTGAGATTTGGGAAAGCACCGTATTTGGGGAATGTAGAAGTCCAGACTCATTGCAACACAGGATTAATGGATGGGAGCTGTGTGTGACATGCCTGTGAGAAAGAGGACCCCACTGGAGACACCACATGGCTCAGTGACTAGCAGCATTGGTTTGGATCTGAGTCTGCTTATGCCAGGTATTAGCTAAGTGGTTTTTTGGTAAAACACTTAACCCTTTTAAACGTTGGTTTCTTGGTCTATAAAAGGAGAATAATGGAAAGATCTCCCTTTAAAAAAAATTTTTTTTTAATGTTTATTTTTGAGAGAGCACAAGCAGGGGAGGGCAGAGAGAGAGGGAGACACAGAATCCAAAACAGGCTCTAGGCTCCCAGCTGTCAGCACAGAGCCCGACGCAGGGCTCGATCTCACAGACCGCAAGATCATGACCTGAGCCGAAGTCGGAGGCTCAACTGACTGAGCCACCCAGACACCCCAGCTTCACATTTTATCTTACCAATTCTTTACAACAAGGTGTGGCACTAACATTGCTATTTTATCAGTGAAGAAACTGTGGGCCGCCTGGGTGGCTCAGTCAGTTAAGCATCCACCTTCAGCTCAGGTGATGATCTCACAGTTCATGGGTTCGAGCCCCACATCGGGCTCTGTGCTGATAGCTCGGACCCTGCAGCCTGCTTTGGATTCTGTGTCTCCCTCTCTGCCCTTCCCCCGCTCACACTCTGTCTCTCTCTCTTTCAAAAATAAATAAACATTTAAAAAATGTATAAATGAAGAAGCTGAAGTGCAGGCAAGTTAGGTTACAACATACTTAAGTGTTTACAGCTATAGTAAGTGGCAAAGCCGAGATTCAAATTATGTTCTAACCATACACTTCAGCATTGCTCTTGGTAAAATGTGGCTTTTATTGGGTCTCAGGTGGATTTGATAATATTTTAAGTAGTGTTTAAGTAATGGAATAAACAAATTTGTATTGGGGAATAATACATTGAAAACACTGTCATCAGTCAGTATATCCCTTACCTTCCTTTCTGGGCATCACCTTGAGCTTTAATCAGAGATGCCATCCTAAAAAGTGTTGAGTCACACTGGCCTGAATTCTATGTGAAATAAAATACTGTTTTCTGTCCTCTTACTATATCTCTCCTTAAACTTTTGTGTAGGTAGTAAAACAACAGTGAGATCGCAGGATATCGAATTGGTTTGTTGAATGATTATTGAGTATGAAATAATGTTATATCCCAAATTTATCTGTTTCACGTAGGTCTCTTCAGGGCTTTTCTTTTTCTTCTTCTCCTTCTTCCTCCTCGTCTCCTCCTCCTCCGATTTAAAAATAACTTTAAAGTATTTTATTTATTTATTTATTTATTTATTTATTTATTTATTTATTTAGAGAGGGAGTGAGTGCACACACAGGGGACGGGCAGAATCCAAGCAGCAGGCTTGGGATTCTCTCTCTGTCTCCCTTTGCCCCTCCCCCACTCACACTTTCTAAATAAATAAGCAGCTTTTAGAAAATAAAATAACTTTAGAAAAGCAGCTTTGTCACTCAGTTGTGTCTTCTTACTTTTTAAACCAGAGCGTTAGAAATGCAGATAGCTTTGTTTGAAAATTTGGAAGATCTCACTTTTTAGTATTGTTGTAAATTATGTTGCTGATGGGAAGGCCAGTTAACCAAAGAATTGCTTTGTTTATAATTTCCTGTCCATTCCTGTACTAAATTCATGTGGATATTAGGAGGATTCGATGTAACCTGTTCTTTCTGTCCTCACGGTTAGCTTTCTACAAACTGGGGACCACTCTTCATCTTGGATGTTCGGTTTTATTATTCTGCTCATGCAAACCCCTTAAGTAAGAGTAGTGCCGTGAGGCTCCATGCCAGACGTCGTTCTCGGTGCTGGGGACGCATCGGTGGGCCGAACAGGCAAAACCTCTCACTTACGTTCCAACAGAGGAGACGAAATCAATGCAGTATTATTATAGATGAGAAGACAGAAATCGGGGTCGAGAGTTTCAATAGAGCGGTCAGGAAAGCCGACATGGGAGCACGGACGTGAGGGAGGTGTGAAATCAGCAGACTGGAATACCCGCGGCACACAGAACAGCGAATCCTGAAGCTGCGTGCTCCGCTTGGTGGGCCGGCAGACCTGCTCTCAGGCAACCTTCGTTACCCTGGGAGACAGTGCGAAGGACTGAAAGGGAGTACAGTTTGTTTTTTCTTCTCATCTTTCACAAAAGTCAGAATTTATATTCTAGGGAAGAAAGGGGCTTTAAAATTAAATCTTTATTAGATTCTTGTTAAGTGAGATAGAAGCCTGACTTGCATATAGTACTCTTTGTTGTCCGTCAGTCTTGTGAAAGGGAAAATTTATAGACCGCCACATGAGGGAGAAGAGAAATCATGTCTGGTTTTGTAGAGGGTAAGAGTTAATAATTCATTTTCTCAGCTGACATACACCTAAGCCTATGATTAGCCTATGATTTTAAAAACAAACCATTTTCATATTAAACATAGAGGTAAATTCTTGCCTAGAAATGATCATGTGAACTATTATCTCATAGTTTGCCCAGAGGCCAAAGTACTTCGCTTTTGAACTTATAACCTTGGAATATAGCCTGGAAATTTAATAGAAATCTGAAACCATTTAACATTTATAGTAGTAGTAGTAGTAATAAATACTTGGGGAGACTTTCAGACATTGTAGCGTGTATGAAATAAAACGCAGAATCACTCCTATTCCAATTTCATTCCCTTAGCATATAAACCTAATGTGTTTTTCTTTCCACAAAAATAAAAGACCTTCCTATAAGGAGCAAAATAATCTACTGAGAGTTTCTTTTTGACCTTTTAGCAAAGACCTACATTTCCCCTTTTTTCAGGAAACCGCTCAGCCTCCGCCTGCCTCGTATTTCTTTGAAACACATAGCACCAAGGGTGCACGTAGATCCTATAAAATGTTTTTACCTTTCTTCCCCTAGCCCCCACTGCTAATCGATGTGGCTGTTCAGTTGACTGGGCCGGCTTTGTAAGGCCTGCCCCCGTGGGAGAGTCAATACTGTGAACTGGTGTGCGGGTACCTCACTCCCAGCAGGGCTGGAGGGGGCGGGGGGGGGGCGTGGAGACTGGAGGCCAGAGCAGGTGAGTCTACAAGGAGCTACCTCTGAGCGAGGAAAGCGAGGCCCCCTTTGCCATGTTAATCATAACCGGGAGACTGTCTTTTAGCCTTACCGATTATTAAGTAGACCCTTCTTGCATACGGTAAGATTGTATTTATGCCTGGAGTTGGAGTATAGATCTACAGACACTTACTCTCTTTCGTTCACCAGTCTACCTGAATGTGAATTTGTTTCTTTCATATCTGACTTTAGGCCAGTACATCCTATGAGGGCTTCTGAAACAGCATGCTTCATGGGCGTCTGGGCGGCTCAGTCGATTAAGCGTCCGACTTTGGCTCCGGTCATGATCTCGCAGTTCAGGCGCTCGAGCCCCGTGTCGGGCCCTGTGCTGACAGCTCAGAGCCTGGAGCCTGCTTTGCATTCTGTGTCTCCCCTTCTCTCTGCCCCTCCCCTGCTTGCACATGCTCGCTCGCTGTCTCTCTCAGAAATAAATTAAAAAATTTAGAAAAAATTGGAAGCAGTGTGCCTCATGCCACGGGCAGGCAGGTGGGTAGGTAGATATGGATACGGCCCTGTGGAACTTGACGAAGGGAGAGGGTTATTTTATTTCTCTCTTCGGACACCCGGGAGAGCTGAGGAGAAGTCGTGTATAATACCCCAGCCTAGATAGAAATAATGAAAAGAACTTCTATGGTGATGGGTGACAAAGATACACCTTTTCCCTGAAAAATTATAGGTAAAAATTCAAGGTTTTCCTAGCATAATTTCTAAAAACTAAACAAAGGGAAGATTTTTACGTAAAGCACTCCTTAATACCACTTAGAAATGGTTCTTGGACACTGGAGACAGCTGAATTTTGATGCCTTATAACTTTGAAGTGAAAGACCGTGATGAATTTTTGTCTCTAGATAATGTCACTACCATTTTCTTGAGGATAGCACAGTAATTCAGTGCTTTAGCATTTCGGCTTCCTTTTACTGATTCCATTTTTCATGTCATTCTCTTTTATATTAAAAAAAAACGGGGCACCTGGGTGGCTCAGTCAGTTGAGCGTCTGGCTTCTGCTCAGGTCACGGTCTCGTGGTCTATGAGTTCGAGCCCCGCGTCGGGCTCTGTGCTGACAGCTCGGAGCCTGAGCCCACTTCAGATTCTGTGTCTCCCTCTCTCTCTCCCCCTCGCCCCCTCACATTCTGTCTCTCTCTCTGTCAAAAATAAACATTAAAAAAAAAGTTAAAAAAGAAGACTTTTGTAGGCTTCATTACAAATGTAATACCTGTTTATTATTTAGGAGCCTGAGGAGATTTGGGGGTAGATATGCTGCCTGTTTTGAAGATGATGATGATTTCATGGGTGCACTTGGGTTGTAATTGTCAAGGCTCACAGTACAAATAAGTAGATGCGGTTTGTTGTGTATGTCACTTACACCTCACTAAAACTGTTCAGTTTTTTTTATTGATTAGATGACTAATCAAAATTGGACTTGTTTTGCTGTTACTATGTGTTTCCATTTGTTGGTGAAATTGAACATTTTGATGGTACCAGTCATTTGCGATTGAACATTTCATCTTCTGTGAATTGTTCAGGTATATTCTTTGCCTCATTTTCTGTTGTCAGGTGTGTTTCTGAATTTGTGTAGCCTACTCTTAGTTATTGATGACAACCCCTTGTCTGCCTCGTCTGTGGCAGTTCTTTTCTCCCTGGTTGGTTTTCCTTTTGACTTTAAAGCCCACTTCTCCCCCTTCCCTTCTCCTTTCCTTCCTAACTTACACAGCCACGTCTTTTTTTTTTTTTTTTTTCCCTTCCTAGTTTTTAGGTTTCCTGCCTTATTTAAGAATCCCCCAGACCCCAGTTATGCTCTCAAGTTTTCTGGTATTTGCGTAGTTTTCATTGTTCTCTTAGATTTTATTCCTTCTTGAATTTTTCTGGTATGGACTAGGCACCGTGAAGTGCTCATTTGGATAGCCAACTTTTACAAATACCATGTGGTAAATAAACTGTTTCCCCCCAAGCAGAGTGAAGTGCTACTTTTATCTTCTGTTAATTTCCTGTATAAACTTGAATCTGTTTTAGGATTATCATGTTCTGTTAATCACTGTGTATATTCTTACTGTTGTTTCTTTTTTAAGTTTTGTTTGCTTATTGGGGGAAGCGGGGGAGGGAGAGAAAGAATCCCAAGCAGGCCCTGCGCTGTCAGCCCAGAGCCCCATGCAGGGCTCCGTCTCACAAACATGAGATCATGAACTGAGCTGATATCAAGAGTCAGACACTTAACCAGCTGAGCCCCCCCTCCCCCCCAGGCGCTCCATAGTGTTGAGCCACAGTGGCTTTATGGCAAGTCCTAACATACTGATAGAACATGCCTCACTTCATGGTTTTTCCTTTTCTAAACTTTCCTAGGAGTGTTTCACGTACCAAATAGAAAAGTATTTAGGCCTATTTTCTTCCCTAGACACCATTTGCTTCTGATTAAAAATGGCGTTAGGTGTACGTTTTATTTCGGCAAGGATTAACATTTTTATATTAAGCATTCCTCCAGAAACAAAATGTATCTTTCTATTTATTCAGGCCTTGTTTTACATCCTACATCGTGTGTTCTATACTACACATTTTGTTGCTCTTTTGAATAACTGGCCACTGCTGGTTTTAAAATAGTTATGCATAAATGTGACAGAATTTTATTATTAGGTCTGCTGGTTTGTAGTCAGTTCTTTTGGTGTTTCTAAGTATATAGTTACATTTGTAAGGGTAACTTGTCTCTGTATTATCTTGATCTCCATTTTGTACTTGCTTTTATATGTAGAAGGACTAATAGTGACAGCGCAGTTATCTGTGATTTCTAATAATGACTGGTATTTCACAGCTTAATGTGATGTTTGCTGGGGCGCCTGGGTGGCTCAGTCGGTTAAGCATCTGACTCTTGATTTCAGCTCAGGTCCCATTCTCACTGTTGAGCCCTGCACTGGGTTCCATGCTCAGCATGGAGCCTGCTTAAGGTTCTTTCTCTCCCTCTCTCTGCCTCTCCCTCACTCAGGCTGTCTCACTCTCGAAATAAGTACACATTAAAAATTATGTGTGTGTGTGTGTGTGTGTGTGTGTGTGTGTGTGTGTGTGTGTGTAATATGTAATGTTTGCTGGTGGTTTTTATGTCGTTTTTCCTTTGTTATAATTAACAAATGTGATAACATTCTTAGCAAGTGTTCTGTTTAATGAATTTTAACAATTTGGGACCACTATCCTTAATAAGAAATAAAACCTTTCCATCATCTTAGAATGTTCCATAGTACTAGATGTCCATCAACACTCTCCCCACCACCCCCCCACCCCACCCCAAGAAAAGAGAAAACTAGTTTCTCGCTTCTGTTACGATAGATTTATGTCTCATTCAGCAGGGCCCTTCAGGTCCATCCCTGCTGTCGGCAGTTCATTCTTTTTGTGTTGTGTAACATTCCATTTTGTGAATCAACCACAGTTTGTTTATCCATTTTCCTATTGATTTCAAGACAGTCATTTTTCAGTTTGGGGCTATTATGAATAAAGCTTCCATGAACATACTTGTGCGAGTGTTTTTGTACACACATGCTTTTATTTCCTTTGGGTAAATACAAGAAGCATTTTAACTTTATAAAAAAGTAGAACCGCAAAGCAGTTCTACCAAGCGGATATACTGTTTTACACTTTGGCAAGCGGCATATGAAAGTTTTCGTGGTTCCACATCCTTATCAACGTTCCGTGTTTTCAGTGGGCGCGAAATGCTAGCTCAGGTTTTTTTGTTTTTAAAGGTTACTTATTTTGGGAGGGAGAGGGAGAGAGCACAAGCAGGGGAGGGGCAGAGAAAGAGGGAAAGAGAGAATCCTAAGCAGGCCCTGCATTGTCAGCACAGAACCTGATGCAGGGCTCGATTCCACGAACCGATCTCATGAACCGCAAGATCATGACCTGAGCCGAGATCAAGAGTGAGATACTTAACCGACTGAGCCACCCAGGTGCCTCCTGTTTGGTTTTAATTTCAGATCCCTGATGACTAATGCTGTTGAGCCGCACATTCATGTATTTTCTGCCCATCGGGATATCGTTTTGTGGGAAGTTGTCTGTTAAAGCCACTAACCCATCTTCAAAAAGATGCTTTGTTCTTTTTGTTAATGATTTGTAACAGTTCTTTGTAGATTCTGCATAGGTATTCTTTGCCAGATAAGTGAGTGTATTGCGAATGCTGCCTCCCAGTCTACACCTTGTCTCTTTATTATCTTAGTGGTACCTTTCAAAGGAGGAAGAAGTTTTAAATTCCCGATGGAGTTCAGTGTATCTATTTTTTCTTCAGCAATTCTTGTTTTTTATGACCCAAGAAGTTTTTGTTTATTGCAAAGCTGTGAAGATTATCCTCTTTTTTTTTCCCCTGGAAGTTTTAAAACACTCATATATAGGTTTGTTATGTCTTTCAAGTTAACTTTTGTATACATGGGATGAGTTGAGGTTCTGTTTTGTTTTCTTTTGTTTTCCCCCCATTGGGTGTTCAACTTTTTTTTATTTGTGAAAAAGACTTTCCTTTCTGCCACTGAATTGACTTGATGCCTTAATACTGACTGTACTATTCTCTTCTGTTTCATTCATTGATGTGGGGGGTTTGGGGCGCACTGATGCGAGTTTGTGGGATTTGGGGTACATGGTCATCTTAAGACTGTCAAGCTTTCCAATCCATGGTCATGTATTTCTCCATTTATCTTTGTACTTTTGTTCTGTTGGATTTTGCAGAAGAACTCATTGTAGCAACGATGGCTGAACCTTTCTTTAAAAATAGCGTGAGATCTTTCTGCAGCTTTGGATTCATTTTGTTGGAGATATAGTATGAGTTTAATGGCCATCAGGTTAATGTCAAAAGCCTGCGATAATGTTTAGAAAATGCTGCTGAAAGTTTCAGTTTCCTACAGCTCTCCGTGGGTAGAGAATCCTCTCTTGAACTGAGGGGAAAGAAGGATAGTTGGGACTGAAAGAGAAGGAGGAATAATTGCTCCCTTGCTTGATGGAAATGATGCTCACAAGCAGGAGGAAACCAAATGACATAAACCCAGGTTTTCTTTGATTGCCTAATGATATGATGTTTAAAATACGGTGGGGATGGGGGGAGCCTATCAAAGTGCTGACATGTTGAAGCATTTGTCCATCTCTGCCAGCTACTTACAGGAGAGTGGCCTAAGACTTTGCAGACTTGTGTATCTTCAGTTAAAAAAAAAAAAAAAAAAAAGGCTTTGCTTTTGATGGAATGAAATGGGAGGTCAAGGGGGTGGGGAGGATGGGTCCTTTGCAAAATTTGTTCTACAAGATCCAAACTTTTTTATATCTGAACTTAGAACAGAAGTGAGAGAGGGGCCATAGCGCCAAAATAGCCCCTTCTAACAATTCCCTGTAGTTCCTGCATACTTTATTGATATTTCAGATACCGCACTGAATTCCAGGTAGGCATCTGGGAAAGGTTATCACATGGAGAGGTTTCTTGGTGTGCTGTTACCCTTAGCTGGCAGTGATTATGAAGAACTCTTAAATTTTTTTGTCTGGGGATTTTTTTTTTTCTATCTCTAGTGTTTATAATTTAAGGAACCTTTATTTTAAACTATTAACCTAGTAGCCAAGACTTAAATAAATCTCTATCTTGAAATACAAACAGTATTTTTTTAATAATATACTTTCCTCTGAACTCTGTGCTCTTAAAACCTAGAGACCTATGTTGTCTGGTTTTGAGAATTTAACTTATAATGTCACCCTGCCTATTGCTATGAATTGTAATTGAACGAAGTTGGTTTGTTTTCCTCTGAGAATCACTGTAAAGGGACAGAGAGTGTCCTGAAGAAAATACTAATGGCCCAAACTGATTTCAACTCTTACACCTTTTCTTGTGTGAGAAATTTCCTGGCATTTTTAAAAACTTGGTTTCAAGGAAAATTTTTGACTCTTTGATAACTAATCAACTTTAATATGGTCACGGGCCTGTTTGGGAATCACAGATTCACCAAAGTGGGGTGTATGTGTCTGCATGCATACGTCTCTGTAGGAGTGCAGAGAGAATATTCAGAGAATTTTGTACTCACCTTAGAAATAATCACATAATGATGGGGCGCCTGGGTGGCTCAGTCGGTTAAGCATCCGACTTCGGCTCAGGTCACGATCTCGTGGTTTGTGGGTTCGAGCCCCGCGTCGGGCTCCGTGCTGACAGCTAAGAGCCTGGAGCCTGCTTCGGATTCTGTGTCTTCCTCCCTCTCTCTGCACCTACCCCACTCACGCTCTATCTCTGTCTCTCAAAAATGAATAAACGTTAAAAAAAATTTTTTTTTTTTAAAAAAAGAATCACGTAATGAGAATTTAGAGTCACTTTTTCTCCTTATTTTCTCTTCCCGTATTCGTTTCAGGGTAACCAGGAGCCGACAACAACTCCTGACGCAATGGTTCAGCCTTTTACTACCATCCCGTTTCCGCCACCTCCCCAGAATGGAATTCCCACAGAATACGGAGTGCCACACACTCAGGACTATGCCGGCCAGACCAGTGAGCATAACCTGACGCTGTACGGGAGCACGCAAGCCCACGGGGAGCAGAGCAGCAGCTCCCCCAGCACACAGAATGGATCTCTCACGGTAAGGGAGCTCTGAGCGGGGAGGGAGGAGGGCCTGTCATGTTGCAATCCTCGCCTGCATCGCCAGGCCAGCAAACCCTTTGCATTAAGGCAGCGTCTGCCTGACACTACGCGGCATTTATGCAATTTCACTCCTACCCCCTGCACCGTAACTAGAAGGTGAGGACTTAGAATCCTAGCTCACAGCCACTGCCCAGGAGCTTACGGTCAAGAGACAGGACAGACAACACAGCAAGGCGAGGGCACAATGAGGGGGGCGCTGCTCTGGTCAGTTTCACCCATTCGCTTCAGTTCGTCTTGCGGCCCCCCGCCCCCCATGTGGTACCACACGGTCTCTCGGCAGCTCTGTTCTGCACGGGGCCACCTCCCGCTTCCTGGAGACGCTCACTAGGCTCTTGGCTCTCCAGACACTCCCCATTGCCCTCCTGCCCCCCCGGAAGTCCTCTCTCAGTCCCCTCTGCTGGCAGCTTCTCTTTCTCTGTTCGATTTTGAGATGTTACAGCACTCCAGGCCTGGATCCTAGGACCCCCGTCCTCTTATTTTGTGTCTTCTCTCTCTATATGATTATACTACTAGATTCATCTTGCTGTTCAAGCAACACCCATGAGTCTTCCCTGTTTCTTTCTTTCACGTCTCCATCCAGTCCGTCTACAGGTCTCGGAAACTGTAACTCGAAGCATTCTCTTCAGCCTCTTGTCTCTAACTTAGTACCTTAACTGGAGAATGTGTATGATAGCAGCTCTTATGCCAGGTTTGAGGCGGGCCCTACTTAGCAGTACAATTTTATTTAATCTCTTTCTGCTTTGGCTTTCTCAGTGATGACAAGTACGTATCTGTACCTGGAAAATGAAGACAGTAGTACCTACCTCAGAATGGCCGTTAGATTTAAAAGAATTTAATTCACGTAAGGTATCTTCGTTGCCCCCACACTATTCCCGACCTCATCACATATTCCCTGTGTCACTGCTCCCTAACTAACTTCTCCCTTTGCCACATCCCAGCCAGCGTAGTGCTTTGTTTTCTAATGCAAATAGTGTTATTTTCCAACTTAACTCTAGCAGTTCCCTAACATACTTGGAATAAAATCCACACTCTGTACTTCGTTTACTAATCCCTGGCCCTAGCCTGCCTCTTTGACTTCGCCTTTTAACCACTAACTTCCGAAAGTAAAAGAAATGTCAGAAATTAACCAGGAGATATATATCAGATATATATCAACATACAGGAAGGAAGTCTTATTGTCTGTGGGATTATGTCGTCTGTCTCCAAAGATAAAAATGTTCTATATCCTAGATAGAAATATCTATGTCGAATTTTTACACTTCTTTTTGCCCTTCCTGTTTCAGATTATCAGGAGACCTTTATTCAGCCTTTAAACCACGTGATATGATTTACTTCCCAATAAAGAACCTTAGAATGGAAGCTTTTGTTGCATAAGGATGGATTTCACCTTCAAATTCTTTCTATTTCCCTTTATTAGCTATTAGACCGCAAAGAAATCCATTCTTTCCTTGAAAACATGTTGTCTTTTTAGTGTTGATCGGTTACATATAAGCACATAATTTTATACTTCATAAGTAATGGACTGTATTGACAATTTATTTGAGAGGTATAAGCATGATGGGTAACAAATGAGGATTCCATAGCATTTGTGCTAGAATTGTGAATATACCAGCCACTATATTGGCCACATTTCCAAATCATTTTCAAATGATGATGAACTCACAGACTTACCAGAACAATTGTGCAAAGAAGAAATAAAACATAAATCTGAGGCTTTATCAAGGTATTTTAATTACTGAACCTGTTTTTTACTAGTTACCTGTCCTTTTTCTCTTTTTATTTTTATTTTATATTGCGAGTCAAACCAACGTTAGTAATTTGTGACTTTCTAGGAATTTTTCTTTTTCATCTAAATTGTCTATTTTGTTGGATATAATATATATATAATTATAATCTATAGATTTATAAATATATGGTTTAATTATAATTTATAAAAATCCGTATGGTCCTTTTTAATTTCTATAGCATCTGTACTGATATCCCTTCTCTCATTCTTGATTTTGATAATTGTGGCTCCTCTCTTTTTCTTGGTCAGTCTAGCTAAGGTTTATTAATTTTGCAGATCCTTCCAGAAAACCATCTTTTGATTTCATTGATTTTTTTAAATCTATTGTCTTTCTCTTTGATATTTCATTGATATCCATTCTGATCTTCATTATTTCCTTCCTTCTACTAGCTTTGAGTTTGATTTGGTCTTGGTTTTTATTATTTTAAAAAATTTTTAATGTTTATTCATTTTTGAGAGAGAGAGAGACAGAGAGACAGAGTGCTAGTGGGGGAGGAGCAGAGAGAGAGGGAGACAGAACCCGAAGCAGGATTGAACAGTCCTGACACAGGCTTGACTTCGCAAACCGCAAGATCACGACCTGAGCCAAAGTCGGACACTTAGCCGACTGAGCCACCCAGGAGCCCCTGCTCTTGGTTTTTCTAAGCCTGTTGAGTTGCAGCCTTAGAGCATTGATTTAATTTTTTTTTTCCTTTCTAATATGTGTTTAAAGCTATATATTTCCCCTTAAGTTTCCCTAAAATGTGATACATTGTGTTTTTGTTTTCATTTATTTTTTAAAAAGATTCTTAAATTTTTTTCCTTATGATTTCTTCTTTGATCCTGGGTTACATGGAAGTGTGTTGTTTAATTTCCAAATATTTGAGGATTTCCTAACTTTTTTTGTTGATTTGTCATTTAATCCCATTGTGGTCACAGAGCATCATAACTTTGTATGATTCGGTTTTTTAAAACTTACTGAGACTTGTATTATTAAGACAGTCTGTCCTACAGACTGTTTCTAACCAGTTGGCCCTTTTATCCATAAGAAACGTCCCTATTTGTCTTTGCCATTATCTCTTAGGTCTGTTTTGTCTGATACGAATATAATCACTTCAGTTCTCTTACCATTACTATTTGTGTGACATCTTTTCCCTTCATTTTGTCTCAAACTCTTCGACTCTAAGGTGTGTCTCTTGTAAGAAAAAAAAACATACAACTGGATCTCACTTAAACAATCTGAAAATTACTGCCTTTTTTATCAGAGTATTTAGTCTATTTATATTTAAAGTAATTGTTAATATGGGTGGATTTATGTGTGCCATTTAAACTACTTGTTTTATGTCTCCTGTCTTTTATTGTTCCTCTGTTCCTTCTTTCCTGATTTCTGTTAAGTAATTAACTGTACCTTTTAAACCCCTTTGTGATTTTTAAATTATTTGTGTTATTTTTATATTTTCTTAGTTCTTGATCAAGGATTACGTCTTCAGCTTATAACTGACCGATGCACTTGCTTGCTTGCCGTTTGTTTGCTTACTTGCAGACGTGCACCCACGTGCCCGTGTGTGTGTGTGTGTGTGTGTGTGTGTCTTTGATAAAATATAGCAGCTTCGGTCCTGATATAGCTTCATTCCTCACCATTTTGTGCTGTTATCCTCATATATTTTATACATATGAGTCCAGTTGTATGTTTTTTACAAGAGACTCACCTTAGATTCAAGAGTTTGAGATAAATGAAGGAAAAAGATGTTCTACTGATAGTAAGCATAAGAGAGCTGAGGTGGTTGGTTATATTAATATCAGACAAAATAGATGAGACAAGAAATATTGGTGGAGACAAATATATATTAGAAATGCAACAAAGGGTGCCTGTGTGGCTCAGTTGGTTGAGCGTTTGACTCGATTTCGGCTCAGGTCACGATCCCAGGGTTGTGGGATCAACCCCACATTGCTCCGTGCTGAGTGTAGAGCCTCCTTGAGATGTTCTCTGTCACTCTCTCCCTCCACCCTTCTCCCGTGCTCATGCTCTCGCTCTCTCTCTAAAAGAAAAAGAAATGCAGAAATACAGTATTGTAATTATTACTTTAAAGAATTTGTATTTTCAGAAAGTTACCATTTCTGGTGATCTTCATATCATCCTATATAGATTTGAGTTATAGTCTGATATCATTTCCTTTCAGCCCATAGGACGTCTTCTAGTATTTTTTGTAGACTAGGTCTGTTTGAAACAAATTTTCTGTTTTTGTTTATCTGGGAATGTCTCTATTTTGTCTTCAGTTTTGAAGGCTAGTTCTGCTCGCTGTAGAATTCTTGGTTGACCATTTCTCCACCACTCCCCAGCACTTGAAAATCTGTTGTGCCCCTGCCTTCCCACCTCTGACAAGAGCCAGCTGATTCTGATGAGAAGTCAGCTATTAATCCTGTTGTGCCCCTTCCAGTGCTGAACTGTTTTTCTCTTGCTGCTTTCACGATCTTTATTTTATCTTTGGCTTTGAGCAGTCTGGCCCTGATGTGCCTAGGGTGGATCTCTTTGTGTTTTTTTTTTTTATTATTTTTTTTTTAATGTTTGTTTATTTTTGAGAGACAGCATGAGCAGGAGAGGGCAGAGACAGAGAGAGGGAGATCCAGAATATGAAGTAAGCTCCAGGCTCCGAGCTGTCAGCACAGAGCCCAACGTGGGGCTCGAACTCACGAGCCATGAGATCATGACCTGAGCCAAAGTCGGATGCTCAACCAACTGAGCCACCCAGGCACCCCTGGATCTCTTTGTTTTTATCATCCTTGGGATCTATTGAGATTTTTGGATCTGTAGATTAAGATTTTCCACCATATTTGGAAAGTTTTTGAGCATAGTTTCTTCAGCTGTGTGTTCTTTCCCTTCTTCCTCTCTTCCTGGGACTTTCACCAATATGTTGGGAACTTTTTGTTCACCCACAGGTTCGGGTTCTGGTTTTTTGTTTGTTTTCAAGGTTTTTTAAAATTTTTTAAACATTTATTCATTTTTGAAAGAGACAGAGAGCGAATGGGGGAGGGGCAGAAAGAGAGAGGGAGACACAGAATCCAAAGCAGGCTCTGGCCTCCAAGCTGTCAGTGCAGAGCTCGACGCGGGGCTCGGAACTCACGGACCTCGATATCATGACCTGAGCTGAAGTTGGCCGCTTAACCGACTGAGCCAGTCAGGCGCCCCTGTTTGTTTTTAAGTTAAGTCAAAATAGAATCTAAAGTTCTATTCATTTTCCTCCGATCTTTTGTCTTTCTGTTCATTAGATGGGAGAATTTGTGTGGAGGCCTCTTTCGGTCCACTCGTTCTTTGCTCCGCCATACTGCATCAACTGTTGAGCGTCTCAGTGTATTTTTTACTTCAGTTATTGTACTTTCCAGTTCTGCAATCCTCATTTGTGATTTCTGCTTCTCCGTAGAGACTGTCATCACATTTCCTTCAGTTCTCTAAATACGTGTGGAACTGCCACTTTGAAGTCATCCGCTAAATCCAACATCCAGGCCCACTAGTTACTGCTTGTTTTCTGGAGTCTGAGCCCCACTTTCCTGTGTCTTTGCAGGTCTTGTAATTTTTCAATGCGCTGGACGCGTTAGTAATATATTTCAGCAACTCCGAAGCATCATTTACGCTGTTGAAAGGTGTAGGTGTACTCACGCGTGTGTGTTTTAAGTAATTTGCCTGAACTTAAACGGTGGAATGTGACTCCTCGGTGGTGTGCAGCCACTGCCGGTTCCGCTTGGCAATTCTCCCTCCCCTTTTCACTCTTTAGCCTGGCTAGGAGTTGCCCGCGAGTCCCCGTAGCTCGGTGGCCGGCCAGTGTTTTGGGCAGAGGTGGTGTTTAAGTGCCTCGTGCTTGTACAGCCTCCACCCTCTGTGGACCATCTGTCTGTGGGTTGGGAGGTGCCTTCAGAGGCCAGCCAGTTCGCAGGGCTGCTCGGCCTGGTCTCTCTGCTGCACTGTCTCGTGTCTCCCCTCCTCACGCCTGTAGCTGCGTGGCCAGCCCCACATGTGAGGAGAGCGTATCCGGCTCCTGTGCGGTTCTCTGTTTCCGGGATCTCCCCTCCGCACCCCTGGCTGCCCCCCCACTCACCTCGATCAGACCACAAGCTCACACTAGAAGAACTCTGTCCCCTGTTAGATCCCTACCAAACCTGACAGAGCTGTGGGTTTTTACCGCCCCCACCTCCCCACCACCCACTCCCACCGTCGCCCCGAGTGCCCCAAATCGAGTTCACCCCTTCTGGCGCACAGCTACTGGTTTTCATGGCCCCAGCCCTGTACTGATAAAAACTAGTGAAGTTCTCTCCCGCAGAACTGAGGGATTGGGGTGGTGACAGTGGGGGGCGGGCAGAGGGACAGGTTGGAGTAGCCACAGGCAGGGTCTATAGCCTCTTGCAGGCCTTACCCTAAGCACTAGCAGTTTTTCAAGAAAAAAAAGTTTTGTTTGTTTAATTTTAGAGAGAGCACCAGTGGAGGAGAGGGGCAGAGAGAAAGAGAGAAATCTTAACCAGGCTCCTCCAGGCTCAGCGTGGAGCCTGGCTCAGGGCTTGATCCCATGACCTTAGGATCATGACCTGAGCCAGAATCAAGAGTCAGACTCTCAACCAACTGAGCCACCCAGGCACCCCATTTTTCTTCTTCTTTTTTTTTTAAGATTTTATTTTATTAAGTAATCTCTGCACCCAGCCTGGAGTTCACACTCCCGACCCTGAGATCAAGAGTCTCATGCTGTACCAACTGAGCCAACCCAGGAGCCCCTAACCTTTTCTTTACATAAGAAAAATCTCTATAACTCACCTTTAGCCAAAACCTTGAGAAATGTCTGCTCATCTTCTTGGAGCCTTAGGTTCCTTCGGGAAAGTGCAGAATTGACCAGCCTGACAATTCTCTACACAGCATTAGCTTTGGCCAACTGAGCCACCCAGGCGCCCCTCGAGAAATTCGTTTGTTTGTTATTCACCTTTGACCAATTTTCAGAATTCACCTTTGACCGACTTCCAGAATCCAGACCGATTTCCAGAATCTGAAATGGCTGCTGGACAGTCTCGTCCCACTTTCTTACTGTTGTCTTGTTTTGGGGAGGAGTGACCGGCCTGTTCACGCTGTCTCGGCCAGCACTGCCCTCGCTGAGTCCTCTCCCGGCAGCTCACAGTTCCTCACCGCACCGCTCCCACCACTGCCCTTACTGCCACCAGCTCCCGTTGTTTCACAGGCCCGCATTCCAGCTTTTCGACGCCAGTGTTAAGGGCAAGTTCTGTTCCTTAGTCCAAACCTACGCGGTTAAGATTTCTGTTTCTCACCCCTAGTAGAAACTATTCGCTATATGACTTTGCATTATATCGACTAATTTGAGGTCCTAAAGAAATCCTGAAATAAAATTAGGAATCCATGTGTAGCGACTGTGGATTGATTGTGCTGAGGAGAAAATGGAAGCTCCTTGAGCTGTTTCTACAGACACAGATGGCACACGTTCTATAACTTTAGGAAGTTACTAACAATAAAATGGGAAATTATTAGGAGGCTCTGGTTGAAGATGCTTCTTACATGTTTGGGTTTTTTTCCTATTTTTTAAATTTTTAAATAAATAAATTTTTAAATAAAAATTTTTAAAAAATAAACATTTTTATTATTACTTTTTTTAATGCTTATTTATTTTTGAGAGAGTGCAAGTTGGGGAGGGGCAGAGTGGGGGCCAAAGGATCCGAAGTGGGCTCTTGCTGACAGGCTGACAGCCGCGAGCCCGACGCGGGGCTTGAACTCACGAACCGCAAGATCATGACCTGAGCCCAAGGTGGGACGCTTAACTGACGTTAAGCCCAGGCACCCCGTGGTTAAGTGTACCTTTAAACGGGAGTGTGAATTCACTGCTCTTAAGCCATTTGCCTTTGGAAGTTGTGAATGTGTGGGTGTTCAGGGGATGCGTGTGGAGAGGGAGAGACTGAGCAGCAGAACAGCGCATCATAAAACTTAGATACGACAACATCATAGATTATTCTGTGTTAAACTTTTACTATCTACTCACATGTTTCTTAAAACGGACTTGGTAGTTCCTGGGGCCAATTAAATTCAAAAGGTAGGTAGGAAGCATTGTTGTTTAACCACGAACTGATACCTTAAATGTCTGTAGCGCTTTGTTGAGAGATTGCTTCCACAAACAGTATTTTATTGTGGTTCATAAACTAGCCCCTTGTGCGTGTGAGGGTTTTACAGTCGGGGAATTCAGAGTCTGTTCTCCCCCCTCGGCCACTTGGATGCCCCATCTCCCACGGTCCTCACAGCAGGCACCCGTGTATCTCTTCCCATTCAGTCCAGGCGTCCGCTCTATTGGGAAGCCTTGGGAAGCCTTGCTTGGTTTTCCTAGGCTAAGCCAAGCGTTTCTTTCATTTAGGCTCACATCGATTCCTGAGCCGACCGCTTTCCGTGGAACTTACTGTGATGTTTTTTGTTCACTTTCGTCTTCCTAATTAAACTGTAAGGTCTTCAAGTTCATCTTTGCAGTCTCTGACTTATCACAGTGCCTGGCACTTGATAGTTACTCAGTAACACTTTCTCAGGTTGGGGGGCGGGTGGTGGTTAAGGGAGATACGGTGTGCCATGGGAGGTCTGAGGAGGGAGACGCTGAGGCTGCTAGGGGCAGGTGGCACTGATCTGGGCCTCGTACCACGAGTGGTTAGAATTGGAACATGAGCGGGTGATGGTGGGAAGAATTGGGAAAGCCATCTCTCAAAGCAGAGTTAGAGATGGGCAAGATCAAAGTGTCCTTGGATAAAAGCACATGTTTCCATTAGGTGAAGCTTTGGGTGTTTGGTGGTTACAGAGGAAAATAAGGTGGGAGAAAAAGTCGCTTGAGTACAAATTGGGAAGAGTATTTGAATGCCTGGCTGAGAAACATTATCGAAGGTTCCTAAGCAAGGAAGGGGAAGTGAGCAGAACTGTGCTTCTGGAAGACCCATCTGTTGCATATACCAGATGAGGAGAGAAGCAGGGGACGGGTTAGGAGAGTCTTACGAGCCTCTGGACTAGGGGCTCCAGGTGTTATGTAGAGGAGGGGTGAACGGAAGAGAAATTGCCAAGGTAGAATACACAGGATTTGACAGCCGATTGAATGAGTAAAACAAGGAGAGCGGAGTCAAAGATTGTGTCCTTCTTACTGCAAGAACTGTGTCTGGAATAAGCCATTTCACCTCCTGGATTTCAGTTTCCTCATCTACCACGTGAAGCCAGTGTTGCCTACCTGACAGTATTGTATTGAAAAGAAATTAGAAGTGCTTTGGAAATTACTAGTGTAAATAGTTCTTTAATTGCTTTTTTTTTTAAACCATCTTTTAAAATCAGTCATTCTTTGATGTCCTTGATTTGTGCTTTTTATTATTGTGAGCTGCAGCGATACCATCATAGAGACCTCGTTTATGTCGAATAGTTCCATCTTGGTGGCAAGAACCAAAAAAAAAAAAAAAAAAAAAAAAAAAAAAGACTTCCAGGAAAATGAGAAACAAGCAATGGAATGTGGAATTTTATTTCTAAAATGTACTTCAGGAGTTGATTTTCACATTGGGCTAGAAGCTGCTTGTGCCCTTAAGACAAGAGCCTGTTTTGACAGTCAGTAGGTCCCATACGGTGCATTAGCAAAGAGATAGCAGTCAGGGGTCCCTCCTGGGGCTGCAGAGGCCTGATTACCCCCGCGCCTGCCTGCAGAGAAGAAAGGACCTCAGTTGCCGGTCCGTTTAGATACTCTCCCAAATGCTGGCAGGCACAAATAGCCGAAGTATTTGAAGGAGACAAGCTTTGATGAGGAATCCACAGATGAGGTTTGAATTTGTATATGGACTCTACCTAGCTAGTGGATCGTCCTCTCCTTGAGGGCAGGAGTTTTACTACAAGCTCTCCTCTTATTATTCCCATTGGCATATAATGGATGTTTCATAAGTGTTTTTGTGTGGGGGGCAAAAAAAGCTTACAGAGGCAGTTCAGCATCCGTGCCGGTTAGTAGGAAATGTTAGTGCCATCATTTGAGGTATTTAAACAGCTGCTGATGGCTCTGGGGCAGAGATGCGAAGGCGCAGCGGAGGGGCCTGCCTTTACACTGTCGCCCATAGGCCCTGCAGCCCTCCTCAGTGGTTAGCCTTGGAGCACACCCGAATTACAGGTAACTAGGACTCCGTGCTTCGCGTCACCCCGTTTCTTCGCTTTGTTGCACACCCTTTCTCTGGAGTTAAAGCCAGATTTTCTCTCACCGCTCTCCTATCAAGAGATCAGTCTCCCCGTCCTCCACCGAATTAACCACGGACCCCCGTACTTGCAAGTGCCCTGGGGAGGGGTGTCCCGCTACCACATAGCCGAGAAGTGGTAGCCCTTAACGTGGGTCTGTTGGCCCAGATGAGGATTTCTGGAACATAATGGGAAGAATGGGGCCTAGATCTTGGTCTCACGTTGTGCATCGTGGGGCCATGTTACCCTCAGCCTGCAGCGTAGAAATTATCATTAGCATGTTCTGTTTCCGAGCTAGAGTTAGAAGGCCTGGGACTGAGGAATTTATTCACCCGGCTGTCCACTCTTCCAGGAGAGGCCCTGATGTGGAGCCGACACGAACCATCCACACTTGTCAGTTTAGCAGAGTGGGGGGGCCCATGAGCCGCTGGGCGGTGGCAGAGCTGGGTCCACGAGCGCACTGCAGGCTGGCGTGACGATGCAGGAGTTGCTACAGAAAACCACACTCAGAGCCAGGCGTGGATACTCTCCGGCAGAGAAAATTGCCCTTTGGGCCATGATGCCCAAGACACCTTTCAGCACATTGTTACTGTTGTTAGCCTTGTGATCCATTCATTCATTTGCTATCCTCCCCCCCCCCCCCCAAGCAACTACACAGAGTTGGGGATGGTGATTCTTGAACGCAGACCGTTACAGCCAGCCAGTGACAGAGCCAGAACTCAGGAAATCTGCTTTCAGTCAAATGCTTTTTTTCTGCCTCCCCATGCAAATTACAGAAAATAAAGGGTGTCCACAGGGATGGTCTTGTTAGCTTCCACTCATTCTTTGACCTTAAGCCTAAGAACTCCAACTAGAACATACAGATTTCTTTCATTCTAAAATGTACATTAGAATATTAAACATTCAGTTAAGGATGAAGGTTTTAATTGAGGTGATCTGTGTGTTCACTGTTTTATGTTATATACAGACTTTTTCTGTAGTTCTTACTCCCGGTTTAAAAACAATAAGTGACTTGTTGTGGTTTTTATTTCACAGGGTGATATCAGTTTATGATGATATTACATGTAGAGATGATGCCTTTTGTAATTCCTTTTTTATAGCACTTTGACCCACTGAGAAAAAGGAACTAGATATTTTCTAAAGAAAATTGAATTACTAGTTAACTGGAAAAAAAAAAAAGAAAAAAAAGCTTTGCTTATATTTAAATGACCAAACAGCACTAGGTTCTCAGAATTTGGGTTGTCACAGCAGTATTCTTTTTCTTTTATATTTTTTATAATGTTTTATTTATTTTTGAGAGAGAGAGAGACAGAGGACAAGTGGAGGAGGGGCAAAGAGTGGGGTGGGGGGGAGACACAGAATCCAAAGCAGGCTCCAGGCTCTGAGCTGTCAGCACAGAGCCCAACGCAGGGCTTGAGTGTTGAACTCATGGACCGTGAGATCATGACCTGAGCTGAAGCTGGATGTTTAACTGATTAAGCCACCCAGGTGGCTTAATGCCCCTTAAGCATTTCTTTTTAAAATAACTAAATCCAAAAGTAATCTTTCTTGAGTAGGGAATTGCTCTGCACAGATGCAATTTCAGTTTTCCGTGCCTTAAAAAATTGTGTTTGGTGGTGGCATTAGATAAAATAATTTTGTATTCAACATATGATAAATGGTCCTATTAGCATGTTCGTTTAGCACTGTGAAATACCCGGATTTTCAGTAAATAAGCATATGGGCCAAGATTTCACTTTTTAGAAAAATATTAAATCACGTTAGGGCATTTTACTCTTTAAGAAGGAATTCATATGATCTAATTCCACCAGTTTTAACCTATCACATACTCCATTATAAATATTTATAAAAATGCTTTAAATGCTAACAAACCTTGGGACACCTGGGTGGCTCAGTCAGTTGAGTGTCTGTCTCTTGACTTTAGCTCATGATCTCACTCATGGTTCATGGTTTTGAGCCCCACGTCAGGCTCTGTGCTGATAGCACGGAGCCTGCTTGGGATTCTCTCCTCCTCTCTCTCTGCTCCTCCCCTGCTTGCTCTCTCTCTCTCTCTCTCAAAAGATAAATAAAGTAAAAAAAAAAAAATTTCGCTAATGGTGGGTCAACATGGGTTGTAGGCAGTGTAAAATGACATGATGAAAAGTAACCCGGGGCACCTGGGTGGCTCAGTCGGTTAAGCAACTGACTTCGACTCAGGTCATGATCTCATGGTTCGTGGGTTTGAGCCTCGCACCGGGCTCTGTGCTGACAGCTCAGAGCCTGGAGCCTGCTTCAGATTCTGTGTTTCCCTCTCTCTCTGCCCCTCCCCCACCTGTGCTCAGTCTCTGTCTCTCTCTGTCTCTGTCTCTCTCTCTCTCTCTCTCTCTCAAAAATAAATACAATGTAAAAAAAAGAAAAGAAAAGTAACCCAACCCACTTTCTACAATATTATCAGGAAAAAAAACAAAAAAGTGTTTAAAGCTGTTTTAAAAAACATCTTTTTACTATATAATATTGTGGTTGTGGTGAGGGAGCGTGCTGGAGCCCTGGAAATCAGATTGAGTTTAGCTACCAGCTCCCTCCATTTGCTAAGTGTGTAACCATCTGAAAATTATTACTCTAATGCTCATTTTCCTCATCTGTAAAAATGGTGATGATCGTTCCTACCGGATAGGGTTATTTTTTGCCTTAAATGAGAAAATGAATAGCAGGTACTTAGGATAATGCCTGGCACATAGTAAGTGTGCAAAAAGCATTAGCTACAAGGCTGTTTTTATATAATTATTTCAGAGAAGGCATTCTAGGCAACCTCGATTTATAAAATGATACAAGGGCACCTGGGCGGCTTAGTTGGTTGAGCATTTGGCTCCTGGTTTCGACTCATCATGCTCTCATTGATGGTTCCCAGGTTCAAGCCCTGCTTCAGGCTCTGCGCTGACAGCATGGGACCTGCTTAGGATTGTCTCTCCCTCTCTCTCTGCCCCTCCCCCCTTTAACAGAAATAAATAAACTTAAAAAAAGGATACAAATTAATAGGCCATCCAATTCTCTTCTCTGTTACTCCATTTTCTTCCTTCACCTGCATGGGAGCTACTGCTCTAAGAGCCATCCTGATAAAAGCAGTATTTTCCTAAGTGAATTTTGTAGCCTGCTTTAGAAAAATAAATGAATGAATTGCATGTGTAACATGTTTCAGGAGAAAGGTGAGTTCTCTCTTCAGAATTCACAGGAAACTTGTTGACTTTGTTTAATCTAGTATTTCCCATATTTATTTGACCATGAAAGCCATTTTCTACAACATACCAGGTAATATCCTGTAGAACTAACTTATACCCACTGTGAAATACTGCTCTATGATTTTTAAAAAAAATTTTAAATGCTTATTTATTTATTTTGAGATGGAGAGCTAGAGAGCGAGCAGGGGAGAGGCAAAGAGAGAGGGAGACAGAATCCCAAGCAGGGTCTGCACTGTCATTTTAGAGCCCGATACAAGTTTCAAACTCACGAACTGTGAGACCATGACCTGAGCCAACATCAAATTTGGATGCTTAGCCAACTGAGCCACCCAGGCTCCCCTTGTTCTATGATTTTTGAAACACACACACACACACACACACACATCCACACACACACACATCCACACACACACACATCCTTTAGATGTGCCTAATGCTACTTTGGGAATGATCTTTCCATTAGATTTTCTTGGGTATAAAATACATCACAGTCTTAGTTGATACAAATTTGAATCATTCAAATTTGAAATAATGTAATGTAGGAAAATTAATGAAATTTCACTTTTGTGTAAATTTTTAACTGTTATAACCAAATTTAAAATGACACAGGTCTTATTGGCTTTATTCAGTGATTCATGAGTTGGGTTGCATCCAATCTAAGCAGATAGAAAGGAGGTCAGAAGAGCTGTACAAGGCAAGAGATTTGATAGGCAGAAGGAGCAGGAACAAGGAAGTTGGACTGGGCATTTGCTGATTGGTCAAAGCAAGGTTGCTTTCCTTATTTGGAAAGTAGGGGAGTCTTGGAGCCAAGTCAGGTACGTTGTGCTGATTGGTTGACCTAGGCCTTGCTTTTCTGGGAGAGCCCGGTAAAGCAATGTAGTTCACTTTTGGTTTGCTCAACTGGGGCCTGTTGGCATGAGTGACTCCCTCTTGGACACAGTCTGGTTCCTTTAACAGAACCAATGTGAATACTCTCACATAACTAATAATTATATTCATAATTCTTGTTAATAATTGCCTCATTTCAAAGCTGTGTGAATTATATGGCAATTCACAAGACAGCTCTGCTTTTAGCAATTAATAGAAAGATCTACTGTCCTTGGATAAGTTTAGTCTGGAATTCTGCCGTTTTTAGAACCTTGTCCTTTGCACCATGTGTGACCGACTTTATAATCAATATTGTGAAAATATCTCATTCATCCTATGAAGAGGATCCACTTAAACCCTAACTGAAGACCAGCCCCCACCCAAAAGAAATTGGACCCAACTAGGAATCCTCCTTTTGTTCTCAAAACGATGAGATCTTCAGGGAAAATGCCGCAGGGGATGGCACTTTATGTGGCTTACCTTTTGTGAGTAACTTACAAATGTAAATTAAAACTGTTCCTAATTTGGGAGTAGATAATCGTAATATCAGATTAGGTGTTTTTTTTTTTTTTTCCTTTGCCATGGCGATAATTTGAAATGAATGGACTTTTCAGCCCATTTCTGATTTTTAGAAGTTGTCCAACCCACCTGTTGAATACAGATACAAGTACCTACCTACATTTATGTCTGTGTACAGTCCTTAAACCAACTAGACATTCTTGGTGTTTTAATACTCTTTAGGGTTTAGGATCTGACATCTCCAAATACCTTTTCCCTTCTTTTTGACTTCTTATTTTGAAATAAACGTAGACTTACAGTAAAGTGGCGAAAATAGCACAAAAAATTTCTGGATGTCCTTCATCTAACTTCTCCTAGTGTCGACACCTTACACAGATACAGTACGGTTTTCGGGGCACCTGGGGGGCTCAGTTGGTTAAGAATCTGAGTCTCAGTCTCAGCTCCGGTCTTGATGTCAGGGTCATGAGGTCAAGCCCCGTACTGGGTTCTGCGCTGGGCAGGAAGCCTACTTTAGGAAAAAAAAAAAAAAAAAGATAACAGTACAGTCTTCCAGACCAGGCAGTAAGAAGTGTTGGTACAGTAATGTTAAGGCAAAATAGAGTCCTTACTTCAATTTTACCAGTTTTTCCACTAACGTTCCTTTTTTCTGTCCTAAATCCAGTTTGGGATCCCACACTGCTGTTAGTTGTCATGTCTCCTTATCCCAAAATATTTTAATCATCTTCAGCTTACATCTGAAGTAGTTCCAGGCTCTAAAGAACAGGGAAAGGAAAACACTGTGTATTTACACACTTGCCGTTAGCTGATAACCATGTCTCATTTTCGAGGTCTCTGCTTTCTCTCCTGCGGCCTTTCGTGTGTGCGTTGGCTAAGGGCTGTAACGCAGGCTCTTCTTCTTGAGATACAAAGGTTATTTTGAAAGCAAAGCAATATTTGCCAAAATACTTTATACATGTCAGCTCAAAACACACATAAGCTGGGTTGCATAGACACATGACACTGTGTGGTCGTTTCATGTTACTTTTGAAAACCTCCATCTAATTTGGGGTCCTCCAAAAATGGTTTTTGTGTCTGTGTGATTTTAGGGTTATAAACCAATAAGAACAGGAGAATTACAGGACCAGGGGAATTAATAATTCTGGCAGCTAGAAAGCAGATGTCCCAATTAGTGACTAACTTAGCAGACCCACATGAACTTACTTCTAAGCCAGTTGTTCCATTTACACCACAGAAATTTCACAGGAGTTTCCGAAACCGACAGCTCTGGTTGGAAGACTGGGAGACTCTTCCCTGGACTGCCTGCCTGACCTAGTCAAGAGGAAAGACGTAACGATGTACATGTCAGGGATTTCCCTAACAAATCGCTTGCCTAACTGAACTAGAATGAATCAAAATCCTCAGGCCCCTGCACCCCAGTCATTCAGAACTACTGGCTTTTTAGCTACCTTCCCCCACTCAGTTCTTAATTGTGAGCAGACAACCCAAGAGAGCTGGATTCCTGAGGGAAGCCTACAGCGTGCAAAACAGAACGAAAAGAATCAAAAAAGAAATTGGGAATAAGAGGAACCTTTTTCTAATCCAAAACAATAACCTGTAGCCTCAGAGAGATGAAGAGAAGATACCACCATCTGCTAAACCAAGAGTGAAGTTTAAAAGAGGTGGAGAGTGGGGGATTCAGAGAAGAGCCCTTGAAATTAAAAACATGGCAACAAAATGAAAAAAATCTTTGTTGGAGGGCTGGAAGATGAGATTGAAGAAGCAGAGGTCTACCGTTACAGTCTTAATCCACAATTATAAAATCTAAAAATGTTCTGAAAATCAGGTGATTTTCCATAAATTGGCAGAACTCACAGCCTGCATATATCTTTGTCCCACTTACATGAATGCACATAAAGGAATATCACTGTCCCAAGTCTCACTGAGTTGTATTATGGTTTATACACCCATTACCTTTCTAAAATCCTAAAACTTCTGAATTCTGATATGCCTTGGCCCCAGAGTTTTCAGATAAGGAATTAAAGACCTATATCCCAGAAAATAGAAGCTAAAAGCAGAGAGATAGAAAATAAAAGAAAGCAATAAGAAAATTAAGAGGACCAATCCAAAACATCCAGTGTCTAATAATGCAAGTTCCAGAAAGACAACATGTATAGGGTTGGAGTCATCAGATAATTAAAGAAAACTTCTCGGGACTGAAGGACATTAATTTCCAACTTAAAAAAGGCCACAGAATTACCAGCCAAATAGACTAAAATAAACCCACATTAAGCTTTCCTTCTTTCTCCTATGTTCATCTGTTTCTTAAATTCCACATATGAGTGAAATCGTATGGTATTTGTCTTTCTCTGACTTATTTCACTTAGCATAATACACTCTAGTTCCATCTGTGTCATTACAAATGGCAAGATTTCATTCTTTTTCATCACTAAGTAGTATTCCATTGTGTGTATGTGTATGTGTGTGTGTACGTGTGTACACATTACATCTTTTTTATTCCTTCATCGGTCGATGGACATTTGGGCTCTTTCCATAATTTAGCTATTGTTGATAGCGCTGCTATAAACATTGGGGTGCATGTGCCCCTTCAAATCAGTATTTTTGTGTATTTTTGGTATCCCTTGGACAAAGACCTAATAGTGCAATTGTTGGGTTATAGGGTAGTTCTATTTTTAACTTGCCGAAGAAACTCTACACTGTTTTCCAGAGTAGCTGTGCCAGTTTGCATTCCCACCAACAGTGTAAGAGGGTTCCCCTTTCCCCACAGCTTCACCAACATCTGTTGTTTCCTGAGTTGTTAATTTTAGCCATTCTGACTATCTCATTGTGGTGTTGATTTGTATTTTCCTGATGATGAGCAATGTTGAGCATTTTTCATGTGTCTGTTAGCCCTATCTGTATGTCTTCTTTGAGGAAATGTCTGTTCATGTCTTCTGCCCATGTCTTTTTTTTTTTTTAATTTTTTTTTTAATGTTTATTTATTTTTGAGAGAGGCAGAGACAGAATGTGAGTGGGTTAGGGGCAGAGAGAGAGGGAGACACAACCCAAAGCAGGCTCCAGGCTCCGAGCCATCAGCACAGAGCCCAATGCGGGGCTCGAACTCACAGAGCTGTGAGATCATGACCTGAGCTGAAGTCAGATGCTTAACCGACTGAGCCACCCAGGCACCCCTCTTTTGCCCATGTCTTAACTGGATTATTTTTTGGGGTGTTAAGTTTGACAAGTTCTCTATAGATTTTTGGATACTATCCCTTTATCCAACATTCATAGGGGAAGGGAAGGAAAAATAAGATAACAGAGAGGGAGGCAAACCATAAGAGACTCTTAACTACAGAGAACGAACGAGGGTTGCTGGAGGGGTGGTTGGCAGGAGATGGGCTAAATGGGTGATGGGCATTAAGGAGGGCATCAGTTGGGATGAACACTGGGTTTTATGTGTAAGTTGTGAATCTCACTGGGTTCTACTCCTGAAACCAGTACTACACTATATGGTAACTAATGTGAATTTAAGTAAAATCTTGGGAAAAATAAATAAGCAATCAATCAATCAGCCAACCAACCAGCCAACCAACCCACCCACCCACCTTAAAGCATACCACTATGAAATTTTAGAACACTAGACACACTGGACAGGCTCCAAACCAGAGAGAATGGGGAGAAAGAACACCTTCGGATTTCTGAACAGCAGCACTGGAAACTACACAACAGTTGAGAGTTGCCTTCAGAGTTCTAAAGGAATTTTTTCCAACCTCCAATTCTATACCCAGTCAAACAATCATTAAAATGGGTTGATTCAGTAGATGTTCTCAGACATGAATCAGATTCTCAAGAAATTTACTGTGCTGAATTAAGTTTTCTCTTTTCCTCTGCCTCCCTATCAGCCTCACATAGGCAAAAATAAGAAATGAAGTCCTCTCAGAAAACAAAAGGAAAAATAAATTTTGAAGAAAATGGGTAATCCATAAATTTTATTCCTGAATTAATCAAAACCTTCCTTACTATCTTGGATTACATGTTAAGTGTTACTCCGATAGAGACTTGGGCAGTAATACTTCATCTTGTATTGCCCACAACTCTCTTCCAGGCCATACCAGCACATTTGTTCACAGTGTATAGTAAGATTTATTTCCATTGTTTCATAGAGAAGTCAGAAAATCTGTTTCGTAGTTACAAGAATTTGAAAAGTGTGAGTTAATCAAACCAAAACGTTTTTAGTTCTCATTTCTAGATTGCGGCTTTGAGACTTAAAAATCTCGCTCGCTCTTCAGTATAAAAAGCCCTGTGCTGGGGCGCCTGGGTGGCGCAGTCGGTTAAGCGTCCGACTTCAGCCAGGTCACGATCTTGCGGTCCGTGAGTCCGTGAGTTCGAGCCCCGCGTCAGGCTCTGGGCTGATGGCTCGGAGCCTGGAGCCTGTTTCCGATTCTGTGTCTCCCTCTCTCTCTGCCCCTCCCCCGCTCATGCTGTGTCTCTCTCTGTCCCAAAAATAAATAAAAAACGTTGAAAAAAAAAAATTAAAAAAAAAAAAAAAAAAAAAAAAAAAGCCCTGTGCTCCTGTGCGGTATATACAGACAGCCAGACCCCACTGGAGCAGCTGGGTTGTTTAAAGAGTAGATATGTAGACGGTAGTCCCAGGAGGGTGCCAGCAGTGCCGCTGCCAGCCCTCGCTGTGAACTCTCAGGGCACAGACTCTAGCCCCTTCTGTTTTCATCCTCTGCCCAGTGAATAAATTAGGTCAGAAAATGACCACAGAAGGGAAGAACAGAACCTTGGGAGGTTGGTTGTACAGTCAAGAGAGCTGCTCAGTAGCTAACAGTAGAAAATAAAGCAAACTGGGGCGCCTGGGTGGCTCAGTCGGTGAAGCGTCCGACTGCGGCTCAGGTCACGATCTCGCGGTCCGTGAGTTCGAGCCCCGCGTCAGGCTCTGGGCTGATGGCTCAGAGCCTGGAGCCTGCTTCCGATTCTGTGTCTCCTTATCTCTCTGCCCCTCCCCCGTTCATGCTCGGTCTCTCTCTGTCTCAAAAATAAATAAACGTTAAAAAAAAAAATTAAAAAAAAAAAGAAAATAAAGCAAACTAACGTGTACACTGAGGTTTTTCTCAGAGCAGTTCAGTTGTCCACTTTTCACAAAGATACAGCCTAAAAAGTGTCACTTTTTCTCTCTGATTTGTCTGTTTCAACAATTAGTAGTTGATATTGAGGTAACTTAATGTTAAGGATGTCAAATGGGAAGTATGTGGCTTAATTACATTCAATGTACATTTCCTACTCCTTTGTCCACTGTATACAGAAATCTGCTTTTCAGCCCCTTTGAGTATCAGTTTGGTAGTGTGCCATTGCAGGTTTTCTTTCCTCTTGCCTTTACTCCCTTCGTGGGCTGACCTGCTTCTCTTCCCTCAAGATCGAGAATACGTGTCACTCTTGTATAGCTTTCCCTGTCCCTTACCCTCCTGCCTGCCTCTAGCCCCGAGGAAGTCTTGCTCCTCCAGGTGAGGGCGCTGAGAAAGAGAGTGGGATCCACAAGTGCTCTCCCTTCTAATGAGAAGAAGAGTGCAGGTGTCGTGCTGGCCAGGATGATACTTAGTACGTGAAAGTCCGCCACCTAGTTCTCAGTTCCTGCTCTGCCACTTAATGTGTGACCTTGGGCACCTACTTAATCTTTCTGTGCCTTACTTTCTGCCTCTGTCAATTGGGATAATAATAGTGCCTGCTGCATAGATTATTGTGAGGATTAGAAAAGACAGTACATGACATAGTAGTGAAGAGCATGTATTCGGGGGCCAAACTCCCTGTGTTTGAATCCCTAATCCACTGCTCAGGCGGTCTTTGTGTTTCTCAGATTCCTCATCTGAAAAGTGGGGTAAAAAAACGGCACCACCCAAAGAAATGCTTGGGTGTCTCAGCCAATTGAGCGTCTGACTTGATTTCGGCTCAGGTCATGATCCCAGGGCTGTGGGATTGAGCCCCATGAGAGAAGATTCTCTCTCTCTCTCTCTCTCTCTCCCTCTCCCTCCCTCTCCCCCCCCTTCCTCTCCCTCCCTCTCTCCCCCCCCCCCCACTTGCACTCTTCCAGTCTCTCTCTCAAATTAAAAAAAAAAAAAGGATCTCCTACATTCTCGTGTTTACAAAAATGCCATGTTAGGGTCGTTGCAAGCATTACATGAATTAAAATACATAAAATGTAGGCCAGTGTCTGGCAAATAGTAAACACTATGTAAGTATTAACTATTGTTAAAAGGCTTACAGAAGAGTCTATCCTATAGTATGCACTCAAGAAATAGTTGCTATTTAACAAGGAGTTCCCATTTTTCAACAAAGTTCTGTAAGTGGAAAGCAGATTTAAAGAGAAGAAAGCAAATTAAAGCCACCATATAATGCCACTGCCTTCCACCAGGATAGTCACAATGAAAAGGACGATACTAAGCACAACTAGAATTTTTGCAGCTATCCACAGTTAGTATAAGTTAGTACAGCCACTTGGGAAAACGTGTGTTAAGGCTGAACTTACACATGTCCTTAACCCAGCAAATCCTGGATGCATATGCACCCAACAGAAATGGCTGTTTGTGCGCACCAAAAGACAAGAATGTCACAAGAATATTTATAGGAACGTTATCCTTAATAGCCAAAAACTGGAAGCAGCTCGAATAAGTCCTGTATGTTTATAAAATAGATGAATAGATGAATTACAATAATGTGTGTATGTGTATTACACAGAATAAACGAAGGCAAACAAAAGAGTACATGCTGTGTAGTTCCTTTTCTTTCTTCCTTCTTTTCTTTCTCTCTTTTCTCTTCTTTCCTTTCCTTTCCTCTTTTCCTTTCCTTTCCTTTCCTTTCCTTTCCTTTCCTCTCCTCTCCTCTCCTCTCCTCTCCTCTCCTCTCCTCTCCCCTTTTCTTTTTTCTTTCGTTTTCTTTTCTTTTCTTTTTACTTTTCTTTTCTTTCTTATCTTTCACAGCCAAACTAATCTATGGAGTTAGAAGTCAGGGCAGTGAGTCCCTTTCACAAGGGGACAGTGACTGGAATGCTCCTGGTGTTCTGTTGGCTTGATCTGGTTTGATGGTTACATGCTTGTATATTCTTTGTGAAATTTCATTCATGCTTATGATTTGTGCATTTGTATCTATGTATGTTAAACTTCAGTTTTAAAATTTATATTAAATCAGAAGACTTAAGAATTTTGGAAATGTTAATTTCTCAACTTGCCAAATGTCCCTGAAATTAAAGACTTTATATTTTTTTAAAATGTGGGTATGAACTACAAGGCCAGAAAATTATCCAGTCTGACCTCTAATCTTCTTCTTAAATTGTGTCTTCAAGGCTGTAAAAACGTTAAGTAACAAATACCTTGGGCAACATACTTTGAAATAATCATTCGTTTTCATTTCGTCTGCCACCTCACATATATATTACAGATTACCTGAATTACATGTAGATGTTATATATAAAACTTTGGTTTGGAGCTAGAGTCCATCTTTTCGGCTTTTATCAGAGTGAAACACTGACACCCTGCAGATAAGATCTGGTGGTTTTAAAGTTTGATTGAAGGGGCACCTGGGTGTCTCAGTTGGTTAAGCGTCCAACTTCAGCTCAGGTCATGATCTCGCAGTGCGTGAGTTCAAGCCCCATGTCGGGCTCTGTGCTGATGCTCAGAGCCTGGAGCCTGCTTTGGATTCTGTGTCTCCCTCTCTCTCTGCCCTTCCCCCCACTCGTGCTTTGTCTCTCTCGCTCTCTCAAAAATAAATAAACATTAAAAAAAAGTTTTAAGTTAGATTGAAGAAATAGTTTTATGGGCTCCAGCTGTGAGATGTAAGAGGCAAGTCTGAAGGTGCTTGAATGAGCATTAGTCGTAATTGATGCTCATGCTTATTGCTTTGGTGTCCGTGATGCCGTTTTAGCAACTTAGTGAATTTCATCTTTGAAATGGAATTTGTTTTGTTTAGTCTGCATTGTGCCCAGATTGGTGATTGAAAACCTTACACTTTCGCAGAACATTGCTTCATGGCCCTTCCCTTTTCTGCTATTTTTATATTACATGAATCATTGCATATTTAAGCCATCTGCAAGGCCTGAATGGAATGAGATAAAAGCTGCCATCACTTAGATTGACAGTTGAAAAGCTGGCATTTATTCCACGTTTATTCCTGATTATCTTTTATATTTTAAAGTCTCGAACTTCATTTCAAGTTGGTTGGTAATGTCTCTGAGCCAAAAGTATCTGTGATTCACAGTTTCTTTTACTTGAACATTGGGTCAAAGGGAGGGGATCTGTTCTGCGTCACTCAGAAGAATCTGTTAGGGACTCAGTTGTAACTCACTTGAGATAATAAGAACAGCGAGTTCCACTCTCGTTTTAAAAGTATGTTGGTTTCATCAGCACAGCGAGCCCTCCAGTTTGGCAGACACTTCATAGGGAATAGTAAAAACACAAGGTTCCTAAATTGCCAGATGAATACTTCAGAATAAATGTGTTTTGAATACCTAGAATGTATCACACCCGTTAGATAATGGTCAAAAGTATTTCTCAGCATAGCCACTTTTTCAAGGATTTATCGGGGGGAAAATGTCTGGGGTGTTGCTTTAAAAGAGATTGAGGATTAAAAGCGCACACCACGCTTGTACACACTGACCCAGCGCTTACCCGCGTCTAGTAGGTTACGCAGGGCCCGCAAAGCCTGTCCCGGCAGATTTTGTATAGTGGGGCTTTGCTCTGGGCTGCAGGAGCTTGGGGTCCCCGTGCTGACGTCAGCTGGAATCA
Organism: Panthera pardus; assembly: GCF_024362965.1. Taxonomy (NCBI): domain Eukaryota; kingdom Metazoa; phylum Chordata; class Mammalia; order Carnivora; family Felidae; genus Panthera; species Panthera pardus. Next base: position 12,064,370 of record NW_026526991.1, read on the forward strand.
CCTGGATCGGGAGGAGCGTGCGGATTGGGTTCCTTCAGGTTGAAACCAAATGCCTGCTGTCATTAGGTGTCTCCTCTTTGTGAATGTTATACTTTGGTGACCCGGTAGTCATAAACTCTGGAACTCATAGAGGGAACGAAACATGAAAATACTCCCCTGTTTCCTGAAACGATAGACCAAAAACGCAGTGATCACCTCAGCTAAGTATAACAGACTCTTCATTTTCAAAATGGAAAGATTTCAGACATGGAAAACTCTACTAAGAATCAAAGACTAATGGTACGGTTTTTATGTCTTTCCTACCTAACGGATCTCCATGTGATCTTGGGCATTAGTATTTAGTATTTCTGTTCAGCATTTTGGTTTTCTCCCATTTCACTAATGTACTGTAAATACTCAAAAGACCTAAATTTTCTTTGTAAACTATAGCAGTTTGAACATAGGTAACATTTTGATTCGGTTTTTTTCCCCTCTGAAGGGACAACTTGTAATTTTTGCTTAAAGATTGTTTGAGAACGACTGGGTCTGGGAATGTTCGTTATTTTACACAATTCTTGTGAAGTAATCATATTTCTTTTCCACTCAACGTTGTCTGTTTCTTTGCTTAGCAGACAGAAGGGGGCGCACAGACAGACGGCCAGCAGTCACAGACACAAAGTAGTGAGAACTCAGAGAGCAAATCTACCCCGAAACGGCTGCATGTCTCTAATATTCCCTTCCGCTTCCGGGACCCCGACCTCCGACAGATGTTTGGGGTAAGTCTCTGAAGTCCCTTTGTGGGTTTACAATGACAATTTAATGTGATCCGCCAGGCGTGTTATAAGTCATCAGGACCTTAGGATAAGACTGCAGACAGATTGAGGTAAATCAGTGTTTCCATCAGTCTTCAGGAATTTCCGTCACCTAGTGCCATCACTCCTGTCATCCTAGACAATGGCTGTGCAGGTTCTCACATACACAAGGCGACCGTGCAACCCGGTTTGCCCGGGACCAAGGGGTTTTGTGGGACGTGAGCCATTCAGTATTAAAATCAGGAAAGAGACAGGAATCCTTACCTTTCAGAGTGTTACGAGCTCAACGACTTAATGTTTGGGAAGCAGAAAGTACCTGTGTTTTGCTTTTACTTCCTCGCTCATAACTCAACAGCGTCAAGACCAATGTCTAAAAATCAGGAGTAGGGGGTTGGTTTGCTCCCTCTGACGTGTTCTTCCAGCCACTCGCTTCCTCCCGGAATCGCCATCATGAAGACAAAGTAGAATAGCAAAGATTTCAGTTGTTGGAAAGTGAATGGCTGCTGGAAATCTTCGGGTTTTTTCTGGGCTCATGTGTTGTTGCCTGCTTTAATTCGAGCAGGCTCTTAACTTGACGTAGGAGTGAGAGCTCATGGTTTAAAAAAAACCTTTGCTGTTGTAGCTGCACGGTGCTTTGGCAGAAAAGCAGGTGCCCCGCTTGAAGTCTCGGCTGTGGCCTCTTCGTGGTGACAAGACCCTGGAGCACAGTTTTGTCACTGACCGCTGAGTACCTGGAGTATTTTCTACACTGAAGCCAAGGCCAGCGTTGAGATTTAATAACGTTCTTGAAGTACTTGACGAACCTTTTTAGAGAAAATGGTAGCCAGCTGTTCATCTCCACAGAAAAGAGAGCAACAGAAACCATAAAGGGCAGCGTAAAGAATTTAGGTTATATTTAAGAGGAAGTTTCCCAGGAGTATGAGTTCTCTAGTGGACTCTACTGAAGGTTCTCTACTGAACAGAAATAATACGGAATCCTAGTCTCTGGAGATCGGTGAAAATGGAGTATATTCTCATGTGCTGCAAGCGTGTTTTCTCTGGAGTCAGAAAAATTGTGTGCGTTAAAGAGCTGCCTAGGCCGGTTATCACTAGGCCGGTGATTTCTTGAGATGTGTTATCCTATACGGCTGCTAGGTGCATGTACAAAAACTTCTCCTTGCAAGGGACACCTGCTAGGGTTGCTCGGTCTTCCCCTGCCCGGTTAACAGCTGTCTCGGGAGGACAGCACTGGTAAAGAGCAGGGACTCCATGCTCCATTTTCTTAGCTCTGCAGACTTGACGAATGGCTTCCCTCAGCCTTGTTTTCCTTAGAAGGCAGCCCTCGCCAGCAGGATGGTATAAGGACGCATTAGAAAATGTAAAAGGAAGCAAACTCTAAAACACCACTCAAATCTTAGTTTTTTGGATAGTCCTAGAAGTAAAATTAAATGCCCTCCTACCCAAAATAAGACCGTTTCCTCTTTCCTTTATTTCCCTAATGTTCTATTAAGCGATGAAACTGGAATCGAGCCCAGAAGTCTTACTCTAGAAAACGTGGGCTCTTAGGACATGTTTTCTGATACAGATAGTAATGCTTCAGCCCAATAAGAAAGCATGATTTGTTTCGCTCTTTTCATTTTTTTCACACTTCCCAAAGTCTGATTCAAAATCCAGGCAACACTGGGCGCCTGGGTGGCTCAGTGGGTTAAGCCTCTGACTTCAGATCAGGTCATGATCTCATGGTCTGTGAGTTTGAGCCCCGCCTCGGGTTCTCCGCTGTCAGCACAGAGCATGTTTCAGATCTTCCGTCTTCTCTCCCTCCCTCTCCCTCTCGCGCATGTACATACACTCTCTCTTTCTCCTTTTCCAAATATTTTAAAATACGTATATTAACGTCCAAGCGACATAGATCATTGGGGTCTAGGAGTCCAGTATTCAGAGGGAGGTGTGACCGGAAAGATACCTGGAGATTTATTGCACATCTCTCCCATCAGTTCATCCGAGTATTGACTACAACAGGTAGTCTTGTCAGCTGCATGCTCTCCTCCACATAACGTCTGTGTTTTACGTATGCTCCCCTCCAGTCCCATTTAGGGAGCTAAACAGGTCTTTAGGCTTTGTGTTGTTAGTTTTGTTTCATTTCCCAAATGTTAAAATGTTTAAGGACCAAACAAAGCTATTACTTAAAATGCACTTGATAATGTTCATTGCCAAAATATTAAAATGGCAAATAAACGAAATCTGGTATAATGCCCACGAATGTTTAAGTACAATAGAAAACAGCGTGTAGTCTGTAGAAATGAGAACGTAGGTACATTTTTATTGGCTTGGACAACTGTTCATAGCATATTAACTTAAAAAATAAAAGTAATACGTGGAAACATTGCCTTAACAATATATGCCCGAGGAAAATCTGGGAAGGCTGTATACCAGCACGGGGAGATGGCAGGTTTACAGAGGATCTGCATTTTGCTTTTCCTATTTTCCTTTTTATTTATCTGTACTTTCTGACCTTTTTTTTTTTTCTTATAGCGAACATGGTTTGCTTTTATAAATTAAAAAAAAAAAAAAATAGAAGAAAAATAGCCTCCAATAGTATATCTTTCTACTTAGGATTTGCTTCTTAAAAACTGGGACATTTCGAAAAATTAAAGACGCAGTAGTTAGGAAAACCCCTAGTTCTTATCCTTGGAGAAGCATGTAATAGGGTAACACTGCGCATATCTTCTGGAAACAGCTTCTGCCATACAGAGGTGGATAATGCATGAGTGGGTGGCCTGAATAAAGAATGGGAAAGGAGACATCAGCTCAGTGATAAGGAAAAATCAGAACCCAGTATTGGGACCTACCAACAAATAGAAAGTAACATGGAAGTCGTATAAGAAGTGAAAAGAAAAGGAAAAGAAAAAGAAAAAAAAGATTCCTTTTTCAGGAGAAAATACAGTGTGTGGGTAAAAAGCTGACCGTGAATAAATGTTTTTATTTTTGTCTCTGCAGCAGTTTGGCAAAATCCTAGATGTAGAAATAATCTTTAATGAACGTGGTTCTAAGGTAAGCTCCCTCTCCGCATTAAGTGTGCTTGGTTCCTTTGTAGTTTTGTTTTAAATAGTAAGTAACCAGAAAACTAAAGCTGTTTCTCAAGCCTACAGAAAGTATCCCAAGTTATCTGGCTTGGATTAGATTATCTCTAAAAATAAGCTACCACATGGCCAAACTTTATTCTAGTACTTCCTCTGGGGGAGTGAGGGGGGAGAGGAAGAGAAGTGTGGGGAGGAGGGCAGCGGTGAGGAGGGTCGGGGTAGGAGACACCAGCCCTTTATTAGACCGAAATTGCCCTAACCTGCTTATTTTTAAGGAAGAGAGAGAACACTTAAGTGAAATTCTGTATGAGAATTCTAGTGTGCATTCTACCAGAACAACCCGGCTTTCAAAAATCAGACTTCGAAATGACAGACTTAGGACAAATGTGATATTTCAGCCATTTGGTTGGCTTCCTCTCTCTTTGGAATAAATTTGACAAGGCGTAAATATAGGGAGTAGTGACTCAGAAATTCGTGGTAAGCTGATTTCCCCCTTTGAGTTCTACAGATAGGCAAACTTTGGGATGTAGAACCCCTTTAGTGACAGATATAGTAAGTTCAGTTTTTTGCATAAGGATGCCGTTAGTAACAGTGCACCATTCGCTATAGGTACTCTAAATGTGTTCTGTAGGAGAACTGAACATTTTAATACAAACTTGTTTCCCCCTTGTCATTTATTTACCATTTTAAATTTCCCAATCTATATGATGTAGAATTTCCATGCACTAAAATAAGCAGCAGTGATTTTAGGAATGGGGGAATGATGAAGTCTTACAGTGGTGTTGTGAAAAAATGTTTAATGAACTGAATTTCAGAAAGTTTCATTTGACAGTTTTCTTCCTCCTCAACAAGTGAAATGCACCCCACAGGCACAACCAGCTGCGACCAAGCTTGTGAATATTTACGTTGCTATGTTCACTTCTACGTGCATTTTTAGGATAGAACAATCTTTGAGTTAATTTTTCATTTGTTTATCTCTTCCTGAACTTTGAAAATAGCCCTTGGCTATAGTTTTATCTCGAAGAATGTAACTTAAGTAAAGTTAAATAAAACAAATAAATGAGTTAATATTTACCTCTTCAATTTCCTACTCCAAATCCACCGTACCTTGGGAATTAATAGCATATATCTGCAGAGTCATATATATACCTCTGCCCCTCTAAACGAACACCAATGTATATACTGTTCTAATGCTCCTGATTATTATTCCCTGTATAGAACGCATCGACACTGGTAGTGTTTAATTCTGACTATAATTATTGTTAATCATTAAAGAGGTAATTATACTCTAAGCTTCCAGTTTTCAGTTAAAACAAAAAAGATTAATATGCCTATGCAGAACTTTCTCCAGCACTTAACTTGGTAAGTATTTTTAAAGTGAAATCTGTTCAACCTATAGCCAGTAAAACTGTTGATGCTTGTAATTTCTTCACAGTGGATTTCTATTCCTTTGTTGTATAGTTTGCTTGTATTTTTTGTGACCTTTTTAGATACAGGGTGGAAAAATGACAGTGGTTCAGATATGTATCATAAGTACGTGAAGATTATATGCCACGCTGCTTACCCAAAGTCGTAGGTTAAATGTTTGTAGTTTTAAGTGTATGCACTTAAACTGTTTCTAACTAGACTCCAACAACCCGAAGCCCAATATGATTTCATCAGGTATTGGGAACTTGCTCCTTACCAAGAAAATAATTTGATTGAATTCTTGTGAAGCAAAGGAAATTGATCTTTCTTAAGGCTTCTTTCATTGACTTCAAAGGTTTGCCTACTACCCAAAATTGTTTAATTTACCCAATTCAATTGCTTCTCCCCTGTAATTTTCATTTTTAAAGGACACAAGCCTTCCTTTCTCTTTGGGGAATCTAAAAGCCTTCTCTCCGTTCGATGCTGTGTCCTCACTGCCCCTTTTTCTTTGGGCTGCTGACGAGTAGACAGTGTACTTAATTGGTAATTGTTCTTAAAGCACAGAAGGCACAATTGCCTGGGTCTGCCTTTAAGGACACTTACAAAACCTGTCTTCATCCTTTGCCCGACTTCTTAGCTGTCACCTAAAGTTCTTTGCTGCAGTAGGTTCCCCAGAACTGTTCAGATACTTGTTAACAGAGATTTATTTTGGAGTCAAAACCTAGGTACCTCTTCCGGATCCACCTGACATAAATTAATGAGTACTTTTCTTTCTGTAAATAAAGTTTATTTTCTCATTTCCTTTTTGTTTGTGGTTGACTATAAAATTACAACATGCCTTGAAAGGAACCGGAGATAAGGAGATTTAAGTGGTCCTATTGTGCAGTTAAGAGTTGCTCAGTCTTTTTATGAGTGCTTTTCTGTACACAAATGAGCTTTATTAATTTTTTTTTTTGAAGCAGTAATGGAAAAACGAGTCACAAAATAATTCTGAGATCAGCGATACTTACATGTCAAACAGTTATCAGTGGAACAATTAAATAACCACAGGCCTCCAAAACAAAAAGCAACTCTTTACCATATCTTCTTCTCTATAATGAGACTGTCAGCCTACGGTTTGAGAACATACCTATTTCCAGACATAAGTGAGCACTGCCGCGTTGCCTCGCCCATCCCCTCCCTGCCTTGTCAACATCCTCCTTCTTCAGCTTGCCTGCAAACATGATTTCTTCGTTGTTGAGTATTTTCCTTTTTTCTTCTTCGACCTTCATATTCTGGATCAGTTTGCCTAGATTATGGAATGAACGTGTATCGCTTACATTCATACACGTACAGAAATATATGCATACATTATTTCACGTGATTTAAAAAAAATATATTTGTTAACTCCGTACTCCTTTGTAAGCGCATAAAGTCAGCCGTATGTAATTTTCTGTGATTGACTAAAACAAAGGGGACTCTCCTTTGAAATCGTTCGATTAGGGTATATGGTAAAAATGCTACCCCTGCCCCAAAAATGAATACACTCAACTAGAATCTACAAAATGATTATACTGCTTTGTATAACATTGTTGATTCTCCACAGGTCACCAGTCATAACAAAGTATTACTTTGACAAACAGTAGAAACACGATATATTGGTAGAGTGGCCAGAGTTCTGGCTTATCTAGGATAGTCCCAGTCTATACTTGTTGTCTTCGTGTAATTATTACTAGTGTCCCCTTTCTCCCTCAGAGTGTTCCAGTTTGAACAACAAATCGTATTGCCCCTCCCCATATAGATTCTTCGAGTAACAGCTTTTAAAAAGCTCCCTTTTCAAAACCGTTATGAAGGAAAAACATGATTTTTAGTGACTAGACAAGAGAACAGACATAAATCATTAAGAGAGCATGGTGCTCACTACTATTCTCATGCCTTTTTTCTCACTCGATCTTCGATAGAACTCTAAAGAACGCATTGCATTCTTTAACCTGACGTTGCGTTCTCTGCTGGATACTTTCAGTGACTGAGAACGTGTTGGTTTTCAAAAAAAATGGTTTTACGTTTTTATTTAAAGTACAGGTAGTTAGCACATAGTGTGATATTAGTGTCGGGTGTACAATACAGTGATTCAGCACTTCCACGGGTGCTCGTCACGACAGGTGCGCTCCTTAATCCCTGTCACCTGTTTCTCCCACCGCCCCCCTCCCCTGTGATAGCCATCACTTGGTTCTTGATAGTTAAGAATCTCTTTCTTGATTTGTGTCTCTCTCTCTCTCTCTCTCTCTCTCTCCTTTTTTTCCCTTTGCTCCTTTGTTTCTCAAACTCCACATATGAGTGAGATCATATGGTATTTGTCTTTCTCTGACTTACTCAGACTTCCCACCATTCTGTTCGTTATCACCCAGCCCCGTAACGGTCTGATAATTACCAGGCTTACTAAGTAAAGAAATACACACATTCTAAAATTTTTTTTTAATGTTTTTATTTATTTTTGAGACAGAGACAGAGCATGAGCAGGGGAGGGGCAGAGAGAGAGGGAGACACAGAATCGGAAGCAGGCTCCAGGCTCTGAGCTGTCAGCACAGAGCCCGACACGGGGCTTGAACTCACGGACTGTGAGATCATGACCTGAGCTGAAGTCGGACCCCTAACCGACTGAACCACCCAGGCGCCCCAGAAATACACACATTCTCATGTTTATACTTTCCATAAAGTTTGGTCGGCATACTTTTGGTATAGTTGTGGCTTGAAGGGCCATGTGTCGTAACTGCTAAACGTAGGAGCTCTTTACTTGTGCAAACAGTGCCAATTATTAAGTTCACTAAAGGACACAAAATAGAGCGCAGCGACAATTACTGAGATTTCCAGCAAGTTTTTAGCTAACGTGTTCTCATTACTTCTCTCAGGTGGATTTCTGGAATGATGGGATCTTGATTTGGGTTAGGCTTCGGTTTAGGCTGGAGTCAGGGAAGATAAAACCTCTAATCCCATCCCCAGACACAAGTAACGTGCTGTAATTTCTTGCCTGTTTCCCTGGATTTTAATTTCATGCAAAGGGAAATTATTCATTTCTTTCAAAATATGATCAAAAGACTGTCTTTGAAATTGTACTAACTAGGCCTTTGCTTTTCAGTAAAATTTGATAGGCGAAATGGTTTTCATTATACTTAAAACTGAGTTAACAGTGCATGTATTTCCAAAGGGCTTAGTTTGTTTTCTTTTGTTACCATCTTATGGGTTTTAGTTTTATTTTTCTTTCATTTATTTTGTTTAACTTCTGTGTTCTGGCCATACCCAGGAGAACGTCTGCTTTTGATTTCTCCCTTAAAACTTACATGGTAAATTTTTCTTTCTCATTCTTCTGAGATGGAAAAACTCAAAGATTATCCACATTTAAGAATATTTTGACAGTGCTCGTCCTGTGGCTTGTTATTTATTGCAGCCTGAGGCCAGGCTAAAAAGGTGGCGGTTACTCGGCTCCTGTCGGCCCTTGATGATAAGTGGGCGTGATAAGTGTGTGTCACTTCAGCAGAAGTTTTGACCTCAGCAGAAGTTTTGACCACAGCCGTACTCCCTCCCTCCCGAGAAATACACCATTCCTGAGTTTTCAAAAGACAGCTAAGATAGCTGGTAAATCACTAACAGAACACTGATATATTTAAATTATTAACACAGAAAAACTTTGGGAACTGAGAGGTGTAGGTTATACAGGATAGAGCGTAGAGACCTGCGTCGTCCAGCAGAAGTGGCCATACTGAACGCTTGGAACATGGCGTCTAAATTCAGATCTGCTTTTAGTGTAGAATACACACTGCTCTCAAAGACTGACCAGAAAAAAAGGAATATTGAACATCTCACTGATGTTTTTGTATTGATGTCATGTCGAAATGGTAGCATGTTGCATATAGGTTGTCTTGAATAAAAATACGTTACTGAAATTGCTTTCATATTTTTTTTTTACTTTTTTAATGTGCCTAGGGGAATATTTAGAATTACATACTGACTTGGGTTATATTTCTGTCTGATAGCACTGGTATAGACAAACATGTCGACATCATTATTTTTTTTTTAATTAAAAACAGAAGTCTACTAAAAGTTTACTTTTTGTTTATCTGGTTTCTGTCTTCTTAAACCTGAAGTATTCACTCTTGTGAAGAATTTGAGATTAAATCTCAGTTCGACTTTGTGGCTGTTCTGACTGGTCATTATGTGTTCCTGATTGATACATTATATAATCACTTTGAAGCTCTTCTAAGGAAGAAGTGTTAGGTTTAGACATAATTTTATTAAGTTTTTTCTTTTCAAAGCAAGAGACCCAAGACTTAATGTGAATTAGATTTCCGAGAATGAAGGGACATTAAAACATAATTTCATTTAAGCATATTTTCCTGTTAGTAATTTTGTAAGCCTGGATAATCTGTGAATATCTTTAACTCAATTCCTGGCACATTTTCAAAACTGAAATTTTACTGAAGGAATGGTACGTTAAATTTTTTTTCTCAAGCAGGGTGCCTGGATGGTTCAGTCGGTTAAACGTCCGACTTCGGCTCAGGTCATGATCTCACAGTTCGTAGGTTCGATCCCCATGTCACGCTCTGTGCTGACAGCACAGAGCCCATTTCCGATCCTCTGTCCCCTCTCTCTCTGCCCCTCCCCGACTCATGCTCTCTCAAAACTAAATAAACTTCTAAAAAGTTTTTTTCAAGCTTTGAGTTAACATCTTTGAAACCAAATTGTAGTTAAGTTGATGGAAGATCACCTCTCTAAAGTTTCAGCATGAGAGGAAAGTATTAAAGAACAGTGCTCTAAAAATACTGTTTATACTTCTTACCTCCCTAATCACGGACTTCTGAGAGGTATATTTCCTATTGCTTCTGAACAAAGTATCACAAAGTCTGTGGCTTAAAAACACAGACATGTATTATCTTACAGTTCTGGAGGTCAAGGTGTTACAGGGCTGCATTCTTTCGGGCGGCTCTAAGGAATAATCCACTCCTTGCCTTTTCCAGCTTCTGGAGGCGACCCGCATTCCTTGACCTATAGCCCCACTTCGATCTTCAAAGCCAAAAATGGCCAGTCCAGTCTTTCTCAGGCTGCTACACTCTGTCTGATTCTGGCCCCCATCTTCCCCTCTTTAATTTAGAAGCACCCATTTAATTTAATTTAGTGATTACATTGGGCTCACCTGAATAATCCAGGATAATCTCCCTATCTCAAGATCATTAATTGAATCACATCTGCAAAATCCCTTTTGCCAGGTAAGGTAGTAACATTCACAAGTTCCAGGGATTAGGGCGTGGACAACTTTGAGTGGGGGGCATTATTCTGCCTGCCACAAAGCCTGTTTATCTACAAAGGAAAGAAAGAAATCTTACCTCTGCTTCGTATCAGGAAGTCCCAAAGTATCAGCAACCTCCTCCTTTAGTCTAGGTAAAGACGCTTGTGAAGATTGCTTTATTTTTACATTTTTGGTATCTAGATGAGCATTTCCTTTGGAATATAAGCACTTTTCTTTATAAGACATTTGAAAGTGAAATTTTGTTCCAGAATATTAAAGTCATTATTGAGAAAATCTTAACACAAGCAGACTTTGATGTTAAACGTTGTCATTTGCTGGCTGTAAAACGTCCGTGCTCGTGACACCACCCTGCGTTCTTGTGGATGTTATTACATCACAGGTGTCCCATCAACACAATACAGAGAGGAGGATCACAGAACACATTTAGCAATTAGATTTGAAAAAGGAAACTACAAGGATTTTAAGACTCGGGTCGTTTAGTTAATAGGATACTGAACTTTGGTTTCAAAGCTTAATTTCTCCTTTTCTTCCCATTAGCTGTAGGAAGAAGGCCTTGTTGATGCTTGGGTACTTAACACAGTTTGACGGTCTGTCTTTATGTTAAAAGTAAAACCAACAGATTGGTCCTTTCTACCCCCGGTTGTATTTAAAAGACAAGTCTGTGAGTGTGTGGGTGTGAAGATACAGTCATAATGCTAACGCTAAAAACCTAGGTAGTAGTCTCCACATCATCTGTTTTCCAGCTACTGACGTATAATTTATTAACTTAACCCAAGGGGCATATGACGTTTGAGACTCTGAGGATCCGTTGGAATACAGTTTTAATACTACTGCAGTGTGATAGAAAACCTCCTCACTGTGACCTTTCTTGCAAGGTTTTTTTTCTGTTGGAGGACTCTCCAGGATTGGAGAGCTGGCTTCCTGTGTTCAGCAGATGCCAGTGTGATGACAAACCGTGCTGTCACTTAGGAACTCGAGATCCAACACGACACCTCCAGTTGTTGATGTGGCTATAACACATTTGTATCAAAATGTGTTTCTGAAAGTGTGTTTCCATTGATATTTTCAGCATACTTACATCTTTAAGGAAAGTATTAATTAACCCCATAGTACCTCGGTACATAGAACGTTTTCTGTCAGCTCAGCTTTGCATTTTCTAGAGTATTTGTGGTGATATCCAAATTACAGGCAGAGATAACCCACTGGGATCCTCCGTGGATCACCACCCAACCATAGAATCAGAACGCAAAGTAATCAGAGCCTTCAAAATGACGGGAGTTGCTTTTGTGAAATCTTTTTTTTTTTTTTTAATTTTTTGACATATTTGTTTATTTTGAGAGAGAACAAGCCGGGGAAGAGCAGAGAGGGAGAGAGAACCCAAGCAGGCTCTGCATCATCCACGCACAGAACCCGACACAGGGCTCAATCCCATGAACCGCAAGATCATGACTTGAGCGTAAATCAAGAGGCAGACGCTTAACTGACTGAGCCACCCGGTGCCCCAGCTTTCGTAAAATCTTACAGAACAATGCATACCATTTACCATCCCAGATAAGAACCTGTTTTATATGTATATGGAAATGCTCATCATGGAGAACAGCAGAGCTTCAGTAAAAATAAATAACAAATGAAGGGTTCCAGGTTGTCCTACTGTGGAATGTTCAAAGAATGCCAGAGGGACAGTGAAGCTGTTGAGAAATTAGCACTTTCCCAAAAAATCCTAAGAATTTACTACTCACAGATGTAAATAGCTTGAGAGAAGGTGATAGTTACAGAGTGGAAAGATAAGGACAGAGTGCCTAGGAGGCAACGGATACAGTGCTTGATGAGAGAGTCACGTAAGTATATCGTGAATCCTGGTGATTTTGACGGAGAATTTTCAGATAAATGTGAACATAGGAGTAAGTGGGTTGACCCCCTGGCTCCTGGTTTGTCTACTTAATGAAGAAAAGCTCCATATAATTTATTTGTGTACAGTGCACAAATAAATTAATTCTAACTCTGAGTAGCAGCTGCATTGCTGTTTTATGGTATTCTTTTCGTGGCGAATAGTGTACAACTGATGTCACTAACCTAGATCTCATTCCCACTGCCTTTTGATTATTCCTTTTTTCCCCTCTATACGGAAAATCACTAATACATTCAGTAGCAGATGTCAGCTTCAACAAATGTATAATTTAGGCAGATTTGGATAAGCTCTTTTCTGGAACTCAGCTGAACCTATTTTTACTCTGAGTGCCAGTCATAATTGACTGCCCCCTGCTTAGTGATATTTTCATTAGCTTAGATGAACACAGGTGCTCTCGTCTTCCACACCCAGTACCTACAGAATTGTAGACCGAGACTATTTTTTCAATTATTCTGGCCCCAGAGGAATTGTGGTGATACAAGCAACAGGCAAAGTGGGGCTAGAATGATGAGCTCTCCTAAAAAAAAATCTCTTTATACAGCGAATGCCCCTAAATATAAGGTTTCATGGAGAAGCTGCTGGGGAATGGCAGACTTAATTATGTGATTTTGTTTTTAGTATTACGTAAAGGGACGTGTGTATTAACAGCATGAATTGAAAGAGAAAGAACACTTAAAAAAAAAAAAAAAGTTCAGATTCTTGGTGAAATGGTTTGACCCGAGTAACTCTAAACCTTAATTTTGGTCTGGCCTCACATGCTTTATGTTTTACTTTATTATTGTTACTGTTGTTAATTACATTATCATTATTATTGTTGTTGTTGCCATTATTATTACTATGATTATTACTACTACTACTGCTACAGTTCTTTATTCTTTTATTGGATTTAATTTCCCTTCACAAAATATGCATGGGCCAAAAATGTGACTAGTACTGCCAATGTGGGTTTCATACTGTGATATTTTTTCTCTGTTTACCAAGAGATCAGTATTTCAATATAACGATACGCATGTTTTCCCCCCTTCTCCCGCTGCATGCAGGGATTCGGGTTCGTAACTTTCGAGAATAGTGCTGATGCAGACAGGGCCAGGGAGAAATTACACGGCACCGTGGTAGAGGGCCGTAAAATCGAGGTGCATGTCTTCAATAATTCAATTTCCGGTTTATATTTTTATTTCTCTCTTTCGTGTACTGCCCCCCTTATTTCACATTCGGAACCCTGTCTCGTTGTCTGTGTGTCTGCACACACGTGTATGTGTGTACGTGTCTCTCTGTCCTTCACCTTCTTGCACTAAAATGTGTACAAATAACCCTTCTACCCTCCTTCCCTCAGTTTTCAGTTGTGCGGGGGTTTTCATTTTGATTTACTTGTGTGCGTGTCTATGTGTATTTGTTTTTCATTTACTTTTTTCCTCCGAAATGTTCATCCTTCTGCTCTCTTGATTTTTTTCCTTTGCTTCAGTTTGCGAGACTCCATGTGAATACCTGTGATCAGGCCAAAACGAAACTAACTTTGTAAATGTCTAAAAACAATCCAGCTTACGACATTGTGTCCTGTATTGAATCAAAGATCCAGCCAGTATCCCCTTGTCAGGAGGCCAGTTCGCCTCCATGAGCGTGTGATAAGGAATTTAGAAGACCTTAGAGGTTGTGGGGGCGGGGGAGAAAGAACCCAAATCTCATGGGGTTTTTGAATATATTTAATGTCAAGAACGTCAACCACGAATGGATAAAATCCTCCGACCGAGGCTTTGACGGCTGCCACCTGGTGTTCACCAGCCCTTTTGAACAACGCAGTGAAGGTTAACTGGCCCCTTTCCCCTTGCCCAGTTTTTTAAAGTATTGAAATATAAAAGCCACCATTTTGAGTAAGATGTCTGCATATTTTGCTTTCTCCCTCCCTTTCCAATGGTTTAGCATTTAGGGCCCTTCACTTGACTCCCTCTTTCCATGGTAACTATACACAATGCTGGCGATGGTGCCCGTGGGCGGTAAGTGAAACAAAGCACTAGAGAAGAAGCTTTTTAAATTGTTAATTACAAAACAATTAAATAAGAAAGAAAAAGTCCATCTGCCATCTCACATTAACACTACAAAATGTGATTTGACTTGTTCCTCTCCCTTTTCCTTTCCCCTTTTTATTTTCAATGCTGTTGAGTAATGCCGCCTGGACTTTGGATGTACATATTGTTTGTAGCAGTCTGAGCTGTTTGATTACTGACGTCATGGTGATTTTTTTCCCCCTTGCACATCTTACTCAGAGTTCCTGAACTCCAAGTTTGGCTGGTTTTATTAATGCACTCCCTGCCCCTACTTCCTTTCCTCTTCCCCAGACCTCTGTTTGTAGCTCTGACTGTCCTCTCCTTGCCCTTGACAGCTCTCTTTCCTGCCCATGATACCCCTCCCCGCCCCCACTCTCTCTTTTCTTTCCCCCTCCCCTGCCTTGCTGTGTTCTCTCTCCCCGAGTTCGGCTCCCATCCTTCTCCCTCGGCCGCTCCCTGCCCCTTCCCTCTGTTCCCTGCAGCTGCTGGGTCTTTGCTGACCGGTGGTTTCTGATTGGTTCTGGCCATTTTCCTGTTAGTGCTTGGGTGCTTTCTGCTCTAGCAGCTAGTGTCCGCTCTGACCCCCTTCTAATCCTTGTCTGTAAGAACCTCGCTCTCCACTCTCTCCCTTCTTTCCAAAACTGATTGTTTTTTCTTTCTTTTATTTGTGTGTGTGTGTTTTAACTGCATGCTCTCAGTCTCATCATTGTTGTATCCCATTCTTTCTTTTTAAATGTGAAATGTTTATATTATTTGGTGGCTCAAACTCGAGTAAATGGAGTTTCTTTTCCTCACAAAGGAAGATTACCACTATGCAAATCCGAAAAGACATCTCAAGATGTTTTTTGATTCCAGTTCCACCTAAAATTGGTCTCTCCATAACACGGATTTAGCACCATCCAAACTTAACTGTAATGTAAATCCCCAGAGGCGAAGCAAGACGTTTCTGTTTGGTGTGTTTTGTAATGCTTTTGAAAGCTGGCCTGTTTAATGACCTGACGGCACGGTACACAGTCAGGTTCTGTGGTGACGTTGCACCCTCCTTGCAAGAGCTTTAAGCTGGTTCTGACACTGGGCTGCAGTTTTCTGGCTTCGAAGCTCCATTCGTCTCTTCCTCATCTTTGTAACATTTACTCACCCTAGCACTGAGAATGCTCTAAACTACGCAGTTCTGTAATGAGGGTGGACAGTACCATAAAACAAAAGAAACATAAAAGAACTGAACAAATAAGGCTTAAGTGCCTAATTTAAAAGCCTTCTGAAAGCATTGTTCTTCAATGGATAGACCACATAGTCTAGAAAATTCAGAACGGTCCTGAAGCCGGTCAACATGGGAATCTAAGTTCTGATATCTTTTTTTTCTTTTTAACTAACCTCAAACAGCAAAATCTTGCACAAACATCAAAAGTGCTGAACATGAGAACGGGTGAAATCCACAGATTTATTTTCTTATCTTCCTGTAAATCTATTTCCTGACCCATGTGGCAAGCCTCTGTTTTACTAATGAACTTCAAAGTTCATGTGCAAACAGAGTTGTTTCCAATTTACTTTTTTTCCATAATTCAGAGACTTCTCTATTTAAGAGATCTCCAAAGAACTTGGCAAATGTGTCTTTTCTTTGGAGTACTTAGTGGTAAAATAGCCCTAGTTTTCCATTTGGAGACTAAGAAACTGCATTTTACTCTTGTTAGCCTCATTTAATAAACACTTTAATTAAAATATGATATATTAATATTTTATATTGCTATATTAATTGTTGAAATCAATATTCTCTGAAATTTACATTTTATTAAACTGAGTGCTGTGTTACTGGATGAGCAACTCCGTGTTCCCTAACGTGGTCTCCTTTCTCCCTGCCCCTTCTTTCTCCTTTGTATTTTTAGGTGAATAATGCTACAGCACGCGTAATGACCAATAAGAAGATGGTCACACCATATGCAAATGGTAAGAGATTACGCATCATCTTCAGAAGGATGTCATTTGTTCTTGTATTAATACAGGAACTTTTTATACTCCTCAAAGAATCTCAGTTTCAGTCTTAAGGCAGCTTGTTTAATGAACATGGAAGTATTTTCTTTACCATGGGAGTATTTTCTTTACCTAGGAGAATAGTTTATTTCTGCAAATTTGCTTCTTTTCTTAGAACTAAGCTGAGTTTTTAAGTTATTAAGCTGTAATGGTCTCAGTAAAGTTCATCTGACACACAGCGTGAACACATCATTTGAGGTTACCTGTTAACCCAATGGGGGATCCCACTAAGGCACCCTCACTTTTAGCTGCTGTAGTCGTTCGTGATACGTTAGGCTTGTCCGTAATAGGTGCCCACCACTGCTCACTTTTACTACTGACTCCTGCCCGCTCCTGAGCATGAGTGGACTAATTCTTGACCCCTTGCCCTCCTTTTAAAGGTATGCTCTGAGATAAAAGTCGTGGCGCGCGTGCGCATTTTCTATTTTGTCCCGTGACCCCATGCTATATAGTGGGTTTCATAAATGTTTCTCATTGAGAAGGAGACATTGTGAATGTTTTGCTTAACAAAAGCAGAACCCTTCCATCACTCGTCAGTCTAATCTGGACTCACGTTTATCTAAATGAGCTGGAACTTTATTTGAATCTGCCGTACAAGCAGCGGTTTTGCCAGCTGTGTTCTACGGGGCCACTTGGGGAGGGTGGAAAGGAAGCCCATGAATGGGGTCTTGAGACCTCCAGCAACTTCTCATTTTCCGTTGTGTACTTCAGCGTTCTGCATAAAATTTTATCTAGAGCCAAGTGGGGTGTTTTCTGTTTTGTAAAAGTTCGAATCTACTGCTAGAGTATGACAATATGTGCTGGTGATGTCTTAAATCAAGGATAAGTATCTTAGTCTATTCCATGATGTCTTCAATAGATAGATTTAGCCCCGCTTTTCAAACAGATGGTACAGATCAGCATAATTTGCATTTATTGGCCTAACTTACATTTTCCCTACCCATTTTATCAATGGTACATCATGTGATACCACCACCTCCCCCTTTACCTCTTGATATTTTTTCACTGCCATCACAAAAACAGACGTTTCTGCAATGTTTGTTTGTTTGTTTGTTTGTTTGTTGAGAGAGAGGGAGACACAGAATCCGAGGCAGGCCCCAGGCTCCGAGCTGTCAGCACAGAGCCTGACGCGGGGCTCAAACTGGCGAACCACGAGATCATGACCTGAGCTAAAGCCAGACACTCGACCAACTGAGCCACCCAGGCGCCCCAGAGTTTCTGCAATTTTGATAATAACCCAGTGTAAACAACATAGGAAGGAGAGGCAAAGTGTGTCAGATTTCCTATAAATCCAGGGAAGACAGGGTGGTAGAAAGAGTCGCCAACTGGAATTCGGAAGACAGAAATTCTACTTCTAGATTTGACTCTTCATTTTGTCCTTGGGCCCGTTTTTTTTTTTTTTTTTTTTTTTTTAAATTTTTGTTTTTAACGTTTATTTATTTTTTGAGACAGAGAGAGACAGAGCATGAACAGGGGAGGGGCAGAGAGAGAGGGAGACACAGAATCTGAAACAGGCTCCAGGCTCTGAGCTGTCAGCACAGAGCCCGACGCGGGGCTCGAACTCACGGACCGTGAGATCATGACCTGAGCCGAAGTCGGACGCTTAACCGACCGAGCCACCCAGGCGCCCCCGGGCCCATTTTTTTTTAAAGCTGATTCTGTTTTCATCACTATGAATTGGCAGTCACAGAATTTGAGCCCCTGAAGGCTCTGTAGAAGTCATCCAACCCAACCTTCTTAGTCTATTATTTAGGAAATTAAGCCCAGAGAAGGATAGTACTTACTTGCGGTCCCAGATGTCGCACCTGTCTTACCTCTCTCCCTTCGGGTTTTGTGAAGGTCAAAACTACTTTGTAAATTGTACAGAACTAAAACATACCTGAAGTATTATTGACAGCATACCATTATATGCCATTATTAACATGTGTATTATTACTTCCAGGAATGCTTAAATAACAATACCATTGGTAGGAAAGAAAAGAATCATTTTTTGAATATTATTCTAAATTAATATTCAAGCCTTAGCAGAGCCAAATTTTAT
Organism: Panthera pardus; assembly: GCF_024362965.1. Lineage (NCBI taxonomy): Eukaryota > Metazoa > Chordata > Mammalia > Carnivora > Felidae > Panthera > Panthera pardus. Next base: position 12,082,928 of record NW_026526991.1, read on the forward strand.
TTATTTATTTTTTTTAATCTTTATTTATTTTTGAGAGAGAGAGAGAGAGACAGAGTGCAAGCAGGGGAGGAACAGAGAGAGGGAGACACAGAATCCGAAGCAGGCTCCAGGTTCTGAGCACAGAGCCCGATGTGGGGCTCGAACCCACCAACCATGAGATCATGACCTGAGCCAAAGTCGGATGCCCAACCGACTGAGCCACCCAGGCGCCCCACTGAGCCAAACTTTAGAACCCTGCAGCTCCTTGTGGTTAGAGCTTCTGATAAGAGTGCTCTGTGCCTTCTGGTGAATTCTCAGTCAGCAGTGTAGTTTACGTTGGTTGGAATCACTTGATTTGTCTGGCATTGGAGAACATTTGTGTTCTTACAACTTCAGTAGGATTTGAATCCAGATATTTGCCCAGTTTTTATATGAAATAATGAGGAAACCTCACCATCTATGAGCATATAAAATAACAGAGGATTGGATTGGTTCAGAATGAATGGGTTTTCTCTTAAGTACAGTCTCTCGTCTTTCAGAAAAATAATGGCACATTTTTTTTTTGCTTATTTATGTGTAAAAATCAATAAATGTCTACTGATTAAAGTGTTCGTATGGGATTCTGTGTACTCTGTAACTCTCAGTGGGCAACAATACTTTTTTTAACACCTGCTACATTTCTATAAATATAAAAAACGGGAACGAAGAAATAAAATTGACATCAAAGCTAATTCTGGGAATAATTCAAAGTTTATAATTGTTTAAGCTAATGTTCAACAGCAATCCAGTATCCATTTGTTAAAATGACTGATTAACTTAAGTGTGTTCATTACAAACGGACATCCCAAGACATGCATGAAGTTGGGGATGCACCTTGAATTTTATCACTGTATGTCTCCTCTCGTTGACTGGCTGAGGTTAACTACAACAAGATCCCAGTAGTAAATCCCAAAGAAAGGGAATTTCAGCTTTACCCAGCTTTCCATCAGTGTGGTATACTTGAACACGGAGTTGAAGATCAGCTCAGATGTGAATGCAAATTTGAATTATAAAGTAGCTAGAATAGAAAGCGCCATCACAGTACCCCTTCCCCACTCACACGCTGTCTCTCTGTCTCTTAAAAGTAAATAAACATTAAAAAATAAGCAAACAAACTCCGGTGTGGGGGCGCCTGGGTGGCTCAGTCGGTCAGGCGTCTGACTCTCGCTTTTCGGCTCAGGTCACGATCTCGTGGTTTCGTGAGTTCAAGCCCTGGGATTGGGATTCTCACTCTCCCTCTTTCTGCCCCTCTCCCCATTCGTGCTGTCTCTCTCAAAATAAATAAATAAACTTTACCAAAAAAATACCCTGGTATGGAAGTGTCCTGACCTTCTCACATAACCCCCCCAGCTGGCACTCTCCAACGGGTAAAAGTAAATGCAGGGATATCTGAAGCCAGCTTGCACATGCACCAGTCGGTCCTTTTCACCGTGCTCCTTACATGGTCTGAAGTGCTCACTGTCCTCTCTTCCGTTTCAGGTTGGAAATTAAGCCCCGTGGTGGGAGCTGTATATGGCCCTGAGTTATATGCAGGTAGTACCATGTTGATTTTTCCATTCGTGCTGTTTAACTGCAAAAACATGTGTTGCTTTTCACCTTGCTCTTCCTTTGTAATCTTTTTGCATTTCTTAATTTTTTTTTTAACGCAACCAGCCTCCAGCTTTCAAGCAGACGTGTCCTTAGGCAATGATGCAGCAGTGCCCCTATCAGGAAGAGGGAGTATTAACACTTACATTCCTTTAATCAGTAAGTAGCCTATGTTGGCCTGGCGTGGAGTTTGACTGTTGCGAGTACAGAGTGATGTGTGCTAGTCTTCCCCCCACCCCCACCCCAGGTAGAGCACGTAACTGAAAAGGAGGTGTTCTCGAGAGAGTTCGGTGCTATTACAGTGCCCTGGCCTTGCTCCACCTGTGTTAGAATCTCGCTGACCAGATATTAAGAGCGCCATGGAGCATAAACACTTGGAAAAGGCAGAGGGGGTAAGGCCATGTGAGCAACAGTCAAGTCTGCTCTCGACAGTAAAGAAAACAAGACATGGGTATTGACAGAATGGGTTATACGTGTTCTCTGCCAGTCAGTTTTGGGCCCTCAGTAGAACATCGCTCAGAAGCACCTCCAGTATTCATGATTATTCTCAGTTCCGTTGAAACCTCTGAAGTCCTCCGGACCTGAGCCATTTTCCTCCAGCGAAAGGTAAAATTAAAAAGAGCCCAGTGAATGTGGAATAAATGTCGGTATGTGCTTTCCAGAGGATAGCACATTTAAAATAGCTTTTTAGAAACTGTCTGCCTCCCTGAAGGATACAAGTAGTTTCCCTCTCCCCTGACATTTCTGGATTAAAACATTTTGGATAAAAGAATAAAGTGGACTAATGAAATGTCTAAAGATTACTGTGTGCCTTGGAGGTTGGCACCGCGTACAAACACAAAAGAATATTCTTACAAAGAAGAATTACTCTATGCACATAATAACGTGTGGAAACAAGATTAGCAATGGGCCAGTTAAAGAGTTTATATCAGTCGATTTAAACTGCTGCCCCCCGCCCCCCCCCCCCCCCCCCCCAAGTGAAAAGTCTCTTATTCCGGCACTGGTTCTCGGACCTTCTCGACCTGTTTCTCACCAGCTTGCACTGTAATGCCAGGGCTGGGAAGGAGCAGAGTGCGCTCACTCAAGATTGGTGACGAACAGAGAGAGCATGGCATCATGAGCCTTTGCGTGTCGGGTCTCTCCATTTCTTTCTCAGGAAAGATGTGGTACCTATCTTTGAACCTTTGCTGGAATCGGTTCAAAGCCGGTTGTGATTGTAGCCCTGCTGTTGAATGCAAGTTGACACTCCTGTCATATTTTGGGTCTCCCTTTAGTTCCTGGCTTCCCTTACCCGACTGCAGCCACCACGGCGGCCGCCTTCAGAGGAGCCCATCTGAGGGGCAGAGGGCGGACGGTCTATGGGGCAGTCCGAGCGGTACCTCCAACAGCCATTCCCGCCTATCCAGGGTAAGCATTAGATTCCAAAATAAGCAGCTGGACAGAAAAGAATACCATGGCCCTCTCACACCTTCTGGGACGTTGCCGTGCCACATTGTAGAGATTCTCTGAATATTTGCAAATTACTGGATTAGATGGCAAGAACCAAAATATACCATCGTCAGAATGTGACCAAATACCGATTCATTATATAAATCTTCATTTCGGCCACCTTAAGCCCTCACGGCTTAAGACAGCAGCCAGAACTGTCTTGTGTTTACTAGCAGTGTGTTGGCATGCAGTTCACTCAGCATCGCACGAATGTGGATTAACACTCCTGCAGAGAACCGAAATAGGAGCTCCAGATTGTAGTACAAGACCGTATCTGCTGTGTTCACCCCCTTGTCACCACCCTGTGTTGGGGCCGAGGCTGCCACATCGCCCTCCCTTTTGGTTTCACTGCCTGGGTGGTGAACAGCAGAACTAGTTACCCACAATGGATTTGCTTTCTTTGTAGGAGACGGATTAAAAGAGGTTAATTCAAAGATGAACCAAGTCCAATTGAATCCAGGGAGAAAGGGAGAAGTAGGAAGAATTAAACTACAGTTGGCTTCTGAATGATGGTAAAACAGCTGATATAGCGGAGCATCCTTCACCCTTTGATTTTTGTATGGAGGGTGCCTCATGCAGTGGAATGATTCCATAGCAACAAATAAATCCTTTGCTACTGAATGGGGGAGAAGGAGTGAAGGTGACAGGTTTTGTCTCCACGTGTTTCTCGGTGCCAGCCGCAAATGTATATTTTTATACGGAGTCGACTTCTAGAAGTTAGTTGTCCCGAGGACTTTCCTTTCTTCAAAGATGTGACCTTTGTGTTCTCCATCTTTTCTCTGCCTATGACAGGTTTTTTCCATATTCTCTCCGAGGAGTAAACCCAGCGGCAGGGGGGCCTGTTCATTGCTCCTTAGTTAAAACACAAAGGGAAAGAGCCTTCTCTGTAGGTCCTTTTCTGACAGCAGAATTGGCTTGGAGGTCTACGAACTCAGCATTCGTTCATAGACCGAATGGACGTGCCATTAGCGGTCCTCCATTGCACAGAATTCAGGCATTTTTATTAGACACGTGTGCATGTTGGAATGGACAGGCTCCAAGAGGCGCTGGAAGGGAAGTGCTTTAGAAATAAACTTTTGTTTGCAGCTTATAGATGCTTAAATCCCATGCATCCCATCATCTCCATCCTCTGCCATCACTTGCTTTTAATTTTATTCTTTCTTCTCTCAACTTGAGCTTTGACCTTCAACCTCTGACATCTCTTTAAAGAAGTGAATAAAGATGCAGTATTATTTCATCGAGAGATACTCAAGTCAGACATAAAAACAGACGTTTTGGAAGTTCTACACACCAGGAAAATTGTTCACGAAGCGTCTTCCATTTCAGTCCAGGAGAGTTTACTGTCACGTTCGCAAAGAGATGCCACTTGCCAGAAACATGGGACTTCTTTATTTTGTAACATTCCCGAGTTTACTTTATGAAACGGTTGGATTTGTTTTAGTCACTGTAGCTCATTTCACTATATTGGCCAAACCTGAGAACCCATTCGCTCCCTACTCTGTGTCAGGATTACGTTCGCTCAAAGATATTTTTATCTTTATGTCTAATCATACCAATCTCTGTGCATTACATTGAACACTGATTTCCCATGTTTTCTTTTTTATTAACTAAACCACCGGTTTACATGGAAGATGGCAAGGAATAAGTCCAGTATTTTATGGGGAATGGCCTAAAATTGCTTTTCAGCTTAGTAAACTAATTTTCATCCTTAATCATTGTGTTCTAGCCTCCTTATGGCATTTGATACAGGGAATATTAGAATTCTTTTAGAATTTAGGTAAATATTCCCAGTGAGTGACGTAACTTAGGGTAAACTGTATTCCTGCTTTTAATGCCACCACTGTTCTGTATCGAAGAGATGTTTGTAATCTTTGCCTGGATCCCCTGCTGAAATAGTTGAAGGTTAATTAATCACCACTTGGCCTCAGTGCTTTCCATTCTGTCAGCCTTCTCGTTACGAGCAAATGTCTTTTCTAATAAAATGCAGTTGAGAGGCAGATTACTTTCTAATATCTAACTTTAACTGCAGTTGGAGACGATGAAACCGGATAGGGCTTAGCTAAGTGAGCGTCACAGAGGAATTTAATTTGCCTGTTTTGTAATACAAATGCACAGCACATTTGGGGCATTGCAAAGTGTGACCGTACTGTCCTGTAAACCCAACAAAATGTCATTGTAATAAGTAGAATTCAGAAACTTTCCAGCCACCTGCAAAAAAAAAAAAAAAAAGTTATTTCACATTCAAGTTAAAAATATGATTTAAAGACCTCACTTACTAGTTTATTACAACAGAGAAGGTAGTGCTGAAAATTTCCAGCTTGCTTAGTTGAATAAACAATAAACAGATCTTCTCATTTAGAATATCCAAATCTTGATTTAACACATGCGAAGAAGAAAGTCTTATCTTTTGTCTCTATGTCTGTTCCATGTCTTTTGGTCCCAAAGTAATGTTTTGGGGAAAGTCTATATGCACAAAAATACCTCAAAAGGTTTGAAATCTACGATTATCATAGTTTAGTGTTGCCCAGGACTTTAAAAACAGAAAACAAAAAAAAACCCCCAAATTCATGTGTTTTGTTTGATAAAAATTCATTTTTCTGAACAGGAAAATAAACCCTTCTAATTCCTAATCAGCTACTGTTCTCCATTTTATCCTTTTAAATAAAACAGGATGATCCTTGGTCATGCCCAAAACGTCAGTTATCAGTTAATTTTTCAGAGTTCCATGAATATTCTTAACAGTCAAAAAAGAGCCCCTAAAATCTTGCAGTTACTCCTTCCCACTCTGGATTATATTGTTACTATCTGGGATCCCCACTGCACCTTTTCAATTCTCGGACCTTGGACCAATCACCTTAACCTTTAGCTCATTATCTCTGCTTGTGAAAGCAATGCATTGTGGGTATTTTTGGTTGTGTTTTTTTTTTAATTACATTTCTCTGTTTACTTTGGTCAGAATTGATTGACTTGTTTTTCTGAGGTGTTGCATTGGTTCTTAAAATGCTGAATAATAATACTTTGCATGCTCGTGTGATCAGCCAAATCTTACTGCATGTCTAATGTGCAGGGTAAAAAGCAGGTGATGTATGGATATCAGGAAAAACGTACATACTTCTAGGAAACAAAACAAAACGCTAAACCTAATCTTGGGACATACTCTGCGTACAGGTCCTGCCCTAATGGGATTCTTTCGGTTCAGTTTTCTTATGTTAGACCCCCTTTCCCCGTACCTCTCCCCCCTCCCTAACCCACGCACACGCGCACACACGCACACACGCATACACACACACACACACACACACACACACACACATTTTGAAATTCTTTAAAGAAAATTTCCTCCAAGGGCAAGCTTTAAAAAAACAAACAACAACAACAACTCCAGGTATGAGAAGTTGATGTTTCTAATCCAGCAGAGTTCTGATAGTTCTGTCAGGCCCTCTGGGAATGCTTTCATCGTTTTAACCCTCCTTTAATTACCAAGCGTTCAGAACGGTGTGCATTCGAGTGGCGCGCTCCCTTCCCGCCTCGCATGTCCTGGAGCTGTACGACGTGCGCGTGCCCGTGCACGGTCCTCTCGCTGACTCGCTGCGGCCCCCCCAGCCCCGGTTACGTATTCATACATCACCTGCCTGTGTAGAGCGCATGTGCATGCTGCCGTCCTCAATAACCGGAATGTGTTTCTGTTCTTTTGTTTTTTTGTTTTTGTTTTTGTGTGGATTTTCTGCAGTGTGGTTTACCAGGACGGATTTTACGGTGCTGACCTCTATGTAAGTACACACACCGGGGCCTTCTCGACCCCATTCCCTGACAAGCCAGCCTTTTTTTTTCTGTTTCTTTGGTTTGGTTTGGTTTTTTTGTTTTTGTTTTTGTTTTTTCTTTGTTTTGTTTTGGTTTTTTTTTTTTACATATAATTTATTTGATTTTTATTTTCTTTTTCCTTGTGGATATATATATATATATATTTATATATTTAAGAATGCAAGCATGCTTCTCTGCCACTGCGCTTGCCCCTGGGTGCAAAAACTAAGCCTTTGGGTTTCCTGATCATTGCTAGAGTCAGTCTACTGGACATATTCTTTTCCCTTCCCTATACCCACAGATGTTCTGTGATTTATTTGCGAGATGATCAGCAGGTTTAAAGTCTTTTAATACCGTCGTGTCATGTGCATACATAAATAACAGGATAGTTATATTAGCTTAAACCAACTCTCTCTCTTTTCTGCTTTTCTTCTCATTTCACATCCCTCTTTAGATCATTGGAGCTTTGATTTATGTAGACGGCAGTAAGCTTTCTGAACTATGTGTTTTCCTATTTTCCGTACCTTGAGAGAGCATTATCCTGTGAGAGGGAGGTAAGGAGCTGATGCCAGTGGAAAGTGGGTGATAATGAGAGGCAACCAAACACTCAGTGCTTGCAGCCTTTCGCTATCAGAAGGTCCACAGCTACCGGGTCTCTTTTCTTAAGAGCCATCTAGAGGGAAATGAGTGGCGTAATTGGCAACCTAGACTCTTCTTACAAACATTCTGCTACCATCCAGGATTTGTTGATTGTACCAGCAATGTTAACATCATCGTTATTATTATCCATTATTGAAACTGTCTTGTTATAGCTAAAGTTCCATGATTGGCTTGTCACATATTATTTAAAATGTGGACAAGGTGATCTAACTGACAAAGAGTCAAAAGTTTGGAGTTTTGAGGTTTTTTATTAGGACCTCTCCAAATGATCGGTTTCTGAATGCAAGCTTAGTCTAACCACCCAGGTCATTAAGAAACGATTTCTTAAGAAAAACTTGTCAGGATGAAATTATTCCTTGGGCATAGGTTAGAGTTGTCCGGGAGTGCTTTCTCCACCCTTACCTCCCCGAATCAATAAGGGTGCCTTTGTAGCGAACTTTTTGCCACAGATTTCTGCCAGAGACTCTCTGGCAACCAGAAGACTTCAGTGCGCTTTCAGAATGTCCTTAGAGACTCTGTGGTGCAGGAAGTAAGGAGGTAACTGGACACACCTGTCCTCTGTAGAGTAGCCCTTCAGAGTTTGCCCTAGTTTAACAGATGCTTAAAGGAATCTTAGCCACGATTTGGTCCGACCCTCTCACCTCGTAGATCTATTTCTTAAAGAGATGGTGACTTACCCAGGTTACATCAGTTATTTATATAACCCAGCCCATAACTCAGCTAATCCATATTTCGTTATCAGTGCTTTAATTAAAATCCACGTCTTTCCTCAGCTGGTTTTCCAGAAGTAACGAAACATACCTTTTTTTCCCGTGCTCACAGTGAAACTTGAGGGTTGGGGAAATAGTCCTACTTTTATACCAGATGACACTTTCCTAAATACACATATTTACATACGTTCTTCGCATGTACATTCTCCCATATACATTAGAATCCATGTTCTCGTGAAAGTCATCTTTACGTTATTTAAATTGCTTTCCTGAAATCTGGTCTGTTAGAGCACGCTTTTGCACTGGAGTTATTTTCGTAAGTCAAAGTTTTTGTTTTTGTTTTTTTCCTCTGATACCTTTTTTATTTGGGGATTTTTAAAGTATGGCTTATTTCTACCTTAGTAAGATTGCCTACTTCCCCCTTGAGTGAACCAACCAAATATTTGTTTATAATTCTCTCCTATCTTTAGGTCACAGCATATGATTTTATTAAGAGAGAGATGACTTTTCTGTACTTCTGTTGAGAAAATAAAAACACCCTTGACATTTTTGTTTTAATCTACTAACCGGATCACCTTATGAAACTAAACGGGTAATTCAGCGACCTTGCTGAAATACGTGTTTGGCCAGTGGTGTCTTATTAATGAAAGGAATTAATCACAATGTTACTGTCATTTCTTAGCTCCTATCTTAAAGCAGTCACTTGGAGGAAAAAAGGTGGTCCCTAGTGCTGAAATATTTTCCGACCCCACTAATGAAAAACAAGAATGCATTATGAGGTAACTGTTGAGTGAAGTCTGATACAACTGTAGCTTTGAAAACTTTAGATTCCCTCTTCCATGTGTGAGGGAGCGAGGGATGCTTTTTCTAAAACACACACACACACACACACACCCATGTTTTACCTAGAGTTTTCCTGTTTCTCTCTGTACATTTCCACCCCCCCTCCCCCACTGTGGAAATCTATCCCTATACACTGAGTTGTTTCCTCAGAGATACACGTTAGCAATAGGAAGACAGGAGAGTTAATCCAGTACAAGTGCACTGACCCAGAGCTTGAAGAAACATCACGAGGGAAGAGTGCAAGCTGCTGGCTTTAAGTTAGACTAATTTAGGCTATTCATTCAGAGAGATTTTTGTTGTAATCTCTTTCCCCTGTTCTGTTCTTAGTCCGTAACCCCTGCTAGCCATTTGCTTCCTTTCTGTTTCTTTTGTGCCACGTTCCTCTCCAGAGAACCGATCTAGCAACTGTGGCTGCAGTTTGTAGAAAGCCCCCCGACCCCCGCCCCGCCCCGAGAAGACCTGAGCTTAGCAGACGGATCGTGCGTCCTCCCCGCCCCTCTTTTTCTTGACCAGTAGAAAAGGCGTAGCTCACCCTGATTCACGTTTTAAAGGGATGACAAAACTGCTCCTGATTCTTATCCTGTGAAAAGCATGCTTGCATCCAAAGGAAAGAAAAGGCTGGTGGGCCCCTTAGCGGGCTTTTTTGTATGATTGTTTTCCTTCCACAGCTGTGTTTTTTGAACTGCTCTTCCTGTGTTCTGTTATAGAATAGTCTTACAGGAACCAATCATTAGCGCTAAAATACCTCAGGTAGGAGTGCCAGTGTGACCTGCCAATCAATCAGATTGTGGATTGCAGTGAAAAAATTGAATTATACTAACCATTCCAGCTCCACGTTAGAGATGGGAACAGAGGCTTTTTTGGACAACCGAGACTTGTGAGCGTGTGATCTAAGCCCTGCTATACCTCAGCAGTGCACAGTCAAGTCCCATACGTGACGGCACCGCCTCCAAAACTAAGTGCTCCTGCCCCGTCGCCTCCGTCCACACCAGGCGTGTGCCCTGCACTGTCCCATCACTGCCACCTCTTTTAGTTTGCCAGTCGCATTTGTCCATGGCGTTTAAGCTGGTCTGTTACACTTGGAGATCTTAGCAGTGGAGGACATTTTCCACTGTGAAGGAAACGAGAGAAGGGAGGAAGTTGAGTCTGTCCACGCAGGACTCCTAAGTCCCCGATTGGGCCCCGGGGTGAGGCCACAGTCGTAATTGGACCGTGCTGTTCGCCCCACTTCCGGGTTGCCTAAAAATCTAGACCTGTTGGGGCCGTAAAACTGAAACACGTATTCCCCTCGCCCTCTTTCCTTTCACCTTAAAACAAGGTCAGTGAGTTCATTTGGAAGATCATTCACCGTTACGTCTGCTGATAGCTGGATGCTGGGGAAAGAGAACCCCAGGCCGCCCGTCACACTCCTTATGTGGCCTCCCGGCCGGGTTTGGGAAATGAACTGACTTGGGGGCATGTGAAATGGTGGCGTGCTTGAGAGGTTTGATTTGTTAAAGATCATCTCTCGTCTACCATTGAAGTGATAAGTGGAAGTTAAGAAGCTGATCATAACCATTTCTTCCCTTAACCCCAATTTTAAAGTAATTCTAAAATAAAATTTAAGTACGTGTCTTTAAAACTTTTTCGTATCTACTTTCCAAAGTAGATATAGGTCTCCGTCAAAAACAGCAACAGTATTATCATTATTGTAAGTTTTTAGTACTCATGTCTGTGTTAACACTTAATCAGAGGTGCCCTATTGCCACGGAAGGGTAACCCCCCTCCCCCCCACCCCCCAGGACCCATCTAGACAGTGTTTCTCGGCTGGAGCCGGGAGGAGGCAAGGGAAGGGAGGAGTTAGAATCGTGTAGGGACAAATGAAGCGATCCCCAGAGGCACGGCAGGTCAACCCAAAGTCAACCCAAAGTCAACCCAAGCTCGTGGGGATAGGTCTCTGCTCCCTGTAGTGATTTTAAGCATCACATCTGCCTTTCTCTCCACCCACCCCCACCGCCCTTGCTCAGTAAATCTGTACATCACGTGCAGGGACCAAAGCTTTCATTTTGTCTGCTGGTCTTAAAACACACACTCTCTTCTCCTCAGTGTCACATAATGTCACTGTCTTCCAGGTAGAAAGAAGGTGTCTTGACATCACATGCTCACCAAAGTCCTGTTTTCATGTAAATCTAAAACAAAACCAAAATAAAATTCACGGCTAGGTTAAAATCAAGAGAAGGGGAATGTCTGCCAGTAGGAGATCCTCCTAACAGATAATGCAGATACAGGAGGGCAGGATATGTAGAGCCCTTCCATTTTGTTCTGGTTAAAACAGAACCGTGCAGGAGCGTCCTGTGGTCAGTGTGGCAACATTATAAAGTTAATTAAATGCTAAAACTGATTCAGAGTGGAGTAGAGAATCCCTAGCAGGTGATGGTGAACCCTGGAGAGCTGAGACATGAACATCAAAAGGATCTTCAAGGTAACCGCATTGTCCTGGGAAAGAGCTGGAAGTTGAAGGCAGGGATGTCTTATGGATATGTGGAAAGCTAGAACATTCAGCACAGGCGCTATGGCAGAAGAACTCTGGGTCAGAGTGGATGGGTGCTGACGGAGGGCCGGCGAGTGCTGCGGGTCAGGACTGGACCATGCGGTCAGGGTCAGGAAGGGTGAATAGGGGAGCGATGTAGCTAGCGTCGGGCCACCCCTATTGGGAACATTCTGGAGTCCTTCGTAATGAATTATAAAGGAGTGAGAAAGTGAGCCTTTTAACGGGGCATGTGTATGTTTGCATCAGGCTCAGCCCATGCCAAATGTATCCAGTTCTCAGGGTTCCAAAAAGCAGTCCATGTGTGCCCTCCTACATTAGGGTGTGCTGTGGCCATGCTAATCCCCATTTTTTGTTTTATTTCAAATCACACACAGATAGAGTCTGCAAACTGCTTCAGATCCAACAGGTCTGATTGTGTGTAAATACATATGTCCTTTTTAATTTTTATTAATGGTTGCTTCAGTTTTGCATCAGTGCATGGTTAAAAGCAATACACATCAGCTATTTCATGACTTCATATCTCCAAATGAATTATTTCTCCTCTTTTTTTTTTTTGTTTGTTTGTTTGTGCAGTCAGCTGAAGACATGTTAGCATCCCCACTCTAAACCTCTCAGTGGAGTCTCTGTTCCCTTCTCTGACATAACAGATGGGTTACTGCTTGTTATAATTATTAACATCGTGGTGTGGGCCAGGGCTAGGGCGGGCGACCTTGACTATTTCTTTGGGCTGGGGAGGGCCCGTCGTTAGGGTCTGGAATGTTAACTCAAGTGGTGACTGACTGTTTCCGTAATAGCCGGTTGTTGTGGCTGCACGCTCTAGTACCTGAGGCTGTGTACTTCACCGAGCTTGTGGTAGAGCCTAGGGCAAACCGCTGTCCCAAGAGAATGCTGGGATAGATAGAGTTAGCCAATACGAGTCTGAACGTGGTGATTTTGCTGGTTGTTTTAGCTCCAGATGTTGGCATGCTTAGTTTTTAATGTGATTAATAAATGTGGCGCCATATCCCTCCCCGCCTCCCCCCCCCCACGCCTGAACCCTGTCTCCTACCCCCTTCCCCGCCCTTGTTCTTTCTGAAAAACTTAAGAAACAGTAATGAAAACCTTGGTGTTTCAAACTGCACTTTGTTCTCATGTTCTGCAAAAGACCTCAGACTTGCCGGTAGAAGCAAAAGCCGAGAAAACGATTTCTCAGCCCGGAAGCTCTGTGCACTCCGAAATCGGAGTAGGGATAGAGACATCCGAAGTGTCTCTGTCTTACAGTTTTGGATGTATTTTGTTTAAGGCAGCAGCGGAAGTGCTTTGGGGTATGACTACACCCAAGAGAAGTAAATCCATGATCATACACCTTAACTTTTCTAATTTTGGGGTAGTCGCTGATGAATTACCAAATTAGCTTGTATCTTTCCATCCTAAACATAGTCCCCCTTTTAAAGGGCCTCTCTGTAGCACCATTATAAAGTAATCAGGAGAGTCGTCGTGTTGAAATATTACCAACTTAAAAAAAAACAAACATTCACGTAGTTTTTCTTCATGCTGATATTCTCCTCAAGCTTTTTGTTATCAGTAAAACATTTGTATTCCTGTTCTGGTTTTCCTGAATTTAAATAGCAAAGAACCTCATCAAATTTCAAACTTCAAAGCCCGAGTTGAGTTAGAATAGAAGGAAACTACTGCGGGTAGATTCTCTCCCATTTCCTTCTGGTTTGGAAGGAATCTCCTTTCCCCCAGTCTGATCTCTTGAGGTTCTGATGGCTTTTTGCGGGTTGAGGAACACGAGAGGGAGTGGTCCTATCAGTAACTAAATTCAGAACCTCCTTTTCCAGAATTCCAGAATTAGTATGCTAACCGCTCAAAGTGATGATTTGATAGAATCCCCAGTATTTTCGACTTTACAGAGACTTTCAGAGAGTCAGGTCGGTACTGAGCCTCAGAATCCCTTAATGGGAATGTATATTCTGCCCTACGGCATAGAACTTCAGTTTTTAAGTGTTTTACTCAGGTGAGCACAAATTGGGCTTTAACTGCTTTGATTACGTTGGTGTTTTAAATTTTTAAAGATGATTTTGGTGTCTTTTGGAATACTAAAGGCACAGACCACCTAATGGCTGTTTACCACGCTATCGTTGCTTACAAAGTTTTCCTAAAGACGGCCCTGGTGTAGATCTCACTCTAACAAACTTTAATTCTAAACCAATGGAACCATCTGTAGTTATAATGAAAAATTGAGCCTTTCAGGTTCATTTAAAGCTTAAAATTTCAGCTATAATGATTGGCTTGTTGCTTTGGTTAACACATGCTTTTACTGTTCTTTAGAAGTTTAAAAAAGGACCTACCTAGCTAGCCATAGATACCATCAGGTAAAGAGACACTTTATAGCGTGTGTATGTATAGATAGGTCTAGTTTTAGTTACAGATACAGCGGTGTATGTGTTACAGCCTGGATGTATACAGTTTTGCCCAAATCAGTCTGTTCCCGTAGACCTGGCTGGATTTCAGAGTGAACGTGTTGATCTCAGGTAGCCCCCGAGGGTGCTTCCCGCCTTGTTTCTGTCCATTACCATGTCATTGCCAGTGTTTGGTAATATTAATTAGAATCTTCTTACTTATACGTGGAAGAATTTGTAATGGAGAAAGAAACATTTGCTTTCCTGAGTGATTCACTCGAAGAACAAAGAGAAATAATACGTAACTACTGTAATCCAGTCAGAGGGATACTTTGAACGTACGCTGGAAGCTACTGCTGATGACGTCAAGAGTATAAACGTTCCTCCGGAATGCAGAGCGTTCACGTAGAGAAAGCGTACATGAGATGGTGTCATAGCGTGTACCAGTTGAACATAGTTATATCTGAGAGGGAGAAATAGTCATAAGAATTTACACCTGAATGAGGTGTAGGTGAAAGAGACGAAGTCTAGAAGAGGAAAAAAAGTAGGGCTTGCCGCTTTTTAAAATAGCACTTATCGTTGTGATTTTCTTTGAAACACTTCATGGGAGAGTACATGTGGTTCACCCTGACAGCGGAAACCTTTGGGGTGTTTGTTCCCCTAAAGTGAAGGGAAGTAACAATAGGATGGAAGAGTTTGGAAGCCTCTAGGACCGAGGGGATAGTGGAACCACTGGAAGAAGGACTCCAGAGTGCGCAGTGAGACTGGGTGTTAAGTAAGGGCCTCTGAATCTGTTAGGAGAGGAAAATAAATGCAGGCAAATGCTCAGGCCATGGAGGGAGGCCCAACTCATCTAGCTGAATCCCACTGCAAGGCCCTCAGCCATTCGTAATCTGATTTGCCCCAGTCCTAAATGCAGCTCGGGACCGGCAGACTTTTTCTGCGAAGGGCCAAGGGCTAAACGTTTCCGGCTTCGGAGGCCGTACGGTGCCGTCACGCCTGCTTCCAGAAACAGGTGGCAGGCTGCATCGGCTCACAGCCCGAAGGTTCCAGCCCCTGATCTACACTGGCTTTTCCTATTAAACGTTGCCTCTCGACAAAAAGCCTAGTCCTGATGGAGCATAGCACCAGAGAGGACCTTTCTGTTACATCCTGTAGTCTCTTAGCAATAAATCAGCCTGAGAATCTGAAGTTAACACATACACATTTACATTCCCCATCAGTCAGATAGCGTTCTCCCACCTTCCTGCAAATATTTGCCCTGTTGAAAGTTCCAGCAAAGACCATGAAGTAAGACAGGTCTGAGATCATGTCTTCGTTGCTTATATCGGAGAACGGGTCCCACTGAGGTGGTTTACTCTTGTAATTGTCCTAAATTGGAAAGCAGATCCCTGCGTTGGGTGGAGCTTAATTTTGTGCCAGGGGAAGAATAACATGCAGACTGATGCAGTTTGAAACATTTCTCCTCCCACGTGTGTGTCCGTGTTTGCGTCTGTCCCTGTGTCATTGTGCGTGTACGTCTGCGTGTGGGTGGGTGTGTGTTGGTCCGGCCGTCGGGGGAGAGGTATCTGTAAAGTCAGTTCTCTTCTCTCCTGTAGGGCGGATACGCAGCCTACAGATATGCACAGCCGGCTACCGCGACCGCGGCCACAGCCGCTGCCGCTGCCGCCGCAGCTTACAGCGACGGGTAAGCGGGCGGGGAGCCCGGGGGGGCCGCCCAGGTGCCGCCCCGCCTTCCTCCTGTCACCATTTCCGGATCGCCACTCGGGGCCACCCTGGGTTCCAGATGCCTGCAGACCCCCTTAGGCCCTGTGCTCCGCCCCCCTCCCGCTTATTCCTGTCTCTCTTTGGCTTTGACCCCAGGCTCCCTCTCTCCCTCTTCCTCATCCCCACCTCCTTGCTTTTCCATTGGATGGAAGTCCTTCAGAAGTTTCCAGAGGTACTGCATTTGGGCGTAGAAGCGGACAGGTTTCCGTTCTGCCCGTTCCCTAATAACGTTGAGGACCGAGTTACTCGCTAGTCTTGATTAGCACAGTAAGCCTCTCATTCTTTTAGATCATGGCCTTTTCTTGCTCTCCCTGATTGTCTTTCTTCTCTCCAGTTACGGCCGGGTATACACAGCCGACCCCTACCACGCCCTGGCCCCTGCCGCTAGCTATGGAGTTGGCGCTGTGGTGAGTATTATTATATGTACCGTGTTTTTTTTTTAACCACTTTACACCTTTTAACTTTTACCTGCAGTTTGCAGAAGCTCTAGAAGTGTGATAAATTCAGGCCTTCCTCCACTGCCAAAGTGTTGAAGCCACAGAAAACTAGCTGGAAATTCGTATCGCCTTCATCTGTGTGTTGTAGCGTGAGCCCCTTGACCTGGTTACCAGCAGCAGAAAGGCATGAATAGTGACAGTCTGCCCCGGGTGACGGCATCATTTGGGAGAGAAAGAAGGGAACGGGTTGATGCTTTATATTGGCTCAGATGTTGGATACATATACCTGTGGCTTGGTTTAACTGATAGGTCTTAGCAGAGATGTCGGGGGAGAGACTCTCCAGCTTTGACAGTAAGCTTTCCAAAACCTGTGCATTAGTTTCAGATGCAGATATCAAAGGATGTCCTTGCCATTTCTGAGCCTTCTGGCAGAAAGCACTACAAATCACCAAATGAATGCCTTACAAAGGTCTTTTCTATCTGTAACATTCATAGCAAAATACGATGTTTTCCTGGAAGCGTAGAAAAGATCCATAGACCTCAATTTAGAATAATCCTCCCCCCAACCAAACTCGAACCCTCACCGTGGTATTTTTGTGGTGGCCTGGATACGTCCAGGCCCAGTGATAGTGACTCACCGGCCGCAGCAGGGACACACCGTGTCACAGCGACATCTCCTAACGCTGTGTGCCATCCAGAGTACAGCCAGGCAGCGGCCTGGGGGTCATGGACGACAGTGTGTGATGGGGAGGCAGAGTGATAAATGAAATTTAAGACCGGGAGGAATATGAGAGAGCCCATCATTTCTCACACTAAATCTCTAATGATAGATTTGTGGGAGGAAGTAACAAGGTCCTGAGGGGAATGTAGGTGTAGACAGACAAGATAAAGACAGTGATAGAAGTTGCTGAGATTTTATGTGCCAAAAAGATACAGATCCGACCCCGAAAGAATGACCCAAGGAGAGAGATGTTCCTAGGGAACTTTTAATGGAGATAGGTCGTTAGATAAAAGAAAGGAATTAAGGGGCGCCTGGGTGGCGCAGTCGGTTAAGCGTCCGACTTCAGCCAGGTCACGATCTCGCGGTCTGTGAGTTCGAGCCCCGCGTCAGGCTCTGGGCTGATGGCTCGGAGCCTGGAGCCTGTTTCCGATTCTGTGTCTCCCTCTCTCTGCCCCTCCCCCGTTCATGCTCTGTCTCTCTCTGTCCCAAAAATAAATAAAAAACGTTGAAAAAAAAAAAATTAAAAAAAAAAAAAAAGAAAGGAATTAAAGCCCAGTTAAAATGAGAGAGAGAGAGAGAGAGGGAGGGAGAGAAGGAAGGAAGAGAAGGGAGGGAGGAAGGAAGGAATGAATTCAGATACGTCAAGAAGCACCTAGTTGGCACATTTTGTAGGTTATAGAGGAACTAGACTTTAATATTTAAAAGATTGACTGTGGTTTAAATCCAGCACCATCTCGAACATGGTATGTGACAGTTAGTGGTCAGAGCACCTGAGCACCTATTCCCTGCAGACAGGTAATGTGCAAGAAGGTGAAATCAGCTATGATGTCATCAAGGTAAACCGAAACTCGTGCTAACTTTTAAACATCAGATTATTTACTGACTTGGTTTTAAACTCTACTGAGTTTCCCTTCTTTGCTAATTCATGTAAATCATTAGGTACAGTGTCGTCATACCCTCTTCTTGAGAATATCGGGCCAGCAGTGAGTGTCGTGGGTTCTGGTTTGAGCCCCTTAGAGGCAGAAGTTGGTTTCCCAATGTCACTGCACAAGGTCACATCGTACCAGTTGCTTTGAAGCTTCTAAAGAAACTGTTTTCCCAAATCCCTTTTCAGGACACTTTTCTTCACCTTTAATGTTTCTCTCATCAACCTTCTAATTATTTTTATGTCTCTAATTACTGCAGGCGAGTTTATACCGAGGTGGCTACAGCCGATTTGCCCCCTACTGAAGTGACGTGAGACCCCGCAAATGGGACAGCCCCCCAGTTCATGAGGCCTGGCTATTGCAATATTTACTAGTAGAGGAACTCTATAGCAAGATGAAGAGGAAAAACAAACAAACAAAAAAAAAAAAACACAAAAAAAGAGAGAATACTTTTTTATACCTCACTATGTTCTTTGAATATGTATTTTTCCTTTAAATTTCTGCCTTTAATTCTTTTGTTCCAAAGATTGTGCATTTTTTTCTTTTTTTTTCCTTTTTTTTTTTTTTAACTGTGGTAAAAAAAAAAAAAAAAATAATGCATTTCCATGTCTGTATGTCCGTGCTAGCTCATTCTGTCAATCACGGAAGAGGCAGTTCATGAGGAAGGAGAGACCTTAGGAGCTGATGAACGCATGTGATCAGAAATCCGCAGACAGAGTTACCAAAGTGTATCCGGTGCTGAGTGGCTGGGGGACAAGCAGAAGTGGAGATCTTTCTGCGACAGGATATTCTTCTAGTCTTCTGAGTTTCTGGTCTTCGGCAGGCAATTCTGGTTGGCTGTGGCTGGAATCCACATGCTGATAGATGACAGGAATTTGTGCTTGCAAAGCGGGAGAATTAAAAGCCACTGTCCTCTCCTCTTCCCTCCTGTCTTCTCCATCCTTTTTACAATCATCTTACCTGCACAGCCTGAGACGGTTGGCATAGTTTTTGGAATTATAGTATTAATATTTCCAAACACGCTCTCAGACTGTGGATAATAAACACCTCATTAGGAAACCGATCTCAGAATGAACTCCGGAGTGTGAAAAAGATCATTCTTTTCTTTCTTGAGATCCTAGCATTCCTGCTGGGCCTCTTCTCCTTTCTCTGAACCACGGCTTGGCTCATCTGTCCTTTTATGAACTCCCTGCTCCCACGTCCTCAAGAGTCAGGAATTTAGGACCCAGAGACAGGAGAATAAATAGCCAGCGACCAGATTTCCCGGCTTGAGGGTTAGAAGTACAGAGTGTTGGGAGTCCGTAAAGACAGTAAGGAAAAGAAAAGGGATATCGGAGGGTGTCTGGCAGGGCTCTGATATTCCTGTCCTTTCTCTTACATCAGGAGGGCAGTACAAGGTGTAAAACGTATGAAAACCGTTAGCAAAAGATCAAGCACTGAGTGCCGGGTCCACTGTCCCTGGAAGCTTGCGGTGACCGGGGCACGGAAGGGCAGGCATGGGCGCTTTGTACTGGCTCCAAAGCCATAGGAATTCCCAGCTCCCGGGGCCTCTGTGAGCCACTTCTCTGTCCACGGTCTTGAGCTCTCGTGACCCTTCCGCCCGGCTTCTCGTCATCCTCCAAAGACGCCAGCCGAGCACCCGCCTACTTGGCATACATACCAACACTACAGGATATCAAATCCGAGCCCCTGAGGTTGCTCCCCTCCCATCCTGGAAGGAGAGTCTGACATGGCAAGGATCTTCTGTGTTGCCAGGAAGAGTCATGTGGTGGCCGCAGCAGTGGGTCACTGCCGCGGCCCTGCGGCTTTGATGTTACATGTATAAGCAAGGTAGGGGAGAGGCGTTTCTCTTCTAGCTGGTAATGGTAGAGGCCAGGGTCCTGCCGCATTTCCAAAATGAAGGCCTGAGAAAATAGAAAAGCACGTTCTGTTTGGCTCCCTGGTCTATTCACGTTGGTACTAGGGTGACCTCTCACCCAAGGGATAGCTGCTCAAGGGAGTAATTCAGAGACATGGAGCTTCCGGTTTGGTATGGGTTTATTTTCCGTTTGTGTTTTTGTTTTTGTTTTTGTTTTTGTTTTACTCCTGCCTCCACACATGTTCTTGACTGATGACTATTCGTGTCCCTGAATTAAAATGACTGACACATGGCAGCATGAAGCATCCTTTGTAAGCAGAGTGATCTGTCCGGGAGGGACTGGCCTGTCGTGTAAAGCACAACTCTTCTCCCCCCTCGGAAGCCCCGCTCTCCTGATGACCGGGGGAGAGGCTGTCCCTGAAACGAGGGGAGACGTCAAGGAAGATAGAGGCCTCGATGCAATCTTAACTGATTCTGGGGAGGACTGCGTGGAACAGGGGACACCAAACTGCCCGGGCCGTTGGCCACTTTGAAGGGTTCTCCTCCCCAAGCCAAAGTTTGGTTCGTTGCCGTTAAGACAATTTTTGTTGTGTTGTATATAAATATTTTAGTTAGAGGAAGGGTTCATGGGATGCGGGGGCTATCACAGTTCTAGAGAATGGGGGCAGGGAGGATTTTTTTCCCCCCCCTTTGCTTTTGGCTTTTGTTTTGAGGGAGAGCTTTTACTGACTAAAGACAGAGAAACCTCGGGTCGTGTTCAAACGGGCCATTGACGAAAATGGCAAACCACGGCTCGGTGGAGAGCAGGCCAGATTTTACGTGGTTGTGGCTGTCGCAGGGGAATGAGCTTAGTCATTTGCTCTTCTTTTGTCCGAGAGAGAGACAAGGGCGGTGGGAAAGGGAGAGAAGGCAGCCCCCACCGCCCTTCGGAAAGAGGCAGAAGCTGGAGCTTGGGGTTCCTTGCGTGCATTTCAGTTCAGCGGGTTCTGGCTGAGGACTCCGCGGGCAGGCCCTGCGTGCCCTGCTGTGTCTCCAGGGATGGCTTTGAGCACGGCTTCCTCCAGCTCCCTTCTCTAAGGAAGGCCAAGCAGAGTTCGGCTTGCGCCAGAGGGCCTTTGCTTTTTAGCGTCAGCACTGAGACTCGGGGCTCCCGTGAGCACCCGAAGGAGACGGTGTCGGCCTCCCCCTCACCTCTTGAACTTTGAGACTCCGTAGAGCCAGCCCCCTCGGAGGCAGGTTCCTCGGAGCACCGAGGCTTGTCTGCTCCCGGCTCTGGTTCCCGTCGCACCGAGCGACCGAGCCGGGAGGGAGTCTGGCGTCCGGGGGTTCGTGGGCGGATGCCGCTCGATGATCCAAAAACCTCACCGATGCTGAAGGCCAGCACGTGACCGATTTCCACAGCTTTCCCGTAGCTCCTGGCGTGGACTCCTGTGCTTAGCATCTTACTCCTAGAGAAGCTGGGCTCCTTTAATGAGACCCCTAGCGAAAACCGTCCTCTCGGTCTCCCTCTTTCGGCCCAGAGAGCTGCCCGTAGGTCTTTTCTGGAATGCCTTGTGGTGCGCGGTTCACCGGGTCAGACGTTGTGACGCAGCGTTTTTAAGGCTCTCGGGTTTGCCGGCCTTGCCACCGCCCCCGGCCTCCGGCAGCCACGAGGTGGGATGGAGCCAGTGTCACTTGTCCTCGAAAAAGAAGGGCACTGGGGCTCAGCTCCTAGTTTAAGAGGGGAGCTAGTGGACATTATTCAGTAGAAACCCGGGACAGCAGCTTTTCCTGAAAAGTAGAACCCCTCAGGGGCTGGACCGCTCTGACTTCAGGTCATACTTTCCTAGCCGTGCAGCGGAGCAATGGGTGAGTCAACACCCCCCGTTAGTTTCCCGACGGGAGGGAGGTGTAGACTCGGGATGGAAGCCACCTCCCTCGAGGACCTGCAGGAAGGCCTTGATCACCCCCCTTTCCTCACGCCGGGGCCCATCTGGAAGGCACGCCGGGCGGGAGCCCAGCGTCCAGCCCCCTCTGCTGCTTGCAGCCTCTAGGACAGTAACATTTGCAGAATTGCAGACTTTTTTCCCCCAGTTGATAGGAAGAAAGGGACTTTGGGGGGTGGGGGTTGGGGAAGGGGTAGTGGTGTTTTAAAAAGCATAAGTTACCTGTTTGCACTGTTATAAGATAGGAAAAAAAAAATAGTGGGCAAGGTGAACATCAGACGTAAATTTGCGTGTTTTTATTTTGTCATGCTCTTGAAGATGTCTGACCATTTGTAGGTATACACCAGTGAAACTTGATTCTCTGTTGCATCAAACACTTTTTTTTTTTTTTTTTTTTTTGGCAATGTTACTGTCCACAAACCTCTTCTCCCCTCCCTTTCCCTTTTCCTGTGTACTTCTTCATACTTGCTTTACTGATCAACCAGGCAATAGCCATCCAAGAGCTAGAGCGTGAAGCAGGGCCCTCTCCAAGTAGGCTCTGGGTGTCCTAAGCCAGCACGCGCCCTCTGGTTCAGTGAGTGCAGTCGAGTCCCTGGCACCTGTCTTGAAAACAAGGCTTACAGACCAGACTCCAGCGAGTTCTCGAATTCCTGAATCCGATGGACCAGGAATGAGGAGCTGAGCGTGGAGGGGACCCCTCGGGTACCGAAGTTGGCTGTAGTAGCTGAGTTCTTCTCCACGTTACCGGAACTGTAGCCAGTTACAGTTTACTCAGGAAAACGGTAGATCAATTCAGCCATGGTAGTGCTGGTTGGCAGGGATTGGTAACTGAGGGAACTGCTCGTCAGCCAAAACGCAAACCTTGCCTTTAAGGAGACTGCCGGCGGGGGGCTGGGGGGGGGGGGGGGAGGGCCTTTCCGTGTCCCTTCTGGCTGGTGGTCACACACGCCTGTGTGGGGAAGGCCCGGTCACACTGGCAAGCAAAAAGGGAACATCAATTCTCTCTCCTCTCCCCACCCCCTGCCCCAGTCACCGACACCAGATTCCCAGGGGGTACACGCGGTTTTGAATTTTTTTTTTTTTTTTTTTAAGTGACTTTCGGTTTGGTTTTTCTGGGGACTGATAAGTGCTTTAAGCAATGTCTCTACCCCGTTGAGACTCCCAGCTTAGCCATTTTCTTGTATTTTTCTGTTCACAGTATTTGTGTGTGTGTGTGTGTGTGTGCTCGTTTTGGCTGTATTATATATCGAGTGATGAATTGATCCTCTTTTTTCCCTAAGGGATATGAACTGTTTTTGTTTTTGTTTTTTTTCTTGTGTTCTAATCCTGCTTGTGAATAGCTGGAGCAAACCTGGGGCTGACACACGTAAGCTAGGGCTCAAGTGCTCAGAGAGCCAGCGCAGTTGACTCGTCCCGGACGGGCGACCGGCCTGCAACTCTGAGCCTTTCAGTCCAAATCTTTGCAAGGCTGAAAACGCCACAGACCCTTTCCTCTCCCCCCCACCCCCCATGGCAGGGACTGGACCATCCCGACAGGCAACACGCAGCCTCTCCGGCCCCCTCCCGTTGCCATGGCAAAACAGGTACCTTTGGGGCACGGGGGCATCACGTGGGATGCTTGTATAATTGACCACCTCGCCTTCTCTCCCCACCCCCTCACCCCCAGAGTCACTTCCTAGGACACCCGAGCTGCTTGCCCAGGGTCCTGTTTCCCTGCGAACTCCAGAGAAGCACCCCAGGGCTTTGTGACAGTCTCTGACTCCCTCCCCTTCTCGTTAAGAATCATATTGTATAGTAGCTTTCAGACCATACAGTATTCATTGGGTTACTCCTATTATTATCAAGTAGCTGGAATTGTGAAGGTCGGAGTAGTTAGATCTTTAGCTTTTATTCCTTATTTTTTTGTATTACTATCCATGTGTATAAATTATTGATCATGTTGCTGGCTTTTATAAACTCTAAGCAAAGGAGGAGCACTGCCTCTGCCTTTGCAAATGGTAATGAAGCACTGTTTTTAAATAAAAGAGAGAAACACCATTCTTGGGCCTGTGTGCGTTGATCCGGGGATCCCTGTTGCCTCCGGGAGGCTCAAAACCTACCCCTTGGATTTGACTTCTTCAGACGGAGGAGAGAGGAGGCAGCGCGGCACTTTCTGGGCGGAGGGCGCTCTGGGTCTGGGTCTTGCGGGCTGGCGGGGGGGGGTAGGTAGGTGAGGCCTGAGTCTGGGGGAGGAAGCTGGGGGGGGGAGGGGCGGGAGTGGGGGCCGTGGGGGCGGTGGGGAGTGCCTCACCGTGGGTTCCTCTGGGCTGGGCAGAAGCTGCATTTTGTGCTTCTGCCTCTGACCTCCTTTCAGCCCTCGTGCTCTCCTGGACTCCTCGCTGCCCCCTCCCCTTCCGGCCACTTGACCTTCCTGCCTCACTGTCCCTGTCATGGTGTCCCCTGGGCTCCTGTGCCCTCTCCTTCCTGTGGGGTCCTGCTGGCCCTTCTCTCCCCTGGCCAGACCTTCTCACCCGCCCCTCCTTTGCTGGTTTCCCCCCTCCCCCAGTCTCCAGAATTCTCCACGAGCCTCCAGTGCCCTTCGCTCGGCTCTCCGGTCACCTTGCTTCCTGTTCCGTGGAGGAGATGGAAGTGTTACTGTCTCCCTGAAAGATTGTGCTTTGCCACCAGACACCTACCCGAGTTCACACCCCTTCTTCCCCCCTCTCTCCTCTTCTACTGGAAACATTCTTCACCTTAGGAGCTGCCCCCACACTCGTGCCCCGCACCTCATCCTTCCGGGGACCTTTGTCGTGCCCTCCTGCGAGATCAACCTTTCATTTCCTACTCGTTAGTCCCTCTGGCATTTAAACCCATTTTTTAAGTAATTCTGCAAGATCCCAGGTCCTCTCCTACGTGACAGACTTCTGGAATCGATTTCTGCCCGCTGATGCCCTGTGATCCTTCCACCTGCACAGCCACCGTGGGGGGGTGAAGGCTCCCTCTGCTGCCACCCGCGCTAGCTAGTGGGTCCCACTTCCTCTCCAGTGGTCCCCGTTTCCATCCATTTGCCCAGCAACGCCCACCACCGAAGTCCGTTCTCCGTTGGTAACCCGCTTGTTACCAACACGGCGCGTGCGTGGTCATGCGCTTCTCTCCAGAACACCACCTGCTCGGCTCCCCACCCTGGTCCGAGCGCCTGGGCATCGGGACAGCCAGCACCAGGCACGTGGAAACAATCTGTTGGGGGCGGGGGGGGGGGTGGGGGGTGGGAAGGGCTGCATGAAGTGAGACACAGTTTCCAGCCTGCCTTCCCCGCTGTGGTCGCCCCGAGTGAGTAATCGGTCCCGCTTGAGAGCCATCCACGTTATCTTCTCGATCTTTCTCGCAGCCCCGAGGCAGGCACTTGGGCACCGGCCCTCCCGGGTCTCTGGGCGCCCCCTCCTTTGCTGAGTACACCACGTGGGCAGAGTCCTGACTGCTCTTCTCCCAGGCCATCGCTAGGGGTGTGTTTGCAGCCAAGTGCCCCCCCCCCCCCCCAGGGAATGAGGGTCCGTCCGGGACAAAGAACAAGCTAAGCCAGACGGGGGTCCTCCGTGTAATCCAGCTGCAGTGTAGACCTTCGGCATCCATCCGGGCTCCTATCACCTCTCCCTCCACGCCCACGGGACTTGGGGACACCGAGGCTCCCGCAGTCCCCTGTGCCAGGAGCACGAAAGCCCTCTGTCTCTGCCCCAGTCTCGTGTTTCTGCCAGGATGCGGGAAACGGTAACGGGCCAACCTAGCCTCCAAGGAGGGAGAAGTCAAAGCCCAGACCTGATACGTTGTCACTCCCCTATTTAAGACGTGGAAGCTGCAGAGAGGTGACCTAACTTTTGCCCTAAGTCACCTAAGTAGGAAGCGGCAGCCCCAGGATCCAAGCTTAGCCAGTGCAGCCCGAGTCTGTGCCCTGTGACCTCTGAGCTCTGGTGTTTCCTGGCGCTTCCCTTGTGGGAGCTCCTGCAGGGGGCGCCTGGGTGGCCCAGTCGTTTGAGCCTCCGACTTGGACTCAGGTCGGTTCGTGAGTTCGAGCCCCGCATCAGGTTCGCCGCTGTCAGCCCGTCAGCACAGAGCCTGCTTGGGATCCTCTGTCTTCCTCTCTCTGCCCCTCCCCCGCTTGCGCTGTCCCCAGTAACGAATAGGTAAAAAAGAAACTAAGGGACTCCTGCAGAAATCCAAGAGCCAGCCAGCTGTACCCTGCCCCTGGCTGTCCCTGTGCCTTCTGTAGGGTCCTCTTCCTCCACCCAGCCTGCAAGTCCCCGTGTCCCTGGGCCCCTCCCCTCCCGAGAACTTTGCCGTCAGGTTCTGCTCTCTGCAGGTGACAGACCACCCCCCCCCGAAGTCCGGGACCCCCTCCCCCAAAACTCCACACCCCGGAGATCGTCTCGCCACCCCAAACCTTGCGTTCCCTCGGTCGGTGAGCTGGACAAACGTTGGCCATCACCGTGTTAAAACCCAAAGGAGAAAGGAAAGGACAAGTGAAAACTCTTGCTCAGAGGAGGGTGTCCCCCACGTTTGCCTCGGGCCCCTGCACCTTCTCGGTCTGTTTTCACTGCCGCGCCGTCCCTCTCGCTGAGCCAGGTGCCCGATTGTAGCACCCTCCCCGGCCCCAGCCTGCTCTGCGCCCAGCACCACTGCCCGTGCCCGGATCCACCTGCCGCCTCTCCCGCTTGCTCTGCCCAGGGCAGGAGCGGGGCCCCGGCACCTTCCACCTGCCCCCACCACGCTGCCTGGCCTCCTGCCCCTCCTCCCAGCTCGTTCCATCTAACCTCCTCTGCTCGGAAACAGCCCCGGCTCTCATCCTTCTCCCCGATTAAATCCTGCCCCTGGGTGACCGGCCAGTCGCAGCGAGCCCCCTCCACCTATACGACTTCCTATTTGACCTCCTTCGGAGCCCTTAGCCATCCCAAAATCATCTCAGGTCAGCTGGCTCACTTGTGTGTTTGCTTCTAGGTTTCTCTCACTCCTTCCATTAGATTCGGGTTCTGGAAGGTAAGCCCTGGCACAGAAGGGGGCGGGCAGCCTCAAACACCCCGCTGCATCCCAGGGCCCGGCCGGCCGTGTGGCCAGCACTCAGCACAGCCACTGGTGAAGGAAGGATGGCCGGACCCCTGCCTCCAGAATGTTCCTCTCCTGGCCTGCCAGCCCTCTACACGTGGGCCTGGATTCTCCTTCTAAAATAAATGTGACCACATCATCCCTTGCCTCAAAATCCTTGAGAAACTCCCATTTTCCAGAGTCTAAAATCCAAATTCCTTAACACGGCACTCAAGGCCTCCACGCCCCCAGCTCGGGCCCCCTTGCCCACTGGCTCCCGTGCCCGCCCGGCCCCGCCACCGGGGACTGCCCCCCAGACAAGCCGTGCCTCCCTCTCCCCTGGCCTTTGCCCCTCTTCCCACACCGAATGAACTTGTCCTCAACTTTCAAAGTTCAGATCAAATGTCATCTCTCTTGGGGGCGCCTGGGTGGCTCGGTCAGCTAAGCGTCCGACTTCGGCTCAGGTCACGATCTCACGGTTCGTGAGTTCGAGCCCCGCATCGGGCTCTGGGCTGACCGCTCGGAGCCTGGACCCTGCTTCGGATTCTGTGTCTCCCTCTCTCTCCGCTCCTCCCCTGCTCACCCTCTGTCTCTCTCTCTCAAGGATAAACAGTTTTTAAAAAGTCATCTTTTTTTTTTAATTTTTATTTTTTTTTTAGGTCAGGTAGGGGCAGAGAGAGAGGGAGGGAGAGAATCCCAAGCAGGCTCCGTGCTGTCAGCCCAGAGCCCCACTCGGGGCTTGAACCCACGAATCGTGAGATCATGCCCTGTGCCAAAGTGGGACACTCAACCGACTGAGCCACCCAGACGCCCCCCGCCCCCCGCGCCCCACCATAGTGGGCTCTTTACACGTTTTATTTTGTCGACTTGACCCCCTCCCACCCACATCAGTCTTTCCGCTTGACAGACTGTAGCCACGAAGATCTACTTTGAGCCACGCTCAGCCCACCCCTGCAGCATCCGCTAACCACGCACACAGGTGCCACTTGAAGACCGGGCCCGGAGAAGCCGGATCTTCCGCTGGGAACGGTGCTCGTGTCTGGCCTCCCAGCAGACCGAGCTTCCGGAGGGCGGAGAACCATCAATCGTGTCCGGTTTTCTGCCGCCTCGCTGGGCACCTGCCCGCATATACTTCAGTACAATGTAAGCTGTACTGAAGGTGCCACGGAAAGACGCCGTCTGGAACACACAGCCCGGGAGGTGACAGGCACTGAACTCTGACTCCCCAGAGGTTTCCCGGGAACTACGAGATGACTCTAGGATGCGGGTCCGAGAGGCGGCTGTCAGCCTCAGGCTCCCGTCCCTGTGCCTCCGAGAGGGGCTTCTGGACTATGCCCTCAGCTCCGCGCACCCAAGGTGCCCACGGCTATCGCGATGGCGACCAAGGTCATTGTTTTTTTTTTTTTTTTTTTGCGAGGCTTCTGTTTCTCTCCGCCTGAGCCAGCTCTGCGCTCTCGGTCAAGTCTCTGCCCGCCTGCCCCGCCGCGTCTCCACATATAGAACGTTCAGGTAGACCGGGGGGCCCGTGGGGACCCTCCCAATGCCGCAGTGCAACCGGTCTCCCCAGGTGAAAATCAGGCCTCGACAAATGCTCAGTCCCAGGGCCGAGGACGGTCTGCTCGGAGACCCCCAGCCCAGCGTTCTGTCTTCCCCTGGGAGCAAAGTTCCTTCTTCTCGGTCGACAACAGGGCCTTGCACCCGCCGCGCCCCGCAAAGAAGCCTCGGGAGGGCAGTTGGACCAATACTCTGACCAAGCAGGGTCCGAACCCGGCCCCGCCCGGGGCCTTGGCAGGAAAATGACGCGTGGATCTTGGGAACCGCCTGATCCCGCTCTCGGCCGGGCCCTGCGATTCTCACCCCGAGCTGCAGGGCAGAACCACCATTTACACACCCGGGCTGCACGCCTGGGGGGTTCTGCCCCAGCCGGCCTGGGCGAGAGCTGGGCCTCTGGATCCTGTGAAGAGGGAGGCGACGCTGGCCTGGGCCCTGGCTGGAAACCGCCACCCTGAATGATCGGGGATCCCGCCGTCGCCTCGGAGGCCGGAGACCTCCCAAGTCCTCCTGAGAGAAAACAGGTTCACTTAGAAAGCCTGGCATCGACGCCCCCCTCCATGGTCACCAAGGCACCACGCCTGTGTGGGTGGGGAGAGCAGGCCTGCGGGGACTCTGTATTTGCACTCAGTTTTGCCTGAAAACTCCTCTAAAAAATCACGTCTGTTAATCTTTCTTTTTCCTCTACAAAATAATGTCTCTCGCTCTTTTTCTTTCCTCTAAAAACAAACGTCTATTAATCTTTTTGTTTAAGTTGATGTATTTCTTTTCAGAGAGACAGAGATATTGTGAGTGGGGGAGGGGCAGGGAGAGCGGGAGAGGGAGAATCCCAGGCAGGCTCTGGCGGTGTCCGTGCGGAACCCGACGCGGGGCTTGAACTCACCAACCCGTGAGATCATACTTGAACCGAGATCCAGAGCCAGGCGCCGGGGCGCCTGGGGGGCTCAGTCGGTTGAGCGTCCGACTTCGGCTCAGGTTCTGATCTCACGGTTCGTGAGTTCGAGCCCCGCGTCAGGCTCTGGGCTGACAGCTCGGAGCCTGGAGCCCGCTTCGAATTCTGGGTCTCCCTCTCTCTCTCTGCCCCTCCCCTGCTTGTGCTCTGTCTCTCTCTTAAAAATAAACATTAAAAAAATTAAAAAATAAAAAGAGTCGGACGCTTAACCAACTGAGCCACCCGGACGCCCCTGTTAATCTTTTTTCAAACGCAGGGAAGGAGGCAGCGGGTCGGTCTCAGTGACCAGCTGAATGCAAGGGCCATGGGTCTGCGCACCGCAGCCAGATCCCTTCTGGAACACGACCTCCCGCTCCCATCTCCGTGGAAAGCTTCTGTCTGCCGGGACCAAATTCGAAACCTCCAAACCCAGGCACTGAGGGCACCTTACGGTTCTGGCTTCAGAGCATCTTTCCAGGCTCAGAATCAATAATGAGGAGCCCAAACTGGAAGAGCGAAAGGCCATCCCTGTCTCCTCCTCCCCCCACCTCCCAAAAAGGGGAGGCCCCCTCCCCCCCCCCCCGCCCCGACGGTTCAGTAGGCACGAGGCGCTCTGTTAGACGCCTTCATCCCACCATCCTCGGTTCCGTGTCTCGTCTACAGGAGAAGGAGGCCGGATGACCAGACGGGGTGTGAGCTCTGGAGGAGGCAGGAAGGGAGGCTGTGCCCTGGCCTCCCCGCAGGCTCGCAGTAAAGCCTCCTCCAGGCTGTCCCTCGAGCTTGTTAGAGGGCTGTGTGGCGCTGCGGCCGGAGGGGGCAGGTGTGAGCGGTGCTCTCAGAATCCCGGCGGCTTCACCATCACCCTCGGGCTCCGTCTGGGTTCTGAAATGACGGACTTCCCGGTTCACGGGTGGCCTTTTCCCATTTCAAAAGCCAGAATTCTAGATACTCAAAAGTTGCTTCTTTTTTTTTTTTTTTTTAAGTTTATTTACTTTGAGAGAGACAAAGACAACGCAACTAGGGGAAGGGCAGAGAGAGAGAGAGGGAGAGAGAGAATGTCAAGCAGGCTCTGTGCTGCCAGCACAGAGCCCGACTCAGGACTCGAACCCATGAAATGGCGACATCATGACCCGGGGCCGAAACCAAGAGTCAGACGCTTGCTCACAGAGCCACCCAGGTGCCCCTTAAGTTGCTTCTTTTGAAGCATTTAGACCAGAAGTCGGCAAACTTTCTGTAAAGCACCAGATAATATTTGAGGGTTTTTTTAAAAAATTTGTTAATGTTTTTATTTATCTTTGAGAGGGAGAGAGACAGAGAATGAGTGGGGGAGGGGCAGAGAGAGAGCAGGAGACACAGACACAGCTGTTTTTAAAACAGCTTTAAACACTTTTTTGTTTTTTTTTCCTGATAATATTGTAGAAAGTGGGTTGGGTTACTTTTCTTTTCTTTTTTTTCACATTGTATTTATTTTTGAGAGAGAGACAGAGACAGAGAGAGACAGAGACTGAGCACAGGTGGGGGAGGGGCAGAGAGAGAGGGAGACACAGAATCTGAAGCAGGTTCCAGGCTCCGAGCTGTCAGCACAGAGCCCGACGCGGGGCTCGAACCCACGAACCGTGTGATCACGACTGGAGCCGAAGTCGGATGCTTAACCGACTGAGCCAGCCAGGCGCCCCTTGATATTTGAGGTGTCGCAGACCGCCTGGCCTCTGTCACGGCTTCTCAAGTCTGCCATTATCGCGGGAAAGAAACCAGGGGCTCTCCCCAAACAAAGGGGGGTGTGGCTGTGCTCCAATGAAAATTTACAAAGACAAGTGGTGAACCAGATTTGGCCCCTGGGCGATCATTTGCTGACTCTTGCCTTAGACCAACCCCAAGGCTCCAGAAATCTCCGGAAGAGTGTAGGTCAGTGCATGTGAAAATTCTCCCACCAAGCACAGGCTGAATATAAATGCTAATCTGGGCGTGTGCACCCAAGTGTAAACGATGTGAAATCTCCACATAATGTTTAAAAGTAAGTGATGTCAGGATTGGCTCACTCGAAGTTAAAATGCCTCCAGCCTACAAACGCAGACATGTACAAATTCCAGCCCAACTGTTCCTTAATGGTCTGACCTTGAAAAAGTCGCTTTGTCTCTCTAAGCCCCCTTTCCTAACTGGGACACTTTTTAGTGTTTTATTTTGAGAGACAGAGAGAGAGAGAGAGAGGCAGAGAGGGAGGGAGAGAGAGAATCCCAAGCGGGTTCTGCGCTAACACCGGGTCTGATGCGGAGCTCAGATTCACAAACCTTGAGATCGTGACCTGAGCCGAAATCAAGAGTCGGACGCTTAGCCGACTGAGCCACCCAGGCGCCCCTTTTATTTTTTTTTTTAATTTTTTTTTTCAACATTTTTTTTATTTATTTTTGGGACAGAGAGAGACAGAGCATGAACGGGGGAGGGGCAGAGAGAGAGGGAGACACAGAATCTGAAACAGGCTCCAGGCTCCGAGCCATCAGCCCAGAGCCTGACGCGGGGCTCGAACTCACGGACCGCGAGATCGTGACCTGGCTGAAGTCGGACGCTTAACCGACTGCGCCACCCAGGCGCCCCCCAGGCGCCCCTTTTAATTGGGACACTTAACCAAGGCAGCGTAGGGCAGTGGTTAAGAGCAAGGCATCGAGGCTCAAGAGGGTTCGGAGTTCCATCCCTGAGCGGCCGCCTGCTAACTGGTCGACCTCGCACAATTTAATGTCTCTGTGCATTAGATTCCTCACCTGTAAATTGGAGATAAATGTACATAGTGGCGGTGAGGGGGGGGGGGCCTCAAGGATGAAGTAGGACAGTATTTATAGAGTACTCAGCACAGTGTTTACAAAGTACTAAGCAGTAACTATGGGCTATTTAGCACAATTCCCGGTGCATCATAAACCGTATTTCCTCATTTCTTTTTTGAGAGGGGAGAGGGACAAGAATCAAGGAGAGTCTGGATGTGCACGAGGATTCCTCAGGCTGGGAAGATTCGAATGACCCTTATTGCTGATAGGGAATAGCACTGAAGATTCCCCACGGCGACAGTCTCTTAAAATATGTGTGAAAGGGGCACCTGGGTGGCTCAGTTGGTCAAGCGTCTGACTTCGGTTCAGGTCATGGTCTTGCGGTCTGTGAGTTCGAGCCCCGCGTCGGGCTCTGTGCTGACAGCTCAGAGCCCAGAGCCTGTTTCAGATTCTGTGTCTCCCTCTCTCTCTGCCCCTCCCCTGTTCATGCTCTGTCTCTTTCTGTCTCAAAAATAAATAAACATTAAAAAAAAATTTTTTTTTTAAATGCTACTTCTTTTCTTGACCTCCACTCCCTGCTTCCCCACCTCCCCCCACAGTGATTTCCCCAGTTTCCTGGAAGGTTCTCCAGAAAATCTCAAA
This sequence comes from Panthera pardus, assembly GCF_024362965.1. NCBI lineage: Eukaryota > Metazoa > Chordata > Mammalia > Carnivora > Felidae > Panthera > Panthera pardus. The sequence continues at coordinate 12,115,515 of NW_026526991.1, forward strand.
AGCTTTGTCTATACTTGTCTCCGATTTCTTTCCCCCTTCTCTTAAACCCTCTCCAGTCAAGCTTTCATCGCCACTCTGCCATAACTGCTCTTGTCAAGGCCACCGATGGGCTCCACGCTGCCAAATCAGATCAGGGCTCAAACCTCATCGTCCTCGAGGCTTTCTTCCCTGGGCTCCCAGGACACCCCACTCCCGGCTCCCCTCCCCGCCTCGGTGGCTGCTCCTTCTCTGTCTCCTTCGATGATTCCTCCACTTCTCCCCATCCTCTTCAAGCCAGCGTGACCCAAGGCACTGACCTTGTACATCTGCTCTTTCGTACGTACACGCACATCCTTGACGACCCGGTCCGCTCTTGTGATTTTAAATATCAGTTATTTACAAATTTGTGTCTCTCACCAGTTTGGTGTTGGAGATCCGGCGTCTTGAGTCTAGACACACAGGTCTCACCATCTACTCAACACCTCCATTTGCTTGGCTGTTGGGTATCTCGAACTTCGCCATGTCCAAACTGAGCAACTTGGTCTTGCCCTACACTCCCACGGCCACACCTGTTTCGGGTAAGGACGTGTTGTTCAGGCTAACATCTGGGTATTATGGTGGTCTTCTTTTTCTCTCACAAAATGTGGGCTCTACCTTCAGAATAGGTCCAGGCTCCGACACGTCTCACCACCTCCGCGGCCACACCATTTCAAGCCACCGTCTTCTCTCCCAAGGACTGTGTCAGTCCCTGTGGTAGCCTTGCCCCTATGGTCTCTTCCCCATGCAACAGCCACAGGGATGCTGTTAAAAGCTGAGGGAGATTATGTCATCCTTCCGCTTGAACCCTCCCGATGTTTACCCATCTCACCCAGTAAAAGCCAAAATCCTACCATAGCTTATAAGACATTGGCCTCCATCTGACCTCATCTCCCTTCCCCTCTTGGTGCCCCCAAGCCATTACTCTGCTCCTGTCACGCAGCCTCCTTCCAGCTCCCTAAACCTGTCTTTGCTGTCTTTGCCTCTGTCCGGAATGCTCTTCTCCCAGATATCTTCTTGGCTGGCTCCCTCACCGCCTTCACGTCTTTGCTCAGATAAAAGCCTCCCTAAGGTTTTCCCTGATGATCTTATTTAAAATTGCGTTCTTGCCCCACCCTACACTCCCCAGCCTCCTTCCCAGATTCATCCTTCTCCTTAACATCCATTGATTTATATTATACTGTATAATTTACTTATTTCTTATGTTTCTTGTCTGCCTCTCCCACTGACTCTCTCACCACGAGACTATAAACCCCATGAAGGCAGGGATGTGTTTTGTTCACTGCTCTATCCCACTGCTTAGAAAAATGCCTTTCACTTGGTAGGTATTAAGTATCTAGATGGGTGGATGGATGAATGGATGGATGGATGGGTGGATGGGTAGATAGGTGGTGCATGGATGGTGTATGGATGGGTGTATGGATGGATGGATGGACGGATGGGTGGGTGAATGGATGGATGGACAGATGAATGGATGGGTGGATGGGTGAATGGATGGATGAGTGAATGGATGGATGGATAGATGGGGTGGATGGATGGATGGACAGATGGATAGATGAGATGGATGGATGAGATTAATGGACGAATAGGTGAGATGGATGGATGAACAGGTTGGAGACTACCTAGGAGCAATATTGTGATTTATAAGAAATATATACATTTGGTCATTCATTTGGAGGACCAAAATGTATTTTTCATTATATATTTGGTCTTCATCCACAGTTGCTGGCTTACAGCTCCCCAAACCCTTGGAATTTCCCGAGTGTTAAGAGCAATGGGTACACCTTGTGTTTTAATATTTAGTCTCGTCCTCAGTTCCTGAAAATGCTTCAGAGCCTTAAAGGTGAAACGGGTGCCTTGTTATTCACAGCATGTGGTGTGTCCGCAGGAGGTGGGCTTGGGGAAACACCTAAGGATGGGGGCTGGTTGCCAGGGAAACCAACCGTGAGTAGAGACTGATTTCCTGGGAGGGGAGAGGGGCTGAAGGTCGAATCAACCAATGGCCAAGGAATTAAACAATCGTGCCTCTGTAATGCAGCCTCCGTAAAACCCCAAAATGGAGAGGGTTCAGCGAGCTTCCAAATCGGGGGAGCCAGAACACCTCCACGGGCCACCATGTTGGGGCCCAAACTTTAGCTAGGACAGAAGCTCCTTTGTTCAGGTCCTCGCCCTACATATCTCTTCATCTGGCTGTCCATTCATATTCTTTCATTTCCTTTGTAATCAGCATAGAAGTTGGACGAGATACGCTACGTGGATATAGGGAAGGACAGGTGTCTTCCTTTCTGAACAAGCGTATTCAGGACTCCTGTCTCTTCATGGGACACCTGTTCAAAAATGGCAGTGTGAGTGTGACGCGTGGGGGGAGATCTTGGGGTGTGTCCTCGCAGAGATTACTTTCGCTCACTCCTGGTCCCTTCTTCACGGTTCCAAGAATTCTGCCCAGTGTGCTCCCATCTTAGCCAGTCTTACTGGTGGTTGGTCAACGTCTGCAAAACAGGCTCATGAATCAGTCAGGTTAGCCTAGAGTTTTCTTATGGTGGAACAGTCAAGCATTTTCTACCTTAATGTGTTGGTTACACACACACACACACACACACTCACGTTGGAGTCGGGTTCAAGAACCCAAAAGACTAGACTTCTTGGTTTTCAGCCATGGGAATGGTCTTTTAGAAAACTCATTCTCCTCCCATTATGGCTTCAGTCAGTAGTGAGGCAGAGGCTGTATTCCTTGAAGTGATTTAAGAAACTAAATTAAGTCCAGCAGGCTATGGGTTGTGGTCCTCCTTTTTAAGAAATCTAATTTTGGGGGTGCCTGGTGGCTCAGTCGGTTGGGTGGCTGACTTCAGCTCAGGTCATGATCTCGCCGTTCTGAGTTCGAGCCCTGTGTGGGGCCCTGTGCTGACAGCTTGGAGCCTGGAGCCTGCTTCGGATTCTGTCTCCCTTTCTCCCTCTGCCCTCCCCGCCTCATGCTCTCTTTCTCTCAAAAATAAATAAACATTAAAAAAAATATAAAAATGAAGGAGTTTTTTTAAAAAAAAAAAAAACTTTAATTCTAAATGCTCTGTGTAGTTACGTACAATTTGGAGAAGACACGTGCTCTAAACGTGGCCCAACCTCAGCTTAAATTAACATGCATATTTAAGTCTCCTTGGCCCCCGACCCCATCTGTACACACAGAAAATCTTATCTCTCGCACATTTCCCTTCCGTTCCGAGTAGTTCCGGAGCCCCCAGGGATTACCATGGGCCAGTGCTGGACTTCGAGCATCATTAAATTTCCCTGCCCTGAGTTTTCCTAGTTGGACACTTGTATTTTGCCTCTGCTAAACCAAGGTTCCGTGGAGGCAGCTCGACCGGCGAGGACAAAGAGGAAACGGGAGTAGTTTACTCACGTCTGTGGCAATAATTAGAATCTTCCAGAAGGTTCACCTGGGCGTCCAGCCATGCCAGGGCTGGCATGTGGCTCGCGTTCCACACCGGGCCCTTCTGTGTCTCTCGTGCGGCCGGGCCTGGAGTACTGCCGGCAAAGAGGCGCCCCGTGGGTGTCTGTGCATTGAATACAACGAGTGGCCCCTCTGGCTGGAGATGCACACAGCCGGGTGCGCGCAGGGCTCAGTGAGGTGACGCGGCAGAGACGCGAGCCCAGGATTGCACACGCGCGTAGCAGAATCAGGAGCCTACCCAGGAGTAGGTACCCCTGTCAGGGTCTCCCACAGCCCCCTGTGATCCTTGGGTGGTACCTTCCACCTCTCTTCCTTGTTAATGGCTCATCTGGGGTCTGTCCCCCTGCTGGGTCCCCAGGGCCATTAGAGCAGAGACTATGTCTTTTCTCACGACGACCTGGCTTGTACTCCATGACAGGCAAGACGCTTTCGAATACGAATCCTGGTGTCTCATAGTTTACCCCCAAATCTTCCTCTGGTTATTAAGAAGCTAGACTATATGGGGCGCCTGAGTGGCTCAGTCGGTTAAGCGTCCAGCTCTTAGGTCATGATCTCACAACTCGTGAGTTCAAGCCCTACCTCCGGCTCTTTGCTGACAGCGCGGAGCCTACTTGGGATTCTTTTTCTTACTCTCGCTCGCTGCCCCTCCCCTGCTCATCCTGTCTCTCTCAAAAGTAAATGAACGTTAAAAAAAAAAAAAAAAAAAAAAAGAAGTCAGAGGGGCTCAGTCAGTTGAGCGTCTGACTTCGGCTCAGGTCATGATCTCGCGGTTTGTGAGTTCAAGCCCCGCGTCAGGCTCTGTGCTGACAGCTCGGAGCCTGGAGCCCGCTTGGGATTCTGTGTCTCCCTCTCTCTCTGCTCCTCCCCCGCTCATGTTCTGTCTTTCTCTCTCCTTTAAAAATAAATTAAAAAACATTAAAAAGTTAAAAAAAAAAGAAGTCAGAATATGTACCCAAAGAGTAAAAGTATATTGATGCAGTAAGAACACCTCAGTCCTTAAAAGCAAAGTTTCCCAAACTTGGCTGTAGAACGGAATTATTTGGGGATCCTGCAACACCTCCCGCCCCAGTCCAGGTCATACCCCAGATCAATTCAATCCCAGTCCCTAAGAGCAAGCGGGACTCACCTGCTCATCAGTATTTGTCACAGCTTCCCAGGCACTTGCAACATGCAGACAAGTTTGGGAACACTCCCTTCAGCCCTCGGACCCTGTCGCGACCTCAGCTGATTAAAATCTAAGGGGCCACCTGGGTGGCTCAGCCACTTGAGCGTCTGACTCTTGATTTCAGCTCAGGTCATGATCCCAGGGTTGTGGGATCGAGCCCTGCATTGGACTCCATGCTGAGCGTGGAGCCTACTTGAGATTCTCTCTCTCCTCTCTCTCTCTCTCTCTGCCCCTTCCCTGCTCACACCCTATCTCTAAAATAAAAAAAAAATAAATTTAAATTTAAAAAAGTAAAATAGAAACTGTGAATGAATGAATGAATTCATGAGCCTTCACACCTTCGGCAAAGGCTTGTGTGTCCCTTGTCAGGGTCTCAGTCAGTGGCTTTGCTACCCAGTCTTATTTCATACTCTCTGTAAAATTAAAGAGGAGTTTTTGAAATTCTCCTCTATGTGGTAGTTTTCACTTCTGTTTTTAAAGCTAGATATTGAACATCCCCAAATAAGAGAGGCTAGAGCTATCAACCGTTTTTTTCAAATAAAAATCCTTTCCCAACTCATTTGGAATGCCACCTCAGGTCGTCCAACACAGGTTTGTGGCACCCTTATGGCGTGCCAGGTGCTGCGGGAGGCTGGGGACCCATCCCTGCCCTCCCAGAGGGTGCATCGTACGGGAAGACGGACGGGGAATACCTACGTGAAATATGTGATTTCTAAAGCATGTGCTCAGCGCCTTGAGAGAAAACAGTGGGCTTCTGGAAAGAGGAGGGGCCTAATTTAGGTGAGGGGCGTGGGCAAAGTCCTCTCTCTGAAGAAAGGACAGTTCTGATCATGTATTTGTGTATGCGTCTACCGACCCAGCATTCGCCTCCTGGGAGGCTCTAGGAAGACAGGGACCACATCTGCCTTCCGCACCCCCTTCCTACCTCCTCCTTCAGGAACGGGCTTCTCCGGCAGCCCCGCCCCTGGATGGTCAGCTTGTGGTGCCGGGTGAGCTGCCTCAGCTCCTGCTCCGGCTCCTTGGCCAGTGTCCTCAGTGCCTCGGCTGTCTCTGCCCTCGCCCCCTCCTCCAGGTGCTTCCGGCTCTGCAGGAGCCTTTGCACGTCTTGCAAAAGTGACAAGCCAGCCCCAGCAGCACCCGGCATCCGGACACCTTTGCTCATGGACAGGACTGAGCCTTCAGCTGCTCTCTGCAGCCCTCCGGCCCTCCAGAAGGGGAGACAGCTTACGGCCGTATTGACCTATAGCCATGAAGCCAGAGTTGGCTTTGGCCATCTGGGAGGCATGAAGTCCCTTGACCTTCTTGATGAGTCTGACACACCTATCAATGCACACAACACTGATTTCAGACAGCCTTATTTCTTCAAAAGCTTTGTACTCCGTCGTTGTTTCCATAGGCACCAGTCTGCTGGCTCTTTCTCTGGCTGCCATATTGCTTCTATTTTCTAAGACACTCGTCAACATGTTGGTGACAGCAGCGACTGCCCCCAGGCCCAGCCCCACCGCTGAGAGCATCAGACTCCCCCCTACTGTCACGGGTACCAGGGCCAAACCCAAGATGCTTAAGACGCCAGAGAGGGCGTCTGAGGCACCGGCCACCAGGCTGGTCTTGGCGAGCATCTTATGGGTCACGTCCACTTGGTCGGCAATAGCGTGCAGCTCTCTGATGCTCTTTTCCAGCTTATATTTCTGCAAAGGGAAACAGAAAAGAAACACTTTTTCCTCCTCGGATAGGTTTCCTGGCACAGATGCTTCCTTATACCGTGTCAGCTCTTCTGTCAGGATGTACAGTTTGTATCACTTGGTTCGTTTTCCAACTCTAGAGCAGGCTCAGCAGTAAGCTACAAACTTCTGCTAATCGGAGTTCTCTAACACATTCAGGGAGCAGGGCCCTGAAAATCAAGGTACAAGTGGGGAGCGACGTGACTGGGGACCCCGGGGACCCCGGGGACCGTGTGTTTATAGCAGGAGACACGGTTCAAGCGATCGTGCTGTGCGTCCAGAACGGCTTCCCAGTCCATTCACCCGTGGACAGCTCGCTTTCTTCTGCCCATAATGGAGACTGATGTGATGAATAAAATGTATCCTGAAAACATTGACTGACTTCTGTAATCTTTTCTTAATGAATATATATATATATACATATTCATATATATATATGAATATGTATGTATATGTATATGTATATATGCATACATATAAAACTTAAACACTAATAACAGATTGCAAACAATTCTATCCAGGAAAATAAGAGTCCTAACAGCCTATATAGAGAGGAGGTGGCTTGATTTTCTTTTTTGATGTTAAAAGGGGATCTACTGGGAAATTGTGGTTGCTTCTGGACAAAAGAGCCAGGCAGCTGGGAAAAGGTTTGAGGGAGATTTACTTTTAACCTTTGCCCTTCTGTTCCTTTTGAGTTTTGTATCGTGTGTGGGTAATCGAATTATTTCAGGAAATTAATCGAATAGCCTATACTTCCAAAGAAAAGGAGAGAGAACCTTCAGTGAGACCCTGATTGTAATGTAATATCTTCCATAGAGGAGGGCCAATGGTGTACTATCTGTCTTGCCAGCGTTGTGTTATTTGGGGAACGTGGTCGCACCCCGACACAGAAGCTTCTGCTCTGTTCGCTCACGAACAGGCAAGGAGGAGAAGCATGTAATCCTAAGAAAAAGTGGTGGAGAAGAAAGAAAATGTCCCGCTGAGAAAATTCTCTCCATTAACTCAAATTTTCCCTATGCTTTGGAGACGAGACTGCCGTCATTCAATTTTCCCGTGGAATCCCTTTGGTCCAGCTCCTGGAACACCAGAGTTTGGCAGGGTCTTTGAGAATATCCCCGTTCTAAGTGAAATTATCGGATAGGATCGGGAGCTTCCCAAGGGGACCCTGCTGGACGGTGCAGGATGCTGTAATCGGCCTCTTGTGGCACGTAACAGAATCTGACTCGTATGACCCCTGGGTTTGTTCCTGTCTGTCTACAACAGATTGGGCACGGGTTTAAGGAATACCGTAAGCAATACTGGAGAGGAGGTGTTTGGGAAAGAAGGCAGGGCTCGTGGAAAAACTATACTGAGGCCAAGCAGCCCCAAGGCCTCCATAAAGAGACCCTTGACAATCTCTTTGCTCCTTGGGCAAAGCCTCAGGTAGACCAGCCAAGTGACCCTTGCCCAGGGAAGCGGGAGGGGCCTTTGGACATCCTTCCCCGTCACGACATCACTCTCGAAAAAAAGGCTTGCTCACAGGTGCCTGGGTGACTCAGTCGGTTAAGCGTCTGACTTTGGCTCAGGTCATGATCTCACAGTTGGTGAGATCGGGCCCCGCATCGGGCTCTGTGTTGCCAGCACCGTGCTTGCTTTGGATCGTCTGTCTCCCCCTCTCGCTGCCCCTCCCCCGCCGGTTCTCACTTTCAAAATAAATACACTTAAAAACACAAAGAAGCGAATCTTGAGGACAGATCACAAAAAAACAAAATAAAAATAAATTAAAAAAAAAAAGGCTTGCTCGGAGTTTTCTTTGGGACGTCTCTGTATGCCTAGGAGTCCAGCCCCCCTCTAGCCTGTCTTAGATCTATAGGGTGTTCGTGGAAGGCTCCCCAGATCATCCGTCCATAGAGGGCAAAGGCGTCCACGCCCCTGCCGTTACTGGAAGGACGTCCAGACCATGTTCACACTATTTCGACACACGTGTAGGCTACATCGGCCTGTGATGTCCTCTGCAGGCCTGACACGGAAGGAAAGCGGCCACCTGCCTCATTTGCTCCCTCAGTCACAGAGGAGAAGGCTGGCCCAAGGGCGAGGTGACCTTCCCTACATGACAACCCAGTTTGTGATGGAATTAGGGTAAGAACCCGGGACTCCAGTTTTCCAGAAGCTTCTGGCCGGCCCCACCTGCCGGTCGAGACTACTATTCTCCTAAGAAAGAGAAAACCATCTCTCTGTCCGGGCACCGTGCAAGTGACCTAATTAACTTTGGTCCGAGCGGGGTTTCTCAGCCAGCAGCCCATGGGAAGGACTCTGTTCTGAGCCGCTTCAGTGAGGTGCTGTGAGGTGGGGTCGAAAGAGCAGAAGAGGGACGGACAGGTGGAGGGAGGCTGGGCCAAGTTTTGTGAGGATGTGTAAATCCTCCTCCCCAGCCCCCCGTTTCTGCACATTTCCGGTTGCAAAGGGAGGTAACGCGTGATGAACACTTCAGCCCACTTAGTTGGAACACATCTGTGCGTTGCCTACTGTGAGGCTGATGACAGCCTAGCGACGGAATTTGGATATTAACAATCAGATTTCCTGCCCTCGTGCAAATGTCCTGAGTGTCAGGTCTGTGCCCGACGCTGTTCTAGAGGCTGGGATTATGGCGCTGAGTACGGCAGCCCAAACCCCTGCCCTCCCAGAATGCACATTCTGGGGATTCCCTGCCCGCCAACCCCCTGCCCCCGCCCCCGACACATCCCTGTTCTAGGATTACCTGTCCAAACCACTCCTGTCCCCCAGCCTTCCCAGGCCTCTGGGTGAAAGAGTATGCATCGCGTGCTCATCTTGTCCCGGAGATATTTACTGATGTGCCCGCAAAAGGGACTATCTAGTTATAATTGGGGGGATAAGAAAAACAAAGTTAGAAGACATCAAAAATCTTAACGTCTATGGGGCGCCTGGATGGCTCAGTCGGTTAAGCATCCGACTCTTGATTTCAGCTCAGGTCATGATTTCATAGTTTGTGGGATTTGTGGGATCGAGCCCTGCGTCAGGCTCAGCGTGGAGGGTAGAGCTTGCTTGGGGCTCTCTGTCTCTCCTTCTCTCTCTGCCCCTCCCCCACTGATTCTCTCTCTCTCTCTCTCTCTCTCTCTCTCTCTCTCTCCTTGTCTCTCAAAATAAATAAACTTTAAAAAATCTTAACATCTCAAAAATTTCATAGCTTATTGGCCTAAGGATTTTGACCAAACAATTAAACTCTGATAATACCTACGGCTAGCTAGAAGGTAGTAAAACAGGCGATTTCTCAGGTTTCTGGTGGCAAAGCAGGTTGGCCAAAGACTTAGGAAATCGTGATCTTAACAGATGAAGTCACCAAGCCTTCTGATAATCATCCAATAAGCCAACGACAGGCACAAGATGGTCAAGGTCATGTTATTTATGTCACTGTAAATTTGAAGGCAAGGCAGAGACCATTCTGTCCAACCCTCTACCATCTACAGTCCCGGCAGGATTGTCCAGTCTCTGCTGAAGCCTCCGCAGAGATGAGTCCATTGGCTGGCTGGTTGTTTCAACCAGGCAGGTGAGGGTGACAGGTGTCACTCCAAAAGATGCCGCTTTGGGATACTGATTGATTGGAGCTGAAGGCACTTGAAATACAAAGGCAGGAAGAGGCTTTCTCTGAACTCCCCTCTTCTGCCTAAAGACATATCCCAAGAGAGGTGCTCTGATGTCTTAGATGCCCCCTGGGGGTGTCCACAGCCTCTTGTCACAGGAGACTGGAGGTCGATACCACACCCAGACCCACTTTGTCACAAGCTATCATACCTCCTGCCTGTTCTTCTAAGGGCCCATTCGTCTTTCTTGGAAAGCATTTATTTCCCCCTAAGAGGCCTACCCCCCCTTTTTCCTATTAAATTGGTATTTAAGGGGGGTCTGGGTGGCTCAGTAGGTTAAGTGTCTGACTCTTAGTTTCAGCTCAGGTCATGATCTCATGGTTTTGTGAGTTCAAGCCCCGTTTCAGGCTCTGTGCTGACAGCATGGAGACTGCTTGGGATTCTGTGTCTCCCTCTCTCTCTGCCCCTTCCCTGCTCACGCTCTTTCTCTCTCTCTCTCAAAAATAAATAAATAGGGACGTCTGGGTGGCTCTGTCGCTTAAGCGTCCGACTTCAGCTCAGGTCATGATCTCGCCATTGGTGGGTTCGAGCCCCACGTCGGGCTCTGTGCTGACATCTCGGAGCCTGGAGCCTGCTTCGGATTCCGTGTCTCCCTCTCTCTCTGCCCCTCTGCCGCTTGTGCCCTGTCTCTCTCTCTCTCTCTCTCAAAAATAAACATTAAAAAAATGAAAAATAAATAAATAAAAATTTAAAAAAATTGGCATTTAAGACTGAATTCTCAGCCGCCTTGGGGAATCATTTTCCCCCTCAGCCACTCCCCACGTGCACGTGAGGCCACGCACGTTCACTTTTCTCTCGTCAGTCTTTTATGACAGGGCCTCAGGCTAAGAACGCAGAAGGGTAGAGGGACAATGAGCGTCCCCCCTGCACGGGCAGCGCGGCACACTGGCCCCCGTTTAAAGACGCTTCCGTCGCGGCTTTTTCTCTTGCTCAAAAATCGCTTGAGATGCAGCCTCCGTGTACTTGGACACAAAACACCCCCACGGCTGCAACAGAACCATCGACTTGGCTCACCCACTTCCGGTTAGCTTCAAGGGCATGTCCTTTTCCACGGGCTTTGGATAACGTATCGCCGCCGTGTGTGCTGGCTTTAAACCGTAATATTACGCGACAAGCCTTTTCCATAGCGCTCCTCCGCGCTGCGTGGCGAGAGGGGGCCGCACCTCGTGGCCCATCGAGGTTGCCGTGGTCTCGTCACCCCTATGAGTCCGCCTGTGTGTAATGGCACCAAGCCCGTCCTGTTTGCAGCGGCGGCTCTGGCCGGCGGCCGGGGCCGGTGACGGGCTCCCGTGTCCCCCTCTGCTTCCTGGCTTCCTGCGGTTCTGGGTGTGAGGGCGCACACGCAGGGGCCGGGAGCTCCTCGTGATTCTCGTTATACTTCACGAAGGCAGTTATCTGCTGTCGTAGTATGTGCAGATACAGGCCACTGAGGAGGGCTCAGGACATACCCCTGCTTAAATCCGAGGATCTGCTACGTTCCTATCCCATGGCACGGGGTGGCACCCCCGTGGCCCGGTGTGAGCTCCTTGAAGCGAGATTTGTTACTTCTTGGTCAGGCTGGCATTGTTTCCCGGTTACTTCAAATTGTTTTCATGCTATTGTGAATAGTATCTTTTAACGTGTGTGTGTGTGTGTGTGTGTGTGTGTGTGTGTGTTTAAGTAGTCTTGATGCCCAGTGCAGAGAGCCCACCGCAGAGCCTGACCTCACGACCCTGAGATCAAGACCTGAGCTGAGATCGAGTCAGACGCGCAACCGACAGAGCCACCCAGGCGCCCCTAATGTTGTGTTTTCTAACCTGCTTTGTTGCTCAACGGAGATATTCATCTTTAATACTCCTCTGGGCTTCACTGAAGTTTTACTAATTATAATAGTTGTCGAATGAATGCTTCGTGAATACATAATGCTGGGTTTCTTTCTTATTTTTTTTTTTTTAAGACTCATATTCCTTATTTTGGATCTATGCCTTATTGGGTTAGTTTGAAATCTTAAATTACTTAATTTTATGGATCCTAGTATTTCACTGTTGGCAGCTGGCTTACAAAAACCACTGTTCATCGTGATAAGGTGTGTGTTTTATTCCTATATTTCAATATTTTTCTCAGGATTAGGTGCTGAATTTTCAGACTCTAATGAGATGATCATAATTTTCCTTTTTTCTTTATCCCATGAATAAGGTGTATTGTGTGCGTAAATTTCCATATGTCGAATTGTCCTTCTGTTCCGTGAAGAACCCAACTTGGTCATTGCAGGGTTTTGTATCAGTCTATTATAGATTTACATTCCCTACTGTATTCAATATGTCCATCTCAGAGTCATAAATATTGAGCTATGGTTTCCCTTCCAGGTAATCAAGGCTTATTATCAGTGTTATATTCACATCGTAGAATATGCTCAATTGCATGCTGTGATTTCTGTCTCTGGGGCAATTTATATGACGTGAGAATTGCTTGTTTTCTGGAAGCTTGAAAGAATCTGCAGATTTTCTTGTTTGCCACATCTTCATCAGGATGCTTTTGATTTTTTTTTTAAGTTTATTTATTTTTGAGAGAAAGAGAGTGCACACACACGCAAATAGGGGAGAGGGAGAGAGGAAGAATCCCAAGCAGACTCCGTGCTGTCTGCGCAGAGCCAGACGTGGGTTTCTATCTCATGAACTGTGAGGTCTTGACCTGAGCTGAAATCAAGAGCCAGATGCTTAGCTGACTGAGCCACCCAGGCACCCCTAGAAGCTTTTCATTTTTAAAGGTTTTTAATGCGATTGACAAATGTTTCTCTTTCCTGTGCCTGAAACCTGGCCCCAGCCCTCGCCCACACCTCCTCTTTTTTGAAGACTTAAAGGGTCATAACAAAATCCTAGCTATTTCAAACTGCACTTGTCCTCATTTTCTATAAACAGGTATTTCTCGTGTTCTTCGAAAAGACTTTCACAGGGGAAGAAGTACAATGGCCAATGGACACATGTAAAGATGCTTAACATCATTAGCAGCCCCCAAAATGAATATCTAGACCACAGCAAGATCTCATTGACCATCTCATTGACCACTTTGGCAAAAGTGAAACGAATAAAAGCATCCCGTGTTGCTGAGAAAGAGAGAGGGGAATGTGTATTCTCAGGCACTTGGTTGGAGCACAAAGTGATAGAACTTTTGGAAGGACGATTTGGAGTCCTCAAAACACAGAACGTGCACATGCTGAGGCTCCCATCCCCCCTCTAGAAATTCACCCCACGCAAACACAACAGCACGTAGTGCCTTGAGGTGGTCAAGAGAAATGGAAACAATTTGCAATACCCCTGGAGGGGGACTGTTCCCATGAAAACACACCAATATGAAAGAAAGACTTATGGACACAAAGAAGAATGAAACCAATCTACACGAACCGACCTGGAAGGAAGACCCAGAATGCGTTAAGTTAAAAAAAAAAATTGAAGAACATAATCTCGATTTTTAAAAAGATTGTATATGCAGTGGTCTAGGACCACGGGGGGATTTCTGGGTGGAGTTACACCCAGCGGTGAGCAGGCTCAGCCCGGGGGAGAGACGCTTAGGGGACAAACGACCCACACCTGTACCTTCCCCTCATCTGTCTTACCGAAACGTGCTGCAGAAATCACATGCTGCTTTCACAACGAAAACCAGTGAACTAAAAACAACTTCATAAAGAGGCATCTTTATTCCTCACCCCCCTGGTCACGATAAACTCGCCAGCTCGCTTTGGTAAAGGCATTTAGCACAGGCAATACCGCCGGGCACATGCCAAGGCGAGCAAGAGTCCGGCGAATTAACGTCGTTAAGTGTCAATATTGTCATCTTTTAAAAAACTCCACACGTGACAAGCGTTCCTAACCTGTTGTGCTGACCTTTCGGGTCCTTTTCATTCCAGGATATCTCTCGTATGCAGAACAGTATTCAAATCGGGCTGAGAGTCGCCGGGGTCGGTGGGGCTCACGCAGGTGTCATATCGTGATCTGGATATGTATTCTGATTTGGGGTTTATAAAATATCGTCCCTGTGGCTAAGGGGCCCTGGATGCGGTTGGTCAAATTGTGAGACGGGTGTGAGCCAGATTGTGCGGGAAATAGGGTAGGAATGAGACCTTAGACCCTCACCTTCGCTTTAGGAACTGGGATCACACACACTCAGGGCCCCGAGTCACTTGCCAATCTCCCGCATCTTCCATTATAGGTTGAGAGAGGGCGCTGTAGTCAGAGGAATCTACTGAGAAAAGGGGGGTGTTACCTGGGTAGATTCCAGGTGATGGTGTAGTCATAGAGCTTCAAGGCCCCCTTTGCGCCTCTCTCTCTACAGGTGACAACAGGTCTTGAGCCAGAAGAGACATAGTTTCACCTCCTAAAGAAGAAAACAGAGCCCACAGTCAGGTTGGGGGCGGGGAGGGTGGCTTCACCCAGAGCTGAGACCCAGTGAGTCAGACCTAGGAATTGGTAAACATGGAATCTATGGAAGGCGGTGAGCCTAGAAGCGGGGAGAGAGCCAAGAATAGAACCCTGGCAAGTGCCAATATTATAGAGGAAATTGGGGAATGAAAGGGCTCCCCTAACGACTCAGGGAGGAAGTTGCCTGAGAGATAGAAGCAGAGGGAAGGCCCCGGAACAGAGATAATGTCTCCGTTATCCTGTGATGCTGCTGGAACTTCTGGATAAATGGATGCCGGACGACTAAAGCAAGTTGTCAACTTCTCTTGGCAATTACTCAAAAGCAACAAGGAAAGGACAGAGGCATCATCTATTAGAAACCGTGAGAAACAGGTAACGTTTTTTCCCACTTTGCCAAATGCAAGAAGAATGAGCAGGGCTTTGGCAGGAAAAGGAGAGACGATGCTAGTAATTGCAAAGAAAAATGCCCCTCTTCAAGGTGAAGGGCATTCCCGAAGTGCAAAAGTAAAATCCCTTTTTAAAATGGTGAGAATAAAGTGTGCAGGTTGGCACCAAATCGGGACTGGCTCCAAGAATCAATGCACTAAATGAGGAAAGCCAGTGAGACGAGCTGAATCTGGAGGAGGCAGTTTGTCCTTGAGACAAGAGGAGAAGAGGGTCAGCGTTGTGAACAGTTTGAAAACTGCCCGATTCCCCTGCTTGGGGGAAACAGAAACAGAAACTCGTGCAGAACACCCCAGATCAGAAAGAACAGTTCTGTTGCCATAAAACACAGTCCTGACTTCTTCCTTATTTCAATCTCCCATAAATAGCTGGTCCAACAGCAAGCAACCCAAACAAGGTCTCCACAAAAAAAATATTAACCCACCAACAACAATCAACCCAACTGAAGAGCGGGTTAAGGACCTGAGCAGACATTTCTCCAAAGACGACATAAACATGGCCAATAAACTCACGAAAAGATGCTCCACATCACTCATCATCAGGGAGATGCCAACCCAAACCACAATGAGAGACCATCTCATACCTGCTAAGATACAGATTGTAAAGAGAGAGAGAGAGAGAGAGAGAGAGAGAGAGAGAGAGAGAAAATAACAAATAACAAGGGTTGGCAAGAGGGTAAAGAAACTTGTGCATTGCTAGGGTATTGAATGTAAAATGATGCAGCCAACGGGTAGGTCAGTTACCCCCCAAAATTAAAAGTAGAATTATTGTATTTCCAGAAATTCCACTGCCTGGTAGATATTCAAAAAGACCCTGAAAGCAGGGTCTCCAGCAGATATGTGTAAACCCGTGTTTACGGCAGCATTAGTCATAATAGCCAAAAGGTAGAAACAACACAATGGGTAAGTAGATAAACATAACATGTGGGATATGGAATAGATATACAAAATATACCATGAAATATGATTCAGCCTTAAGAAGGAGTGAAATTCTGCCACCTGCCACACCACAGGTGAACCTTGAAGACTTTACGCTTGGTGGAATGAGTCAGACACAAAAGACAAATGTTGTAGGATTCCATTTATATGCGGGTGCTGGAGGAGTCAAGTTCACAAAGATGGAGGGTAGAAAAGTGGCCGGCAGGAGCTGAGGGGTGGGGCGGGGGAGGGGAGGGGGGAGCAGGAATGGGGAATTAGTGCTTAATGGACACAGAGTTTCAGTGTGGGAAGATGAAAAAGTTTTGGAGATGGGTGCAAAAGAACGTACATGTACTCAATACTGCTGAAGGGTACACCTAAAAAATGATTAAAATGGTTCGGTTTATGCTGCCTATATTTTACCACAATAAAACATATATATAGGTCCAAGGTCCAAATGGAAACTGGAAAAAGAAAATCAGAAAGAAATGGCAGATAAAGAACACTCACCAGAAAGGTGTTGCCAAAAAGCTGATGAAAATTATCAACAATTCTTTTGCAATTCATTTTTTTAAAGCGAGTGAAGCGATTTCCTTTATGATACAAGAGCAAAACACGTGATCTCAGGGCTCAGGGAAGACACGGCAAAACAGGAGGCAGTTAAGAGGAAACTGGTCAAGCTTAACAAAGAAGAGAGAAGGAAAATAAAGCCATTGCAGAAATAAGTGAGATAGCAGAATTCACACAAGGGGAAAAAGACACTGTTAAAAAAGGAATAGTAATCGACGACAAAGACAAAAATGAGGTCAATGAGCAAAATGAGATGAAGACAAAGGTCTGGCAAAAAATACACGGAATAAAGGCAAAATCCAATGCATGCGAGGTGGAACTTCCAAAGAAGAATACTGAAAAGTGTGAACAGAACGAGTATTTAAAGTTAAAATTCAAGGGGCGCCTGGCTGGCTCAGTCAGTGGAATGTGCAACTCTTCATCTCGGGGTCGTGAGTTTGAGCCCCATGGGGGGCGTGGAGATTACTTAAAAATAAAATCTTTAAAAATATAAAATAAAACAAAGTTAAAATTCAAGCAATCCTTCTGGACACAAAGAAGCACACCACGTCCCAGGAAAAGTGGCCACTGAAAGGTGGTACCGGGCCACAGTCTAGCAAAGTTACCAGAATCCACATGGAACAAAGGGACCCCCGGGCCACCAAGCACATGGGTTTCAGATTTTCCATAACAACCCTCAGCACAAGAGCCATGGAGCTGTGCCTTTGCAAGCTGCTTGTGATGACTGGGGTGTGCATGTGTGTGACAATTTTGTAATGTTTGTGTCCTGGGATATAGATAGATGATAGAGACAGAGGTAGAGATAGATAGAGATAGAGATAGAGATAGAGATAGATAGAGATAGAGATAGAGATAGAGATAGAGATAGAGATAGAGATAGATTTGGATATGGATATAGATATAGATATGGATTTGGATTTGGATATGGATATAGACATAGACATTGACGTCGATATAGATATAGATATAGATTTGGATATAGATACAGATATAGATATAGATAGATTTAGATTTAGATTTGGATATAGATATAGATGATATAGATATATAGATATGGATGTGGATATGGATATAGACATAGACATTGATGTCGATACAGATATAGATATAGATTTGAACATAGATACAGATATAGATATAGATAGATTTAGATTTAGATTTAGATTTAGATTTGGATTTGGATATAGATATAGATGATATAGATATAGATATATAGATATGGATTTGGATATGGATATAGACATAGACATTGACGTCGATATAGATATAGATATAGATTTGGATATAGATATAGATATAGATATAGATATAGATATAGATATAGATAGATTTAGATTTAGATATAGATGATATAGATATAGATATATAGATATGGATTTGGATATGGATATAGACATAGACATTGATGTCGATATAAATATAGATATAGATTTGGATATAGATACAGATATAGGTATAGATATAGATATAGATAGATTTAGATTTAGATTTAGATTTAGATTTGGATATAGATATAGATGATATAGATATAGATATAGATATAGATATATAGATATGGATTTGGATATGGATATAGACATAGACATTGACGTCGATATAGATACAGATTTGGATATAGATACAGATATAGATATAGATAGATTTAGATTTAGATTTGGATATAGATATAGATGACATAGATGATATAGATATGGATATGGATATAGATATAGATATAGATATATAGATATAGATATAGATGTATAGATATGGATTTGGATATGGATATAGGCATAGAGATCGACATCGACAGACATAGATACAGATATAGATTTGGATTTAGATTTAGATTTGGATTTGGATATGGATTTAGCTATAGATATAGATATGGATACGGATATGGATTTGGATATGGAGATAGACGTAGACATTGACATCAATATAGATACAGATTTTTTGGCATGCCATCAGCTCTTAGGAACACAGAAGAAAAGCATTTTGATTCCTAATATCTTATATTTACTTTATAGAATATATCCAGAAACTGGATAAATTCTATCCTTTAGCCTCTTACCCAAAACCGACATACACATACTTTTTACAGGTTCATCGCAAGAAACACAGACGCTTCAGATACACGTCAGGAAGAGAAGACAAATCCCTTTCGATGCGGCCCCCGGGGTGATAATCAGTGTGCAAACTGATAGTTTGACAGGCAGGGTGGCTCACAAAGGACTTCACACACATTTTCGCCCCATGTGGCTTCCAACGCCCTTTGTCAGGTGAGTGAGCTTACGTTCCCCGCGTGTCACAGCCGCGGGGAGCACAGTGCCGGCAAGCGAGGTACTTACTCCGGCTCCTCTTCTTGGGCGCACAGCCGACGAGGGCGGGCTCCCCAGCTCCACAGTCGTGCCACCTTGGGCCTCTACGCGGGGTCCCATAACTGAATGAAAGGTCTCTCTAACTTTGGAACTTTAGGCAGATGATGAGATGAGATAAGATGAGATGAGATGAGATGAGGTGAGGTGGCTTTGAACCGGGTTTCCGAGGGTCCAGGGCGCAGCTGATCGCTGTCCCGCTGTCCTCCGTGTCAGCCGTCCGGGCAGCTGACAAAGAGCTCAGTAAATATACAGCCACTTATCACCAGGTTTGGGGAGGCGCCTGTTTTGGCCTTCTCAGAAAAAAAGACCTGTTGTACGAACAGCTCAAGGGAATGAGTGTATTTACCTTGGAACAGAACCATGGCCGTGGCTGGGTCCACATCCAGTCGTCCTTTACAGTCGTGGTGATCTTTCTTTCTTTCCTGTTTTTTTTTTAACGTTTATTTATTGGAGAGAGAGAGAGAGAGAGAGAGAGAGAGAGCAAGCGTGAGTGCACAAGCAGGGGAGGGGCAGAGAGAGAGGGAGACAGAATCTGAAGCAGGCTCCAGGCTCTGAGCTGTCAGCACAGAGCCCGACGCGGGGCTCGAACTCATGGAGTGTGAGATCATGACCTGAGCTGAAGTCAGACGCCCAATTGATTGAGCCACCCAGGCGCCCCAGTCGTGGGGAACGTTCTGAAGCAGGAGTGTGATCCTGAGGTTCCCCTGTAGACCAGCCCTTCTCAGACTTCAGTGTGGACACAAGTCCCCAGGAATCCGGTCCGATGGCTGGCTCAGTTTCACTCGTCTTGGACACGGTGTAAAATTCTGCATTTCTCTTGTTTTTTATTTTTTATTTTAGAGAGAGAGAGAGAGCACATAAGCAGGGGAGATGGGCAGAGGGAGAGGGAGAGAGAGAAAGAGAGAGAGAGACAGAGACACAGAGAGAGAGAGAATCTTAAGCAGGCTCCACATGCAGTGCAGAGCCCAACACGGGGCTCGATCCCACGACCCTGGGATCGTGACCTGAGCCAAAATTAAGAGTCAGGTGCTCAACCAACTGAGCCACCCAGGTGCCCCAAATTCTGCATTGCTAACCAAACTCCCAGGGAGCCCCGCTAGAGCCAGACCAAACTTGGAGTAGCCCGGAGGCAAGGAATCCTTCTCTGGGTCCCCATGGGTCTCGAGTTCAAGTTAAAGCTTTTCCCTGTGGCTTCCTGGCCCACTTGACCTGGCCCTGACTGGTTCCAGCCTCTGTTTTCACTACCGCAAGGTCGCCGGATCAACGAAAGGCCCGTATCCAGAAAAGATAACAAACTCCGGCCAATGAATAAGAAAAAGACACGTAATAGAGAAACAGGTAAGCAGCTTGACTAGGGAGCTCACAAAAGAGGGTGCTCAGTGGCCAGTAAATACGTGAAAAGCAGCTGGAACTCACTGGTGACTAGGTGCCTGCATATTAAAGACCAAATGATAGACACCTGTCCCCCAGGCTGCGGGGGTCAACACGTTCCCTGTGCCCCGTGAAGACCCACCCTTCGTGCAGAGCCCTGCCCACCTGTGCCAGGGGGCTGATGGTGCTCACAGGCCTTGCGTCTTTGGGGGAGACCGCAGGACCCTAAGAGCCAGCAGTAGTGACACGCACGGCCGCCTCATCAGTCCTAAGGCGGGACAACCAGGCAGACTTGAAGGAATCCAGGAGAGGGAGAGCCCGGGAGAGGCCCCAGGGAGATGTGCAAGCGTCCAGCAAAGGCCTCTGCTCAGTGGGGGAGGGGGGGAGGGGTCTCCACAGGGCGCCTCCCCCACCCCCAACCCAGGCTGCAGGTGCGTCCCTGGAGCTTGCTGTTCACCAACAGGGCAGTTGTGGGTCCGCTGGTCCTGGAGACTTAGGTCAGGCTGATTCTGGCCCGAGTTTCCCCTCTTGCCCTCCTGCTTCGGGGAGTCAGCTCTTATCCAAGAAAAGGTTACTTATTTGGGGGGATGGGGCAGAGTAAGTAGGGGGGGAGGAGAAGCGAGGGGAGGGGTAGAGAGTGTGCAGAGGAGTGGAAACGGGCTGTTCTCCCTGCCCCGCACCCAGGGTCCCCCCTCTGCTCCGCCCTCCCACGCTGGGTGTCCAGATCCTGCTCTTACAACACCACAGAATACATCCCCCCCCATCAGGATACCTTTTTCTCCTTGGAGCTTGGCAGATGAGACCAGCAAAACCACCTGCTAATTCCCTGACGTCATTTCCTTTTCTTCCCTTCCCACAACCTCTTTGCCCCCAGCCCTGATTTTGTGGATTGCATACAGACCCTGGCGTAAATTGCCTCGAGTTCAAAGTCAGGCTTTACCGTTTACTTGCTGTGTGGCCTTGGGTAAGTAAATCAACCTCTCTGTACCTGTGTGCTCATCTTAAAAACGGGAGAAGGACACTTCGGCGATTCGTTGAGGAGAGAAATGAGTTAACACAGGAAAGCGTGAGATAATTTCACATATTAGTGGCACTGCTTTGGTTCTGGATTTTTATTTATTTTTTAAATTTCTTTATTTTGGGGGGTTGGGGAGAGGCAGAGAGAGTCGGAAGCGGGCTGCATGCTGAGGACGGAGCCTGACTCGGGGCTCGATCCCACCACCCTGAGAACATGACCTGAGCCGAAATCAAAAGTTGGACGCTCCACCAACTGAGCCACCCCGGCACCCCGTCTGTTTTTTTTAATTATTATTGCCTTTTAAGTCCTGTCTTCCCGGCCCTGCCTCTCCCCCCTGGGCTTCCACAGAAGGAATGTGCACTGCCTGGAGCCTTCGGCCCCCACTTGCTCACAGGACGAGAAACTCCGCGCAGCCCGTCATCCTTAATCATCTTTGACGGTTCGTCGGTACGACGCTGGGACCGGCCAGTTTTCCCGGACTTTCTTCCTCCTCAGACACAGGGGGCCTCTGTGTCTACCGCACGGTGCCTGGCCAAGTAAGGAGTAGCCTTCACTCCTTTTATTACAAACTTCAGGCCTGGGCTGTGTCTAATCTCCTGTTATATGACTGGGCCAGGGGTGACCTCTGTACATTGGCCCCGGCTTGTCGTTTCCCCACCGCAGGCTGAGACCTGTTGACTCCAAAGCCCACCGGCACCAAATTCGAATTTTTACACAGCCAGTGATTTTTAAAATAGCCTGGACAAGCAGATTTTTCACCAGTTAGGGCCTGCCTGCTGTCTAGGCCCCGCGAAAGCCTCACCGGGTAGCTGTGATGACACGGGACCTTGGCGTTATGAGAGCCCAGCAGCTGCTGCCCTCGGAGTTCTCTGACTCAGAGCCCCCTGTGCCGCTGGGGTGGCTCAGAGGTGCAGCAGCCCCTCCCCTTCCTCCCAGAGCTCCCCTGCCCCCTCCCCGTCCAGGTGTGGTCCCCTGGCCAGGAGCCGCTACAGAGCAAATATTTAAAGTCGTGTCATAAACTCCAGGAGCGCCTGGGTGACTCAGTTGGTTGAGCATCAGTGTCGGCTCAGATCAGGAGCTCGTGGTTTGTGAGTTCGAACCCCGCATCTGGCTCTCTGCTGTCAGCCCGGAGCCCGCTTTGGATCCTCTGTCCCCCTCTCTCTCTGCACCTCCCCACTCACGTTCTCTCTGTCTCAAAATTAAATAAGCATTTAAAAATAAATGAAGTCATGTAATAAACCCCAAGTAAAAACTCATATTAAGCTGGAAATACAAGGAAAAACTATCAAACCAAAGGTTATCGGAAACTAACAGCAAAATCAGACTTTAACATAAAGCATAAAAGTGTAAAACACCAGAAGAATATTTTTCATAATATTGGATTGATAAAGGCCTCTCTTAGCACGACATGAACTCCAGGTACCTGAAAGGAAAATTAGTTGACTATGTCAGATTTTAAAACTAGCCAAGTTAAATAGCAAATGAGGGGCCGAAGAATGTATTTGCAGCACGTTTGATTCCCAGCTGCTAACAACTTAAATGAGCCCCAACCAGTTAATTTTATTTTACTTTATTTATTTTTCTAATGTTTATTTATTTTTGAGAGACAGAGACAGAGCATGAGCAGGGGAGGGGCAGAGAGAGAGAGAGGGAGACACAGAATCTGAAACAGGCTCCAGGCTCTGAGCTGTCAGCACAGCCTGACGCAGGGCTCGAACCCACGGATCGTGAGATCATGACCTGAGCCGAAGTTGAACGATTAACTGACTGAGTCACCTGGGTGCCCCTTATTTTTTTTAAGAGAGAGAGAGAGAGTGTGTGGAGGGGAGAGGGACAGTGGAAGAGAGAGAGAGAGAGAGAGAGAGAGAGAATATCTCAAGCAGGCTCCATGCTCAGTGCAGAGCCTGGTGTGGGGCTCGACCCCACAACCTTGGGATCATGACCCGAGCAGAAATCAAGAAGCAGACACTCAAACGACTGAGCTACGCGGGCGCCTCAAACCCCAACCAGCTGAATCGGGGAAGTAATGTATTGAAGAGCGTGAGCTGTCTCAGGACTAACGAGAGGAAACCGGTCTGGGCGCCCTGTATCTGAGACGACAGTCCCAGGATCACCTGCCGACTGGGCTGGCGAGGAGCCCCTCAGGCTGTAGCACCGATGGCATCAGTGGGGGCAGCCTCGCTGGGACCCTGCCCACTGGCGGCTGCCATCGCCGGAACGCATCCTGGGTGGATCTTAGAATTCGAAGTCTGGTGCGGGGCCCTCTGTTTGGGAGACTCTGCACCAAGAGAGGCTGGAACGAGTGTCTGATTTCCGCAGCGGACGCCAGGCTCTCCTTGCCAAGAGTGACCACGCAGGGAACTCCCCCAAACTGTCTAAGAGGCAAAAAGAATAACAACTGTCCACTGCAGTCACATCCTCCGGCTGCCCGATGTCAACGCGCACGCCCTTCAATAAGCAAATGCACGGACAACATGTTATGTGTTTTTCTTTCATACGCTGCTCTTGTCCCTCATACAAACAAAGTTCCCTCTTTTCAGAAGCTAGATCAGGACACAGCAGTTGCTGTGGCCAGCTCCAAACCCGCTTCCGGTTCCCATCCCGAGTAGAGCATCTGTCTTCTCTGTGGTTTCTAGGGAGGCTGAGAAGCCGAGTGTGTGGCTCAAGGGCCGGCCGGCCAAATGTTTTGCAAATACCCTCTGAAGGGTATTTGCAATCTGTTTCCTCTCCCTCCTCTTCTCCCTCCTTCTCCCTCCCCCTCCCCCTCCTCCTCCTCTCTCTCTCTCTCTCTCCCCCCTCCTCCTCTCCCCTCCTTTTCTCTCTCTCTCCCCATCTCCTCCTCCCCCCACCGTTCTTTCTCTCCTCCCCCACCGTCCCAGTGTGATCACTCCTGCTCTCTTAGAAATCAGAGAACTCGGTCCTGCTCAAGATAAGAAGACAAAAGATAAGTTTCCTCAACAAACAAACAAAAATGTCCAGCTCTGGTCTCATTCATTTGCCTTCGTCATCTTTAGGAATTAAGAAAGCAGAGAGTTCCCAAGTTCCCAAGTGCCTCACTCCCCCATGTTGCCTCACTCTGTTTCCTGGGGTGGGAGGAACAGACCACAGTCCCTCTCTGGTTTCGGGCCTGCTCCGTAGGAGAACCGGTCAGTGGTGATGAATCACCCGGGCTGTGGGAAGAGTCTGTTTTTGTTTCAGAATATCTCCTTAAGTCCTCTTTTTAAAAAAAAATTTTTTTTTAATGTTTATTTATTTTTGAGAGAGAGACAGGGTGTGAGAAGGGGAGGGGCATAGAGAGAGGGAGACACAGAACCCGAAGCAGGCTCCAGGCTCCGAGCCATCATCACAGAGCCCAGTGCGGGGCTTGAACCCACAAACCGTGAGATCGTGACCTGAGCCAAAGTCAGACGCTTAACTGACTGAGCCACACAGGCGCCGCCCCCTCCCCCCGCCCCCTGGCTTTTTTAAAATTTCTGAAGTCCTCATTTTTAAACGATATTTTCACAGAGGATCAAATCCTCGGTTGACGCTTATTCTCTCTCAGGACCTTGAGGCCATCATTCTAATAAAAGCAATGCTCAGTAAATACTTCACCTGTTCCCTGTACTTCCAACCCCCGACAGCTGGATAGGTCATGTGCGTAGCTCAGGCCAATGAAACGTGAGCTGAAAATACACGGATCACCTCCAGGTCAGACCCAGGGGTAAGTTTCTGGTGGTGGCAAACAATCCACACTCTCTGCAGGTGATTTGATGTGATCAGATAACACATCATTGTATCACACCACAACATCGATGTATATGCAGAAAATCCAAAAGAATCTATGGGTAGGGGCACCTGGGTGGCTCAGTCGGTTGAGCGTCTGACTTTGGCTCACGTCATGATCTCACCGTTTGTGAGTTCAAGGCCTGTGTCACGCTTTGTGCTGACAGCTCGGAGCCTAGAGCCTGCTTCGGATTCTGTGTCTCCCTCTCTCTCTGCCCCTCCCCTGCTCGCTCTGTGTCTCTCTCTCTCTCTCTCAAAAATAAATAAACATTAAAAAAACACATTTTTTTAAGTATCTACAGGTAAACCATTAGAATTAAAACTGAATTTAGTAATGTTACTGGATATAAGGTCAATATACAGAAATCAATTCTATTTCTTTATACTAAGAAACAAACAATAATGAGTGAAATAAACAATTTACAAGAACATTGGGATGCACCAAATACCTGAGGAGGCAGGCAACAAAAATGTCAAGGCCTCTACGCTGAAATTACAAAGCATTGCTGAAATAAATGAAAAGACCTAAATAAACAGGGGGGATATCAAGGATTGAAACAGTATTGTTAAGAAGTCAATTCTTTTTAAATTGATCTATAGATTCAATGTCATCCTAATAAAAATCCCAGAAGGTGTCTGGTTGAAATTGACAAGCTAATTCTAAAATTTATGTGGAGGGGCACTTGGGTGGCTTAGTCGATTAAGCGACCGACTCTTGATTTCGGCTCAGGTCATGACCTCACGTTTCGTGGGACTGAGCCCCGGAATGGGCTCTGTGCTGACAGTGTGGAGCCTGCTTGGGATTCTCTCTGTCCCTCTCTCTCTTCCCCTCCCCCACTCGTGCCCACTCTCTTTCCAGATAAATAAACTTAAAAAAATTTTTTTAAATGAAATTTACATGGAAATGCAATAGAATAATAAAGAACATCTTGAAAAAGGGCAAGTTGGAAGACTCACACTACCAAGATCACAGTTTATAGCAAAGCCATAATAGAGAAAACAGTGTGGGATTGCACAAGGCTATACAACTAGCCCAAAGGAACAAAACGGGGACTCCAGGAACAAACTGTGTGAGTTCCACTGGTCTCTTCGCCTGACCTTGGATGGGTACAATCTCTCTTTTGCAATAAAGGCAAACTGAAATGCAGTGGGGAGGATGATTTTTCCAATCAATGGTGATGATCGACTGGACATCCATATGGAAAAAAAAAAAGTGAAACTTGATTCTTTCCTCACATCATTCCCAAAGAATTAGGGACTTCAATGTTAAAAGTAAAACAATAAAACTTGTAGAAAAATCGTAAGAGGCTAGGTTCATGACCTTGGGACATGCAAATATTACATGTGATATAAAAACCACAGATAATAACAGAAAAAAGTTATAACTTGGAGTTGACTAACATTAAGAACCTCTGAACATCGCAATCCCTATCAAAATGACACCAGCATTCTTCACAGAGCTAGAACAAACAATCCTAAACTTTGTATTGGACGAGAAAAGACCCTGAATAGCCGAAGCAATCTTGAAACAGAAAACCGAAGCAGGAGGCATCACAATCCCGGACTTCAAGCTGTATTACAAAGCTGTAATCATCAAGACAGTATGGTACTGGCACAAAAACAGACACTCAGATCAATGGGACAGAAGAGAAAACCCAGAAATGGACCCACAAACGTATGGCCACCTAATCTTTGACAAAGCAGGAAAGAATATCCAATGGAATAAAGACAGTCTCTTCAGCAAGTGGTGCTGGGAAAACTGGACAGCGACATGCAGAAGAATGAACCTGGACCACTTTCTTACACCATCCACAAAAATAAACTCAAAATGTATGAAAGGCCTAAATGTAAGACAGGAAGCCATCAAAATCCTCGAGGAGAAAGCAGGCAAAAACCTCTCTGATCTTGGCCGCAGCAACTTCTTACTCAACACGTCTCCAGAGGCAAGGGAAACAAAAACAAAAATGAACTATTGGGACTTCATCAAAATAAAAAGCTTCTGCACAGCGAAGGAAATGATCAGCAAAACTAAAAGGCAACCAAAGGAAGGGGAGGAGATATTTGCAAATGACATATCAGATAAAGGGTTAGTATCCAAAATCTATAAAGAACTTATCAAACTCAACACCCAAAAAACGAATAATCCAGTGAAGAAATGGGCAAAAGACATGAATAGACACTTCTCCAAAGAAGACATCCAGATGGCCAACTGACACATGAAAAAAATTCTCAACATCACTCATCATCAGGGAAATACAAATCAAAACCACAGTGAGATACCACCTCACACCTGCCAGGATGGCTAACAACAACTCAGGCAACAACAGATGTTGGCGAGGATGCGGAGAAAGAGGATCTCTTTTGCCCTGCTGGTAGGAGTGCAAGCTGGTGCAGCCACTCTGGAAAACAGTATGGAGGTTCCTCAAAAAATTAAAAAAAGAACTACCCTACGACCCAGTAATTGCACTACTAAGTATTTACCCAAGGGATACAAGTGTTCTGTTTTGAAGGGGCACATGCACCCCAATGTTTATAGCAGCGCTATCGACAATAGCCAAAGTCTGGAAAGAGCCCAAATGTACATCGATGGATGAATGGATAAAGAAGATGTGGTATAGATATACAATGGAGGATTACTCGGCAATCAAAAAGAATGAAATCTTGCCATTTGCAACTATATGGATGGAACTAGAGGGTATTGTGCTAAGCAAAATTAGTCAGAGAAAGACAAATATCATATGACTTCACTCACTAGGAATTTAAGATACTAAACAGATGAACATAAGGGAAGGGAAGCAGAAATAATAGAAAAATAGAGAGGGGGACAAAACAGAAGAGACTCAAATACAGAGAACAAATTGAAGGTTACTGGAGGGGTTGTGGGAGGGGGGATGGGCTCAATGGGTGAGGAGCATTAAGGAATCGACTCCTGAAATCATTGTTGCACTATATGCTCACTAACTTGGATGTAAATTAAACAATTAATTAATTGATTTAAAAATAAAACAAAAACAAGCAAACAAACAAAAATGGCAGCAAAAAAAAAAAGTATCTGTCATAGAGCAAATGCTTAAACATGTTGTTGGTCATTAGTCATATGCGTTCTTTTCTGAACCAGCCAGTTGTGTGGATCACCTATAATGTGTACAGGATTTTGATGCGAACTGAATGTTAGTATAAAGCAATAACCCTGCTCGTCAAATAACAAAAATAATTATTTTGAAGGTCGAAAAAAAAGAACTTCTGAACCTTAAAATATACTGGTAAGCATACACCCAATTTCACGGCAACATTATTCACAACAGCCCAAAAGTGGAAGCGATCCACCTGTGTGCGGACAAGCAGAGAAACAAAACATGGCATGTACACACAATATTATTCAGCCTTAAGAAGGAAGGAAGTTCTGGCACACGCTACCACATGGATGAGCCTTGAAGACATTTAGCTGAGTAAAATTAGCCAATTACAAAAGGCAAATTCCGTAGGATTCCACTCATATGAGGAACCCGGAGTAGTCACATTCCCAGCGGTAGAGAGGAGGTTGGTAGTTGTCAGGGGCTGGAGAGATAAAGGAATGTTTACTCAGCACAGAGTTTCAGTTTTGCAAGGTGGAAAAGTTTGGGAGATGGACGATGGTGATTGCTGCGATGGTGATGTACGCTTAAACATGGGTGAGACGACTTCATGTTATGTCTATTTTACGAGAGGAAAGCTAAATTTCATATATATTCTATATGTTATATTATATTATGATTTTATATATGTATATATATATAGGCGCCTGGATGTCTCAGTCGGTTGGGCATCTGACTCTTGATTTCAGGTCAGGTCATGGTCTCACAGTTCATGAGATTGAGCCCCGCATCGTGCTGACAGCTCAGGATTCTCTCTCTCTCTCTGCCCCTCCCCCTGCTCCCACGCTCTCTCTCTCTCATAATAATCAATAAACATTAAAATATATATATATACACACATACACCACTAAGGAAGTAAAAGTCAAGACACAACCTGAGAAAAGATATTTGTGATAACTATATCTAACAAAAGACTTTCATGTATAAAATGCAAAAGAACTCCCACAAATGCATAAGAAAAGTAGCCTAATAAAAATGGGTGAAAGGCTTGGACCAGCACTTTACAAAGAAGGACATTCAAGTGGTCAATAAGCCCGTGCGTCAGCTCAACGTCATTGGTAGTCAAAGAAATGTACGTGAAAGCCACAATCACACAGGTATCACTCCAGGCCTAGCAAAATGGTTAACATTTTTTAGAAGTGACCAGGTCAAGAGATGACGAGGGTGTGAAGCAACCGGAACTCTAACACATTCTTGATGGGAATGAGCATTGACATCATCGCTTTGGAAAGCTGTTCAGACATATTTATAAATATAAACATGCACGTGCCCTCAACCAGCAGTCCTACTACTGAGATTTCTAAGTGAAATGAGTATACAGGTCTTCCAAAGTACACGTGACCAAGGATGTACATAACGAGCCTTATTTACAACAGCCCCAAACGTGTCTGTCATTATTCGAATGGATAAAGGTGTTGTGATATATTCATATAATGGACTGATAATCACTGCAATAAAAAATAACGAATTATGGCTACGCGCCATCTCACAGACGGACCCGTGGGTGCAAAAGACTACATACTGTGTGGTTTCATTTGGATGAATTTTACGAGCAGGTAAAACTAACCAATGGGGATGGAAATCAGAATAGGGGATGTGGTAGCCGGAATTATAGCCCCCCTCAAATGTCCCATCTTAATCCCCAGAAACTATGTTATGTCACATGGCCAAAGGGCCTTTGCGGATGTAACGAAAGTTGACCCTAAGAGTGCGGGCAACAGAGAGAGGATCCAGATGGGACTGATCTCATCACAGAAGCCCTTAGAATCAGAAGTTTCTCTGCCTGGAGGCACGAGGAGGTCAGACAGATTCAGAGTTGTGAGAAGGCCTTGAGCCTCAGTGGAAACCACGAGAAGACAACGAATTCTGTCAACACCGTGAATGAGCCTGGAAGTGGACTCTGCCCTGGAAGCCTTCCGAGAAGATCCCATACACCCTGACTTTGGCCTTGTGAGACCCTAAGCGGAGAACCCGGTCAAGCTCCCTGGACTTTTCGCCTTCACAACCGTGAGACAACATTGGGTGTAGTTTTAAGCTGCTGAGTTTGTGGTAATTTATTATGAATTTGTTATGGCAGCCACAGACAACTGATACAGTGAGTATTGACTCAGAGGGAGATGAAGGGAGCCCTCGGGGGTGTTGGAAATATTCGGTATCTTGATCAGTTGGTAGTTACAGGGAATATATGTAGGTAAAAGTTTATTAAGCTGGGGTGGGGGGGCGCCTGGGTGGTTCAGTCGGTTAAGGATCCCATTCTTGATTTTGGCTGAAGATCTCTTGGTTGTTGAGTTCAAGGCCCGCATTGGGCTTTGCAATGACAGTATGGAGGCTACTTGGGATTCTCTCACTCTCCCTCTCTCTCTGACCCTCCCCTGGGCTTTCTCTCTCTCTCTCTCAAAATAAATATTTAAAAAATTTTATTAAGCTATACACTTACTTTTTTTCTTTTTTCTTTTTTTTAAGTAGGCTCCACACACAGGGCTGAGCCCAATGTGGGGCTCAAACACACGACCATGAGATCAAGACCCGAGCTGAGATCAAGAGCTGGGTGCTCAACCGGTTGAGCCACCCAGGTGCCCCTGAGCTTAATATTTTTAAAACCCAATTAAAAATAGAAAATGAGCCCCACCCCTGTGTCATTTCAGAAAAAAAAAAAGAAAGAAAGAAAATGAGGTGTGTGTGTGTGTGTGTGTGTGTGTGTGTGTGTGTGTGTGTGTGTGAAACAGGTGATGGGGATTAAGGAGTGCACCTGTCATGATGAGCACCAGGTGATGTATAGGAGTGTTGAATCACTATATTGTACACCTGAAACTAATATTACCCTCTCTGGTAACTAACTGGAATTAAAATTTAATTAATTAAATTTAATTGATTTAATTCAGTAAAAATTCACTATCCTTGCTAAGTTACAGCTTTATTGCACTATGGTCATAGAGACATACATAATTTCTTTTTTTTCCCCTAGTTTATTGTGTTTTTCTTTGTAGACAAGTACTTGATGTATTTTTACAAATGTTTCCTGAGCATTTGAAAAACTCCATTCCCTGTTAGGAACAAAGTTTTGGATGCATATCAAATTTTTTCATTGCATTATGTAGGAGGAAATGCTTCTTTTTTTCCCTTTGCCCATGTGGAGGGAGCTCCATTGGAGGAACACTCCGGACCCTCTTCACCCTCTCCGGAGGAGGAGGAAGAGCCTAGCTGTTAATTTTTGCAGAAGGCGGTTCATGCATAGCTCAGCCCTTTGCTCAAAACTCTCCTGGGGGCTTGCCTGCTCGCGAGAGAACACGTCCTGGGGTCTTTCTGTCCAAGCTGCACGTGTCAGGGAGGTAAGCCCACAGAGGACACTGTCAGTTGTCCCAGCACGCCTGCGCCCCGGGAAGGGAGCTGGCCACTTGTGCGGTGAAATCCTCACAAGCCCACATGCCTTGCAGAGAAGGCTCGCCTCATTCTCCAACAGCTTCGCTGGTAACGAAGGTAATGTTTCCATGTCCATCTGCCTCCTTCTTGCTTGTGTCTAGCTCTGGGTTGCTGCAGTGGCCCCAAACTTGGAGAAATATACTAAGAGTGTAACGGGCAAAATAACACATGGGGTTGCTAAAGCCTAAATTTAGGTCTTTGGCTTTGGTTTTGTAGGTCATGTGTGGTTATGAACTTGGCAGCTCACGGAGGCAGGTGGCCTTGTCCTCACAAAAGGCTGCTTGCTTGCTTTCTCTTTCTCTCTTTCTCTTTCTTTCTTTTCTTTCTTTCTTTCTTCTTTCTTTCTTTCTTTCTTTCTTTTTTTCCTTCCTTCCTTTCCTTCCTTGTTCCTCCCTTCCTTCCTTTTCTTTCTTTCTTTCTCTTTCTTTCTTCCCTTCTTCCTCCCTTTCTTTCTTTCTTTCTCTCTTTCTTTCTCTTTCTTTCCCTCTTCCTTCCTTCCTTTCCTTTCCTTTTCTTCCTTTCTTTCTCTTTTCCTTCCTTCCTTTCCTTCTTGTTCCTCCCTTCCTTCCTTTTCTTTCTTTCTTTCTTTCTTTCTCTTTCTTTCTTCCCTTCTTCCTCCCTTTCTTTCTTTCTTTCTTTCTTTCTTTCTTTCTTTCCCTCTTCCTTCCTTCCTTCCATCCTTCCTTTCCTTCCTTTTCTTTCTTTCTTTTCTTTCTTTCTTTCTTTCTTTCTTTCTTTCCCTTTCTTTCTCTTTTCCTTCCTTCCTTTCCTTCCTTGTTCCTCCCTTCCTTCCTTTTCTTTCTTTCTTTCTTTCTTTCTTTCTTTCTTTCTCTTTCTTTCTTTCTTTCTTTCTTTCTTTCTTTCCTTCTCTCTTTCTTTCTCTCTTCCTTCCTTCCTTTCCTTCCTTTCCTTTTCTTTCTTTCTTTCTTTCTTTCTTTCTTTCTTTCTTTCTTTCTTTCCTCAGGAATAGGTCTTGGTTGATGCCAGACCCTTTGGCCTCAGTAAACAGTGCAACTCAGGAAATGGATCAACCACAAGGAAGAGAAACTCTGTTTGTAGCTCTTTTCGACACTGATAGATGGGACTAGGAGACCATTTTTTCCCTGCTATCAGGTAGTTTCTCAGCCAGGCCGCACACAGCAGCTCCAAATCGATGTTAACCATTACAAATTCATGACGTTAAAAGTTCACTGGGCAATGAATTTGAATACACATTTCTCCAAAGAAGACATACAAACGGCCAACAGGCACATGAAAAGATGCTCGACATCACCAGTCATCAGGGAAATGCACGTCAAAACCACCGTGAGAGACCACCTCACAGCCATTAGCACGGCCGCTACTGGAAAAACACTAGAAAATGACAAATGTTGGTGAGAGTGTAGAGAAATGGGAACCCGTGGTCACGGTGGGCAGGACTGTGAAATAGTGCAGCTGCTACAGTGAATAGTATGGAGGTTTCTCAAAAAATTATAGACTTCCCATTTGTTCGGGCAGTCCCACTTCTGGGGATTGGCTCAAGAGAACTGAAAGCAGGGACTCCAACTGGCATTTGCACCCTCGTGTCCACAGCAGCATTTCATAGCCAAGAAGTGGAAACAACCCAGATGACCACAGGTGGATGCATGGCTACCCAAAACACGCTGTATACACAAGACCAAGTGTTATTCAGCCCCAAAAAGGAAGGGAAGTCCAACACGTGCTATGACATGGATGGACCTTGAGGACATTATACTAAGTGAAATTAGCCAGCCACAAAGCAACAGGTATCGTATGATTGCGCTTCAATAAGTTACCTAGAGTAGTCACATGCAGAGAGATGGAAACCCCAGCACTGGTAACCAGGGCCTCTGGGGGAGGGGTTAAGAGTTAGCGATTAAGGGCGACAGTTTTGGTTACCGATTACAAAAATGTTCCGGATAGGGACGGTGGTGATTGTTGCACAACAGTGTGAATGTACTTTTTTTTTTTTTTAAGTTTATTTATTTATTTAGAGTGAGACAGAGTGCAAGCAGGGTAGGGGCAGAGAGAGGGAGAGACAGAATCCCAAGCAAGCTCTGCAATGCACTGTCAGTGCAGAGCCCGATGCAGGGCTCGAACCCATGAACCCATGAGATCATGACCTGAGCCGAGACCAAGAGCCAGATGCTTAACCAACAGAGCCACCCAGGTGCCCCAACAGTGTGAATGTACTTTCCTTAATGCCATTGAACTGTACACACAGAAATGGTTTAAATGGAAAATTCTATGCTATGTATATTGTACTGCAATTTTAAGAAAAGAGAAAGAGAATTGACATTTACCCAGTTTAAAAAAAAAAATTTAGTGTCACGCCTGGGGAGGCTGTGTTCCTTCAGCGGCCCCAAATTCTGTCTCTCTTTCGTTAAAATATTATTTTGATCCACCCTCGGGACCATCCCTCCATGGTACCCACCCTGAATTCCTCAGACTTGTCTACTGGTTCCAAGCCACGTTTCACCGCGACGAATGTCTTCATCCTGGGAAGTCCCCCACGGTTTTAGAATTCAGATACCCAGACTGTGGCTTCACCCAGAGCAGAGTGGTAGATTTGGTAACTAATAATTTTTAAAAGGAATGGAGGCAACGACATTTGCTGGGGTGCTGCAGACCAAGGCTGTACGCAGGCGCCTCCCCACTGGGGTGCCGACAAAAACTCTCAAGGTGGTGGGGGTGCTGCTGACCTCCCTGGGCATCCACCTGGACAGAAGCCACCTTTGGGGAAAGTGTCAGCTGGGAAGCTGGGTGGGGCAGCCTTGGAACCCACCAGAAAGCTGCCTCTGGGGGTGATGATGAACTCACTGGGATCCATCCCCCCTGGCTTCCACCTGGTGGTTGAGCTCCACGGGAACCAGGAAAGGAGCTCACACCAGAGCCCCGAGGAGAAGTCTGCAGTGCGCCCTCTACCGACAAAGCTTAGAATCTGGGTGTAGGTATGTGAGCGTTCTTCGGAGTCTTCTTGAACTCTTCCGGATGTTTGGAATTATTCCTAAGTTTAAAAACTTAAATCAAAGAACCCCTTTAACTGAAAATGACCGAAATAAGACATTGGGGAGGATGATTTTTTTTACTTTAAAAAATGCCTTGGGCTCTAGAAGAGAATTTGGTTTTGGACTTTGATTCTTTTGGACTTTAAAAGATTTTGATCTCTTTGAACTTTGATCTCATGAGGGCAACACAATTTGATTTCAGACTAACTCTTTCAAACTTTAATTTTCAAGGAGATCACACTTTCATATTTTTTTTTTTCCTGGAAATTTGCAATGGAAAGGGGCTTAGAAGCAATGTGGGGGTTCTCGCTGCTAGCTATTTACCGTTGGACTATCTTTCTGCTAAATCTTGACCTCACTGCAAAATCTCTGAAGAGCTATACTGGACATGGATATCATTTGGGATGCGGAATGGGAGAAATTCTGGTCATAGTGAGACCTTAGAGTTAACTTACTACTGTTTTGATCTGACCCATTTCTTTTAAAAACTTTTTTAATGTTTATTTTTATTTTTGAGACAGAGACAGAGTGCAAGCAGGGGAGGGGCAGAGAGAGAGAGGGAGACACAGAATCCGAAGCAGGCTCCAGGCTCTGAGCTGTCGGCACAGAGCCCAACGCGGGGCTCAAACTCACGAACCGTGAGGTCGTGACCTGGGCTAAAGTCGGCCACTTAACCGACTGAGCCACCCAGGCGTCCCTGATCTGACCCATTTCAAAACCTCTCAGCAGCAAACTTTATACTGCCCAAAGCTGACCCGGGATGATTCAGACAGAAGTGGTTGGTACAGAGGGGGCAGAAGGGTGAAGCTGAGAGCAGGGCCGTTCTGCTGCATGGTTGATTGCCACCTGCTGACCGTGGACTTGACAGAAAAATCCGATGCTTATTTAAAAGAAGATTAGGAGGTGTAGAAGGAACACTTATTCCGTTTCCGTACGGAGGAATTCCATCCAAGTAATTCCTCCATCTTGCTTGCCAACTACAAGGAAGGATGAGCAAGTTATATGGTGGGCAAGTTGGCTGGAAGGAAATGCCATGGATTTGAGGTCCACTGGCCTTCCTGAGCTTACAGGGCTGGCCCGAGGTTGTCCAGTACCATGCGTGGAAAGGGGGTGAGGCCATCTAATTGAGGAGTGAAATGGCAGCAAGTCGTATGGGGCATCCAACCCATTCCCTCCAAAGCCGTTTCCTCCAACAACTTTAATCAAGACGATGCTTTCATCTCCACCTGCCCGAACCAAGTCTCTTTCTTCATTGGCTCTAAACTTGGGAGGGAGAAGAGTGGTGCTGTTTATTAGCCCCCGCACATCCCAACTCGTCATTCAAATTATGTTCATCTTTTTTATTTCACCGTCCACCTCAGCGCCGTCCAGTAGAACCATCGTGCAAGCCACACCCATGTAGCTATAAATTTTCTGCAGTCACATTTAAAAAATCGGGTGAAACTGATTTCAATAATACATTTAATTTAATGTAATCTTCCCAAAATGTTACCATTTCAACATGTGATCACTTAAAATTATTAATTGGATATTATATATATATATATATATATATTTTTTACACTATGCCTTTGAAATCCAGTGGGTGTTGTATACATACAGCATATCTTACGTGCTGAGTGGCCACATGACCAGTGGCTACCATATTGAACAGGGCTGGTCTACATGATCTTGCCTATCAAAGAAAGGAAGGCTAGTTTTCCACTGTGATTTTGTCTAGGTGAATTATACCAATGAATTCAGGCTATCTCTCCCTTCCCCCCTCTCTCCCACAAACACACGTCTTTTTCATTTTCTCAAGGGACCAGGAATAGGTTCAAGTTGTTTCTGACATACTTTCCCCCAGACAGCTATTTCTTTGAGCGTAACATGTGCCTTGACTAGAACACATGGCCATTTGGTTTGCTTGCCGTTAAAAGTGAGATTTTAGACCCACGGGACTGTGATTTATAGATGACAATATTTTGCATTTTTTTCACAAGTTCAAGGGCCGCCTGAAGTTCATAGTTGAAGATGGACCTGGGTGAGCTGGGGTGACACATGAAGGCCCCTTGAGGCCACCCACAGGTAGTCAGGTGCTGATGGGTCTGGATGAGTGAGGTTTCTGAGACCTAATTGAAGCCCCTCCCCCTTCCCCAGCTGACTTGGGGTTTAGCTTAATGACTGAGATTCCTAATTTCCTTCTAGTAGTGGGGAGGGAGCAGGTCACCAGCAGGACTGTTGACCACGTGTTTGCTGCTGTCACAGACCTCAGCCTGGGCAGGACAAATTCACTGGCCCCTCTGGAAGGCCCAACGCTTTGGAAAAGCCTGGAACTTGTGTGTGTGAGATCGTGGCATCCCGGGGCACCTGACAGCTGCTTCTCCACACTCATGGGAGGACGCCAACGTGTGCGACTCCCTCGCTTACTAAAAGAGAGGTTACATCTCAGAACCGATAGGCCTCTCAGAATTCCTGACTGGCCGTGGTGGAGTCAGGCATGGGGCACCCATGAGAACCCCACTCAAGCCGGAAGAGCGAGGCCAGTGGTGGGGTGGGGTTGCCCTGAGGGACACGGATGGTTAAAGGGCATCTCTTGGCCAGGAGCACAAAGCCTTAACTAACGGGGAGACACAATGAGGTGAAGGCACCCCTTCTCCAGGATTCTGGGTGGTATAAGATTAGACATCAGAGAAACAGACGGTGATGCGGAGAGAGCCCAGGATGGAAGGCACTGCCGGGAGGAGAGAGAAGGGTCGCTGGGGCTCCAAGTCAGGGAGTGGGGTGCAGAGACAGGTGCAGCGAAGAGTCTGTCTGGGAGCCCCTACCCCCTGGGAGGAGAGGCTGAGGCTGAGGGGTGGATGGGGAGGGAAGGATGGCCTCTCCGCCCCCCACCCTCCACCTCCCACCTCCCAGTGTTGGCTCAACAGCCTTCATAAGGACTGGACTTTCTGTCAAGGACATTTTCTCCGAGACCACAAATCCACACCCAAATGGAGCCCTGGATTTCATTCGGGTTACACGTGGGTCGTGGCTGAGGCACCCAAATCCAGGAATGGAACCTGGCGGGTAAGTGTCAGAGGTGGGTCTCGGACCTCCATGCTAACTCACTCTTTCTTGTTTTCTTCCAGACATTCCACAGAAGAAACAAAACCCCAGGCTTAGTGACTACCTATTCTGTGCCTGGTATCATTACTGATAGCGTTTATTTGGAACTTTAAGGACACATACACTAAGCCAACAGTATTAAATGTGGAGAAAGCTGTCTATTTACTGATTGTTGACGCACAATGAGCAACCTTTGTGGAATCTCTAGAAGTAAGAAAGAGAGTTTTATTCGAGCCCAAGTGAGGACAGCTCCCAGGGAAACACGCTTATCACAGGGAAGAAAGTGCTCTGGAGAATGAACAGTTTTTACAGGGTTCTATACTTTCTTATGTCTTGTAAAAGCTCAAAAGATTATGGATTTGCATTCAGGCAGGAATCACAAGTTTTATCAGAGAGGAATGCAGGGAGGCACCTGGGTGGCCCGGCTCAGTTGGTTAAGTGTCTGACTCTTGATTTCGGCTCAGGTCATGATCCCAGGGTTGTGGATGGAGCCCCAGGTCTGGCTTTGTGCCGAGCACAGAGCCTGCTTAAGATTCTCTCTCCCTGTCCCTTGCCCTCTGCCCTTCAGCTCTCCGCTCCCCGCCCCCCCCCCCCCCCCCCCGCTGGTGCCCTCTCTCTAAAATTAAAAAAAAAAAAAAAAGACTGACTGATATCTCAAGGATGAGATGGTTTTCCTTCAGGGGCTCATTCACAGAGCAGGTGGGGGTGGGTGCACAAACCAGGCCTTTAGAGGGCTTTTCTGTCATCGCTATGCTCACCAAGAACTTAAAACAAGGACACGAGAACAACAGAAGCAGGTAGCACAGTGGCCCAGGCATGGGATGGCAACCGTTTCGCCGCTTGGGCGGTGAGAGGTGTAGACAACCAGACGGGCAGGCTGTGGTCTGAAATGGTGACGGTGGCTCTTTCCCCTCCACTCTTTTAAGTCTTTCCTCAACTTCCCATGATCTATTTCCCTACCGTGATGGGGGGCTGGGGGGGGGGGTGCGTCTCCTCCTTTCCCATCATACGGTCCTTCTTTTTACCCCCATTCAGGGACACAATTTTGAGAAAAAAAATCTCAACAATAACGCAACAAGTTTTTGGCACACAGATGTTCACTTTACCACTATGTATAAGTTTAAAAAATCGCCATTAGTCCAAACGTCCCTGAAAGAGGAGGGCAGCTACCGGACCCCTTGCTGCTTTCCTTCTTCCGGCTCTTTTCAGTAACCATACTGTTTTACCACAAACTCTTACCAGTAACCAGCACGGGCAAAGGCACGGGACCCAGTCCTGACCAATCAGAGTGGTCCCTGCACCTTTGCTCCGCCCCTTTCCCCTTGGACGCCCCCAACTGGAAGGAAGGGGGCCACTGGGAGGTTTGGGGGTGCCGGGAGGGGTGGGCCCTCTTCCCTCAACCTGGTGGAAGCCTGGCTAACAAATGGGAGCCTGATGATGGACGTTGAGGAAGGCACCTGTTGGGAGGAGCCCTGGGTGTTGTATGGAAACCAATGTGACAATAAATTTCATATTAAAAAAAAAAAAGAAATGGGAACCTGATGACATCATTTTTACCCTCTGGATCCAGACACACCTGAAGTCCACTGAACCCCTAAGCTTTTTAAGTACATGAGTCAATAAACTCCCCTTTTTTGGGTAGGCCAGTTTGCATTGGTTTTGGCCACTTGAAACAAAGTGATGACTAACGTGTCTAATTTAAAAGACTACATATGAGGCGCCTGGGTGGCTTGGTCGGTTAAGCGTCCGGCTTCGGCTCAGGTCACGATCTCACGGTCCGTGAGTTCGAGCCCCGCGTCGGGCTCTGTGTTGACAGCTCAGAGCCTGGAGCCTGTTTCAGATTCTGTGTCTCCCTCTCTCTCTGCTCCTCCCCTGTTCATGCTCTGTCTCTCTCTGTCTCAAAAATAAATAAGCGTTAAAAAAATTAAAAAAAAAAAAAAAAGACTACATATAATCAAGAGAATATTGTGCAACACACGAAAAAAGTCTATAAAAACCAAGTGAAATATAGAAGGGCAGGAAAATATCGTTAAGTGAAAACAGCAAAATGGAAAGTGTTAGATCTGTAGGCAAATGAAGGAATTGAGAATGAGAGCAAGACCACTCAGTGGGTTGCAGAAAAAAAAAATCTATTATGTAACGGCAGCCTGGAGGAAGCCCCGCCCCCCGCCCGCACGCAGTCTCATGACGGCTACACTTTAACACCCAAAGCAAGTAACCATGGGAAGGAAATTCCACACCCGGCTGCCAACAGTGGTCACCCTTTGGTTGATGCATTGTTTCCAACGCCTGGTTTTTACTTTCCTGAACTTTAAAAAAAGTTGTATCTCATGTCCATGCACTGCTTTCAAAATAGCAGCTAAAACATAAAAAAGAAGAAAAGAAGAAGAGACAGGTGAATGGGGAAGCCTGGAGAGGTCCTAAGTTGCACAGAGCACTTGGGGAGAAAGGGAGGGCTCCTGATGGAATCTGGTCCGGCAGGTTCCGGTGACATCCCTGTGTGTGCAAACCCAGGGTTTTACTGCAGGGGAGGGGGAGGAAGAGAGCAGAGCAAGGCAGCCGGTGAGCACAAGGTGAGCACAAGGTGAGCCCAAGGTGAGCCCAAGGTAATCTTCACCTGAGGGACCCTCCTTGTCTTACGGTCCCCGCTTAGCAGAGAGCCTGTGTGCACATGAGCGAACGGGGTGCTGACAAAGCAGTGGGAATGAGGTGGCTCCCCAGGGAAGAGTGGGGGACAATGAAGAAGCCGGGTAGCAAAGGAGAGGCAGGACAGATGGCCCTGGCCACCCTCACCAGCTGACAGCGCCCTCAGGACCCAGGTGGACCTCCCGGTTGCTCAGTTTCCAGGCATCCCTTCTGCCAACCAGCCCGCCTCCGCCCTGCCCCTTTTAATTCTGCTCAGAGGCCCGGCGGGTCAACCTGCCCTCGTCCTCTTGTGTCCCCTGGGATCCTGCTTCCCCAAGCCTGGCTGGGGGCTGGGGCAGAGACCCCGTGGCTCCTCCCGAAGATGAGCTCCTGGGTCTTTCCTCTTGCAAGAGTTTCTGTAAAGAAAGGAAAACAGCAGTCACAGGAGAGCTACAGAGGGCTCCGGCTCAGCCTGGCGGGCAGCTCCGGGGGCTTCGGAGGTCAGGCTTCCTGGCTGTGTATCCTAACTCTGTCACCACCCAGCTGAGAACTTGGCGAGCCTCAGAAGCTCCCCGTCTTAGCCAGCTGGGTCTGTCCTAGCAGAACACCACAGGCCGGCGCCTTGGATAACAGGAATGTATTTTCTCCTTGTTCTGGAGGCTCCGGCCCATTGGGTTCCTGGTGAGATGTCCCTCCGGGCTTGCTGATGGCTCCCATAGCCTTTCCTCTGTGCGGGCGCAGGCAGAGAGAGAGAGAGAGCCCTCTTGTGTTCCTTCCTCTGCTTAGGACACAGTCGTATAGAATCACCCCTTCCTGTGACCTGAATCAGCCCCAATCACTTCCCAAAGGCCCTCTTTGGGACCTCTTCCGAGTCACATTGGGACTTCAATCACAAATGTTCAGGGGACACATGCCAGTCCACAACACTCCATGTGGCTCAGTGCCCTCTTCTGTTCAACTGGGAAGACCCTCTTAGAGCACTGAGAAAGAAATAGAAGGCATGACCAGGGCTGTCCAGGACAGGCGCCATTATCATCAAGATGCCCCCGACGTCATTTGGACCTTCGGAGCCACCGTCTACCCCACGTCCTCAGGAACATTCAAGCAAACTACACACACACATACACACACACGCGCGCACGCCCCGGCTCCTTCAACACCTTTCCCATAAACCTTGGTGCCCATAAGTCCCAGTTCAAGCTTCCCGCCTCCCTCCCCCGGCTCCACCCAAGAGGGAGATGTCAGCCTCACCCTCCGCTTCAGGCTCTCATAGAGCTGGGTGAGTTCTGTCAGCGTCCTTTCCAGCTCCCAGGTCTGGGCCCTCAGCTCTTCCGCAGACTTCGTCCTTGCTCCTTCCTTCAGTCGCTTCCAGTCCTTCAGGAGGGCGGTCAAGTCCTGGCCGAGGGATAAGCCCGCCATCGCACTCCCCAGCAAGCGAATGTTTGTCGTCATCAGCAGCGTCGTGCCTTTAAAGGCCCTTTGCACCTGCCTGCTCCTTCGGGCCGAGACTCGGCCAGTGGTCAGGAGACGCTTAGCAGCAGTGGCCAGACGTGGGTGAGCTCTAGCTATCTGAAGGGCGCGGATGTCCTTCTTAATATCCTTGATGGCACTTCCATAATCATAAGCCATCTTTCCAACAGCCATGAGGTAAGATGCCTTCTGCCCCCCGGGCTCCCCGACCTCGTGGCCACGGGTGGGCACTAGGCTGCTGGCCTGAGCTCGGGCTTCTTGATTTCGAAAGTGTCCCAAAATGTTGGTCAAGATGCTGGTGACCCCAGCTGCTGTCCCCAAACCTTTACCAGCAGCGGAGAACATCAGACTTCCTCCTGCTGTTGCTGGAGCAAGGATTAGAGCCAGGATGCTCATGGCTCCTGAGACCACCGCCATGGAGTTGGCCGCCATGTTGGTTTTGGTGAGTGTTCTGTGGGTTGTGTCGATGTGGTCTGCAAGGGCGTGGAGCTTTCTGATGCCTGCTTCTAGCTCCTCCTTCACGATGGGGAACTCTTCCAAAAATGTTACCTCTTCAGCTGACAGACCCTCCTCTCCTTGCTGCACACCTTCACACGGAAGAATGTCATCCTGGTCCCTGTGGATGAGTGAAATAAAGATTTGGCTTCAGTCTCCCAGGTGGCAAAGTCACACTCTTAGGTCCCTTGTGGTTTCTGGATGCTCTCACCACTCCTGACTCTGAGTCCTTCCTGCCTCTCCCTGGCACCTCTGTTACCTCTGACCCAACTGTGGAGAGTCCCAGAACGCTGTTGGGAACTGCTCCTTCCGTAAAGAGAAGAAACACGTAAGAGGGGCTTCTGGAGGGGCAAATGTCCTGAGGGACATTTTCAGCCTTGTTCAGAGACACTGTCACCCAGGAGAGGGCAGTGGGGGAATGGTAAGATCTGAGTCAAGATGAGCAACGTGGGACTAACGGAGGGACCGGTGTGGGAAACGCAGGAGAAAGAGGAGACCAGGTTGAGAGTCCCATATATGCAGAGGCTAATCAGAGGAAGGAGGCGCCATATTGTACAACGCAGCCTACACGTCCGTGACCTTGAGTTTGGCTGCTGTGGTGACCTTTGCTTCCACCAGCAGTTGTACACCAAGAGGACTGAGCTGAGTTATCACCAACGTTCTGGAGGTTCTCCTCGGCATGTGGCCAGCTTCACTTGGCCACTCAAACGGACGGGATTGGTCCTTCGTGGAAGACGTCAGAGACAAAGGGACCCAGGCTTCTCCTCCCCAGTATCTCACAGTAAAAAGTATCACCCCAGCGGAGTCTGACCTTACGGGAGAGCGGTATCAGGCAAGAGCAAACGGACTCCAAGAGCCATCGCTCCACCAGGGAGGGCGTAGGAGGCCTGGTGACGACACAGGTTCCCTGGCCCAGAGGAGGCAATCAGACCTGGAAGGGACCCCAGCCAGGACCCAAGCTGCCTCCTTTACTTTTCAGCAGAGGCAACGAAGCCCAGAGAGGG
Organism: Panthera pardus; assembly: GCF_024362965.1. Lineage (NCBI taxonomy): Eukaryota > Metazoa > Chordata > Mammalia > Carnivora > Felidae > Panthera > Panthera pardus. Next base: position 12,158,581 of record NW_026526991.1, read on the forward strand.
AAGGGGGACTTGCCCTGAGGAGCGCATGAGGTGGGGGCGGAGCTCCGAGAACCTTCTATCCTGCCGGTTGTTTCTTTCTCCTCTGTCAGCTGATGTCAGGAACTCCTCACTGAAGTATATATGCTTATACTGTTGAATCTCTCTCTCTTCACACACACACACACACACACACACACACACACACACACCAATTTCTTAATGGGAAAGGTTAAAAACCAAATAGACTTCCAAGGAAACCCCTTAGCGCTAATAAACTAGCAAATTTAGGCCCAATGATCAGTTAACCAGCAGCCATAAATCAGGTCATGGAGCAGAGGGTTGCAGGGCGGGGGGTGCTGGCCGTGGGAAAGGGGAGGGATGCAGGCAAGGAGGCGGGCACTGCCGAGGGACCTTAAGCTTTACAGATCCCACAACGCAGCCCTGCCTGCTCGCTGTGTTTCCTCAAGTGAATAGGGACAAAGAGGAGAAAGGGTGAGCAGGGGCAGAGTTGACACCCCCACTCTGTGCTCACTACAAAGTCACGAGACGGCGGTGCCCACTGACGGGTGTAGACTTGCGGTCCCACTGGAGGAGGCACCACGCAGTGTAGATGCCCTAACTCACTCAGCGGACATATGCTGATTTTCTACCTTGGGCTGCAAGCTGCTGGGGGCTTCTGCCAATGAACGGATAATCGGGCCCGAGTTCATCAATGCAGGGCCACGAAGGGGCTTTTTTGGTGATGTGTGAGCCTTCACGGGCCTGCCCTCTGCGAGGGGGGCAGTTTCTGCCCTTTGAGGCCTATGGCCCGGGGTCATGCACCTGACGGGATCTCGCTTCTTCTGTCCAAAATATTTAGCATAGTCCCTTTTTTCTCCTCGTCACGTATCAAGAGGATGCCCAGGACGTTTCGGCAGAAGCAGCCTTCCCCGGGGACAAAGCTCTCCCAGTTACCTCTGCAAACCAATGCCAGCCTCGAAGCCTTTCCCCGTCTGGTCATCCACCAGCTCCTGGGCCACCAAAGCTGTGCTCGTTCTGCCCATGGGAGAATGAGAGGTGTCCTCACCAGTCAGACAGCCTTCTGGTTGGGCACATGGAAAGCAAGGTTACTGCCGGTGCCCTGATCCTTGTGAAGTTCAAGGTTTGTGGAGGGATTTTAGACTACATAAAATCAAAATAATGAAAAACTCACAACGTACTAAATATTTGCAAACTATTGTTTGTACATTTTATATCGAGGGGCAGCTTATATACAGGAAGTAGACAAAGTAAAGTCCTCGGCTCAGTAAACGTTCACTTATATACGCCCCCGAGGAATCACCATCCAGATCAAGATACAGGACAGCGGTTTCTGACTTCTATAACCATGGGTCAGTTTGCCTACTCTTGAATTTCACATGAATGGACTAATTTCTTTAGCTTCCTTCACTCAATATGATGTGTATGAGATGCGCTCATGTGGTGGGTATCACTGATTTTAAAAATGATGGCTGTGGGGTGGCTCGGTCAGCTAAGCGTCTGACTTCGACTCAGGTCATGATCTCACGGTTTGTGAGTTCAAGCCCTGCATCCCGCAGTGTGCTGACAACTCAGAGCCTGGAGCCTCCTTCAGATTCTGTGCCTCCCTCTCTCTCTCCCCTTCCTCTACTCACATTCTCTCTCTCTCTCTCAAAAATAAACATAAAAAAAATTTTTTAAATGATTGCTATGGAGTATTTCATTGTATAAATACACTGCAATTTATTGATCTATTCTTCCACTGATGGGTATGTTTGGATTGTTTCCAGCCATTGGCTGTTGTGATCGAATTGATTATAACGATGAAAAGATCATTTCACAAGACAAGAGAACGATTTATAAGGCCCTTTTTACAAGTTAGATTCCAACGGACATATTGATATTATATTAGTATTATGAGAACTGTAAAAGGTCCTGCCTGAGCATACAGCTGGGATCTAAAATCCATCCCAGAATCGACTTGCCAAGGTGTGAGCCCTTGGGGGCCAGGGATGGGGGGAGGTGCTGTGTCTATCGGGAGAAAGGAGCACTTTGATTGCTTGCTTGCTTGCTTGATTGATTGCATGAAGTTGCTATCCATTTGTGGAGCCAGGCGTCCTCAGAGCTATATCTACACTTGTTAAGTGGGTGAGCTTTTTCTCATAAACCCCAGGACACTGTATGAGCCAGTAGTGGTCCTCATCTCACTTATATGTTAAAAATGATCACTCAGGCTGGAAAATAGACTCTAGATTTGCAAAAGAGGAAGCAAGGAGGCCAGTTAGAAGCTGTTGCAATAGTCAGAGTGAGAGGGGACAGCTGCAAGGGACCAGGTTGATAGAAGTGATGGCAAGGATTATATTTGTAAGAAGCCACAGGATTCATCAGGGGATGTGGGATGTGGGAGAACAGAGTCCCGGATGACTTCAGGGTGAGTCAGGTCTGGGGCCCGAGGGACTGTTGCAGTGAACGTTTCAGACTCACTTTGGGGTGGGTTAAGTCTGAGGTGCCCGTGAGACATCCAAGCGATGCTTGAGTAGGCAGTGGATATATGATTCCTGTTCCGGCTGGGGGATGAAATGTGGGAACCATCTGTGTAGAAAGCGCTCGAAGCCATGAAATGGCATAAGAGCCTTAGGGAGAGAGTACCAGCAGAGGCCAGGGATGGTCCCAGGCCGAACCCCAGAGTACCCCAACAGTTAGACCCGGGAAGAAGACAAGAAAGCAGCAAGAAAAGGAAAAGAAGCAGCGGGTGAAGCACAAGGAGAACAAGGACTTTGGCATTTTGGGAGCCACGTCTTTGTGTATCCTTGTGCTTTTCAATGTTCTGGATCACTCCGCTTTTCGTCTCTCTCTTACAAAGACGTCACTGGATTCTGTTCTCCCCTCTAAGGAAAATGGCTGGGATGGAGAAAAGCTTACCTTGGCAGATGTGAGGGGCCTCCATTGTGGTGAAGGTCCAAGCGGTGTCTCTGCTCTTCTCCATACTCAGAAGGGCAGGGCGTCCGGCTGGGAAGAGACATGGTTTTAATCTTCCAGAAGAGGAAACTCACCTATAGTTAGTATAGAGACAGTAGGGCAGGGTGGGTGGGAAGTCCCCCTCTGTCACATACCAGTTCTGTGATTTCAAGAAAATTAACTCACTGCTCTGTTTCCTTTTCCTTATCTGTGAAATACCTAGGACAATGCCAACCCCAATAAACAGTGAGGAGCAGTAATTTTTCGTGATTAAAATGATGTAATCACAAACAGGATAAAAACCCTCTCTCAAGATGAGAACACTCTTATATTGGCTTAGAAAGCAAAGCCCAGCTATATACACTGTTTACAAGAGATCTGTCTGAAACATAGCGAGCCAGAAAAAGTTAAAATGGTCAGAGCAGGCCCAGGAGGTGGCTGTATCTATAAAGGGGCAGGGAGGCGGGGCACAAGGGATCTGTGTCACAGACGTGTTCTGTATCTCAATTGTGATGTTGACCACACAAATCCACACGTGTGAAAAAATTGCATAGAACTAAATACTCACACAAATGAGTGGGGGTAAAGCTGGGGGGGCTCTGATTAAGTTCGGTGGTTCATATCAACCACCATATCAACCATCGCTGATTGCCCATGGGAATGCCAAGACGCTTTGAAAGACCTCTGGGAAATTCTCACAAAGCTCAACGTACTCTGATCATACGATCCAGCAATCACGCTCCTGGATATTTACCCAGAGGAGTTGAAGACTTAGGTCCACACAAAGACATGCACACGGATATTTATAGCAACTTCATTCATAATTGCCAAAGCTTGGAGACCACCAAGATGTCCTTCGGTAGTGAATAAACAAAGTGTGGTCCCGTCAGATAAAGGCGTCTTATTCAGCACTAAAAGAAATGAGCTATCGAGCCATGAAAAGACATAGGGGAGCCTTAAATGCATGTTACTAAGCAGAAGGAGCCAGTCTGAAAAGGCTACATTCTGTGTGATTCCCACCATATGACTTGACATTCTGGAAAAAGGCGTAACTCTGGAGACTGTAAAAAGATCAGTGGTTGCCAGGGGCTGGGGAGAGGGAGAAATGAATGGGTGCAGCACAGAGGATTTTTAGGTCAGGGAGACTATTCTGTCAGATACTATAGCGGTAGACACGTGTCATTATCCATTTGCCCAAACCCGTAAAATGTACGCCAAGAGTGAACCCCGATGCCAACTATGGACTCTGGGTGATAACGATGTGTCAGCGTAGGCTCACCATCTGCAAGGAGTGGACCACTCTGGTCTGGGATGTTAATAGTGGGGGAGGCTCTGCGTGTGCGGGGAGCCAGGGGGCATAAGGGGAATCTCTTTGGGCTCCCCTCCATTTTGCTGTGAATTTAAAACTGCTCTAAAAAAAAAAAAAGTCTATAAAAAAAAAGAAAAGAGCCGGGCATAGCATGCAGATACAAATAGGAAGCATCAGAGCATTATTTGTAATATAAAAAAATTAAAGGAAAGAAAGAAAAGGAAAGAAAAGGAAAAAGGAAAATCGAAAAACCACCCCAAATGGATCAGCTGAGTAACCTAGGGTTTATCTAATGATGAAACGGTATGTAGTCATTAAACCAAATGAGGCAAATCCATGTGAACAGAGGGAAGGATCTCCAGCATACACTGGTAAATACAAAGGCAGGGTGTGGAACACTGTATACTACACTTGAACTTGTGTAGGAGAAAGACACATGTGTTTGTAGAGACAAGAAGCCAGTAACATTGATTGGATTGGAGGTCAGGGATGAGAGAGGGAAGCTTGCTTTTTTTTTTTTTAATGTTTATTTATGTTAGAGAGAGAGAGAGAGAGAGGGAGAGAGCCCACGATCAAGGGAGGGGCAGAGAGAGAAGGAGACAGAGAATCAGAAGTAGGCTCCGCGCTGTCAGCACAGCCTCGAACCCAGGAACCGTGAGATCACGACCTGAGCTGAAGTCAGACGCTCAACCCACTGAGCCACCCAGGCGCCCCGGGAAGCTTGCTTTTCACGCTACGCCCTTTTATACTTTCCATAGCGATCATTTTTGCCATACACCTGCCTGTGATACCTTAATTTGTTTTTCAAGACTGTCCCCTGTAGCAGGTTGAAGAGCTGTGCCCCTCAAATTCATGTCTATCCGGAACCTCCGATATGACCTTATTTGACAGCTGTGTCTCTGCAGATGTAATCAGTTAAAGGATCTGGAGACGAATTCATCCTAGATTGGGGCGGGGTGGGGGGGAGCTAAATCCAATGACTGTCATCCTTCCGAGAAGAGGAGAGGACACAAAAGAGTTGGCGTGGTGACAGAAACAGAGATGGGAGTCAAGCTGTCGCCAGGCAAGGATTGCCCGAGTCACCAGAGGCTGCAGGAGGTGAGCAAGGGGTTGATTCTTCCCCGGGAGCCTACAGGGGGAGCTTGGCCTTGCTGACGCCTTGATTTCAGAGTCCAGCCTCCAGGGTTACAAGAGAATACATTTCTGTTGTTTCAGGCCACCCAGTCTGTGGCAGCCTTAGGAAAGGGACACGTCCTTTCATTTCTCCCGCTATATTTGGTACTTGGCCCCAGAGCTATGTCAGAAATGATATCTTCAAGATACGCCTTCTCTCTCATGGTCATCTTTCTCTCCCTTCTTTTTTCTTTTTTAAGTTTATTTGTTTCTTTTGAGAGAGAGAGCATGAGCAGGGGAAGGGCAGGGACAGAGGGAGAGAGGAAGAATCCCAAGCAGGTTCTGCACTGTCAGCACGGAGCCTGATGCGGGGTTCGAACTCCCAAACCTCAAGATCATGACCCGAGCCGAAACCAAGAGTTAGATGCTTAACCGACTGAGCCGCCCAGGTGCCCCTCTCTTCCCTCCTTTCTGCTTCTGAAAGAACTTGGGAAAAAAAGTCCTCCCATACATAGTTTGAAGGCACAAAAATTCTTGTAATCCTTTTCCCCCTAATTATTTAAATAAGTACAGATTTACTGTAGAAAATTTAGGGATAAAGAATAAAATTCTTCTGTATTCTCACCACACAGAAATGACCACTGTGGACATTTTATTTTATTTAAAAAAAAATTTTTTTTAATGTTTATTCATCTTTGAGAGAGAGAGAGAGAGAGACAAACAGAGCATGAACAGGGGAGGAGCAGAGAGAGAGGGAGACGCAGAATCTGAAGCAGGCTCCAAGCCCTGAGCTGTCAGCTCAGAGCCCGATGCGGGGCTCGAACCCACAAACTGTGAGATCATGACCTGAGACGAAGTCAGACGCTTAACTGACTGAGCCACCCAGGTGCCCCTGGACATTTTATTTTATAAGTGAAACAAGGGGCACCTGGGTGGCTCAGTCTGTTGAGTGTCCAACTCTTGATTTTGGCTCAGGTCATGATCCCAGGGTTGTGGGATCGAGCCCCGAGTTGGGCTCTGTGCTGAGCACCGACCCTGCTTAAGATTCTCTCTCTCTCTCAGGCCCTCTGCTCCTCTTCCTTGCTCACTCTCTCTCTCTCTCTCTCTCTCAAATAAAAAAGAAAATAAGCAAACCAAAATTTAGACTCATGACGTGTATACAGTTTTGTGTGAATTTTTGTCACTTAACACTGCATTATGGTGGCTCCCTGTATTAGCAAATAATTTCCAACAAGCTGTTTAAAGTCTGGGTGACATTCCATCAGACGGATGTGTCATTGTGCATCTGATAAGTCCCCTACTGTTGAATCTGTGGGTTGTCTTCAGTTTGAGCTTTGGTTTTGTTTTCATAAATAATTTTTTGCTTTATGAATAATTTTTGATCCTTACCTAAATGTTGGTACACCCATTTGGTTATTTCTTTGGGATAGTCCTGGAGGTAGAGTTAATGCATCCAAGATAAAGAGTTTCTCCTTGGGGCGCCTGGGTGGCTCAGTCCCTGAAGTGTCCAACTCTTGGATTTGACCCAGGTCATGGTCTCAGGGCTCCCGGCTTCAAGCCCCGAGTCAGGCATCGCCCTGACAGCTTGGGGCCTGCTTGGGATCCTCTCCCCCTCTCTCTCTCTTCCCCTCCCCGGCTTATGCTGTCTCTCTCAAGATAAAGAAATAAACTTTAAGAAAATAATTAAAAAAATAAATAAAACACATGTTTTCTCCTCTCTGACTTACAAAGCTAGAATTTGGAAGTTTGTCTCCAGGGCACCATGGCCTAGAACGTGAAGCACATTTTCGTGCTTACTTGTGCCAGGCCTGCATTTCCCTACTTGATACACCCCTCAGTGATTCTGTGACATAGAGGCTAATATTATCCCGATTTTCCACATGAGGAAACTGAGGCACAGAGAGACCCATGCCATACATTTGGTAAATAGGAGAGGGCAGTGAGATCCCAGCCAGGCCTGCAGTACGAGCCTGGAGCCATGGATCTCAGTCAAGGGCGAGTTTTCTCCCCAGGGGTTGTTGGCAATGTCTGGAGACATTGTTTTCACTGTCACAACTCTGGGGGAGGCTGGCTGGAGGCCAGCGAGGTCGCTAAACAGCCTGCCATGCACAGGCCAGGCCCACAGTTAGGAATGACATAGTCTGAGATGTCAGTGGGGCTGAGGTTGAGAAACTCCCGTCTGGGGCCCCACCCTCTGCCAGCGCCCTGTCGCCATTTTCCGTGAGTCCTATGGGATGAAGGGTGAAGGCGACACAGGGAGCTCTTTGGTCCCATCAGATCCCACCCCCTGCCCCTACGGACATCCTCTCGATGGGTGTGAGAGGGTGGTCACATTGAGAGAGGAAAGGATTGCCAAGAACGTTCCAGAACTTATTTCCATTTGCAAGCTTGTATTGCCGATGGTCTTTCTTCGCCTGCCTGGGGAGCCTTTAGCTCCATCCTGTTGTCCAGCGGTCCCTTCCCTGCCAACCAACTTCCCCCGACACCCAGGCTAAGGAAAAGGCAGCTCACTCCGAACACACAGCTTTGAGATACTCCCCTTAATCTTCATCACCATCTCCCCTCCCCGCTTCCCCGAGCCTCCCCCGCAATAAACCTACAATCCAGGGAACGAACGTCACAGGTTCTCTTTGCAGATTGGAGACACATCCCTCAGCGTCTTTTTTTTCTCCAAGGATGACATCCTCTCGAGGGAGACGCCTGTCGCCGGTGAGGCCCCCTAGGCTCTGGGGGCCGGGACCTCTCGTCTAGGGCCGTGGGGTCCCCAGCCAGCGGAGGGGAGATGCAACTTGGTCAGTCCCGTCACCCTCTTAATCCCATTTTCGTCGAAACCTTCAAACAGCCCAGAAGGAGAGATTCCTACCCTGATTTACCATGAAAGACTTTGAACTTCAGATCTTTCCGGTGGTCAGGTATCTGGCGGGACGGGGATTTGGACCCTGGTGGCCCTGGCGGGAGCTCTTTTTCCTAAACCAAGTGCCTGCAGCCCATCGCTGGGGCACATTGCCCTTCAGGGCGGTGAGCAGTGCTGCTGTCTCACCGTGGGCTGGGGTGCCCAGGGAGAGGAGTTCCCCCCCTTCCCCGCTCCGTCCTCACCTCTGCGGGGCCTCTGGTCCGGCCGGGGCGCTACAGGAGGACAACACGAAGTGCAGGGTCTCCAGCGGGTTCTGCTGACCAAGGGGAAGCCCGAGCCTCTGCTGGCCAACTCTGAGCGATCGGGAAAACTGGATCCGGGTTCTACAGGCACAGAAATGCCAACGACTGAGGCAATTCTCCTGGGACGACCAGGGCTTGCTGAGAAGTGGCTTGCACTTTCCCCTTCCTTGTTGCTGTCTTCTCTAATAGATGTGCAATGTAGTCGAGCCGGGCGGTAGAATCGAGGGCAGAGGCCTGAGCACCACCACCCCCACCCCCGCCCCCTGTCCTAGCTGTGAAGCGGACACAACGGGCGTGGCTATGAACACCAGGACCCCGGTCCAGCTGACCACGGGGAGCGGGTTCCTCCTCTGTCCTGGGCCTCGATCCCCCAGCTGTGGAATGGGTATTAAAATAGTTCTTGTGGCACAGAGCTGTCGTGAGGAGCAAGTCACGCGGCGCCCAGCGTGGACAGGGCACGCAGCAAATGCGTCAACGGTGGCTGCCTCGGGTGCTGTCACATCCCTTTTCCACGCTCCTAGGTGGGTGACACCCAAGGTCTGAGGCCTCGTCCCTGCAACCGTGAGATGCAGAGTTCTCTGAAGACTGAGGCGTGTTTTCCGAACTCGTGTGGTGGAGGAACCCGACCCGGTTCAAGGTGATAGTTCTTACACGTCCCACCTCGTTGGCGGATTCGTCGTTTTCCTGCGGAAATGTTAGCAGCGTGTGGCTAGACGGGGCGGCCAGGGTCTTGAAAAACTTGCAAAACTCCAGAAAAAGTTGGAGACTCTGCAACACAGCTGGCCCCGGTGGTTTGGGGATACGGGATTGTGGCCGTGACTCTCCCACTTTGCAGATGAGGAAACTGAGCCCTTAGAAGGGTCACACAGCTAGGAAACAGCAGACGGGCTCTAGACCCCGGGTCTGTGGCCGTGGCCTGTATGGCAGTCACGGGCTGAGCTCTGTCTCTCCATGTGTGGGCAGGCTGGCATCGGGGGCCGCGGGTTCATTCGTGGCGATGTGGCCGGAAGCCCCAGGTCCTCTCGCAGGACCCAGGTCCTCTCGCAGCCTTCCAGAGGCCACACTGGGGGCTGTTGCTGGCAGGCTCTGGGTTGCTGGCACCCTGCCCGTGTCCCCTGGGGCCCTCTGAGCAGGGTGGGACGACGGGGCACTCTGAACAGACGCTGTCCCTGAGGTAGGGCTGGCCAAAGGGGGCAGCGGCCACCTGGCCTCCCTGCTGCTTTCTCTGGCAACAGACCCAGATGCCCAGGCCTCTCCTCGGTCCCGGCAGCCTCAGGGGCCAGGCCGGCCACCGCACTAGGGTGCTGTTTACCACAGCAGCCCTGGTGAAGCAAGAGTCCCAGGAGACACTGGCGGGGGGCGGGCAAGAAAGCCTGTCACGCGCGGGAGACGCTGCTTACGAAAGTTTGTGCCTCCTCCCTGAGAAGGCACGGGGCTGGGGATGCCTGTGTGTCCCTCGGGGGTCTGACTGGCCTGCACAGAGGCTGCCTGTGTCCCACCGTCCCACTGGGCGGCGGCCGTGGAAGACCACCTCGTGGATCTCTGCTGGCTGGGACGGGGCACCTGGGCTCTGAGGTGTTCTGGTTCCAGCCGCACCTGCATCGCGCCCACACGGCTGGGGAATAGACTCCTACGTCTCTGTGAGGTCCCCACGCCCTGGGCCCGGGTGCCGTGTTGCGTTGTAGGCCTTGCTCAGGCCCCAGGGAGCTGCAGACGGGGTGGGGGCAGGACTGGATGGGGAGGCCTGGGGGCAGCAGGGGCCGGTGGCCTCGACCCCAAAACACCACAGGCTCTTCTCTGGCTCCTGCTCCTGCCCCAGTCCTCTCTGCCCTCTTTGGCTGCCTCCTGCCCCCAGAGGGCAGGGAGTTTTCCAGCCGCTTCTGCTTCTGCCAGAGTCCGGCCATCCTGGGAAGCTAACCCCTGACTCTTTGCTCTCTCTGCCTGTTTCCCTCCCAATCCTGGGAGGCTCCTCCCTCCTCCATTCTCTGTAGGCACTTCCCCAAGGTCACGTCTGCTTCTCTTTGCCCTGAGGACTTCTTGTCCTTTTCTCTTACTCCCTGAGAGATTGAGAGTGAAGGGGGGCGGGGAGGGGGACGTCACACAGACAAAGGGGGCATTGGGAAATATTTCAAAAATATCCCCTTTGCTCTCGTCAAAGGCTTAGAGAATTTCTGTGTTACTAGACAAACCAACAGTGTCTCCCTTTTGTAACCTAATTGAAGGCGGTAGGAGTGCCGGCCAGTCAGCCTGACGCTGGAAGTCAGACCCTCCAGGTGGCCCTCCCTCCCCCGGGGGCCTGGCCACAACCACTGAAGCCGAAGAATTAGGGAGCTGACTGCCAAACACTGGGCTGCCCGGAGCTGTGGTTTTATTAAGTTTTTTGAACACAAGCGCTGGAGATTGATTCAGGCTAAATTTCACTTAAGAATTTTCTGGAACACCCCCCGAGGCAGTTCCAGCTTCAAAGATGCAGCAGAACCGCCAGGCCCGGGAAAGGCCCGGAAGCAGGTGGCCCACAGTGCGTCAGGAGCTCGGGGTGACTCAGGAGGCTGGTTCCATCATTTAACTCAGTCACCGTCCTTTCTTGTCCCGTCAGGATTTGTGATCCTTCGGGAGAATCTGGTTGGCCTCGTGGAGGTCACAGGCGCACCTGTGTTTTGGGGTGCGTCTTAATCCTTTTGGGGGGTGCCATAACAAAGTAACCGCAGACTGGAGGGCTTTGAAACCACAGGCATTCATTTCTCACAGTTGTGGAGGCCGGAAGTCTGGGGTCAAGGTGCCAAGACGGGGGGATTCTGGTGAGGACCCGCTATGTGGCTGCAGCCTGCTGACTTCTCCTTGTGTCCTCACATGTGGAAGGGGCCAGGGAGCCGCGGGGTCTCTTTTAAAAGGGCACTAATCCCGGGGCGTCTGGGTGGCTCAGTCGGTTAAGCCGCCGACTCTTGGTTTCGGCTCAGGTCATGATCTCACGGTTTGTGAGTTCGAGCCCTGCATCGGGCTCCACGCTGACAGCCCGGAGCCTACCTGGGATTCCCTCTCTCTCTCTCTCTCTCTCTCCCTCTCTTTCTGCCCCTCCCATGTGCTCTCCCCACCCCCCCCCCAAAGTAAATAAACTTAAAAAAAATATATGTGCTTTTAAAAAATAAATAAGCAAATAAAAGGGCACTAATCCTGTTTCTGAAGGCCCCACCCTCATGGCCTCATCACCTCCCCAAGGCCCCACCTCTGAATACCATCACGTGGGGTGCAGGATTCCAATATGGGAATGTGGGGGGACACAGACACTCAGGCTGTAACAGGCTGGTAGGCACGGAGGTGAGGCTTGTTGGTTAGTGGGCTCACTACAACCACAGGGGGTCGAGAGGCAGTCACCCGCAGGAAGGGGGCGCTCTTCCTAGAAAAGGCCAAGAAAGGATGCTGGGCAGGCAAAAGCAACAGGTGTTTAGTCCATCCCATCCTCTGCACTGCTCTCCCCCCACACACCCTCCTTCCAGGTGCAGGACTGAAGAATGCCTTCCTTATGAGACACAATGACCCAAATAAAGCCCTGGCTGTCCCCCCCACCCCCCCGACTCCTGCCCAGGAGTCGTACCCAAAGTCACCACTGGGGACTACGTCTGCAGCCACGGATCCACCCAATGGAGCCACAGGGCTCTGAAGCCAGGGTCTCTGGCCTTCTCTCATTCCATCACAACCCTTGTTGACATTCTCGAATCTATGGCCTCGGTGGTGAATTCAACCATCCTCAGTAGCTAATAAAGGGAACGAGGAGGAGAGGGACAGAAAAAAATCCTGAAAAATCATGCTGACACAGCAAGCAGGGAGTGACAATTTTTGGTCGTGATCTCTTTCTGAAACTCATTTTAATACTATAATTATGCTAATATTATATTATCACCAGCTTCAAAAAAATATTAGTAAGAATAATAGCAGTAATCATTCTAGCTAGAATTTACTGAGCACTTGCTATGTACCAGGTACTGTTCCAAGGGCTTTGTAAGAATTAGCTCAAGGTCATGGCCAGGATTTGCAACTTTCCTCCTGATTTACCCATTCCTTTATCCCCTTGCCTTCAGCTGGCTTTCAATGTATAGGACAGACTATTATTCAACCTTGAAAAAGGGAAGGAAACTCTAACACACCTTATAACACGGAAGAGCCTTGGAAACATGAAATAAGCCCGACACAAAAGGACAGACACTCTGTGATTCCACTTATATGAGGTCCCTAGAGGAGTCAAATTCATACAGACAGAAAGTAGGATGATGGTTGTCGGGCTGGGGGAAGGAGGGATAGAGAGGTAGTGTTTAGTGGGGACACAGTTTCCTTCAGTGTTGCAAGACGAAACGCGCTCTAGGGTGGGCGGGGTGACGGCTGCGTGACAATGTGGATGTACTTCCTGCCGCTGAGCTGTGCCCTTGGAAGTAACTAAAATGATAGATTTTGTGTAGCTCTCCTGCAGAGCTTGCTGTTGTCTGCTTAGTGGTCCCTTGTTAGGTGGGGCCCGAGCTGCGGACAGGTGCTCTCTCTTCCCTCCCAGAGCTGCCAGGGAGGCCGCCGGGATTGCACATGGAAGACAGCCAAGCTGCTCAGGGGCTCCTGCAGCCTGAGGGCGGCTGTCGGCAGGGATGTCAGCACACCTAAATCCGGCTGGGCCCCTGGGAGCAGGGCGCTTTAGGGCCACCGTTATAAAAATCCCAAACCACGGCCCCGGTGCTCACAGCCCGAAAGGCATCTTGGGGAGCCCTTGCTCAGGTGCTGACAGTCAAGCACTGGGGAGAGGGAGCCTTGGGGAACACTCCGACCCTGAAATTCCTGAATTCCGGGATCTCTTCCCTCCTCCCACGCCTGCCCCCGGGGGAGCACAGTTTGCCAAACGCAGCGAAAGTTCCATCCCTGCGCAGCAAGCAGCTCCAGGGAGAGAAGCAGGGAGGCAGCGGTCACAGGGGAGTGAGGGACACTGAGCCCAGTCGGTGTTGCTTGTCCTCATAATCCTCCAGCCCCACTTTCGGGGTTCCTGTGAGGCTCCAGTGAGTTCATCTTGACAATGGGAAGACTCATCCAGGATTCTTGTCACTGTTACCATTGACACACACACACACACACACACACACACACGACTCACCTTTCATGGGACATTTGAGAGACTCTTGAGGGCACATTCCCCTTCCTTGTCCTACCCTGAATCAAAAACCAAGATTTCTGTGGTTGTGGGGTTGGAGGGATGGAAACTACCAAGTGTAGAGCACTGCATCCGAGTCATGTGCCGGGAGCCCAGAATTCCGCCCTTGACTCCCAGGTACACGTTTTAGCCGCCCCAGCAAACGAGTCTCTGACACCAGATGGGTGACTGACTACAACTTCATTCTGTTCCGACACTGCCTACCCAGAGACGGCATCAGATCCCGCAGGTTAGGGGCTCCGTCCTCCAAGGGTGCCCCTCCCCCACCTTCACACGCCCCCTGCAAGTCCCAGCTGTCATCTGTGCTTGTGACCTAGTGGCTATAGACCGGAGGTCCCCAAGACCACCTCCATGGGCTCAATTAATTGGCCAGAGGGGCTCACAGAACTAGATCCCCAGTTTACCACAAAAGGGTTAACAGAGGACCAGCCGGATGGAAGGGGGGCACCAGACAAGGTCTGGGGAAGGGGTACGGGGCTTCCACACCTTCTCCAGGGCACCAGTGTCCTCACTGTTCCACGTGTTCACTCACCTGGAAGCTGAACCCTGTGCAGTTAATTAAATTAATTAAGTGAATCAATTCATTAGATCATTGGCCATCGGTGATCAAACTCAAATCTCCAGCCCCTTTCCCTCCCCCCCAGTCACACAGCCGGTGCCACTGACAACCAGCCCTCCCCTCCCCTCCTGCCCCCACTCCATTTTCAGGTGATGTAGGGACATTCCAAAAGTCACCTTATTAACAAAAGATACCTTTATCACTCTGAAAACCAAAAATAGGTTTCTTATTAGAAATCACAATACAACAGGGGCACCTGGGTGGCTCAGTGGGTTAAGCATCCGACTCTGGATTTCAGCTCAAGTCACGATCTCACAGTTCCTGAGTTCAAGGCCCGCATTGGGCTCTGTGCTGACAGCTTGGGATTCTCTCCCTCTCTCTCTCTCTCTCTCTCTCTCTCTCTGCCCCTCCCCCACTCGTGTGTTCCCTCTCTCTCTCCAAAGCAATAAACTTTAAAAAAAGAAATCACTGTATCACAGAGAGTTTCACACACAAACTCATTCCGTCCACATGGTCCTTCTAAGAGGCAGGGAATCCAAGCCCAGTTTACAGCTGCCAAGACTGAGGCTCATGGGCCTGGGCACCTTACCCAAGGGCACGGTGTCTGATCCCACTAAGTGCTAGGGCTTGGGTTAGAACCGAGGTCTGCCTAGGTCGCGGCTCCCCTGCCACTAAAGCACATCCCAGAAGCCCACAGTGCACTTCTATGGATGAGTATGTAAGCAAGGTTGCAGACGGCACTCCCAGCGGTTGCCTGGCCAGGCATGGGGGTGGGCAGAGCTGGAATCGAGGCCAAGGGCACGCAAGGGGTGAATTCTTTGTTTTTTTACTGTTTATTTTTGACCGAGAGAGAAATCGCGCATCAGCGGGGAGGGGCAGAGGGAGAGGGGATCAGAAGAGCTAAAAGCAGGCTCTGTGCTGAAAGCAGAGAGCCCGTGCTGGGCTCGAACTCATGAACCATGAGATCATGTCCCGAGGCGAAGTTGCATGCTTAACTGACAGAGCCACTCAGGCGTCCCAAAGGGTGAATTTAAGTAGCATTTTCTGGGGTTGCAAGTGGCAGACCCGACTTGAACCAGCATTGGCAAAACATGGATTTATTGGAAGGGTATTGATCCAGCTTGGTGGTTTTTCTACCGCAGATCACAACCCGGTAGTGTGTCATGAAATCAATTTAGTGGGTCTCAGCTGGTAGGAAAAGCAAATGACATGGAATAGAATGGGAAGTATCAGAGTGTATCACACATAATCAGGGGGTAAGTATTGTTTCATGAAAATTATGTACATACAATCACGTACTTGAGTGTGTGTGTGTGTGTGTGTGTGTGTGTGTGTGTGTGTGTGTATTCTGGATTGCAATGTGAAATGGGTCATAGACAGAATGTTTGAGAGCTATTGATCTAACTTCTGGATTCAAAGGGAAATCTACAGATTTCAGGTTCACCTTCAGGTCCTGAGATTAGGGACCTCCTCATGGTCATAGGTCTCTCTCTCTCTCTCTCCTTTCCCTCAGCTCTGTGTTTCTTTAGGGGGTACTGGCTTCATTCAGTCCCAGTATAGGAGGGTTTTTTCCAGAGCCTCCAGCTCTATTCCAACTCACGTCCTTCTGGTCCCAGGACTGTAGATGTAAGAGGGTTTCCTCTCCAGATCCAGTAAGAAGATTCCTTGTGTCCCACGTCCCACTGGTCCCTTGTGGCCAGGGGAATGCAGCTCTCTGTTCCCCGGCCCACGTCACGTCCCCTCCCCCATAGCAAAAGCAGCGTGCTGTTTCTGGAAGTCCTCATTGCAAGCGTGAGACTGGAGAGAGGAAGAAACAAGGCCCAAACTGAGGGGGTGTTCTTCTGGACAAGTCAACCGATGACTGTCCTCTACAAACGGGTCAGGTGCCAATGAGCCAGCTGTTGCTGATTTGGCCCAGGGACCGCCCGGGTAGCATTTTGCAAAGCATCAGTTTGCCAAGCAGGTGATCTTCCAAGGTGGGGGGTGGGATCTGGGCATCCTGTGGGTCTGCAGAGCCCTGGCTGAGCCCCCAGTTCTGCTCCAACAGATCTTAACCATTTCAGATGTCTGCCGACCTCTCCAGACTTGGGCTTCCGAAGAGGCAGCCAGTGGGCAGTCTTGCCAAGTTGCTTGGAAAAGGGCGGTCCCTCTGGCATTAAAACCTGACTTCCTGATTGGCTGGGGGTGGTGACATCTTACCCAGAGGCTTTATTTACGTATCCAAGGAACTGCTGGGGGGTGGCTCCAGGAAGTTCTGCTGTGGCCATAGATGAAAATCCAGAGGCTGCCTCAGCCTGGCTGGGGGCCAGGGGACCCAGGTCTGCTCCCTTCGTGCACTGGCTGTGGGCATGCCTCTTCCCCTGTGTGGGTGGGCAAGTCGGCTCTGGCGGGCTGGGCTGGCCAGGGGGATTGGAGGTTGACGTATGGGGAGGGGTCCTCTGTGACGTCACGGGGAGTGTTTCCCACAGGAATATGTGGAATCCCATCCTTCAGGAATGAGCATGAAATGTGGCGGGCTTGCCCTGAAACCTCCAGATCCCTGCCCACATCTGTAAAACGAGGAAATCCCACTGCGTGGGCTACAGTCCTTTTCTTGGCTGTGATTCTACGATCCTTGGAATCTAACATTCCATGATTCTGAGATCCTAGGAACCGAAAAACGTCGATTATTTTTGATGATGTTCTCACCCCAACCCCTTGGATTTGATTTTCAGCCCTCCCCCTGCCCCCAAGAAGGCCATCCACACAAAATGTAGGTTGGTCTCTCCCTGGCTCTCGCATGAGGTGGGCCTCGTCGAGGAGAGGGTGTGCTTTTGCCCGGGACCCAGACTCAGAGATGAGACTCCTGCGGTGTCTGCTGAGTGGCCCATTTTTATATCTGCCACTAGGTGACCCCAGTACAGGGCCTGCACCTTTTGTTATCTGCCTTTCAAAGCGATTAGCTCCTTGCCCCATGAACCTTTTTTTTTTTTAAGTTTATTTCTTTATTTTGAGAGAGACAGAGAGAGCATGAGTGGGGGAGGGGCAGAGAGAGAGGGAGAGAGAACCCCAAGCGGGCTCCACGCTGCCGGCCCAGAGCCCGATGTGGGGATCGAACCCACGAACCGTGAGATCAGGAAATCAAGAGTCGGACGCTTAACGGACTGAGCCGCCCAGGCGCCTCACTAGCTCCTTGAACCGCGTTGGCCCAACATAACCTAAATTCCACAGCTCACAGCTCCTGTGGCTCCGATCTGGTGAGATGAAGAAAATGTTATTCACCAGAACTCCAGAGAGGTTGGGGTAGGCCGGGCAAAGGACCGGACTCGGTCCTTGGGAGGAGCAAATCTGAGCTCATGGGCTCTGGTGACAGAGGAAATGTGGGACTGGGAAGGGCCAGAGGGAAAGGACTGGCCAGGTGTGAGGCAGGAGGCTTAATTTAGCTGTTCCCCCCTGCTGTGCATCAGGTCTATACTCCCCCCCCCACCCCGCCCCCCACTCTTCCTGACCATGGGTCTGGATCTCCCACGTGGTTCTCAGGAAATGCTGGCTCTGTGAGGCCCACGGCTGTGCCTGGCGAAGGCTAACCCGGGCTGCCGGGACGTCCCACACCGCTCAGTGTTTAAGGTTCTAGATTCTCGTTCTAGATTCTCAAATCGCCTGGGAAAGAAGGCAAGAGTTTGGCTTGACACAGAACAACCCAAACTCACTTCTCGTCCCGGGCTATGCAGAGCACAAGGGTTGCTGGCTAGGGGGTGGGTGGATTTGCAAAGGGGCTCAGAGGTCTTCCCCGGAGAGAGGGGGAAGTTCCCATGTCCCGGAGATCATGGCCTGAGCCGAAATCAAGGGTTGGACACTTAACCAACTGTTGAGTCACCCAGGCGCCCCAAGTTAAGCCTTTTAATAACTGTATAGGGTCAGTCTCCTGTTGTCCTTGTTTTACCACTAAGAGCATGAAAACAGAAGTCTATGACTTGCCCAAGGCCACATGTTCGGCAAATGGAGACTTGGGCCTGAGCAAGGCCATGCGGGCTCTGAGGCCAGAATCCTAAGGCCCAAAGATTTAGAAGGATTCATCGCTTTATTATTTTTTTTAATTAAAGAAAAATTTTTTTAATGTTTATTTTTGAGAGAGAGAGAGACAGAGCATGAGCAGGGGACGGGCAGAGAAAGAGGGAGACACAGAATCCGAGGCAGGCTCCAGGCTCCGAGCTGTCAGCACAGAGCCCGACGCGGGGCTCGAACTCATGGACCGTGAGATCATGACCTGAGCTGAAGTGGGACACTTAACCGACTGAGCCACACAGGCGCCCCTTAAATTTTTTTTAGTGTTTATTTTTGTGAGAGGGGAAAAAGAAGATGAGAGGGGAAGGGGGGGGGCCGAGTGAAAGGGAGACAGAGGATCTGAGCAGGTCTGTGCTGACAGCAGATGGCCCAACGAGGGGCTGGAACTCACAAACCGTGAGATCATGACCTGAACCAAAGTCGAGCACACCGACTGAGCCACCCAGGCACCCCGGGATTCATTCTCTTTGCTCTGCAAAGAGAGCAGAGTCATCTCCTGGAAAGAACGTGACCCTAGGGCGCCTGGGTGCCTCAGTCAGTTAAGCATCCGACTTCGGCTCAGGTGATGGATCTCAAGGTTTGTGGGTTCGAGCCCCGCATCAGGCTCTCTGCTGTCAGGACACAACCTGCTTCAGATCCTCTGCCCTCTCTGCCCCTCCCTTGCTTGTACTCTCTCTTTCTCTCTCTCAAAAATAAACAAACATTGGGGCACCTGGGTGGCTCAGTCCGTTAAGCGTCCAACTTCGGTTAAGCGTTCGACTTCTCAGCTCAGAGCCGGAGCCTGCTTTGGATCCTGTGTCTCCCTCTCTGTCTGCCCCTCCCCTGCTCGCACGCTCACTCTCTCTCTCTCTCTCTCTCTCTCAAAAATAAACATTAAAAAAATAAAATAAAATAGTATTTAAAAATAAACATTAAAAAACAAAAAAAAAGAAAGCAACCCCAAGGTCGAGGGAACTCTTTCCTCTTCCCCTCCTCCTCATTGTGACCAGGGTGGCCTCTGGCCTCCACAGAGAAGGGGAGGGGGGCAGGGACCCCGTGAGCGGGCCAGACGTGGACTCTTCCCCAGGGCCTGCCCGCCACCCCAGGCCCCAGGCACAGAGCCAACCAGGAAAGGAAACTCCCTCCCATGATCGCAGTCTGGGCCATTCTGCACAGGAAAGGGCAGGCTCTCCCAAAGCCCAGACAGTCTCCAGATGGTTTTTCACTGAAGATTTTCCCGGCGCATCTTTGGACCCCGAGACAGAATGTGGGCGGGGCCAGGGCTCGGCCCAGCGTCAGGAGAACAGGCCCCAGTGCACTGTGGGATCCCGAGCAAACCCCGTCTCCTCGGGGCCTGCGTTTCTCCCTCTGCGGTGGGTTGACCGTGATCCCGAAAAGAGAAGTCCGAGTCCTGACCCCAGTACCTGTGACCGCGACCTTATTTGGAAATAGGGTCTTTGCCAACGTAATGAAATGAAGGATCTCCGGAGGAGATCATGATGGATTTCAGGTGGGCCCCAAACCCAACCACAGTGTCCTGAAAAGGAAAGGAGAAGAAGATGGGGCGCCTGGGTGGCTCGGTCGGTTGAGCGTCCGACTTCGGCTCAGGTCACGATCTCGCGGTCTGTGAGTTCGAGCCCTGGGTCGGGCTCTGTGCTGACAGCTCGGAGCCTGGAGCCTGCTTCTGATTCTGTGTCTCCCTCTCTGTCTGCCCCTCACCTGCTTGTGCGCATCTCTATCTCTCAAAAGTTCATAAACATTTGGGGCGCCTGGGTGGCTCAGTCGGTTAAGCCCCCGACTTCAGCTCAGGTCACGATCTCGCGGTCCGTGAGTTCGAGCCCCGCATCGGGCTCTGGGCTGACGGCTCAGAGCCTGGAGCCTGTTTCCGATTCTGTGTCTCCCTCTCTCTGCCCCTCCCCCATTCATGCTCTGTCTCTCTCTGTCTCAAAAATAAATAAACGTTAAAAAAAAAAAAGTTCATAAACATTAAACAATTTTAAAAATAATAAAAGGAAAGAAAAGGAGAAGACACAGAGACACGAGGAGAAGGCGGCAAGAGGACGCAGGCCAGTATCAGAGTGGTGCGGCCACATACCAAGGTGGAGGCCGCTGGCAGCTGGGGACAGATCCTCCCTCGGAGCCTCCGGAGGCAGCCAGCCTGCTGAGACCTTGACTTCAGACCCGTGACCTCCGGAACTCTGGGAGAGCCCGTTTCTGTTGTTCGAAGCCACTGTGTTGTGGTCATTGTTACGGGGGCCACAGGAATCCAACGGGCCTTCTCTGAGAGTACTGATCCGGCCGGGAAGTCCCCCGGGGGGTTAGGAGAGGGAGATAAGAGACGGAAACTTGGCTCCCACCCTGAGAAGCGCACAGATGAGCTGAGAAGTCAAAAGCCACACCAGATTACTGCATGTCAAGCTCCAGCGTGAACAGAATCTAGGCTCCCAGACCGGTGGGGCTCCCGGCCTGGGGGTAGCGGAGGGTGGGTGGGATGTCGGCCCTGGCAGGGCCACCTCCAGGGGACTCAAAGCTCCCCGTTGGGGTGGGGACCTGGGATGAAGGGCCATGGGCCAGCATCCTTATTAGGGGCTGTGGCAGCTCTGTGAAGGGGGCTCTGGACTGCTAAGGTCTCAGGGGTCATGGTTGGCCATGGTAGCCAGTATGCCCAGGTCAGAGCAAGGGGTGCTGACGGCAAGGCCTAGCCCAGGGCCTGCCTTCTTTTCCTGGGAGTGTGGCGCTAGGAAAAACGACTTATCCTCTCTGGACTTTCCTGACCGCATCCTTAAAAAGGCGTTAATCTTCACACCAGGATGTGACACACACCGTCTGGCAAACGGTAAGTGTTTGATAGTATTTCCGAAGAGCACACAAATTCGAATAAAGGCAGCTGTGTGAGGCCAAGGGCACTGATAGTAAATGTGGGAAGAGGGACGGATCGCGGGCGGGAGGAGCCAGGACAGCAAGCGTTTGTTACTTGGAGGGGATCAGGGAAGCTGTATTAGTAGAAATCTTTTTATTGCAGGTGACAGAAATCCAAC
Source organism: Panthera pardus (assembly GCF_024362965.1). Lineage (NCBI taxonomy): Eukaryota > Metazoa > Chordata > Mammalia > Carnivora > Felidae > Panthera > Panthera pardus. The sequence continues at coordinate 12,179,895 of NW_026526991.1, forward strand.
TCAAACTACTCTGCGCACGAACCGGAATATTTGGCTGAGGTCACTGTTACCATGCTTTGAGTAAATCAAACGCACACCCACCACAGGGCCTTTGTACTTGCGGTTCCTGCCCTCTGTTGGTATGTTTTGTCCTCCAGATATTTCCAAAGTCTCTCCTTTACCTCTTTAGCTCTTTATCAAATAAGTTTAAGTTAATTTTAAAAATAAAATTTTAAATGTATCCCCCACTCAACGCTATGACTTTTCTCTGTTGTATTGCTTTTTTTTCTCCATAGCGTTTATCATCATTTAATGTGCTATTGATATTATTTTCTTTATTTATTGTCTTTCTACTTATACCATGTGAGCTCCAGCAAAGGTAGGTCTTTTGTCTTTTCTTTGCCTTTAAAATTTTTTTTTTGAGAGAGAGAGAGAACATTCGCGCTCTTAACTTGGGGAGGGGCAGAGAGAGAGAGAGAGAGAGAGAGAGAGAGAAAATCTTAAGCAGGTTCTGCACTCAGCACAGAGCCCAATGTGGGGCTCAGTCCCAAGGCCCTAGGATCATGACCTGAGCCAAAATCAAGAGTTGGACACTCAACTGACTGAGCCACCCAGGCGCCCCAACTTTTTTTTTTTTAACTTTTTATTTTTCTAGTTTTCTCCACCTAGAACCATGTGGTAGGTGTGATGGTTCATTTTATGTATCAGCTGACAGAGCCACAGGATACCCAGAATTTGGTTACATATTATTATCTTGGGGGTACATCTGTGAGGGTATTTCCAGATGAGATGAGCATTTGAATTCATAGACTAGGTAAAGCAGATTGCCCTCCCTGACGTGGGTGGACCTCATCCAGCATGTTGAGGGCCCGAATCGAACAAACAGGTGGAGGAAGGGGGAATGTGCTCTCTGGCTGGGTGTTACACTGGCCTGTTGATCTTCTGTGATGTGGTGGGGGCTCTGCAGGGAGGCCTTCCTGGAGGAAGTGCCATTTGAGAAGGATGGACTCTGCACAGCAGGGGATGGATGTGGGCAGATGAAGCCACAAGACCTGACAGAGGAATGTCGCAGAGGCCAGTCCGGGGTAGAATGGGAGGAAAGAGTCTTTGGGGTTAGATATCAAGCTTGTACTGGCCTTTGCGAAAATCAAATCCCTGATGGCGGGTGATCGAATTCTGCTAGTGGCCGCTGAGACAAGTCACGAGGGAAAATAGCACTCAGGACAGATACATTTTGACAGAGGGGCAAGTGGAGGGAAAGTTCTAGAAAGTTCTAGAACACAGGGAAAGTTCTAAGCCATAAGTAGAACGAGACCCTAGGCCTTGAGGGAAGAAGTCGTAAGAGTTTCCATCCTCACGAATTGTGCACTTTGCAGTTTACAAAGCATTTTGCCATCCATCACCTACCTGGCCCTGAGTGGTAGGAATTCCCTTCTTCAACAAGTATTTATCAATAACTTCCTGCTTAAAAGGGTCATGAGGATCCTTATGTGCTGTGTGAGAGGGGGTAATATAGCTGTTGTCAGCATGAACTTGGGCCTGTACCAGACAATGGAGATACAAGACGGATATGGCACGGGCTCTCATGGGCTTCACGGTCCACCGGGAAGAGGGACGTTACTCACTAATGACATAACAGGGTCAAAATTCTAACCATTAAAAGGAGATCTCTTTAAAAGCATTGTTTCTTTATTCGCTATAATTGAGTCCAGTAGTCCACAGTGTATTGGGTGCTTACTCTAGGTTTTTTTTACCTAGTTTAGATTTCACCGCATCCCAGAAGGCAGGTACCTTTATGATTGCCATTTGGTTGGCAGAGGAAGAAACTAAGGCACAGAGAGGTTAGGTAACCTGCTTGAAGTCACACAGCTAGCAAATAGCGAAGCCAGAGTTCAAACCCAGTAGTCTGGCTCCAGAATCTACCCCGGGGCAGCTGGGAGTCTCAGTCAGTTAAGCGTCTGACTTTGGCTCAGGTCATGATCTCACAGTTTGTGGGTTTGGACCCTGCGTCTGGCTCTGTGCTGACAGCTCAGGGTCTGGAGCCTGTTGCAGATTCTGTGTCTCCCTCTCCCTCTGCCCCTGCCCCACTCACATTCCGTCTCTCTCTCTCTCTCTCAAACATAAACAAACATTTTAAAAAATTAAAAAAAAAAAGAATCCACCCCTTGATATCTGAACTACCTTTGTCTTTTGCTTATAAGCACTTCTCATTGCTATGTGTGTGTTGCGGGGGGGAGCTGGGGGCAACTTAGATGAGTCCCAACTCATCTAAGGGATGCCAACTAAGATCCCTTAGATGGGATCTCAATCTTTCCTGATAAGTGCTTCGTATCTCAGGTTCCCTACCCTCCCCCATCCCCACCCCTGCCCCTAAGCACCACCACACCTGCTCCTCTTGAAGGTGGCTCCTGGGTGTATGGGAGAAGGGAGATGGGCCTTTGGATAGGGCCTGCCAAATAATACACGGTCTAAAAATTTCACAACCAGGGGCGCCTGGGTGGCTCAGTGGGTTAAGTCTCTGACTCTTGGTTTTGGCTCAGGTCGTGTTCTCACGGTTCGTGGGTTTGAGCCCCGCATCGGGCTCTGTGCTGATAGCGAGGAGTCTACTTGGGATTCCCTCTCTCCCTCTCTCTCTCTGTCCCTCCCCTGCTCTCTCTGTCTCTCTCTCAAAAATAAATAAATAAAAATAAAATAAAATAAAAATTTCACAACCATTATCCAGTTTACAAACATGAATAATGCCACATAGGTAAGGTTCTAAGAGCGTCTGTAACCTGGTCAGCTGTGGAAGGCTCCCCACAAGGAGGGGTTAGCAAGGTGAATAGGGAGGGAGACCTCTCCAGACCGAGGTGGTCTGAGAGTCTGACCGGGGAGTCGGGAGTCGGGTCTAACTGCCCCATGACTTCCTGCTGCCAAGGTCAGAGACCCGGAGTTACTGACCCAACAGCCCAGAGCAGGGGTCACAAGACAGGCCAGAGCCCAGCTCCAACTCCAAGTGCCTCCCCCCGCCCCCCCCCAAGTCCAAAGTAGGAAGGTCGAGGATTCCGTGGAGAAAGAAACCCTGGCTGCCACATGAGCCAGCGCGACTGTTGGCCCCCGGGCGTCTCCGGGCTGGGCCACCACACCTAATTTTAACTGACCTGCTGATTCATCCAAGATGGCTCCCTCCCTCCCCCGCCTGCCCCCCCCACCCCCAGCCCAGGCCACAGCCAGCCACAGCCACTCCTCAGAGCTGCCAAAATTCTTAAAGTTCAAGGTCATTCCCCATCTGTTCCAAGCCCTCATTCCAACCTCATCCACGACCAATTCCCTTCACAGAACGTCTAGCCCTGTCAACTAGTCTTCTCGGGGTTTCCTGAGCATTCCAGTACGTTCCTGCTTCCCTAACTCTCTGCACCATCTTTCGAGCCCCCATTCAAACGCCCTTTTCTGGAGGATGCCCTTCTATACTCGGCACAGACTGAGTGGCTATCCCTCCCCAGCCCCCTTCCCCTACCCCCTCCTTGCCTCCCAAGTAGTTTACCAGTGTGACCACACTCACCTAGAGGACAGATACTGCACACCTACTATGGGCTCTGGGGAGATTAAGGCATTAGTTATAGGAACGTTTTCTTCCTTTTTAAATTTTTGACATATATTTGTTTTTGAGAGAGAGAGCACAAGCAGGGGAAGGACAGAGAGAGAAGGAGACACAGAATCCGAAGCAGGCTCCAGGCTCTGAGCTGTCAGCACAGAGCCCGACGTGGGGCTCGAACTCATGACCTTCAAGATCCTGACCTGAGCTGAAGTCAGCTGCTTAACTGACTGAGCCACCCAAGCTCCCCAGGAATGTTCTATTCCTAGCCCCTCTTTCTCATTTTTCCCCTAGATTACAAAACCTTTTACTCTCACGGGGGGACGGTGGCAGCACAGTGCTGTGTGTTCACCAAGCCTGTCTCACTTTCTCGGGGCAGATGGGGAGGTCTCACCCCCAGCCTCCGTGGAAGTCGGCACGGCCATGTGGCCGGAAACCATGAGCGTCAGTGTCAGGCGTGGCCCCCAAACCTCTCACTCTCCCCCTCTCTTTCGTCTGGCTTGCCTGCTGGATACAGAGGGAGCAGAGGCCTTCAGAGTCCTTGGGGACAGAGCCCGGGGCCCTGAATCGCTGTGTGGAGCAGAGCCCTCTCCCCACCTTCACGGAGGTGAAGGACAACTAAAACCAAGAAGCCACGATTAAAACCAATAAGCCGCTGAGGTCGGGGGCTGTTTGTTACAGCAGCTAGCGCTCTAACTAATACACTAATGTGCCCTGGTTTGTGCTGCAAGCCTCACCCACGCCTAGTATGTAAGAAGTTCTTCATATTCATCTCCCACCGCGTGGCTCCCCTCTCGTCCATCCTCCACGTGCACACTTGACCCCGCCCTCCTCCCCCTGCCTCCCACCGCTGCTCAGAATTTCCCAGGGCTCCCCCCTGTCCTCGGAAATTTCCTTCTCCCCTCCTCTTTCTCTCCCCAATCCTTAAAGGCTGGGGTGTTCCCCTGGGTCCTTCTCTTCTTCCCTCGGCACCCTCTCTGGGGCCATCGCTGCTGCTTCCTCTACGTTGACCACTCACTCATGCTCTGTGTCTGATGGGGTAAACGGGAGCTTCTCCAAGTCGCCAGGTAGATTCAGCACGTGCGGTGACTCCGGATGGGGGTGGGGGGTGGGGGTGGCAAGTCCTCTCTTATAGCAGAATACGGTCAGGGAATTAATTCTCAAGGGAAAGCTCAAAGTCATGCTAGGGGGAAGAACAGGAATATCTCCAGCAGACTAAGTGGGCTTTTGAGAGAGAAATTACTCGTTGCATCTTAGTTGGGTTCGATTGTGGATAAACCAGAGAAAACCCAACTGCGGTCTGAGTGTGGGTCCATGTCTTTGCTTCCTCTGTCCCCTCCCAGCAGGGCTGGTGCCCTCTTCCCTGGAGGAGTCCTGGGAGCTAGGACTTGGGCTCTGGTTGTTTTTAGAGGGAAGGGAGGAGGTTTTAGGAAAAGGCTGGGCGGTGTGGCTGCAGGATGCTAGGGAAAGAGGAGGGAAGGAGAGGGGAGGAAGGGACACAGCCCAGGGGCTCTCCCTCGGAAGGGAAGGCTCCTCTCCTGACCTGCCAGCCAGATGTGACCACACCCGTGCCCTGTCCACACTGCCTTCCGGACAGTGGAGGAGGGGCTCTCTGCCTTTCCCGATGGCAGGAGCCTTGTGGGCAGTGGGGCTTGGCCCGGGAGGATACAGAAGCTGGAGAAACACGGCCACCACTTCCCCAGCGTCACCCACCAGAGGACAGTCCAGCCTCGGGGACGCATCCCTACGCCCGCTAGACACATGTCACCCAGATGCTGCAGGTGCTGCCGTCCCAAGAGAGACTTGTTCTCTCCCCTGTCCTCCTGGGTGCCCCGCCTGCCTTAGTAAAGGGCGCCACCACCTGCCCAGTCACTCAGCCAGACACGGACTCCCCGCTGCCTGCCGGCCCAGGGCTCCACCACTCACGGACCTCCCTCAGCCTCCCCTGGAGCGTCTGTCCCCTCTCCTCCCAGTCCCTCAGCCCTCAGCTCGGAGCCCCTCCCACAGACCTCCGGTGCCTGAAAAAAAACCCAAACAGGGAACAGTAGCTGCCTCTGGGAGGTGGTGGGGGTGGGGCGGAGCCGGGAAGGGGCAGGCGGGAACTTTCTGGGGTGATGCTGATCCTCTGTATTCTGATAGGGGGTTGCCCAACACAGGTATCTGGACTCGAATGCTTCGGGCATGTGCACTTCATTGGACGTAAATTTTACAGCAGAAGAAAAGAAGGCAAACATCTCTTGAACTCTCGTTAATGACCTGCTTGCCCAAGGATTCACCTCATTAATGACCTGCTTGCCGAAGGATTCACAGGGGAGGGACGGGTAGATGTTTGCAGCCTGCTTTGAAATGCCACAAACCATCAGGAAGACTGACGGATACGCGGGGATGGATAGGTATGTGGTCAAACTAGTTTAGTCAAATGTCCGTGGTGGAACACAGGTGATGGCTATACAGCGTTCACTGGAAAATTCTTTCAGCGTTGCCGCATGTGTGAACATCGTTTCAGAATACAAGGCTGGGGGGACGTGTCTCCAGACCTGTCCCCTCCATGCCCTTATTCCCACCTGTAACTAGCGTGGTGTTTCTAGTACAGCATAAAGCCACTGGCCCTCCCCTGCTCAAAACCCTCCAGAGGCTCGCTGCTGGGGAGAAATCTTAGCCCCTGTGGCTCCCAAGGCCACCCGTGGTTGGCCACTGTTTACTTTTCTGGTCGAATCTTCCATTCCTTCCTCCCTCGCTCTCTTTTCCCACCACAGAAACACCAAAGAGCTTCTATTTGCCTGCACAGATCATGCTCTTTACGAACCCTGTGGTGGAAATGTCTGGTGTGCACCCCATTTGCGTTCTCCCTTTCCTCCTAAGTGGTAGAACTCCCAATTTGCGTCTGGGGATATGGCCATAGAGAAATAAACTCTACGTTTCCTGACCTCCCTTGTAGAAAGGTGTGGTCGTGTAATGTACAACGAGAGGAAGTATTCATTACAGCCTCAGAAAGTGTCCCGAAAGGTCGGGGGTCACAACTGTGTTTACCCTTTTTGCCTTCCTGCTGGTTGGAATGATGACGTGATGGCTGGAGCTCAAGCAACCACCTCGGATCAGGAGGTGGAGGCCATGTGTATAATATGGCAGAGCGCTAAAGTAGGCTGTGCGTGGGTCTGTACCTTACCAGCCCTGAACCACGACTCCTGGACTTCCATATGAAAGAGAAATGAATCTTCTCTTGTTGAAGCCATGTTATTTTGGAATTTCTGTCACCCACAAGCAAACCTGGTCCAAACCCACCAACTGCCATGTCCTCGAATGTTTTGGTCCTTGTGCTTAGAATATCTTTTCCTCACTCTGCTGCCAGCAAACCCTTAATAATCCTCCAAATTCCGGGGCGCCTGGGTGGTCCAGTCGGTTGAGCATCCAACTTCGGTTCGTGAGTTCGAGCCCCGCGTCGGGCTCTGTGCTGACAGCTCAGAGCCTGGAGCCTGCTTCGGATTCTGTGTCTCCCTCTCTCTCTACCCCCAACCCACTCGCATTCTGTCTCTGTCTCTCTCAAAAATAAATAAACTTTAACAAAAATTTTTTTTAAAAATCCTCCAAATTACTACTCAGGCATCACCTTCACTGTTACATGTACTTGGGTACCATTAATCATTTCCTCCTTAATGGTTTCTACGTTCCTTATATCACACTGAACAATTATTAAGCACTTACTGCATACCAGGCACCATGCTGAGTCTTGTACATACACTCCCCATTTTCTTTCTCATGAAGACATTTGAGATAGGTAACTACTTTCAAAGTTCCCATTTTACAGATTAAAAAAAAAAAAAACAAACCAAAAACTAACCCTGGGAACGCCTGGGTGGCTCAATCAGAGTGTCAGACTTCAGCTCAGGTCATGATCTCGCTGTCTGTGGGTTCAAGCCCCACATCGGCCTCTGTGCTGACAGCTCAGAGCCAGGAGCCTGGTTGGATTCTGTGTCTCCCTCTCTTCCTCTACTCACCCCCTCCCCCAAAATAATAAATAAATATTAAAAAAAAAACCTGGAAAGTTATGATATCTTCCCTGGATCACAAAAGTAATACGTGCTGGGGCCAGGCATCGAATCCAGCTGTCTGATTCCCTGTGTTTTACCCCTATGTTGCACCATCCCTGTTACGTCACTGCCCTTATCATCATTTGTGTACATATCCGTCCCTCCCGTCACCCCCTAACGTCCAGGCACCATGTGGCATTCACCTTGGTCTCTCTGGAACCCAGTACAGAGCCCGGCACCCTGTGAGCACGTGTCTGTGGACTTCAACAATCAATTCTAAGTCTTCAGTCCCGGTTCTGAGGCAGAAGGGCCTTCCCAGGTGGGCTCACCTCCCTGCACCCCTTTCCCCATGCATCCCCTGCACCCCTTGGGCTTTTGCGCACACAGTTTGTTACCTCTGCTTTGGGGCCCCCACAGCACGCTCCCTCATACTTTAAGGTCCAGTCCCCTTGTGGCCTCTGCCCGCAGATCTTCTCCGTGTAGACCCCGGGCTGCCTTCCCACCCTCCCAAAGCCCTTCGCTTGGGTCTCTGGTGTGGTCCAAATCCCCCCCAGGGATTTCCTCCACTCAACCCGGAGTCCGTTGAGAGCAAAAACTACGCTTTATTCCCCTTTTAATAATTTGGGGAGCCGTCCTTGGTCGGTGCCACGAATATAGAGATGGGAAAAGACCCCGTCCTGGTTGGAGGGGAGGGTGGATGCGGGGGGGGGGGGGGGGGGCGAACGCAGGGACCCAGTAGAAGCGGCGGAGCCAGAGGCGGAGGCTTTTCTCCTCGCTGCCACTAGATGGCAGCAGGACCACCCGGCGGTCACCCTTCCGACTGCCTTTGCCTTAACCTCCGGGAAGCCAAAAGACCCTGGATGGACTCCGTTCAATAATACAAACATTCAAAGACCTTACTGACCCAGCTCTCTGCCAGGTGTGCTGTCAGAAAGGTGAGAGGGGGAAGAAGAAGAACGATCCACAAGTTGGACCAGTTCCAGCTGGGAAGCACCAACCCCGAAACCGGACTACCCGGGTTCGAACTTCGTGCTTGGCATCTCCTAGCTGTGTGACTTTGGTGGTTCCTTATAACCTCTCTGTGTCTCCACCTCCTCGCGTGGGAGGTGGGGTTTATGGCTGCTGGGAGGCGCGGTGCCCCTGGAGCGCAGGAAGTGCGGTGCGAGTGTCTATTGTTTTGGTACGTCTGCTCCCGAGGAAGCTCACGGGGTAGAAATGGGGAGCTGCACCCCAAAGCGGAGAGAGAGAAGGCTGCCCCCGAGCTGGAGCCCCAAGGCGGGAAAGAAGGCGCACCTGCGAGGGAGGGTTGGAGTTGGGGGAGGATTCCTGCAGGGGGCGCTGTTTCTTCGAGATGGGCCGCGAAGGAAGGGCGAGGGTCTGCGGAGGCGGGGCCGCGCCGCACCGGTGACAGGTGAAAGGTGGAGTCACCCCACGCCGCCTCCTCCGAGGTTGAGTAGCGGAGAGGTGGGGAAGGACGGCTGGTGTCCTCAGGCCACACCTGCTATTGGGATTTGGGGATCCTTGTGTCCCTGCCAGCCCTCTTCCAATAAAGCCCCTCTGGGCCTCCAGGGGGAGGAGGAGCCTTGCCATGTCAACTGTATTTTTAGTTCCCTGTGCCTCTCCCCAGCTGCTATAAGACACCTCTCCCCACCCCCAGCCCGCCGCTTGGCTGCAGGCTCCTGGAGGACAGCTGGGGAGAAGGGGAGACGCGGTCAGTTCTAATGGCTGCCAGGAGGCTGGGCGGAGTGGGGTCTGGGGCAAGCTTGGGGGTCCCGCCGCCCCGTCGAGTCTGCTCTGAGTCGGGCCTGGCGCTGGACCAGGACCGCAGACTCCGGCAGGAAGCAGCAAACTAGGCTGGGCGGGCGGGAGGCACTGGCCAGGCTGGCTTCCAAAGGGGAGGCTCCTAGGAGGAGAAAGGGAGGTGGTCAAGGTTGAAGGGACCCTTGGCTCTTTGGGGCTAAAGTCACCCCCTGGATGAAGTCTTAAAGTGGAATCCCCCAGATTCGCTTGGGGAGTTGTTAGCTGCCCAAGGGCTAGCAAACTCCCAGGTCCTGGAAGAGAGCCGCTCTTTGCACAGCCACCTGGGGACTCAAACCTGGGGGGGGGGGGGGGGAGGGGGGGGGAGGGGCAGGATGCTGGAAGCCCCTTGCTAGAGAATTCTCTTTGTGTATGTGCTCAGCAGGAGTTGCCGACTTGAAGATCACAAAACCAGTCTTTTTCCACCAGACTGGCTCCTGGCTTACCGTGTGTGTGTGTGTGTGTGTGTGTGTGTGTGTGTGTGTGTGTTGGGGGGTGGGGGGCGGTGCTCGGGTCAAGTCCTTGTCCAAGTACGGACAAGAAAAGTCTTCAGTGAGCATGCAGCCTCCCTCTCCTCTCAGTAGACTCCACTGGTCCTCTCTATCCCCAAAGAGTCAGCAGAGTGTGCCCAAGGGAGCGAGCGTGACAAGAAGGCATATTTTAGTTCATCATAAAGGAGACTCTTGCAAGTCTTAGGTGAGGAGCTCGCTGCTCCTAGGAGTATTCAAGCAGATGCTAGAGGATGATCCGCTGGGAGAATTCCCCGCCTTTAGTGGGAACTTGGACAAGATGCTGTCGAAGTCTTCTGTTAGCCTCTAGACACGATGGCCTTATACGCATCTACACTTGTCTATCTCTGCCTTTCTATGACCCTGGACCTCTCAAGCCCAAATTTCCAGAGCGGCCAAACCCGAAGACTTTGGCGCCCCAGAGTTTCCCTCTGGGATCTCCAGACTGTAGAAGTTGAAGACTTGAGAATGATCCTACATGTCTCGGGAGTTTTGCACCCAAAGGCTTCTGTGACATGAGAGGACAGGAAAGAGGATGGGGGCGGGTCCAGCGTGGAGGGATCGAACTAACCCACCTCGGTGTGTGCGCGCGTGTGGGTGTGCGTGTCCGTGTATGACACGCGAGTGTAAGGCTTGTGCCCGCAAAGGGGGCCTGGTTTTCCTATTTCGTGCACCTCCAGCTTCCTTGCCCCGGCCACTGGAAGGCTGTCACCGGGATAATTATAGTCCCCAAACAAAGCTGGTGCCTCCAGGTAGCCATAGCTACTGTTAGGTAATGCCTGCTCTGGTGTAGAGATATCGAAGTACAAACAGATGTCGGCCCCTTCCTATTAGCTTAAATGGTAAAACTTAAAAGGTCCATCGACTTCAAAGCCACAGGTTTCCATGAGCACGCCAGTTAATGGGGGTGCCTGCCAAGGGATGACGGCTACGTATTAAACACTTGAGCATCGGTAATGATTTGATGAGCTTTTAAATGCTCGGGCTGCCCCCAGACAAGTGCAGAGGCCGGAGATGGTGGAGCCGAAGATTCAGATTTGGGTCCCGCCCTGCTGTTCACCAGCCCCTGGGCGGCCGGTGCGTAACCTTGCCAAGTCCTTGCTCCCTTCCAGCCCGGCGGGGTACCAAGCCGCCCCGCCCTGCCCTGCCACCGCGCTGGCCTCAGCCTCCAGCGAGTGACCGGCAGCAGGGGCCGAAGCTGGGGGGTCTGAGCCCTTGGCAGATTCTCTCAGAATTGCCTTTCCTCTGTCCTGGGTCTGGCACGGAGTAAGCCCTTAGTACTAGGCTGTTGAGCAAATAGGAGAATGAACGAACGAATGAACGAATGAATGCATGAATGATAGCTCTCCCCCCAATCCCCGTGACATTTCTAGCTACTCATTTTGCCACCACATCTTCTGCTGTGAAAGGTGGCTGGGCTCCCAGAGGTCTGGGATAACAGGAGCTTCCCATGTGACTCCTGGGGCACCGTGTCAGGGAGAGAGACGCCTCTGCTTAGGAACCAGCTGATTGATTCGATAAAGGAGTCAACAGGGTTCATTGACAGGATCCGCGAGGGGTCAGACAGGAAGTGGCAGTTCGCGGTGACCCTCACACAGTAATTGGGCCGGGCTTGACAGAGATCGGAACGGAATGAATTCTGGGCCCTAGGTGACACTCAAGAGCCCCCACCTTGGGGTTCCTACTCTGTGCTGGCCATGGATCTGACTCTCTTCGACGCCGCGTTTCCTACCGCCTAGACAATTCTTGCCAAACGTCCCTGCTTGTATTTCGAACAGGGGATCTGATTCAGGTAGCTAACAGATGGAGGCTGTTGGGTAGAGCCCTGCCATCGGCTGCCTCGGGTTGGGTGCCAGTCCCGGTCCAGTCGGCTGTGATTGGCCATGGGGTCGGGGGGAAGCACATGGCCCTACATGGTCATGTAGGGACTGGGACAGAGCAGTCGCTTTTAGAAAGAGCTGTCTATGTGGGGTCGTCGTGACGGACGTGTCTATTACAGACCCAGGGCAGCCAGGGCACTTGCTTATTCTTTTGGAACCTCACCGCCCACAGCTATAAAATGGGGTGATGCTCGTTACCTTGCGGGGCCACTGTGAAAATCAGATGTCATGCTGCCCAAGGAGGTGCTTTGTGAACTGTAAAGTCCTGTGTAGATGGAAGGAAGGGCCTGGTACGTTGATCATAGCACTAAAACAACGGTACTGTAAGCTTACTCCTTATATCTCCCCAAGGGACTGTGAGTTTCTTGAACACAGGGATGTGTTTATTTAGTTTTATTGTCCTGAGCATGTGGCACAGTTTCCATCACGCCAGAGGTAGTCTGTCACTATGTGTGGGATGGACGAATGGATGGATTATGGATGGATGGGCAGATGATGGATGGGGGAGTGGGTGGGTGGGTGGGTGGTGGATGGATGAACCCATACGTGGACGATGGAGAGATGCATGGATGGGTGGGTGGCTAGATGATGGATGGATGATGGATAAATACAAAGAAGGCCAACCATCCTCCCTTGGCTCCCTTGCAAGACCATCTATTTATTCAACAAATATTTGTTCAGCTACGATTTGGTACAGGGCACTGTGTGAGGTCCAAGAGATACAGAAGTCAATAAAACATAAGTGAGTAAGGTATTCGGGGGCATGAACCCAAGAGCCTGACTTTCTGGGTTCAAATCCCAGCTCTACCACCAGCTATGTGACCGTGACAGTTTTCCCTAACTCCCCCCCTGAATAAACGAGGACGATGCCATGTCTGTCCTAGAGATACGGCTGTCAGGGGATTAAACAAGTTACCAAATGTGAAGTGCTCGGAGGAGGGCCCGGCATGTCCCTACACGTACCGGCTGCTCTAACACACTCGTGGCAGAGCCAGCATGGAAACTAAGAAATACAGCACGATGAAGGGAGCCGTACAACAGGGGAGCCCACCCAAATAAGTGGAAGGAGGAGGACATTAATGGGGCCTGGAGGGGGTGTGCCAAGCAAAACTTCTCAGAAGGAAATACTTGAGCAAAGGCCACGAGGGCCACGAAGCCAGTTTTCTGGGTGGGGTAGAAAAATCCAGACTCCAAGAGCCTGTGGATAGACGCCCAGCTATAAGTAGGAACCACCTCGGCTCCCTCCCCTCTCTCACCCCCCCACTTCTGGCTGGGTAGGGGCTCTCCGGCAACATGGGCAGACTGTGGACAAGGAGACTGTTAAGGACCAGGACAGTCCCAGGGCCAGCCCAGGAGCCGCTGCCCGAGCTTGGAAACATGACAGTTTCCTTGGGATGGTTGACAACAGGGAGAGTTGAGTTTCAGGCTGCTGGCGTCGGCCTTGGTGGTGCCCTTTTTGCTGGCCTCTGAGACTCCACACAGTGGCCCAGCCTCCTCCCCTGCTCTTGCCACATACACAAACACCCCCCCGCGCCCCTGTGGCCTGAGCTGTCCTACCTCCCCACAATGGCACCTGCCCCAAAATAGCTCCCATGTGAGAGCTACAGAAAGGAAAAGATTAGACCCCTCATGAAAAGGAGGGAGGAGGGAGAGGAGGGGAGAGTGAACGAGCCGTCAAGTGATCTGTGTCGAGCTTCAGGGAAGGTATAAAATCCCTTTGGGGCCGGGCGGTCTCAAACCCCGGCTGTCAGAGCCAGGACACCGAGTCGGCCCGGACTCCCTCTTTCTGTCTTCCTCAGACTGCGCCATGGGGCTCAGCGACGGAGAGTGGCAGCTGGTGCTGAACGTCTGGGGGAAGGTGGAGACCGACCTCGCGGGCCACGGGCAGGAGGTCCTCATCAGGTAAAAGGAAGAGACCCCATTGCCTCTGTCACCCACTCCCCAAAGATCAAGGGTGCGTGCCTGCAAGGCGGAATCGTTGCCCAGGGTTGACCAGTTGGCTGTGTCGGTCGACTTTGTTAACACCTTCACTTGGTTTTCCTTTGCTTGTAAGTGTCAGGGACTGGCGTCCAGAAAGGAAAAGAGATCCATCCCGGGCCTGTGCCAGCAGTGGGAGAAGCCTGGTGATCAAACCCCGGATGCCTAGCGCCCACCAAGAGGAATCCTAGAATCGTAGGCAGTCATAGTTAACAAGGGCCCTGAGAGATCCTGTCCAGACGCTTCACTAAATGGACGAGGACAAACAGGACCTGAGAGGGGCAGGACCTCCCCGCGCCACAAATCCGTAAAGGTCTATAAACTGTCAAGACTGACACATGGCCTTCAAGATAAAGACCCACAGGCTCTAGAGCTGGCTCGGCCTCCGAACCGCTGTGTGACCTTTGGGAAGGCACACAACCTCTCTGAGTCTCAGTTTCCTCTCCTATACAATGGGCGGGGCTGTTCCGTGCTACCCTTTAAAGTAGAAGTGAGAGTTAAATAAGATAATGCATGTAAGGGGCCTGGTGCTGTTCCTGGAACATAGCAGGTTCTAGAAGATGTTAGTAATTGTTACGGATGGAGCTAGCTTAAGGACCTGCGAAGTATTATAATTAGAAAATAGAAGACAGAGGCCCATTAGGGACTTTTGATGTTGAGGAAGTCTTGAATTTGAGAGCTCTGAATAGTGTGGTCTCCAAGCACATCTTGACTGCAGGGGTTCCTGAACAAAAACAAAAGAAAACAAAATTCCAAGCGTTGTAAATAAAGGATGGTGTGTGGCTTGTAAGCAGAATTTTATTTTCTCATTGCCTTCCACCCCAGACGGTGTTGGACCCCTCTTCTCCAGGTGCCTTCTCTCACGCTCTGGGCCAGCGCAAGTCAAATATCTAATGGGGTATAAATCCACATTTCTGCACCTGGGAGAAAGTGGCCCTGGGGTGGCCACGAGTGAATGGATTGTCCTTCACGCTTTCATTTACAGACGAGTTTCTCCTTCGTCACGTCACGAGCCAGGTTTCCCTCTCCCACTCAGATGCCTTTTTGGTCTCCTTGGGCTGCACTTCTATCCGGCTCCCATGTCTGGATCTGTGATCCGAAGTCTGAGCCCTGAGTCATCCACGCTAGAAACACTTGGGGAAGGATGGTCACGTTCTCTGTTTACTCCGACCGGCATCATGGGGGATGTTCCCTGTGTCTTTCTCCTCCTGTCCCTGCCAGCAGGCCGCTGGGGCTGCAACAGGTCCTGTTGGATGGGACAAAAGTTTCCCCCAAGTTGACATCAGCTCCTTAGGCACCTTTGCTGTGTGACCTTGGATAAGTCACTCCTCCTCTCTGAGTGACTCACTCCTCCTGCTTGCCTATCGGCTGAACGAAGCGATTGTCTGCCAGGGTCTCTGAGGTCCCTCTCCGCTCTCATGCCCTGGCATTCCCTGAGCCCGTGCTCCTCCCTCGCTTTTGGAGAGGAGGCAGGGTAGTTGGGGTTGGAGACCAGTCTGCAAAGCACAAGTCTCTCCAAGGTGATCTGGGGGCCATTAGCCCCCAAGGCAGCGACTTGAAGGAGACTTGGGGTATTGTGTCGTCAGGGGAAACCTTCCCTCCCTCTCCAGAGTGGATCAGGGACACCTACCAAGGGCCAGGGGCCGGGGATGGGATGTGATGCCTGAGACTCCTGGCCCCTGAAAGGTCCCAGAAAGCCCAATGCCCCGTCACGTCTTAGGCCGTGGGGCACGCAGAGACCATGCCAACGGGTTCTGCCCTCTTACTGTGCGGGGTCCGGGGAGGAGGGCCTCCCTGCGTGTAGAGCGAAGGGAGGGGGTGCTAACCCCCAGAGCTGCACCTGCCTCTGTGGGAGCTGGCCACTTGATTCTGTTCCAGAGGCTGAGCCTGGGCCTTCTTACTGACCTTGGCAAGGTCACTTCTCCTACTCCTCTTGTAAAAGACGGCATATTCTGTTCAGTGGAGCCTGTTAACAAAACACTGAGGGCTTTGCTGCAAGTCACAAAGGACACCCCCAGCCCCCGGGCTCGGCGATTCCCGTGTATTAACTCAGCCTCCCAAGCACCCGATGAGGTAGATATTAGGATCACCACCCTTAACAGAGAGGTTAAGTAACTTGCCCCAAGTCGCACAGCTGGAATTCACATCCAGGCGGCTTGCACCCAGCACGGCTGCTCTGGAGCGCTCTGCTCTTGGCACATCAGAGCGGGGCTGCCCTGCCCAGCCCGGTTCTTCTGCCTAGAGCAGGGAAGGCATTCCGCACGTCGGAGTCTCCATCTCCCGTGTGGGTGTCCGATTGGGCCTCCGTTCAGAGGACAGCTGGGAGGTGGCCTCCTTCCTCGCTGACTTGCCTGCAGGCCTGCGAAAAGCAAAGCAGGTGGACGTAGGATTGAAGCTGAAGACGCAAGGCAAGTGAGGGCTCCTGAAACAGGAGTGATAGTCTGTCCATCCTTTTCCGCGGGCCGATGGGCTTCGTCTGTCCATTTTCCGGGGTGCTGCCCTTAGGCAAATCCAGGTATGGCCTTCTGTGGCTGCCTGGGGCTCCCAGCTGCAGGACTTTGGGCCAAGGGAGGGAAGCGGCTGAGTGATGCCAGAATGATCTGGTGGGCACTCATTGGCCTGGTTTTCCTGCACCGTTGAAGGTAAATCTGGGCTCGCTCGCGGGCTGACTGGCACAGAGTGGAAGGTGAGGCAGGGGTCCAGCCTTACAGATGGAGGCTGAAATATCAGCCAGACCAACCCTTTTGATTTATGGATGGCTGAACCAGGACCCAGAGAAGCTGAGTGACTTTTTCAATGTCACGCAGCACGTTGGAGGTGGACCTGGGACCAGAACTCAGCTTTTGTAACTCTCATCCCCGTGTTCTTTCTCCCAGACATCTTGGGGGCTCCCCAAATATCTGAGATCCCTGGTTGCCTTGGGTACCAGGTCCTTGGACCTCTTCTGCCCCAGATAGGCTCCCTCCAGCGTCCCGACCTCCGACCTTCACCTGTGGGTGCTAGGTCTCACCTCTGCCAGGCAGGAGTTCAAGGATCATTGTCACCAGATAATAATAGGACCCTTGGGTGAAAAGTGCCAGGGATGAGCTGTCCCGGCCACACAGGCTTGGCCGGGCCAGGACGGGGGGTGAGATGGGGACGTGGGGCATGGCTGTGGATCGCCCTGGGCGTTCTGGGGGATGCAGGAGGGATGAGCTCCCGGGAGAAGGGTGTGCTCCCTGTTTGTGCTACTTGGTGCACACGTGTGTGCATGCACGTGAGTATGGGTGTGTGCTGTGAGATGCTTTCACACACCAGAGTGTGTCCACCGCAGGGCTGAAGAAGCGAGTGGCTGAGCCAGGAAGCTACAAAAAGAGGAAGCTTGCAAGGACCCAAAGCCATTAGACAGGAGGAGGGGAAGGCTGGGGAGACAGGGCCACTCCTGCAAACATTTCAGGGTATGACAGGGAGAGAGAGAGAGAGAGAGGGCGCATGACTTATAGAACCATCCGATCTCTGGTTCGGGCTTTGCCACCGACCCATGTCACTTGCCTCTGTGCTCCATTGGCCCACAGTGGAACGGGGACAGCCACCTCCCACCGAGGCGGCAGGTATGACTCCCTTTAACCAACACCCAACTTTCCAGAACAGGAAAGACCGAGCTCCAGGGCTACAGGTGTGGCTCAGGGCAGAGTCCCTCTGCAGCTAAGCTCCCTGGCTCCCTGGCAGGAGCGGAGACCTGGTCTTTGGCAGGTGGCTCCCTCCCTGGGCCTTACCATCTGAGGGGCCTGGGAGGTACAGGGCGTCTGAGCAAAATAAACAAGGACTTTCTGAGCCTGAGAGCTAACACAGGAAGTAGTGAGTCTCCTGTAGCTGCAAGTATTTAAGCAACCAAAGGATGATCCGTAGGCAGGAAGCTTGCAGAGATGGTCCCCTGCGCAGTCGACGTCTTGAGTCACGCAGACCCGCTTCCACTTGGCCCTTCTGCCTCGTACCCGTGATGCGATTTAATCACCTACTCTCCAGGCGACTCAGAGAAAATCGGGTGGAGCCAGGGAGCGAGGCAGGCACATCTTTCCTTCCTACCTCTCCAGTAGCAATGGAGAGGCAGATGCTACTGACCCGAAATAAGCAAGGCAAGCCTTTACACAGCCCACCGAGCCCCCACAGCGCTGCTCTAGGTAGGCACCAGTTATCCCCCATGCTTGGATGAGGAAGCAGAAGCACAGAGAGAGGTAAAGCACATGGCCCGACGTCACGCAGCTGGGAGATAGCGGGGCCGGGACTGGAACTCGTGTGTCTCACCACCTCCAGCCCCTGTGTCTGACTCCAGCCCCCCTTGTGCCCGCAGCCTCTTCAAGGGCCACCCGGAGACCCTGGAGAAGTTCGAAAAGTTCAAGCACCTGAAGACAGAGGATGAAATGAAGGGCTCCGAGGACCTGAAGAAGCATGGCAACACGGTGCTCACCGCCCTGGGGGGCATCCTCAAGAAGAAGGGCCAGCACGAGGCGGAGCTGAAGCCCCTGGCCCAGTCACATGCCACCAAGCACAAGATCCCCGTCAAGTACCTGGAGGTGGGAGGCAGGGCAGGGGCGGGTGGGAGGGTGGAAGGGAAGGCCTCGAAGGGCTGGGATTTGGGGTTCGAGTCCCAGCTCAGCCACTGACTTGTGGGTGACCCACATCGTTCCTCTTTGAGCCCCAGTTTCCTCATCTGTAAAACGAGCTGTCACCCCTGCGGTCACTGAGAGGAAACCCATTTCTCCCCCAGATCGGTATGTCGTCCGGGGAAGTAAGGGAGATTGGATATTGGGGGCACCACTTGCACTCCCCCCACCACGGGGAGGTACTATTATCACACCCACTGGGCAGATGAGAAAACTGAGGCACAGGGAGGGCAATAGCTGCCCACAGGATTCAAACTAGGGCTCTACTCCCCCAGGCCCTCATTGCCTAACCCCTGTGCCATCTGGAGCCTGATGTGTGCAGGAGTCGTGAGGCAGGAGGACAGGAGCGGGGACTCGATCCTGGGCTGGGGGTGGCCAATAGGCTGGTGATACTGGTTTCAGCATCTTTACAGATGAAGAAGGAGAGGCCTCGGGTGTCCTAGGCAAGAGAAGTTGGTTTGAACCTCCTGTGAGGGGCTGAGGAGTTGGGTGGGCAGGGGAGAGCCTGAACTGCCTTTATAACCAGTGGCAGGAGGGGTGTGGCAAGAGGGAGCATTGAGATCTGGGGGATAAAGGGCCTTCGGGATAGGTGCAATCCCTCAGGATGGGAGCAGCAGGCAGGCTGATGCAACGACGAGGATAAAGGTAGCGGTGATAGCTACCAGTTAGGATGGGCATTCGCCTGGATCACTGCGTGGAATTCTCGAAATCTCCCTGAGATTGAAGGCACTCAGTGTCCTCTCTTTCTCTGACGCAAAGGAAGTTCAGAGCTGGGGAGTCCAGAGCTGGTGTGGGGGCCGCACGGTCACCAAGAATGCAGCCTCTTTCGTGCCAATGTTGGCATGAGTCCTCAAAGTTGACTCATGGTCCAAGATGGCTGCTAGAGCTCCAGCCATCTGGTCCACGTTCCCAACAGGAAGCAGGAAGAAGAGAGGAAAGCTCTCTTTTAAGGAGTCGCAGAAATCCCACCCAACAGTTTCCTTTGCATCTCGTTGGCCAGAAGTTAGTTACAAGACCACACCCATCTGCATGGAAAGCTGGGAAATGTGGTCTGTTGCCACTGCAAATACAACCAGTGTTCTGTTACCAAGGAAGAAGGAGAAAATGGACATTGGGCAGGCAATTAGCAGACTCTGTGCCAGGCAGGTACCCTTCGCATACTCACTTTACAGATTTGGAAACTGAAGGCTCAGAGAGATTAGGTAGCTTGCCCAAGGTCACACAGCCAGTAGGTACAGTCTGATCAGCAGTACTCCGGAACTCAAGCCCTTAACCCTTGCGGTACAATATCTCCCATCCGCCACCGCCACACCCCTCGTCAGCCTCTCAGTCTCACCTCCCTGCGCCCCAGCTGCCCCCGCAAATCACACGTAGACAACCTGGCCCGCCCATCCCACTCAGCATCACAGACACAAGGAGCCTGTCCTGCCTTTGAGATTCCGTGCCTGCTGTGGCCCCTGCCCTCCCCATCTTCTCTTGTCAGCAAATCCCTGTCCATCCTCCAGGGCCCTGCTTAGAAGCCACCTCCTCTGCACACGGCCGGCCGTCAGCTGCTCTGTCCACCGGCGCCCTCCCCCCCCCCCCCCCGCCCCCCTGCAAAGGCGCTTTATCCTCATTCTCTGTCACGGCGCCTGCCCGGCTGTACTGTAATTCATCTCTTTACCCAGCTGTCTCCTGGCTGGGACATGAGCTTCCCGAGGGCAGACCCTGGCTCTCGCATCTCTGAACCCCAGTGGCATGGGGGTGGGCTCCCAACACAACCGGAAAGACATATCCCCTCCGGGGGGACAAGGGAACAAGGCTCAGAAAGAGAAGGTAGCACTGGAAGCGGGGGGACTAGAAACCAGGTCTGCTGAAAACGAGCTTAGTTTACTGCGTGGATCCCTGCAAGATCGAAGGCAGGGCCCGTGTCTGTTCCTCCCCTTCCATGCTCTTCATAAGTCACACATGAGGGTCACGGCGGAGCTGAGCCGGGAGGTTGGGTATCCCACGTTTTCCAGGGGCGGGGCTTGCTCCATGGCAGCCCAAGCCCCCCCCCCCCCCACCTGCCCGTGGTCACTTGCACTCGGGGCGCCCCGAGAAAACGGGAAAACGAGGTACGGTCACTGCCTCCGTCCTTGGCTCTGGCGGCTGTTGGCCCACCTCCCCACCCCCCGCCCCCGGGGTGCAAAGTCCTCTTGCTATGTGACCTCAGTCTGGCTACTTTCCCGTCGCGGCCTCTGTAAAGTGACACCGCTTGGTGCGCCGGCCAGGGCTGTGGTTGACATCAAAGCTTGATTCCCTGTCGGAAGAGCACAGTAGCATTTTACGCCCATGAGATCGTTGAGTCGCTAAAGCCGCCATGCTGTAGGTGTTCCTGGCAAGGAAATCGTGGGTGCCCAAGCAAGCGTGATGGTGACGGCGAGGCTGGCAGAAGACAGTATGGGTCCTGGGGGCAAGCCATAGGCCACATCCTTCCCTCTTCTTCCCTCCTTCCCGCCCACCAAGAATTCTGAGCACCAGCTCTGTGCTTGGCACAGAATATAGGATGCTCTGCACCCCCGCTCCGCCCCCAATAGGCTGCTTCAAGCAATAACCCTATGAAGCCATTAAATGCAAAAATCAAATATACACAGATGGAAATAGTTTCTTCCTTAAAAAACATTTTTTTAACGTTTATTCATCTTTGAGAGACAGCGCGTGAGCAGGGGAGGGGCAGAGAGAGAGAGAGAGAGAGAGAGACAGGATCCGAAGCAGGCTCCAAGCTCTGAGCTGTCAGCACAGAGCCCAACGTGGGGCTCGAATTCACAAACTGCGAGATCATGACCTGAGCCGAAGTCGGTCGCCTATCCGACTGACCCACCCCTAGGCACCCTGGACATAGTTTCTCTCTATCTAGGTTTTCTGACTGCAAACTTCTGGATAAAACCATGGAATGGGAGCATTTCCCTCCTTTCAGCTGTCTGCATGGAGGCGGCGCCCGGGCCCTTGTCTGGCCGCAGCTGGACCCACATCCTGAACACTAGCCAAGGAGGGTGGTGGGTGAGCCGACCCACTGGGCCGCACAACCTTGGGTCTGTACTGGGACAGGCCTGGTCCCCCATTTATACCTGTCTCCCGGGGTTGCAGGGATAAAAGGAATTAATCTCAGAGACCACTTGGAAGCATGCCTGGTACACAGTAAGCGCTCAATAAATGGCCCTGAGATAAAAAGAAGGTGGGACTCGGCCTGATTGCCCCCTGGCTCCTGGCGTGTCCGCCCCCATGACCAGCACCCCTCTCATCCATCCCGCTGCAGTTCATCTCAGAGGCCATCATCCACGTTCTCCAGAGCAAACATCCCCACGACTTCGGCACTGACGCCCAGGCGGCCATGAGAAAGGCTCTCGAGCTGTTCCGGAACGACATTGCTGCCAAGTACAAGGAGCTGGGTTTCCAGGGCTAAGCCCCTGCACGACCCCACCCCCACCCACGGGGACGCCAGGGCCCCAGGGGAGGGTGGCGCTGGGTCTCCTGTAGCCACGTAGAGTTTGCTTCTGAGTGTCTGCTTTGTTTCTGAGAGGCGGGTGGGAGAGGGGAGGGAGGGGGAGGCTGTTCGGGCTGGCTTCATCTGGACTGAGCTCCTTGTGGGGGTCATCACCCCGGGAACCGGAAGTGTGGCCCTTTGCTCTCTGCCGCCCCGCAGCCTCTCTCCTCTCTCCCCGACTCCAACCCAATTCCTCCAGTCTCCAAACCCAACCCGTCACCCGCGCCTCTAATCCCAAATCCAAGCCGTAAACATACAGATTCTCTGACCCATCACCCCCACCAGATGCCCCTCTGCCGTGAGAAACGGGTCTGGGCAGAGTGGGGCAGCCACACCCATCCCAAAGGAGGTGGCAGGGCGGTGGAGGGTGGGGTGGGGTGGGGGTTTCTGGAACCTAAGTGTGCCTTTTCAGCTAATGGAGTAACTCACCTGGCTTTAATAAAAGAGCCTGCAACATGACAGTCTCTGCCTGGTGATCTTCCTCTCCTGGAGCAAGTGAAGGGGCCCCAAGGAAGAAATGGCTGGGATTGTGTGCGTGGGGAGGAGGCTGCGGGAAAGGAGAGGAGGGAAACTGGGTAAAGGAGGGAGAGGAGGGAGCAGGAAGGAGAGAGGAACGGATACCTGCCTTCCTCAGGTCACTCCTCAGTGGCAGGGACGGTGCCGGGCACAGGCGATGGCGGGGAGAGCCCCGTCTGGTCAGGAGAGTGGTCAGCAGACCTTTGCGGGAAGAGGCCAAAAATTGCAGGGCGCCCAGAGGAGAGGACACAGACCCGGGGGAGGTGGTCACCGTGGACACAGCAGCTTAAAGAACATGCCAAGGACACCAGCTAGTTAAGGGGCAAATCTGGGTTCAAAGCTGGGAAGGCAGCGGGGACTCCAGTCGGGGAGACAAAGAGGTGGCCAGCCAGTGGCAGGCACTGACCTTCTGGCCACAGAGAAAGGACAGACGCAAGGCGAATAACCTATAAACGCCGGCCAGGAGCCACGAGCGTATCTACAAATGCCGAGCACACAGACAGAATGTGTGATACAGCTGTGAGGACCCAGAATAAAACATTGGCTTGTGACAGTGGACACCGGGAAGCAGGCTAGAGCAGAGGTCATGGACAGGGGCCATGGAAAAGGAGGCCTGAGTCCAGCCGGGTGCCCAGGCCGTGAGGGCCTTGAGCAGCGCCTTAGACTCAGGGTACCGACTCTGGGAGGCCCCATAAACCTCCAGGAACTTCCAGGACAAGTGACCTAGTTACCCCTGCCCTTGAGTCCTGAGGGCCCCACCCTCTGTGATGAACCTGACCTCAGTCCACACCGGTTGACGGCTGCTGAACAGAGCAGAGCTCATCTGCTAACGTAGACATGTCTGAAATCCTACCTAACAGGCTCATTCGTCAGGCTGAGCTGCTACATCCAGGACAGCACGAGAGGATCCCTTTGTCCGTTCCCAGCTTTGGGAATTCTGCTCAGAGGGTGGGAGAGAAGGGGAGGGGAGCACAAGAGGAGGGGAGGGTTTTGATCACGGAGCCTGGGGAAAATGCTGTGCATTTATATAGTGATTCAATTGAATGCCCAGGCAACGAGCACTTCTCTATAGATACGTGCGCAGGATTTAAAGTTGAATAGGCTGGTCCCTGCCCTCAAGCAATTGACAATCTAGTCAGGGTACCGTGTGCTCCGATAATTAAATCAGGGCAGAATAAAACGAGGGCTGCCGAGAAGAAGCCATTTGTCATTCACTCAGCACTCATTCAACAAATATTTGTGGAGCACAGCTGGTAGAAAAAAATCTCCCTTTATACTTTCCGTGTGCACCAAATGCAACTTCTTTTTTTCTATAGCTTAAGTGAATTTTTGTTTGGAATCCTCACTGTGGCTGCGTGGCTGATACTTAATCTCTGTCTCCTTGAATGTGCTCCCTCGTTCCAAATATCCCTGGGGTTTTGGCTTATTCTAAGGGGCTTACAGGTGCCAAGTTGTGGCGTGTGGGGGCGGGAAGGTGGCAATCTGTTGCTGTCATCTGTCCACAGTGGTCCTGAGGGATACTGCATCCCACCTGGTCTCCAGTTATTGTCCTTATCAGGCCCTTGAGGAAACCCTGAGACTGCCCAAGTCTCCTTCTGCCAGGGCCACTTCTCAGGGACAACCCTGACCCGTGAGGGCTTCACCTGGGATATGAGGCATACATTTCTTCTGTGTTTAGACCTTATGGGGCCTGTCTGAGCTTTCCCAGCCTCCTCCAGGGCTTCACAGGGGTGTGCAGGGCAGCCCTGTATGGTTGTATAGGTTGTGCACTCCACATGAGCACCTGGGGTGGGGGGGCGTCAATTAAGGGCTAGATTCCATCTGTGTTCCAGTTGCCAAGCTGTGCACCCAGAAGGGGTGCCTTTTCCTAATTCACACACGGGTGCCCTCTGAGCTAGCAGTGGCCTCCAGCAGGGACAGAACTCCTTTGTCTGGGGTCCACCACCAACTGCAATCTATTGTTTCCTTTTCAACTCCCTTCCTTTTTGACAGTTCAGAACATTATTTTCCAGCCTGGGAAGCAGGAACGCCTCACAATTTCCTCCAAGTCTTTGCCCTTTTCTCTGTGTTCTTTCTGATCCTCTCAGGGCCTGAGCTTTTGAATCTGCACATCTACACGAGGGACATGTTTTTCTTGCTTTCAGCTGTCACGTCCTTTCCTGAGGCTTGGGCTCAGAAATGCCTTACTGTCTGAAAAGGAAAGAGCTAAAAAGAAAGGAAATCCTGGGAGGGAAATATGGGCTAATATTTTAAAAGTATAATCAATCCTGCAACGGCATTTATTCTGTATTGATTTGACAAATATTTATTGAGCAAATACTATGTGCCAGCACCCCCCCTCAACGGCCCCCCACCGATAGGGACGAGGCACCCAGCCTTGAGTGACAAACATGATCTCTGCCCTCATGGATGTTCTGTGGCACGGGACTGGAGAGCAGTCTGTGCCAGGCCTTCAGGACAGTGTACGTGTAGTGGGGGCTGGGGGGGTGAGGGTGAGAAGCAGAGAAAGTGGGAGGGAGTGTCAGAGGCAGGGAACCGCAAATTCACTCGTTGCTGCGTGCACGCCTTCGTCGAATATTCACTGAGGCCTGCAGTGTGCCAGGCACCGAGCTCAGCTGTGGGGGCCACGGTGAAGAAGACAGTCCTGGCCCCTGCCTGGGGGAGCACACATAGGCTCTGAACACAGGGAGGCGGGAAAGGCTGACCCCTGAGGAGTCTGAGATGGGGACCCCGTCACAGTGGACCAGAGTCACAAAGATGGTGGTGGTGGAACAGTCAGGCTTCTCCAGAGAAACAAGAGCAATAGGATTCATTTTTATATATAATATATAAAATATAGATACATAGTATGTTGTATATATTATTTTACACATGATATATGATATATGATATATTACACCCCCTATATAAAAATATATTATGTATTATATATTATTTCATATATGATATATTATTTTACACATGATATATGATATATGATATATTACACCCCCTATATAAAAATATATTATGTATTATATATTATTTCATATATGATATATTATATAGTATATACTATATGTTTTATATAAAACATATATTATAAAATATATTATATAATATATATTATATAGTATATATTTATATAAAATATATTATAATAGTATGTAATATTATATATAGCCATATATAATATTACAATGTAGCCATATATAATATTACAATGTAATATTATATACGGCTATATATAATATTACATATAATGATATGTAATATTATATATAGCTATATATAATATTATTAATATTATATATTATATATAGCTATATTATGTAATATTATATATAGCCATGTAAATATTATATATAGTATAAATGTATGTAAGATTTCGCACTTAATGAGATAGCTGATATTTTAAATATAGATAATAAAATATATATACATAATATATTGTATATGATATATTATTTTACACATGATATATGATATATGATATAAGATACATGATATATTACACCCCCTATATAAAAATATATTATGTATTATATATTATTTCATATGTTTTATATAAAACATATATATTATAAAATATATTATATAATATATATTATATAGTATATATTTATATAAAATATATTATAATAATATGTAATATTATATATAGCCGTATATAATATTACAATGTAATATTATATTACATTATCATTACATTATACATTATATACATTATACATATACATGTACATATACATTATCATTACATATAATGATATGTAATATTATATATAGCTATACATAATATTATTAATATTATATATTATATATAGCTATATTATGTAATATTATATATAGCCATATATAATATTATATATAGTATAAATGTATGTAAGGTTTCGCACTTAATGAGATATCTGATATTTTAAATATAGATAATAAAATATATAAAATATCGATGTAAAATAATCCCTTCAAACGTTGTCTTTCCTACATTTATTATTCCTTCCAGAATTCCTGTTTTTTAGATTGACTCACACTAGCCTCCATGACTCTTTCTTTCTTTTGTTTTTAATTTTTTTGCAACATTTTAATTTATTTTTGAGGCAGAGAGAGACAGAGCGTGAGTGGGGGAGGGGCAGAGAGAGAGAGGGAGACACAGAATCTGAAACAGGTTCCAAGTTCCGAGCTGTCAGCACAGAGCCCGACGCGGGGCTCGAACTCGTGAACCGTGAGATCATGAGCTGAGCTGAAGGTGGATGCTCAACCGATGAAGTTGGATGCTCAACCCAGGTGCCCCACAGTTACACATTTTTGAAGTTCTTACAGTATTTTTTATCCAGATTTATTAGGGTATCAGGAGGGGAGTGTATTTTGCCATGTCTAGCCTGCTTACTTCCAGAAATGGAATTCATAATCTAGAATTCTGAATTTGGTTGTTGTTTTTTTTAAATTATTTTGCTTTGCTTGTTTTCTTTCTCCCGTATTGGACACAGAGGGCTGGGGTTCCTGTTTTGCTCACTGGTGTCACACACCTGGCCCCTGGCCCTCCGCCCCTCCCCCCCCCCCCCCCCCAGCCGCTCAGTGGGTGCTGGCTACAGACATGGGTCACACAGGACTCTCTCTCTCACGGCCGTGAAAGCATGTTGTAAACGACAGACCATTTTAAAGATAAGTGAGTCAGGAGGCACAAGCAGAGTCCGGTTCTGAATATCTGGTTCCTGTAGGCGCGTGTGTGCGTGTGTGTGTGTGTGTGTGTGTGAGTGTGACAATGCACGTCCATCTAACTCCTCTGCTGTTAGAATCTGATCTCAGCTTTCAGCCCGTTTCCTGCTGCTCTGAAATCCCCAGGAGTCACGCCCCCAGGGCAGCCGAGGTGACCTCCTCATGGACCCAGAAGCCAGCTCTCCCACCGCTGCCTGGGACTGGGCTTTCTGGGTCCAGCCGGGCCAGGAGCTTGTGGCCATGAGAGCTCCCGGGGCTTGAGTCATGTCTGGGAGAGCAGAGGCAATAAAGTTGTCCAGAGATGGGGCGCCTGGGTGGCTCAGTCGGTTAAACGTCCTACTTTGGCTCAGGTCATGATCTCATGGTGTGTGGGTTCGAGCCCTGCGTCGGTCTCTGTGCTGACAGCTCGGAGCCTGGAGCCTGCTTCCAATTCTGTGTTTCCCTCTCTCTCTTCCCCTCCCCGGCTCGTGCTCTGTCTCTCTCTGTCTCTCAAAAATAAAGAAAACATTAAAAACATTTTTTTAATAAAAAAAATAAATTGAAAACATAAAAATAAATTAATAAATTAAATTAAAAACTAGCCACAAAACTTTCACCCCAATTGCCCTGCATCGACTCTATTGCTTTATGCCTGACCACAGATTACCCACAAACAGGAAAATTCTCTCCATGCTGGCATTTCACGCAGAAATAGAAACACAATACTGAACCTGTGTTAACGCATTTAGAAGGATCGGATCTTTGCTGAAAATATTTCCGCTCATCAAAGGATGTCTTTTCCTCAGGGAAAACCGGCGTCCCGTCTGAGGCACGGAGCCCCTGGTATCCTTTCCCCTCTTAGTGGCAAATGTCGCTTGTAATCACCTCACCAAAAGTTTTCACAGGTGTTATTAGATCAGTCAGATTCAGAACACTCAGAAGGCAGAATGGCCCCCTCATCACACACGTTAGGGAGCAGAGGTGACTTTGTGGGCCCAGCAAACTTGAAACTGGGTATGTGGAGACTCAGGGTTTGCGCACCTGGGAACTTGGGTCTTCAGACACATGTGGGGAAGGAGCGGGTGTGGGGGAGGAGGGGAGGGGCGGGGTGGGTGTCCCCACTTAGGGCAGGGCAGGGGTACTTTGAGCCAACGCGTACATTGTGGTTCTGCCTGACATTTCATGAGAAATAAACCAAATGGGGGCTATGCTGCTGGAAAAGGTTTGCTACAACCCAGCAGCCTCCACTGGTGGCCCTCAGTGGGGCTGCATTGTCCCCGGTGGGGGCGTTTTGTATATTTGTGGGAGTGTTTGGTTGCCATGATGAGGATACTGACATTTAGTGGGAGGAGGGGAGGAGGGGAGAACCGGGTGTTCTGGAACGTGCAAGCCAAAAAATACATGGGGAATCTCTCCCGTGTTCTAGACCAGATTCTAGAACTTACAAATGTTGCTTATACGTACATTATCTTTCAGCTGTTTGTTTCAGACTATGTTGCATTATTGGTGGGGGCAGGGGGGGCTTTTATTGGGGACTTTTGTACCAAGATTTGCTCACCATCGCAAACCACGGCACCCCCACGGCAGTGCCACCACGGGCTTTCAGGGGCTTTACGGACGTCGGTCGCGACCCTGAGTGTCCTCTCCTTGCAGGCACATGGTGGGTGGCATTTCCCCAGGCCCATATGGCTTGTCTGGGCCAACAACCTGGGAGTGGCTGTGTGTCACTTCTGGTGGAAGTTTTGAATCAGTGACAATTCACATCCCTCCGCTGTCCCGGGGGCTGTGGATGTGCGTGTCTCCGTGGAGCCTCTGTCGACCGGCTGGGTCTCTTTAGGAAAAGCAGAGGCCCTGCCAGCCACACTGAACACAAAATGTGAAGCTGTGATCATTTGGGCCGTTTGCGTCCTGACCGTGTAGCCGCTGGCCCGACACACCCATGCCGGTGAGCACTGCACGTGGGGCCATTCCGTCCAGGGGCGCGAGCCTCTAACCGCTTCGTACGTCCTCCAGGGCCATCGTGTTAAATATTGAAAGACATTTTATTTTATTATAAAAAAAAAAAAACCTTTCATTTTATCTTTATACATGACATGATAATGAATTTTTTAAATTATGGATGTAGGTAAGTTGTATTATCAGCGAGCCTCATTCCAGGATAGTAAAAGGGGGTGTTACCAAATTATTTGTTATAAAGAGAGGGGTATTGCCTGGTGACGTTGATAATTACTGGCCCAGAAGCTTCCGGTTTAGAGTCGGCTTCTGGTGTTCAAACAGCGCAGGGGGCTGGGGTGGGAGATGTAGGGGAGAATATTCGTGAAAGTTACATGATAGATAATAATTAAACTTCAAAAAAAAAAACGGACTGGTTCTAAGCTAGACGCTCACCAGCACCGTCCTGCATCTTTATAAGTAAAAGTCACAATGTCAAAGAGAAAACTGTATCTGAGCACGAATTAATCTACTACTGAGTGTATAATGGATAACCCTAATAAATTTAGAGACTTATGTGGCTCAGTCTCAGAGAAATGTCATGTTTAAATTTTTTTTTTAAATGTTTGCGTATTTTTGCAAGAGAGAGAGAAAGAGCATGAGCAGGGGAGGAGGCACAGAATCCGACTCAGGCTCCAGGCTCCGAGCTGTCAGTACAGAGCCCGAGGTGGGGCTCGAACTCACGAACCGTGAGATCATGACCTGAGCTGAAGTCAGACGCTCACCTGAGCCACCCAGGCGCCCTAGCAATGTCAAGTTTAAATAAGACAGTTCAATAACCAAAAGTAACTTGTTAATGAATTAATTTATTTTATTATTGAGAGACAGAGAGTGCAAGTGGGGGAGAGAGGCAGAGGCAGAGAGAGAGAGAGAGAGAGAGAGGGAAAATCTCAAGCAGGCTCCATGCTCAATGAGGAGCCCAACTCAGGGCCCGATCCTATGACCCCGGGATCATAACCTCAGCTGAAATCAAGAGTCGAACGCTCAACCAACTGAGCCACCCAGGCGCCTCAATAACCAAAAGTATTTAAGGAGAAATTCCATTCTTGGATTTCTTGAAGGACATTCAAAGAGCTCCCACTGCACGAGCCGCATCAATATTTACTGGAGTTGTCTTTCCCTGTCTACGTCCGCCGTGCGTCAAGACTGCGGTAGAACCTTGCTTCTTCAAACTCCTGGCCAGTGCTCCTTTCCCACCTCGTCCTCTCCATCCTCCATGACTTTCTTATCTACATCAAATTAGCGTCTCTCCCAGCAAGTAGAAAATGGCCTTCCTCTTTAGGAGAAGGAGGGCCAAACGCGGACACCTAATCAAAAGATAGTCTTCGCCCAGTCCCGGAGAGGGAGACCCTGCAGATGTGCCCTCCCAATGGGTTAGAGTTTCTGGAAATGGACCTGGCTGCCTGGGCGGAGGTGAGGTCCCCACCATCAGACACAAGCAAGAGCAGACTGAATGATCGCCGACTGGGACCGTTCTACTCATTCCGCAACGTGAATCACACGCCTCAGTGCCAGGCACAGCGAGACAAGGAGAGGCACCAAGAGGAATAGAACAAAAATCTCCAGCTTCAGGCCGTTTGCAATCCGGGGAAGAGAGAGATGGAGAGAGGGGGAGTGTGCACAGGGTACCGGGTAAGCAGAGCAGGGAGACGTGATCAATATTCCCAGAGGACATCAGGGAAGGCTGGGCCTTGAAGGGTGGGCAGGATTTTACCGTCCCTGTGCGGGGTGGAGGCGGGAAGGGGGGAGCGTGTGTGGAGGTGGGGGGTTGGGATGAAGCAGGTCCCTTGTGGAGACGGTTTGGGGTCCATAGTGCAAAGGAGAAATGAGGGGAGGTTT
Source organism: Panthera pardus (assembly GCF_024362965.1). Lineage (NCBI taxonomy): Eukaryota > Metazoa > Chordata > Mammalia > Carnivora > Felidae > Panthera > Panthera pardus. Next base: position 12,210,811 of record NW_026526991.1, read on the forward strand.
GAGGGGATTCTGGGGGGTGGGGGGTTGGGTGTCCCAAAATACTGGGTGTTGAGAAGACGGCTTGAAGTACCAGGTGAGAGGAAGCGTGTCGGCAGAGGCGAGGGGGTCGGGATGGGCTGTCGAGGCCCCCCAGCCAGCCCCCCGCATTCCCAGGAGCCGATTCCTTAAAGTAAACCTCTCTCCGTAGGCATCATTGGTTCCGTGCCTCTTGAGGACCCTGTAGTAACACCCAGCATCCCTACTCACAGGCGGGGAAACTAAGGCAGAGTTTAAGGGAGCTGTCTAGGGTCGCCCAGCTGAGGAGAAGAGCTGGATTGCAGCCAGGGTCTCCGCGGCTCCCTGCCTGGCGGGATGCACAGGCTGGCGTAAGAAGCGTGCCATGCCTCAGCAGCCCGGGGACAGATGGGCTCCCACTCCTACACTTTTCAAAGTAAAACCAGCTGGAGCCTCCACTTTCGAATCAGCAGGAAGCCCAACTTTTCCATCGGGGCTTCCTACCATCTTCCCGAAAAGACCCAGAATCCAGGGTTTGACTGAGTCCAAGGAGTGGGGAGGCAATCTAGTTACAAATGTGGGTGGCCAGCCACACGGCTGTGATCTTGATCTCTCTCTCTCCTGGTGGAGGGCGGGGGGCGGGAGGGGGGCTTCCTTGTCCAGAGACCCATGTCCTGGAGTCCCGCCCTCCATCCTGCAGGCACCCTGGAGGCAGCGCCGATGACATTCGATGATACTCCCCAGGCAAGACTCGCTAACCCACCAGTTGAAGCCAAGAGACCAAATCCCCCGCTAAGCGTCTATGGGCTTGGCTGGCAAGAATCCTAAGCTGTGGGTGAGGTTCCAAAGGCTACCGAGTTGGCCAGACCCGGGTCGCTGGTATCTCACCTCTCACTTAATGTGAAAGTGTCTCTGAGAGGTCACTAACGAACTCTTCTGAGCAGAAGTAAATCACTCCAGGGGAACCTGAGGTCACTGCCGCTCAGTGGAAACTTGGATTCTTTTACATGGCGGCTTCTCTTAAAAAAAATAACCCACCCAACCATAGACCCAATATATTTAACTCACCAAATGAAACACTTACTGTTCTCGTTTCTGTTGCTGCATAACAAATCACTGCAAATTATAACGATTTAAAACACAACAGTTCACTCTCAAAAATAAATAAAACGTTAAAAAAAAAATTAAAAAAGGGGCGCCTGGGTGGCTCAGTCGGTTAAGCGGCCGACTTTGGCTCAGGTCATGATCTCGCGGTCTGTGCGTTCGAGCCCCGCGTCGGGCTCTGTGCTGACAGCTCAGAGCCTGGAGCCTGTTTCAGGTTCTGTGTCTCCCTCTCTCTGACCCTCCCCTGTTCATGCTCTGTCTCTCCCTCTCTCAAAAATAAATAAAACGTTAAAACACAACAGTTCAATATTTCATGGTTGCCTCTCATGGGGTTGACAGGGCTCAGGGTCACTCACTCGGCTCTCGGTCCGCTACTCTATAATTTACCTTCCCCTCCAGCTCACATGAGGGCTGCCACAGCTCCAGACCTCACATCTTCACCCAACAGCCAAAGAGAGGAAAAGGCAAGTCTTTGTTTCAAGTCCCCTTCTGACAAGAAGTAATTCCTAGAAGCCCTCTCCCTCCACTCTGACGGATTCCTTCTCAGTCCTCATTTTCCAGGACTCGGTCACATGCCCGTGCCTAAGCCATCACGGGCAGGACCGCCATGGTAGGCCGAGAGCAATTGTAACCCACCTCTGGGGTCAGGCTGGGGTCATCTTCCCTGAGCATCATCCCAAACCAACAGGAGACTCAGGGCAAGGAAGGTGCTAGGCCGGAAGCAACAGTGTCGGCTACGAGGACGGAGCGAGGCTATACACGCTTAACACTCAGCCAGCTGCTGGGACATGGGGACGCTCAGCGAGGGCGGGCGTCACCCTTAACAGACTGAGGCGTGAATGTGAAAGCGTAGACGGTGTTACACAACCCTTAACTGTCACCGACTCAGGTGCCGGGGCCAGCCCTGCCGCTTCCCAGGGTGTGAACTGGGGCAAATTAGCGCACCAGCCCGAGCCTCCGTTTCCTCGTCTGTGAAATGAAAAAAACGGAGTGTCCTTCGTGAGGATCAAAGGAATTGACGCCCATCACGGGCCTAGAACAGCGCCGGGCGCTCCTGCTGGTTCTTCACCATCAGTAGTAACGAGCGAGTTGGGGGAGCAGCCTGGCAGGCAGGTGGAAAGGTGGAAGCAGGAACTGGGCCCCCTTTTCCCTGAATTTGTTTCTGTCCTCAGGCAAGGGGTCCCAGGCTGCAGTGTCTCACGGAGAGAGTGGGGAGAAAGAGGCTGGGTCAGGAGCGCTCGGTCACGCCTCGCTCTTCACTGAGAGGTCCCCAGACCACATGGGAAGAGGTGTGTGCAGCGACCAGGGTCGCCTCTGTGCTGGTCCGCTGAGCACTGAAGGCCAGAGAGGGGACGAGGCAAGGGAGGCGATGGGGCTCGGACCTGGGTGCCCGGACACAAGGAGGCGGGAGCCCTCGGTCCCGTCTCATCACAGCCTGCTGAGTGGCCTCAGGAAAATGTCTGCACCTCTCTGAGCTCCGGCCTCCCATCTGCTCCACAGGGTTAGGTATTGAGCCAACAGTGGGGGATTGAATATTAGAGCTTTATCCAACCCCGAGGAATTACGAGACTGGCAGGATCCATCCCCCCCAACCCATCAGAGTTCAGGGAGCGCTTGTGGTCGCTTTGCTCAGATCTGGTTTACAGATGAGAAGACTGAGGCCCAGAGAAGGTAAACTTTGATCTGACCCCTGACACCCGGCTTTGTGTGTGCACACGTGTGGGGGTGGGGGGTGTGGTGGGGTCGCTGCCCTCGGTCTGTCTCTGTCTCCTCCATCTTGCTCGCTCTTCTCTCGGTTTCTTCCCTGTATCTCTCTTCCTTCTCTTTGAACGCTTTTCTATGTTTCCTCCTCTGTCTCCTTGCGTTTGGCTACCCAGCCCTCTGTGCATTCCTGCCTTCGTCTCTGTCTCTTCTCCCCGCGTCTCTGTCTCACTATGTCTCTGCCACTCCCAGCCGGTCTCTATCCCTCCCTGCCTCCCCACCTCCAATCCCATAACTTCTCTGTGGTTTTTCTAAACAGTTTACAATAAAAATAAAATGTTTGCCAGCATGCAGTGGTGGTGAGAACAGGTTGTGATCCTTGGAGTGCAGGGTGCTGCCGTTGGAACTTAGAGCTGGGTCTGGCTGGGCCCCAACCTCGGGTTCTGCAGGCGGGGTGAGCCAGCCCAGCCTCAGACACAGGAGGGGCTGCTGTGTGACCTTGGGGCTCCCTTGCATCCGCCCACGTTCTGATTCTGAGTGGTGTGCCTGCCCACAGTCCTGGTAAAAATAGCCCGGGGAGCTGTGGCTGGCCTCCAGACTCCTGCCTGCCAGGGTCTCTGGAGAGACCGTCCAGCACCGTGCAGAGCATGAATCTGCAACCGAGAGTGGGCAAGTGACCTGCCCAAGGTCACAGAGCAGGTGGGCAGCAGAGCTGGAGCCAGAACCCCGGCCTCGGACTGCCAGCTGGCACCCTCCACGGCACGGGGGAGCCTCCCTAGGGGCCCCGCGGCTGGACCAGGTCCCGTTTCTGGGTCCTGCCAGCCCAGCCCCAGACTCGGTCCCAGCCCTCACATCAATGGACCAGGACAGCTCCGTTTTCTTGACTGCCTCCTGCACTTCTGTGGGAGCTCCTTGAGCCTGGGGGCGGGTGGGGGGTGGGATTGGGTTCTGCCCACATCACACACTCGCCGGGAATACTCATAAGAATGACAGCTCACACTCATCAAGCCCTCCACACGCACCGGGCACTTTCTAAGGGCTGGGCACACGTTAAGTCATCTCATCTTCACTCTAGCCCTGTGAGGCGTGCTGTTTCTAGCATACCCATTATATAGATGAGAAGACCGAGGCTCAGAGAGGTTAACTGATTTGCTCAAAGCCACAGAGCACTGTTTGGTGGAGCTGGTATTCCAACCCAAGGAAGTAACGGATGAAAGGGTGAACAAAAGTTTGGTGTTCAAGCACGGCAGGCAGGGGCTGCCATCGTTTGACTCTCGGGCCACCAACGGTCACTGAGCTCTTGGCCCCACGCTGGCAGCCTGGGCCCACGACTGTTCTCTCAGATTCCCTTTCCAGGGGCCCCTGGTGCCGGGAGCCTGGGATACACATGCACACTCCAAGCCTGCCCCTTCCCAGCCGGGTGGACTTAGGAAGTCCCTTTCCCTCTCTGAGCCTCAGTTTCCCCACCCATGAGAGAGGAACCCTTACTGACATGTCAGCGGTTCCCTGACTCGGTGATTCTTACAGGGGCTGGTGGGATGGGTCGGATCGGCGGGGAGGGAGGGGTCCAAGGCTGAGCGTAGCCTGAAAGACCATAATGTCGAATTTGATTTCTTTGGGGCGAGCTATGGAAAACATTTCAGAAATACAACGAGGATCCCAAGGGGACCTGAGGTTCTCGGGTCTACCCAAAGGGGGCTTGCCAGGAACTCGAGAGCAGTGCCTCCAACTAGAAGGGCATAAGGGCAGAGGTGGCCCGTGGACGTGCCTGGCAGAGCGGCCCCGCCCGTGGATGCCGGCCCAGGCGGTCCTGGCACAGCCACCCTGGTGTTGGTGATAAGTACGTCCTGGGAGCGTCAGCCAGAGAGGACAGGTGCAGGGGAGGAGGCGGCTCCAGGGCTCAGGCTGAGTCATCCTACAGGGCTGGGGTCGGAGCCGGAGGGGAGAGAGCTATTTCTAGAGGGAGAGGACGCAGAAGTGGGGAAGTCATCTGGACACGTGCCTGGACCAACCGGCAGGGAGGGCAGGGAGCCGGGGGGGCCTGTGTCCGGCTGAGGGAAAGTCAGCCGCCCCTTCCCCTGCCTGCCTCACCCCTTTCCCATCCTCCCCGGGACCCTGTTATCTGGTGGTGGGACACAGGGCCTTCCCCAGCTCCTCTGCCACTCCAACCCGCCCCCCCATACCCACAAATGCCCCTATCCTCTCGGCCTTCCTCCCACCCCCAGACCTCTGCCTTCTGGGACCCCGAAGCTGTCAGGCACCTCTGGGCTCCAGACCTGAGAGAATAGCCCCGGGGTCTTGGGAATTGGACACAGTCCAAATCCACCCACCATCTTTGAGCTGGGCGACCTAAGGCATGTTGCTTGACCACTCTGAGCGCGGTTCCTTGGTCTGTAAAATCGGGAGAACACCATCTTACTGCAAAAGGTGATTATAAGGCTTCGAAAAGAGGTGCTTTCAAAAGACCACGTGTCATGTGACTCCATTTATAGAAATGTCTAGAAGAGGCAAACCCGTAGAGACGGTCGATGAGTGGGTGCCCAGGGCAGGGCAGAGGGGATGAGGGAATGGGGTGCGGGGTTTCATTTTGGGGTGATGAAAATGTCCTAAAACGGATGGTGGCAACGGTTGCCAACTCTGAATATACGAAAACCCCTGAATTGTGCACTTTGAGTGGGTGCACTTTACTTGTGCTCTAGCTGCAAAAAGCTAGTTAAAAAAAAAAAAAAGGAGATGCCCGTTGTGTGGCTGGCACCTGTGGGCGTTCACCCGCCGCACGTCCTGGGCATGCGTGGTGGTTCCTGGGCCAGAGCACAAGTCATTTTCCAGAGGGCGGAGATGCTGAAGGCCAGATGAGCTGACCTTGGAGGGAAGGCAGGGTGGGCCCGTCTTCTGCCCTCAGGAGGAAGCCACCAGAGCCAGAGTGACGTGGGGCAAGGACCTGGGACTCAGCAGCCACTGCCAGAGTTTAACTCCCAGCTCTGTGGCTCTGTGACTGGCTGTGTGGCCTTGGGCAAGTTGCTTAACCTCTCCGGCTGCAGTTTCTTGTGAAGAAATGGAGGTGACGATACTCCCCGTCCTTACCTCCCAGGGCTGTTGTTGGGATAAATGAAGTGACCTCTGCAGAACGTATAGAACGGGGCGGAACACGTCCTGGGTGCTTGGGAAATAAGGGTTCTTTCTCTTGCTGGTGGAAGGAGGAGCGAGGAGGAGGACTGCGTAAGCAGAAGGCCTCGAATTCAGTCCCGCTCCTGCCTGGTGCAAGTTATCCCTCTCGTGGCTACAGCAGCAGGCTTCTCCATGCCAGCCCGCCATCTCCCTCTCCAGTTACGCACCCTGCATGATACGACAGACCCCCTTCTCTGGGTCCTCATTTGTTCACCTATCCACAGAGGGAACCGGACCAAAAGAAGCTCCAGGTCGTTTCTGGTGACCTTCACCTCCTCCCTTGCCCTGCACACCCCCCGAGCACCTGCTTTTGGCTCTAGGATTTGCCCCTTCCTTACCCAGAGTCCCGTGTCCTCAATTTTCACTATCAGTCTTCTCTTGTCCCTCAGAGGCACAGTCCTTCTTTCTGCTAGGACTCCTCCGTGCCTGGTGTGGTGCCCAGCGGGCTCAGCTGACCATCTGCCTCGACTGAGGCCTCAACACAGATTCGCCTTGGGCTGGATGAGCGATCTTTGGGCAAATCCTGGCTCCGGGCCTCAGTTTCCCCCACTGGAAAACCAGCCCAATAATCTGTGTCCTCTTTGTCTTCCAGGGAATAACAAAGATGAACCCTGGCAACTAGGGGCGGGAAGGGACCGCATGTGGCACGGATTTCAATCCCAAATCTAATGCTTAAGGACCCTTACCACACCCAGCCTGTGCTTGCATACCTCTGGAGTGACGGGGAGCTCACTACCCACCGCAACCCTTTCCGTCCATTTGCTTCACAACAAGGACAGCATCTAACAGGCGACATGGAGTGGCAGGTGCTGAAGGCTCAAAAATAATCAGGGGGCAAAGTGACACAAAGGCAAGGACATTGTTTGGGTTCGAATCCTGACTGTTTCCTCCCCTTTCGAGCTCTGTGTGGCCCCTGAGAATGACTCAGTGCCGGTTTCTTTATCTGTAAGTGGCAGTCACAACACCCATCTTGTAAGGTCCCTGGAAAGGTCACCACGAGCGGGTCAGGAGCCTGGTGCACACGAGCATTTGTCTCATGCCAGGCTCCTCCATTCTTGGTCATCGTCCTGATTATTTTCAGATGAATTTTCCAGCGGTGCAAAGAGGTTAATGAAGCTGCCTGAGGTCACACGGTGAGGGGGACGGGTAGAGCCCGACCTGTGGCCAGGCACCTTGCACTTTGCACTTGAGGGTCCGGCTCTGCGTGGCCGGGTGCCACGAGTGCTCCATGCTCCCCGGGAGACCCCGCTAGAGGTCAAGAGGGGCTGTCCTCTTCCAGAGTTATTTTTAGCCCCGCCCCCACCTTATTGTTCTAGATCCAGAGAACGGAGCCTCTGAGGTCCTGCGTGCACCCAGCCAGCACCCTGGGGTGTGTAACCTTAGCAGGCTTGCTAAGGAGCAAGGATGACAAGCTGGCTGGAATCTGAGCCCTCTGACCCGCCCTACTCCCACAGCAACTGGGCTCTACTGGGGGCGACTCAACAGAAGCTGCCCTCCCCCACCTGCATCCAGTCCAGCTGGCATCCACAGGTGGGGACAGGGCAGTGCTCCCAGGAGCTGGACAAGAAGAGCAGCTCTGGGCAATGAGCTCTGCCGTTCTCAGCCCCGCAGAAGCACGCGACCTGCAGGAGGGACCCCCTCCCGGCCCCCAGTGAGTTGGCGAAGGAGAGGACAGGAGCCACCCGGGCAGTGGAGTATGGCAGTGAATCCTGTGGCTGCCTACCGTCAGGGAGCAAGTCCAAGCTCTGCCGGTGTGATGTTGGGTGAGTTATTTAACCTCCTTCTACCTGGTTCCTCATCCATAAAATGGGCACAGAGTAGTGGCCACCTTACAAGGTTTTGGTGACGATTTACTATGAATCACACGTGTAAAGCCCTTAGCACAGTGCCTGGCACAGAGAAAGGGCTCATGAATGGAAGCTGTTGTTATATATCCATGTATTTATACAACAAATATTTAGTAAGTGTTGAATTCATCACCTATTGTTTCATAACAAAGTACTCCAAGACTTTAGTGGCTTAGAATCGTCAACATTTATTTATCTGTTATCTCCCAGTTTCTGTGGGTCAGGGATCTGGGAGCAGTTTGGCCGGGTGGATTTCTCAGGTCTCTCAGGAGGCTGCATTCAGAAGGATGTCGGTGGGGCTGCACTCATCCGAAGGCTGGACCGGGGCTGGAAGGACCCACTTCCTAGATGGCTCCTTCACATGGCGGGCAAGTTCACGCGGGCTTTTGGCAGGAGGCCTCCGTTCCTCACCGTGTGGGCCTCTCCACGGGCTGCCTGAGGGTCCACACAGCACCTGGCATCCCCCAGGGCAGGTGGCCCGAGACAGCGAGGCAGAGATGCAATGTCCCTGATGACTGAGCCTCAAAAATCACACTCTGTCATCACGCAATATCCTATTGGTGACACAGGTCCCCCCTGCTCACCGTGGGAGGAGATGATTCAGAGGTGTGAGTACAGGAGGTGAGGGTCTGTCTGGTGCTTGCCTCAGGGATGAAACAGCTACCGAAATCATGGTTCCTGCTCTCACAGCTGAGTGTGTGTGTGTGTGTGTGTGTGCGTGTGTGTGTGTAGTGCAAAAAACAACAGAAACGCAGAGAAACACCCTCTAAAGAAAACAAGTAGGCTGGCAGGGTGGCCTACAACAGAGTGGTCAGAGCGAAGGCCTCTTCAGGGAGGAGGTGCTGAAGCCCAAGGGGGAGGCAAGCCCGCGACAGGAATGGCGGTGTGGCGGTGGGGGGCGGGGGAGGGGAGAAGGGTGTTCCAGGCACAGGGAAAAGCATCTGTGCGCCGTCTGTGGTGTGGGAGCCCCTGGGGCCAGCCTGCCCGGCTCTCATGCTCACTCGCCTCCCTCTTTGGCCTCGGTTTTCTCATCTGTCAATCGGGATGGTAACAGTTGGTACCTCCTGTGGGGGCGAGGGGACTAGGGGGAGACCACAGGACAAGCCCTCAGCGCGGGCAGTGCCTGGTGCTGAGGAAGTGCTGGGGAACTTGAGTGTCTAATGGTGTGTGATCGTTATTGGGCAGTGGCACTCAGCATGACAAAGACCTGGCCCGGCGGAGACCAGGATGCCTAACGTGAGACTGAGGCCCATCTGACACATTTCCTGATGCCTCTCTCACTTCATCTAGCACGGTCACCTGGTCAGGGAGAGCTCCAACAAGCTGGCGCAGAGGAGCGTGTGGCCTGGGGGCGGGAGCGAAGCTGCTGGGGACAGCACAGGTCAGGGGGGCGGGCGGCGGCCATCCCTCTACACCTACAGGGGACGGGCGCGTGGGAAGGCCTCCCTCGGGAGCAGCACAGGAGCTTGGAAAGATGAGGCAGGGGACACGGGCTGGAAGGGAGCCCCCAGGGTGTGTTAGAGAGTGACAGGCCGTTCAGTATAGTGTCAGGAGCTGCGACCCTGGGACTCGAAATGAGGAAAGAGGGGAGGGACACAGGCCCTGAGGGAGGAGAGACGGGGCAGGCCTCGAACACCACATTTGAATGGGCTTTGAGGCGGGGTGGGGATCGATGAGCAGGAGAGAGACGGGGACAGATTGATTTGTGTTCTAGAAGCTTCCTCTGGCTGCAGGGAAGAGAGGGAGGGCAGTGAGGCCGTGGAAACAGGCCCAGGCCCAGGGCGGAGATAGTAAGGCTTGGTCCCGGGGGCTTGTGGACTGTGGATGTGGGAGGGGAGGGGATGGGGAGCAGGGGGGAAGGAGAAAGCAAGGCCCCCACCCAGCCTACCCTCTTTTCCAGGGGTCTATCCGAATTTGTTCCCTCCCACCCTCTCCCCAGCTCTGCAATAACACCCGTATAAGCAGGAGGTTGTGGGACCTGTTCAGCGTCCCTCCATTACTACACTTATTTTCCGTGGTGGCTGTCATTCATGGAGTCCCAACAGGAGGCGCTCAATAAATGCTAGCCACTATTTTTGCCCGTATCAGCAGCTAGATCTGCCCGGCTGCCGGGCCCCTGGCCCCCTCGGAGCCTCGGGGGTGCATCTGGTCCACTTCTTGGGATCTGTTACCCGTTTTTCTTCCCCGCTGGGCCGCAGGGTCCCACAGAGCGGGAACCGGGCCAGGTCGGTCCCCAGGCAGGTCCCCAGCACCCCTCATGGGGCAGGCACAGAGCAGGTGGTCAGTGACTGCTGAGTGAATGAAGCTCCCGGAGGGCAAGGGCTACGTTTGTCTCCAAGACTCATGGGATTTCCTCAACTGCAAGTTGAGGACGGTCGTTTTGGTCACTTTGGGCTCAGCCTTGTCGGTTTGCGACAAGGATCCTGAGCGATGGAAGCTGACCAGAATTTCTGCGTTGCTGGGTCTCCTGGTACCTCTGTGGGTCCCCGAGGCCCCCAGGGGAGCGGAGGCCCTCCTCGGGGCCACTAGGTGGCGCCAGCGGCTCACGGGTCTCCCTGAGGCGGTCCTCAGGAGGAATTTCCCTGGGGGTTGTGGGACCACAGCCACCTATCCCTCCTGCCACAGACCAAGCCAACCTCCAAAGGCAGGGTGTGTGGGGGCTGGGGGCGGGTTTTAGGGTCAGAAAAACTTGACCTTGGAGGCTCCACGGCAGGCCATCCCCTTAGCGAGTGTCCCGGGTCCGCTTGGCAACCAATTCACGGTGTTACCCTGGGCGTGTCACATGTCACATGACCTGACACTTCAGGTTCTTCGTGTGTGAAGTGGAATGATGGCAAGTCCCTTCTCCTGGGGCACCTTGGGGACCGAATGACATCAAGCACGGATGGTGTCCCTCCTGCCTCCCGCCTCGTGGCCCAGAGCAAACCTCAGTGGGTCCTGTCTGTCACTAGTCATTACTACTTATCTCCGAGTCTCCCCTGGGAAGGATCTCGGGCAGGATGCCCAGAGAGCTGGGTCTGCATCTGGCAAGTCCCTTCCCATCTCTGGTCCTCCGCTGGCCTCAACCAGTCTTGGGAGACACGGAGTGTCATGGAAAAAACAAGGACTTGGGAGCCAGACAGACTTGGGTGCGAACCCCGACCACCTCTCCTCTTCCCAGCTGGGTGACCTTGGGCCTCTCTGGGCTTCTCTGGTAATTACCCGGTTATTTGTGATTATTGGTTCTAAGCCTGTCTACTTGGCTCCGTTGTAAATTTCATGAAGGCCAGGCTCGTGCCTCTGCAGCTCACCTACGTTAATACTCAGCTCGGTGGCAGGCACAAAGTATGTCCTCAATAAACAGGAGCTATTATTATCATCACCATTGTGATTCCTCTATGCATTCGCTCAACAACAGGGGCCAGCTCTGTGTCCACAGCCTTCCCTACGATGTCTCTTACACTCCTCAGATGTTCTCTCGATTTTGAAGGGAAGGAAACAGGCCCAGAGAAGGTGGACCCTTCCCCGAGGTCACACAGCTACAAAGCGTCCAAAGCTGGGATTTGAAACCGAGCTCCATGACAGACTTGTGTTGACAGATGGGGCAAAAGGAAAAATGACCTCGAAGGATCTTCGCATCCCAATACCCAAACACCTGTGACTGTTACCTGTGGCTGTGTTGCAAAGGCGACTCTCAGGCGTGATTAAGTGAAGCCTCAGGAGATAGGGAGATTAGCCAGGATTATCCAGGTGGGGCCGGGGGTAACCCCAAGGATTCGTCTAAGAGGGAGCCAGGAGCATTGGAGGGGCAGGCTATGGGACAGCGCAGGCAGAGACAGAGAAGCCCACGTGATGTGACAGTGAGGACGATGTGCGTTCTAGAAAAGGCAAGGAAAAGACTTCTCTCCTCTAGTGTCCAGAAGGAACCAGCCCTGCTTTCTCCCAGCGAGACTGATCTAGGATGTCTGACCTCCAGAACTATAAGGTGATAAATGTGTGTTGTGTTAAACTACGAAGTGTAACTGGTAATCTGTTGGAGCAGCAACAGGACGCTAATAAACAAATGAGATAATGTCCAAACACCCCTGGCATACAGATAGAGCTCACTAAATGCTCCTTGCTTGCCAGCCCTAGCCTTCTTTCTTCTTCCGCCTGTAACAAAATGGCAGAGGGGGAGAGGACTTCCTGGCTCTTGCAGCTCAACCAGCCCATTTTACAGATGAGGAGCCTGAGGCAAGGGGTAGGGAACAACCTCTCCCATCTCACAGAGGTGAGCCGGGGGAGGGAGTCCTCTCCTGGCCCGCTCCAGGGGCTGCTTGCTCTGTTCTTTCGGACGCCAGCACTGGGCGGCCAGGGCAAAATCGGCTAGCCCACACCCATTTTGTAGGTGAGGAAACTGAGGCCCGGAGTTGCCCACGAGAGCGGCAACTCGAGCTCCACGCTGACAGGACACAGGCAGACCCGAACTCCTGGGAGTCCTCCTCTTCCCAAGGTCCTCCCCTCCCCCGACAGAGGGCCTCCTCCATATTTATCCCCAGCAGACAAGGGCCAGCAGGGTCTGGGAAAGCCACGTCAGGAGCAGTCCAGCTGCGGTGGAGGAATTCGAGAGCAGCTCCTTGGTGACCTCCAGCCTGGGAAAGCTCTGAGGCCTTCCTGTCCCCGCCCGCCTTGCCCCTCCCAGGCGGCCCCGACCCCGACAGCTGTGAGAGGTTCCCTGGTGGCAGCATCCAGTGGAGCTGGAGGGAAGAACCACCTAGAAAGGGGGACTTGATCCCTGATCCTGAGCCACTGGGTGGCACCATCCCGGATTCCCCTAAACTGAGCCTGGGGCCCTGGGCTTGCCTAGGGAACCACGGTCTCCCTGCCCAGGCACGTGGGGGCACAGGTGGTACCATGACACCCAGGGACACAGGCCCAGTTCTTACTAAAGCATCCACACCCACCGTCATCCTCACTCCCCACAGTAGCCCTGCAAAGGGCAGGCTGCTACCATCCCATTTTACAGATGAGGAAACCGAGGCTCAGAGAGAGGAGTGCCTTGCCCCAGGTCAAGGTCCCATGTGGCACCACTGGGCCTCCGTGAACTCCGTGAGCTCTCGAGGGATGACCCTGCAACTGGCTGGGTCACGCTCTGGTCCCAGCCTTGCTGTGGGACCTGAGCAACCCCCCGCCCCGCTCCCCGAGCCTGGGCCCTCTCCTCCGGAAACATAGAGATGAGAACACGGAGGTGGGGGCACCGTGGGGAATAAGTGAGCGAGCCGTGCACCCAGCACCTGGTAAGTGCCCCATCACTGCCCCCATTGTGGTCACTCTACAGTTACTTAAATATCCACAAAGAATACTGTGCATGTACCACGTGCAGGAACCGGGCCCAAAAGTCCTTGTCTCAGAGCTGACGTTCTGGTCCGGGGAAGACAGCCAACAAAGCGGGCACATGAAAGAGTGTGTTAGAAGGTGGTAAGTGCCGGGGCTGGGGGGATGCTGGGGTGGGGGCAAGGGGCCCACTGACACAGGTCATAGGGGATGTGAGGACGTGACCACGTGGCTCCCTGGGGGAAGGTGCGACACAGAGCAAGGTGGGGGCTGCCTAGCAGTGTCCAAGCAGCACCACGAGGTCAGTGAGCCCAAGCAGCAAGCATGTGGGCGGTGGCAGGAGACCCCGGGGGCGGAGGAGGGTCACAGGGGCCACTGAGCAGACGGGCTTTCACATGTGTGAAAAGGGAGTCATGAAGAGGTGTCCTTGGGGCACCCTGGGTGGCTCAGTGGGTTAAGCATCTGACTTCGGCTGAGGTCAGGGTCTCATGATTCATGGGTTCGAGCCCCACACTGATAGTGTGAAGCCTGCTTGGGATTCTCTCTTGCTCTCTCTCCCTTTGCCTCTCCCCTGCTCGTGCTTTCTCTCTCTCTCAAAATAAATAAACTTGAAGAAGAAGGAGAAGGAGAAGGAGAAGGAGAAGGAGAAGGAGAAGGAGAAGGAGAGGAAGAGGAAGAAGGTGTCCTCATTATCAACTAAACCCTCAAAGCCTGAAGCAGGCCCTGGGACCCTGGGCTACCCTCCGAGGAGCGGGATGGCCACCCTCCACCACCCAAGACCCCTCCCCGTGGGCCACCCCTCCCTGTGACACTCCTGGAAATGAGCATCAGATGGGTGTGAGGGTCGGTAAGGTACACCCAAGGGGTGTGAGGTGTCAGTGCTAAAAGGAGGTGGTTTGGATGACAGGTTGAAGTAAGGAGTCTGGAGGGGGAAGGGCTTGTCCCTGGCCACTCAGCACACAGTGGCGGCATCACCAGTAAAGCCGGAGCCTCCTCTCTCCCGGAGCAGCTCCCCTCCTGCTGCACAGTCCTGGTGAACGGGACGTTTCGTTCTTCTGGCCCAGATCCAAGGAGTCCCCAGGGGCACCCTCTGGGTTTGCCTTCGCCAAAGGCCTCTCCAGCTAAGTGCCCCTTCTAGGCTGTGGGACAGCCACCATGTCTGGCAGGACCTGTGCCCAACTAGGGCAGCCGGCATGGAGGAGTGTGTGTGCAGGTGGGGTCAGCCCTGTGCCTGCCCCTCCCCCAGTTATTCTCCTCTCCCGGGCGTCCATTCCCAGCACAGACATGGGGGCACAATAAACTACTGCTCACTGCCCCACTTCCAGGGCTCCCCTGTTGGAACAACAAACAGAATAAGCAGCTCTTTCTTCCCCATTCCATGGACGTCCATGGCAGTTCTGTAGCTGCCACTGCCTGCTCCTCAGCTTCAGTTCAAGGGGAGGGAACACCCACCATCCATCTAGTCTCTGGCATCCCATCCATCCTTCCCTCTATCCTCTTGCCTATTGGTCCATTTATTCATCTGTCCACTTACTAACTCAATTATCCCACCTATATGTCCACCTATCCACCGTTGGTCTGAATAGCCACCAGTCTGTCAGATTGCCATTGATCCATTCATTCTCTCATCTATCCATCCATCCATCCATCCATCCACCCACCCATCCATCCACACATCTGTCCATTGTTTCATCATTCCATCCATCCATCCTTCCATCCAAATATCCATCCATCCATCCATCCATCCACCCATCTATCCACACATCCATCCATCCACACATCCTTCCATGCATCCATGCATCCATCCTTCCATCCATCCATCCATCCATCCATCCATCCATCCCTCCATCCACCTACCCATCCATACACCCACCCATCTATCCATACATCCATCCATCCACACATCCATCCATGCATCCATCCTTCCATCCATCCATTCTTCCATCCATCCTTCCATCCATCCATCCATCCATCCATCCATCCATCTTTTCATCCTTCCATCCACCTATCATCTATCTTATACTCTCTCTCATTGACCTATTGTCTGCCCCAAAACTATCTCTTTGCCTGTTCATTGGTCTACTTATCCATCCACCCACCCATCCATCCATCTATCTGTCCACCCTTCCATCTACCCATCCACACATCTGACCATCCATCCATCCATCCATCCTTCATCCTTCCATCCTTCCATCCACCTATCCATCTACCTTACACTCTGTCTCATTCACCTATTGTCCACCCCAAACCTATCTCTTTGCTTGTTCATTGGTCTACTTATCCATTCATCCACCTTCCTCTTACCAATTTCCCTGCCCAGCCATCCATTCACCACCTTCCTCCCATCCATCCATCTCCCCACCCCACTTCCTAGTGTTCTGCCAACCAGCTGGCCAGCCTGTCTGTTGGTCCCACCCAGTCATTCACGTAACATTAACAGAGGTATATCCTGTATGCTCAGCACTGTAGTAACACCTGCTGTAGTATTGGCCTCTACTACCACTAAGGGGACACTTGTTTTGTGCCAGGCATTCTACCTACACTCACGTAACCCCCACAACAACTTACTCTGTTTGACAGATGTTGGGGGGGTGGGTGGGGAACAGGCTGGACAACCTCAACTAGACAATTGTCACATATCTTAATTGTAATAGCAGCTCTACAAGGTAGGTACTATGATCATTTTCCACATGCAGAAATCAGGGCTGTGGGTTTGCCTAAAGTCACAGCACCAACAAATGACAGGATTTGGACCCAAGTGCTCTGACTCAAAGTTCAGTGCTCTTCTACCTGACCACCGCTGCCAGGGCCCTGGCCTGGCCGTCAAGAGACCCACTGTCCAGTCCTAGCTGCCCCCCTGGTGTGTGACCGCGTATGACAAGTCAGACCCGGGGCCTCACCTTCCTTGCCCATACAAGAGAGGTTGTGGGGGTGGCTCCTGACATGCCAGGATCCCCACGTTTCTTCTTCGTTTCTTCCCCCACCTCCTTATCTCCTCATGAAGAGCCGTGAAAGACCGAGAAGCGAGCTGGGTCAGGGAGAGCTCGGAGTCCTTGACCTTGGACATGGTTCAGTTCAGTGTGGACCCACTCGTGACTCTATTTCACTCACTCATGAAAATGTATACCACATCAAGCACGGCCCTGGGGTCTCCATTTCCTACCCTGGCCCCAGAGCTGGGCAACACACAGCCAGGGAGAAGGGGGGCGGCCCCCGAGCAGAGGAGAGTCACGTCTGCCACCGACTTGCTGTGAGATCTCAACATTTCTCTGTTTTCTCATCTGCCCAATGGGCTAGTGATACCCACCTCGGAGGACCCAATGACATAATATGATGTGAACACACTCACTATGGCCTCTCCTCTCCCTTCCTCGAATGTAAATTGCAGGGTTGGGTTTGAGCAGAGGTCCTGGAGGGGATCCCTGGGTGGGTTTCAGGAACAGGAACACTGATATTGTATGCAGTATTTGTGCGTGTGTGTGTGCAATCTTCTAGCAAGAATGTTTGTATCTTTCATCAGATTTTCAAGAGGTCTGTGGTGCTTTTGCTAATAATCATTTATTGAGAGCTGACCCTGAGCCAAGTGCTTAGTACACCTGCCTCGTCTAATCCTCAGCAGACAGTAAACCGAACAGTGATGGAGCTCTGGGACCCTGGAGCTTCATTGCCTGTGATTAAATCCATTACTCCTCAGCTCTGTGACCCTGGGCAAGTTACCTAACCACTCTGTGCCTCCTTTTCCTCTGATCTAAATTGGATAACAAAAGTATTTGCTTCATAGGGTTGCTCAGAGGAGTAAATACGGTTACAGAGCTTAGAGCCATGCCTGTCACTAAGCAAGGGCTCAGTCAATATTGTCTCAAAGTAGATAAAGGAATGGAAGCTCAGAGAGGTCATGGAACTTACCTGGAGTCAACCAGCCGAGAGAGAGCCCAGATTCTAACCCAGGTGGTCTGACATTGGTGTCTTTATACTTAACGGATATGCTCGATGTACGTGCTCAAAAAGACCCTGACCTCACCCCAGGCTGCCCCAGTTTGGACATCCAGGGTTCTAGATCTTACTGACGAGAGCTGGTGGCTGGCCTGGCTTATCTCCAAGGTTCTCTGCCATTTCTGACCTTGGAGGTTTCTCTCTGTGAGCCCCCAGTCTGGGGGCACAGACCCAGCAGCTGACATGCCTCTGGAGGAACTGCAGAGAAAGTGCAAGAACCAGAGAGAGAGAGAGAGAGAGAGGGAGAGCCAGAGCGTGCTAGCGTGAGCACGTGCATGCACCTGAACATGTGCACCTCCCCCGCCACCACCCACAGGGTGCAGCTCCCAGGGCTCCCTGCACAGCCTCCCAGGGGAGACGCCCCCGCAGGCTCCGCTCCTTCCCGGGGCCATGTGACATGCCCGTGTGGGGGGCGTGGGAGGGAGGAGGAGAAGAGCTCCCCGCTGACTGACAGCTCTCCCTCCGGGGGCTGCAGCCTTGGCCCCAGATGGCTTTTCGCAGACTGGGAAATGGAGATGGGCTTTGCCGGGCCACTTCCTGGCTTGGTGTGACCTGGGCAAGCGTCTTCACCTCTCTGGGCCTCACTAGGCTCCTCCATAAAGTGGGTTCAATCGCTGTGACTCCACCGGGTTGTGGTGAGGGTGGCGGGAGAAGGGACGTGCGTGTCAACTACCCAGCCCCGAGCAGACTCGAACCCCAGTCCCTTCCCACCCCACTCCCCGGGAGGCAGAGAGGGACTCCTGGTCTGAGACAGGGGGCGACATCCTTTGGCACCTTGTGGCAAGGGCAGCGAAGCTGAGGCAGTGGCTAGAGGACCAGCACGGGCTGGGGTGGCCTGTGCGGGTGAAGGAGCTGTAGGTTCTTGACATCAGGAGAACTGCTCAGGACAACTTACCCGGAATAAATGAGCCTCCTTCTCCCTCCGGGCCTCAGTCTCCCCTTTGTTCAGCTGGGTCTCCGGAAGCTCCACCAGCTTGACCCCCCTGTGGGCTGCGGGGCCAGGGGTTCCACTGGGCAGGACTGAGGGCCGGGGAGGGACAAGGCAGCAGCTTGGGGGAGGCAGTGATCTCCCTTCCCTTCACGTGTGTTCATTTGCGCACTCCTTTCACAAATACCTTCTGAGCACCTACTAGAAGCCAGGTGCTAGGTGCTGGGGGTACAGCAAGGGTCCAGGTCATACCGTAGGAAGCTGACATTCTGGTGGGGGCCGTGGGACTCGGTGTAGCAGGTAGTGTGACAAGCACTGGGAAGGAAAACAAAGCAGAGGCAGATGTGGAGGGACTGGGGTGTTTGTCAGGTAGAGGGCCTGATCCGGGTGGGGGGACATTTGAGCAAGACCCTAAAAGAGTCAGGCGGGGGCCATGCGAACATGCGGGGCAAATGCATTTTCGGCAGAGAGCACCTCAAGTGCAAAGCACTGAGGCTGGAAGCCGCGTAGCATGGGTGCAAATTGGCTTTAAAAAGGTACTGGGCCCAGAGCACAGTGAACCAGGGGGTGGGAGGAAGCGGATAGGGTCAGACAGGGAAAGGCCGGGGTAGGGGAGGTGATATCGAAGCTGGTTAGGGATCCTTTGCCCCTCTGGGCTAGCGAGTGGGAGCATGCTTTGGGGTCACTCCTCCGGGGCCCCTACCCCCACCCGGGTTTCACAAATGGACAAGAACACACTCTTAAAATTCTGGGCTTAGCCTAAGAGCCCTAAAGCAATCAAGGGTCATCTGGCCCAGCCCCCTTCGTTCACATGAGCCCACGCTGCAGATAAAGAAACTGAGGCTTAAAGAGGAAATAGGACTCCCCCCGCCGGGACACCCAGCCACGTAGTGTGCCTGAACCCTGAGGCACGTCTCGCTGCTTTGGCCCACTACAGCCCTCTCTCAAAATGATGCTTGCAAAAATTAGTCTCAGTAAAGATAGCTAAAAAGCATGGGTTGGGATGTTTTTAGCTGCCTGAAAGCCGGATGAAAGGTTCTGTTGTTGCAAAAAGGCTCTTCCTGTGTATTGCTATAAGCATCCGTCAATTTCAGAAATTATGCAGCTTCGCTAACTAAAAATGATGGATGCTTTTTGAATTTGAGACGAAAGGGGTTTTTTTGGTGCGTGCTGTTGATGGTGGCTTACTTACTCACGTCAGACTCTTTTCCTACCCGGAGCGTAATATCCTCAATTTCAAAGAGGCAGGGGCTGATTCTTTTTCATCTCTGTGGCCCTGGCAAAGGAGGTGCCTCACTAACGTTTACTGAAAAGAAGGTTTCTCCTGAATGGCCACTCAGAAATCTGCAATCGTGTGATCCTCTGTATCCACATGTAGGTGCACAGGCATAGAGTAGGTTTGTTGAATGAATGAATGCATGCATGCATGCATGCATGAATGAATGAATGAATTTGGGTCCAAAAAAGCATGTCTTCAAGCTAGGTATAGCCTGGAACCACCAGTCTGAGATCTCTGGGCTGGGCATCAGGGTAAGGAGGAGAAATCCTATTCTTAGGGGTGGATTATGAGGTGAGAAAACAGCCCAAAGGTTGAAAAGAAATTCCAGATCTGGGTTCCTCCCCCCAGAGCTAAGATACAGACGCATCAATGTTACAAGGGACCTGTATTAGTCAGCTCTCACCAGGTTATGCTGCATAACAAGCATCCCCAAAGTTCGGCTTCTTAGAGCAATACGATTTCCTGCTCATGCTGCATGTCAGTGGCAGGGGCCCAGCAGCTGAGGCTGTGGACCTGGCTGCACTCAGTCAGGTCTGTTCCACATGTCTCTTGTTCCGGGGCCCCAGCTCAAGGAGCAGCTCTTCTCTGAGCTGCATGTCCTCATGGCAGAGGGCAGGAACACAACAGGGAAGGAGAAAACTTATAACGCCTCTTCAGGCCTCCACTGGAAACTATCACACTGTCACTTAGGCCCACGTTTTGAGGGGTAAATCAAGTCACATGGCCGAGCTCAACACCAACGGGCAGGGCTGGTGGTGACTCTTTGTGAAACAATAACATAATTTATAACTGGGATTTAGGGGCCCTCAAGTCCAGTGGATTTTAAACTGTTCCCAGAAACACTCCCAGCCCCCTTGGGCCACCATGAATAAGAAGATGCTGGGCTTGGGGGGCTACGAGTAGACAGGGTTCCAAGATTGCCACCTTCAGCAACAACACATACTTTTTGATTTGAAGGCTGCTTGTTAAAAATAAGACATTTAAAAAGCTTATTTATTATTTATTCTGAGAGAGGGGCAAAGAGAGGGAGAGAGAGAATCCCAGCAGGCTCCGTGCTGTCAGGACATGGGGCTCAAAGTCACAAGCCGTGAGATCACAACCTGAGCCGAAATCAGATGTCAGACACTCAACCGACTGAACTGCTCAGGTGCCCTCCCAAAGTAAGATGTTTTTTAAAAAAGTCTTTGGTCTCATCCAAGTTCCCCATATGACACAGAGGGAGACTGAGACCTCAAAAGGAGACAGGTATGACGCTAATCAGTGAGGAGCAGAGCCAGGGACATGCGCATCTAGAGAAGTCTTCAAACAGCACCAAGGTCAATATGTATTCACATATCCATTCGACAAACATTTGCCACCCCCCAAAATTCGGGGCCAAATTTTGGCAATCAGAGCATTCTCCTTCATTCAGTTTCTATTTTAAAAACGTACTTTGTGCCTCATTCATTCATTCACCGATTCATTCACTTAATAAATATTTCTGAGGGCCTACTATGTGCCAGACCATGCTATAGGCCCTGGGGATATAGCAGTGAGCAAAACCAATTTTCTGACCCCCTGGAATTTGCATTCTAGGGAGACCCAGATAATAAAATAAGCTGCATATATACAAAGCGTAGTAAGTACTACGAAGAATAATGAAGCAGAGAGGGGCTAGAGTGCCAGAGGGGTTATTTGGAACAGAGTAGCCAGGAAGGGTCTCTTTGACCAGAGGAGATTTAAGCAGATAGAGAAAGCAGGTGCAAAGGCCTTGAGATGTAAGCAGGGAATTATGGAGAAAGCGGGTGCAAAGGCCCTGAGGTGTAACCAGGGAATTATGGAGAAAGCAGGTGCAAAGGCCCTGAGGTGTAACCAGGGAATTGGAGGTGGGCAGAAGGCCTGAGCGGGAGTGGTCCAGGAGGCCTGAGAGGTGGCTGGAGCTTCAGAGGCCCCAGGGAGGAATCTGGGTTTTTTTGCCAAGTGAGGTGGGGAACTTTTGGATGGCTTGGATCAGGGGCGAGGTCTGATCTGCCTGCTGTCTGGGCAGGCCTGCTGTGTGAAGAGCCCAGGTCAGGAAGACCTAAGAAGGAGGCTCTTGCCACCCTCTGGGGGGGGTGCTCAGAGGGCCTGGGGGCTGGTTTTGGTGTGTGGCCAAGACAATGCCCGGCTCGACCCCACTTTGTAGAGGTCAGAGCCCTGGGAGGGAGCAGGACAGCCGACTACCTGGAGCGGCAGGGGCTGGACCCAGGGAGCAGGCCTCCAGCTTCCAGGAGTGACTGGCAGCCCGACAGGGACGGTGAGTAACCTCCGGGGTGGGGGCGGGGCCTGAGAGCGCTCATTGGCTGGAATTCGGGCGGGCCGAGGGCTGGGCTGTGCGGGCCTCCCGGGTGGCAGCCCTCGGGACAGCTGCCCAGGCTGACGGGCCAGGCCGATCTGTGATTCCACCCACGCTCAGCCCAGCTGCATTAGCCATCTAACCCCCCACCCCCACCTTGCATCTCCCCAACAACCTCCCCGCCCCCTCCCTCCCTTGAAAAAGCGAAGGAGCTGCTCCCAGGGGTGGGTACTCTTCTCCCCGTTTGATTTCTGCGGGGTTATCCCCTTCCAAGCTCAACCGAACCCCCTCCCCGGGAAGCCTTCCCAAGTGTCCCCCACTTCCTGCCCCCCCATTATGTGCTCCAATAGCCCCTCCTAGAGTAGCAATGTCCCCCTTCCCTCCCATTGTTTGACTGATGTCCATCTGTCGCGCTCAACGATGAGCTCTTTGAGGGCTGTCTTTCATTTTGAGGGGGTCACCGTTGTCTTCCCCACTCTGGCAAGTTCTGGATACATAATAACTCAGTAAACACGAATCTCCTGCCTCTGGGGGGGGTTTCAAGTCCTGTCTCCCCCGGAAGCCAAGACCTGATGGCCAGGAGCTGTCTTGGGATCAGGGTCTTGGGAGATTTTGTTCCTCCAATTTTTTAAGTGTGGTAAAACACACAGGACATACAATTTTTCATTTTTACTCTTTTCAGATGTACAGTTCAGTGGCATCAGGTGCATTCGCGTCGTCGTGCGGCCCTCGCTACCACACATCTCCAGAACTCTTTTCATCCGGCAAAACTAAAACCCCTACTCGTTAAGCAACAAAACCCCCCATTCTCCCTCCCCCCACCCTTGGCCACCACCTTCCACTTTCTGTCTCTATGAATGTGACTCTCTAGGGACCTCACATAAGTGGAATCACACAGTATTCGGGTTGGGTTGTGTGTGTGTGTGTGTGTGTGTGTGTGTGTTTTGTTTTGTTTTGTTGTGACTGGTTTAGTTCACACAAACCAACACAACGTCTTCAAGGGTCGGCCATGTTGTAACATATGTCAAAATTTCCCTCCTTCTCGAGGCCGAAGAATATTCCAGTGTATAGACACGTATCTTTCTTACCCATTCATCCCCCGGTGGCCACCTCTTCACCATTGTGAATAACGCGGCCATGAACGTGGATGTACAAACACCTGTTCAAGACCCTACATCCGTTTTGTTTGGGTAGATCCCCAGACGTGGAATTTCTGGACCACGTAGTAGTTGCGTTTTTAATTTTTTGAGAAACCACCATACTGTTTCCATAGTGGCTGCACCAATTTACGTTCCCACCGACAGGGCACAAGGGTTGCGATTTCACCACATCCATGCCAAAGCCTGTTACTCTTTTTGTTGTTGTTGTTTTTGTCTGATTTTTTTTTTTTAATAGCGCCTTCAGTGCTATGTCATTGTGGTTTGGATTTGCATTTCCCTGATGAACAGCGATGTTGAGCGTCCTTCCCTGCGCTCACTGGGTATTTGTAGAGTGAAGACCCCAGAGCACGTGGGTGGCTCAGTCGGTTGAGCGTCCGACCTCAGCTCGGGTCACGATCTCATGGTTTGTGGGTTCGAGCCCCGCGTCGGGGCTCTGTGCTGACGGCTTGGAGCCTGGAGCCTGCTTCGGATTCTGTCTCCTTCTGTCTCTGCCCCTCCCCCACTTGTGCTCGGTCTCTCTCTGTCTCTCAAAAATAAATAAATGTAAAAAAAAAAAAAATGTATAGTGAAGACCCCATTCGTGAATGCCCCTTGCCGGGATGGGTGGGCTCACAGACGTGAGTGGCTGTTCGTCACCCGTCCGTTGCAGACTTGTTCTGCAATGTTCTTTATTAGATGTTCAGGGTTTCAAAGCGTCTGAAGGAAAGGCGCTAGAGAGCAGTCGGCGAATTCGCAGTAGATTCCCAGCAGCATCGGCAACCTGCTTACACCGCTTACAGACTTGCTCTGGGGGGCGGGGGGTGATGTGGTTTGGGGTTATTGTTCTGAGCTGATCTTAAGTCTGGGGTCTCAGCTCTGGCATTTTCCGATGGGTTTAGGTATAAAGGACCCAGCCCCCCAGGCTACAAGGCCACAGCTCCTGTCAGGCAGTCCTTTGCCCCCATGACAATGATAAAGACAGCTCCCTCTGGATTCTGGGAACTGCTCCCTCCCTGGCCCCACTGGTCATGGCAGTGATAACGGCTCCCAGCTGTTGCCAGCCTCTGGATGCTTCAGCATCCCCTATCGAAGTCCCTGAAGCCCATCTACACCTCGTAAGAGTCTCTATTAAATGCTCCCCAGTGAGCACGTCTGTGCGCCCTCTGCCTCCATGAGGACCCCGCTGATGTGCCCACCATACTGTGCTTGGGTCTCTGCCTGGATGGTAGCACCCAACCCCAGGGCTAGAAGAGAAAACAGCAGCAGGCTACCCCTGCCTCCTCCCCCGTAGTCTGATACCTGGAGATCTGTCTCGCTGCATTTGGAGCATGAGTTCCCCGCCTGGCTGGTCCTGGCCACTGTGCTCCTAAGGAGGGCACCTGGTCCCTGACCAGTTTCCCCATGGGCCTCAGTTTCCACGTCTGCAAGAGAGGAAGAACCAAAACGCCTACCACAAGCAGGGCAGCGAGGGAGAAGTGAGGTAAGGAATGTGTGTGTTGGTACGCAGTAGGTGCCCAATCAATGCTGGTGGGTCTGAGCTGAATCAAACGTGACTGCTTGCATTTCCTGAGTGAGTCTCTGGGTCCTGCCCCGCAAGAAAGAGGTGAAAGAGTTTCTCCCAGTGCCCAAGGAACCAATCTCTGTCTCTAATTTTAGAACCCAAACCACATCCCCTAAAGATCACTGTGTGGTCTCTTCCCACACTGAATAACCAGCTGGATGTTACAGGCAGGACTTCTGAGGCTTCCTCCTCGCCGGGATTGCTCCGTCTGGGAGAAGCCAGCTGCCGTGTTATGAGGACGCTGACGCACCTGTCATGGCAAGGCCGGGGCCTCCAGCCGGGGGCCGGAGTCAACTGCCCACCGTGGGAGGGAACCACCTGGGAAGAGGGTCCTCCGGTCCCAGGCCAGCCTTCGGATGAGGGCTGGCTGATGCTTGACTGCAACCTCATGACAGCCCTGGGGCCAGGACCCCACAGCTAAGCTGCTCCCGGACCGCTGACCCACAGACACTGTGTGAGATCATGAGTATTTACTGCTGTTCTAGCCACTAAGTTTGGGGATGATTTGTTACACGGCGACAGGTGACCGACATAATCACCCGCCTTATCCAGCCAAGTTTGGCTGCCACTAGCCTTCGAATGTGTCTCAAAGTCAGATCAATATCCAAAGAAGGAAGATTTGTCCTCGCAGTGGCTTTGGGAAAGGATGTCAATCAATGTGGATTAGCAGCTGGTCTGGTGGGGTGTTTGGAGTTTGTGATGAGGTAGTGGGGCCGTTGCGGGGAGGGCTGTGTAGGACAAATGGGGGAACAGTGAGAAGGACGGGGTGAGCGCAGCCCAGGGAGGGGAGTGGAAAGAACCCGGATTTGGGTATGAGCTTTCCTGAAGGTGTCACGTTCAATCCGCAGCTGGAATATACCCCTCCTTCCGCTTGCGAACCTCTCCGTACCCGCCAGGTCTCAGCTTGCACGAGAGGCCGTCCCCGACCACTTAGTCTGCACGTCGCAGCCCTCGCCGACAGGTGCATCGATGCGATAAGTGGATACGTGTGTGTCTCCTCACAAGTGAGCGTGCACCACGGGGCCGTGCCCCGGCCTCATTCCTGGCTGTGTGCACCACTCAGTCTCAGTGCAGGGGCTTAAGAGCTCGGGTGCAATGAGTGCATGAGCAGAGAGTGGCCGGTCCGGTGCAAATCTTCATTTCCATCCACTCCCCCGATGCTTGGATTCCACTCTGACCTCAGGAGCTCCCAGGGTCTCAGGCTGAGCAAACCTTCCAGGGGCGAACGCTTCCAGATTCACACTGGTTCTTAACATTGGCTAAGCGTTCACACTCTCTGTAGACTCTTCCAAAGAGCTGATGCCTGAGTCCCTCTCTCAGAGTTTCCGGTATAGGTGTGGGGTGCACTGGACGTCAGGAGACTTACAGGTCTCCCAGGCCCAGCCTCAGAACCACCGCCCTGGCCAGAGGGGAGACCGAGGCCCTGGCAGAGCTCTTCTACCTGGAGCCTGGAGACTCTCTCCCTGTGTAGGACTGTGAGGCTGGAGAGAATGAGAGGAGAGCCAGAGGCTATGACGTGCTGGATGCCGTTGTGCGGACCTTCCTTCCCATTTCACGGATGGGAAGACGGAGGCTGGAGCTGTGAAGTAACTTGCACACCGTTACCCAGCCGCTCGGCGGCAGAAGCAGGATTTGAACCCTGGGTAGTATGGCTCTAACGTCCAGCGCCGGGCCCCCAGCCTACCCTGACTAGGGAGTGTTGAGGGGTACCCACTGTCTTCGTCCTAATGACTGCTTTCCCATCCTCTGGGGAGCCCGGGCAGGTGGGGCTGCTGCCCCGGTGACATCTCAGTCCCTCGAGGAAAGGACGTGCCCTGAGCCACCAGGAGGCCTCATGGAGCGGAGATTAGACAGGCACAGCGGACCCATTCCGGGCTGGGCTTCTCGACACGGAAAGCATCGCCCTGGTGCTAGAACCTGTTGTCAGCCTTAGGAAGGGACAGGTCGCTGTGGACACCTGGGCTGTATAGCCGTACCACCGGTTGACTTCCATGGCTCCGTTTGGGCCTCTGCCGTGAGGTGGCCAAGGGGGTTCCGGCGAATGGAGCCTCCTGTCCGGCCAGGACGTCAGGTAAGCCTCGGCGAGCGGCAGCCTGGGACGGGCCCTCCTCCCTGCTGTGCACACAGAGATGCTGCTACCAGCCCTCCCGTGGGAAGGTGCGTTGGTGGGGGAGGTCTGCGGGTGATTGACGTGTGGGGTTGAGTCTTTAATTAAAACAGGCAACGTGTGCCAGTCAGAAGAAAAGAAAGTTCAACTCGAAGCTAGGGTCATTGTCGTGAGCATCATTCTAAGACTTCTTTCCCATGGCGGGGAGTGGGAGCCTGTCTAACAGCCGGGCCCAAGTCCTTCTGAAGCCTCGCTCGCCTGTCCCCGAGCCCCGCATCTGACGGTGTGGGGTCAGCGCGCAGAACCGGCCGCTGTACCCCTCGCCGACCCTCAGCACTGCGCGCTCACCCTTAATGAGCGCCAGACCTGGGGTCCTCAGCCCCGCCGTCCGTTAGAATCGCCCACACCTGAGCCCTGCCGGAGTCCAGTTATAAAGAAACCTTTGAGGGTGGCACCCAGGCCAGGTACTTGGAAAAGGCTCTGCCGGGGGCTGAAGTGCAGCCAGGGCTGAGAGCAAGCCCAGCCCCCTCTTCATACAGTTGGGGAAACTGAGGCTCCAAGAGGTGAAGGGACCTCCCCAGGCCTCCCGGGAGATAGGAGCTCCGAGGCAGGTGCCGAGCACATCACAGCTCCAAGAGTGGGGGAGGGGTGGGGAGCTGGCTCAGAAAAGGGAGTTAGGTGACCCTGGGGGGCCCAGAGCCAGGGAGGAAGGGGGGGAGCTCTGAGACAAGGTGCCACCATTCCTATCCCAGCCAGGAATGTGGGGTGCAGTGCCGGGGGGACCAAATCTCAGCCTCATCGCCCCTTTAAAGGAAACCGTGGAAGAGCATAAGGCCTCTGTGGTACAGGTGCAGTCACCTGGGAGCTTGTTAGAAAGACTCTCAGGGCCATTCCAGACCTACTGATTCAAGCGTCTGCATTTTAACAAGATCCCCAGGCGACTCATCTGCATGTTCAGATTTGGGAAGCCCTGTGGTGACGGGCCCTGGGATGGACGCTCCCACGAGTCCCACAATTTCTCCGTCTGCTGTAGAAGGGTACCAGGACCTGCAAACGTCGAAGCTGGAAGGACCAGAGACCAGAGACGGGGAGGGGACGGAGCAGGAGCACACAGCCGGAGTGGCAGGCTGCTCGAAGCGAGCGCAGGGCTTCGGCGTCTTTTCCTGGGCCGTGTTCCCTCCTCTGCAGGGAGCGTGGTGGTGGGGACGGGCTTGTGCAGACACTCCTGGAGGCCTCCACGTCCTTCTTCCCCTATGTCATTCTGTTCTAGCAGATTCCTTGTTAGAAATCACGTCTCCCATCTGTAAAACCCCGGGGTTTGGTTCCCGTCCCGTGTCTTTGTGATCTGATAAAATAACAAAAGACATCAAAACAAAAGTTGGTGCCAGGAAGAGAAGTCATTTGAACTAGAGGAGAAAGAATGATGTGTCTCCCTTCCTCCCCTTCCTCCTCCTCACTTGTCCTAAGCAGAGCACGGCGTCTGCCCGTGTCTGCGTGCACCGTGTGCAAGAGTGCCTGTAAGCATGGGTGTCGCATGTGTGCACGTGCATGGGTGTGCAAAGGGTGCCTTGCGTGCATGCATGTTGCTCGTGCACACGAGTGTGTGCGTCTTTGTGCGTGCACGTTGTGGGTGCCTGCGTGTGTGTGTTCTTGTGCGCGTGTGGTGGTATATATTTGCGTGTGTGCGTGCATGCGCGGTGGTAGATGCGTGCATGCCTGTGTGCCACACGTGTGTGTGCTCGCGTGTGCGTACAACCATCTGTGTGTGCAAGTATGCTTGCGAACCTATGTGTGCATGCGTGGGCTGCTCGTGCCTTACTGACGTGCCTACGCGCGTTTGCACGCAAACGCTTATCCCTATGTGTACGTTACGTGTGTGTGCATGAGTGTGTGTGTGCCCGCGTCAGGCAGGATGGAACACTAGGTGACTTAAAGGCTGTGTGTTCGGGGAGAGGGAGGGGGATCGGGGAGCCCCCAAAAGCCCGTGACATCCAAGGATTGAGCATCCGGTTTGGGTTCATGTCAAGCGCCCCGCAGGCCCGCGGCCCGTAACCGTTTATATGTTCGATGAGTCAAAAACGGCAGCGTGGAACTCAGCTAGCAAGTGAGCCTCGCTGCCCACCCGGTGATAAACTCGGTTTCTTTTAGGAAAATGGCCTCAAAAGGAAGCCGGCTGCTAGAGCTAATCGTGGAAAGAACGCGAAGACTTCTGAAACATCCCTGGCTTTTAGTCTGAAGGAGGGAAGCGGGGAGCGGATTAGAGAGCGGATTAGAGAGAGCAGAGAGTGGGGTTTGGCCCTGGCTTGGATCTGTGGCTCCAGTCAGCCCACCATATGCTGCTGTCAGTGAACAGCAGGAAAAGTGATTCCCCGATTCCCCGGCCCGGCTCCCGCGCGGACGACGCCTCGGGCAGGGCTGTCAGTGGCAGCAACCACGCCAAAAACTGCGGCCCTGGCTTTGGCTTCGACTGTAAGTCACCGACCGGCTAGGGCAGCAGCTTCGCATTTTAGTTACGCCTTGCTCCTTCTTAGAAGGACGGTCTGTGCCGAAGGCTGACTACTTCCCAGGCTGGGATTCTCCAAGATCTCTTGTCTCCTTTCTTGTGAATGTCAAAAACACTGCTGGGGGGGGGGGGGGGGCGGGGGGCGGGTTGGGTGGAGTCAAACTTCTAAATGCATGGAAATGATGAGTGATAATATTTTAATGGCTCATCTATATTGAGAGCTGACAATATGGCAGGTGCTAAGCTGAGAGCTTTTATATTAAGTATAATTATATTAAGTAGAATAATATGATTTCCCACCTCCAGGAAGTTCTCCCGGTAAAAGTCTACAAATCCTTCAGAGGCAGCTAAAATTGTTACCTCCTCTGAGGAACCTCTCCCACCCGTGTCAGCGATTACTGAATCACTGGGACCTGTCTATCCCCCTCCACACCCCCTGAGATCTCCTGAGGACCTTGTCTGTCCGTCCCCAGTCCCAGCACGGGTCGGGGCACAGAGCGAGCTCCGGTTTGTGGCGTGGACGTTAAATGTCACACGGGCTTCTTCCTTCCAGCCGCCTCTGGGGATTCCACTCCCCACCCCCTGGACGGCAGCCAGCACCACTGTTCTCTCTCATTTTGGATGAAAACGGTGCGGGCTTTTCTCCTTCGGGTTTAATTTCTTGCGAAAACACTGGAGAGCTGAGATGGGTCTCTGGGGGACCGGCCTCCGTCCCCAGCGGTCCCCAGCGGGCAGCACACCAGGGCGCCAGTTGCCCGGGAAGGCAGGACAAAGCCCTCCTTGCAGCTCAGTTTGGCTCACTCCCGGCTCTGGCCCCTCCCCGCCCTCTCCTTGGATGTCCTCGGAGACTCGCCTGCCTGCGCCCCGGACCCTAGCCCTTCCTGCTCTCTTCTGCCACCACCCTCCATCCCTTCTGGATCTTTCCCAACAGCATTTCGGCAAGCTCAAGCCTCTGCGTCTTAGAAGATGATGATGACGCTAACAGCGGGCCCCCTGGAGCCACCCATCTCCCTGGTTTTTCGCCCCACGTTTCCGTTTCACTGCACAGCCGTGATGGTTTAGAAAGGGGGAACGGCGCCCTTGCTATGTGCACACCGTGCTCTCCCGCACCACGCGGTCCGCCCTTAGGTGAGCTGCCTCCAATGTCCCAATGACACTCTTTGGCCCCTTTCTTGGCCGCTGTTGGCAGCTGAGCCCATCTGTGCCTTCTCAGACCTTCCCGTCCCGCAGCTTCGTGGCGCCACACTCTGGTTTTTGGGCCACCTCTCCCTTCTTCGGCTCTCTGTCCTCTCCTAAACGGTGGTGCTCCTCCCGGTCCCCTTCTTCCTGCTTGCTCCGTCTCATCGATGCTCTCCCCACGGTGACAGGAGCTCAGATCTGTCGTGGTGGGCTTCTCCCCCAGGCTTCAGACTCTCCCACCCAGGCTCCTGCTGGGCAACTGCACTCGAAGGAAGGTCCGTTGGGGCCCCCTCCCAGCGCTCCCATTTTGGTGGCTGGCCCCAGCCGGCTGCCCAAATGCCAGTCCCGACTCTCCGCCCAATGCAACATCCCACAGCTGGTGGATCCCAGGTCTGCCCCCTCAAATCTGCCCTGCCCCCACTGTCCCCACAGCATGTCTCAAAGAGGCTCTTGCCTTGCTCCCACCTGGACCACTGTAGCTACCTCTTACCTCCCCTGGCCTCCTTTCTTGCCTCTCCGCTCGCCCCTGCAGCCAGAGTGGGCCTCCAGAAGGGGTAGCTGACCGTGCCTCTGTCACTCATCCACCCGCTCCTGATGTATTTATTGAAGACCTACTGTGTGCCAGGCACCAGCCTATGCTGAACACGTGCTTTAGTTCCCTGCAGTTCACATTCCAGTGGAAGAGACATGCTGTAGCCACACATTAGAGTCAAATGGTAACAAGTCCATCCAGAAAGATAAAGCGGGAAAGAGAACAGAGAGGGCTGGACTGGGGGGAACCTTAGGTAGAGAGATCAGGAGGAGCTTCTTTGAGGAGGTGATATTTGCGAATGGAGTGGCCAAGTGAGCCGGTGGGGTCTGTAAAGGAAGCACGTTCCAGGCAGAGAGAATGGCCAGAGCAAAGGCCCTGTGGCAGCTGGGTATTTAATAGGCTTTTCCTTCTATGCTCCATCTCTTTTGGGCGCTAGTCCCTTGCACGCTCTGTTTAGAAGCCCACTGTCTCCTGGTTAGCTTTGAATTTGCTAGATTCGCCTCCGGCATCATCTCCCCCAGACAGGTCAGTGCGGTTCCACAGCCGCTGTCATGGCAGGTGACAGACTACGTCGTAATCGCTGCTTGTTGGCTGTTTGTTCTTTGAGGAGCAGGGACTGCTTCTGATGCGCATCTGTGGCCTGAGACCCGGAAGTGAAGAGGGTTTAGCGAACATTTCACATTCGCATCGCTGCCTGACCAACCCCGCCAAAGTCAGCGGCACAAAACAACCACTGCTTTGCCCTGTGATCGGGAATCTGGACGGCGCGCAGCAGGAATGGCTTACCTCTGTTCCATCACGTCCAGAAGATTCGAACGTCTGGGGCTGGAGCCACCTGGAGGCGCCCGCGCTCACGTGTCCTGGCCTTCACGTGCCAGGAGCACCTCCCCCGGCAGCGTCCTCACGTGGGGGGCGGATGGGGCTCCTCACAGCCCAGCAGCTGGCTCCTGAGACAGAGCGTCCTGAGAACGAGGCGTTAACTCGTTGCAATCCAGCGAGATGGCGGTGTGATCACCTCTCTCCTCCAAAAGAGGAAACTGAGTCACAGGGAAGCTAGGTGTGATCGATGAAGCCACGTTCGCCCTCCTTCACGCCTTCTCTGTTTGAGAGCACACGTGTGAGCCCGTTGCCGTGTGACTCCCCCGGAGTGGACAGGGTGCGTCGGGCGCTGGATTGTGTGCTGGCGGGGGGACTTCTTTTGGCCGGTGACACATGGCAGAGGCGACAGTGTGTCAGCTCTGGGCTGAGGTCTCACGTTCCCGCCCACCCTTTTGCGATCCGATGACCCATCATGAGGCGGGCACACCAGGGGTAGCTGCGGCCTCTTGAGCCCCGGGGGTTCCGAAAGGAACAGGGTGGAACGGACTGGAACCCAACCTGGGGCCTGGAGCCAGGGCCCAGACCTGTGGCAATTCCTTCCGGGCAAAATCGAGAAAGGTGCCCAAACCCACCCCCCCCCCACACCAGGAATCAAGCTAAATCATATTTTCATGTAACATTAAAACAATAAAAAGTAATGGGGAAATAGACTGTAATAGACTCAAGGTGTCCCCCCAAGATCCGGGCGTGGAAACCGAACCCCCAACGTGATGCTATTTGGAGGTGGGGCCTTTGGGGAGGTGACTGGGTCATGAGGGGAGCCCACATAAGGATTAGCGCCCTTATAAAAGGACCCCAGAGAGCTCGCTCCTCAGATGGCCATCTGTGAGCCAGGAGGCGGGTCTCACCAGACATCGAATCTGCCTGCCCTGCCATCCCCTCAGTGGCCTCTCCTGACCCTCTCTCTTCATTTCTGCTGAGACCCAACAAGACTGATCTCAGATTCCAAAGCCAGGTGCCAAACCAAAGGCAAAAGTCTCCACACGTACGGCCAAGAACCAGCTGCCTGACTCATAATTCCGACCTATGTCAATGATATGAAAGAGTCCACCGTGAGAAGGTGTTTTGGGAAAGAGAGTGTAAGCCCCGACCGAGAGAGCACCCTGGAGGAAAGAGGCCTCAGCACAGGAAACCGACAGGTATTAGAAAATTCTTAGAGGTGGGGCGCCTGGGTGGCTCAGTGGGTTAAGTGTCCGACTTTGGCTCAGGTCACGATCTCGCGGTTTGCGGGTTTGCGGGTTCGAGACCCAAACCAGGCTCCGTGCTGACTGTGCAAAGCCTGCTTGGGACTCTCTGTCTCCCTCTCTCTGTCCCTCCCCCACTTGTACACACACACACACACACACACACGCACACACACACTCTCTCTCTCTCTCTCTTTCTTTCAAAACAAATAAGTAAACTTAAAAAAAAAAAAAAAAAAGACCATTCCTAGAGGCTGCGGAAGGACCTAGCAAGCAATCCAAATAAAGATGCACACACCTACACCAAGATGCCCACAGGTGAGCCATTGCCAGGGATGGTGGGATGGTCTCGGAAAAATCTACGCAACTATGCCTGCGATTTTAATATCGTTGTGAAACGTCTGCCATGCTCCGAGCATGACGCTGTCTTACCGCGACACCACAGTGCCAGGCACGCAAGAACCTCCCTGCTCCTCTGACCTCCTCCCCCCACCCCTACCAGACCCACCTCCCAAGGACCGAGGAGAGAGAAACTGGAATTAGCTAAAAGGGAAGCCAGAGAGTGAAGAGAGGAGAACCTGCCCGTCCTTGTCTCCCTCAATTCCGACCTTTGTGTGCGAGCAGGCCACCGCTGGGGGTGGGAGGGAAGGTCTTGCCTTTGATCAAAGACTGAAATGTCCGTCATCACAGGGACCAGGGATTTGTAACTGAGGCTGTATTTGCCACCTGAAGTGCCTTTGGTATGGACGCGTTTTCATCGAGGGACAGGGGAGAATAAAGCCCAGATCGGCTTTAAGGAAGCAGGGAAGGTGGAGACGCTTCCTGAGTGAGGTCGGGCGTACATGGCATCCCGAGGCCTGGACCCGATGCGGGAGGGTGCCGGGTGGCCCGTTAGCTGGCCAGACGGATTGCGTCTCCCGTGTCTCCGTGAGGATTGCCACTGGACGTGGGGCCACCTGGCAAGGAGCTGTCTGTCCCAGCCCTTCTCACAGGTGTGCGTGGCCAGCGGAAGGGAGAGGGAGGGGTGCGTCCAAGGCCCCCGAAAGCCGCAGACATGTATCCTCGGCGCTCTCTTCCCCTACCCCTCTGGCTGAACCTGAATGTGGTGGTGGCTCTGACCTTGCAGATGGTGGCCTGGTCCAAGAGATGGGGCGGCCTGAAACCTGGATGCCCGAACGGCCCGTGGAGCAGAGCCGCCCTCGGGCGCTGGTGGGCTTTTCCATGAAACAGAAGTCAAGCTCTTCTATTACAGGGGCTGGGCCTCGTGCGATGAGCCACAGAGTATCTTACTCCCTGTGATGACATCTGCTCAAGGCTGCTGAACTATGTTCAGACGGACCTCAACCCTCCAGCCTCTCTCCCTCCGGAGGGCAGCCCCTAATCCAACTCAGTTATGAAAGCTCTGGGGAGAAAACATGCTTTGCAATCAGACGTGGATTCTAGCTCAGCTCTGCCCACACAGCTGTGCGACCTCGGGCAAGTGGCTTCGCCTCTCTGAGCCTCGGTTCCCTGGTATGTAGAAAGGGAGTCATAATCCTTCCACATAGCTTTGCCACGAGGATCCAGTAAGTGGGTGCAGGTAACAGACTCAGCACGGCACTCAGTGCACGGTAGGTCTTCAACAAAGGCCAGCCCTCTGTCCCTACCCCTGTTCCCAGCAGCCTTTGCTGCTGAGCCCCAGCTGGTTTTCCAGCAGCCCCACCAAGCCGTGACCCAGACTGAAGTTTTTCTTCTGAGTAAGTGACAGGTTCAGGGAGGCAGAACAGACTAAGTACTTAGAGTTTGCAGCGCAGAATTCTCTGAAATCAGATTCCCAGGGCTCCCTTCGCGAGGTCAGGAGCTAAGCTGGCTGTCCTGTGCTTGTCTGTAAATGGTTTCACTGTGGGGGAATGTTCCTACAATCCTGTTGTACCCTCTCTCCCTCTCTTGCATCGGGCAAGTCTCCTTCTCTGCCACAGCCAGCCCGGTGATCATTAACCCCATCCCAGGGTGAGCCTGGGGGGTGCGGGGAGCGGGCTGGGCCGGGGCTGGAGCAAGCGTGTTCTATTTAGCAATGAGCGGAATGCTGTGGATTACATAATAGGAATATTAATTCCTTCTTGCAGAGAACATAGGGTTGCAAGGGGCTGGTCGCGTGTTGTCTTGTCCAACTGCCCTGATCCCACCTCCCATTTAGAGACGAGGATATGGGAGCCAGCGGGGGGCGGGGGGGGGGGGGAAGGGGGAAAGGACGTGACTTACAGATGCCAGTCGGGGGAGAGAGCAGAGGTGGTCCAGGCTCTAGCCGCACCCCTCCCACCCCACCCTGGGAAGGCTTGCTCTGCTGTGCCCAGCTGCTTCCCCACCAGCTCTTACCATCTAGCACCGGCCTGCGATGCAGGAGATGGTGTTGGCCTGTCCCCTCTACAAAGACCAGGGCTGGGAAAGGGTGGACAAGGGGAGATGTTTCTCATGAGGCTGGAAAACGTGAGGGCGGCGTGAGACACGGCAGGTGCATGGCTGGTCCCCTCCTCTTCCTCCCGCCCAGGGAAAATCATGGCCTAAGGTGGCAGGTTCAGGGTGGCACAGGGACGAGACCTTGTCCCTGTCCCTCGGCCCCCGTCCCCGCCCACAACCTGCCTCGTCTCACACGAGGCTCGCTCTGCTTGCCCGGCGTCTATTAAATTCTGTCCATAAAGTTGTACATCAAATCAACCACACAGACCTGGGCTATGTCCTGGCCTCCAGGACCAACTGTCCCAACTGAGGCTGCCCACTACTGACATTTGGGGCCAGATAAGTCTTTATGATGGGGGTGCTGAGCTGGACACGGGGGTGCTCAGCAGCACCCCTGGCCTCTACCCACTACATGCTAGCAGTGCCCTCCACCCAAGTCTTGGTGATTCAAAAATGTTTCCAGGGGCACCTGGGTGGCTGTCGGTGAAGCGTCCAACTCTTGAGTTCTGCTCAGGTCACGATCTCACGGTTCGTGAGTTCGAGCCCTGCATCGGGCTCTGTCCTGGCAGTGCGGAGCCTGCTTGGGATTCGCTCTCTCTCTCTCTTTCTCTGCTCCTCCTGCACACACACACTCTCTCTCTCTCTCTCGATATAAATAAACTTAAAATGAATGTTTCCAGACAGTTCCAAATGTTCCCTGAGGCAAAATGAATGCTCAAGACGAGTTGCACAGAATTCAGATACGGTGGCCCCCAGGGGCTGATGAACCATGGGGGCGGGGGGTGTATTTGACCCCGGCACCCCTCTCGAGGGACACCGACAGCTCAGCATACACCCCCCAGAAGACCTAGAAGGGCAGGGCCAAGACAGGTGCACAACCTCCTGTGTTGGGATGCCCCCTCCCCATGTAAACTTGAGGACTAACTCAGCGCTGCCGCCTGGGCAAGGGCAGCAGGCAGGTATGTTCCAGGGAGGAAAAGGCCAGCTCTGGTTGGAGGAAGAGACACACCGCCCCTTGGAAATACAGAAAAATACACATGGTCAAGGACACAGCTTAGAAACAAACCCACTTTAATTGGTAGCATACACAGAGATGTGGGGCAGCAGGGGCATCACTGGGTGGGACCAGGTCACACGCCTGCCCTGGCCACGGTACCCAGTCCACTGGGAGGGCTCAGGCCGGGGCTGGGCGAGGGCACAGAAGCAGGGTCAGAGCCGCTGACTTGAGCGTCAGGTGGCAGGGTGGAGGCAGCGGGTACGCAGAGCTGGAGTCGGGGCACACGCACATCTTGGTGTTCACACGGGTGCATGTAGACAAACGTGGGCATGTACACAGAACTTACAGGAGCCCTCAAAGACCGATCTAGAGACAGGCTCGGGGAAGACACCGCCATTCTCTGAAGGCCTCAAGGGCAGAGGGAGCATCAGGAGAGGGGGCACCTCGGGGTGCGTGCCGAACGCCCAGACTTAGCCCTGCTTCTGCCGCTCACAGACTTGCTGTGTGAGCTGGGGCGAGTTGCTCACCCTCTCTGGGCCTCAGAAAGAGTCACTAGGTGATCGCTAAGGTTCCTTGTAGCCCTAAATCTCAATATTTTAAAGGAGGTTAAGACACAAAACGTACTTGCTAAGAGCTGACGACAGGCCTTCGGTCTACGGGCTCAAATCCCGTCACACCCAGGACGCAGCAGTCCAGCGCCACACAAGAGGGAAAGACCCACGAGGAGCTTTCCACCTACCTCTCCGGGCTCAGCTCTGGCTCCCAGCTGCACCTGCAGCACCCCCCCGCCCCCCCACCGCAAAAGCTCTAAATGCACGAGACAGACGGGCAGCAGGGGTGGATACAGGCCATGCGGGTGAAGGGGAACAGGCCGAGAGGCTGGGGATGGGCCTGGCCTCAGGGTCATAAAGTGCACTGCTCATCCTCTTTGTTTCCTAGCACACAGTGGACCCGGCACCCGGCAGGTGCTCAATAAATGCTTGAGGAACGAGCACAGTAGAAGACGGCGTGGTTCTAGGCAGAGCCCTGCCCTGAACGAGGTGAAGCGTGGGGGGTACGGGGAGGTGGGGGGGGGGACGCTGGGACATGTCACCTACCCGCCCCCCCAGTCTCAGCCACCTCCTCTGCAAAATGGGGGCAGGAGAAGCAGCCCCAGCCTGCCCCCCCCCCCCCATCCCCTGCCCCGTGCAAATGTAAATTGTGAAGCTCATTATCGAGGGCAGTGTCCAGCTGCAGGCAGGCCACGGGGAACCCTGTCTGGGAAGGGGGAGGAAAGCATCCCCAGCAGAGGCGGTGGGTCTAACTTGGGCGGGGGTCTGGCCAACGAGGCGTCAGTAGCTTTTACAGTACAACGATTTCCGTTTCTACAGCACAACACGAGAGCAGCAACACACAACCAGCAGACGACGCATCCGCCCAACGGACGGCCGTGGGCCCGGAGACGTGGCCACGCCCCTCTTCACACACACAGCCGCCACTGGCTCACGTCCCCGATCGACCAACCGGGACGGCTGGGGGCCACCCTGGGGACAGGGGCCCAAACAGCTGAGTCGGAGAGGGCGAGAGTCTGGGGTCTCAAGCAGCACGGCGGAGACCCTGGGAGTCGTTTCCACCCGCGACCGTTCCAGAAGGCTCCGTCCGCGTAGGGATTCCGGCCCCTCCTGCGTCAGCGTTTCCTCCAACCCCAAGGACAAGAAGGCTCTGACTTGGGGACCGGCACAAGTCCGGATGTCTCCCACCCTTGTCCCCAGCCCCGCAGTGACCTGTCCCCGCGGGGAGGAGCTAAATGCGCCGGGGGAGGGGGGGGGCACCTCGAAAAAAGCAGAATCAGAGGGAAGCGGCGAGGAGGCAGAACACACAGAGGTCAGAGGCTGGGGTGCCCCGGTCTGGAGCCGGAGGCCTTCGAACGCGGCTGCCACTGGGGTCTCGTGGGGGGCGGAGGGCGCGGGCAGCGGGCACGGGGGGGGGGGGGGGGGGTGGGAGGGGCACCTCCCGGAACGCACCGCCCAAGCGCCCACCCCGGCATCCCTCCCGCTCACTGGATGGTGCATTTGTCCCTCTCACGGGCCTGGCCCTCCCGAAGGACCTTGGCCTTGATGTACTTGAGGTCACTGTTGACGCTGGGGCGGCGGGCAAAGGGCGAGACCATGCCGTAGGCGTCCACGTCCTTGACGCGGCGCATGCAGAAGGGCCGGGGGTGGAAGGCGTCGCCGTACTGCACGGAGATCTTGCGGTGCAGGGCGGGGCTCATCTCGTGGGGCAGCTTGGCCATGCTGAAGAGCACGTAGAACATCTCGTCCACGTTGGTGTTCTTCTTGGCCGACACCTCGAAGTAGGCGCAGTTCTCGTCCCCCGACACCAGCAGCTCGGCCTCGGTGGCCGGCACCTGGCGGCACAGCTCGCCATGGTCGTTCTTGTTGCCGCAGATGACCATGGGCAGCTCCCCCGCCTCCTTGGTCTTGTTCTTCAGGCAGGACTTGACCTCCAGGATCTGCTTCTGGAGGCGCTTGACCTCGTCGAAGGACTCCCGGTTATCCAGGCTGAACACCAAGATGAAGACATCCCCTGCAGGGAGAGGGACCCCAGGTGGTGAGGCCGCCCCCCCCCACCCCCCCCCACCGCCCCTCCCCTCGCTGAGTCCGCCCTCCCAGTGAGTCTATGGGGGAGTCACTCCTCTCCCCATTTTCCAGAGCGGGAGGCTGAGGCCCAGAGGGTTAAAGCCCTTGACCAAGGGCACATGAGCTAACGTGTGGCACAACGCAGTTAATTCCCCCTACAGTTCCCCGCAGAGCTGGCCATGGGGTGAGTGGCTTGCGAATTCATGCAGACTGTGTTAGAGTTATCATAATAAATACAATTTCCATGACAGCAGGGGTCTTGCCCGACTTGTTCAGTGCACATCCCCAGGGCCTGGATCGCGCCTGACACATCGTAGGAACTCAGAGCACTGGCACCAGTCAGGCCTAGGCTTACATCCTGCCCCCGCCACTTACTGGCCACGCAGCCCTGAGCGGGTCCCACGGCCTCTCTGAACCTTCATTTCCCCATCTGTCCCACAGGGATGAAATACAGCCTCCCGGCAGGGCTTTTCACAGGATACTGAATGGAGTGTGGCACGTCCTCAGAGGTCTTAGGTATGGAGAGGACAATCAGGACACGCCAGCGTGGGCTCCTCCCTGACTCCTCACAAAACCTCCTTGAGGGGCTTTCATTACCTTCCTGGTGTCGGTGAGCAGAGAGGGGCTCAGAGAGGGCCCAAGGTCACACAGCATGAATGTGGCCAGGCCAAGATTTGGACCTGCTTCTATCCTCACCCGGCCGGTGCCTGGCACACGGAGATGCTCCCTGCTTCTTGAATAAATCACGGACCAATGAGCGCTAGCCTCCAAGACCCAGGCGGTCCCTACTTCCACTCGCTGCATCACTCAAGACGGGTCCCTGGGTCTGAAACAGGCAATTTGGAGGTGGCCGGGGAGCCAGGGAGAGCGCAGGCAGTGCCCACATCCCAACTTTTAAAACTTACTACAGGGATCACAAGCTCACACCCAAAGCACCTTCTCTGAACTTTGGCTTCAACTCATAAGAACCTGGGGGGAGATGCCCAAATCCCTGTTTCCCAGACGAGGAAACTGAGGCTCAGGGGGGGTCGGTGACTGGCCCAGCGTCTGGAGAGGAGAATCCAGCCATTCTCCCTTCTGGAAGCACGGCTGCCTCCTTTCTGCGGACCCCCAGAGCATAGCATTTGTCCCCCCATAACAGCGCATGCCACATTCGGAACCATGCTCCGGCCGGTGGGTGTGCCCCTCACCAAGAGCTCTGGAGCAGAGGGAGACAGTGTCACCTGCGTCCTCGTCCCCCAGGGCCCCGCACACAGTGGGTGTCCATAAAGCTGGGCGAATGGGTGTGACGGGATGGAAGGAATGGGGGGTGTGGGCTGTTTAAGGAGGTGCTTGCAAAAGGCAGCCCCAGGCCTGGCGACCGTTTCTGCCTGGGATGCCAACCCCGTCCCATTAGGCTAATCCTGGGCCCCTGAGGACTCGGTGGCCTTGACATATTCAAATGCAAGACTGCAATGCCAAGCTTCAGAGGCAGCCTGGCTGGCAGCTGGAAAGAGAGCTGGCGGCAGAATTAATGGCTTTCAGAGTTTCCTTCTGCACCAGGTTGGAAAATGAGGCACGAGCTGGTGAATGAAAAAAGCAAGCAGCAGACAGATGTGTTCCGAATGATAAGTGCGCGTTCAAAAGAGACGGGCGAAAATACTCCCTATTACAGACAGGATACAAGTGTAAAGGTCAGTGTGTTCATGGAGGGGGGGTGGGGTCCAGAACAGTCCCCACCAGACTGAGGGGGTGGGCCACTTCCAGAGAGGGGACAGGAGCCTGGAGCTGGAGACACAGGTCAAGGGGGCTTTTTAGGCTTATTTGGGTTTATAGGAGGGTGTGTTTGCATATTATTTGTGTCATTCAAAATTAATTTTGGAAATACGCACGTGGTCCTGCTCCACATGGCTCTCCCTCCCTCTGGTGTTAGCCTTTGTGACATCAGCAGGCACCCAGTCCCCTCCCCAAGGCAAGGAGAGCTGAGCTCCACGTGTTGGAATTGTCCCCAGTGCCTTCCTTCACTCCCCACAGCCACACTGCGGGGGGAAGCAAGCTTATGTCCGTTGCACAGCCAAGGAGACCGAGAATCGGACCCCGGGTCACACAGGTAAGCCGTGGTGGAGCCAGGACTGGAACCTAGGTCAACGCAGGACTCTTTCCATCCACACAGTGCCTCTCCAAACCACGGGGTGGGGGGTGAAATGTGATCTGGGTCAGACAGTCAGCAAGGACAGCCCGCAAGAAGAAGCCATCTGCCCAGGGTGCTCAAGGACGGGGCTTGGCCAGGGTGTAGGGGGGAGGAGTCCGCACAGCACGGGTTTCTTGGTGCAAAAGCATCTCGATGTGGGGGGCTATTTTAGTGATGGCTAGAGGGGTACTTGCTCATTCCTTCCCTGCATCACTGCCCAGCCATGGGAGAAGGATGCTTAGGAAACGGCTGAGTTGGGGCATCTGAGTGGCTCAGTCGGTTAAGCGTCCGGCTTGGGCTCAGGTCATGATCTCACGGTTCCTGGGTTCGGGCCCCACGTCAGGCTCTTGCGGACAGCTCAGAGCCTGGAACTTGCTTCGGATTCTGTGTCTCCCTCTCTCTCTGCCCTTCCTCCATTCATGCTCTGTCTCTGTCTCTCTCTCTCTCAAAAATAAACATTAAAACGTTTTAAAAAGAAAAGGAAATGACTGCGTAGCCCATAGCAGGCACTCTGTAAATGCTGGGTTACGATTGTTGTTTCTTGAGCACTCACTATCTGTTCAGCAAGCACGTTTGCTGTATTAACTCACTTCATTTCCACAGTGGCCTATGGGGTGGGTGCTGATGTGCAGCTCTTACAGAGAGAAAACCGAGGCGCAAAGAGTGAAACCCAGAGGAATAAAACCGGGAAGCAACTGCCCCAGGCAGATGGCCACCCTCTTGGCCACCGCGTGAAACTGCCTCAGGAAGGCAAGCATCGGCCAGGTCCCACCTCTCCACCTGCCCCCTTAATCCCCCACAATCTCTCTGGCCGCCCCAGTGTTCCCAGCAGGGCCAGCAGACTTCAGGACAGTTTAGTGGTAGAGAATAAGCACCAGACTGCCACGGACCGCCTGTGTTACCGCCTGGAGTAGCTTAACCTCTCTGGGCGTCACTTTTCCCACTTGCGAAGTGCAAAAGACCCGTCTCCTAGGTTAGTCGTGAGGATGAAATGAATCCATGCTAAGCTGTAAGAACAGGCCCAGGCACACAGCCCTCAGTACGTGTTAGCTATCGCCACCACCATTCCCGTGACCGTTGCCGAGCCCCCAGCATCACTCTGACTGGCCATTGCCCCGGTCCTGCCTTTACCGCTCTGAGAGGCAGCGAAGGCCCGGGGTGTCAACAGACCCGAGCCCGGCAGACTGACCACGGGCCCCGGAGCCCTGCGGGGCCACCTCCTGCAGGAGGAAGGCAGCAGCCCCTCTGCTCCCCGGAGAGGGACCGTCCCAGTGCCGGCCTGTGTCGGCTCCCGATCTGGAAGGTGGCACCACGGTCACGAGTACTCGGTCCCCGGCCACACAGCGCGGAATCTGGGCCCCAGCTCGACCACTTGCCCGGCAACTCCTCTCTGACCCTCACGAGGGGGCTCTGCTGGGAGCTTCACTGCAGATGGGGGACAGGCAACGCGCTCTGTCCGCGCGCCGTCCGCTGCTGAGCGCGCACGCCCGCCCCGGCACCCACCTGTGAGGATCGACAGCCTGCGCATGGCAGGGAAGGGGTGGTTGCCGGACGTGTCCAGGATGTCCAGCTGGTACATGTCGCCCCGGATGTTGTAGACCTTCCGGTGGAAGTCCTCGATGGTGGGCGTATACTGGTCGTCGAAGCGGCCGTTGAGGAAGCGGGAGACGATGGAGCTTTTGCCCACCCGCGAGGCGCCCAGCACCACCATGCGGTACGAGTTCTTGGCGGGCACGCTGAGCGTGCAGTTCCCGCTGGACAGGGTCTTCATCATGGCTCGGGACTGTGGCACAGAGCGGGGAGCGGGTGTCAGGAGGCCCTGGACCCGGCCTTGCAGCCTCTTGCTGGCGGCCTTGGCCTCCTCTGCGTGGCTCCTGTCTGGGCGTCCGTCTTCTGTCTGTAAGACGGGGGCGTTAGACTCGGGCGTCTCTAAGGGGCCTAGCAGCTCTGCCCGCTCGTTCGTTCGTGCCCTCCGAGGCCTCCTTCCTCCTCACTCACCCCCCTCACGCGTGCCCTCGGTCGCCCTTGCGGCCATTCACCCTTTGTTGACTCCGGCCCGGAACCGCTGGGGCCTGATTCCTCACTTTACCACCCGTTCGCTATTGCTCGTGGGCAAGGAGCTTAAGTTCCCTGGGACTTACTTTTTCCCAGCTGTAAAAGGGACTCCGTTCACAGGGCTGTGGCCCGCGCTGAGGTGGCAAAGTGTTAAGTAACTCCTGCTAGAACCTGACCTCTCCCTGGTCCTCCCGTCCTTTTCCAACTCCCGGCCTCCCAGGAGCTGTGACTCCAGGGCACGACCTGGAGTTGGCGCTAGAGAGCATTTCTTGGGCCCGGCGGGCTGTGGCCTTTCAGCCTTCCCAGAAACGGGGAAAGGCCGTGTCCAGACCACATCCTCCCCACCCACCCAGGGCCCGGCGATTTCACCCCCAGCCCCTGGGAATTTGCTTACTGCCAGGAGACCCAGAGATCTAGACTAGGGGACGTGGGCCAGAGAAACGACCCAGGAACAGCTCAAGTGCCTCAGAGCTCCAAGGGCTACCCAGAACTTTCTATGGGAGCTTCCTGGGCTTGTGGAAGAGGCTGAACTGGATCCCAGCTCCAAAGCCCAAATGGAACATAAATAAGCCCCCCAGAGGCCAGTCCCGGCCCCGCCACCCTCCTTTCCTATGTCAGCACCCGCCAGAATCCCCTTAGAATCCCTGAGCCCATCGCTCTGTTGGAGCTCTGCTGAGATCTGCCTCCAATTCTTAGCTCGTGCTAGTCCCTCTGCCAGAACACCCTCTTCTCTTTATGTTTCAGGGCCTGGCTCAAATATCACCTCCTCTCAGAAGGCTTTTCGCTCCCCGCCCCACCCCAGCAGGAATCCCTCCCCTCTCTAGGAACTAGAAGTGGATACAGGCCTGCTGGAGTAGCGATCCCTTCTGCCCTCAGCCGCTGCCACGCACGGTTGTGCAGGCTGGGCACTGCACAAGGCACCCAGCTGTGAGGGAAAGGGGAGGGCTGTCTTTGTGGAGTTCATCTGCCCAGAGGAGGCACCTTTTTCTCCATGTGCACAGGGAGCTGTACATGCTACCTACCGCTGGTCCCCCCCCCCCTTCTGGCTGCCCCAGCGCAGTAGCCTAGAATGCCGCACCCACTTACCCCAAGGCTCTCTCCAACCTCATAATGTTCTACGTCTGCCATTATGCTAAGAGACTGGAGGTGGAGAGACCCCCTGGCAAACGTCCTGTGCAGGGCATTCAGGCATCTGTATCCGCTCGCCCTGCCCCACTGAGAGCCGCTGTGCAGTAAACCAGCTCTCAAAAGTCTCTTTTTAAAAAGCTCTTATTGGCAGTGTTTGTCAATCTCTGCGGCATACGCATTCCCACCACGGCCAATTCCAAGCTACCAAGAGGACCTCGATGAATGAATCGCAAAGAGGAAAAATGAATCGCACACACAATAAGCCCACTCAGCACACCGCTGACCCTGAGCCTGGAGCTGTGACCATCACCATTAGCCCAGCCCCTGCCGTGTGCCAAGTACTGTGCTAAGTACAGGACAATCAGGGTAGCTGACATTTACCGCGCCGTCAACAGAGGCCGCAGCGTTCTAAGTGCTGAGCGTGGAATAAGTCGTTCCATCCCTCAGGAACCCCAGAAGGTAGGTGGTGTTACCCCAGTTTACAGAGGAAGTTACTGAGGCACAGAGAAGTTTAGTTAACTTGTTCATGCTCACACAGCCAGTAACCAGCAAAGAGAGATCTGACCCCAGGCGGTGTG
Source organism: Panthera pardus (assembly GCF_024362965.1). Lineage (NCBI taxonomy): Eukaryota > Metazoa > Chordata > Mammalia > Carnivora > Felidae > Panthera > Panthera pardus. The sequence continues at coordinate 12,255,497 of NW_026526991.1, forward strand.
CCCCACGCGATGGCGTCTCCTCACCACCTGCCGACGGGGAAGAGATTACCTGCCCATTTCACAAATAAGGACCCTGAAGCTTAAAGGTCTACATGAGTGGGCTCTGTAGTTCATAAGGGAGCCAGGACAGTGACTCCGAGGCGAAGATCCCCACATCCCCCTCCCCCCAATTCACGCCCGCGGCCCTCTTTCCATTTATCCCACGGGATTCCGGTGCCATGTCCACAGCAAGTGCTCAATAAAGGAGCCATGAATGAATGAAGCAAGTGGGTCTGCCTCTGGAGCTCACCCGAAACCTCCTTCTGAGGTCTTCTCCCTCTTCCTCCTCCCACCTGGCTGGCCCAGGTGCGGTGCTGAGGAGGGTCTCGGTGCCCCAGGCACACCCATGGGCGTGCAGTGGGGACAGGGAGGCCGCAAGACCAAGAGCAGTGAAGGCTCCTCCGTGTCCTCTGGGGCTGGCAAGGCAGCCTGGACCTTCAGAGATGGGGGAAAAGAGGCCCCACGCCACGACAGCCCCCTCCCTAGCCCCTCTGCGGGGAACTTGACTCTGCTGGTGATCACCTCTGTCTAGACAGACAGGGAAGGAGGCCAGCAGCCCCCAGGGACAATGTTGGTCTCCATCACCGCCTACCCAGCCTCTAGCTGGGGGCTCCTGGTACAGATGTGCGCATATCAGTGCCTGCCTGGATGGGCCTGAAGTCAGAGAGAAGAGGCAGAGGGTCAGGGAGGAGACAAGGCATCAGAAAGAGGCAAAGAGAGAGGGAAACACGGCTTTCTTCTCCAAGAGGAGACTGTGAGTCTTCACATGGCCTCAGCCACGTGGGGCTGTGTGAGGCACCCAGACACCTGGACGCCAGGTGACAGCGATTCCGTGGGCTCCACCTCCCGCCCCCGCATCCTCCCTCCCTCTGCTGCCCCAGAGGAGGCACTGTGGGCAGCTGTGGGCCTGGCTTCTCTCCTCCCTGCACCCTCAGCCGGGGCCGCACAGTGAGAAGCAGGTGGGCATCCGAGGTCAAAGGGCCCTTCCAGAATTTAGAGCCCAACCCTGGAGGCTCAGAGAGTGGTCAATGGGGACCGCTAGCAGCACAAGGACCCAAATGCAAGTTCTGGGTCACTCAGCTGACCCCAGCCCGGGGCCATTCGAAGGGCACCCGGCGGGGGAAGGGGGCAGAAAGTCCCAGACCAGGGATGGGGTGGAACCCCACTTGTCAGGAACAGCCCCCCACACACACAATCCCCAGGGGAACAGCCAGGCGGGCTCCCATCATGCCGGGCACTTCGTGTTCCTTGTTCCAATGACTTCACAACGGTCCCGTGAAGAGCAGACCAGCATCAGTCTACTAACTGATGGGCACACTGGGGGTCGGCCTGGCTGACTCACACAGATTACCGGCCAGGCCAGGATTACAATTAGGCTGATGGGCTCCAAAGCCTGGGCTCTTACCTCCATAAAAACCTACCCCCTGGCCAAAACCAGTTTTTCTCAAAACAGTGCCTGACTCAGGGAAGCCTCAGCTGGCGTCAGGCAGAGGAATGACCCCTGAGGCCTATTATACACTCACTCCCTCTCCCTCCCTGCAGACAGCTGGGGGCAGGCATTCTGCCCAGGACTCACCCCCAAACCCTGCCCGGCCGGCTCCTAGCAGAGGCACCTGCGGGTTCGCCCCCTTCTTCTCCCCCAAACCTCTCCCTTCAGGGCCCGCCTGGAAGATGGAGGGGATCAGATGGACAAGGACATCAGGACAGGAGTCTGGCCGTGTCCTTCTCCCTGGGGGGACCCCAAAGCTTGTTCACAGAACCAGTGCTCCCCCTCTCCCTCCCACACACCTCAAGCCTCCTCCATTAGCACACATGCCAGCCTCTCTGGACGGACACGTTATCCACTCGCTCCCATCCCCACACTGAGGGGTGTCCTGGGGGCTTTGCAAAGCCAACCCCATCACCCTTGGCAGCTCGGGGTGGCAGAAAACAGGCAGGCCGTCAGCTTCCGGCAGACCAGCCCTGCCTCTCACCAGCTCAGCAAATGGTTTGGGCCGGTGGGGCTGGTCATCTATCACCTGGGAACTGCAGAAACAAACCCGGAGCGTGGCCCGGATTGTTCAGCGAGAAGTCTAGAGGCTAATACAGCTCCTGACAAGTGGGTTCCTTTGAGGCACCTCCTCTAGGCATTCAAGGGGCCAGGTGGAACAGCCAGGTGGCGTAGGACTGGAATGCAAGCAGAGGTCTTGGGGGACCCCGCCTCGTCACTGCAAGCCTGAATCGTGGGCTCCTGAGCCGGCTGCCCCTTCCCAGCCTGGCCTCCGACCTGCCAGGAATCCAGAACATCCTTTGTTATCCTCCAAGGAAGCGGGGCAAAGGGAGAAGGCAGAGAGAGCCCCTCAGAGGTACTTGGAGGCCCTGTGGCCAGCCGAATGCTGGACACACTTCCAGGGAAAAGAAGCACTCAGGGAACTCGCTCCTTGCACCAACCCCCCAAAAAGCTCAAGACATGCCGAACAAGGAAGGTATTGCTTAATCTTCCCTCCTCAAAGGAAGTCCTCACCAGGGCTGGGGGTGGGGGGACACCAGGGAGCTCCATCCAGGTCCACAGGCAGCAGCCAGCTCAGGAAGGGGGTGGGAGTGTTTGGGGAAGGTTAAGTGCCACTTCCTCCCTGAGCCTCAGTGTCCTCCTATTTAAATGGCTATTGCTCTAGGTCCCTTAAACGGAAGGCTCCCAGCAACACATCTAGCACATAGTAGAAGCTTAGTTAAGTCTTTCCTACCAGGGAGAAGTAAAGGGCCTAGCACTCAGCCGGACCCATAGTAGGTGCTCAACTCGAATCATTTGCTCTAGATACGTAAAGTTGCCTATGATCCCGGCACACAGTAGGTGCTCGATCGGTTTAACTGTCCCTGATCATGTAAAGCTTCCTCTAGTCCCCCCCCCCCCCCAAGCCTCCAACCTTTCTTCCTGGCTTCCCCCACTTCAGCCAGCCCCCCAGTTCTGTTGGGGTCTCTCTCCTACCTGAGAGTGGCCAGCCGGGCCTCTGGCACGGCTTGGAGGGCTGCCTGGAAGCGCCTGGAGGTGCGGGGAACCTCCTGCCTCTCCAGCCGCCGCCGCCGCCGCCGCCGCCGAGGCTTCCTGCAGCGGCTCCCGGGTCACTGCGCCGGGCTCCTCCTCTGCGCGGCTGGGGGCGCCGAGCTGGGCGCGGCCGGGCGAGGGGACGCGGGGAGCCGGTACCCCATGGGTGGGTTCTGAGGGCTCCGAGGGGCCTGGGCGCCGGGCGGGCTCGGGCTCGCCGCTGCCGACCCCGCCCTGCCCCGACCCGGGGGACTCCTGCTGAGCCAGGTGCCCGGAGGCGCGGGGACGTCCGATCCCGGGGTCCCCGCCTAGGTCTCCGGGGCTGGGGGAGGGTGGTAGGGACGACTCCGGGGCTTAAAGAGGGTCCTCAGACACTCCTGGAGGGTCCTTTGGCGGTGTGTGGGTGCGTGCGGGTGTGCGCGTCCCGAGTGGGCGAACCTGTGCTGGCCGCCTATACCACCTTTTCCGCCCGCGCCAAAGGGGTTCGCTCGGGTTCGGGGTGCTGCCCGTCTCGCCGCGGCCTCCTCCTCTGCCTGCAGCTCTGCAGCTGTCCCCGCGCCAGAGGAACGGCTCCCTTCTCCCGGCGAGGCTACGCCAGCAGCCGGAGGAGGAGCAGGGCGCTCGGCTCCGCGCGCGTGTGGGAGGGGGCCTTGAACGCCGCCCCAAGGTTTTGCACGTAGCTCCGAGTTAGCCTGAAACCCGGTCCTCCTCCCACTTCACCTCCTCCGGCCCCCAGAGGAAGCGAACTTTCTGCGGGCCCTAGCTCCTCCCTCCCTCCCTCTCCGGGAGGCGAACGCCCCTCTCTCCCGCAGGGCGAGGTCAATGCCCTCCCCCCCACCCCCGCCCCCAGGAAAGCGGTGGCAGCCGAGGCTCGCGGTGGCACACCCAGGGGCAGAAGCCCAGATCAGGCTTCGGAGCGTGCCTCGGTGGACCCCTCGCTCAGGGTCCGCTCGCCCTCTCCGCCGCCCGCGAGCAGCCCTTCCAGCCGCCCTGCGCCCGCTCGGCCTGCCGGAGCCCGCTCGCCCGCCTTCCCCGGCGCCCCGCCCCCGGCACTTCGCTCGGCCAATGGGCGGCGGGTCCCGCGGCCTGGCCCCGCCCCGCCCGCCCCTCCCGCGGCCGCCGGGTCGCCGCAGTCTGGCGCTCCGCGTGCCCGGGCGCGTGGGGTCGGGGCCGCTGGTGGGGCGGCCGGGGACGCGCACCGTGACCGGAAGGCGGCATCTGCCTGCGAGGCTGATGTCTGCGCGCGCATGCACACGCACCCCGCGCCGGCCGCAGGTGACCCGCGAGGGTACCCCCCCCCCGCCCAGCCAGTCGCCCGGGGTCCCCAGCCCGCGCTCCAGGACTCCCGCGCGCTCCTCCATCGCGGAAATGTCCAGGTGCCCTGCCGGGTGCCCAGCCCGCCCGCCCCGAGCCGCCGCCACCTCACGCCCGAGATCGCGGGACCCTGCGGGATGGCTCGTGGACCCGCACGTGCCGCCCGGAGGAGCCGCGGAGTCGCCTTGGCCTCGCGCGCGCCTGAGTGGAGGTCGGCGCGTGCGGGTCTGGGAGAGCACTGTAGAGAGAGCCCCGCGGGGATGAGCCGGGTGCCTTGGGCGGTGCGTCCCTCACGGCATTCTCCCCGCCTGGAACTAGGGCAAGACTTCAATCATTCTCATTGCCATATCTATGCACCACATATTACTTCGTATTTTCTTAAATCCAAGGCCCAACTCTCCCCGCCAACACGTTTTTTAGAGGATCGTTATATCACTGCCTTAAATGGGAAGCCAGTATCACTTGCCAAAAATAGAAGGTAGAATAAAAATAAACACAATGAAAACAAACGAACGTTATTAAATTCTAGCTGGAAACCGGCATACCAAGGCTTGAGATGTGCCCTCAGTGGAAAAGGAAGCCTGGCGAAGTTTGGAGAGGTGTTAAAGACCTATCAGCACCCAACGGAAACTTCTTCCTTTATGCTTTCAGGAGGCTGAAAAGAGAATGTTCTCAACTGTGTGATGCGTTGAAGGGACACAGCGCTGTCTATCAAAACATATTTTGTATCAGCCAGAGAACTGTCCATCACTTGCGAACCTCAGACCTGGCGAATGTCTGCCAATCTTCCCTCCACCACCTCATGGTGGGGGGTGGGGGGTGGGGGGTCGGAGGGCCACTCAACTGAGGGTCCCACTCCACTGGGGGAGAGACTAGCGTTCAAGTCCTGCCTCTGCAGCCCCTCAAATATTTGATCCCGGTCCAGTCATGTTTCCGTGACTAGTTATTCTTCAAGGACTAGATGGGGTCACACAGGGCTACCTTGTATGGTTGTGCAGGTTGCTTACTGACTCAGGGGTACTCAGCTAAAGAAATTCACCTGAGCCTTGGTTGTGTCACCTATAAAATGGGTGTGATATACTAGGTCCACAGAGTGACAAAAACGCTGAAATCATCTTGGCCCTTGATTCTTGAAAGGGGTTTGCTCTGCTTGTCCCTGTGTGGTCTTGAGATTCTCTCGGGACATCAACCAGAGAAGATGAGGCAGGTGAAGGAGGAGGGACTAGGTGAAGAGTGCAGCACGTGCATTACTTAATTGTGTTTAAACAGAGGATGTGAAATCTAGGCTCGGGCTAAGGGATGTGCCCAAGGTCACCCAGCCAGCAAGTGGCAGGATCCAAGCCCAGCACTCGTTCCACATCCAGACTTTGCTTCCAGGAACTGGCTTCGGCCCAGGAGGGTTTGTGCTCAGCTCTACACAGAGGCTGTGAGCTCAACACCGGGAGGCGGGCAGGGTGTCATGTTTCACCTGAAAGGCTGGGGTCAGAAGCACTTAGGCCATCGGGCCACTTATCCCACTCCCATGCAGGAAATGTGGCAGGTGGCTAGCGCTGAGCCCGCCCAAGAGCCCTCTGCTTCAGCCCAGTCCTCCACTCTGAGCGGGTCACGCTCCGTGGACCATATCTTTTTTTTTTTTTTAATGTTTATTTATTTTTGAGAGAGAGAGAGAGAGACAGAGCACAAGCCGGGGGAGGGGCAGAGTGAGAAGGGAGACACAGAATCCGAAGCAGGCTCCAGGCTCCGAGCTGTCAGCACAGAGCCCGACGCGGGGCTCGAACTCACGAACCGTGAGATCCTACCAGAGCCGAAGTCGGATGCTCAACCAACTGAGCTACCCAGGCACCCCGATATTTCCATGGATCATATCTTGAGGGCTGCTGCACTTGGATTTGCAGGGCCCCAGGAGCCCCACCTGCTCCTGCCCCTACCCCTGCCCCTCCTCAAGTGCAGAATGGCTCAGTCAATAAGCAGGTGCACATAGGGGTCGATGCCCAAAGAAGCCTCATGTGGCAACAGCACACTTCCCCGTGTATCCACTTTCCTACCCTCCTCCCGCCGTCCATGTGCCTCACTGTCTCACGTGGACCGTTTGTCGTCACCATCTCCCTCCTTCCTGGGCTCCCCATAACCCATGACCGCTTTAATCTTTTTCCAAATAATGCCACCCCCTGCTCAAGAATTCTCAATGGCTCCCCATGGCTGAAGACACAAAATCTAAACTCTAATCCAGCGTACAAAGCCTCCAACCAGGATCTAGTTCCCATCGTGTCCCACCATCAGCCTGCCTTGCAGCTAAATCAGACCAGTTCCAGGTCCCCTCAAGAGGCTGCGATTTCCCTCCTCCGGGCCTTTGCATATGTCGATCCCTCTATCTGGGATAACTTCTCTATCCTTACCCAGTGAACTTCCACACATCCTTCAAAGCACAACATTTGAGCACTCCCTACAAAGCCTCTTAGCCTTTCTAACCGTGTGAATAGTGTTATCCTCTTCTGGGATCCTGTAGCAGGAAAAAAAAAAAAAAAAAAACAGAAAAAAACAAAAAAACAAAAAAAAAAAGGCGACTCTTGTACGGTAGGTAACTGACCATTCCTTTAGGCCTCAGTTTCTTTACCTGTACAGTGGGTGTTACAGTTTCTACCTTATGGGTTGTTGGGAGAATTAAAACATCGTGTAAAATGCCTCGCCCCAGGACCTTGCGTGCAATGCATACCGTAGTCTTCACGTGACTGCTTCCTTCATGGCCTGTGTCACATCCTGCCTTACATTTTGGGCACACGCCTCACCATCCCCATTAGCTCCTGAGCTCCTTGGAGCGGGGATGGAGCCTGAATCATCTCTGTATTCCCATGTCGTTAAGGGCAGCGTCTTGCACGCTGTGAGTTTTTAATAAATGCTTATTGAATTGTGCTCGTCTCAACAGCCTCAGAGCAGAAGCAATGCGCAAGCTGTCCTTGGAAACAAGAGCAAAAGGGGGAGGGTAGACACGGAGAGGCGGTTTCGTTTAGTGCTCCTAAGAGCCCCGCTTACGGAAGGGGAAACTGAGACTCGGGGAGGCTGTTCAAAGCCAGGCGGCTAATGGGAGGCTGAGCTCGGGTCTGAACGACATTTCTCCGAAGGGAAATAATGTGTTTGCCTGATCAATGTCCTGTCACATCCCTGGCTGCCTTTCTAGAACAGTGGTTCCTGTCCCTAGTGGAGCATAAAAATCACCCCGGGAGAGGTTCACGTGTTAACAGCTCCCGCTCGGAGGTGTTGATTTAATTGCTCGGGTGTTGGGCTTGGTGTCCACAGTGTAAAGCTCCCCAAGTGATTCCAATGTGCAGCCAGATTTGCTCAGTGGTAGGGCAGTGGTTCTCAAAGTACGGCCCCCGGACCAGCAGTATTAGCATATCTAGAACTTGTGAGAAATACAGGTCCCACCCCAGAGCCACTGAGTCTGAAGATCTGAGGCCAGGCCCAGCCATCTGGGTTTTAACTAGCCCCCCCCCCCCCAGTAATTCCGATGAGATGCCAGCGTTTGAGAACCACCGATTAGAAGATTAGAATCGGCAAAACCTTAGACGTCAAGTGGCACGATGTTCTGTTTTGAGGACAAAGGGATGGTTGGGGGCTTGATCGCGTTCGACACGTGCTAGATCCAGAGCCCAGGCATCGGAGTCAGCCTCAAGCCCTTTAGCCCAGGCCATTGGGTCACCAGCTGCACAAACCTAGCTGGATCAGGAGCATGGGTCAGGTGCAAGTCAGTGCAGAGAACAGCTAGCTGGAGGAGACTGGCACCGTGCCTGGCATTACAGGGCCTCGCCAAGCATCCCTTGAGGTCGAGAAGTAAGGACAGGGTCAGCAGGAGCACAGCTGAACCAGCCACGCCTTGTGCCCTTCTCGTCATCTGACCGCTTCTGCCTCCTGCCGAGCATAGAAATGGTATCTGTCACAGCAGATATTCAGTAAAAGTCCAATAAAGGAAAGAGTGAATGAACGAATGAATGAATGAGTGAATAGTGTTTAGCTTCCTCTTCTTTACAACAAGAATGTTGGGTCAGATCCTCCCTGAGACCCCCATCTGATTCTACATTTCTAAGCTAAATGAATCCCACTGCAGGTGACTAGGGTGCCTTCTGGCTCTAGTTTGTGTACAAATTAGAAAAGACGCCTCCTCCGGGCAGAGGCAGAGCTTCCCTAAGGCTCCCAGCTTTGGCAGGCAGGGGAAGGGGAGGAGCACAAGCTGAATTTCCTTAGCTGATTTCCTTTCCTGGGCCAGTAAGCAACCTGCACAATCATCCCGGGCAGCCTTTTGTGACCCCATCTAGTCCTTGAAGAAATGCCACAAGATGGGGCGTCCGGCTGTCTCAGGCGGTTAAATGTCCGACTCTTGATTTCAGCTCAGGTCACGATCTCACGGTTTGTGAGTTCAAGGCCCACACTGGGCTCTGCGCTGACAGTGCGGGGCCTGCTTGGGATTCTCTGTCTCCCTCTTGCTCTGCCCCTCCCCCACTGGCGCACGCACTCTCTCTTCCCCCCTCTCTTAAAAATAAATAAACATTAAAAAATTTTTTTAATAGAATATGCCACAAGATAGTTCTGCAGGCAGCAGCGATGACCAGGAGAGTATGGTCGTTATACCGGGTCAGGCCAAGCTAAGGGTGTGACCGGGAAAGAAATAGCCAGAATGAACCCGAGGCTTTTCATCATGAGGATCATTCTTGAAGCCCCCACTTCTCTCAGGTACTGGCTTGGTCCCAACTGCAAGAGCCCACTTTTGCCAGGACACAACCCTATGTGGGGGTGGCACTGTTGCCCTCATTTGTGGGTGAGGAGCCCGGGAGGGACCTAACGGGCTTAAAAACACCCGGGCGAGGAATGGAACAGAGCTGGTGCTGGAGGCAACTCGCCCGATGGCAATGACTGCCTGTGGGTGGGATTTACGCTCAGACACACCAGCAATTGCCACGGCTGCTTGTGTGTGTGAAATGATTATGGTGCGATCTCCGTGGGTGCCCCCTATGAAGGAAGCAGGAAACCGGTTTTGTTTTATAGGTGGCGGAACCGAAGCCCAGAGATGTGTAGCGATTCGTCCAAAGTCACTTGACAAGTTAGAGGCAGAGCCCGGGCCGACGAATATACGGGTCTTGGAACAAGTAACCCTTTGGTCTTTTTATGACCGATCGCTGTCTTCTGAAGGCTTGGCCTGAACATGCTATAATAGGCCCTCCCATCCCCCCATCTCTCTATCCAGCATCATCGTCATCATCTCTGTCATCTCCTCTGTCATCATCACCTCCAACTCCACCATCATCCTCTTCCATCATCATAATCTCCACCTCTGTCGTCATCACCTCCATCACCACCATCATCATCAACATCACCATCACCATGTCCCAAGCCCATGAAATTTCTGCTCCTCTCTGGATGTTTGTCGGGCCCTTGGCCTTGACCTGGTGTGGTCTAGGCGGAGACACAAAAGCAACACAACGTTCGTTAGCCTTGCTCTTTTGACGGGACTCTATAGGTACCTTCGTCATCTTCCCTCACATTTAATCTTCTCACAGCCCCAGGGCGCATGCAGAGCAAAACGCTACATGGAAGAGAGGCTGTGGCAGGAGGGGCTCAGGGGCAATGGGAGGACAACAGGCCTTCTAGCCTAATATTTGTCAACTGCTTCCTTTACGCGAGGCTCAAGTTGGGGGAGGTTGGCCCTGTTCTAAGCATGCTGCACAGTTAACTCATTGAACTTGCTCAACAGCCCTGTGAAGAATATCTTATTATCCCTATTTTCTAGACAAGGAAACTGAGGCTCACAGAGGTGAAGTCACTGGGCCAAGGTCACTCAGCTCTTATTGGTGGAGCTGGGATCCGGCATCTGTGTGGGACTCCGAAACCAGTGCTCTCTCCGTGGTAGGAAGTCATCTCCGATGCAGCATTCTGACTGCCCCTCTGGGAAAAACACCTCCTGATTCTGCCCTGGAATCTGGCCTGGGCCCCTTTACCCAGAGGGTGGTGAAGACCTTAGGCACAACTTCCCAGGTTCTGACGGCCAACTGAGTCATTGGTCTGGCACCTCTTGTCGACAGAGGAGGTGCCTGTAAACCCTCAATGGAAGAGGGATTGAGGGAGGCCAAACCCACAGAGGCTCACACACCGCGCAGCTCAGCCTCCTGGCCCCAGGGTCCACCCCGTCTCTAGAATGACTCTCTGTGAGCAATGAGGCAGAGAAGTACCCGGACTCTCACTTACTCTGCCAGCACCCTCTGCCCCTCCCCATCACCACCGGCCACATCTGCATTTGCTCGTATGAGCCAGGTGTGGTAGAAAGGACACGAGCTCGGCCACCGGACCGTCTGGCTCTGTGTCTCACCTCATTCTGGCCTGGGACAAGTTAGCTCTCTCTGAGCCTCCGTTGACTCATCTCTCAGAGGGGCTGTTGCGGAGACATTCATTCCATCATTCAGCCATTCAACAAACACTTAGAGAACCCCGAACGAGGAGCCTACGGTCTCGCAGGGGAGGCAGAGATCCTGATTTGAGGCGTGCACTGGAGTTAACCAGGGAAAGCGTGTTTCAGGCAGAAGAAACAGAACACGCGAAGGCTGGGGAGAGAGAGAGCGGCCCGTTTGGAGAACTAAGATACACCCAGACCGACGGGCAAGCGGGGAGCGGGAAACGAATACGAGACGATGCTCGAGAGAAAGGCAGGGGCCAGCCATGCCTAGCAGCACTTGGCACCCAGTGGGCACGCAATCGAGGTGAGTCGCCTTCTGCGAGGCCCAGGGCAGAACCCCGAGCACCAGGTGCGTGCTGATGGGCGGGGAGAGCGGGGACTCGATTTCCTCTCTTGGTTGGCACCTGGCGCTTCTGCTAATGCCACATAATACAGTGGGCTCATTACCTCGGAGTGCTGAGCCAGGGAAGCAGGGGGGAGAGGTTTGCCAACTACCTCAGATCTGCCAGAAATAGAATCCAATGTTCCGGGATGCTAATGACTGTGGCCTTGGTGTATTTCTCTTTCCCGTTAGTGGTCTCCCGCCGCTGGGGTTGTTTGAAGAAGAGGAAATCAGGGTCGTGGAAGAGAGACAGAGGCAGCCGCGCAGAAGCCCCAGCTCCCGCCCCACGCAGACAGATGGCGAGCCTCACTCCACACCCCAAATGTGCTTCTGTAAAATTGTGCAATAAGGCAGATTGGTGTAAATCCTGTCTTTTTCCCTTCCACGTCCCCTGATCCCTATCCACTTCCAGTGGAGGTTTGTCTGCAAATTTGGCCACCCACGATTCCTCCCGTCAAGAGGGGGGAGTTCGGGGCGCCTGGGTGGCTCATTCGGTGAAGCGTCCGACTTTGGCTCAGGTCACGCGATCTCACGGCTCGTGAGTTCGAGCCCCGCGTCGGGCTCTGTGCTGAAAGCTCAGAGCCTGGAGCCTGCTTCGGATTCTGTGTCTCCCTCTCTCTCTCTCTGCCCCTTCCCTATCCCCACTGATGCTCTGTCTCTCTGTCAAAAATAAACATTAAAAAAAAATTAAAAAAAAAAAAAAGAGGGGGGAGTTCATTTCCTCACCATTTGCTCTGACCAACAGAACATGGTTGGAAGTGACCCTGTGCCAGTTCCAGCCTGGGCCCCAAGTGGCCCGGAAGCTTCCACTTTCACTCTCCCCAAATGCAGCCACCACGTAGTCAGGAAATCTAAGCTGTCTTACAGGAAGGAGAGACCACATGGTAAAAAAAAAAAAAAAGGCCACGTGGGGGGGGCGGGGAACTGATGTGGCTCTTCTAGAACCTTCCAGCCACCAGCTAAATGGCTGCTTCCATATCCAGCTATCACCCCACCTACCAGAGGAACATAAGAAATCATAAAACCATTGTTATTTTAAGCCACCAGGTTTGGGGATGGTTTGTTATATAACAGAAAACAACAGAAATAGATCCATTTGTTTTGTTTCTGTCTCGTAACCCTCAATTTCGACCACAGTGTCTGTAAGGATGGACAGGCCCATAAAACACCGGAAAGAAAACTGGCTTATTCCAAGTCAAATTCCAGCGAGTCCTTACTTTTCTCACCGGTCACTTTTGGTTTCACATCAAGTGCCTCTCTCCGCCTCCAGCTCTGTCCGCCTACTCACCCCCCGCCCCCCAAGTTCTGTGATCTTTCGAACCCCACTGTTCCTGGGGATCCTTTCCCGTCACCAAGGATGGGCAGACAGAGGGAAGAGCACAAGGCTAGGAGCTGGGCCTGAGTTCTAGTTCCTGTTCAGTCCCCACCTTGCTGTGTGACCTTGAGCAAACACACGGCGTCTGGGGTCTTAGTATCCTCACTAAATAAAGATACTGAGTTTCTTTAGTATCCTTAGTATCCTCCTAAAGAGATGGTGATTTCTACTCTTGCGATCTCCCACCCAAAGGGTATAGACAAGAAAAGAGGGGCACCTGGGTGGCTCAGTCAGTTAAGCTTCTGACTTCGGCTCAGGTCATGATCTCACTGTTCGAGAGTTCGAGCCCTGCCTTGGTCTATTTGCTGGCAGCTCGGAGCCTGGAGCCTGCTTCAGATTCTGTGTCTCCCTTTCTCTCTGCCCCTCCCCATGTTTATGCTCTATCTCTCTCTCTCAAAAATAAATAAACTTAAAAAAAAAAGAATCCTCAACTCTTTAAAAAAAAGAAAAAGAAAAAAAAAGAAAAATCTCAGTAGAGTGTCTGTTAGGAGATTCTATAACAGACAAGTACCAAACCACTATCTCTGCCCAAAGGTGCAAATGTTCAAGCAGAGGACAGGGTGCCTCGGGGAGAATCTGAAAAGCCGGTCGTGGCTTAGAGTGATGGCCACTGAGACCTCTTCCAACAGAGTCAAGGAGCCTGAGTTCTAGAGCAACAGAAGGAAAGATGTAGAGATCTGGTTCAGAAGCAGTGACAATGGGAAGTCTGGGGAGGAAAGCCCTTGCCATTAGGCTGGGTTTTCTGGGGAGGCTTTCTGCAGAAGGAGGGATTGAATGGGGGAAGGGGTTCCAGGTGGGAAACTTCTAGAAGTCACAGGCCAAGGCTAGCTCTCAGGCTATCTAACGTTGGCCAAGTCACTGAGCCTCCCTCAGCCTTGGTTTCTGCGTCTATAAAGCAGGGATGTTGAGAGAATTAGAGAGAATACATAAAATCTACCACAGGGCTCAGCACACATCAGGCCCTCAATCATTGGCCATTTCTTGCCCTGATTTGTCACCAGGAGGGTGCTCGCCCTCCTCCCTGTTCGCGCTCTAGGAATCCTGAATCTCACCTCCCACGCCCAGGGAAGCCACCTGCTCGCTGTTCTCTCGAAACCAGTCCCAGACCTGGTTTCTCTCTCCATCTTGCCTGACAAGCCCCCAGAATCACTCCTGGTTTTGGCGGGGGGGGTTTCTTTCTCCTTTTCCCCTGGGGGCCTTTTAATTTCTTCCTCTGTATCATAAACACAAAACAAGTGTTTAAACGTCTGCCTCAAAGGCAATCTGGGAAGCAGAGCGACTCTTACATAAAGACCAGATGAAGGCCACACTCACCAGAAGGGCCATCTGGATGCTGGCTCGCCCTTCCTTCTCGCCCTCCACTTGGGAACCGCTGTTGGCTCATAACTAAGGATTCTGGTGGGGAGCTGGAGGGAGCAGCTGTGATGGGGAGCCTAAGGCAGGTTAACTGCCCAATTGCCCTGGCCTTGGGGTGGCCACTGCTGTGGGCCAGGGCTCCCCCTCCTTCCCCGTCCACTTCCGGCTCTACTCCCTGCCACCGGGGTCCTGGGGTCCTGGAAATGCAGGAGGAGCCCTGCCGCCAGGGAAGAAGCTGGGGTAGAAGGGGACCGTGGAGCCTGACGGTGACTCCCCCAGGCACTGGGGACAGACAGCCTGGGTGTGGATCTCAGCGCCACCACTTTCTGCCTTTGTAACTGTGAGTACCTCACTGCTGAGCCTCTCTGAACCTCAGTTTCCTCAACTGCAAAATGGGAACAATAGTAATACCCACTTAATAGGTTTATTGTTACAATGCACTGAGATCATACCTTCAAAGTGCTTAGCTTTAAAAAAAAGCAGGGGGGGAAGGGGTGGCGCCTGGGTGGCTCAGGTGGTTAAGCGTCCGACTTCAGCTCAGGTCATGATCTCGCGATTCATGGGTTCGAGCCCCGTGTCGGGCTCTGTGCTGACAGCCCAGAGCCCGGATTCTGTGTCTCCCTCTCTCTCTCTGCCCCTGCCCCGCTTGCACTCTGTCTCTCTCTGTCTCTGTCTCTCAAAAATAAATAAATATTAAGAAAAAATTGCCAGGATGGCTTGGAGTACCACGTGCTACTCCTCTAAGGACAGATCATGAGAGACCTTTCTCTCCTCCAGCTGTGCTATGAACAAGGGCTCCAGGGGATTTGGCTTCCCCTCGGTCTGTCATTAGCTGCTTGGGTGACCCTTCGCTCAAGCACCTACCACTTGCCCTCTCTAGCACCCAGGATTATGAGGAGACCAACAGGCCATATTTTTACAGGTGGGGGCAGGTTCTGGAAAAGTAGAACGTGGCATGCCAACGTTAGTGGTTTTATCAGTGGTGATTTCTATAGTCACGGCCAACAGAACGCCAGGTTGGGCTTAAGAAAACATGGCAGAGCTCCAGCGTGCAAGCACATGGCACGTACACGTATGCACGCAGGGTACCTGTACATGAGCACACACCTGCATCACGAGAAGGGGCTTCAGGGTGTTGGGGGAGGGGGGCGGGCTGTAAAGGTTAGGGTGAGGACCCGGGGTTTGGAGCCTTCGAGGCTTGCCCCTGCCACCAGCCCGCTGTGTGGTCCTAGGAGAGTTACTTCCCATCTCTGTGTCCCAGCGCCCTCACCTGTAAACAAGAGCTCATAACGGTACTTAACTCAGGAGCAGCTGGAAAGATCACGGCGCGTGTCCATTTAGACACACACGCATCTGTCCTAGAACAGAGCCTGGCAAACGGTAAGCGTTCAGTCAAGTGTCGGCTGAGTGTATCATTACTTTCCCCGGGTCTCAAGCTACTTAACCTTCTTGTGGATCCTATGAGAGGTGTTGTGTTTACCCCTTTTATCCAGATGGGGAAACCGAGGCTCGTGCCATGTGCCCAAGGTCACCCATCTTGAAAATGGCAGCGCCAGAACTTGAGTTCCGCTCTGCCGACCGGGAAGCCTGCACTCTGTCATCTCCCTGAGAAACACACCCCCCTGCCCCCATTTCCCAGCCCCGGGGGGGCGGGCAGAGGCCCAGCCAGAGAGAGTAAGTAACTCAGAGCCGCAGGGCCGTCTAGAGGCAGAACTCAGATTTGGCTCTGAAGCCCGCAGGCTTGCTTTCCGCCACGCGTGTCTTCCGACCGTGGCACCATCGAGGCTGGCACGGGTTGCCTCGTGGGCTGGCCCCGGGCCTGCACAGGTGCGACGGACCCTCCGGGAGAATGTCGAGATTTGAGATGGCACAGGGTGACCTTTCTGCCCTCTTGCACCCTGAGGTTGGGTGACTGGATAAGATGATGCACCTGGAAGGTCTGGAGAAGGTGAAAATGCGGCACACGTGTGGGAGAGGTGAGCGAGCCCGCCGAAGCTTCTCTTGCTGTCAAGGTCAGCTGGGAAAGCCAGGTTCCTGCTGGGGGAGTGGGGGGAGGGCAGGAAGTCCCGCCCGCTCTCTGTCCAGATCGCGTCTCTCCTCCCTGCTCCTCTGCCGCCTGGTGTCCCTCTGCCTCTGCCTGCGTATCTGTCCCCATCTCCCTCTGTCTGTCTCCCGTCCTCCTTCCCTCCCTCTCCCAGAGAACGAACCGTGCCCGCCCCGCCAGCAGCATTCAACCAAGATGAGTAATTAATCCTTTCTTATCTTCCTTATCTTATCCTTATCTTATCCTTATCTTATCTTCTTTATCTGGTCCCCTCAGATTTTGTTACTTTTGGCCGAAGAATATCCAAAGACATGTGATAGCCAGAGTCGGTTGCAAACTTGAGCTGAATTTCTCTGCATAGAAATGTGTAGCCTTCAAAGGCCATCTTATAAAGGGGATTACTGGAGCCGCGCACTGCCCCCGTCAGCGAGATCTGTCGACGTGAAACGGGGCAAAAGCAGATCATCTAAGAGTTATTTACTCGCCTGTGTCAGTCATAAACCATCTTTTCTGGGACTGAGTTACAACTGCTCCCAAGGCGGTTGAGGCAAGGATCCGGATATAAAGGTGGAATAGGATAAGAATGGGAAGACAGGCTGGCTCAAGGGTTTCTAAAATAGAGATCCGATGAATTGGAGGCGTCTGGAGAGATCCAGCTTTCGAGACAAATAACATATCTATTCATTCTTCCTTTCTTGCTTTCTTTTGGGAGCAAGGGTGGGCTCGGTTCCAGGCCCTGGGAATACAAAGGAGATAGAAATAGACACGGGTGGGCAATGGGGACATGTCCCCGTCCTTCCGGAACGTTGGGTCCGGGGAAGGACAAGACAGGTGAACAGTTAGAATGTTCAGAGAGGCCCGTGTGCTCACACTGGGTGAGATACTGGGGACGTGGGCACTGCCCTCGAGAGGCTTAGAGTCGGCGTGAGCACCAGCACATGGGGCTCAGCTGACAAAAGCCAGCCCTGCGGCGGTGGCCCTCGAAATAGCCCGGAGCCAGCGTGGCCCAGAGATGGGAGACCACCACGGGAAGGGATGGTGTGAGCAAAGCCACGGAGCGGGGCAGTACGGAGGGTGTAAGGATGCTGGGGTGACCCTAGCAGAGATTTGTTTAGGGGAGCAGTGGGCGCAGGGCTTGGTGAGGATGTGGGAGGCCACCTTGTGCAGGTCCTGGGGAGCCTCGGGGGCTTCTGAGCCGGGGACAGTCAGCTGGGCTTCGCCCTGATGGCTGTGAGGGCTGGTTCCAGCTGGGGAAACGTAAGCCTGACCAGGTGGAAGGCTCACCCCGGCTCGCCATCTGTTGAAGAAGGGGCGCATAAGTGCCACCTGGCTTCCTGGGCGGCGGGTGCGGGGAGATAGCATCTGGGAGGCGGAGAGGGCTCCTTTGGGGGAAGAGGCTTGATGGGCCCGATAATGATTTATTCAACAGGAACAGACACCTGCAGCCGGGCAGCACTGGCCTTGGTCGCTCTCCAGACCTCGTTCTGGGTACACACGCCCGTCTCTTCAGGTGACCAGGGGCGTGGGGGGGGGGGAGGCAGGGGGACACAGGCCAGCCCGGAGGGAGCAGCCCCCTCCACCTGCAGCTGGGCGGTGGGGGTGCTGGTGGAGGGAGATGCGTCCGGCTCACCTGGTGGCGAGCCCCGCCTGCTGCAGGGGTCCCAGGGCCAGGACTCGAAGGATTTCAGGAGAACCTTTACAGCCTCCCGGCTGGGGCTCAACGCAACTCAGCGGCTTCTTCATTCCCCCGACAGACTGCAGATGCCTCATGGGGGCTCGTTCTCCCCACTCCTAGCCCGTGGCCCTTGTACGGAATTGAAATCTGTCCCTTACAGCATCTGCTCATTTGTCCCCAGGGTCTGTCTCTAACCGTCTCTTCCCCACACCTCATCACAGCCTTTCTGCCGCTTGGAGATCACAATTTCCCGTGAATCTCTTCTCCAGGCTAACGTTTGTCGCCGTTCCCAGTGGGAACCCTCATCGATTATCATTCGTGAATGTGCATTGAAGACCCTCCACGTGTTAAGCCCCGGGCTGGGCACAAAACAGAGCCTGATCTCTTGGTTCTCCTCTTCCAGTGGGTGGACTGGGGGGGCCCTACCCCGTTCCAATCATTGTGGGAATCTCTCCAGTTTTGCTATTTCCCTCTTAACTGCTGGGGCCGAGAAATCAGCCCAGCACCGCTCTGAGCCTCCACGGCTATCCTGGGAAGTGGGCAAGACAGCAGTTACTGTCCCCTTGCAACAGAGGAGGTGACCGTGAGGCCCAGAGAGGGGAAGTGACTTGCCCAAGGCCACACGGCAAATCCGGGTTTCACAAATTCACACATCTGACTTCAGCCTCCTAATTCTCTGGGTGATACTTTCCTTGGATTTGGCGGAAGGACAAGGGGGAGCTTTTCTGGGGAGAGGGAGAAGGTGAGGACCTCAGGACTCTGACCTTCTTAGCATCCCTACCCACTGGGATTTGCAGGACCTGCCTGGTGGAAGCAACATTACCCCCTGCTTCATTTCTTCCCCTGACTCTGTGGACTCAGGGGGCACAGACCCCTGGTGTCCTACCCCTGGTCTGAAAAAAACATAAAGGCTAAAAAAAAATTCCTGAGAAGTTAAGATTAGTTTTCCACCTTCTTCTGCCCCAGAAAGAGCTAACAAATCACCTGGAAGGGACTCTGCTTTCTGGGAGCTGAGAGGGGTGCTGGCATGCGGTGGGCGGGGGGGGGGGGGTGGTTTGAGGGTGTCGATGGGGGGACTTGAAGGGTTATTTTACTCACCACCCCCATCTTTTGTGTCCACAGAGAAAGCAAAACACTTTGCTGTATTTTAATATTAGAAGCCAAAAGAGAGTCGTTTCTGCCACCGGCCTGGTCCCTCCGATGACCAGAGGGAGGCATTGGGGCTTAGCATGTGGCTCAGGGAGAGGAAGTCCTGAAGGTCACGTGACTGGCTGGCGATTAAGGCCAGCGGCACGTAGCAGCCTAGAGCAAGAGGCTGCCAGGAGGGGGCCCTGCCCAGACTCCCTGTGGACTGTGAGCCTCTTCCTTCCCTTGGTTGGGCCTTGGTCTCCTCATCTGTAAAATGGGGCTCGGGACACCCAGGGGCTCAGTCGGTTTGAGCACCAGATTCTTAATTTCAGCTCAGGTCGTGATCTCGCAGTTCGTGGGATCGAGCCCCGTGTGGCACTGCACGTTGAAAGCGTGGAGCCTGCTTGGGATTCTCTCTGTCTCTCTCTCTCTCTGTCTCTCTCTTTTATTCTCTCTCAAAATAAATAAATAATAAAAAAGTATAAGAAAATAAACTAAAGTGGGGCTCATACTGCCAGCTGGAAGGAGGTCAGGTGAGAAGGGGATGGAACAGCTTCCCCGCTTATAATCAGACGCTGCCTCCGGTGTAGACACCAGGCAGGGGACAGGTGCATGGAGTCACGGCCCCAGGTAACCACTCTAGGAGGCTGCTGTCTGCCGACACGTCTTGGAGATGCGGAGAAACTGAGGCGTGCGGAGGCCAGCTATACTGGAAACTCAAGCCTGAGTCTCAGTGCCTCTAGGTCCCAAGCTCTTTCCATTACCCACCTGATGGGGTTTTGCAGACTGTTCCTTGCCTTTCAAGTGTGAATGACCGTCACTAGGATAGTTCCGGAGAAGCACCCGGAGCTCCATGGCTGCCCCTCACCCTCAAGTCAGAAGCCCTGGGGCTCCTCCCGGGAGCAGGGCCGCTCAGGGACCCCCTGTCCCCTCTGCCCTCCTCCCCTGCATCCCCTGCCCCCCAGAGCCGGCCCTCCTGCATTCCAGCATCCTGTGCAGCAGGAGTCCCCCCGGCACACCTCCCCCACCCCTCACACGCGGGAACTTCCCACAGAGAATGACAGAGGGAGCAAGGGATCCAGTTTCCATAGCAACGCTGGGTTTCTCATTCCCCGCACACAAAATGCCAACCCAGGGTTGGAGAGGTGCGGTCCCCTCCCTCACTGCAGAAGCTTCTCTCCACCTTCTCCCTCCCCCGCCAGCTCCACCTGGAAAGTGGGAGGGAGGGACCCTGAGACACTCGGACCCGCGGAGGCCATTAAACTGCACCCTGTGGATGACGGACCCACCAGAGGTGGAGATGGCCTGAGGGTGTGCAGAGGGAGAGAAAGGAAAGGGAGGGGAGAGGGCACAAGCCTCACGCAGAGCCTCCTTCCTGGGACAGGACTGTCAGCAAAGACTCCCCTTCCCAGCCCCCCCCCCCGCCCTGCTGTCACCACACAGGTCACCAGGGACCCCCCAGACGGCCTGGGGGTCATCGGGCAGACCCGAGTGTCAGTCCACAGCCTGGTGCTGATTCAAAGAGAGGCCTCTGCTCTCTGAGCTTGAGTTCGTTCATCCAGAAAACGGGAGAAAGAAGAGAAGCCCGGCCCGGGACACAGAGCTTGGGAATCTCAGAGCGCAGTGAATGATGCTGATTCCTACTGCTCCGTGGTTGTTATTAACAATGACACGAAGTCCAAACAGCTCCCTCCGGCAGGGCACCTTCCGTGGCCCTCTGCTCTGCCCGCGGCTCCCACGCACCCCTAGGAAAGCCCTCGGCTCAGCTGCCTGCCTATGGGACTGGCAGAATCAGAGGGCGCGGTGGCCCCAGGGAGCCAGCAGAGCACCCAAGCTCGGTGCCACCCCTGCCACGGCTCCCGCGCCCCACGCCTCTGAAGGTCCTTCCACGCTTTCTCCTGTTCACACCCTGCCTGGGCACCCGGCCCAACTCGAGGACTCCATCCCTAGGGAAGCCTTCCCAGCCTCCCAGGATCTTACCCTCCCCTGAGCTCACCTTGGTCCTTGCTCCCAGCTCGAACCATGTCACCTGGGAGCACCTGTCCTTCTAAGGAACCACCGTTCCACAGCTCTTCGGGGCTAACGCTTGGTGACTTTGTCCTGGGTGCTGTTCGCTGTGCTGACAATTAGTACATAGAAAAGCACTCAGTACCCAGCTGATACTCCACACACCATTCTCATCATAGAAGCAGAAGCTTCACACAGTCTCCCTTCATCCCAGCAATCATAGCAAACAGGTGCTACTATTATCCCCATATTTGAAAAAAAAATTGTTTTTAATCTTTATTTATTTTTGAGAGAGAGAGACAAAGTGCGAGTGGGGGCGGAACAGAGAGAGAAGGAGACACAGAATCCGAAGCAGGCTCCAGGCTCCGAGCCGTCAGCGCAGAGCCCGACCCGGGGCTCAAACTCACAGACCGCGAGATCATGACCTGAGCCGAAGTCGGACGCTCAACCAACTGAGCCACCCAGGCGTCCCTGTTATCCCCATTTTAAAGACGAGGAAACAGAAACTCACAGAGGCCAAAGGATCTGCTTGAAATCACAGAGCTAGAAAACGGAAGAGTCAGGATTCGAACCCAAAGCCCTTTCCAGAAGCAACAAGGTGAAACAGCACTGACACGTGGCACCAAAATCTTTCCTGGGGAGGAAATGGCCTTTTTTGGGAAAGACTTTCACAAGTCTCTCCATTAAAAGGTGACACATGCGGGGCGCCTGATCTCACGGTCCGTGGGTTCGAGCCCCGCATCGGGCTCTGTGCTGACAGCTCAGAGCCTGGAGCCTGCTTCACATTCTGTGTGTGTCTCTCTCTGTCCCTCCCCCATTTATGCGTGCGTGAGCTCTCCCTCTCCCTCTCTTAAAAATAAAAATAAACACCTTAAAAAAAAAGGTGACAGGAGCCCAAGAACCCAGAAAACAAAGTCATAAGAGCTGGTGCTTCATGGGTACCTGTTATGCACCCTGTGGTTTTGTAAGAACTTTAAGTCAATTACTCAGGTTGATCGTCCCAATAACCCTGTGGAAGGTAAGAGCATGAGTTCCACTTTGCAGATGAAGAAACTAAGGGGGGGAGGTGCGGATTATGAAGTTCTTCCAAGGCGACCCAGCTCATAACCAGAGGCGAGATTCAGACCCGGGCAGACTGACTCCGATGCCCAGGCTTTCAACCCTTTTGCGAACAGGCTGAACTATGTTGCAAAAGACAAGGAGTGCAATTCCTGGTGTTGCTCCTGGGAGGAGAGATTTCAGAGGTCAGTGCAGACAGGTGATACAAAGACACCATCAAAGTGAGTCGAGACAGGCTAATATGGGGGCCGACCTCCCGTGGCAGGTGGCTGTAAGGTCTTTTAAGAGCACAGATGCCTAATGTGATTTTAAAGTTATTTGCATTTCTGTGATGGAAACCCTCGCTTTCTGCTTGTTCACTTCTCCCACCAGATCTCCAGGGAAGGTTCCACGCTAATGACTGCTTTGTGTGAGTGCAGCAGGAGAGGGGAGAGGTTAAGTGCACAAAGAAAAAGCATCTTTAGTGCTTTCGTCGACAGACTGGGGAAGACGGGGTGGGTAGAAAAACCATTAACAAAGTTTGCTTCAACCACACACACGTACGCAGGCGTGCACACATCCTCTAATGCAAGTTCGTTCGATCTCCTGCATCCTATTTTACAGCCTTTTGCAATACTTAATTTGAAGAATGGTCAGAAATAAAGAAACAGGGACTCTGGAAGCCAAAGGGCAAGCAGGGGGAAGACGCGGGGGGAAAGCCGGAAAGGTTTGGCAGGTGAAAAGCATTAGGACGAACACACAGGAATGTGCGTGAGAACTGGCCAGACACAGGAGAGTCTTGAGAAATGAAACTATGACATCTCACTGAGATCCTCTCCACTTTGATTGGAAAGAAGAAGCTAGGGATTGGAATTACTTTTTTGTTGAGGTTTATTTATTTTTGAGAAAGAGAGCACGAGCAGGGGAGGGGCAGAGAGAAGGGGACAGAGGGTCCAAAGCGAGCTCTGAGCTAATAGCAGCGAGCCTGATTTGGGGCTCGAACTCAGGGACCCTGAGATCATGACCTGAGCTGAAGTTGGACGCTCAACCGACTGAGCCACCCGGGCACCCCTGGAGTTACTTTTTAACTACCTTTGTTTGCTGGGCTGGGCGTTCTGGATAAAGGCAAAGACGGGCAGCATGGGATCCTTGCTCATTATGATCAGGTTACGGTAGAAAATAAGGAAGGAAATGAGCGTCCCATCTCATCAGTTTTGGGGGAGACAAAAATAATACTAGGGGCTGCAATAGCCTGGAGATAACAGTGACTTTGATAACAGGAGTCTCTACCTCTCCCCCAAGTTTGCAGAAATTTAGACTTCCAAACGGCATGGAACTAGGGGGCTCGTCCTGATAATTTTGAAGCTCTCAAGGGGTAGGAAGTCTCCATCTGACAGTTGAATTACATAGGAATAATTGACTACTAGGAAAAACGCTAAGAAAATCTGAGGTCCCCATCCTGTCTCTTGCCAGCTGGCCTCTGATGAAAAATCGAGACGAAAACACCGCTCCCGGCCACCCATGGCGACAGACTGCTAATCTGTTATGGCGTGCCAGACCTGTGGCACGATGGCTATAATCAGTTCTATGGATGCTGAGTTATTTCAGGAACCCTGTATAGACTTCCTCTGGAATGCTGTTTGGATTCTCCTCAACTAATTTCTTTGGTTCTTTCCAATTCTAGCAAGTTTATAAACCAGACATCGCTGACCTACGGGGTTGCCCAACAGCTGCCAAGGCTGCTTCTCCCATGACACCTGTTCTACCACAGAGCCCAGAAAGGGATCTCTCTAATCAGATACACTGACAAAAAGGTGGCCCAAATGGAACTGGCCCTGATCTGGGGGATCACCTTCCCCAGACCCTCAGGGTTTATTGAGTATTTCACTAGATACGAGACAGCGAGGACAGACGTCATGTCTTCATCGTCTCTTTCCCTGGTGGCCCTTCCAGGAACCGGCCCCAGCCCGTAACCACCATTTATCTGGCTGCCCAAGTTAAAAACGTACAGGCGGCCCCGGCCTCCAATCTGGCTCTCCCTCCGCATGTCCGAGTTGTCGGCAAATCCCGCTGGCTCTGCCCACCTTAATCCTCCCCAAAGCTGTCCACTTGTCACCACCTGCATCGCCTCGCCACCTCCTGTCCCAGCTAGCCACCGTCATTTCTTGCCTGGGTGACAACAGCAGCCCCCTCCATCTGGTCTCCCTGTCTCCTCCCTTGGCCCTCTATGTTCTGGCCCCTCTACTGCAGCCAGAGAGCTCCTTTTAAAACAGAAGTCAGGGGCGCCTGCGTGGCTCAGTGGGTTGAGCGTCCGACTTTGGCTCAGGTCATGATCTCACGGCTCGTGAGTTCAAGCCCCGCGTCGGGGTCTGTGCTGACAGCTCAGAGCCTGGAGCCTGCTTCGGATTCTGTGTCTCCCTCTCTCTCTCTGCTCTTCTCCTGCTCGTGCTCTGTCTCTCAAACAGAAATAAGCGTTTTAAAAAAACAACAGAAATCAGATTGTGTCACACTCTCCAGTGGCTTCCTTTCTCCAGCAACTAAAACCTCAAGTCTCTACTGGGCCCTAGCAGCCCCTCTGTGTGCCCGCCCTGCCCATCTTTCTGCCCTCTTTTCTCCCTCTCGCCCCTCCCACCTTGCTCCTTTCTTCCAGCCCTGCAGCTGTCCCAGCTGGTCCCTGGACACACCAAACGGGTCCCTCCCCCCAGGCCTCTGTGTCCCTCCCCCCAGGCCTGGGCACTCGATGTTCCCTCTGCCTGGGCTGTTTTTCCCCTGGATGTCTGCAGGGCTCACATTCTTTTTATTTGAGTGTTTTCAAACGTCACCTCTTTAAGAAGAGCTCTACTGGCCAATCTTTCTATGGCATCAATAAATAAACACCTATCACTGTCCTTTGTTATGTTTCCTCTTTTTTTTTTTTTTTAATGTTTATTTGTTTTTGAGAGAGAGAGCTTGCGCAAGCAAGGGAGGGGCAGCGAGAGGGGGACAGCGGATCTGAAGATGGCTCTGTCTGACCTGACCGCAGCAAGCTTGATGTGGGACTTGAACTCAATAACTGCAAGATCATGACCTGCGCCCAAGTAGGATACTCTACCAACTGAGCCACCCAGGCGCCCCTACTTTGTTATGTTTCTAATTGGTTGTCTGACTTGCCATTCTGCTCCACTAGGATGTTAGTTTGCTTCCTTGCTGATGTCAGGAGCTGTTTTGTTTTTTAATTAAAATTTTTTTTAATGTTTATTTATTTTTGAGAGAGAGAGAGACAGACCGCGAGCAAGGCAGAGGCAGGAGAGAGGGAGACACAGAATCGGAAGCAGGCTCCAGGCTCCGAGCTGTCAGCACAGAGCCCAACAAGGGGCTCGAACCCACGAACCGTGAGACATGATGCTCAACCGAGTGAGCCACTCAGGCGCCCCAGTGAATTAATACTTAAAAAGAATCGTGATGTCTGGCACTATACAAGTCTTGGCTGTTATTATAATATAAGAATTTGACATGGTCCCGCCCTCCTGTTACTAATTCAAGAGTGTGGGAACACAGGGAGACCACTTGAACCTGGGCCGACCTAGACTAAACCCAAAAGGGCTGGCTATAACCCTTAGAGAAGTGAAGCCCCCCGCCCCCCACTTTACATCAGCACCCTCAGCGTGCTGTCATCTGAGGGTATGTGTTTGTGCCCCGGTCATATGGAGCCATGAGGGAGAATTCTCCAATTATTGTAGCTTCTTTACCATCAGCTGCTGAACAGGTAAACCCAGGAGCCATATTTAAGACATGAAGGGAGGAAATTCGGTCCCCACTTTCTCTCCCCCCAACTCTGCCCCCACAGCTCTGGTGCTCATCACGTGAGAACCAAAAGGGTGCTAAAACCCACTCTGCTTAACCCAACTCCCACCCCCAAGCCCCATGGTCTAAACACTGTTGCCATCCAGGGCTCTCAGTCTGTTCCACTCAGACTTCATCAAGGCCGACAGATAGAAGGACCCATGGAGCCAAGGTACCTAAGGTTTTCGAGCACCAACCATGTGCCAGACCATAAAATGGGTGCCTTATACATATGGGATCCACTGTGATTCCATTCAACGAACAGGAATCTGGGGACATAGGAAAATCTTATTACACCCACTTTACAGAAGGAATGACAATCAAGGAGCCTGATTTGTCAAAAAAGGCATTTGGGGAAGGGGGGGAAGCGGGAGACCTGACACCCAAACCCATCTCCATCTGACTGCACAGCCCATCCTCTTTCCCCTTCACTGGGCTGTTTCCCAAAGTCTCTTCCATGGAAAATATGGTAATAAACAATGATCATCCTGAGGAAAGAGACTACCCGGCAAAGGCTCTCCCTCAGGACGGCGAGGTGCAGCCGTGAGTACTGGGGTTCCAACCTCGGCAGCTTAAACCCAGAGGGGCCGGCAGGACACCACCCAGCTGCTCCGGGCAAATGTGTTCCTTTAACTGGGCGCATTGTTGTCCAAAGTAAACCAATGCTCGGTCATCAAGGAAGGGAGAATGAATGCTATGTACACACTGGTCGTGTCCTCCACCCCAGCTGGAGTCTTTCTGCTACTTAAGATGTAGGTAAGAAGGATGCCGATCCCCCTTCTATTCCCGGAGGAAGTCCCAAGCCCTCCCCAACCTTTATGCAAATTCCCAGCGGATTTACCTTCTCATGACCACCTCTGCCTCCTGTTTCTGCTGAGTTCATTCCAGTTCTGAATCGCCTTGCTGTGCTGCCCATCCTTTCTCCGTCTTGGGTCAATCCAACTGGGGAGCTCAACCCCTTCCCTTATGTTTCGGGTGCGCACCCCCACACCCATACTTGCAAGGCGTTTCTGCGTGTAATAGACTGTACTTGAGATTGAAGGGGATGGACCGAGAGGTTACACCACGGCAAGAGAGGTAAACAAACAAACAAACAAACTTGCCCGTGTCTGCCCATCTAATCAGCAGCAGTTCAAATCGTACATTCAAGATTCACATGCCAAAAAGACTTTGGACTTCGGCCATTCTGTCCCACTGGAAGGGGCTCGGTCCAGCCCCGTGTCATCATTTCCATGATCATAGGTCTGGTTTCGTAGAAGTAGCATCTGAGACAAGGAATCTTGTGCAAATGGTCTGTTGAGGACCCACAGGAGGACCGTGTAAGGGAGTGAGGGAAGCAGAATGGGGGAGAAGAGACTATGCTGAGATGTGAATTCAGTGGACACTTGGCCTCACCCCACCCCTGGGGAGCCCCGGAGGGAAGGGCTCCACAGATTTCTCCTACTTTGAGCCAAGGGGCAGGGAGGGGCTTTTAGACCCCTGCCTTGGTCAGTCACTGGCCAAGGGCGGGCAGGGTGGCCTCCCAGGCTTCTGTGGGTGGGAGGCAGTTCTCAGTTGAAGGGTGCAGTCAACAGCCACAGCAGGAGGGACCTGGGCGAGCCAGTCCTGCAAAGGGGTCTGGACAGGTCACCAACAGGATCTATGACACCCTGCCCTCTATGGTCTTCTAGGTTCTGGAAACTAAATTTTCCTCCCTTATTTAGGCAGAGGATTTAACGCCCGTCCCCCTTCAGCTGCCCACTTCCAAACATGTGTTTCCAAACTTATCAACGTGCTCAGCAAAACACACGCAAGATCCCAGCCCCGAATTTAGAAGCAAACAGGGTTTCAAATAGCCGTTCTGCTTCCCTGGCTAGGTGGTAAATACCTTGCAGGCTTGATGCTGGGTCCCAGGTCGAATAGGCTCACTTCACCCAGGCTTGCAGCCCTTGGAGGCTTTTGGTTTTATTGCAAAACTCGATGGTTTCCCTAATTAGCCCACCGGCCTGACCTGCTGGGTCCCTGGCTGGGCCACCTCCCCGTGCCTTGCTCCCCAGCCTGGGTTCATCAGCAGGTGACGCCGAACCCCCTGAACAAATTGTGTCATCCTGAGCTGTGTGAGTTTATTTCCACTAAAAATACACCCTGAAACTGGGGCACGATGAAGGATTGCTGACAAATGAGGAAGAGGAATGAGTAAAGCCTCTGAGGCCAGTCTGATTCCTCAGTCACCGCCAAACACTCAGCAGCACCCAGCCGAGCCTGGACCCCCTCCACTCACTCAAACACCCTCAGCAGGGAAACGTTCGTTCGAGCAGCCCTGTGTGGCTCAGAGGGCTTGTGAGTCCTCGTTAGCAGATGCCCCGGAGGTCACGCAACCCCTCACTTTACTAGGGAGAGAACAGGAGAGCGAGAAGGGACTGACTTTGCCCACAACCACACCACTAATTAGTGGTGGAGCAGAGCCTGGAGCCCATGCTTGGCTTGCTCCCAGGTCATTCCTTTTGCCCGGGTTCCTCGGGAGTCTGTGATTCCTGAGGTACATCCTAAGGCAGGAGCATTTCAGAGAGGTCAGTGAGGGCATCCTCACTGTTATCAGTAAAGAATGCTTTTGGTGTCAAGTTACAGAAATCCAAGGTCAATGGCAGCTCTGCTGTAAGGACATTAGTGTTTACTTACCCAGTGAGTAAAGTTAAGCGGGGGTTGGGCCACTGACTCAGCGATCTCAACAGAGATCCAGGCTCTCCCATCTCTGCCATTCTGAGCATTTGACTTCATTCTCAAGCTTATTGCCTCATACCACAAAACGGTTGCCACAGCTCAGGATGTGAAAGCCTCATAAATAGTATCCAGAACGAGAAGGAGCTACCAAGAAAATTTTTAAATAAAAGATAAATTTAAAAAGGCAGTCACAAAAATACTAATTCAAAAGGACACAGGCACCCTATGTTTATTGCAGCGTTATTTACAATAACCAAACTATGGAAGCGGCCCAAGTGTCCATCGATAGATGAATGGACAAAGGTAGTGTATGTGTGTGTGTGTGTGTGTGTGTGTGTGTGTGTGTGTATAGATGTATATATATATATATATATATATATATATATGTATATAGGTGTGTGTATATACATATGTGTATATATATATACACACACACACACATACACACACACACACACACACAATGGAATACCATTCAGCCATAAAAAAAGAATGAAATCTTGCCATTTGCAACAAAATGGAGTGTATTATGCTAAGTGAAATAAGTCAGAGAAAGCCAAATATGGTATGATTTCATTCACAAGCAAGTGGAATTTAAGAAACGAAACAAATGAGCAAAGGGTAAAAAAGAGAGAGGCAAACCAGAAAACAGATTCTTCACTATAGAGAACTGATGGGTGACACAGGGGAGGTGGGTGGGGGTGATGGGTTACATAAATGATGGCGATTAAGGCGTGCACTTGGGATGAGCACCTGATGACCCACGGAAGTGTTGCATCACCATATTACACACCTGAAACTAATATAACACGGTATGTTAACTACACTGGAATAAAATTAAAAACTTAAAAAATTATTTTATTTTTATTTTTTTAAGTTTATTTACTGATTTTTAAAATTTGCTTAGTGTTTAATTATTTTTGAGACAGAGAGAGAGACAGAGCACAAGCAGGGGAGGGGCAGAGAGAGGGAGACACAGAATCCGAAGCAGGCTCCAGGCTCCGAGCTGTCAGCACAGAGCCCGACACAGGGCTGGAACTCACAAACTGGGAGATCACCACCTGAAGTCGGACGCTCAATCAACTGAACCACCCAGGCGCCCCATGTTTATTTATTTATTTTTGAGAGAGACAGAGACAGAGCACAAGCAAGGAAGGGGAAGAGAGAGAGCGGTAGACACAGAATCCAAAGCAGGCTCCGCGGGGCTCCAACACACCAACCTCGAGATCATGACCTGAGCCACCAAAGTTGGATGCTTAACCGACTGAGTCACCCAGATGCTCCTAAAAATTTTTTTAAAATAAAAAGTAAATAAATAAAAATAAATTAAAAACAAAAAAAAAGGCTGCCTTATCTCTGCCCCGCCCCCTCCTGAGAGAGGAAAACCCTTTCCTTACATCTCATTGGCCAGAACCAGGTCCCAGCGCGCCCCTCCACCAATCACTGGCAAAGGACTTGGTTTAGACCAATCAGGATTCACCCTGAGGGTGGCCACACTGCAAAGGTTCTCTCGGAAGTTCCGTGGCTGTAAAATGGGAATATTTCATAGCCGCCACACAGGGTTACAGTTAGTGAAGACACTGATATGAGACAGGAACATTATTCTTACAATCCTGAGAAGGAGAAAGTCTATAAAAATAGACCTTTGATCATTAGAGAAATACCTTCCACGAAGAGATGCGCCAGGAGATGTTGCTAAGAGACATTTGTAGTTAACACAGACAAAGCTTCTTTGGTAGAATAAATCCAAGGAGGGAACTCCCAGAATCACACAGAAACCTCGAAGCTGAAGAGAAGATGAGAGTGACTGGAAGGACTGGAAAGGTGGGGGGCGCGGGGGAGCCGAGACGTGGCTTCCTTCGTGGGCTGCACCTGCAGCCTGGCTGTGTGGGTTGGTGCTCAAGGGGGGCATAGCAAGAGACTACTCCTTCTGTGTACGAGAAGAGTCACCCCCACCCCTGCTTTTTAAAAATAGCTGTAAGGGGGTGCCTGGGTGGTTCAGTGGGTTAAGCCTCTGATTCTTGGTTTGGGCTCAGGTTATGATTTCACGGTTTGTGGGATCCAGCCCCAAGTCGGCTCTGGGCTGACAGTACAGAGCCTGCTTGGGATTCTCTCTCTCCCTCTCTCTCCCCCCGCTCCCCCCTAAAATAAATAAATAAACTTTTAAAAATGGCTGTAAGTTTTCCATTGAATGGATGTACCATAATTTGCTTACTTGGTCCCTCAATGATGGATATTCAGGTTGCCTCCAATCTTTTAAGAGATTTCTTCTTACAACACAACAGTGATCATTTTATTTGCCTGCGGATAGCCATTGAGTAGCTCTCCAATTCTCTAAGGACAAAACACTAAGTGAATGTGGCCTCAGGCTCAGGCCTGGTCTGCACCCGCACCCCTCCTGGGAACGTCTCCTTCCCACTCAGAGCTGCAGACCCCCAGGCCTTTCTGCAATCTCTGCACGCAGACCCCCCTCACGGTTTGTATGCAGGCTGCTCCTTTTGCCTGGAATGTTCCCCCACTTCACCTGGTTAGCCCCTTCATCTTTCAGATCTTGGCCTGAAAACTGCTTCCTCCGGGAAGCCTTCCATGGTTAAACAGTGTTTATCATGGGCTGCCATCCACTTGAAACACAGCAGGAAGGGAACAAATATGTACACATCTACATGGTCTTATACATACACAACACTCTGGAAAGAATCCTTATGAAACAAGCCCTTGACTTGTCTCCCAAGAGGGAAGCCGGGTGGCTGGGGAAGAGGTGGGAAGGAAACATTTCTCTCCACACACCGTCTTGTATCTTTTGCATTTTTGAACCATGTGTTTCTTGATTTAGACAGGGAGATGTGTCGAGAGATAGAGCAAAACTTCACAAATAAAGCAAGTCTCTTGGCTGCTGTGGAAAACGGGCTGATGGGGCCGAGAGCAGACGTCAGCAGATCAGTGAGTCAACGTCTGGGAGCTGGGAACAGGGCTGTGCAGGTGCAGAGATACGGATGGAGTCAAAAGACAGGCACTGAACTCCTTTTACAGCCCATTCTGCCCTGATTCTGTCAGTGTCTTCAGAGGAGACTCTGAAACAGGAGCTTGTCCCCTGGAGAGCCCTCCTCCATCACTGCTTGGTCTAAGAGCTGGTCGCTTTGTGCCTGATGGCAGAAGTGGATCTGACAGGGAGAACTCCGGCACCTGAGCAGAAAAAGCAAGGGGGGAAGGGGGGAAGGGGGGAAGGGGGGCGCCTGGGTGGCTCAGTCGCTAAGCGTCCGACTTCAGCTCAGGTCAGGATCTCACAGTTCGTGAGTTCGAGCCCCACGTCGGGCTCTGTGCTGACAGCTCGGAGCCTGGAGCCTGCTTCGGATTCTGGGTCTCCCTCTCTCTCTGACCCTCCCCCACTCACACTCTGTCTCTCTCAGAAATAAACATTAAAAAAAATAAAAAAACAAGGGTCAGTGTTAGGAGGGGAGGACCATTGTGGCAGCTCCCCTTCTCTCTGGCACTTTCTCCTCACTGGCCACCCTCCTTTGCAGCATTCTGGATGTCAGATACATAGGGGATCTATGTGCCCATAGTTCTGGGCAAACACCCGGTTCACTGGCACCCCACCTGGCATTCCCACCCCTCCCCCTTGTCTGGGGTGATCACATCCTACCTGCTGGCTCACGGAAAAGCTTTCCTCATGGAGGAGAAGCCAATCCTTTGACCTACGGTTTGGGGGAAGGGTTTGATGAATGGAACAGTGGACTTCTGGGTAAAATGCAAAAGTCCTTCAGAGAAGCCACATAGGAAACTATAATCCACTCACCCAGAGTACAAAGCAACCCTCCTAAAGCCGTGAGTCACATGATCACAGACATAGGAACACGGCTCACTACTCCAAAGGCAATTCCAGTTTGGCAGTTTGTTATGAAGTTAAACATAGGCTCACCATCTGACCCAACGATCACACACTCAGGTGTTTGTGCAGGAGAAATAGCAAAAGACTTCTACACGAATGCTCATGGAAGGCTTCTTCATAACAGCCGAACCCTGAAAACAACACAGACGTCCATCAAGTGGTGAATGGATAAATAAATTCCACTGTGTGGGATATCCTCACACAGTGGAATATTACTTAGCAATCTACAGGAACAAACAGGAATACGCAGTTGACTGTCAAACATGACAGGTTAAGCGAAAGGCTAATCACCCTATGACTGTCTGCACGTGACATTCTGGAAGAAACAGAACGG
Organism: Panthera pardus; assembly: GCF_024362965.1. Classification (NCBI taxonomy): domain Eukaryota; kingdom Metazoa; phylum Chordata; class Mammalia; order Carnivora; family Felidae; genus Panthera; species Panthera pardus. The sequence continues at coordinate 12,288,061 of NW_026526991.1, forward strand.
TATGGCCAGAAAGCAAACCTTTCGTTCAAATTGGTGGTTTCCAGGGGCTGGCGGTAGGAAGAGGGACTGGCTGTAAAGGGCCTGAGAGAATTTTTAAGGGAATAGAAACGCCCTAGCTCCCGACAGAGAGGACGATTAGGTGACTTCTCTTAGAGAGGCCTCCTTTCAGCACTGAGCGCCCCGCCCCGGAAGCTCGCCGGAAGTCCCTTGGGGCCTCTGGGGGTGGGGTTGAGGGAGGAGCCGAGTGGGCGGGGCTCTAGGCCCCGCCTTCCCCAGAGCCGTGCTGGTCGATCCGTTTCTACACACTGAGCTTCCCCTTAACCTGTGGGAAACAGTGGCTCCACTTAGCGAAACAGAAGTTTGAAAAGTACTGGATCCGACATTCCTTTAAAGTCCCTTTCAGGCCTGACATTCTACACAATACGTAGAAGGAAACTGATAATTATTATTTGTTCTATTTAATCATTTAATTTCACCTTCACAGCATCCCCGAGAAGTGGTGCTTATTCAGCACCTAACGTGTAGGAAACATAGGCTGGGGGAGGATACCTGACTAGGCCAACACACAGCCGGTGACGACCCGCCCATCCACACCGGCCCGCCCCAGCATCCATGCACTTTTTAGTACAGTTCGTAACACCCCCGGTGCACAGTGACTTCAGAGAGGTGCCCATAAAGCCTCAGGGGGAACAGTGAGTGAGAGAAGTGATTTCTGGTTGGAAGACAAGACCTTTGAAGTCTGAACAGGAAAACTACCAGGAGCAAGGCTGGATGTGAGCAAAACGCTGGAGAGCCCTGCGATTGGAGGCCAGGTTGGGGGGGGGAGGGGTGGTTGGAAAAGACGGGGAAGGTCCCCTGGGAGAGGAGGGAGGGGCCCCGGAGAGGCTGGTCAGAGAGGGGCTTACCTCCACCGTGAACTCCCCTCGTAAATAGGTTTTGGAGATACTCATGATGGGCAAAGGTCTCTAAAGCCCAGGCGGTCTGCAGAATGCAGGGCGGGTGGAGGGAAGTCAGGGTTCACCTTCTCCCCACGTTTGCAGGGAGCAGTGGCCCCAGCCCACAAGGGAAGAAGAATGAATGATCCATGAATGAATTAAACCAATATTTATTCACCGCCGCTCAATCCCAGGGTCTGTGCCAGATGCTTTCACTGATACTAACTTTCTTAATTTTCATAATAAGCCTGTAGAATCAAAGTTATTACTGCTATAGTCTCACTTGGCAAACATACAGAATGCTTATTACGTGCCAGGCACTCTGCTAAGCCCCGAAGATACAGAGATGAACCAGACGATGGAACTGAATGGTTTAAAGCCCAGTGTGCGAATCACGATTCTGCATTTTAGTAGCTCTTGGTCATTGGTGAAGTCACCTCTCTGTGCCTCAGACTCCTTCCCTGTAAAATGGGCATAATAGCAGCCCCTTCCTAGGACTATTGAATAGTGTGTTAGAACACGCGGCAGCCTAAGTGTCACGTGAGCCCTCGGCCACAGCTGATTGGAGGAGGGGCGGGCACCCACACAAAAGCAGCCAGCCCATTGGCCAGGGGCGAAAAGATTCTCTGCGAATGGGAGTAAGACCAGTAATGTATTCACATGCCCCACAAAGGTTGGCGGGACCTGTGGATGCTTCCATTTCCTAACTTTGGAAAGGTATATCCATTTGGCTAATTAAGCCACACCTCCTGTTTAGCCAAGACAGTTCAAATAATTTTCACATCCAACAGCCCCATCACACCTGTGACTTGAAGGGGGAGGGGATGCGCACCTCATTTTACTGGTGAGAAAACATAGGTTCGCAGAGCGAAGCGACAAGTGGTCACGGAGCCCGCCTCCGGGAAGCGGAAATGCCAGCAAGCCCAGCTCTGTCCGTTACATCTGGCTTTGAGTTTCAGCTTTTTTACCGGGTGTTCAAGAGAAAATCACGTGCACTTTGTAGTTTGGTAAAAATAAAAAAAAAAATTTAAAAAAAATAACATATATATTATTGTCAGCTCTGAGATGTGTTCAGGGTTGGAAATGTGGTACATCGTGTTCCAGCCTTTATTTAGTACGTGGTTCAGATCCAGGCCCTCTGCACAAAACAGCCAGGACGGTGCCTCAATTCTCTGTGCCAGCGAAGAGCCCGCGCCGGATGAGTAATTCCAAAACTCGGGCAGCCCCTGAGCCCTGCCAGCTTCCCTCTGGGATGCCTTTTTCAGCCCATTTAGTATTTTAGAATTCCTAAAAATACTTCTGCTGTGGATATTCCTCACAGTTGGTGTTGAGAAGTTGGGGTTCTGATCTAAACAGCTAACCTTGGCCTCCAAACCCCATACATCGGTATCCACCAACCCTTCCTTCTAGCTTGGTATCCGCCCATCCAGTGTGCTGCTCAAACTCCAACCAGGATCACTTGCTCATCGTTCGCTCAGCGTTTATTGAGCACCTGGTATGTGCCAAGGACTGCGCTAGATGCTGGGAGTGAAAAATATACATGAATTAAGTAACCACGCATATAAATATAAAACTGCAAATTGTGGAAGAGCCCAAGGTGGGAAAATTGGTTACAAGAGAAAGACCTGGCTTAGTTTGAGGGTGAGTGGGTCAAAGAGAAGCCTGCTCTCAGGAAGTGATGACTCTTGAGATCTGACACCCACAGCCCCACATCCCTCCCCTCCCCACCCAACTCTGACCATCCCCACCACTGAGCCTTTCCTGGAGCCAGACTGTTTCTAACACCCGCACCTGAGCATGCCAGTCTCCTGCTTGTGAGCTGCCAGTGGCTCCTGGTTGCCTGCTGGCTACCTTAAAAATTTTCACTTGACCTTCAGAGTAGGGTCCTTCCAGGCAGGGCAAGTGGCCTGTGCAAAAGTCTGGGGCTATAAGAGCCAAAGGGTGGCCACTGAGGAAGCTCCAGCAGAGGTGAGGGTCATCTCTAAAGAGGTGACACCCTGCCCCCACCCCCGATCCCTCACTTAAGTCCATCAAGGCTATGTCTTAACCGTGCCTCTCATCTTCCCACTTCTGTCCTCCTCGTTGGCCGCCATCTTGGTCCAGGGCTCATCGTATCGGGGACTGGGCCACCACAACAGTCTGCTCTCATCTCTGCCTCTGGCCCTCACTATCTTTTCTGTGCAGTGGCCAGAGTGCTCAGGGACCCATCGATGCCCTATGGCAACATCATTCCCCCACTTAAACACTTTGGTGGCTCCTGTCACCACCTGGTCTGACTTCACAGCCTGGCATCACCTGGCCTCGGCCTCCTTACCAGCCTCATCTTTGGCCTCTGGAGCCCTAATGTGAGCCACAAGGGCTTACTTGCAGCTTCTTTCATGTCCCGTGATCTCCTGGGAGGCCAAGAGAGCTGCACTTTCTTCTCTTCTCGTCTCAGGGATGCTCTTCCTCTCTCTACACCCTTCCCCTCAGGACTCAAGCCAGGGATCACCTTCTCTGGACACCCAGCCTGGGTCAGGTGCCTCCTCTGTGCTCCTACAGAGCCCGAGGCCCTTCAGAACACTTCATGCAATGAGCTGTCATCACCTGAATACCCATCGGTCTCCCCAACCAGACTGATGTGCGTGAAAGCAGGACCATGGCCACCACTGCAGCCCATGGTCAGTGCAAACATCAGGTGGCAGTGCAGTGGTCAGCAAGGGAAGCACAGAGGGAGGGAGGGGTGGCGGATGATTGGGTGGGTAGATGAGTGGACAGATCCAGGGCTTGATGGAAGGAGGGGAGCACAAGTAGGCAATGAGAGAGATGAATGGTGGGAAGTCCGGGGAGAGCTCGGACACAGGATGGGAAAGGCAGGTGGAGCCGGCCCTGGGGCAGCCAGAGAAAATGGGGGGCCAGAGAATGGGGCCTCCTGGAAGGAGGATGGGGCTGCCACACGCCAAACAGGAGCAGCGATGATAAGTAAAGAAGGCGCATGCTGGGCACTTCCTACAAAAAGGCAAATTAGAGGGCGCCTGGGTGGCTCAGTCGGTTGAGCGTCCGACTTTGGCTCAGGTCATGATCTCACGGCTCGTGAGTTCCAGCCCCGCGTCAGGCTCTGGGCTGACAGCTCGGAGCCTGGAGCCTGCTTCGGATTCTGTGTCTCCCTCTCTCTCTGCCCCTGACCCACTTGCATTCTGTCTCTGTCTCTCTCAAAAATAAATAAACATTAAAAAAAAAATCAAAAAGGCAAATTAGAAATTCTGGTCTCCATTCAGGGACAGGCAGAGTGACTGCCTCGGGTTATACAGCTGGTGAGGGCCAGAGCTGGGGTTTGAACCCAGGTCTGTCTGCAAAGCGTCTGCCCCTCCGCCACACTGCCGCTCCCGTGGAAGGTGGCATCCACGGCCGGGTACTGTCATCTAAGATCGGCTGGTCCAGGGGTGGTCCCCGGCAGGTAGGGGAAGGGGGTCTCTCCGGGAAGGAGGGAAGAAGGGAAGCAGTCGTCCTGGGCGGGGAGGTGACCCGATCTTCAAGAAGCAGAGTTACTGGGCTGGCAGGGACTTGAGAGATGGTTCTGGTGCCAGTGTAATGAAGAAGGTGTGGAAACCGGATCCAGACCTTGGCAGGATGCGGCTGTAGCTGCATTGATTAGAACCTCCTGGGAGATCAGTAGCTCTTTTCCATAGATAAGGTGCGTGGGGTGGAATCAGGTATTGGCTTCCTGGGGGGGGGGGAGGGGGCAGAGAGGGAAACCCGCCAGCTTCTCCTCATCAAAGCGGGCGGAGAGTAAGCTGAGGGGGGAACGGTGACCCGGCTCTGTCCCCGCCCCTCCTCGGATCTGCTTTAATGCATGGGACTCCTTTACTGGAGACCTAACATGTGTGAGGCACTGTGTGCGTGCTTTCAGAGACGCGATCCCACTCTGTCCCCGTGACTCCCCTCACCATTAGCTCCGTTTCCAGATGGGAAAACCACCGCTCAGAGAGAGACACAACTTGTCCAGGGTCCCACTCCCAACAACGTAAAGAACTGCTCTAGACCCAGATCTGTCTGCTCCCAAAGTAGGTACCACTACTCGAGCTCAACGTGTCCCTTTCCATCTCTGGGCCTCAGGTTCCCATCTGCACAATGATGGCACTTGGCGAGATGATCTCTAAGGGCTCGTCCTGGTCTGGAGCACGTCTTCCGAGTCAAGTACGTCTGCTTTTTAGTTCTAGGGTCAGAAACACAACACCTACTCCATGCAGGCCCCACGCTGGGCACTGAGGCGAGGAAGCCAAGAAGACGTGGTCCCTCGAGGAGGGGGCAGGCCACAGGGGGACAGATGGTTCTAGGAATGACCCCGGGACTCAAAGTTCAATGTTCCCATGCACGCTGAGTCCTCCTAGGTGCCCAGCCCAGGGCCAGGGCCGAAGGGGAGATGACGATGAACGGGGGGGCCCAACCAAGGGGCTTGTCTTCTCTATGGAAGCTTACTGGGACCCACTGCTCCTGCCCCCCAAGAATGGGGCCAGCCCTCACATGTGCACTGTCCCTTATCGTGTACCCAGCCCTCCCACAAGGGCCTGTGAGTTAGCTAGGGATGGGTTCTTCACTAGACTCACCTCCTATACAAGGACAAGATGAGGCTCAGAGGAGTTAGGGAGCAGATCCAAGGTCACAGCGCTTTGGAAGAACAGGAAGATATAAGCCCATCTATTGCCTTGTCCCCTTCTACGTCCCTTCCTCATCCCTTAAAACTCAGAGGAGATCTGAAAACACACAATATGTAGTGTCCTAAAAAGCAAAGCTGGTGGGCTCAACCACAGAGCAGATACAAAAGGCGTCTTGAAGGAAGCGGGGACTCATTCCGGACCCTAAGAATGGGGTGACAATCGGCTGAAGCAGAGGAGGCATCCCAGGCAGATAATTCACATGTGCAAAGGCCCAGGGGCAGAGTGAGCTCCCAAGCTGCGGTTGGAAAATGGTACACCTGGAACAGAGAGGAGAGGTGAGGCAGGGAGTACAGCTGAGGCAGGGAGCACGCCTGGGGCAGGGAACACGCCTGGAATGGGGAGCACTACTGGGGAAGGGAGCACGCTTGAGAAAGGGAGGACACTTGGGGCAGAGAACACATCCAGGGCAGGGAGGACACCTGAGGCAAGGAGCACTCCTGAGATGCGGAGCACTCGTGGGGCAGGGAGCATGCCTGAGAAAGGGAGCACACTTGGGGCAGAGAACATATCTGGGACAGGGAGCACTCCTGGGGCAGGGAGCATTCCTGGGACCGGGATGGGGAAGGGGCAGGGGATCCGGGTGGGGAATGCCTGGCCCCCACAAAGGCTTGAAGGCCGGGTTGCATTTACAGAAGATGGGACCTGGGGCGGGTGCAGGGGAGCGGTGCGGGTGGTATCCAGGATTTCTCAGTCACTCAGTCCAGGACAGAGGATCTGGCGGACCTCGCTGCTTGACCTGAACAATAACTTTTCCTTTTGGAGCTTGTTGTTCCCTCCTCAAAGGATCAGAATCGCCAAAAGTCCATGGAGTTCTAACATTTATGACTCGGGGTTGGAATGACCTTTCCTGAATCAGCACTGTGACTGAGGAGCGCGTGGGTGCTGGCCCCAGGTGGGCTGAAGCTTGAGCCCAGGGAAGCCCGGGGTTTGGGGCGGGGAGGACCCCGTCTGCTTGGCCTCAGGATCCCTGGGAGAGAAGGGGACTGGGAGTTCGGACCAGCCAGTTCAAGCAAAGGGACCGCCGCAGCCGAGGGGGTGGCCAGGAGACAAATCGCACAAACCCACCCCCACCCTGGAGAAACCCATCCCTCCCTGTGTCTCTCTCACCTCCTGCCTCACTCCTGACCCAGAATCCCATGCGTTTTCTCTCACCCCCTGGAAACACCTTCCCCCCAGCCTCTCCCGCCCATCCCAACACTGCCAGCTAAATCTCATCCCCTGGGTCCTCCTGTCTCCAAGGAGAAGGGGGAAGAGGACACCCGCCTGTGTGTTCATTCCCTCAGAAAGTGCATGTTAGCAGCTCACACTGGTCCCGTTCTGGAACACAAACGAGTGGAGAACTCTGCCTCCGGGCGCTTGCGTGCCAGCGGCAGAGAGAGACAGCAAATGGAATCGACGCGAAGGTGACGTGTGATATAGAGGACGGGACAGAGTAGCGCCGGGCAAGAGGAATGGGGTGGCTGCGGAGAAGGTGACAGTTGAACAAAGACTTGAAGGACTTTTTTGGGGGGCTGGCTGTGAGCTGCAGGGATTTACCCAGAGCTCCCGGCAGCCCCGAGAGGCAGCCCGTTTACAGATGAGGACACCGAGGCTCAGAGGGCAAAGTTGTAGCCCAAGGTGCTCAGCCAGGAAGTGGTGGACCCAGGATTCGAATGCAAGTCTGCTGATTCTGGACCCTCACAGGGGAGCATAATGGTTAGGATCAGAGTGAGAGTGCCAGAGCCCCGGGGACTGAGAGCCAGACCTCATCTTGGCCACATCTCAGCCGAGCCTCCTTACCACTCTGGACCTCAGGCTCCTCATCTATGAAGTGGGGGTCACGATGGAGCCAATGTCGTGCACATAAAGGCTTATAGGGTGCCTGACGCCAAGCAAGGTCTTCAGAGTGGTAACAAATCATCGCTGCCATTGTCACCATCATCATCATCACCACCACCATCACTGATATGGGGAATAAAGGCAAAAGGAACACGTTTTTTACTTATAACTCACAACCCACCGACAAGTCCTTGAAACAGAGTGACCTTCCTCTGGTTGCTCGGCTGCCTCAACGTTGACCTTCTGCTACCGGCAAAAGGCAATCTCAGCCCCACCCCCAGGATCCTGTGAGTCTACTTTAAACATACAGAAATTCCTTTGGAAACTTCCTTTATCTCTACCCCTCGAGATGTATGTTGGCGACCGGCCTCCAAGCATGTGGCCCCCTGATATACATCTGAAGGGGCTTGTGACTGAAGTTTTACTAAACAGTAATAAATGACCTTTGCCTCTCGAGCTCCTGGAAACCTTGTTTCTGAAATGCCTTGAGGGTTTGTGCCGTCCCTAACCCCCTCCCAGCTTGAAAATAAAGAGCCGGCCACTCCTCATGACTCCAGTGTGGCTCTTTTTGCCCACGGCACTGTCCCCGTGCTTTAATAATGCCACCTTTTCCCACCAAGGGTGTCTCAAGAATTCTTTCTTGGCCACCAGCTCTAAATCCCAACATTTCTGCATCGATCACCACCATCACCATCACCATCATCATCATCAACATCATCACTGTCACCATCATCACTGTCACCATCATCACCATCATCACCATCATCATCACCATCAATACCATCATCACTGTCACCATCATCATCATCAACACCATCACCATCATCATCATCAACATCATCACTGTCACCATCATCACTGTCACCATCATCACCATCACCATCATCATCACCATCAACACCATCATCACTGTCACCATCATCATCATCAACACCATCACCATCATCACAATCACCATCACCATCATCATCATCATCCATCACCATTTTTTCTCTGGCATCTCATCTGCCCAGCCCACACCACAGAGCCCTCAGTAAGGGTTCCTGGCCTGTGTCCAGAGCCTGCTGACTGAGCCTGTGTCGGGGGACTGGTGGAATGTGAAGGGGCTCCTTTGGCTCCATCTACCCCTCCCTCCCTCCCTCGCTCCTCTCTCTCCAGCTGATGGAATATGGAGGAGCTGGCACAGCCGGCCGCTGCTGAGAGGGTGATGGACAGCCCTGATTCCACGGGCCTGGGGTGCCGGGAGGGGGGAGGAAAGCAGCGGTCGCCATCCATCCCACGGCCTCCAGCCTACCTTGTCTGGCGTCTCGGGCCGCCCCTAGGACAGGAGACAGCCCTTCCGCGTGCCGCCAAGGTTTCCATCCGAAGGTCCCTCTGCCGTTTCCTTGGCCCCTCACAGCAGCCCGTGGTGGAGAAAGGGCAGTGGTCTGTTTGCAGAAGAGGACCTGAGGTCCTGAGCAGGGAAGAGGCCCATAGAGAGTGGCCAGAGCAGGGGCTTATTTTTGAAGGAGAAGCCGGCCACCAAGGTAGCAGCCGGCAACAGCTCTGGGCTTTACCGCTCAGAGATGTCTGACTTTCCCCAGGAGACTGGAAGTCAGGAATTGCTTTCCCCAACCCCGAGGACACAATCGGCAGTGGCGGGCTTCCAGGGCAAATGACAGAGAAAGGTGTGTAGACCAGCTGGGGCTCTACACCCCCCCTTAATCCTACCCTGCTAACAGCCTCCTATGCCCCGCAGGGGCAGGGCGCCTGGCCTGCTCTAAACCCTTGCTGCTGCAGGATGGATAAAATCTAATCCTGGTGCCTCCCAAGTCCAGCCCCACCTTCCCCAGACCTTCTTCCTCCCTAAAGCCCCCCGCTGCCCGCCACACACACGTTTTCTTATTTTATTTTTGATCCACTGCCTTCAACTGCCCACCCTGTACTGAGCTCTCCTGCCTCAGGACCTTTGCACAGGCTCCCTTCTTTGCACACGATGCCCCTTCCTCAACTCTTTGCCTGGGTTATGTCCACTCATTCTCTCAGTCTCCACGGAAGTGTCGCTTCCTCAAAGATGCCCTCCCTGGGCCCCCTCCTCTTTTTCTTTTTTTTTTTAAGTTTATTTTTATTTCTTTTGAGAGGAGTCAGAGAGGAGAGGGGCAGAGAGCGAGGGAGACAGAGAAGCCCAAGCAGCTTCCGTGCTCTCAGCACACGGCCCAATGAGGGGCTCGAATTCACAAACCATGAGAGCACGACCTGAGCAGAAATCAAGAGTCGGACACTTAACCGACTGAGCCGCCCCGGCGTCCCCTACTTTATTTGCCCTCCCAGCATCCCCAGCTTCTCTGCCATTGCACCCACCACAGTTTGTAATCACACGCCTTATTTACATCGTTGCTCACATCCTGGGGGAGCTGTGGCCAGGATCACGGGTCCCTGGAGCCAGACGGCCTGAGTTTACATGAAGGTTTTACCCTGCGCCGGCTGGGTGGCCTTGGCCGAGTTGCCTCACTTGTCCGCACGTCAGTGTCCGTATCTGTAAAATGGGCCAAGAAAAGTACGTGCTCCCGGCCCTGCTCTGAGAGTTAAACGGGTCGATGAAATACAGCACTTCGATCAGCGTGCGGTCCTTCGCGGGAGCCTCATCCACGTCTCCCTGGACGGTCACTGTCCTTCTGGGCATCGGCAGGGCCCTGCCCGTTTGCCCGCTGGCTGACCGCCGGCCCCATGCTGGCACCGGAGCCAATAAACAGCTACCGAAGGAACGAATCTGTGAGCGGTGCGGCGCGCTGTTTCCAAAAGCTTCCGGTTTTAAAACGCTTTATCATTTGAAAGGACTTTATGGACGCCCCTATAATAATAGCTCCCTTCAAGTCGTTATTAATGGAGAGAAATAATAACGTGATAATATCACACGGTTGCTGATTCGGCGATGCCTTCACTTCCAGCTTTTCTCTTAGTCTCGATGCTTGAAAAAGAGCCTCCTGAAGGGTGGGAGCCTGGGGCTGCGCAGTCTGCAGACGGGCCGGTGCCCACACACGGATTCGGGTGCGATGTGGGCGCCCGGAGGCAAGCAGGGGCTCAACTGTGCCCAGACTGAGCTGGAGATGGCAGAGAAACACAGGGGGCTGGGGTGGGGGGGGGAATGTCAGGTAGGTGGCCGCGTGCCCCATGCTGGGAATTCAGGGGGCTGGACTGGGGCTGGGAGTGTGGGAGTGCCAGCTTAGGTGCGGGATTGACAGGCAGGGTGGGAGGGGGCCGGGTGTGCCTGGGGGGCTCGGTCGAACTTCTGACTTTGGCGCAGGTCCTGATCTCACAGTTCGTGGGTTCGAGCCCCGCACCAGGCTCTTCACTGTCAGGGCGGAGCCTGCTTCGGATCTTCTGTTCGCCTCTCTCTCTGCCCCTCCCCCTCATTCTCTCTCTCTCTCTCTCTCTCTCTAATAAATAAACATTTTAAAAAGAGAGAGAGGGGCGCCTGGGTGGCTCAGTCTGTCAAGTGCCAACTTCTGCTCAGGTCATGATGTCGCAATTTGTGAGTTCGAGCCCCGCATCAGATTCGCTGCTGACAGCTCAGAGCCTGGAGCCTGCTTCGGATTCTGTGTCTTCCTCTCTCTCTGTCTCACTGCCCCTATCCCGCTCGCACTCTGTCTCTCTCTCTCTCTCTCAAAAATAAATAAACATTAAAAAATTTAAAAAAAAAGAAGAAGAAGAAGAGGGGCGTCTGGGTGGCTCATAAGTTAAGCATCTGAGTTCAACTCAGGTCATGATGTCGCGGTTCGTGAGTTCGAGCCCCACGTGGGGCTCTGTGCTGACCGCTCCGAACCCGGAAGCTGCTTCAGATTCTGTGTCTCCCTCTTTCTCTCTGCCCCTCCCCCCCCTCAAAAATAAATAAACATTTTAAAAAAGAAGAAGAAACCAGGAGGACTGCTGGCTACCAGTTACAGGCAGGGACAGGGCTGGAGACTCTGGGATGTGGGTTTTTACTCCACACAAAGTATCAAAGAAATCAAAACAAGGCAATCATCTTTAATGAAACCAAACTTAAGGCCACATCACGAGAGGAACCATGCTGGCTCTCTGCAAAATTCCACTTTTAAATAGCTTCGATTGAGAGCTAGGTTCCTCTCAGGAACTTCTATCCAGCGTGGGAGTCAGCTGTGCCCCCATTTTTGCTTGTTCTCTGCCACGGGGCAGATTTACACAAGTAAAGTTCACCATCAGTGTCACCCCCCGGGGCCAGCTAAAAGCTTAAGGGCCCTGCACCAAGTGCTTACTGCCAGGATTGTGACATCGTGGGTTAGGAAGCTTTCTGTTATATACACTCGGGCCCATTCATTCATTCAATAATGCCAGGCTCTGTGCTAGGTGCCAGGGACACAGCTGAGGGCAGATTCAAGGTCCCTGCACGTAGGGAGTTTGCAGCCTCGTGGGAAAGATACCAACTAAACAAGCAGCAGACCTGAGGGGTGGGCAGGGTCTAAAGTGCGACACAGGTGCTCAGGGTATACCCCAGGTTCTGGGAGGACGGAGAGACGGGAGCCGGGTTCCGTTCCTTCTAGTGTCCTGTGCGATGTTGAGCGCACTTATTAGCCTCTCTGGTCCCTGCTTTCCCAAATGACCAGGAGGAAAAGGCCCTAGGGACTAGGAAAAGTAGCCTTGGACCCCGGGAGGCTATAAGAGACCGTGGAGGAGACGGAGAAGGCACTGACCTTGTCTGCTCTCTTCCCCACTGCGGAACCTTCTTGGCTTGAATTGTGTATAACTCAGAAGATGATCAGAAGACGAATCTCACTGTGTCTCAGGTGACCGTGGGAGTCTGTGTACTCTGCCCCTCGTTGGTCTTGGGTGGCCATGTGGTCCCGTTTCGAGTGATATTAATGTAAAGAGGAATCTCCGGAGGGCCCGGTGAGTGGCAGTTTGCTTCAAGGTAAAGTTTTTCCTCTTCAGTGGAAGAGAAAGCCACGTGAGGTGTAGGCTCCTTTGCTCCTTCTCTTCCCTTCCTATTTTGGACAGTTGTGTGCGGATGTGATGCCTGGAGCTGTGGCAGCCGTCTTGTGACCATGAGATGTCAAGCCTAAGCACCAGTACCCACCTGCTGAGAGTGCTAACGCAGCAGATGACACAATGGACTGAATGTTTGTGTCCCCCCAGCTTTCACATGTTGAAATTCCTAACCCCCCGATATGATGGTCTTCGCGGGTGGGGCCTTTGGGAGGTAATTAGGTCACAAAGGCGGAGCCCTCTTGAATGAGGTTCATGCCCATATGAAAGAGACCCGAGAGGTGTCTCTCGCTCTCTGCCATGCCTGGATCCAGGCAGTCGGCAACTCGGAAGAGGGTTCTCACCAGAGCCCAACCGTGCTGGCGCCCTGATCTTGGACTTCCAGCTTCTGGACTGTTGTTTATAAGCCACACAGTCTGTGGTACTTTGTTGTAGAAGCCCAAACTGACTAAGACAGATGGAGCGAACGAGGATGCCGGATGACATCGCCAAGCTGGGGCATCGACCCTGGGCCGTCCGCCGTCCAGACGCCTGGCTAAGTGAGCGACAGATGTCCTCATGGGTTAAGCTACCGAGAGCTGAGTTTTGGGTTGGTACAGCTAAACATTTCTAGCTCCTTCTCCACCTTCAGAGCCAGGTGAACCATTATCTCCTTCAGCCAGTTTTTCGAGAAATGTTTGCTGACCATCAACAAACATTTATTAAGCACCCCTACGGCCCCTGCTTTGTTTTGGGTGACAGTTTGGTGGGAGGGCCATTATTACAATGAATAGTAGTGAAATAGATAGTAATGAGCTGGATGATTGAATTGATTATAAATTGCAATGAGTTGCATGTTTCAAACAGTGGGGTGCTGAAATAGAAAATGTCAGTGACCCCTCTGGGTAGAATAGTCAAGGAAGGCCTCTTGGGGGAGGAAATATCTCAGCAGAGCCCTGAACGAGTGCACAGTGCAGGGCAGGGAGGTTTCCGGGCAGTGGAATGACCTGGCCAAAGGTCCTGAGGTAGGAAACAGCTCATGCAGCAGGCCGGGGTGGGACCGCCAGGGACAGCACGGGGTCTGACTGTGCTCAGTTTTACGACCGTGCCTGTGTCCAGAAACGGAAACGCCGGGCGGTCCCATCTCCCTGTTAATGTCACCAAGCTGGACTTCTCCTTCCTGGCGCTGGCTGCCTCCAGGCTCCTCCACCTCCTCCAGTGGCTGAGTCAGGCTGGCCAGGGACAGAGGAGAGGAAGACACAAAGAGGGCATGTTAAAGCAACACTGAAAGTGCCTCATGTGGCCACCGATCCCCGGGCTTTTCGGGCAGTGGAGGCTCTACCACGAAGCATGGCTGTGCCCTGGTTAGCAGCTGGTGGCCTCTGCCATCAGAAGACAGCACGGGTGCAGGTTCTGAGACACTCCCGGGGTGAATCAGCTCTTGGGGCAGAGAGAGAGAGAGAGAGAGAGGGATTGAGAAGGGAGAGGAGGGGAAGGAGGAGGGGAGAGGGGGAGAGGGGAGGGATTTGGCTCAGAATGTCTTGGGTCTCTTCCCTCTGCAGCCTGGTCACATCCTTCCTCCTGTGACATTTATTGTTGTGGACTGTATGTTTCAGACACCAAGTCTTAGCATCCTGGAACACCAAGAACCTTAGAGATCAAGTCAGGCCTGCCTAACACCCAAGTGAGGGGGAGGGAGGGCCACAGGGCCACGCCGGAACCTCCGAGATCTGAATCACATGCCCCATGGTTGGACCCTCGGCCCCCAGTGCGGGGTCTCTGGGTCTTGGTGTCCCCAGGCCCCTTCCCCAGGCTGCAATCTCATGTGTGTCCATTTCCACATCTGTGAAAAGGAATAGATAAAAGAATGTGCCAGGACGGGGGGGGCACCTGGGTGGCTCAGTCGGTTGAGCGTCCGACTTGGGCTCGGGTCACGATCTCACGGTTCGTGGGTTCGAGCCCCGCGTCGGGCTCTGTGCTGACGGCTCGGGGCCTGGAGCCTGCTTCGGATTCTGTGTCTCCCTCTCTCTCGGACCCTCCCCCGTTCATGCTCTGTCTCTCAAAAATAAATAACTGTTAAAAAACATTTTAAAAAGAGAGAGAGAGAGAGAGTGCCCTGGAGAACTCTGCCCTGGAACGTGATCAGAACAGGGGCTGCCTCTACCTGAACACGGCAAGTGCTCAGGAGGGTTGTTATTTGCCACCAAGGCTTCTCAAGCCAGAGACAGGCGGCGGCCTACCTAAGGCCGTCCAGCGAGTCTGGGTCCCGGGTTGGAACCCTGGCTTCCAGGCTGGCGCTGTGTCACTGAGCTCGCCAAGATTTGCCGGCAGCTGGCACTTTTCTTCACCACCTGGGGAGATGCTCTGTCCAGGCACCAAGCTGCTGTTCACAATCAAACAGAGACTCACAGCGTCTCCCCAGGGGCACACGGATCTGAACCACAGACAGATGCCTGAATCTGAACCACAGACACATACACACACACACACACACACACACACACACCAGGCTGTTCACGCCCCAGGCACCCAGGCCTCCTCCTGGACCCCATGACCTTCTCCGTCCTTCTTTTCATCCTTTCTCTCCCTCTGCCACCCACAGATTGTGGCTGTCCTCCCCAAAACCCCAGCCCGTCACTTGAAAGAGGGGGGAGTGTTGTCAGTCTTCACTGGCAACCGGAAGCCAAAACTTCTGCTCCCAGCCTAGGCTCGTGGTGTCCCAGCTCACCTGGAGGGCCAGAGGAGGCCGTGGGGTGGAGGTTCCAGCCAGAGCCAGCTTCCGGCTGAGGGCCTCCAGTTGGGGCCACCTCCTCCAACCCTCATCCCCCCCAAGGGTGTCCTGGGGCAGCTAAGTGTTCTGACTGAAGCCCCCTGAGGGTGGGGGGGGGGGAAGCCAGGGGTCTGCATGATCTCCCCCATCTGGGCAGCTCAGGAAGCTGTGGGGCTGGAAGGATCCCTCCTGTTCATCTAATCCCGCCCCTCCTCCCAGATGGAGTGGTTGAGGCTCAGAGAGGGGAAGACATTTGCCCAGAGTCCCACAGCAGAACCAGACTCCCAGCCTGGGCTCTATCCTCCTCACTCTGAGGGCTGTGGGGTCGATCACAAGCCCGCCGCTGACCCCAGATAGCACTGTCCCCCACCGCCCATCAGCCCCTTCTCCACACCCCTCCAGGCCCTCCAGACACGGGCTGCGGTTCCCAAGGCAGAGACCTCCTGGCTCCTTTGTGACGGTCTCCAGAGTCAGAGACCTTCCCAGAGCCTGTCGAGACTCAGCTGTGATTTATTCCCTGTTTCCCTTCCTGTTTATTCAACCCCTTGGCAAAAAGCCCCAGGGGGAGAATTTATGAGCAAGAGGGAGGGAAACGGGGAGGGAAGGGATGGGGAGCCGGGTGTGTGGGGATGAAAAGGAGGAGGAGAGAGGAGGGAGAATAGAATTCAAGGGAAAAGCAACACAGAGGGTGTGTTTGTGCGAGAGAGAGAGAACGACCAGTGCTGGCTTCGCGGGGGGACTTGCTTGGCAGGGATCCGCTGGTCCGGGAAAACCCTCAGCCTCACCGGGGGTGCTCCCGGGGGATGCCCGGGTCGGGAGCAGGGCTCGGGGCCCCCAAGCCACTCCCAGGGGGACAGGCAGCTGGAGACGCTGCACCAAGGAACCTCCCACCCCTCCCGGGGTACCGGTGTGCCCTGCGCCCCACGCAGTAGTCAGTCAAGTCCCTGGTAGCACTGTGTATACAGCAGGAACTCTTTAGACACCGCTGGACACCAGACAGGAAACAGCCGGGAACCCCGGGTTCTCACCGGTCGCTGACCCATTCGATGCATGGCTTCGAGCAAGATGGGTCCCCTCCCGGGCCTCGGTTTCTTCCTCTGTCCAGTGAGGGGACACCGGGTGGCAGCTAAGGGGCCCTCCAGCTCCGACAGCCAAGGGGGTTGTGATTCCAGAGGCCACCCAGCTAAATGTCACCTCAGCACAAATGCCTTGACCTTCCTCCCCACCCCTGATTCTACCTTAGGTTATGTTTGATCATTTCCGTGACAAAACATCAAATCACAGCAAAAGTTAAAAACGCATCTTTCGGGGGCACCCGCGTGGCTCAGTCGGTGAAGCATCCGACTTCGGCTCAGGTGGCGACCTTGCAGTTCATGAGTTCAAGCCCCATATCGGGTGAGCTCGAGCCCCGTTTCTGGTTCCACTCTCTGTCTCCCTCTGTCTCCCCTTCTCTCTCTTTGCCCCTCGTTCACTCTCTCTCTCTCTGTCTCAAAAATAAAATTAAAATTAAATATAAAATAAAATAAAATACATCTTTCTGAGATACCCCTGGAATGCACAGTAAGCAGAGAAACGATTACTGTGACACTGACCAATGAGCTTGAACCTGAGGGGGTTTAGGCACCCCGCCTGGTGCCCTGGGATGTCAGAGGTTTGCAGAGGCTCCGGTGGCCGCACAACAGAAAGGTTAAGTGCACGGTTCCTCTCCACGTTGTTTGCAAAATCATGCTCCATTGTCAAGTTCAGTCACTCGGGTATTTGCGAGAGTTTACAACCACATAACATGTACTTAACCGCTCTACCCTAATGAATACGCCCTGATTAGCTTCTTTATCTTTGTGTTGTTCTGTACGGGCTTCCTCTTACTTTCAATTAAGTGTGTCCACGGAATTACTAACTTATTATTTTCGAAAGAGAAAAAAAGAGTAATTTGGGTCAAATAAATATTTTCACGAAGTTAAAAAAAAATGCCCCCCCCCCCCCGCACCTTCTCCACCTCACCCCCCAGCCCTTGTCTCCTGCCACCTGCCCTCTCCTGTCCTCTCTCTCTGCCCTTCCCTCTGATGCTAACGGCAGGTGCCGGTCCTCCCAGAGCGCCCCCTGCCCTCAAGCCCCTCTGCCCCACGGGTGCAGGACCGGGGAGGCCAAAGTGTGGCTGGAGGAGGCAGGTCAAGGTGAGGTCTACACCGTGTCAGCACCGATGGAGGCGTCTCTGGCCCCGTGGGCTCCACCAGGACTTATTTGGTGCCAGGGCCTCTCCACGTCCATGAGATCACTCCCGACTGACTGCTGGTCCCGCTGACCCCGTGCCCAGCCTCCACGTCCTTACCCGATGCAGGAACTAGACAGAACCTACGGACCGACGAGGTCAGCTGCCTGGTCTGATAGAGGAGAGGCAGGGACGTTGGTTCGAAGTCACGCGGCAGAGTCTGTGCGGATTAGACATGATCTGACCAGCCTCTCCCCTGCGTGGAAACTCCCAGGGGCTCCCCCTGCCTGCAGGACAAGGTCAGACACCCTGGCCTCGGCACACGGCCTTTCAAGATCTGCTCCCACCCCGGCCCAGCCCCACTTCCCACTGCGTTCACCAGCCTCTCACCCTCCCCCTGCCACCCCGTCCTTACCCAGATGGCTCTAACTCCCCCTTCACGATCGCCCAGGTCCTCCTCTCCATGGGGTCTGCTGGCCCACGTGGGATTGAAAGCGAGACTCCGGAGCCCCCGCTCCCCACCACCGCGTGCTCCTGCCCCAGCCCGGGAGGGGACACCCGGTGGGGACCCGGTTCCCGTGGGGTGGGGGGGGCAGAGGCGTTCTGCAGGTTGGGGAGGTGACTTCTGGGGGAGTCAACTGCTTTTTGTCTTGCCTCCATCACCCTGCATTCTTGAAAACATCAACGAGAAGGAAAGTCTAGATCTGGGCTTGTGCTGCGTGGAAAGGAAGATTCTTCTCTTCCTTCCCACCCCATACATTTACCTTTCTGGAGCCTAGGCAGGACCCCATGAGGAGCAGAGGTTGCCCTGTGCCCGGAGGTGGGGCCAGGGCTCTGTCCCGCCCCAGGGCAGCTCGGCTAGCTGGGGGGACGGTGGGCAGGCTACCTCACCAGCAACTCTATTCCTCCGGTGTTAAATGGGCACAGTCATCACATCATCTCATAGCGCTGAACACAGCACGGTGGTGGCCTTCTCGAGAGGATATTAGCAACAGTAACGTGCTCGCCCTCTAGGAACTGGCCTCTCGCCCGGCAGCTCAGGAGCCATGCCCCTGGGACAGCATCCAGGAGCCGCCTGCCCACCCAGCAGCTCAGAGGAACCCGTGTGTGCAGGGGTGCAGAGGCAGAGGGCGACGGCACAAGGAAAGGACATCCCCTTTCTGGAGTGTCTGTCCCCTACAGGCTGCCTTACCCTCTCCCAGATTCCTCCAGTGCAGCCTAGGGAATTGGCCAGAGGTAGCAGCTCTGTTTTGCTAGGGAAATAAAGAAGCGACTCGTGGCCTGATCATGTCCAAGGAGAGACCATTAGGGAGACATTCTTGGGCAAGGAGGAGGGGGGCGGGGAAAAAGAAGAAAAAGAAAACTGGGTCATGAATCTGGAGATCTGGGACTAGCTACTGTGTGACCTTAGACAAGTCACCTGACCTCTCTGGACGTCAGTTTCATCTTGTGTGTGTGTGTGTCTGGTTTGAGGGGAGGAAGGGGTGTTGATTGATCAGCACTCACCCAGCGGGCCTGGGAAACCATGCTTTGTGGTCTGCGAGGGTTGTCCTGGGTCCCCACGCAGGTCACTTTCCAGATTTCTCCCAGTCCGCTGGGACTTGCTGCATGGGAATGCCAAGCCCAACTTTCTTCAAAGCTACTTCCAAGCTGCTGGTCACCCTCCGCTCCCAACCCCCACTCTGTCCTGCAGCCCCAAGGCAAAGGCAAAGGCTGGCGGGGTCCCATTCGGGGGGAAGCGAGAACTGAAGTTCGTGGCACACCCTGCTTTGTGCTGTGTGCCAGGCTCTTGGCGGGTATTACGTCCTTCACCCTCATAACAACCCAATAAGGAAATGGTTCGTGTTTTCCTTTTATAAATAAGGGAAACTGAGGCTCGGAGAGGTTACGTCACTTGCCCAAGGACACCAGTCAGTATGATTCCAAGTCAGTCCAAAGTCGGCTACTGTTCTCAACTCTGAGATGGGAGGCAAGAGGGCTGGAGAGCACGGAGGCCATCCTAAGCTGGGGCTAATGCTGTGAGCGCTGTCCTCACCCCCAGAAATGGCAAAGAGGTCCCCTTCCTCCTGGTTCTGAGAACCACCTTTGGAACCGCTCTTTCATGGAGGAAACAGCCATTCATGGAGCACCTACCATGAGCCGGCTCTAAGATGGGCATAACCACCATGAGCAACACACGCTCCCTGCCCTCTCGGGGCTGATGGTCCAGATCAGGAGACAAGGGAGGCCAAGAGTAGGCTGAGTGTCATAGCAGAGGGACCTGGGGGGCTATGGAAGCCTACAGGAGGGACCCTAGCCTAATAAGAAATCAGGGAAATCTTCCTGGAGGAGGGTACATGCACAGGGGGCTCTCTAGTGGGCTCAGACAGAGGAAGGTCTCTCTTCTTCACTGCTCTCTCCCTGGGATCGAGGACCCTGCCTGGCAAAAGTGAACTCTCAAGAAAGAAGAGGCTGAAATGCTTTGCTTAACTCCAAGCTCCGTGACAGCACCCTGATACCTTCAAGAATCGTGGCAAGAATCTTTTCCAAGATCTGGAAAAGAAAAGGATAGGGCTGGGGGTGCTGAAGGTGCGTGGGGACCGGAGGAGCAGTGGGAGAGAATGAGCTCTGTCTTCAAAACCTGCACCCACTGGGAAGAGAAAACCACCTGCACCGGGGGCCCCCCAAGGGGCAGAGCCCGGAGCTAACAGGAGGAGGCACATTTGGCTCAGTGTAAACGAGCATTTCAACAGTTCCGGGGTTGGAAAGGCTGGGAGCTGGCTCGCGAAGCTGGGCCCCCTGTTAGAGGGGTTTGAGTTGAGGCTGGATGACCGGCTATTAAGGATGCTGGGAAAATAAATAGGTCAAAGGGCCGGGTGGGAGGTGGTGTTAGCTGAGTTTGAAGGTCCCATCTGTGGCTGCGTCTGGGATTTGCCTGCCCAAAAACAACTGACTTTGGCCCTGCTAATAGAGCCCCCGTGCAGGATGGAGCAGAGGATTGCTGTAGGCCATTTATGACTCTCCCATTCCCCTTGGCCAGATCCCTTCCCGGCTCCCTTTCCTGGCCGTATCCTTATGACCCACTTCTGGCTGACCGTAGGCAAGAACAGGTCTGCTGAGCACTTTCTAGAAAAGATCTTGTGTCCTCCCCACTCCCCCACCCCGCCACTGCTGGCCGGCCCTTTTCACCCTTCCTTATGGGGATAATGATGTGAGGACCTGATGCTTGGCAGCGGTTCTGAGACCACGAGGTGACAAAATACAGGCTGAAAAGCAAGCGCTCCGGAAAGCAATGATTAGCAATTCTAAGATACACCATATTTTCACATTGTGACATCTTTGAAATCAAGATATATCTTATAATAATCATGGGGGGGGTCAGAGTATAATTGGCTTTTTTTTTTAACCTGTGGAGGCACAGCATGGCCTGGGGGTTTGCCCAATACCACATAAAAATGGATGGTGGAACCAAGATTCCAATGCAGATATTTTCCATCTCAGCATATAAAACGCGGTCTGGAGGAGGGAGGGAAGGGAGCACCAAAAGACTTAGCCCTCATTTACAGATGTGACAACTGAGGCCCAGAGAGGTTAAGCAATTTTCCCAACGCCACAGAGCCCGTCAGTGGTAGAGAAAGGATTTGAACCCAGGGAGTTCTGGCCCCAGCGTCCAGCACCTGCTTGTCGCATATGCAGCCAGTCTACCGAGGGCCTTGACCCTGAACTGTCCGGTGCAAAGACACGACTCTAGCAGGAGCATGCAGCCAGGCCCCATGGCTGGAGTCAGGACGGCCTGGCAGGGCTCTTCAAAGCAGAGTGACTCGAGCCGCCTTCTCACTGCCTGGGTCCTTCACAAACAAATGGTATCCGTCAGGCAGCCCCCGGGCCCCTGTACCGGGCAGGACGCTGGGTTCCTGAGCTGGCACGGTTGCCCGGCACCCCAGGGCCATGCTTGGATCTGCAGAGTATCCCTACATGCCTGAAGGCCATGTTCAAAGAGGCAGCAAGAGCAGGGCTGGGAACGCATGGACGCCAGCCCAGCCTAAGGTCCCCGTGGAGGCTGCCGGCCCCGCGTCCCCAGGCAGCGGGAAGGTCAGCTGGGAAGGACGCCCCCGGCCTCTGGCTGATCCACGGGCCTGGAATGTTCGCTTCCTCACCCGGCGCCCACAGCTCAGAGACACGCAGCCCGACTCGGTGTTCCCTCTGCCAAGGGTGGGCAGCCCACGTTAAATTCGGCACTCGGAGACGCTCGGAGGCCGAGATTGCAGAATCTGGGGGTGATGTTCCGCGGCTCGGTTATGGTGGTAACACAACGGGGCGTGCTTGTCAAAACCCTCAGCGCTGTGCACGACAGAGCCTGGCCTTTACAGTAAGCAGATTGCACCTCGCGAACCCTGACTGAAATTCATAGCCGTGAATATAAACAAATAGGTAGACGTGTGATTTTTAAAGGAGAAAAATCCCTAAAGCTTGAACGTGGGAGACGGGCCCCGCCGTCTGGCCCTTGGCCGCCTTTCCCTTTTCCCTCCCGACGGGGCTCAGCCCCCACCTCGCCCCTCTCCCCTACACAGTGCGCTCAGAGCTGTCACTGTCCTTGGCAGTGTCCCCCGGCCCCAGGCACCTCCTGCTCAGAGCTGAGCTGGCCGGGTGGGACGGTCCTCAGCGCAGTCCCATGACAGGGTGCCACACAGCCACCTCTGGACAACGCCGTCTGACGGCTCCTCCGGCGTAAGTCCCCTCTGGAAGCGTCTCTCTTGTTCAGCCTCAGCACGGGGACCGTGGGAAGTCACCTCGCCCCTCCGTGCCTGGGGCCTCACGTGTTTAGGCGACGAGGGTAGCACCCCCCTCGCAGGCTGCTGTGAGCCTCTGATGAGTGGATGTGCACACACAGCTGCGCCTGGCACAGGCACACTTTCCAGAAGAGTTAGCCAGGGTGTCCTGACCAGCACTTTCATTGCTATGCAAGGGGAGGAAGGCACAGGCCAAAACAACACGGTCCAAATGCAGCAGAACCCCAGAGGGTGTTCACACACCCTGTAAGCCCCAGTGACAGATCCCCCCCTATATGGAGTGGGGGCTGTTCCTGTCTTGTCAACTTATTGGCATCAAAAAGGCAAGGCCTCAGAGCTAGACCCTGTGTATCGCCTCCTGCACGACCACCCAGCATCCCCTCCTTGGAACTCCTCCTCGGCTCTCTGTCCATCCATCTCTTCTGCCGCTGGATGGGTGGGGGAGGGGAGGGCTGGGAGACTTCAGACCCTACAGCTGGGGAAGGGGAGGGGGCGAGGCCAGCACCAACATCAGCTCCCGGGGTGGTTTCCCCCTAAGACAGCCAGACTTGCTGCTCTATCACTTGTATCTTATTGTGCTAAAATAGTCTGTCTTCTCCTTGACCATGAGCATCATTACAAAAGTCTACCTTCTCCAGAGTGCAGTGTTGTCCTGCAGCATTTTGTTTAATGCCATTATTTAATGGTCATCTTCCAGATGGATGAGGAGAGGGTCTGTGTTTCTCTTGTTCAGGGCTGTTTCTATAGGGCAAGTGAGGATGGGTGGCTGGCTGGCTGGTTGGCTGGCTGGATGGATGGATAGGTGGGTGAATAGATGGATGCATGGATGGATGGATAGGTGGGTGAATGGATGGATGGTTGAATGGATGGACAGATGGATGTGTGGATGGATGGACGGATGGTTGGATGGTTCGATGGATGGAAGGATGGATGGATGGATGGACGGATGGATGGATGGATGGATGGATAGGTGGGTGAATAGATGGATGCATGGATGGATGGAGAGGTGGGTGAATGGATGGATGGTTGGATGGATGGATGGTTGGATGGTTGGATGGTTGGATGGTTGGATGGATGGACAGATGGATGTGTGGATGGATGGACGGATGGTTGGATGGTTCGATGGATGGATGGATGGATGGATGGATGGATGGATGGACGGATGGACGGTTGGACGGATGGTTGGATGGATGGATGGATGGATGGATGGATGGATGGATGGATGAATGGCTGGATGGATAGACAGACAAGTGGATGGGTGGATGGGTAGATGAATGAGTGTGTGGGTGGGTAGGTGGATGGGTGTGTGGTAGGTAGATGGGTTGATAGGTGAGTGGGTAAACGAATGGGTGGATGGATAGATAGGGAGATGCATGGATGGATGGGTGGGTGGGTGGATTGATAGATAGGTGGATGGGTGGGTGGGTGGACGGACATGTGGGTGGGTGAATAGATGGGTAAATAAGTAGGTGAATGGGTGGATGAGTGGTTGGGTAGACTGGACAAATGATGCTTAGTGAAGGCTGGAGCTGGGGGCTCAGGGACATCACTCGCCTCCTCTCCACCTGCTGTTTAGGGTTGACAGCTTATGATATCTCCTCCACTGGTCCTGTGAGGGACCTTGATCCCTGTGATTGGTGAGTCAGTCCCCGAGCTCCCCAGACAAGGACAGCGCAGACTAAAGAACAGAACCGACAGAGGATAAAGGTAAGAGGAGTTGGGGGAAGCTGGGATAAGGGAGGGGGGTGGGGGCAGAGCAGCTGGAATAAAGGTCTGTGAAAGCAGAGAGCTGTTCCTCAGGAGGAAGAGAAAGCGGGGAGGGAGGGAGCAGCAAAACTAGAGCTGGAGGTGGAGGGAAGAACTCGATCAAAGGAAAGGCAAATGAGGCAATGGGCTCCCTGAGTCCCCAAAGGCAGCGATGGGCCTGACTCCCAGCACCCTTCCTCTCCATCAGCCAGCTCGGTCTCACTACATCCCGGGTCCCTGCAGG
This sequence comes from Panthera pardus, assembly GCF_024362965.1. Lineage (NCBI taxonomy): Eukaryota > Metazoa > Chordata > Mammalia > Carnivora > Felidae > Panthera > Panthera pardus. The sequence goes on from NW_026526991.1 coordinate 12,312,208, forward strand.
GGCTTTGGGATTATCCTTCCCTCAGCTCTGCCTTGGGAAGGATGACATCAAGCAGGGACCCCCCCCCCTCCTCCCCAACCAAGATCCTGATCCCCGCCCGCATCTGGAGGACCCTGGACAGCTGTGTGGACCCTCTGAGCATCACCTTCCTCAACTGTAAAATGGGGGTGACAAGGATGTCACAAAAAGGAAATCAGAGAGTACGCGAGAGGGTCTGGAACCCAGGCAGGGCCACCGTCTTGCCTTCCTTCCTCTTATTCCCGACGGACCGTAAGGTGCCCAGAGAGTCGAGGTGCAGACAGAGCTGTGTTTCTCCTCCGTGCCCGCTCAGGAATCAGCGGGAGGCATCTGGGACAGGTGCTGGGCCTGTCCCCAGAGACTGGTCTCATTGATGTGGGGTCCCCAAGAGATTCTGGGCAGCCAGCGTGGAGCAGCTGGGATCTAAGTGGATGCGTGTGTGTTAGGCAGGGACTGGGACAGAGACCCAAGACCTGGTCACAGTGGGCAGTACTTCTGAGGAGGGCAACCCAGTGGTGGCCAGGGGCACGAGGAGGCCTGGGGCGCTGGTGTGGGAAGGAGGAGAACTTTCCTCTGAACACCAGTGGGCCCTGAGAATTCTGTTTCAGGTGCCCATATAATCTATTCAGACAGAAAATAGTGATAAGCAAATGGGATTGAATCCAGCTCCCCCCGCCCCCAAGACTGGCCGGAAGTTCATAGTGGCGCCATCTTTAATTCCTTCTCCTTCCCATGGATTCCACGAGAACAAGGTTACCTGGTCGCCAAGGAAACAGAAGTGGCTCCGGCCATACACAGCTACCGTGGGCTGAATTTCGTCCCCCCCAAAATTCGTGCATTGAAGTCCTCACCCCAGTACCTCAGAATGTGGCCGTATTTGGAGATGGGGCCTTTCAAGAGGTAATTCAGGTTGGAATGAGGTCTTCGGCGGGGAGCCCTGGTCCAGTCTGACTGGTGTCCCTCTACGAAGAGGAGACGTGGACACAGACGTGCACAGAGAAAAGACCACGTGAGGACACAGGGGGAAGACGGCCATCTACCGGCCAGGAGAGAACAACTCTGCGGACACCTTGGTTTTAGGCTTCCAGCCTCCAGAGCCGTGAGTCATTTCTGATGTGTAAGCCACCCCGAGTGTGGGGTTGTGGAGAGAGCGCCCCAGCAGACTAGCGGGGCGGCCTTGTACAGGACAGCGGGTCCCTCCACCAACACCTTCGATCCCTGCCACACGAGGACCAGCTCTGGCCTAGACGGCCCTGAGCCCCAGCCGACCCCTTCCCAGCCCCTCACCCTTGGTGGTGCCCAAGGCCACTGGGCCCAGGGCCCCTCTGCCCTCCTGCCTGCCCTGGAGTCGAGGCCTCCCCTCAACCCTGGAGACACCAACATAGCCCACACCCCCACGGGGCAGTCCCGCTCAGTCCCTTCGCGGCCTAGACCTTCAGACAACAAGGCCTTCAGGGCAACCGCCTTCTGTGGCAACCTGCCTTTGTCAGCCCTGGAGCAAAGAAGCTGTCAGACCACCTTCAAAATACAGAGGCCTGGCCAGCAAGTACCCTTCCTTCCTTCCTGACGCATCTGCAAGGGGCGCACACCACACAAGGAACTTTCTCGTGTCTTCTTGCCCTCCCTGCCTCCCCCTCCCTTCCCCTCCCTCTCCCCCCCCCCCCGCCCCGCCTCCCCCTCCTTCCCCTCCCCTCCCCTCCTTTCCTAACCTCCTGTTTTCTCAGGGCTCTTGCAAATGGCAGAGTCTTGCTGCAGCCCAGTGAAGACAACTGGTTGACCCCTGTGACGAAAAGTCCCCTCAGTTTTGGGCATCGGCACGCTGGTGACCAGAGTTGGAAGGAGCCCCACAGGGGGTGGGAGGGGCGCTAAAACAAGGGATGAGGAAGCTGGGGAGTGACGGTCTGAGCCCCCCCCCCCGGGGTTCCTGGGACAGGCGCTGTCACCTGCACCACCCGAGACCCGCCCCGTGCTCCTGCCTGCACCCCGCACCCCCACCCGGGCGCCCACGCTCAGTGACATCCTGGGCGCAGAGAGCAGAGTGCAGGTGCCCAGGCACGTGAAGATGCCTGTGCCACGTGAGCACGGGGACTGTTATTCAGCAGGGAAGAAGCAGATGGGCTGCTGCGTGCAAGTGGGACTGTGCCCGCAAGCCCGCCGTGTCCGTTTCCAGAAGGACCCTGAGGTTTAGAAAAGTAAAGCTCAGAGTGCCCCATGCACGCAGCCAGGAAGGGACCGAACTGTGCATCCAAACTGCCAAGCCCTCGCTCTGTCCCTTTACAGCGGGAGGCCTCAGTGTCCTCCACTTGTCCCCTCCTGCCACCCCTCTTTCCTCTTGCCCCCACGCCCCCCCCCACCTACGTGGCCTCCGGCCTGCACCTCCTTCCACTTTGCTCCATCCTGGACCCACCTGCAGAGGTGCTTCTCCCACCCAAACCTTGCGTTGTGTTTCCGTCCTAACCTTGCTCAAGAACCTGCGTTGGCTCCCCATGACTTCTAAGAATCGACTCAGAAACCCCCAGCCAGGCACAAAATGCCTCCCAAGCATCTGGCTCTTCTCGCCTGTACCCTCTGAGGGCTCCCTGCTCCCCTCGCAGAGCCTCAGCTCCAGATGGGGGGATCTGTCAGCCCCTCCTCTGAGAAGCCTCCTCAGTTGCACATGCCCACCATAGTTTCTTACCCCTCGACTCCCTGTGCAGCAGGCCACATAATGCCTCCCCAGAGAAGTCCTAACCCCTGGAACCAGCAAATACGTGGTTTGATGACAAAGGGGGGATTAAATTTGCAGGTGGAATTCAGGTTGCTAATCGGCTGACCTGAAAACAGGGAGATTATCCTGGATTATCTGGGTGGGAAGGAGGCAGAGAAGGCCGTGACTGCACTGTTGGCTCTGCAGATGGGAAGGGCCAGGAGTCAAGGGATGCAAGGCAGCTGCGAAGGGCAGGGAAACACTCTCCCTAAAGCCCTCGGAGGAAGGAAGGCAATACAGCCCTGCCCAACGACCTCCATCGGCAGGAGACTTCTGATCCACAGAATCTACGTTAACAAACGCGTATTGTTTAATCCACCAAATGAGTGGTAATCTGTTACTGCAGCCGTAGGAAATTAACACACCCGGGCAGAGGAAAACACACCCGACGCCGAAATAACCTGGTTCCGGGGACCTCCTTGAGCTGCCTAATCCTCCTCCTTGATTTCCTCACCCAGGAAAGTAGTAGAAGCCGGAGCTGGCCATGGGGGTGGAGGAACGTCGGGCACAGCGTGAGTCCGCTGGCTCCTCCCACCCGGGAGGCGGCGTGATCATTTGTTTGAAGACGGATATTAGTTCCTTTCCCACGTTTCATCTTCTCCAGATTGAACATTCCAGCTGCCACCTACATTCCACGTGTTCCTAACCATTTTGCAAGCAGGGTCTAGCACCCCAGGGATGGGACTGTGCTCATCACGGCCCTTTTTAAAAACTCATTCTTGGGGCGCCTGGGTGGTTCAGTCGGCTAAGAGTCTGACTTCAGCTCAGGTCATGGTCTCAGGGTTGGTGGGTTCGAGCCCTGCATTGGGCTCTGTGCTGACAGCTCAGAGCCTGCTTCGGATTCTGTGTCTCCCTCTCTCTCTCTCTCTCTCGGCCACTCCCCCACTCACAATCTGTCTCTCTCTCAAAAAAAATAAAATAAAATAAACATTAAAAAATTTTTTTAATTAAAAAAACTTTTAAAATAATAATAAATTAAAAATTAAAAAACCATTCTTATTTTTTATAACAATAGCTACAATTATTCCAAGAGCTCCCCTCTCCTTGCTGGATGGGAGGCCGCCTGATTCATGAATCGTTTAATAAAGCCAATTAGAGCTTCAAATTAAGGGAAAAAAATAGCTTTGATTGTTCCAGTGGCTCTCAAACAGGGTTGATTTTGTCCCCGAGGGGCATCTGTCAAGGTCTGGAGACATTTTTGGTGGTCATACTGGAAGGTGGTCCTGGCACCTAGGGAGTAGAGGCCGGGGATGTTGCCGAATACCCCACAGTGCACAGGACGGCCCCACAAAAATCAGAATTATCCAGCCTCAAATATCAGTAGTGCTGAGCCTGAGAAAGCCTGGCTTACTCAGATGCCCACCACCTCCACGTCCTCATCCTCGGCCAGTTTTAGACATTTTGTATCAGGAGCCCTAACCTTGCAATGACTTTGCAAGGTAGCACGAACATCCAGAAGACAAAATGCAGGCTCAGAAAGGTTAAGGAACTTGTCCCAAGTCACACAGCTTGAAAGAGGCCTTGTCGGGACTCCTCACGGGACTCCCTCGTGTGGTCTCAGAGCCCGGGGGGGCCCTTCTGACGTGTCTGCCTTCTGCAGATAATGGGCAGAGGCACCCCTGGGGTGCGCAGCCGGGCTCAGCACCTGCGGGAACTCCGTGCAGATGAAGACGTTGGCACCCAGGCCTTCCCCATCAGATCGGAGCCCACGGCTTACCTCTGGGTCCCTCCACTTGAAGGTCAAAAACACTGCATAGAAAAGTTTGGCTTTTCAAAGATGTCACCCAAAAAAGCACGCCATGTTTTATAAAGTACCTCCCTCGGTTGGCTGGGTAGTCAGTCAGTGAGTCAAGTTTCATTGAGCTCCGTGTGCCCAGTGCTGTCCAAGCCTCTGAACACGCTTTCGTGGGCCCTTCGTGGGACTCAGTGGTCCACACCCTTGAGAAGGCAGCTACCAGCCCGGCAGGATGCTTACCAGTATGGGCTCTGCAGTCCAATGGCCTGACCTTGAAACTTGGCCCTTCTAACCTACAGTTGTGAGGTCTTGGACAAGGTGACCTCCCAGGGTCTCGGACTCCTCAGTTGTGCCCCGGGGGCCTTCACAGTCCACCCCACCCCCCCAGGGCCGTTGTGAGTTCGATTTGCACGGTGCCTGGTGCCCACACCATAAATATCAGCTCTAGCGCCGTGGCCTGTGACAAGGAGCAGGGACAAGTCAGCATGAATGTGGGGCCCTCCTTGTCTTCCCCCAGGTCCCTGGGGTTCTCTGAGGGTCCAGTCAGCTTCCCGCCCTCCCCGGTGTGAGAAGAAGCCTAAGGGAGAAACTTGTTGGATCAACATGTTAGAATCCAGGTGGAGAAATGCTGATAGGCGGCTTGGGCTCTGTGTCTGGGGGAGTCTGGAAGGGAATCGTGGGGGAAGAAACCACTGCTGTGTGTGTGGAGAATACTGAGACACCGTGGGGGTGGGGGTCTTCTCAGTATCGCTATGAATTAGGAATAAACTTCTCTCCGGCCCCAGTCCTGCTGCCCACTTTGGGATCTCCTAGAAAGGCCAAAGCAAAGATTTAAAGTTCTTTGTATTACGCCCTGGTTGCGAGTCTGTGATTCTTTCCACGTGTCGCCAAGCCAAGACTGGACCACGTGGAACACAGTTACCCACGGGTTACGTTACTTTCTCCCCCACTGTACAGACCGGAAAACGGAGGTTTAGAGACAGGGGGCTCGCTGCCCCCAAGTCACAGAACAAGACAAGGGCACAGTGCTCCCATTTTGGCTTCCTGACTCCAATTTTCCACGCTCCAAATGAGTACCTGAACCCCCCTCTTGTATACGTATTGCTCAAAGGAGTCTGTTTCTCCATTGCGTCTACAATCAGATTACGGGGCCACAAGGAAACAGCAGGGTTGACATACTTTGCTTAGAGTGAGAATTACTGGGCCTTCCTTGGCCTGGCTCTCCTCCCCGGGCCATGGTTTCTGTCAGCAGAGGGCTTGTGACGGCCGCTGGGTAAACGCTCCTATGAGACCAGATTCCTGGGGAGCCCCAGTTCCCCAGATCCGCTGGCACGGCCTTGGCCTCGTCCCCTCCCTACCACATCCGAAGCCCCAGAATGAGGCACCATCCGGGGAAGAGTGGCTAGTGCTCCCCTCCGGAATATGAGAGGGGTGGGCAGACTGCCCACACTGATAGAAGAACCCAGAGCCTCTGACGGGTGTCTCCTTATCCACCCAATACCCGCTCATGAATTGTGCACGCTTCCTCAGTCTCACTGTCCTGCGGGCAGCCGCGGTCTGTCCGGCCTCTCTCTGAAGCGGGCCCCCACCTGGTTTCCAAAGAAAGAACATCCATTCAAGTGCCACCGGCAGACCTGAGTTCAAGTTACGTCTCTGTCACGACTAGCTGTGCTGCTTTGGCCAAGTTGTCCAGCTTCTCTGAGCTCAGAAGGAGTCGTAGCACCAATGCCTTAAGGTCCTTATGAGGACTGCGTGGACGGGAATGGGACCTTGTAGGCCCCACAGCCTCGCACGGGCAGCTAATGAGATCCCTCGGCTCCTGCTGGCCGGCTCCCTGCTCTAGGCCAAGGCGGTAGAGAGGAGGGGGAGGAAGGGAAAGGTTCAGGGAACCCTTTTGCCTTCGGTGAAAGCTGCTCGCTTAAAGGAGGGTAACAGCATTCCCCAGGACACCCTCAAGGTGTAAATATTTACCCATCGAGAGCTTCAGGAAGGCCTGTCCTGCAGGGAGGTGAGGTCCTGAAGAATGTCCCCGGCCCACGCGGTGGAGCAGAGGGCGGCAGGAGAGGCCACAAAGGAAGGCCAAAAGGAGAGGGGAAATCACACATAAATATTTGCCAAGCGAGAACGAACTCCACAAGTGGCAGAACTATTTAGAAACATTCTATTTGCACAAGAGCTGGCCAGGCGGGCACCACGGCCCCAGAGGGTGGGTGAAATTTACTCTTTAACACACACACACACACACACACACACACACATGACTAAGCACGAACTGAAACGTTGAGGAAGAGCCAGGCTTCTATTCCCAGGCGCTTTCTTCTCACTGTATTACACGCAACTCGGAAAGGGAGAAGGGCAGCGGGGTCCAGGCCAGCGTGGGCAGGGCCAAGGGCTCTGTAGGCGCAAATGTGCAGAGGACTGAGCTGAGTGCATCGGGGGACCAGGGAGAAGGGTGGAATCTCTAGGACATCTGTGGCCAAGGGGACTGTGGCGGGGCAGGGGCAGCGGGAGATGTGCATCCCAATGGCCCCCGCGAGCAAGGCTCAACCTGATGTGAGTCCCAGCAGGTTTGGGCAAGGGTCGAAGCCAGGATTGGGGCAGGAGAGAGGGGCAGAGGGCAGACCCCTCTCCAGCCAGCCCCACCCAATTGCCCTGCAGGACTAAGTCTTTGAAAAAGGGATCCCCAAGGGGGCTCAGACAGTCCCCAAAGAAGCCAACGGTCCCTATTCCCTTTATGCGGCCTTGCCTCTTCTCCCTAGAGAGGGGCTCATTCTTTGCTGCTGACAAAGCCAGGTCTCAGGAGCCCCTTTCTCCGGTGCCGAGAGCCCTCCCGGCTTCTGTAGGGGGATGAAGGACAGACTAGTTACCCAAAGGTTGGGGTGGGGGGAAGAGGTGAAAAGTGAGGCTGTGACAAAAAGCACAGCCCAACACGGAGATGAACGAACACACAAAAGCTGTCCCCGCAGAGACTGCCCTGCGTGGCGTCGCGCATCAGCAAAGACTGCAGACGGTAGATCAATCTGGAGCGGGTCCTGCGGTCAGGCCGCGGCTGCCCCCCTCTCCGCGAGCGCACGGCTCGACTCGGCGTTGGCAGAACTGGCCCGCGAGGGGGCCGAGTCTGACTTGCTGAGAGTCACCGCCCCCCCACGCCCGAGACCCACCAAGAAGTTTGACTGACATATGTGGTTGCCGTGGCAACGTCCTCCGGAGGGTCCTCCCCATGTCATTCTCCATCGCAGCAAACCGTGGTAGGAACTTTTCGCTTCAACTGGCAACTTACGGTTGCCAAGGCAACCTCCTTAAAGCACCCCAAGGCTGCAGGTGGGCGCAAGGTGGGGGCGGGGATCAGTCGACGGTGGGCGCAAGGTGGCGACGGCACGGTGGGCAGAGGCGGGGTCCAGGGCGATGGGGGACAGGGTGGGGGGTGGGGCGAATAAGTTTGGGGTAGAACATGGCGGGGAAGGGGGTTCCAGAAAGAGGACAAGGGGCCTCCACGAATGCACTCGTTCATTCCCTCCTTCACTAGCTTGGAAGTCATTCATTCATTCCCTCACCTCCACACCCTACCACTTGAGCATCCATTCTGTTTTCTGGCTCTTTTGTTTCCTGTGGGCTGGGTGGATGAAAGGACCCTCCACGCACACGCACGCACACGCACGCACACGCACACATACACTTGGCCCACATGGAAAAGCGGGAACAGAAAGAGCATCCGCTTTGGAGTTTGGAGACAGACATGGGTTTTCATTTACATCCCTGACTCTCCTCGTTTCCCCCGTTTGAACCTGCTTCTGAAGATACTGGCGGCAGCAAACAACCCGCGACCCCATAACAACGCGCCGAGTGGGGCTTCCTGCACCTGAGGAGCGTGCGGGCAATGACCCTGGCTCCCGCTTGGTTCTCCGGAGGGGGCCGGGCAGCTCCCGAGGGGAGGTGGGGGCGCACTGCGGACACTGGGGCTGTGCCAGGCGGGGAAGGTCCTCACCCACCCCCCACCCGAGGGCAGGAAGGGGGAGTCCAGGAGGCCCTGCCCGCCAGGGGTTTTAAGCTCCGTCTCGCTGGATCCCGGCAACGCCATGACGCCGTTTTCTCTCCCTCTGTTTGGCAGGTGAGGAAACTGAGGCCCAGAGAGGTGGAACGAGGTCACCCAGAGAGCAGGCACGTTGAGGCAGAATTCACCCGTGGGCCGCGTTCCTTCCAAAACCCCTCAGAAAACCCTCACACTCTATTAGGAGGCGGATTCCATTATCCCGTTCGCTGATGCAGAACACATGCCAAGCGAGGCTAGGCCGCTCCCCTGAGGTCACACAGCTCCTCCGTGCTCCTCCCCAACCCCCTCAGCCGAAACACCCAGACCTGGAGCCAGGATCCCACCCCCACCCTCACCCCTGCAGTCCACTGGGAAGTCACCCCTGCAAAGGGAGACGGGAGGGGAATTTAACAGAAGTCCATCATTTCGGTTCCACCGTCACCCTCCAACACCCGGCTTCTCCAGGACCTGGGCTTGGCCACAGGATAGGAGAGAGAGGCTTGGCGGGGGGCCACCGAGGCCCTGTGGCCACGTGGAGGGCAGACGACAGGCTGGGAGACCAGGCAGGCCGCTGGGACAGGACAGCTCCGTTTTCCTGCTCCTTCACTAGAACTGGCAAGACCAGACGTCCGGGTGGCACAGAGCAGACCAGATGCCCCTTCAGGGTGTGAGGACCGCAGATGGGGGAAGAGGGGAAGGAGGAGGTGACCCTGGGGGGCGGGGTGCTGTGTCTGCAGCTGGGAGGAAACCAAGGTGCAGAAACATTAAGGGAGGCTCACAGGGACCGAGGGACATGCAGACCTGAGACCCGGGCTCGATCTGTGCACCTGCATCCGGGGGTCTGCCTCCCTAGGAACTGGGTCCCCGCTCTCCCTCTCATCCAGAATGTTCTTCCCCCAGATGGCTGCTCACACTCTACCCAGAACTTTGCTTTAATGTCCCCTCCATGGAGAGGCTTCCTCTGACCATCTTATGTGAAACAGGCACCCCGTTTGATTAAAACGCTTAGCTCTGGAGGCAGGCGGTGCTGGACAAATGAGATGAGCCAGCCACGCTGGGGGATGCGAACCTCGGGCTTCATTGCTCGGTTATCTCTATCTTTTTCTATGTTTGAGATTGTCCACAATGAGGGGCACCTGGGTGGCTCAGTCAGTTAGGTGTCCGACTTCGGCTCAGGTCATGATCTCACGATCCGTGGGTTCGAGCCCCGCATGGGGCTCTGTGTTGAACGCTTGCTCGGAGCCTGGAGCCAGCTTCGGATTCTGTGTCTCCTTCTCTCTCTGCCCCTCCTCTGTTCGCACTCTGTCTTACTCTGTCTCTCAAAAATAAATAAATGTAAAAAAAAAAAATTCAATCATGAAATTTTCCATAATGAAGCTTTTTATTTTTTTAATTTTTTACATTTATTTATTTTTGAGAGACAGAGAGAGACAGAGCACAAGCAGGGGAGGGGCAGAGAGAGAAGGAGACACAGAATCAGAATCAGGTTCCAGGCTCTGAGCTGTCAGCACAGAGCCCGACGTGGGGCTCAAACCCACAAGCCGTGATATCGTGACCTGAGCTGAAGTCAGACGCTCAACTGACTGAGCCACCCAGGCGCCCCCATAATGAAGCTTTTTAAACAGTGGATTACAGAAACCAACATGCCCTGCACCTGTCTGTATCCCGCCACCCTGGTTTATCTTCCTTCAAAGTAGTTAAGTCCACCCGGCATCACCTGATGCACCTACTTGGCCATCGTAGGCCCAGATGCAGGGGGGAGCACGGGCGCAGGGGACTGCTGTATTTCAGCGTGGCTCGGGCAGAGAGCCTGAAGGGGGTGCTCAGCACAGACCGGAGTGTGGGGGCCTTGGTGGGCAAGCAGAGGAGCCCGGCCTTGTGCCGAGACGATGGAGAAGACACACCCCACCTGCCCCACCCGCCTCCGGCCAGTTCCAACGCCGCGGCGATTCATTCCTTTTCTGAGTTTTCACACTTGCTGTTCCCTCTGCCTGGAAAGCTTTTCCCTTGGCTCTCCTCCTTCAGGTGGAAGCGTGAGTGTGGGCTGGGCAGAGCGGCTGACCCCGGGCAGCCATCAGGAGCGACACTCGGGGATTATCCGCGTCAGCACCCCCTGATTCCCGCACATCGTGTGGCGGGTGGCTCCGCTGCCCCCAGCTGTCCACCCAGCCCTGCACGCACACCTTTTGCCCCATGGCTTTGCTGGACCTCCCTCTAGAGGAAGGGCGTATTTTGCCAACACCCTGATGGCGGACTTGACCACAACGCGAGCTTCGGCCAGTGGAACGTGGGCACAAGTGAGAGCGTCCCCGGGTTCCGCTGCTTTCTCTTTGCACCCTGGCCCTTCGGCCATCCCCATGGGACAGACACGTCCCAGGTAGTCCCAAGAGGAGAGGCCCGTTGAACAGTCCTGGAGCCAAGCCCTGCAAAGCCCAGCCGGATCCACAGATCCCCAGCCCGTCTGCAGCCTCGGGAGTGAGAATGAATGTTGTTTAAGCCGCTGAGTTTGGGGTTGTTGGGTGGCATAATTGTGACCACCGATGGCTGGCTTGCAGAACGTAACACGCTCTCACTTATCCCCCCACTCAGCCACCATTGTGTTGGCCCACACTAGACCACAGGCCCCGCGAGGCAAGGACCCACGCCTGTCTCACTCATGCAGTATGGTCAGCGCCCGGTATGGGGTTTGACGTACGAGAGACCGTCAAACACATGCGAAGCCAGCGAATGAATGAATGCAATGTCTTCAAGGGTCGTGAGCAGAGGAGAGGCAGGAGCAGACGCATGGGTGAGGACGACAGCTGGTTGCCATAGGAGGAAACAGACGTGGGGAGGCATTTGCAGAAGACCCAGGGAAGAAGCTCTCGCCGTGGTCCAGAAGGAGACAAAGGTGGCCAGGACTCCGGAATGAACCGAGAGGCCGACAGACTTGAGATGATTAACCACAAAGCTGAGGCTGGTTCAGCCCGTCCTGTAGGCCAGGCTCTGCCCACATCCCACTTCATTCAATCCTCAGGCCACCATACGAGGTGGGTCCTGCGATCACCCCCATTTTCAAGAAGAGGAAACCGAGGCGCAGAGAGGGTCATCGCCTTCCCAAGTCATGCAGTGAGTGAGTGGTGGCTGCCCAACGAGGCAGGAGTCCAGCCCCCGGGCCCTCACGCTGACCCCCTGGACCACGCTCTTGTGTTCCGGTGTCACATTTCAGAGCAACCTCAGGGGGCCCGGAGACACCAATGGCATTGGGGGAGGGGGCAGAGAAATGCACCTCCAGCGCATTTGGGATGGCTCGCCACCAGGGGTGGGGGGGACCAGAAAAAGGGTGTGGCTGCTCTTTGCCATTTAGTTCAACCCGCTGGGTCATGCCCTGGAGTGGGTCTTGGGCACATAAGCCAGCCCCCACCCCTCCTGAAGGCCCCCTCTGCCCCGGGGATCCTGGGGGGAGGCAGGATCTGTGAACACTTGAACCCCGGCCGCGAGGGGGGTTTCAGCAGCCCCCAACAGCTGCCCTTTCTCCCCATTTCCTCTCCCTTGCTCGCCCTACCCTGGAAGACGTTGTGTATGGTTCGTCCCAGCATTGAGGACCCACGTGGAGACCACCCACACGCCCCTGCCAGGGTTAGAGACAAAGCAGAGAGAGAACTCCTTAGTGACAGAACCTGGGCGTCTGCCAGAGGCCAGCTGAGCAAACCCAGAAGGGAGTCTCTGTGCAGGCCCCCAAAACTCCTCCGGGCTGGGAACCCCCAAGTGGGTGGGAGGAGGCGTGGATGGGAGCCCTCCCATCTGCCTGCTCTTGGCAGTTTTACAGACCGCTTTCCCACAAGGTGGCCTTGCAGGACGGAGGCTTCCTGACTTCCCCGCACCCACACCTAGAAGGACCAGAGCTGAACGGGGCCCTGGTCTGACGGCCACCTCCGCTTGCTCTGTCCCCACAGTGATGCAGAGGGGTTGGAGGCCTGGGCCAGGCTGACGTCTTGAGGGTGAGGGATCAGCGGCCCACACAGGGGCCTGGGGACCCACTGGGTAGCAGGTCGGCCCCCGACAGATTTGTCTCCATGGAGGGAGCCAGACTCCTTGGAAGGAACTTCATGTTCAAAAAGACTCTCAGAGGGGCGCCTGGGTGGCTCAGTCGGTTAAGTGTCCGACTTCAGCTCAGGTCATGATCTCACGGTCCGTGAGTTCAAGCCCCGCATCGGGCTCTGTGCTGACCACTCAGAGCCTGGAGCCTGTTTCAGATTCTGTGTCTCCCTCTCTCTCTGATCCTCCCCTGTTCATGCTCTGTCTCTCTCTGTCTCAAAAATAAACAAACGTTAAAAAAATTAAAAAAACAAAACAAAAAGACTCTCAGAAAGAATGTGGCCCTGATGGAGATGCTCGGAGAAGTGAGGGGAGGAAACAGTGAGAAAGGTGAGGGCTGAGGTCAGGCCGAGTCACAGAGCTGCTCGGGCTGCGACCAGAGGAGAAGCCCGTCTGGAAAATTCTGTAGGCAGAGCCCCAGGGAAGCTTCCAGCTCCTGCCTTCGTCCTCCTCCCTCAGACTGGCAGCCATTCCCTCCTCGGACAGTTCCTCTGCACACTTCATAGTGCTCTTTGGTGATATGTGCCTGGTGGGTTTCCATGCTGGCCTTGCCTACTAGACTTTGAGCCTCTGATGGGCTCGCTCACTCGTGCGTTCACTTACAGGGCGCCTGGCTGCTCTCGGTGCTGGGGCTACAGTGACGGGTATGATGGACCAGGTCTCATGTATCGCTGGTGTGAGAGGAAGAACGAGGAGAGGGGGCTTTCCTTTGGCTCCACAGGTGGCAGCTGGCTTCCTCGGTGGGGAAACCAGGGGCTAGAATGTTCCAGCCAAGAACTCGTTTCTGCGGCCCACCTCCTCTCCCGCAACAGCCTGGCTTTCCCCAAAGAGGGCTTTCTTCCTTTCGCTTCGGATATTGTTCTGCGTTAAATCCCAATCCGCTCGCCAAAGGCGAACACACTGGCCTTGCCCATCAGTGACTCCTCGTTTGTTCTTGGTTTTATTTGTTTCAATGCCTAGTACAGAGCCTGGCACCAAAATAGAACAAAAGAATAGAATAGAATAGAATAGAGCAGACACCCCCTCACTGGCCTCGGTGGGCACAGGTCAAATAGTTGCAAAACAAGGTGATGGAGAACCACCGTCTGTGTGGCCATCCCAATTTAAAAAAAAAAATTTTTAATGTTTATTTTTGAGAGAGAGAGAGAGAGTCAGAGTGCAAGCAAGGGAGGGGCAGAGAGAGAGGGAGACAGAATCCGAAGCAGGCTCCAGGCTCCGAGCTGTCAGCACAGAGCCCAACGTGGGGCTCAAACTCACGGAGATCATGACCTGAGCCGAAGTCGGACGCTTAACCCACTGAGCCACCCGGTCGCCCCCACGGTCACCCCAATATTCCACATATCAGGGATTATTAAAAGCATCTGCCAAACCGGATTAAACCGAATACCAAAAACACTTCCAAAACACAGTCCAATGCGTCCACCGTGGTGTTACATTTTCCTTCAGCAGCCCAGCGGCGCAACAGGCCTGTGAGACAGAGCAGGGTCTCAGCCCTGGTCACTCACGCTTCTTCCCATTTCACAGATGAGACGGCTGAGGCCAAGGAAGGTCGCGCAGCTGGGAAAAGGCACAGCTGGGAAGCAAAGTCAGTCCCGTGCGAGGCGAGCGGCCTTCACGTACGTGATGCGTTCCTTCCGCGACAGCTCAGTTCCTTCTCTTGTCCCAGCCGCCTGGGCTCTCTCCTGCCTTGTCTTCTCGGCCTCTTGGAAAAAAACTGTCTGTGGCAGGAGGGAAGGAGGCCAGCGCAGAGGCGCGCCATGAGGTGGGGACGAAACAGGAAAGCACGGCTTTCTCGGGGCCCTGGCTGCCGACTTTCACTTATGTGTCCGTGGCCAGACGTGGGTCCCATGGCCGATCTAGCTGCAAGGGAGTCTGAGAGGTGCGTGTGTCCTCTGGGCCGCCCCAGACAGACTCGGATTCTTGCAAAAGGAAGAAGAGGGAGGGACAAGGGTGGGCGACTTCGCTGTGTCTGCCTCATTTTTTATGATGTTGACGGTGATCACTATACAATGATTATCGTTATCACTATGGCCGTTCCCTGCCTGTCGCCAGCACGTCACCAGCCCCAGGCCAGGAAGGCACTTTCCCCGACCCCAGTCCGCCACACACACACACACACACACACACACGCACGCACACACACACGCACACACTCACGCACACAGACCCCCAGGACGGCCTCCTGAGCCCCCACTGCAGCTACTCAAGGCACAGGTCACAGAGGCTTCTTGCCAGGCTCAAGACACAAGAGCCAAGGGCCCCGGGGACGTGTCCAGACAGGGTTCCCAGCCCTGCCCCTCCCCCAGCCGCAGCCCCAGCAGGGACAGCTATTTTGAGAGCCGCTGGCTGGCAGGTGGCACCTCGTGATGGAGCAGTTCTCACTTGAGCCAGACAGACCCTGGCTGCCGCCCTCTGCTCGCTCGCTCTCTCTGCCTCCCCCCTGCACCTGGCAGCCTTCACTCCCAGCCTCATGACCCCCTTCCCCTCTCCCACCCATGATCCCCTCCCCAACCTTCTCTCCCCATCTCTCGTTCCCTTCCCCTCTGCCTCTCACTCCCGTCTCCCCTCTCCTTCTCTCTCCTTCTCTCTGACTCTGTCTCTTCCTCTAACTCCCCTTCTCTCCCTCTCCTTCTCTCGCCCTCTCTTCCTCTCTCTGTCCCTTTCTCTCTCCCTCTTTCTCTTTCCCTCCCTCTCTCCTTCTTTTTCTGCCTCCCTCTCTTCCCCTTTCTCCCTCCCCTTCTCTCTCTCCCTCTCCTTCTCTCTCTCCTCCCCTTCTCTCTCCCTACTTCTCCCCCTGTCTCCTTCTCTCTCTCCCCCCTCTCCCTCTGTTTCTCCCTCTCTCCTCACCCTCTGTCCCTCCCTCTCACCCTTCATCTCTCCCTCTCCTTCTCTCTCCCCCCCCCACTCTTTCCCTCTCCCTCTCTCCCTCCTTCCCGTCTCCCCCTCCCACTCTCTCCCTCTCTCCCCCTTCCTCTCTTCCCCTCCCTCCGTCCTGTCTTCTGGTTCTATTACATGCAGCCAACATTCCCTGAGTCCCCAGCGATGAGCTCAGCACTGATACTAACTCAGATTGATCTGTCACCACTGGCCTAGTACCAACAGAGCAGGGATTCAAGCCCAGGTGTTCTGGCTCCTTCCTCTGTGTCTGTGGCCTGGCGCTCTCCCAGAGGGCCTGCACCGGCCTCGAGGGACCTGGGCCCGAAGAAGGAGCAGGGGCTGCTCTCGAGCTCAGTGTCCAATGGGGCAGCAGCTTGGCCACCTGGACGGACATGGGCACCCCCTGGCCGTCGCTGAAAGAGCCACGAACCGGGCAGGAAGGGCGGCCAGGGCATGTGGGGTGGGCGAGGCGCTGGTTCGGCCCTTAGTGCGAGCGCTTCCTTAGATCTGCACCCCAGGAGCCTCACATGCTGCACCCTCCCTCCAGCCCTGCCTGGACTTCAACGAGGTGACTTGAGAAGTGTGGGGGTGAGACCCAGGAGGGCAGGAGAGCCAAGGCCATTCCACGGCTGCCAGAAGAGGGTGCCGCGCCCAGGGGCCAGGGGAGGGAGACAAGAACAAGCACCCCCCCCCACCCCCTACCCCCGCCGTCTCTCTCCCCTCCCACCATCCATCTCCACTGAGCTCCAGCACCTGTGAGTCAAACCCAGCAGGAAAACAGGGGACGAGGACGGGGAGCCCCGCTGATGCCGCCCCGGGCAGGCCGGGTGGTGCTCCCCAAACGTGTCCCTGTCTGGGTCCCTGGAACCTTATATGGCATAAGCGGCTTTGCAGGTGTGATTAAAGACCTTGAGATGGGGACATCATCCTGATAATCCGGGCGAGCTGGTGCAATCACAGTGCTCTTTAAGGAGGGAGGCAGGGGGTCAGGGACAGAGGAGGAGGCCGGAGTCCAGAAGCAGAGGGCCAGAGACTGGAAGGTGCTCCCCGACCAGCTCTGAGATGGAGAAAGTGACCACGAGCCAAGGAAGGCAGGCGCCCACAGGAGCCGGAAAAGGCTGGGAGACCGATTCTCCCCTCAGACCTTCCCGAAGGACCCAGCTCCGCTGACAACTGGACTTCAGCCCAGTGAGGCTGATTTTGGACTTCCGATCGCCAGAGCTGTTAGAGGGTAAATTTATGTCATTTTATGCCACTGAGTTTGCGGTCATCTCAGCAGCCACAGGAGACCCGCACACCATCTCCCGGGACAAGGAGCAGGGAGAGAAGGGTGAGGGATGTTCAGGAGGGTGGACGGGGGTGGTCAGCACAGGGGCAAAGACGCGGCGGGCATCCAAAGCACGAGATGCGTTAGGGGCAGCGGGCCGTCCACCGGGCCCTGGGCCGTGTGTGGTGGCAGGTGGGGCTGGAGAGTGCGGCACAGGAAGGGCCTCGAAACATCACCAAGCTGGTGGAGCTTGGGCTTTGTGCTCAGGCGGTGGGGAGCCACGGGGGGTCCTGTGCAGGGAGCAGCTTGATCAGCTTTGGATCGAATCAGATTGCTGAGGGACCGGGCAGGAGTGGGGAGGCCGGAAGGACAGAGGGGGGACGCTAGTCAGGATGCTGTTGTGATACGCTGGCTGGTCAGCCGAAGGGCCCTCCGGACACAGGCAAGGGGCCCGGCCCGTGGCTTTGGGACTGCGTTAGACAGTCCTGGCCATGCCCATTGGTCTCCCCCCACCCGCCGCCTTCACACCCACGCCGCATTCCCACCTCCAGGCCTTTGCACCTACATCTTTCCTGCCTGAACACCCCTGCGGCTCCTCTCCATTGATCATTCCCAGACTTCACTTTCGGTTCAAGGGCACCTCTTCCTGAGAGCCCTCCCTGGTGAGCCTCTAAAGCCATCTCGCCCAGCCCCTGCCCCTGCTCTCTTCCATCCCTCTTCACCTCTGCTCACATGGCCCCACAGCCAGGATGCCCCTACCACCTGGGTTCAAATCCCATCCCCTCCACCTCTGGACACGTGACTTACCTTCTCTGTGCCTCGATGCCCTGGTCTGTAAGAGGAGGACTATGGGAGCACCGACAGGGCAGGGTCAATATCCTCACACGGAGCTCACAGGGCAGAGGGCCTGTGGGTCCCTGCTAAGCAGCCAGCAGTTGTGAACCTGTGCTGTCATATCGGCCAAACTGAGGGCTCAGGGGGTCTTGGGATGTCCTCCCTCCTCCCACTGGCCCCAGCTCTGCCCCCCTGGCCACCAGCACACACCCAACCCATCTTCCACCTGCACCTGTGAACATCTGAAGGCAGCGATCAGCACCCCGGGCCTTCCTGCCTCCTGGCAAAACGGCCCAGTCCCCCCTAGCCTTCCCCTCCCGCCGTGAGGTTTCCAGGCCCTTCTGCACAGCCGGGCACATTCCTGGGCAGGGCTGCCTCAGACACAAAGCCCCCTCATTAGTGCTCAGTGGACCCCTGCTTTGTGCTGGGCCCTGGGGACACTGAGGCAAAGACAGCGTTATCCCTGTTTCCAGAGCAGCTCTTGGCCTCCTCGGGGCCTCTGGAAGGACTCATGAGTCCCCCTGCCGCCCGGGACAAGAGCACATTCAAGTGCAGTTGTTTGCATTGCTGTGATTGGAATCCCAAACTTTTCTTTCTTAGAATTCTTGAATAAGAGTTCTTGAATTGGGCTTTGTGGCCTGGCCTTGTGCCTCCAACGGGACCGTCAGGTCGCCAAGGGCAGGGTCCAGGCTTCCCTTGTAGCACCTGGCGTGCCAGGTTTGTGGGTTGCAGGCCCCCAGAAACCCAGAGCTTCAAGGGGCCTCAGGGATCAGCCAGTTCAATGCTCCCATTTCACAGACGCAGGAGCTGAGGTCCAGAGAGGTCACGTGACTGGTTCACAGCCGTTTCCAGTGTGACTCCCCAAGGGGCCCTCTGCATGCTTCTCAAGGCCCCAGAAAGTCCTGTTTATCTCACTCAGGCTTCTGTCTCCGAGCCAAATCCCCCTTTCTCACGACTTTCTTCACTAACATCCTTCATCGCGGGGCCCCGTCAAAGATTCTGAGCATCTCAGCATCTCAGCACTGCGACCTGGTGTTAGGGGACGGGCCAGGGGCCCCGGGGGAATGATGTCTGTGTGCAGTTAGGCCTGCAGGGAAATGGGGAAAACTGACAGCGAGCAACCTGTGAAGACGGGTGGGATTCGAGGAGGCCCCGTTCTCCTCCCTTTCTTTTCATTTTAACACTTCCACGTGGCTCTGAAATCCACACAGAAGGAAGGGCGTGGCCACCCGCGTCCCCACACACCCACTCACGTGGTTCGGCTGTATCGCTGCCACGGTCCTGTAAGGCTCTGTCACCCCCGCTTCCCGAAACAAGGAAAATGGGGGGCAGAGAGGCTTAGAAAAAGCATGTGCCCAGTTCACGTAGCTACTAAGTGGTAGAGGCGGAAGGTGAACATGAGACTTCCGATACCCGGTCTAGGGAGAGGGAGGGGGTGGAGAGTCAGGGAAGGTGGCAAAGAGGAGGGAGGGAGAGGCAAGGGAGGAAAGACAAAACTAACCTACACAGGCCTCTTAACAGGTTTATCCAGGTAGACACAGTGCTTAGTACTTGATGAATGGATAGATGGATGGATGGATGGACAGATGGAAGGACGGATGGACAGAGGGACAGAGGGATGGATGGACGGACAGACGGACGGATGGACGGATGGATGGACAGAGGGATGGATGGATGGACAGACGGATGCACAGAGGGATGGATGGATGGATGGATGGATGGACGGATGGACGGACAGACGGATGGATGGATGGATGGATGGAAGGATGGATGGACGGAGGGACGGACGGAGGGACGGACGGATGGACGGACGGAAGGACGGATGGAAGGACGGACGGACGGACGGATGGACGGATGGATGGATGGATGGACGGACGGATGGACAGAGGGATGGATGGATGGATGGATGGATGGACAGATGGAAGGACGGATGAACAGAAGGACGGAGAGATGGATGGACGGACAGACGGATGGACAGAGGGATGGATGGATGGACAGATGGATGGACAGAGGGATGGATGGATGGATAGATGGAAGGATGGACGGATGGACAGACGGATGGACGGACGGACAGATGGATGGATGGACGGACAGATGGACGGATGGACGGATGGACGGACGGATGGACAGAGGGAGGGATGGATGGATGGACGGATGGATGGAAGGATGGATGGACGGAGGGACGGACAGAGGGATGGACGGGCGGACGGACGGATGGACGGACGGACGGATGGATGGATGGACGGATGGACGGACCGATGGATGGACGGACGGATGGATGGATGGATGGATGGAAGGATGGATGGACGGACGGATGGATGGATGGATGGATGGATGGAAGGATGGATGGATGGAGGGATGGATGGATGGAGGGATGGACAGATGGACGGATGGAAGGATGGATGGATGGAGGGATGGATGGATGGAGGGATGGACAGATGGACGGATGGAAGGACAGATGGGCGGATGGACAGATGGATGGATGGAAGGATGGATGGATGGATGGACGTACATCAGGCAAGCAGCAGCTCCAGAGCTAACAGTTCAGTAGTTTCTGTACACCCTCTCAGCTTCTGTCTGACTGGTGGTGGTGGCATTGCCTACAGGACAATGGTCTGTGCTGGGGCCCCTCTGCCTGGAGAATCTTAAACCTTCCCCATCTTTGCCCTTGATCTGGGGAAGGGTGGAGAGAAAGGAAGGCAAGAAAGTGCGAAAAGAATGGATGGGGAATTGCCACTAATTTGCTGTGTGTCCTCCCCCTCTGGGCCTTAGTTTCCCTAATTAGAAAGTGAGGGAACAGGCCTAGGTCAGCAGTTTCCCACCTGGCTGATACCAGAATTCCCTGGGAAGCTTGTGAAAATGCAGGTTTCCAGGTCCCCAGCATGTATTTTTAACAAACTGCCCAGCTGATTTCACAATAGGCCAGAGTTAGGGATGAGGGACTAAAAAAAGTCTCCGTGGCCCCAGTTGGGACACCCTCTGACCCATGGCCTTTCCTGGAAGCTCCCATCCTCTCTTTCTGATGGGCTTGTTTCCACCACAATGTCAAAAAGCAACCCACCCCAGCTGAAGGGAATTTATTTGCTGACATACTGAAAATTCAGAAGTGGGACTGCCTTCAGGCCCAGCTGGATCCAGGAACTCAAACATTCTCAAGGCTTGTCACTTCATCTTTCAGAAGTTCTTACTTCATCAGTGTGCTGGTTTCATTTTCTGGTGGGTTCTGTCTCTACATGGCATGGCAATGGCTGCTGGATAGTCCAACCCGCTTCAAGCCAATGGACAGCAAGAGACCCTCTGTTTTTGGTGTCCATGTACCAATCTCAGGGAAGACTCTGATTGGCTCTGCCTGAGTCATGTGCCCACCATGAGCCAATTGCTCTATCAGGGGATGAGGTATTCTGATTGGCCGGTCCAGGTCACGTGACCCAAGGAAGGCCATCTGGGCAGACACACAGCAGTGTGTCTGCTTTGCTCCCCATTTGCTTGTCAAAGGCCAGCCACAGAGCCTTTGTAGGAGGGGGCAGGATGGACAATCCAGTCTTCTGGGGGCTGACCTGCATAAACAGGGGTCAGGTGACAAAATCACTCCAAACTATTGTCCCTCAGCAATTACCTGTCTGGGAGTCAGGAAGCTGTGGCAGTGTTCAGGAAATTTCTGGTGGATCCAAGCTGACCAACCACCTTTATACATCTGAAAAGGAGGCGGTCCTAGTGATGTGTGGCTCGGTGCCAAGTCTTGGGGCACCCCCCGCCCCCGTCTGGCTGTGGAACTTGCCCTCAGCACTTGCAAAAGGACCCTCTCCCTCTCCAGCTGGGCAGGGCTTGGTCCCAGAGATGAGAGTCTTCCCTGCACCCCACAATCCACAAGGCGGATCCCCAGATCTCTTTTGTTGTGAAGATTGCAGGGAGGGGAGGGACAGTGATGGGACCCAGAAGGGCCTGTGCTCCTGCCCCGCTGGACTGGGGAGGGGGACGAGGGAGGGGGTGGGGACAATAGTCAGTCAAGGCTAGGAGAGCCCACAAGGGAGTGAAGGGGTCCGGCGGGCTTGAGGGAAGGAGCACACCATGCCTGGGACAGGACGAAAGGCCAGAAACTTCTATAGAGAGTGTGAAGCTGTGGGTTTGGGGGTCAGTGTAAACCCTCCCCCACCACCGCCTTCCCCTCACGTTCAATAAAGTCCACTGCCCCACGCAGGAGAGGCATTTTGTGGAAACCGAGGCAGGGGCTGAATTCCACACCCGAGCTGGTGTCACACGTGGCAGAGGAGCCACGAGATGGAGGGACACCAGGAAACTGTTGAGTCAGCGCGTGCAGGAGCCCGAGGCTTTAGGACCACGGGGCCCCTTGGGTGCGGAGGCTGCCGGAGCTGGTATGACGATTCCCAAGGGCAGGGGGCCCACTCGACCTCCCTCCGGCCCATGCAGGCGCTAGATATTTTCCATCGGTTTCGGGAAGCCGAGCAAAAACACAAGCCCTTTCCACTCTCCAGGAGATAGTGGAGGCAGGACTGGAACCCAGACCTCAGCCTTCAGGCCAGGCCGGAGAGGGTGGCGTCAGGGGAGGCTGGCGGCCGGTGGAGGGAGTCCACTGGGCCCCCCTCTTTCTCTGCCTGCCCCTCCCAGCCCCTGTGTCAGGGGACAAGCCCGCAGGACAGGAGGGCCTGGGGATAAAGCTGCTGCTGGGTAGACCAAGTGCTTAAATGAGCCAGACTCGCCAGGAGTCTGGTCCCCATGGCAACAGGAAAGTGGCTCAGCAGAGGCAGAATCGGGCACTCCCCGTCACCAGGAGGAGCCTGCTGTAGCCAGGCCCTGGGGTAGGCACTTCCACAACCCGCTGTGCCCCAGAGTCCCGCCGCTGCCGTGGTCCCTCTGCAGACGAGAACCCTGGGGCCGAGACGGAGCCCCCCTGCCCAGAGTCACAGCCCCGAGCTGCTGGCTCCAGATCCTGCGGTGGATAGGAACTGGAAAGCCTGGATCCGAACCCCCACCTCCCTCCCCGTCTCCCAGCCTCCCAGCCATCTCAGCCCTTCTGAGCCTCAGTTTCCCCCTCCGCACCCAAAGCGTTGTCAGGGGTAGATACGGGGTAGTCCTGCCTCCTCCATGGTGGTAAAGTTGGAGCACAGGCACGATCGCCCCTGAGCAGGGACTCTGGGATTCCTGCAATCATCTCCTGCCCCCCTGGGCTTAATTACAACTCTGTCTCTCGTGGGATTCGTTAATCGAGCTTCCCTGTGGCGGGCGGCGTCAGACGGACGTGGTAGCTAATGCTGTCTGTGTGCGCCAAACTTTCCCAGCCGCTCTTCCAGAGACGGGCCCTGTCCCCTGGCCGCAGCGGTAGGACACGACCCAGTCATTCACTCCCCATCCCTCTGGCAACTGTGAGCAGGTCAGCACAAGGACTGACCCAGCAGAGCCCATCAGAACGCTCCCCGGGGACTGACGTCTGGACCTCTCGGTAGGGGCGGGGTGTGGAGTGGAGACCTCCTGTGACTTTGTCCCGCATATTCGGGAGAAGGTGTGAGCATCAGTCAGGCTTCAGTGACAGACAACAGAATCTATCCCCAATCTAAAAAAAAAAAAAAAATTTTTTTGTTTTTGTTTTTTTTAATCATATTAGGCAGCTGAGTGTCCGAGAACGACTGCCGAACTGGGCCGCCGAGGGGGCTGCGGCTCCTGCCTCCCTCGGGAAGCTGGGGCATCAGGTCACCTCTCAGCTGCCGGCCCCAGAACCACCCCTGCTCTGCTACGATCCACACAGCAGAACGCGTGCTCTGTGCCCAGCCTCTCTGCCCACGAAATCCGGTTCCAAATTCTCACTATCGGGAGCACTCTCTGCGGGAGGATTTATGTTGCCACCGATCCATGACCAGCGGCAGGTGACTCTGGGAAACAGAGCTGTTGGGCTCTCCACCTTCTGCAGCCCAGCAGACACATGCCACAGGCAGCCTGACCCTAGCTGTCACCACTGTCGTCCCAGACGATGCTGTCACAATGTCCCACGCCGCCCTGAGTCTGTTCTGCTGTCATTCAGGGATGTGGAGACCTGTCCCAAATACATCTCCAAGCAGTTATGAGGGTCAAGGTGAGAGAAGAGTGAGAAAAACCTGTACATGGGCCTGTGCGCCTGGGAGAGCGGCTTTAACCAAGAGGAAAATGAGCCCAGAGAGGGTGAAATGCCTTCCCCAAGGTCAGGCGTTCAGGCGATACGGTGTGGAAGACTAGGACTTGGGACTAGGAATTCCTCCTTAGGGGCTGAGGGGAGTCGGGGGAGGGAAGGGGGACAGAGGAGCCAGGGGGTCGGGGGATGGCTCCAGGAGGAGGTGGTGGTGGGTTGTATTAAGTCATCCATGGCTGTAGAGCAAATGTCCCCAAAACTTAGTGGTTTAAAACAACAAACATTCGTTATCTCCGTTTCTATGCATTCTCTGGCTCAGCTCTCTCATGAGCTTGCCAGCAGGCAGGCGGCCAGGGCTGTGGTCTAATCTGGAGCCTCATCTGGGGCCGGGGGTTCCCTCCCAAGCTCACGCTCATGGTTGTTGGCCGGCTGCAGGTCCTGGCTGGCTCTCGGCCAGAGGCCAGCAGCTCACAACACTGGTTTTCAAGGAAGCGAAAGGGCGGGCGCACCCAGAACACAAGCCACCAAATCTCACAAGGGACATCCCATCACTCCTGCTGTATTCTACTTCCTAGATTCGAGTCACTACATCAGCCCGCACTCAGGGGGAGAGGATGACACAAGAGAGCCTCTCCCAGGAGGTGGGGTCTGAGACTCACTCTGCCTCTGAGAAGAAGGGTGGGCTGGGCCAGCA
The DNA here is from genome assembly GCF_024362965.1 of Panthera pardus. Taxonomy (NCBI): domain Eukaryota; kingdom Metazoa; phylum Chordata; class Mammalia; order Carnivora; family Felidae; genus Panthera; species Panthera pardus. The sequence continues at coordinate 12,336,604 of NW_026526991.1, forward strand.
GGGGTGGCTGTCCCCCTGCTCCTTTGCACCCGATGTGCCCAGCCCCGGGTCTTGCAGATGGAGAGGCTGAAATGAAGCCTCCTTTGGCCACCACCCCTTTCCCTGCAGGGCCAGCCCCCTGGAAGAGGGGGAGGACGGAGGAGTAAGGATTCCACACATCACCAATGGCAGCAACATGGCCACCCCTTAGGTCAGACATCCCCAGTAAAACAGGAGGTCCCAAGGCCCCGAAAGCCAGCATAATGTCATGCAGGAGCCCTGAGCTAAGAGCAGAGAGGACTGGGTTCTGGCCCTGGGCAAGCTCCTAACTAGCTGTGTATCTGTGAGCAAGTCGCATGCCCTCTCTGAGCCTCAGTCTCTCCAGCTATAATGCAGAATGGTGGTCTGATATCCCCAAGGTCCTCTTGGACTCCAAGGGTCAACATTCTCGGTTGGATGGAGGCAACCTAGGGGCTTGGCCCGGGCCTCCACCACCTGCCCGAGGCACCTGCCCCCAGCAGCCCCTCTCCCTCCCTGCCCCCCACCTCTCTCCCAAGCACCTGATTCCCTGATTTCCCTCCTGACCTGCCATCTCTGTGTCCCTGCAGCCCAGCTGGCCCTCAGCCCCCAGCAGCCCCCCACCTTCCTCCAACCCCTCCCTACACAGAGCCAAGGAGGCCCGTCTGGACTAAGCAGATGGCTTGAGCCAGGGACTAGACAGTGGCAGAAGCTGTCCACCTGTCGCCAGGTGTTGGTGCTGGAGGCTGGCCCCCATTTCCCCTCCTCAAGGAAGGGGGAGAAAGATGCCTCCAGACTCAGAGCAGCTGCTCTCGGGGCCCCTCCTCCCCCTCCACACCCCAGCTCTGCTGCTGAAGAGCAGGTTCCTCAATGGGGGCTGTGAACAGGACTGTCAAAGCCGCATCTGGCTCCCAGGCTGGGGGCTTACGTAACTGATGGCTGTCACCCCCACCCCAGCTGCCCCCCCCCGGGCTCCACCTCCAGGCCCAAGGCCACCGGGTGCCCCCACACCAGGCCTGCGTGGAGTCCCTCCTCTTGGAAGGTGTCACAGCACCGGTCTCCTTACACAAGGTCCTTCCAAAGCCGCCCTGACATTCTTCTCCGGGCCTTGCCGCCCCAAGGCAGGAAGAAACCAGCTTTGTTCTCCGTACTCCTGGTGTCTAGGAAACGTAGCAGATGCCCAGGAAATTTAGTTGAATGAACTAAAAAAAATCAGTAATGATAATAGTGACACTTACATTGCACCACGTACCGAGGATTCGTCCAAGAAGTCTCCCTATGCTAACACATTTAAGCCTCATCCTAACCCTGCACTGAGGTCCTCTTAACATCTCCGGGACATGAACCAGTGAATGAGTGAACGTCCTGTTCTTTCCGGGGAAGGCACTGACCCAGGAGAGATGACATCACCAGGCATAAAGCCTGAGAGGGTGTGAGGGGAGGGATAACTGGTTCCTATCACACGCATCTCTTGATGGCCACACCTCCCCAGGGATGTACAAAGGGCAGAAAGTCTGCCACAATCCCCATTTTTCCTGATCTGTAGCAGTCAGGGACAGGGAAGATTAACCTGTGTAACAAACAACCTCCAATCTCAGTGGGCTTTAAAACAACACAGCTTTCTTTTGTCACTCAGGCGACACATCCATAAGTAGGGTGGGGACAGGGCTTTGCTCCCTGTTGTCCCTACAGAGGAACCCACCTGGAATTTCCCCAGTCACTGCTCAGGACGAAAGGAGTCGGAAGAATTGGGCTCCACCCAGAACTGACATGTGTCACTTTGGCTCCTAGGTCATTGGCCAGAACGTATCACGTGGCTAACTCAAGGGACAAGGGGGGTGTAATCTACGGCATGCCCAGAAGAAGGGGGCAACTGTGAATTGGGGTGGAAGATGTTGGGTTAACGGAGTCACTTATGGAAGTGTCTGCGCTGTGCTGAACACTGAGAAGAAATACAAAATTCGGCAGAGCCCTGTCCTCCCAGAGCGCACCTGCTCACGGGGGAAACAGATAAACAGAAGAAAAGTACAATCCAGCAAGACTAGAGCTCTGATAGAGGAGAGGGGTGCGCGGAGGGGCCCCTGACCTGGCCCCAGAGAACAGGAAAGGCTTCTGGAAAAGATCTCCCAGCTGAGGAAGGCGGGGCCCTCAAACCCAGACCTTGTCGTGGCCCTTGCCCTCCCAGGTGGAGACAGGGGAGGGTCTTAAGGCCTGCCCTTGAAGGGCCCCATCAGCCCCCATGCTGCCAGGCATCCCCATGGGGGAGTCTATCTCAACACCCAACACCCCACCCCGTGAGTGGGTGCTCCCACTCTCCCCTCTGAGGGGCAAACCGAACGCGGGTTCCCACCACAGGTACAGGTCCAGGCTTTCTGGGGTGAGGACCCCCAGGGGTGGGGCTGCCGAGAGGAATCAGGCTCAGCCTCCCTGAACTGGAGGGGACACCCTCCTAAGTGCCAGCAAACCCCTGTGAAGAGGTAGGTGGGCTTGCAGCTGGGGGGCCTCGGGAGCCAAGACAGATCCTCAAAGCCAGCCAGACTGTGACAGTGACACCAGCAGGAGCCTGAGGGCAGGGGACTAGAAGCAGCTGGGTCACCCAGAAATCCCATCTAATTCTAATATTTGATGAGCCTGTACGTGGGGAAAACCCGAGAAACCAATTGTGGTTTCCTCCAGGGAGGGGAAGGAATCTAAGTGCACATAGTCATAATAAATATATTAAAGTATTTAAAAGTAAAAACAGATTATATATGGGACTTGAATAAAAATTTCTGAATCTAGCCTTTGGAGCCTCTAAGTTTGTAAGATTCTCCTAACACTTAAGATTCTGGGATTCTCAGAGGCTGTTGGGCAAAGATGTGGGCAATCAGATGTCCCCGGGTTTGGGATCCAGGCTTTTCCCCACTGCTGTGTGACCTAACCCCTTGGTGCCTCAGTTTCCCCATCTGTGATCAGAGAGACCTTGCTTCTCCTGGAACAGTGTAAGATTAAATGGGAATAAAGCAGGGTCAGGCGTCCCCCAGGGTCTGGCAACCTTCAAGCCTCTGTCTAAACCAAGCGGGGTGGTGAATACCCAGAGCCTCTTGGACTCTCCAGGCTGAGTCAGAGCCAGGGAGTTTCCAGATTCCCAGGGTCGGGCTGGGAGGTCGCTGGGAAGCCAGTGGGGAGAGCCCTCTGACAGCCCTCGGTGGGAAGGGAGGCGGTGGACGGCTGCCGCCGTGGCTGGCGCTCGGGCGCCCCCTCGTGGGCACTGTCCTCCTCAAACCCCGGAAAACAGGCGCTCACTTCTATTTTAAAAATCTCTGGGGGTACCTGGGTGGCTCAGTTCGTTAAGGCTCTGACTCTTGATTTCAGCTTGGTTCATGATCTCATGATTCAGGAGCTTGAGCCCCACGTCGGGGTCCAGCTGTCAGTACGGAGCCTGCTTGGGATTCTCTCTCTCCTTCTCTCTCTGGCCTTCCCTTGCTTGTATTCACTCTCTCTCAAAATAAATATATAAAAACTTAAAAAAAAAAGGGTGGGGGGGAGGTTGTTGGGACAGATCCTGATCCAATATGGTTGGTGCCTTTTATTAAAAAATTTTCTTAAGTTTATTTCTTTGAGAGAGAGCAAGCACAAGCTGGGGAGGGGCAGAGAGAAGGAGAGACAGAATCCCAACCAGGCTCCATGCCATCAGGGCAGAGCCTGACATGGGGCTTGAACTCACAAACTGTGAAATCATGACCTGAGTGAGTGGAGAACAAAAGTCAGATGCTTAACTGAGTGCACCCCCCAGATGCCCCTGTTTTTTTTTATAATTCCTTTTTTCTTTTTTCTTTTTTAATTTTTTTTAAATGTTTTATTTATTTTTGAGACAGAGAGAGAGACCGAGCATGAGTAGGGGAGGGGCAGAGAGAGAGGGAGACACAGAATCTGAAACAGACTCCAGGCTCTGGGCTGTCAGCACAGAGCCCGACGTGGGGCTCGAACTCACGAACTGTGAGATCATGACCTGAGCCTAAGTCGGATGCTCAATCGACTGAGCCACCCAGGCACCCCTATAATTCTTTTTTCTAACGTTTTTTTATTTTATTTTTCAGAGAGAGAGGCAGAGAGAGACAGACAGACAGAGGATCTGAAATGGGCTCTGATGACAGCAGAGAGCCCAACACGGGGCTCAAACTCACGAACCGCAAGATCATGACCTAAGCCAAAGTTGGATGCTTAACTGACTGAGCCACCCAGGCAGCCTGATTGGTGTCCTTTTAAGAAGAGATTGGGACACACGCAGAGGAATGGCCATGTGAAGACACGGTGGGGAGAAGGCACCCATACACCAGCCAAGGAGTGAGGCCTCAGAGTAAATCAGCCCTGCCAACCCCTGGATCTGAGGCCTCCAGCTTCCAGAGCTGTTCAAGCCCCCCAGTCTGAGGAACTGTTACAGCAGCCCCAACAGATGAGTAGCCACCCCACCCCCTAAAACCAAAGGGCATATTAAAGGCTCATCCACACCGGCCTTTTGCTGAATTCTGGAGGCTACTAGTCACCAGTCTACTACTCCCAGCCGATTCCAACTTCCCACTAAAAGAGCTCTAAAGAGGGGCGCCTGGGTGGCTCAGTCCGTTAAGTGTCAGACTGTGGCTCAGTTCCCGATCTCGTGGTTTGTGGGTTCAAGCCCTGCATCGGGCTCCGCGCTGACAGCTCAGAGCCTGGAGCCCGCTTCAGATTCTGGGCCTCCCTCTCTCTCTTTCTCTGCCTCTCCCCCGCTCACCCTCTGTCTCTCTCGCTCTCAAAAATAAACATTAAAAATAAAATAGCTCTAAAGACTCACAAAACGGGGGGCGGGGATCATAAATTGCTTCTTGCAAAGAATTTGGTTTCCAAATAACATGGTGAACGTTGTTCACCAACATTGTGCCAGGGTGTTCTAAATGCTCAGTCAAGGTAGCCGATCCACTGGTCCTAGGGCCTGCCACACGCCCAACCCTACTTTCTTGTTCCATAAACAGGAACATGCACCCAGAGTTCTGAGCCCGCTTTGAAATGCTGAGGTCTGTAACTTCAATATTAGCACTCACTTGGAACTCTTACTGTGAACCCAGCACAGTCCTGAGTGCTTTATAAACATTAACCCACGTTACCCTCACATCCCTCCTTATGATAGAGTTACCCCCAGGTTTATAGGTGAGGAAATGAAGGCTCAGAGAGGTGTCTTGAGTGGCCCAGGGTGGCCAGCTGGAAAGTCACGGAGCTGGGATTTGAACCCAGGCCATTTGGCTCTGAGACGACACTCTCAACCACTGTGCTTTGCTGCCTCATATTTTAAGTGGAAAATGCTTATTTTTGAACTGCACATTACCAAAAGTTGTATCAGAAATCATTATGATGTACTCTTTCGCCTTACCATATTGTGTGGGGGAAAAAATGTCTACTTTTGGGGGCACCTGGGTGGCTCAGTCCGACTCTTGATTTTGGCTCAGGTCATGATCTCATTCTTCATGGAATTGGGCTTCGCATCTGGCTCTGTACTGACAGCACGGAGCCTGCTTGGGATTCTCTCTCCCTCTCTCTCTGCCCCTCCCCTGCTTGTGCTCTCCCTCTCTCTCAAAATAAATAAACTTTAAAAAAAGTCTACTTTTGCTCATCCAGTCTTGAAGCTTCTGTTTACATCAGCTATCAAATAAATACAAAGCTTTTATATTCATGTTCAAATATATGTGAAAAATAGTTGTTACTATATCCCCAAATGGAAAAGCTTCTTTCACGAACTGATATTTGGAACACTTGTCTTCTGCATTTTTTAAATCCAGTATTTTTTGTGGTCTTGTTTCTTACAGACAAGAGAACGGGTTTTAGGCTGGTACCTGCGAGCACTTCTCTGAAATAACCCATTTCAAGTGTGGGCCACCTGTGTTTCCAATGTATAAAAACCCAAACTGTATCATCCTCCTACACCTTCCTTTATAATATTGGGTTTATAAGTACATCGGTTCTGTAAGATTTGTGATCTGGTGGGCACAGATGAGCAGGCCCAGTGAGGACAGCGTCGAGTTACCTTGGGTCTCCGCAGTGGCTTAAGCCTCCTATCGTTAGGGACCAGGGGCCAACTATGGGTAGAAACCCAACAATATGTGACTGAGGGCAATGAAAACAGTTTAAGTCTCCAGGGGGCCCGAGTGGCTCAGTCAGGATAGCGTATGACTTTTTTTTTTCAATGTTTAATTTTATTTTGAGAGAGCGAGAGACAGAGTGCAAACAGAGGAGGGGCAGAGAGAAAATGAGACACAGAATCAGAAGCAGGCTCCAGGTTCTGAGCGGTCAGCACAGGGCCTGATACTGGGCTCAAACTTGTGAACCGTGAGACCATGACTTGAGCCAAAGTCAGACACTCAACTGAATGAGCCACCCAGGTGCCCCGAGAGCATGTGACTCTTGATCTCAGGGTTGAGTCCAAACCCTACATTGGGTGTAGAGATTACTTTAAGAATAAAATCTTAAGTCGTCTGGGTGGCTCAGATGGTTAAGTGTCAGACTCTTGATTTCGGATCAGGTCATGATCTCGTGGTTCATGGGACCAAGCCCCACATCAGGCTCTGTGCTGACGGCGTGGAGCCTGCTTGGGATTCTCTGTCTCCCTCTCTCTGTCCCTCCTCTGCTCTCTTTCTCTCAAAAGTGAATAAACTCTTCAAAATAAGATCTAAAAAACAAAAAACTGTAAGTTTCCAAACCAACAGGCAGAAGAACTAAATGACAAGCATGCTCCTCTGGTCGCTCCTCATGGACACGGGGGACAGGGTGGCTCCCTTAGTGGGAATAGAAGGGACAAGAGCCACAGAAGCCGGGGGTGGAGTCGGGGGGAGGGGCGCCCAAAGAGGCCTGGAGTCATCAGGGCAGGAAAAGGTGATCTGAGAAGTTCCAGCCCTCCCAGGAGCAGCTCTGTGCCTGAAGGGACTGACTGGATGGACATCTGTCACCTCAGCTAACCCTCACAGCCCTCCTGGGGGGAAGGACTCTTGGCACCCCCTTTCTATGGATGAGAAAAGAGAAACCAAAACCGAAGATGCAGCCGCCTGCACCACGTGGTGTCCACAGAACAGCCCGCGGAGGGCCAGGGGAGGGAGAGGGCCACACCCGCAGCGGGCTGGGGCAGGTGGGAGCGGAGCCCCCACCCGGGTTAGGATCCCTCTCCCCGGAGTTCACGGAGTCCCGGCCCGGCCCTGACTCTCAGCCTGGGTGCTCCTTTCCGGGCAGCCTGCACAGCCCCCCACCCCAGCCAGCCACAGGAAATCCCAGCTGCCTCCCTCCTCACCCTTCAGTCTTTGTGGAGGCTCGGGGGCTCCCTGGACGCCCCAGGATTTTCATGGCGCCAGGCCCTGCTGCTCCCTCCGTGGGACTCCCTGTGCCCACCCACCTGAGCCCTGCTCTGCCCTCCCCAGTCACAGCCAAGCCAGTACCCGCTTCGGTCCCTCCATACTGTGCCTGCCGTGCCACATCGCCGGGGACGGGGACTATGCCAGGGCACTCTTCCCCTGGACCAGCACCTCCTCCAGGCCGGAACCGTGTCTGCCCCGGCACCCTGCTCAGCCCGAGCACGGGGCCTGCCTGGGGAGGGGCTGCTGGAGAGTGACATGAGCACAGCCGGGTTTGAATCCTGACCCTGCCCTCACTCGCTGTGACACGGGACTCTGAGCCTGTTTCCCCATCTATAAAACAGAGGTGACCACGGTGCCCACACCCACGACTGCCGGGGGCTTAAGTGCATCCCAGCTGACGATGTGGGATGACAGAGCCTCCACCCTGCAGTCCCCGCTGATGGGGCACCATCCATCGCGGCCGAGACCCCGAGTGAACGCGCTCCCTGGAGAGAGATCCCTCTCCCCCTCCCAGAAACGCGAGCCCTGGCGGCAGGGTTAAAGCTCACCCTGCCTCCCGCACCCCCAAACACAAGAACAGAAGGCTCGGGTCTGCAGCGGATGCCAACGCTCGCGTCTCCACCTGCACAAGATGAAAGGAGCAGAGGATCTGGAAGCGCTCACGATGCTCTCAGAAGATGGGCATCCGAACCAGGCGACAAAGAGCTCTTCAGAAGTTCTCCAAATTACCCAAGGAGAGATGGGCTTTGAGCAGGAGTGAATCAGAGGAAAACTGATTGAGCGCCTCTCATCCCTCCATTTCCTGGAACCGGGCAGTTGCAAAGAGCTATAAGCGGCTGGAAATTGCCACAGGTAAGTACACGAGTGACTCAACAGTGACCACACTGACGCACCCAGGTTTCCTGGTCGGGGTTTTAGGAAGATCGTGTAATCGGACTTTCAGTTCGCGGCGGTCTTTGTTTTAACATGGTGCTTATTTTTAGATACTGTATCTGCTAGTAATTTAATAGAATAAAATGTGTCATGCATTTCTGAATTCATGCTTTGCTTGAGGTTCTGCATTCCTAAATGTATCTTAAGTGGCAAATATCTTATTTCGTGGATTTTTCTTGAATTTTACGAACTATACCCTCTTACTGGTATTACAGTATTAAGCAAAATAATGACAAACAACGAGGACTATTGATTTTCTCCGATACTGCTGTTACTCGTGCTTTCCACCATTCAAACCTCACAACCCGCGGTGCTGAATCCTACGACTTCCAGCTCACTGATGCTAAATTCAGGTGCACACAGGCCAATGGGACAGAACAGGGAGTCCAGAAATAAACCCAGGCATACACGGTCCATTAGTTCCGGACAGAGGAGACAAGAACATGCGACGGGGACAGGACAGTCTCTCCAGGCAGCAGTGCTGAAAAACCGGAGATCCACGTGCAAAAGAAATTGGACCACTGTCTCACACCACACAAACTAACTCAAAATGGGTTAAAGAAGGAAGGAAGAGGGGCGCCTGGGTGGCGCAGTCGGTTAAGCGTCCGACTTCAGCCAGGTCACGATCTCGCGGTCCGTGAGTTCGAGCCCCGCGTCAGGCTCTGGGCTGATGGCTCGGAGCCTGGAGCCTGTTTCCGATTCTGTGTCTCCCTCTCTCTCTGCCCCTCCCCCGTTCATGCTCTGTCTCTCTCTGTCCCAAAAATAAAAAAAAAAAAAAAAAAAAAAAACGTTGAAAAAAAAAAAAAAAAAAAAAGAAGGAAGGAAGACCTGAACCCATAAAGCCTTAGAAAACAGGAGAACTTCTGGACATGGGCCTTGGTGAGGACTTTTTAAATCTGACACCAAAAGCAGAGGCAACAAAAGCAGAACAAACAGGTGAAGGGACCACTTCAAACTAAAAAGCTTCTGCACGGAGAAGAGAACCGTCAACAAAACAAAAAGCTCACAGAATGGGAGAAAGTGTTTGCAGATCGCATACTAATAAGGGACTAATACTCAAAACATATAGGGGCACCTGGGTGGCTCATCAGTTGAACATATGACTTCGGCTCAGGTCATGATCTCACAGTTCGTGGGTTCGAGCTCCGTATCGGGCTCTGCACTGACAGCTCAGAGCCTGGAGCCTGCTTCGGATTCTGTCTCCCCCTCTCTCTGCCCCTCCCCCGCTTGTATTCTGTCTCTCTCTCGAAAAATAATAAAGAGTTAAAAAAAAAAAGTAAATAAATAAAAAACAAAATATATAAAGAACTCAGGTAACTGGACAGCAAAACAATGCAACTAAAATATGGGCAGAAGATCTGAAGAGACATTGCTCCAAAGACATACAGATGGCCCACAGACACATGAAAAGATGCTCAACATCACTGACCGTCAGGGAAACGCAAATCAGAACCACAACGAGCTCATCACTCACACCTGCCAGCATGGCTAGTCTCAAAAACACAAGACAGAACAAGTGTTGGCGAGGAAGTGGAGAAAAGGGAGCCCTCGGGCACCACTGGGAATGTGACCTGGGGCAGCCACCGTGGCAAACAGCATAGAGAGTCACCGCGGGGCTAAGACTAGAAATACCATATGACCCAGCGATTCCACTTGTCAGTATCTCCGTATTTACACGAAGAAAATAAAAACACCATTTTTTTAGCGAAGGAAATGAAAACACCAATTTGTTTTTTTTTATTTTAAATTTTTTTTTTTTTCAACGTTTTTTATTTATTTTTGGGACAGAGAGAGACAGAGCATGAACGGGGGAGGGGCAGAGAGAGAGGGAGACACAGAATCGGAAACAGGCTCCAGGCTCCGAGCCATCAGCCCAGAGCCTGACGCGGGGCTCGAACTCACGGACCGCGAGATCGTGACCTGGCTGAAGTCGGACGCTTAACCGACTGCGCCACCCAGGCGCCCCGAAAACACCAATTTGAAAAGACCTAGCACCAGCAGGTTCATTGCAACATTTACAACAGCCAAGATACGAAAACGACCTTGGACCTAATTCCAAGATATGGAATCCGTCCACTGACGGAAAAATGGATGAAGAAAATGAGGTGTATGCACACACACACACACACACACACACACACACTATCCAGCCATAAAAAAGGAAGTCAAAGAAAAATATTGTATAACCTCACTTACACATGGAGTCTTAAAAACAAAAAAAACAAAAAACAAAAAACAAAAAACAAAACAAACACCTCAAGAGACACAGAGAATAGATGGGCGGTTGCCAGAGGTGGGCGGTGGAGAGTGGGCAAATGGGTGAAGGGGGTCTAGGGGGACGTACTTGCTAGTCAGTTAGCCATGAGGAGGTAACGCACAACATGGGGACCATAGTTAATACTGTCTTATGAATGTTTCAAAGTCGCCAAGAGAGATCTTACAAGTTCCCATCCCAGGGAGGCCTGGGTGGCTCCGCTGAGGGTCTGACTCTTGATTTCAGCTCAAGTCATGATCCCAGGATCGTGGGATCGAGCATCGTGTCGGGCTCTGCGCGGAGCATGGAGCCTGCTTAAGATTCTCTCTCGCCCTCTGCCCCTCCCCCACTCATGCTCCCTAAAATTAAAGTTTCCATGACACACACACAAAAATTAACTACTTGTGGTGATGGATATTAATTCCACCCCCCTCCCTGCCCAAGAAAAAGGAAACGGCAGAAGGCATATCCTCAGACCCAGAGAAGTCGATTGCCTCAGCCAAGGCCACACAGCTACAGGGAGCTCATGGGGAGCAAACCAGTGCATACAACGCTGGCACCTCCCCTCTCAGCCACTTTGCTCTAAGGCCTGTGGGAATCCATGTCCCCGAATCCCAAAAGCCACTGGCGTCTCACCGCACTGCCCCGTCCTCCCTGAGCACCTCGCTGTCATTATCCCAAACACAACCCTGCAAAGCACGTGCTAGCTTCAGCCCTTTACGGTCCGGACACTGAGGCACAAAAAGGCGTGGGGACTGGGCGGGCCTGAGGCAGGAGCATGGCCCCCGCGCCCCCACAGGCTCCGGGGAGCAGCAGAGCCCATCTTGCGCACCCCCCGGGAGCCCTCCACAGGTCCCGGATCTGGTGGGATTCTCACCGCTGCTGGCTGGCGAGCAGTTCAAGAACCCGGAGCACAAGAGGGAAGGGCGCTGCCCAAGGGCCTGAGGGGCGGACGCAGGTCAGATGCCCCGCTCGGTCTGGCTCCAAGACTGGTCTGCAGGGCAAGATGGGGGCGGGGACGGGCTACCCAGTGCAGAAGCCCAGAGACATCCAAACGCACCGTGGCTTTATTATTTCAACAAACACCAAAAGCACGCCTCCTGGACCTGCGCCAGAGGCAGGCGCCCGGAGGCGGCGAGGCAGGGGGGACGCTCCTTCCTCCAGGGCAGGTGGAGAGCGCGTGGGAAGTTCAAGATGGCAGCAGGGAGGTGGAGGGCAGTGACGTTCGGGGTGCGGGCCGTGCGGGAGGCACGGGCAAGTCCGAGGCCGCGAGGGCTCACTTGAGGCGGTACAGGACCTTGCGCTGCATGCGATGCTGAATCTCGCCCCGTCGGAGCATGAGCTGCAGGACCTTGTGGATGGCGTGCTCCGGGTATTTCTGCGGACGCAAGGCTGGATGCAGGAGCGTGCCTCCAGAGGGGACCCCACGTATCCCCCCTGCTCACAGAGAACTTCCGGTTTATCAAAGGCCTTCACACCCATCTCCTTGGCTCCCGCGAAGGGCTCACACCTCCTGAACTCTACTACGTGCCAGGCACCGTTCTAGTCTTCGTACCTCAACTCACTCCACCCCCACAACAGCCCCACGCAGCCGGTACTGTGATTACGCTCATCTTACGGGCCAGGAGCTGAGGCACAGAGAGGCTGAGTCACGTGCTCAAAGTCACACAGCAATTAAGTGGCAGACCTGGGCCTTGAATGGAGTCCACCTGACTCTAGAACCGAAGCTCTTGACCCCCTAAACCTCCCTAAGCCCCAGTCTGCTCACATATAGAACGAGCGTGGTACCACCTGCTGCGTGAAACTGCTCTAAGATTCAAATGACATGACGTATGCTAAGAGGAGCTGAAATCAGAAAGGCGTGGATTGTTCCTGTGGTTTTAAAGACCACAAGTTGGGGCGCCCAGGTGGCTCAATCGGTTAAGCGTCTGACTTCAGCTCAGGTCATGATCTCACGGTTCGTGGGTTCAAGCCCTGTGTCAGGCTTTGTGCTAACAGCTCAGAGCCTGGAGCTGCTTCCGATTCTGTGTCTCCTTCTCTCTCTGCCCCTCCCTAGCTTGCGCTCTGTCTCTCTCAAAAAGAAAGAAATGTAAAAAAAAATTTAAAAAAAAAAAAAAAAGACCACAAGTTCTCCACAGCACCCAGAAGGCCCCACTCCTCTCTGGGTTCTCGAACGTTGTCCTCCATGAACTGGAGACTCCCCCTCCTGACTCTGCCCCTCCCCACCCCACAAAAGCCAGGCAGCGAGGGCAGAGATACACAGGAGGTGCTGGGGGAGCCTGGGTGTGGTGGTACCAGAACACCAGCCCCCCGTCCTCTCCCCTGATGGGACAGAAGACCAGCCCTGCCCCAGACTGAGGCCGTCTCTAGGGGATGAATGACGGGAACAGGTCCAGGGCGAGGAAGAGCCACCTCATCCCCATCCCCAACCCAGGCCTGTCAGCTGAGCAACAGGACACAGGTGCCGGGTGGGTGGGAGGCAGGCCGCGCGAGCCCCCCGCTTCCCCCCCCAGGCCACGGGAGGGCCTACCTGCTTGGTGAAGTCCTGGATGATGCTGTGCTCCGACACCTGGGAGCCGATGGCAAAGCGGCGCTTGAGCTGTTTCTCGATGCGGCTCAGCATCTCCTGGTCCTCCTGGCTGGTAAAGCCCTCCACCCCTGTGGGCAGAGAGAGACGGGTAGGTGGGGACGGGGCACCGGAGACCTCAGTCTGCTCGTGGTGGGAGACCTGAAGGGACGGGGCCCCTGAGCCAAGAAAGGGTGGCCGGGGAACGGTGCATGGGGGACAGCACGGGCCTGTGGAGATGGCTGGACACAGCCGTGAGTCAGGGGACACAGCACACCTGTGTGGAAAGATGCTCCAGGCAACGGACTGGCAGATGCAAAGGCACAGGGGTAGAAACCCGACTTCATTCGAAACCCAGTCCAGGGGCCAGGGACGTGGCCAGACCGGCGACCAGGGGCCAGGTCCTGGGGGCCCTAGGCCATGGCACTGGTTTTGCTTTGATTCTGGGAACGGCCAGGGGAGGGCTCTGAGGAAGGACGTGGGCGGACTTGGAGAGAGAGCCCGTAATACCTGCACCCCACCCAGCTGGTCAGGCAGCAGGGACAAAGTTCCTGGAGGAGCAGATCTGAGAGAGCCGAACCCACCAGTGCCCCAAGGAGGGAGGGCAGGCTGCCCGGAGACCACGGCTGTGAGGTGCCCCAAGGGGCCCAGGCAAGCACCAGGCTCACGGCTCACATCTGCTGCTGCAGGGCACATTCCTCCTGCTGACCAAGGCCTACAGATGCCCTGGGGTTTCAGCTGAGGAGAGGGTGGGGCACGGTCAGCGGAGCCACTGGGTGGGGGACCTCAAGGCTCCAGGATGAAACGGATCTGCAAGGCAAACTGCTACGCAGCCTACGACGCCCAGCTCAAACCTCACTGTCCCAAATCACACCTGACCTCTGGCCATCAGCAAACCCAAGAGCCCCCATTAGCAAATTTCTCATGTTGACGGGAATCCCCTCCAGGGCAGAGACTGAGTCTTCACCAAGGGGAGGGTGGGGGCGATCAGGCCCCTCACACCACCCAAGACACCGGCCACACTCACCCTTGAACATGCCAAGCCTGCTCCCTCCTTGGAGGCGTGGCATTCAGCCTCCCCCTACAGTGTCCTCTCCCCCTGCCCTTATTTCCTCTTTTCACACCACTCCTGAATAATGTCACCTCCTCAGAGAAGCCCTCCAGACCATCTTCCTCCAACATATCCGGCCTGCCAGGATCCCCCCCCGCCCCTGCAGCCCAGTGCACTTCTGACTGCCTGAACCCCATCTATCTGCCTTTGTCGAATCTCTCCCCATCCAAAATGAGGCCCGCACGGCAAGGACTTGGAGATCTGTTCACTCCTACACCCCTAGCACCTGGAACGACGCCTGACAAACACCACACCCTGCTCAGTGAAGGAATGAATCTACTCCCAGGAGAGTCTGGCACAGTCAGTGATCCAGAAAAATCTGTTCAAAGACTGAGCCTGAAGCAGATTGTAGGGCTTATGGCAGTTTGACCTTCCCTGCCCTCCGGGCCGAGACCTGCATTCCAGCTAACGAACAGCAGCCTTGGCACCATGAAAAGGCCTCTGAATGACTGTCTTATTTCTAAGTGCCCCGCCTGGCTTCTCGGGGGGTGGGGGGGATGTGGGGACAGCTGGAAGTAAACAGGAAAGAGTTCTGGAAGCACTCAGAACGGTTATGAGCTCACAAGGAGTGCCATCGTTCTCAGATGAGGTCAAGATGACAGTTCTTACTAATTAACTGGGTCAAGAGGATCGTCTCCAAGGGTGTGGAGAGAAGCCACCGCTTGTCATCGTGGAAGGAAGTGGCTGGGGCGGAACTGGGAACCGGGGCTCACCGCCAGGAGGATGCTCGGCAAAGGCACAGACGCGACACATGCTCCGGGCCTCCCGGCTGTGGCCCCGCCCCACGCGCCCCCTCACGCCCCCACCCCCCCCCCCAGCTCGGGTCCCTGCGCCTGCTCACCTGACAAGGTGCCGGACAAGGCAGCGTCCAGCGTGGACACCTGGAAGAGCCGCAGAGCCTCCTCCACGTCCGCCTCCGTGGCAAAGGGCTGCAGCTTCATCTTGCTGAGGGCCTCGGCGATGCGCACGATGGCCTCCAGCTGCCTGCGTGGGAGCAAGGGGACGCGGCGGGGACTCAGCTCACCCCCCGCCCCTGTCCCAGCACAGCAGCAGGGAGGTGCCTGCCCAAGGTGTCAGACTATGGGGGAGACTGCTTGCGGTCCCCGTGACCCTCAGAAACGGAACCCCAGGGGCGCCTGGGTGGCTCCGTCGCTTGAGCGTCCGACTTTGGCTCGGGTCGTGATCTCATGGTTCATGAGTTCAAGCCCCACATCGGGCTCTGGGCTGACAGCTTGGAGCCTGGAGCCTGCGTCGGATTCTGTGTCTCCCTCTCTCTCTGCCCCTCCCCCACTCGCGCTGTCTCAGCTCTCTCTCAAAATTAAATACACATCAAAGAAATGGAACCCCAATTTTTACTCCAGGATGTGGCGCCCAGCTCAAATTTGACATTTCCCAGCCTCTCTGGTATCTACATGTGTCTATGTGACTAACGTAGGCCAAGAAGATGGAAGTTCAAACATTTTCTGGGAATTTCAGGAAATGTCCTAAAGAGATGGGCCCTTCTTTTCCTGCCTCTCCTGTCTCCTGGAATGCAGAGGTGATGGCTGAACTTCCAGCAGCCATATTAGACTAGGAGGATAAGGGTAAGCATGAAAGAGCCCCACTTGCCAACGACTCTGAGGAGTCATCGCATCAGTCCTGGACCACCCACCCTCTAACATTTTTTACATGTGAGAGAGAAATAAACTCCGATTTATTTACTCTGTATTTTCCATTACATACAAACAAAATCACTTCTAACTAATCAATGCTAGAAACAGGATTCAGACGAGATGGGGTCAAACTCTTCATCACTATCTTCTACTGTATAATTTCACAAAAATGAGGAGTTAACCATGAAAACGGAGATCCAGAGAAGGAAAGCCATTTCCCTGCAGTCAGTCGGCCAGAGCCTAGGACCCAGGTCTCTTTAACTCCCATGACTGGACCCTTCCCTTTCCCTCATGCTGCCCTGCAACGAGGGAAACCAGACAAAATTCAGAAAACAGGGTCCCAGGTCTTCTCAACCTTAAAACAGGCCAAGAAGTACATACCGTGAGGGTTTATACTCCCAAAAGCCTCCCTGACCCGCAGCCCTCACTACAGGCCTGCACTGTGCGGTGAGCAAAGGCCCCCAGCCCTGGCTTGCGAGGTACACCCTTTTGTAAACCGAGGAGGCCCATGCAGCCCTCCTGGGCCCGGCCCTCCCGCGCCGGCTCACCGCACGGTGATGGGGATGTTGGAGCGGCGGTCGCTGTCCCTCTCGTGCTGCCGGGCTCCGCTCCGCATGATGATATACCGGTTCTTCAGCTTCTCTGCGGCCTCTGCCGACAGCCGGGGGCCACACTTCCTGCAGGATGGTGGGGAGCAGCTGACACGAGGCCAGGAAGGGTTCTTGGGGCACCCACCATGCTGCCCAGCCAAGTGACAGTCACAGATTCAGGGGAATACTCAGATCACCTAAGGCAACCCTCATCCTGAGGGTGAGAAGACAGAGCCAGGAGGGAGGAGTCGACTCCCCAAGGCCACCAAGGACCTGGCGTCAGGATGGGGCAAGCCTCACAGCTGGGGCCTGAGCCTCTGAGGACGGGGCCACAGGAGCTCAGAACTGTGACAAGGACCCAGGACGGGAGTCATTGCGCCACTCCATCACTCCAAGGGTGGGTAGGGGGGAACTGAGGGACCTACCCGACTACAGTGCTCCCCTCCCACCGGAGGGGCTCTTGAAGACTCCTCCACCCTCAGGTTTTACCCCCAACAAGAGGCCACCGAGGCGTATGTCCAGCATCTCCACACCGTGGCTAACAGCACAGCCCCTGGCGCCAGGTACCTGGGTTCAAATCCTTGCTCTCCTACCTCCCACTCAGGACCTTGGACAAGCTACTTAACCTTTCCTTCCCTCAGCTTCTTAGCCGCAGCCCCAGTAAAATGGATTCTTATGGTCCCTCAAAGGTTTAGGGACAGGGCTAAAGTTCGCTTACACGTGAAATACTCAGAGAACACCCGGCACAGGGTAATTATTGTATGTAGGATTACAGTTACTGGCCGGCTGTGAAGAAAACAGGAATAAAAGTCTCAGCTGCCATTTCCCGAATGTTGACTCGGTGCAGGGGCTCTGCCAAGCACTTAATCACCTGTGTCATCATTACAAAAACCCTAGGCAACACCAGTCCAGGAAAAGGGAGATTCAGAGGGCAACTGACTCGCCCAAGGTCACACGGTGGGGTGGACATGCCCCAGAGCCCGTGTGCACGATGTCCACACTGCCCCGCCTCCCTGCATGTGAGTGTGAAGCTGATCTTTAAAGACCTTCTGATTTTTACAACCTCATTTTAGAGATGTGGCAACGTAAGCCAAAAGCCACCGGGTGACCTGTGCGAGTTCAGAAAGGAACCTAGCCAGAACCCTCAGGAGGGCTTCACTTGTAAGAAGGCGTCCCTTCTTGTAATCCCTCGTAAGAAGCAGGCCCAGGGTCTCTCCCACCCTAGGAGAGCCAGGCAACCCCACTCCTGCAGGGCCCATGCCTAGGACTCACGCTCGGCAGTAGGCAATGAACTTCTTGAGCTTGGCCAGGTCGACCTCACCCTCCACAGCCTGGGTCTGGGTCAGTGCACTCACGTGCAGAGTGACGACGTGCTTGGCCAGCATCTGGGGAGGCAGAGGGGACACTGGGTCAGCCCACAGGCCCTCCCCAGCCTGGATCCCAACACAGAAGTTGAGCAGGCAGGAAGAAGGAGCTGGCAGGGCCAGAACTCGTGGAAAGGAGGAGGCCTCTCTTTCCTCAGGGTCTGTGAGCCAACCAGACAAAATCACAGAGCTGCCAGGGCCGTATCGGCCACAAGGAGAGCACCTGCCTGAGTACAAGCCTCCAGCAGGGAGGGAGAGCAGAGGCAGAAGCAGAGAGCTCTGACCACGGGGCCCCGGATGCAGCTGAGCCCCACGCCTTTAGGCTTGCCCATTACATAAACCACTACTTTCTTCCAGAGACGTCCTGGCCAGAGCCGGGCTTCTATTATTTGCAGAGGTCAACTTCCTTGTTTCATATACCAGGGGTTGAGGCCCGGGGAGGGAATGACTGACCCAAACCGCACAGCCTAACACACACAGGAGGCAGGACTGGACCCCCAGTCCAGTGTTCTCTGCCAGCCACAGCCACCCCTCCTGGGCTGCCCACTTACGGGCAAGTCGGCTTGATGGTCAGGACTCTGGGCCAAGCCCCGGTGACCCTCCCCCAGAACTGCGGCCCTGGCTGGACCCGGCCCTGTGCACCCTGTGGCCCTGGCCATCTTCAAACGCACCACGTCCCTCTCCTCGTTGTGCTCGTCCTTGACAATGAAGATCATGTCAAAGCGGGACAAAATGGTGGGCATAAAGTCGATGTTGTCCTCCCCCTTCGTCTCATCCCAGCGCCCGAACACCGAGTTGGCTGCAGCCAGGACGGAGCACCGGGAGTTGAGGGTGGTGGTGATCCCAGCCTGAGGGGAGAGGGAGGGAAGCAGATGGCAGAGATGAGAACCCGGGGGCACGTCCCCTCCGTGCGTCTGTGCACACGCGCCCCACGACCCCAGGCCGGCGGCTGCTGCCAGCACAGGCCCTGGCGAACAGTGGCCCCCCGCCAGCACCCTCCCCACGCACGCCGGGCCAGGCTGGACGGGGGCCACGCACCTTGGCTATAGAGATGGTCTGCTGCTCCATGGCCTCGTGGATCGCCACTCGGTCGTCTTCCCGCATCTGTGTGGGACAGGAACGTCTGAGGCCCAGGCGAGGGGGCAGGAGAGCAGCAGGGCAGCAGGAAAACCACAGCAGCTACCAGTCAAGCCCCAACTCTATGCCCGGCGGACGGCAGGAACGTGGAGACCTCTCGCGCCAGTGACCACGAACCCACTCTCCAGATGAGGAAACGGAGGCTCAGAGAGGTTAAACTACTTCCCTCGATAACAGGCCGGGAGACTGACCACACCGGGCTCTAAGTCAGAGGCGGTTTGTGCCGTCTGAGCACAGGAGGCCACACCTCCACCTTCCAGCTGCCAGCCACGTCACCATCAGACTCACCTTGTCAAACTCGTCGATACAGACGACCCCGCCGTCGGCCAGGACCATGGCCCCACCCTCCATGATGAAGTTCCGGGACGAGGGGTCCCTCATCACTGAGGCAGTCAGGCCTGCCGCGCTGCTGCCTTTCCCCGATGTGTACACCTGCAGGGAGAAGGGGAGGGGTCAGGGCCCTGCACATCTCCAGCTCCGCGCTCTGACCCCAGTAAGGCCGGGGCCCAGACTGATGGGGCTGGCTCAAGCTCACACACCAAAGCCGGCCACAGAGCCCAGGACAGAACCCCAAGCTCCTCCCCTGGGCCAGGAAGGCAGCCCCGGCACCAGTCTGGCCCGGTGGGTGTCCACACGCGCTCTTCACCTGAGCCCCGCCACAACCCTGGGAACCGACCCTCAGGGGCCCGGCTCACAGAGGAGCAAATGGAGACCCGGAGATGAAGGACACACTTCGAGGTGGCCTCAGGGCTGGGACAGGGACGCCTGACCCCCAAGGAGAAGGCTCCCCCGCCCCAGTCCCATCATCTCTGTACAGACTCGAGTACCACATGCTGCCCCTGTGGCAAGTCCCAACCCAGGTGGCCTTACGGTGTAAAATATGCACCCATTTCAAACTTAGCCCTTAAAAAAAGAAAGGATATGAAGTATCCCACTGCATTTTTTATGTTAAGCTACAAACTAAAACAACACCGCTTCCGATATATTGAGCTACACACAATAGTAAGATTAGTTTCGTCTGATCCTTTTAGTTCTCTAACGTGGCCACCAGAAACTTCAGCCCACTGGGGGCACCTGGCTGGGCCCAGTCAGTTAAGCAGCAGACTTCGGCTCAGGTCATCTCACGGTTCGTGAGTTCCAGCCCCGCATCGGGCTCTGTGCTGACAACTCAGAGCCCGGAGCCTGCTTCGGATTCTGTGTCTCCCTCTCTCCCTGCCCCTCCCCCACTCGTGCTCTGCCTCTGTCTCTGTCTCTCTCCCAAAAATTAACATTAAAAAAATTTTGTTTTGGGGCGCCTGGGTGGCTCAGTCGGTTAAGCGTCCGACTTCGGCTCAGGTCACGATCTCGCGGTCCGTTGAGTTCGAGCCCCGTGTCAGGCTCTGTGCTGACAGCTCGGAGCCTGGAGCCTGCTTCCGATTCTGTCTCCCTCTCTCTCTGCCCCTCCCCCATTCATGCTCTGTCTCCCTCTGTCTCAAAAATAAATAAGCGTTAAAAAAAAATTAAAAAAAAAATAAAGAACAACAAAATATTTTAAAAAATAAATAAATAAATAATTTTGTTTTTTTAAAGAAACGTAAGCCCACCCCGATGGCTCATGGCTGTAGTGCACACGTGCTTGTCAGGCTGCTCCGGCACAGAGCCCGTGGCATACTTCCGGTCTATCCAGACTACAGCTCCCGCTGGCACAGCCCTGTCCCACTGACCACGATGGCCATCCCCGCCCTCTCTGAGCCCCCAGGCCCCCAATCACTGCACAGAGCACCCCGCCTACCACACACCTGGGGTCAGATCCCTGTGCTTGCACTTACTAGCTGTGGGACCCCGGGCAAGACGGAGCTCTTCTGTACCCGTTTCCTCCTCCTTAAAGGGGTCACAACACCCACCGTGCAGCGAGCAGAAGGTCAGGTGAGTAAATGTACGTAATGCACTGCGAGCAGGGCCCGGCCCTTAATCTTCACGTGATTATTACCAACATTATGGCCCAGTGGGTAGATAAACAGAGTCTCGGGGACAATAGGTGACTTGCTTGCGGTCCGTGACCAGCCAGCTACTGGCCAGGCAGAGATCCAGAGCCTGTGCTCTCAGGCCGCACTCCACCCACGGCCCCGAACCGACCCACACCCATTGGTTCCCTTCTTCCTCCCTCTGTGCCGTCCTGACCACAGGCAAGAGGAACGAGAAAGAGATTCCGGGAAGCCAGCTGCCCCAGGGGTCCTGGGGACCCGGTAGCCCTGCCTGCAGCTTGCCTTCCTACTGGGGTGGCCAAGCAGAGCAGTGAGCCCTAGGCACTCACCCCGATGGGAGAGCACTTCTCCACAAACTTCAGCAGCTGGGACTTGGCTGTCCCCGGGTCCCCCAGCATCAGCAGGTTGATGTCTCCTCGGCGGGTGAGTCCATCAGGGAGCCTGGGGGAGGACGGGCAGGTGGGCGAGGCTGGCACTTGGGCTGGTCATGGGGAGGACTGGCAGTTGGCCCCCCAACCGGGTTATCACGAGCCTCAGAGCAGCAGGCAGCCAGGGGCTCCGGGCTGAGACCCTCGTTCACAGCTGCCGTGTCCCCTAGCCTTGCCCATGGTAGCAATGGGGGAGACAGCTTGCCTCCAGGGCACGGACAGCCAAGGAAACGGGAGACCACAGATGAACCACAAGCCAGCTGACAGCAAGCCTGGTTGATGGGGAAGGAGCCTGGGAGTAGCAGGCAAGGCTGAGGGTCCCAGGAAAATGAAAAGAACATTCAAGTCCTGACCATCAGCAGCTACTCTCGTAGGAGCCAAGTTACTCATCCCCTCCAAGATCTGGAGGGACCCAGACCCCCACCTCTTTCGGGAGCCCCCAAACAGCAGGCAGGCGATGGCCTTCTTCATGTCCGTTCCACCGAAGATGGACGGGGCGATGCTCTTGGAGATGACCTCATAGACATTGGGCAGGGCGGCCAGGCGCCGGAACTCCTCCTCCTCCTGTGGGGTCACGGGCCCGGCAAAGCTGCGGCCTGGGTGGGCCGGGGAGGGAGGGTGTGTGAGTGCTACGTGAGGGAGACCCTGGCCAGCCCACCGCCCGATCAGGGCGCCCTGCGGGGCAGGGCCTCAGAGCTGGGACGCCACAAGCCTGAGCAGAGACCCCGGTTCTGCCCCTCAGGAGTCGGCCTGTGCTCAGGGTCCAGTAAGTGAGGGGAACGGGTTCTGAGGAGCTAGGGGACTAGATCGCAGACGCCCTTGGGGACCGCTGGGAAGGGTGGGGACAGGGAAATCAGGAGGCCCGGCAACGATCCAGAGGAGAGATGACAGGGGCTCGGCCCAGAGTGCAGCACAGCCAGGACCCCAAAGCCAACTCACCAGAGCCATCTGTGTCCACCTGGATGCCCAGGACACGGATGTAGGAGCTCCGGATGCCCACACCCACCCTGTCGCGGCCCCTGCTGGAGGTCAGGCCAAACTTCTTAATGGAATAGATGCCCATGATGGTGACCCTGTTCCCGGGGACGACCTTGTCACACAGGTACCTGAGGGAACAGGGAAGAAGGAGAAACAAAGATGAGGGCCTGGTGGGGACAGGGAGGTCTCTGACCCGCTCACCCACCCTGTCACACTCATGGTCCACCTTATCATCTATACCAGAGGCCTCCCCGCCTGAGCTGGCTCCAGCTGGCTCCGTGTTGGCTCCCCACCCCTTCACCAGCCCCATCCCCGTCCCATCTGCTGTCAGACTCGCCGCGGGCTCCCCAAGCCTTCCTCCTCAGGCCCTCCAGCCTCTCTGCAGGGGCCACCCCCACTTCTGCCTCTTCATGGCCCCATGAGCTCCGTTCCGTCAACTCGTTTTGCCTCTGGACTTTCACATTCTCTTCTCAAAACGAAGGTGCTGGAAGAAGGCAGTCTCCGAGCCCCTCCAGCCAGAGCTGGAGCAGTGGGGATGCTGGGGTGTACATCCGGACCCTGTCACTCAGAAGTCACCACTCATCTCTGAGCTTGGGGGGGTGGGGGCAGCGATATCACGGGATCAAGAGAGGAAACAACCCAAAAGTGCTTTCCGTGCGGGAAAGAGTCACATGCCACCAAGGAGCGTCACCATCACTGTCACTGTTCTGAGAGGATTCTAAGGCCCTTCTTCCCACACACCACTGCTTGAGTCTGGATTACAGACTGCTTGGAGAATAACCTAATCAACAACAAACACACAATTTGTATTAAGGAACTATGCTAAACACGTGCATCTTCCAATTACCACCTCCCAGCAGCCTAACTAGAGATTCAGGACCGTCATTACGCCCGTTTTCCTGATGAACAAACCGAGGCTTTGCCAACTCATGTAACTCGCTCGAGTCTGACCTCTACACGTCCCACTGCCACTGACGAAGCTAACAAGACCTGTGGATCCACGCCTCAGGAAACCACACAGCACAGGACACCTGCACGCACACCCAGGTGCACCAGCCCAGGTGACGAACCCCCATCACGGCGCCAAGTCTTCCGCTCAGGTGGCCGAGAGGGGACCAGACTCTAGAGTCAAGCACCCTCCCCTCCTTCCCGATCCTTCGGCAAAACCCAAGGAATAGGGTGAACAGAGAGCCAGGGATGCAGGTGAGGCAGGGGCTCTCCGCTGCGGGGACCCCCCCCCCAGGAAAAACCCAGAACCGGAGCCCTCACGGAGCCAGTCGGCCTCTCGGGGTTCCAGGTCCAGCACCCGCACGGCAGGGGCTACACGCCCTCACAGACTCGGGGACGACAGGACGAGCGGAAACATGGGAGGCACCAGGGTGCCAGCGAAGGGGTGTTCCGCGACGAGCCACCCTCTCCGCCCACCACACTCACTCGGCCACACCCAGCACCTGAGCTGGGGACTCGGCCTGGCCGCCGCCCCGGTGGGAGCCCCTCCCTGCCCGCAGCCCCAGCCCGTGTCACCTGTCGCAGTAGAGCTGCATGTGCCTGGGCATCTCGCCGTGAGGCACCGCGTCGGGCAGCTCCTGCAGCTTCAGGGTCTGGAAGTCCACACACTTACACTTGTCGGGCATGATGAAGTAGGGGTCCAGCGGGCACTTGGGGCGCCCAGCCTGATCCCTGCACAGGGGGAGGAGAAAGGGTCACCAGAGCTCCCCTGAGAACCCAAACCCCAGGGAGCCCCCCCCAGGAGTCGGTGACAAGCTCTGGCCCGCGGCAAGTTGAGGGTCTCCGCAACAGCGGGGCAAGGCCCTGAAAAGGAGCGCAGCTCTGTGGGGTACCACGAGCCAGATGAGGAGCGGGGAGGTCTGCTCCAGGCCCGGCTCCTCCCCCTTGCGGACAGGTCACACTTCCAAGCCCCACGAGGGTCTCGGGGTCCCCACAGGTAGAGGAGCCAAATCACCAGTGACCTTATGGAACCCCCGCTCAAATCCCAGGACCTCTCGGTGAGGGTCTGGGCACCTGGAGACCATCCTCAGGGTCCAGGCCTCTGTTCACCTCCACGTGACGAAGTCACAGTTCAACCATCACAGAGGCGTTAGAGCAGAGCACCCCCTACATGCCAGACACAGTTCTACAGGCCAGGGACACGGCAGTGCGTCCCTGCTCGTATGAACTTATGGTCTAGTCAGGGAAGAAAAAGCCAGCCGGCGAATGACTCCGTGACAGGACGACAGGCAGTGCTCCATGCCGTGAAGTCGGTGGGTAAGAGAGTGACTGGGCACGCACACACCCAGTGTAAGCTGGAGGCCTGGGGGAGGACCTCTGTGAGAGGACAGAAGAGAAAGCTGATGGAAAAAGTGAGAATGTGGACTGTGGAGGTCAGAGGAAAGAATGTTCCGGGCGGAGGAAACAGCATGTTCAAAGGCCCTGTGTTAGGAAGGAGGCAGCGAGGCTGGGTCCAGAGTTGGGGGAGGACCGGAGGCCAGAGAGGGCTGTGGAGGGCCGTGCGGGCCAGGACAGCGCTGGTCTCTGGGTGACACGGAAACGGCTGGGTCACCTGCGGCTGCAGAGTGGAGAACAGACTGGGAGATGAGGGTGGGCCCGGGATTCACCACTCCAGGTGAGAGGACAACAGACATGCCCAGGAGGTTAAGAAAAGGTCTGGTTCTCTACATGCAATCTTAAGGGCAGAGCCTAAAGGACTTCCCAGAAACATTCTGAGACCGAGCACTTGGGCCTGGGCACCTGAAAAGATGGGGCTCCCATCTGGGGCGGGGGAGGGGAGCTGTGGAAGGACAGATCTGGGGGGTGGGATGGAGGTCAGGTCAGTGTGGTTCAAATCTGCAATGTCCCCTGGGCACCGGCTTGGGGGCATCCCGCCCACAACCAGGTCTGACTCTGGAGTTCAGGGGAGACACATGTGAGTGTCGTCTGCACGTGGATGATTCTTAAAGCCCGAGACCACTCAGGGAATGAGTGCAGAAGGGAGCATGGCTGAGCCCAGGGCACTGCCGACACTTTGGTCAGGTGGCTGAGGGGGACCAGCAGAGGCCCGTGAGCAGCCTGAGAGAGGGCGTGGGCCCTTCAGACCAGGGGTGGAGATCATTTTCTGTAAGAGCCAGAGTATAAACATTCGGTGTTACGGGCCAAGAGGCCACACACGCAGTCTCTACAGTGCAAATGTGGTCATAGGCAACGTGTAAATGAACAAGCGTGCTATGTCGCTGGCCCGGCTGCCCCAGCAAGCCAGTGTGCTTCAGAAGACTCCAGACAGACTCATCCCCCTGGAGTGCTTTCCCCTTCGAACCCTGGGTTCCCCGCACAAGTCGTCTGGACGTGCCGGTGGGTACAGAACTCACCAATGGAGAAGGACGTGGCCCCTGGTTCTCAGCCCTGAGCCCCAGCACATCGGCCCGCACCACCCCCACAGGGCACGGCTCTGCCCCAGCCCCTCTCCCTGCAGGCGCTGCAGGCTGGTCCCTACGCTTCCCGTCTCCACTCAGATGTCCCTCCCCCCACAAGGCCCTGGGGCCCCCGCAAGGCCCACTCACGTGTTGCACTTCCTAGGCAGGGCGTAGCCCTCCAGGCCGGGGCGCATGGCGATGTTGCTGAGCGTGTTGCGGCAGCTGCGGCACTGGATGGAGATGCGGGTGGCCTTGGCTCGGACCCCAGACGCCGAGATGATGATGCCAGGAATCTTTACCAGGTGCGACATCATGTCCGACTGCAAGAGAGCCATCCAGAGGGCGGTTGATTAAAGGGAGACAGGGACCCCAGAGAGTGCACGGGAAAATCTTTTTCTCACGTATGCAGAAGTACTGAGAGATAAAGTGGCACTTCTGTAATTTATTTCAAAGTACTCTGGCAAAAAAAAAAAAAAAGAAAAAGAAAAGAAAAAAAGAACAAAGGCAAAATGTTAACCACTAAACCTAGGTGAAGGTATATGAGATTCATTACACTATTCCATTTCCATGTGTAATTTTCCATAAGACAAAACAAGAAAAGTTCCTTTCAGGGGAAACTTGATGGCTGAGTCAGTAGAACACGTGACTCTTGATCTCAGGGCCTTGAGTTGAAGCCCCACGTTGGGTGGAGGCTTCCTTAAAATTAAAAAATTAAAATTAAAAGGACTTTAATATTTATTTTTGAGAGTGAGAGTGAGAGACACAAAGCACGAGCGGTGGAAGGGCAGAGAGAGAGAGGGAGACACAGAATCCGAAGCAAGCTCCAGGCTCTGAGCGGTCAGCACAGAGCCTGATGCCGGGCTCGAACCCACGAAACCGCGAGATTGTGACCTGAGCCGAAGTCGGACACTTAACTGACTGAGCCACTCAGGAGCCCAAAATTAAAAAGATTTTTTTTTAAAAGTTCCTTTCGCTATC